>NW_028318265.1:0-2400000 GCF_062004578.1 Staurois parvus
TCCACTTCTGATCGCCTAGGCAATCGGACCAGAAGTGGGAGCACGGGTACCTGTCAAATTCAGCACAACAAAGGTGCCGATCCTTAATGGGGAGCGGGGAAGCAGTCTTTAAAGCGGAACTTCCCCTTTTGGGTGGAGCTCTGCTTTAAGCCTCATGCTCAAGGGCAGAAATAAACAACAGTTTTAAATGCATTCTTCTATATTTTTTTATGCCTCTGATCTCAGCTGTATTTCACCTAATGTGTCCATGCACATTGTGGCATTTAGGCTTGCATTTTAAAGCAAGGTCATTAACCACTTCCCGATCAGCTGTTGTATATAAATGGCCGGACGGTGGCACTGCAGGGTCGGGTGGCCATTTACAAACGACCTCCCCGCACCCTGCTTGTGCGCGCTCCCTGGGAGCACGCAGCACCGCGATCCGGTGCCCGCTGTGTCCTCCGGACACAGTGAAACACCAATCATCGGACGGGACCTCTGTTCGATGTCCCGATCATGTGATCACTGATTGGCTAATCAGTGATCACATGCAAAGTAGTAAGCAAGATGTCACTTCTGACATCATTGCTTACTACGTGTGAAATCTGTGAATGATCACAACAGCCTTGTACCATGTGACAAGCTGTGACCAATCACAGCTCACTCAGTAGTTCTCAATGGCTGCAAGAATGCAGACAGAGAGAAAGAGAAATGATTGCTTTTACATCCTATATGGGTGTAAAAGCAATCAGTGTCAAAAACAAATCTTCATCACCCCCCAAAAGTAATAGTGTCACCATGGTGACACTGTACTGCTAGGGTGACAGTATGTAAAAAAAAAAAATTAAATATAAAAATGTAAAAAAAAAAAAGTTTAAAAATAATAATTTTTGGTTATAAACTAATTTGGCTTATTTTGTTTATTACTAAAACGATAACGGAATGAATTTTGGGCAAGATTTATGATGAAATAAATTTTATAAGAAAAACACTTTTTTAACAAATATTTGGACATATTCATTTACATAGCAAAAAAAATTAAAATCCCAGCGGTGAATAAATACCACCAAAATAAAGTTTTATCTGTCTCAAAAAAATGGTAAAAAATTCATATTGGTACAGTGTTGCATGACCGCGCAATTGTCATTCAAAATGTGATAGCGCTGAAAGCTGAAAATTGCCCTGGTCAGGAAGGGGGTAATAGTGTCCGGACTGGAAGTGGTTTAATAAAAGAAAAAAAAAATCCCTAAACCTGTGTTCAGAGAGGAGTTTTCTGGCATTGTTTACGCACATGCAAGCATAAACACATGTAAATATGCGTAAATTAATTCCAATCATGCTTGTAAATGTCGGCAATTATGTGCCGAAACCATCTATTTTTAAACTGGAATTTTTTTCTACTAGCTCCTGCCAGAAATTTTCACTGTAGATAGGAGGATTTTAATAAGCCCGTGTACATGGAGCTTTTGGGGTTGATTTACTAAAGGCGAATAGACTGCACTTTGCAATTGCAGTTGCACTCATTTTCTCCAGAGCTTAGTGAATGTGTTGAAGCTTCACTTTGTAAAAAATACCCAATCAGGTACAAGGAAAATTAAAAAAAAAAAACATTTATGCTTGCAGCTGATTGGATGATGAAAATCCACAGAGCTTCACCACATTTCCTAAGCTCTGGGGAAAATGCGTGCAACTGCACTTACAAAGTGCATAGTCTATTTGTCTTTAGTGAATCAACCTCCTTGTGCTCTCAGCCCTAATCAGTTCACCTCTGTAAAATACAGAATGTGTCCCCCTATGTTATGGTGATGAGGAGGCGTTCTGTAGTTCTATCCTGCAGTGACAATACTCAATGTACTCTACCTATAGAGGAGCAGTGATATCACTCAGGTACAGGAAGCATTACAATTACAGAACACGGCTTCTCTATAGATACAGTACAGTGAGTGTTGTCACTCTTGGACTGGAAGTGTGTTACTTGGTGAAAAAGTGGAGGGGGGGGGGGGAAGGCCTACAAAAAGAAAACTATTGCAACTTTATATCTAAGGACTGGTAAGCTCTAATATGACATTTTTCTTCTTTGTATATATATATTTATGTCTACAGTAGCATAAAAAAAAAAGTATGTGAACTCCTTGGAATTACTGGTTTTCTTAATCAGTTTGCTATAAAATGTGCTCCTATCTTAAGTCACAATAGACAAACACAATTTGCTTAAACTGATAAAACACAAACAATTACAATTTCTTGTATCTTTATTGCACACACCCATTAGACAATCACAGTGCTGGAGGACAAAGTAAATGAACCCAGAGATTACTTCAACAAATTGGAGTCCGTAGTTTGCATACCTGGAGTCCTATTCATGAAATAAGTTTGGAGGTGTGGTTTAGAGCTACTTTGATAAAAGACACTCAAACATTTTAAGATTTTTGCTGATGTAAACCAGGCCGTGCTAAAAGGAGCTCTCTGAAGACATATCATCAAGAGTAGTAGATCTACATAAGGCTGGAAAGGGATACAAACCAATCTCAAAGTGTTTAGGTATCCATCTGTTGACAGATACATTGTCTATAAATGGAGACAGTTTAGCACTGTGGCTACTCTTCCTAGAAGTGGGCTCCCAACCAAGGTAACTGCCAAGGCACAATGCAGAATCCTCAATGAGGTAAAGAAGAACCCATGATTAACAGTTAAAGGATGAAGACATCACTGGAACTGGCAAACATCTCAGTTCACGAGTCTCCCATCCGTAAGTCTTTGGACAGGCAGGTTGTCCATGGCAGAACAGCACGGAGGAAGGCACTGCTCTCCAAAAATATGATGGCTGCATGTCTGACGTTTGCCAAAGAACACCTTGGCAAACCACAATGCTACTGGGAAAATATTTTGTGGACTAATGAAACACAGCTTACCAACATCAAAACATCATTCCAACAGTGAAGTATGGTGGGAGGAACATTATGATTTGGACTTGCTTCACTGCCTCAGGGCCTAGACCACTTGCCATCTTCGAAAGGAAAATATCCTACAGGAAAATGTCAGGGTGGCTATTCACCAGCTGAAGCTTAGTATAAGTTGGGTGATGCAGCAGGGCAATGACCCTAAACATCGAAGTAAATCTGCCACAGAATGGAGTGTTGTCATATATTATGCGGATGAGGAGTAATAATTATTGTTAGAATGATTGTTGTTGATCAAGACTTTGCTAGCCGATATGAAATGTAAAACTCCCCTATCCAAGAAATTAATTTTCATGCAGAAGCAAGTTCAACGGTTCTTTTCCGGAGAGATGCATTTATTCGGATAAAAGATACTTGCAACAGATGAATATTTGTAAATATTGCAATGAACAACAGCCCTCAGAGTCCCATTTAAGATACTTCATATCAAGCATAGAGATACTACAACATCCAACATTTATATCCAATCTATAATACGCACCTAGGTAGCTTCCATGCATGCAATAATGCGAGTTAGGATATACAGTCAGGTCCATAAAAATTGGGACATCTACACAATTCTAACATTTTTGGCTCTATACACCACAACAATGGATTTGAAATGAAACGAACAAGATGTGCTTTAACTGCAGACTGTCAGCTTTAATTTGAGGGGATTTACATCCAAATCAGGTGAACGGTGTAGGAATTACAACAGTTTGCATATGTGCCTCCCACTTTTTAAGGGACCAAAAGTAATGGGACAGAATAATAATCATAAATCAGATTTTCACTTTTTAATACTTGGTTGCAAATCCTTTGCAGTCAATTACAGCCTGAAGTCTGGAACGCATAGACATCACCAGATGCTGGGTTTCATCCCTGGTGATGCTCTGCCAGGCCTCTACTACAACTGTCTTCAGTTCCTGCTTGTTCTTGGGACATTTTCCCTTCAGTTTTGTCTTCAGCAAGTGAAATGCATGCACAATCGGATTCAGGTCAGGTGATTGACTTGGCCATTGCATAACATTCCACTTCTTTCCCTTAAAAAAACTCTTTGGTTGCTTTTGCAGTATGCTTTGGGTCATTGTCCATCTGCACTGTGAAGCGGCGTCCAATGAGATCTGAAGCATTTGGCTGAACATGAGCAGATAATATTGCCCAAAACACTTCAGAATTCATCCTGCTGCTTTTGTCAGCAGCCACATCATCAATAAATACAAGAGAACCAGTTCCATTGGCAGCCATACATGCCCACGCCATGACACTACCACCACCATGCTTCACTGATGAGGTGGTATGCTTAGGATCATGAGCAGTTCCTTTCCTTCTCCATACTCTTCTCTTCCCATCACTCTGGTACACGTTGATCTTGGTCTCATCTGTCCATAGGATGTTGTTCCAGAACTGTGAAGGCTTTTTTAGATGTCGTTTGGCAAACTCTAATCTGGCCTTCCTGTTTTTGAGGCTCACCAATGGTTTACATCTTGTGGTGAACCCTCTGTATTCACTCTGGTGAAGTCTTCTCTTGATTGTTGACTTTGACACACATACACCTACCTCCTGGAGAGTGTTCTTGATCTGGCCAACTGTTGTGAAGGGTGTTTTCTTCACCAGTGAAAGAATTCTACGGTCATCCACCAGAGTTGTTTTCTGTGGTCTTCCGGGTCCTTTGGTGTTGCTGAGCTCACCGGTGCGTTCCTTCTTTTAAGAATGTTCCAAACAGTTGTTTTGGCCACGCCTAATGTTTTTGCTATCTCTCTGATGGGTTTGTTTTGTTTTTTCAGCCTAATGATGGCTTGCTTCACTGATAGTGACAGCTCTTTGGATCTCATCTTGAGAGTTGACAGCAACAGATTCCAAATGCAAATAGCACACTTGAAATGAACTCTGGACCTTTTATCTGCTCATTGTAATTGGGATAATGAGGGAATAACACACACCTGGCCATGGAACAGCTAAGAAGCCAATTGTCCCATTACGTTTGGTCCCTTAACAAGTGGGAGGCACATATGCAAACTGTTGTAATTCCTACACCGTTCACCTGATTTGGATGTAAATACCCTCAAATTAAAGCTGACAGTCTGCAGTTAGAGCACATTGTGTTCCTTTCATTTCAAATCCATTGTGGTGGTGTATAGAGCCAAAAATGTTAGAATTGTGTCGATGTCCCAATATTTATGGACCTGACTGTATAACTGTGCATCCATGATGATGTTGTGTAAGCATTCAAAAAAATCTTTCTTGATATACAGTTTCTACCCCCCATCTAAAAACAGCTGATTGGTTGATCAAGCACTTTTCATCCTAACATGAAAAGACCCTACTTGCATTTTACTAAACACACCAATTAAGACTTACAATTAAGCTACAGTGTCTACAGCCTCCCTTACCCAGGACAGTAAACAACTGAATGTCTAACCAATTAACATTTTTCTCCTTACAGTTATACAGGTACTGTCTGCCTGTTAAGAAGAATTAGCATAGGGAGTAGTCTGCCAGCTCTATCAATCTTAACCCCTTGTCACAGATGTCACACAAATATTATGCGGCTTCAGAGAACTGGGCTTTTTTCCATGGGGCCGCATATTTGCGTACCTGTCTTTCTGCTGGGTGCACATTGCACAGCGCGCTAGCAGCACAAAGAGCAGGGTGTCACTGAGAGCCCCAGGTCCCGTTCTAACGATCAGGACCCAGGACTCCTGATTCCGGATCACATGAATGCTGTGATAGCCTCTGATTGGCTATCACAGTGATCAGTCACTGTTTAGCCCACTCCCCTTGTTTGTTTTTTTTCTCTATGAATGGAGGAGAGAGATACATTGTATCTCTCTAACTCCTGGCATAGAGAAAAAAAAATGTTTAATAAAAAAAAATATATATATATATTACAAAAATAAAGAAAAAAATACCTAGATCAAGGTTTGATCTAGTTCAGTGCCAGGGTTAGTGCTTGGGTCAAGGATTTTTTTTTTTTTTTTTTTAATTGGTGTCAGTGTGTTTTAGGTAAAAAGAAAATGTGCACTATTGTTTCTGGGCTGTACTACAGGTACAACCAACAAATAACATGCACATATGGTATCGCTGCAATTATCAAGAACTGGAAAATGTATTTTGGGTTGTTCTCTGGTGGTATGTTATGGTAGTAACAAGAAACACACAGCTAAATTAAAAAAATATATATTTTGTTTACTATTTTGGGCCAGTTTTCCTTCGATAAAAAAAAAAAAAAAAAAATTATCAGGAGATATCCATTACCATTTACCCCCAAATAAAAGCCCAATTTGTACTGAAAAAGCAAGGTATAATTCACCTGGATGTACAAAGTAGTTGTGATGATATGGACGATTTTACTAACACATGTCAACGTTGCAAAATTGTGCTTAGGCATTAAGATTTGTTTTACTCTTAGGCGTGAAGGGGCTAATGCCCTCCCTTTTAATGTTTAGATGGACCTGTCACTGGCCTATGTGTTTTCATTCAACACAAACACACACAATGGCCCAGTCAGAGCCCAGACCTTAACCTCACCTCAGAGATGCTGTGGAAAAGCTAAAGCAGTTTTGTAAAGAGGAATGGTCAAAAATGACTCCTGAACATTATGCAGGTCTGATCCAGAACTGGCAAAAGTGCTTGCTTGAAGATATTGTTGCCAAAGGAGGTTCGACCAGCTATTAACTCTCAAGGTTTACTTACTTTTTCCTCCAGCACCATGAATGTTTAATGGGTGTGTTCAATAAAGACATGAGAAATAAGAATTGTGTGTTATCAGCTTAAAGTGGTTCATTCTATGCATAAAGGTCAAAAACCTTCTGTGTTCAGTGACCCCCGCCCCCTCATCCTTACCTGAGCCCCTCTGATCCAGCAATGTTCTCGACAGCCTCTGCTGTCTGGTGACTCTTCTTCCTCATTGGCAGAGACAGCAGCTGCTGTCAATCACAGCCAGTGAGCCAATGAGGAGAGAGTGGGGGATGGGACCGAGCTGCGGTTCTATGTGTGTGTCACAAGTTAGCCTGTAGTTTCTTGTTTGTATATTTTTACCTCCTTGCTGCAGTGCTTTTCACATGTGTGGTTTGGCTGTGCTCACCTATGGCCGTTGCCTGCTATTCTCTGGGTTTTATTTCCTTCTCTTCCATCACTTCCTGGCCCGCCTCCTACTTTGCTTGTCTATATAAGACATGCTCATTCAGGCACACTTTGCCTGAGCAATGGCTTAGTTCTCTGAGCTCCTGGTTGTTGCTATGCCTGTATCTAACTATGTACAGAGCCTGGCTTTGTCCACCGACTGTGCTTGGTTTCCCACCCCTCCTGACCTTGGCGTGTCTACTGGATTTCCTGTTGTCTCCTGCTATTGTACTCTTCTCACGCGAGTGGTCTCCGCATCCTTGGCTGGGCGTACCTGGGGGCAGCGACCTGGTTCCAGCTTGCTGTAAGTCCATGGCCACCATCAGGGGTCCTGGTGAAGAAGCAGGGGGGGGAGGGGGTTAGACTCCACGCGATGGGGAACCTGGAGTTGGCGATCTACAAGGGCTCACTACCATTGAAAGCTGATAGTTTGCTCAGGCCATGAGCTACTCAGAAACACTGCAGCCTGTTCTGGAACAACTTCAGTTTTTGGCACAGAGAGTTGATTTCCAGCCGGCCTATCAAGAATGCAATTATGCAGTGTCTGAAGGAAATTTCTTCCTGTTTGGATCAGCTGTAGGTTGTGTCCATTTCCCCACCCTTCGATCCTACTCCTGTTCCCGTGGTTCCTCCTGTATGGGATAGTCCTTTGAAACTCCAGCTGCCTCCACCACCTTGCTTTTCTGGTGATCCAAAAGCTTGCCAAGGCTTTCTCAATCAGAGTTCGATCCATTTTGATTGCAGCTATTTCCCTACTGATCATTCCAAGGTGGCGTATATGATTTCACTCCTTTCCGGAGATGCTCTGGCTTGGGCTTCGCCACTGTGAGAGAGTCAAGATCCTACCATTTCCAGTCTCCCTGCCTTCCAGCAAGTTTTCCATAAGACCTTTGATGTGCCTGGCAGGGCCTCATTCACTTCTGGAGCACTTCTTCGACTTCATCAAGGATGCATGACTGTTGGTCAATTCAGTTTCGTACCTTGGCCTCAGAACTAGCATGGAATAATGAGACTGTTACCACAACCTTTTGGCAGGGTTTAGCAGATCATACGAAGGATGAACTAGCTGGCAGAACTATACTCTTCCACACATGACGACTTGATTGCCCTTAGCATCCAAATTGATGTCCGCTTCCAGGAGCGAGATCTGGAAAGGGCTGGCCCACATCGCCCCCAATGGGTCATTTAGCACTTGCTTCCCAGGAACCTCCTGAACAACCGGGCTCTCCAACTGTCGATATCTGAAGAAAATTTGCAATTAGGGCAGCCACACCTCGCCTGAAACTTGGTCTATGCCTTTTCTGCAGAGCTGATGGTCACATAGTAAAGTCCTGTCTGTCCGGGAAAACTCTTGGGTCTAGGTCCCTTGGAGGGAGGTGATCTGGGCCAGGGCCTGAATAACTTCAATTTGCTCATACCTGTCTCCATTCATTGGGCCCTGAACTCTTATCGGGTTTCTGCATATGTGGACTCTGGGGCAGCAGGGAACTTCATCGAGCAATCATTGGCCAATGAGTTGGGCATTCCTCTTGTCCCCTTGACGACACCCCTATCAGTATCTGCAGTTGATGGCTCTACCTTGGCCTTAAGACCCCTACGGTTCCGAACTAACTCCATAACTATGTATGTTGGTGTTCTTCATCATGAGGAAATCTCCTTCCTAAGTCTTCAAGTCCCATCATTCTTGGACTTCCATGGTTGCAGAAACTCTCACCCTATCTAGACTGGAACTCTGGCCAAGTATTGTCATAGGGGTCACAATGCCATCAGACTTGTCTCCCTAAGGTGCTTCCACCTTGCTCTGTACCTGTGGTTGAGGTCACCACCATCTCCGGTGCTTTCTCGACATCAGGCCTTTCAAGATGTTTTTGTAATAAAGCTGCTCCCCTGCCTACTCCTACTGCAGGCCCCCCTTTTGGTGCTGTCCACCTCTAGTTCCTTACCCTCTTTGCTGCCTAAACCATCGGTCCCTTTAGATAGTGTGCAGCTCAAAGCTTCAACTTCACTACCATCTGGATGGGTGGAGGCCCCAACATCTGTGACCTCTGTACCATCTGAGTTCCCAGCTTTGTGTACCCTGTCTGCTGAGACCCTAGCGTCCTTACTCCATTCAGCCACTTTGGACCCAGCCGTGGTTTCCACATTAGTAGCTTAAGTGTCTACTCCAGGTTCAGTACAGTTTGTCATACCCACTGTACAAATCAAAGCCTCTACTCCTATTCCCTTACCTTTGTTAAAAGCCTTCTCTCCTACTCCTGTGTCCTCTCTGGCAGCCTCACCACACCCTTCATCTTGGTTACTGGTGTCTGCTCCAGCCCAAGCACCTGACTTATCTTCTCCCATTCTTGCTCCTTTGGTGGCAAACGTTTCCAAGAACTTACATCTGACAGCTTCCAAGTACCAATCAGCTGCAGACCATCTTTGTTTGTGAGTCCCAAATTCCTGCCTGGTGACAGGTTTGGCTCTCTATCAAGAATATCAATCTCAGAGTACCCACTATGAAATTTCATCCTTGTTTCATTGGTCCCTTTACCATCCTCTGCCAGGTTACTGCTGTTGCTTTCAAACTTTGCCTCCCTTCACATCTAAGGATCCTTAATGTTTTCCATGTTTCTCTTCTGAAACCGTACACCATCAACAGGTGTTTACATTCTCATTATCATCCTTCCCCCAACAGTGAGTACCACGGCTCAGTATGAAGTCAAGCAAACCTTGGATTCCAAATTCATCATAGGGAAGCTTTTATATCTAACTGACTGGAAGGGATATGGTCCTGAGGAGAGGTTTGATTCCTTCTACTGATGTTTCTGCACTTTTTAAATGAATGTTTACATGTTATGTGCAATTAAACCATGGCAACATCTAATGTTTGTGTAGTATTATGTTCAGCAGACTGTGTTCTTCTATTGTTGTGACTTAGATGACGTTCAGAGCACATTTTATGCCCAATTCATGCAAAACTCCACGTAATCCCAAGGGGTTCACATACTTTTTCTTGCAACTGTGTATATATATATATATATATATACACACACATACACTCACCGGCCACTTTATTAGGTATACCTTGCTAGTACCGGGTTGGACCCCCTTTTGCCTTCAGAACTGCCTTAACCGCTTCCCAACCACGCTATAGCCAATGACAGCTGATCACACATCACGGTAAAGGGCCAATTACAGTGGCCCTTTACCATGTGATCAGCTGTGTCCAATCACAGCTGATCACAACGAAAACACTGTTGCCAGTTATCAGCTTTTCCTTCGGTAACCGAGAGTCGGTAACCAGCAAGAGAAACAGAGGACATCTACACTGGTAATCAGGGCATTAAACATCAGTGCCACCCCAACAGTGCCTCATATCAGTGCAGCCACATCAGTGTCACCTATCAGTGCTTCCCCTCACTTCCTGACCCTGTGACCCCACTGGAATGCATACTTCATGTTTCTGTGACACCATTGGAAAGAGACTTTCCCTCACTTCCTGACCCTGTAACCCCGCAGGAGGGAGACTGTTTTTGTGACCCTACTAGAAGACTTCCTGTTTTCTGTGACCCCACTGGCAAAAGACTTCCTGTTTCTGTGACACAACTGGAGGGAGACTTCCTGTTTGTGACACCACTGGATGGGACGTGTGTAGAGAAAGTACATGGTGATGCTTCTCACACAGATGTTTGAATTTGTTCCTTGTATTGTACTGTTGCTCCTAATACTCTAGGGTTTGAGGTGGAGGACAGCACTGACCACAGATGGCATTTGTGTGTACTCCATCCTGTACACAGTTTGTGTGTTTCCAGCCCAGAAGGGCATTACACTGCCATGGCAGGAGGCACAGCTTCTCTGTCATAGTGACTGATCTCAGTGCTGAGCATTGGAATTTCTGTGCACATTGGTCAGGTCACTGATTTCGTGCATCTCCTCCCGTCACCCCCGTCCTTATCCATTGCATCTCCTCCCGTCACCCCCGTCCTTATCCATTGCATCTCCTCCCGTCACCCCCGTCCTTATCAATTGCATCTCCTCCCGTCACCCCCGTCCTTATCCATTGCATCTCCTCCCGTCACCCCCGTCCTTATCCATTGCGTCACCCCGTCCTTATCCATTGTATCTCCTCCCGTCACCCCCGTCCTTATCCATAGCATCTCCTCCCATCATCCCTATCCGCTTCCACTGTATCTCCTCCAGTCAATCCTGTCCGTATCCACTGTATCTCCTCCCGTCAACCCTGTCCTTATCCACTGTATCTCCTCCCGTCAACCCTGTCCTTATCCACTGTATCTCCTCCCGTCAACCCTGTCCTTATCCACTGTATCTCCTCCCGTCAACCCTGTCCTTATCCACTGTATCTCCTCCCGTCAACCCTGTCCTTATCCACTGTATCTCCTCCCGTCAACCCTGTCCTTATCCATTGTATCTCCTCCCGTCAACCCTGTCCTTATCCATTGTATCTCCTCCCGTCATCCCTGTCCTTATCCATTGCATCTCCTCCCGTCACCCCCGTCCTTATCCATTGCATCTCCTCCCGTCAACCCCCGTCCTTATCCATTGCATCTCCTCCCGTCACCCCCGTCCTTATCCATTGCGTCACCCCGTCCTTATCCATTGTATCTCCTCCCGTCACCCCCGTCCTTATCCATAGCATCTCCTCCCATCATCCCTATCCACTTCCACTGTATCTCCTCCAGTCAACCCTGTCCGTATCCACTGTATCTCCTCCCGTCAATCCTGTCCTTATCCACTGTATCTCCTCCCATCAACCCTGTCCTTATCCACTGTATCTCCTCCCATCAACCCTGTCCTTATCCACTGTATCTCCTCCCGTCAACCCTGTCCTTATCCACTGTATCTCCTCCCGTCAACCCTGTCCTTATCCACTGTATCTCCTCCCATCAACCCTGTCCTTATCCACTGTATCTCCTCCCGTCAACCCTGTCCTTATCCACTGTATCTCCTCCCGTCAACCCTGTCCTTATCCATTGTATCTCCTCCCGTCATCCCTGTCCTTATCCATTGTATCTCCTCCCGTCATCCCTGTGCTTATCCATAGCATCTCCTCCAGTCAACTCTATCCGTATCCACTGTATCTCCTCCCGTCAACCCTGTCCTTATCCACTGTATCTCCTCCCATCAACCCTGTCCTTATCCACTGTATCTCCTCCCGTCAACCCTGTCCTTATCCACTGTATCTCCTCCCGTCAACCCTGTCCTTATCCACTGTATCTCCTCCCGTACAACACTGTCCTTATCCACTGTATCTCCTCCTGTCATCCCTGTCCTTATCCATTGTATCTCCTCCCGTCATCCCTGTGCTTATCCATAGCATCTCCTCCAGTCATCCCGATCCGCATCCACTGTATCTCCTCCCGTCAACCCTGTGCTTATCCGTAGCATCTCCTCCAGTCATCCCGATCCGCATCCACTGTATCTCCTCCCGTCAACCCTATCCGTATCCACTGTATCTCCTCCCGTCAATCCTGTCCTTATCCACTGTATCTCCTCCCGTCAACCCTGTCCTTATCCACTGTATCTCCTCCCGTCAACCCTGTCCTTAACCACTGTATCTCCTCCCGTCAACCCTGTCCTTATCCACTGTATCTCCTCCCGTCAACCCTGTCCTTATCCACTGTATCTCCTCCCGTCAACCCTGTCCTTATCCACTGTATCTCCTCCCGTCATCCCTGTGCTTATCCATAGCATCTCCTCCAGTCAACTCTATCCGTATCCACTGTATCTCCTCCCGTCAACCCTGTCCTTATCCACTGTATCTCCTCCCGTCAACCCTGTCCTTATCCACTGTATCTCCTCCCGTCAACCCTGTCCTTATCCACTGTATCTCCTCCCGTCAACCCTGTCCTTATCCACTGTATCTCCTCCCGTCAACCCTGTCCTTATCCACTGTATCTCCTCCCGTCAACCCTGTCCTTATCCACTGTATCTCCTCCCGTCAACCCTGTCCTTATCCACTGTATCTCCTCCCGTCAACCCTGTCCTTATCCACTGTATCTCCTCCCGTCAACCCTGTCCTTATCCACTGTATCTCCTCCCGTCAACCCTGTCCTTATCCACTGTATCTCCTCCCGTCAACCCTGTCCTTATCCACTGTATCTCCTCCCGTCAACCCTGTCCTTATCCACTGTATCTCCTCCCGTCAACCCTGTCCTTATCCACTGTATCTCCTCCCGTCAACCCTGTCCTTATCCACTGTATCTCCTCCCGTCAACCCTGTCCTTATCCACTGTATCTCCTCCCGTCAACCCTGTCCTTATCCACTGTATCTCCTCCCGTCAACCCTGTCCTTATCCACTGTATCTCCTCCCGTCAACCCTGTCCTTATCCACTGTATCTCCTCCCGTCAACCCTGTCCTTATCCACTGTATCTCCTCCCGTCAACCCTGTCCTTATCCACTGTATCTCCTCCCGTCAACCCTGTCCTTATCCACTGTATCTCCTCCCGTCAACCCTGTCCTTATCCACTGTATCTCCTCCCGTCATCCCTGTCCTTATCCACTGTATCTCCTCCCGTCATCCCTGTCCTTATCCATTGTATCTCCTCCCGTCATCCCTGTGCTTATCCATAGCATCTCCTCCAGTCAACCCTATCCGTATCCACTGTATCTCCTCCCGTCAACCCTGTCCTTATCCACTGTATCTCCTCCCGTCAACCCTGTCCTTATCCACTGTATCTCCCCCCGTCAACACTGTCCTTATCCACTGTATCTCCTCCCGTCATCCCTGTCCTTATCCATTGTATCTCCTCCCGTCATCCCTGTGCTTATCCATAGCATCTCCTCCAGTCATCCCGATCCGCATCCACTGTATCTCCTCCCGTCAACCCTGTGCTTATCCATAGCATCTCTTCCAGTCATCCCGATCCACATCCACTGTATCTCCTCCCGTCAACCCTGTCCTTATCCACTGTATCTCCTCCCATCAACCCTGTCCTTATCCACTGTATCTCCTCCCATCAACCCTGTCCTTATCCACTGTATCTCCTCCCATCAACCCTGTCCTTATCCACTGTATCTCCTCCCGTCAACCCTGTCCTTATCCACTGTATCTCCTCCCGTCAACCCTGTCCTTATCCATTGTATCTCCTCCCGTCATCCCTGTCCTTATCCATTGTATCTCCTCCCGTCACCCTGTGCTTATCCATAGCATCTCCTCCAGTCAACCCTATCTGTATCCACTGTATCTCCTCCCGTCAACCCTGTCCTTATCCACTGTATCTCCTCCCGTCAACCCTGTCCTTATCCACTGTATCTCCTCCCGTCAACCCTGTCCTTATCCACTGTATCTCCTCCCGTCAACCCTGTCCTTATCCACTGTATCTCCTCTCGTCACCCCCGTCCTTATCCATTGCATCTCCTCCCGTGACCCCCGTCCCTATCCATTGCATCTCCTCCCGTCACCCCCGTCCTTATCCATTGCATCTCCTCCCGTCACCCCCGTCCTTATCCATTGCATCTCTTCCCGTCACCCCCGTCCTTATCCATTGCGTCACCCCGTCCTTATCCATTGTATCTCCTCCCGTCACCCCCGTCCTTATCCATAGCATCTCCTCCCATCATCCCTATCCGCTTCCACTGTATCTCCTCCCGTCATCCCTATCCGCTTCCACTGTATCTCCTCCCGTCAACCCTGTCCGTATCCACTGTATCTCCTCCCGTCAACCCTGTCCTTATCCACTGTATCTCCTCCCGTCAACCCTGTCCGTATCCACTGTATCTCCTCCCGTCAACCCTGTCCTTATCCACTGTATCTCCTCCCGTCAACCCTGTCCTTATCTACTGTATCTTCTCCCGTCAACCCTGTCCTTATCTACTGTATCTCCTCCTGTCAACACTGTCCTTATCCACTGTATCTCCTCCCGTCATCCCTGTCCTTATCCATTGTATCTCCTCCCGTCATCCCTGTGCTTATCCATAGCATCTCCTCCAGTCATCCCGATCCACATCCACTGTATCTCCTCCCGTCAACCCTATCCGTATCTCCTCCCGTCAACCCTGTCCTTATCCACTGTATCTCCTCCCGTCAACCCTGTCCTTATCCACTGTATCTCCTCCCGTCAACCCTGTCCTTATCCACTGTATCTCCTCCCGTCAACCCTGTCCTTATCCACTGTATCTCCTCCCGTCAACCCTGTCCTTATCCACTGTATCTCCTCCCGTCATCCCTGTCCTTATCCATTGTATCTCCTCCCGTCATCCCTGTCCTTATCCATTGTATCTCCTCCCGTCATCCCTGTGCTTATCCATAGCATCTCCTCCAGTCATCTCGATCCGTATCCACTGTATCTCCTTCCGTCAACCCTGTCCTTATCCACTGTATCTCCTCCCGTCAACCCTGTCCTTATCTACTGTATCTCCTCCCGTCACCCCCGTCCTTATCCATTGCATCTCCTCCCGTCACCCCCGTCCCTATCCATTGCATCTCCTCCCGTCACCCCCGTCCTTATCCATTGCATCTCCTCCCGTCACCCCCGTCCTTATCCATTGCATCTCCTCCCGTCACCCCCGTCCTTATCCATTGCATCTCCTCCCGTCACCCCCGTCCTTATTCATTGCGTCACCCCGTCCTTATCCATTGTATCTCCTCCCGTCACCCCCGTCCTTATCCATAGCATCTCCTCCCATCATCCCTATCCGCTTCCACTGTATCTCCTCCCGTCATCCCTATCCGCTTCCACTGTATCTCCTCCCGTCAACCCTGTCCGTATCCACTGTATCTCCTCCCGTCAACCCTGTCCTTATCCACTGTATCTCCTCCCGTCAACCCTGTACTTATCCACTGTATCTCCTCCCTTCAACCCTGTCCTTATCTACTGTATCTCCTCCCGTCAACCCTGTCCTTATCTACTGTATCTCCTCTCGTCAACACTGTCCTTATCCACTGTATCTCCTCCCGTCATCCCTGTGCTTATCCATAGCATCTCCTCCAGTCATCCCGATCCGCATCCACTGTATCTCCTCCCGTCAACCCTATCCGTATCTCCTCCCGTCAACCCTGTACTTATCCACTGTATCTCCTCCCGTCAACCCTGTCCTTATCCACTGTATCTCCTCCCGTCAACCCTGTCCTTATCCACTGTATCTCCTCCCGTCAACCCTGTCCTTATCCACTGTATCTCCTCCCGTCATCCCTGTCCTTATCCATTGTATCTCCTCCCGTCATCCCTGTCCTTATCCATTGTATCTCCTCCCGTCATCCCTGTGCTTATCCATAGCATCTCCTCCAGTCATCCCGATCCGCATCCACTGTATCTCCTCCCATCAACCCTATCCATTGTATCTCCTCCCGTCATCCCTATCCGTATCCATTGTATCTTCTCCCATCATCCCTATCCGTATCCATTGTATCTCCTCCCGTCAACCCTATCCGTATCCATTGTATCTCCTCCCGTCACCCCCGTCCTTATCCACTGTATCTCCTCCTGCCATCCCTATCCGTATCCATTGTATCTCCTGTCACCATTGTATCTCCTGTCATCCGTATCCATTGTATCCCGTCACCATTGTATCTCCTCCCTTCATCCCTATCCGTATCCATTGTATCTCCTCCCGTCATCCGTATCCATTGTATCTCCTCCCGTCATCCCTATCCGTATCCATTGTATCTTCTCCCGTCATCCCTATCCGTATCCATTGTATCTTCTCCAGTCATCCCTATCCGTATCCATTGTATCTTCTCCTGTCATCCCTATCCGTATCCATTGTATCTTCTCCCGTCATCCCTGTCCGTATCCATTGTATCTTCTCCCGTCATCCCTGTCCGTATCCATTGTATCTTCTCCCGTCATCCCTATCCGTATCCATTGTATCTTCTCCCGTCACCCCTGTCCTTATCCATTGTATCTCCTCCTGTCATCCCTATCCGTATCCATTGTATCTTCTCCTGTCACCCCTGTCCTTATCCATTGTATCTCCTCCTGTCATCCCTATCCGTATCCATTGTATCTCCTCCTGTCATCCCTCTCTGTATCCATTGTATCTGCTCCTGTCATCCCTGTCTGTATCCATTGTATCTCCTGTCACCATTGTATCTCCTGTCATCCCTATCCGTATCCATTGTATCTCCTGTCACCATTGTATCTCCTGTCAGCCCTGTCCGTATACATTGTATCTCCTGTCACCATTGTATCTCCTGTCAGCCCTGTCCGTATACATTGTATCTCCAGGTCAGAAGACACCACGTGTCACCTGTCTCTCTGCTTTCGTGCTCCTAGTCAGGGAGGGTCACATGTTTCCGCACAGTGCTCGGGAGGACGGGGCTGCCGGATGTGGATTGGAAACAGTCAGTCACATGACCCTTTAGTCTCTGATTGGTTGTAGTGGGGGCGGCTGTCTGTGTGCTTACTTCTATCGGCATCATGTCCTGCAGGAACCCGGGTACAGAGCTAGGTATGTACCATTCTGAGGAAGGAGGGGGGCACAGTGCTAGGTATGTTCCATTCTGAGGAAGGAGAGGGACACAGTACTAGGTATGTACCCTTCTGGAGAAGGAGGGGGCACAGAGCTAGGTATGTTCCGTTCTGAGGAAGGAGGAGGGCACAGAGCTAGGTATGTACCCTTCTGGAGAAGGAGGGGGCACAGAGCTAGGTATGTTCCGTTCTGAGGAAGGAGGAGGGCACAGAGCTAGGTATGTACCCTTCTGGGGAAGGAGGGGGCACAGAGCTAGGTATGTACCCTTCTGGGGAAGGAGGGGGCACAGAGCTAGGTATGTACCCTTCTGGGGAAGGAGGGGGCACAGAGCTAGGTATGTACCCTTCTAGGGAAGGAGGGGGGCACAGAGCTAGGTATGTACCCTTCTGGGGAAGGAGGGGGCACAGTGCTAGGTATGTACCCTTCTGGGGAAGGAGGGGGCACAGAGCTAGGTATGTACCCTTCTGGGGAAGGAGGGGGCACAGAGCTAGGTATGTACCCTTCTGGGGAAGGAGGGGGCACAGAGCTAGGTATGTACCCTTCTGGGGAAGGAGGGGGCACAGTGCTAGGTATGTACCCTTCTGGGGAAGGAGGGGGCACAGTGCTAGGTATGTACCCTTCTGGGGAAGGAGGGGGCACAGAGTTAGGTATGTACCATTTTGGGGAAGGAGGGGCACAGAGCTAGGTATGTACCATTCTAGGGAAGGAGAGAGGCACAAAGTTAGGTATGTACCATTCAGGGGAAGGAGGGGGGCACAGTACTAGGTATGTACCCTTCTGGGGAAGGAGGGGGGCACAGAGCTGTTTATGTATTATTCAGGGGAAGGAGGGGGCACAGAGCTAGGTATGTATCATTCAGGGGAAGGAGGGGGGCACAGTCCTAGGTATGTATCATTCAGGGGAAGGAGGGGGGCACAGTGCTAGGTATGTATCATTCAGGGGAAGGAGGGGGCACAGTACTAGGTATGTATCATTCAGGGGAAGGAGGGGGCACAGTACTAGGTATGTATCATTCAGGGGAAGGAGGGGGCACAGTACTAGGTATGTATCATTCAGGGGAAGGAGGGGGCACAGTACTAGGTATGTATCATTCAGGGGAAGGAGGGGGCACAGTACTAGGTATGTATCATTCAGGGGAAGGAGGGGAGCACAGTACTAGGTATGTATCATTCAGGGGAAGGAGGGGGCACAGTACTAGGTATGTATCATTCAGGGGAAGGAGGGGAGCACAGTACTAGGTATGTATCATTCAGGGGAAGGAGGGGGCACAGTACTAGGTATGTACCGCTATGAAGGAGGAGGGTGCACACAACTAGGTACAGTCAGGTCCATAAATATTGGGACATTGACACAATTCTAACATTTTTGGCTCTATACACCACCACAATGGATTTGAAATGAAACGAACAAGATGTGCTTTAACTGCAGACTGTCAGCTTTAATTTGAAGGTATTTACATCCAAATGAGGTGAACGGTGTAGGAATTACAACAGTTTGCATATGTGCCTCCCACTTGTTAGGGACCAAAAGTAATGGGACAGAATAATAATCATAAATTAAACTTTCACTTTTTAACCATTAGCCGCCCGGCCAATGGCCGTTTGGCGGCTTCAGATGTGTCTCTCCATTCCGGGTGCACGCCATTAGGCGTGCTCCCGCACATGCGCCGTTTGCGCGAATGCAGAGCGGCGCAGCGGTGCGATCTGTCACCAGCCGTGCACCTCGGACACGGCTGATGACAGATCCGAGTACCGGCTCCCGTTGCTGGTACCATGTGACCTGCTGTGACCAATCACAGCAGGTCACATGACAGTTGTATACATGGATGGCTTCATTCATGATGCCATCCATTGTATACTAGTGCCTAGCTGTGAATGGTCACAGCTAATCACATGCACATGTCATGTGATTAGCTGTGACCAAATCACAGCTAAGCACAAAAAAAAAAAAAAAAAAGCTGAATGAATCGATTTCATTCAGGTAAATGCTTGCTTATAGCAAAGTAATTCTTTGCTATAAGCAAATTGTGTAAAAAAAAAAAAAAAAAAAAAAAAAAAAAAATACTGATCACTTCCCCAAAGTAGTACAATGTTACTATGGTAACATTGTACTACTTTGGTCATAGTAAAATATGAAAAAAAAATCTTAAAAAAATGTAATAAATTAAATATAATAAAAAAATTAAAAAAATATATATATATTTTTTTTTTCATACTGTCACCAGTCAGTGTCCCTGTTCACCGCCATGCCAGTTATATGATGACGCTGTACTGCACTGGTGACAGTATGTAAAAAAAAAAATAGTGAAATTAATTTTTTTAATTTTTTCATTTTCCGAAAAATTATGACAAAAAAATACAACTTCAAAAAACTCGCCATGCCTCTTATGAAGTACGTCGGACTGTCTACTCTGCAAAAAGGGGTCATTTGGGGATATCTGTACTATTCTGACATTCTTGGACCTCAAGAAATTAGATTGGCCGTCAGTACTTCAGGATTGATCAATATTCAGATCTATACCATAGTTTGTGAACTCTATAACTTTCCTACAAACTAAATAATACATCCTAATTTGGGTTATTTTCACCAAATACATGTAGTAGAATACATCTCGGCCTAAATTTATGAAGAACAATTATTTATTTGTAAACTTTTATAACAGAAACAAAGAAAAATGTTTTTTTTTTTCAAAATTTTTGGTCTTTTTTTGTTAATTTAGCAAAAAATAAAAACCCCAGCGGTGATTAAATACCACCAAAAGAAAGCTCTAGTTGTGTGAAGAAAATGATAAAATTTTAGTTTGGGTACAGTGTTGTATGACCGCGCAATTGTCATTCAAAGTGTGAGAGCGCTGAAACCTGAAAAATGGCCTGGGCAGGAAGGTGTAAAATTGCCCGGTATTGAAACGGTTAATACTTGGTTGCAAATCCTTTGCAGTCAATTACAGGCTGAAGTCTGGAATGCATAGACATCACCAGACGCTGGGTTTCATCCCTGGTGATGCTCTTCCAGGCCTCTACTGCAATTGTCTTCAGTTCCTGCTTGTTCTTGGGGCATTTTCCCTTCAGTTTTGTCTTCAGCAAGTGAAATGCATGCTCAATCGGATTCAGGTCAGGTGATTGACTTGGCCATTGCAGAACATTCCACTTCTTTCCCTTAAAAAACTCTTTGGTTGCTTTTGCAGTATGCTTTGGGTCATTGTCCATCTGCACTGTGAAGCGTCCAATGAGTTGTGAAGCATTTGGCTGAATATGAGCAGATAATATTGACCAAAACACTTCACAATTCATCCTGCTGCTTTTGTCAGCAATCACATCATCAATAAATACAAGAGAACCAGTTCCATTGGCAGCCATACATGCCCACGCCATGACACTACCACCACCATGCTTCACTGATGAGGTGGTATGCTTACGATCATGAGCAGTTCCTTTCCTTCTCCATACTCTTCTCTTCCCATCACTCTGGTACAAGTTGATCTCGGTCTCATCTGTCCATAGGATGTTGTTACAGAACTGTGAAGGCTTTTTTAGATGTCGTTTGGCAAACTCTAATCTGGCCTTCCTGTTTTTGAGGCTCACGAATGGTTTACATCTTGTGGTGAACCCTGTGTATTCACTCTGGTGAAGTCTTCTCTTGATTGTTGACTTTGACACACATACACCTACCTCCTGGAGAGTGTTCTTGATCTGGCCAACTGTTGTGAAGGGTGTTTTCTTCACCAGGGAAAGAATTCTTCGGTCATCCACCACAGTTGTTTTCCATGGTCTTCCGGGTCTTTTGGTGTTGCTGAGCCCACCGGTGCGTTCCTTCTTTTTAAGAATGTTCCAAACAGTTGTTTTGGCCACGCCTAATGTTTTTGCTATCTCTCTGATGGGTTTGTTTTGTTTTTTCAGCCTAATGATGGCTTGCTACACTGATAGTGACAGCTCTTTGGATCTCATCTTGAAAGTTGACAGCAACAGATTCCAAATGCAAATAGCACACTTGAAATGAACTCTGGATCTTTTATCTGCTCATTGTAATTGGGATAATGAGGGAATAACACACACCTGGCCATGGAACAGCTGAGAAGCCAATTGTCCCATTACTTTTGGTCCCTTAACAAGTGGGAGGCACATATGCAAACTGTTGTAATTCCTACACCGTTCACCTGATTTGGATGCAAATACCCTCAAATTAAAGCTGACAGTCTGCAGTTAAAGCACATCTTGGGAGGCAGGGGCAGCTCCTGGAGGCCCGACCTTAGTCTGGGGTTCTCACAGGCACACAGCATCCAGGGAACTGGCAGAGAGAGATTGCCCACTGTTTCCTCCAGTCCAGGTAGATGTATCTGAGCCGGGGCACAATCTCGCAGCCCAGGCATCCTGATGCTTAACATCAGACTGGCTAGGAAACAGTCCCCCTTCCTGCAAGGCCAGATCAGACACACAGCCGGGAGTGAGCACTTTGTCTTCAATGGGGCACAGTATGGGAAGAATAGTGCGCTGTGCCCACCAGATCCTGGTGCCTAGGGGAGGGAAGTCTGCACACCAGCCAAAGCAGGAGATCTGATAGACTGGCATCTTGCACACAGGAGGTGTGGAGTAACAGAACTCTGTATGTCGTGCCAGGTGTTGGCTGCATGTGTCCCCGCACATGTGTGGTGTAGGGTGATGGGGAATACTTTGTATGGGGAGTGAAGCCGAATGTTGTGAAAGGGGGCTCAGAGCTGGGTATTTACCATTCTGGGGAGAAGGGGTGTACAAAGCTAGGTATGTACCCCTATGGAGGAGCAGAGCGCCACAAAGCAGAGTAGCATATGGTGGAGGAGGGGGGACAGAGATGTATGTAATCTTCTGGAGAAGTATGGGGGCACAGAACTGTCTGTGTTCCACTATGGGGGAGATTAGGGGCACAGATTGGGTATGTATCGCAATGGAGGAAAGATCTGGTTATGTACCATTCTGGGGGAGGAGGAAGGATCAGGGCTAAGTATGGTGGAGTAGGGGGAAACAGACCTGGGTATGTACCAC
The DNA here is from genome assembly GCF_062004578.1 of Staurois parvus. Lineage (NCBI taxonomy): Eukaryota > Metazoa > Chordata > Amphibia > Anura > Ranidae > Staurois > Staurois parvus. Next base: position 22,474 of record NW_028318265.1, read on the forward strand.
TATAAGGGCTCATTCACACCATGGTGCAGAGACGTCAGTTTTTCTGCATGCGTTCTGCAAGGGCACAGTAAAAAACAATGAACATCAACACTGGTGTGAACAGGGATCATAACTGCGCATGAAAACTGATGTCTCTGCAAGTGAAATCTGCATGGTTTTCCCATCAGTTTTCATGCATGGGTTATCTGCAGGGTGGCTGGATACTGCGTACTGGGATTTTCTGCTGGATGGCTGGTCACTGGCTGTGTACTGGGATTATACTGCAGGGTGGCTGGACACTGCGTACTGGGATTATCTGCAGGGTGACCGGTCACTGGCTGCATACTGGGATTATCTGCAGGGTGACCAGTCACTGGCTGCATACTGGGATTATCTGCAGGGTGACCAGTCACTGGCTGCATACTGGGATTATCTGCAGAGTGACCAGTCACTGGCTGCATACTGGGATTATCTGCAGGTGACAAGTCACTGGTTGCATACTGGGATTATCTGCAGGGTGACCAGTCACTGGCTGCATACTGGGATTATCTGCAGGGTGACCGGTCACTGGCTGCATACTGGGATTATCTGCAGGGTGACCCGTCACTGGCTGCATACTGGGATTATCTGCGGGTGAACCGCCACTGGCTGCATACTGGGATTATTTGCGGGTGAACCGCCACTGGCTGCATACTGGGATTATTTGCGGGTGACCGGTCACTGGCTGCATACTGGGATTATCTGCGGGTGACCGGTCACTGGCTGCATACTGGGATTATCTGCAGGATGGCCAGTCACTGGCTGCATACTGGGATTATCTGCAGGGTGACCGGTCACTGGCTGCATACTGGGATTATCTGCAGGGTGACCGGTCACTGGCTGCATACTGGGATTATCTGCAGGGTGACCAGTCACTGGCTGCATACTGGGATTATCTGCGGTTGAACCGCCACTGGCTGCATACTGGGATTATTTGCGGGTGACCGGTCACTGGCTGCATACTGGGATTATTTGCGGGTGACCGGTCACTGGCTGCATACTGGGATTATCTGCGGGTGACCGGTCACTGGCTGCATACTGGGATTATCTGCAGGATGGCCAGTCACTGGCTGCATACTGGGAGTATCTACAGAATAGCCGGTCACTGGTGTGTACCAGGACTATCTGCACAGTGAAAGGTCAGTGACTGTGTGGTCATGGGAAGATTTGCTCTCTGTTCTAATAAATGACCTTGTGATTTACATTAGTTATCACCCTCTTTCTATTAGCAATATGAACAATGTTTCTTTTTTTTTCTGTTTCAATCTCACTTTATTATAAATCCAGTTTTTGGCCTCATAATGTATGAATAATGCCCTGGAATATTCAGATCAGATGTTACATAATCTCTATATCTTTATGCAATTAGTATCCGATCTAAATCCCTTTGCTTTGTTTTTCCTCTTGTGAGGTCAGTGTGCAGTCTTGCCTTGCAGTGTCCTATAAAATGTTTTTTTGCAGATGTTTTCTGGCTAATAAATTCTGATCTCGTCGTGTCTTTCCCCCACTGTTGTCTGTCACCGTCCTCATCCTTTCTTACAAATACGACATTGCTTGAATTTGTGCCCAGAACAAGGACAAGGACGGGCCGCTGAGGGGGGCTCATCGCTATACCTCTATCTCCGGGGACTATGTGCTGAAGATGATGAAACACTTTAAGATTTGTATTCTGCTCCTTTTGTATCAAACTTCTAGCACAATGCCAGGCGTTGTCGATTGAAGTCGTTCCAGGAGTGGCGCAGCATTCTGAATGAACTGCAGAATTTTGGGTCATTTCAGAAAATGCTAAGATAGACCTAAATCACCAGTTTGCCGTTATGCTGGAAAGCAAGGAAATAAATGGCTTTATTACTAATTTATTAAAACATTTCCCAGTACAGTGAGCATGTAGCAAGGCCAGCGGTGTCTTCTGCCACTATCTGGTGTACAGATATTTAGGCTGAGCAGTAAATGACTGAAAGCATCATGGCTTCCATTGTCCTAGATAAATCGTTTTCTGCAAGTTTACTAATTAGATTATTTTTTAGAGAATCCTAGACCAAAAAACATATCCACCCTTTTTTCAGATCTTGGCTGGATCTCCAGAGTTCGAGTCAATCACCCTGCCATCCTCCGTCGGGCAGAGCAGATTCAGACTCGCCGAACGGTGAAGAAGGACTGGCAAGTAGGTGGCCCTATTGTGTTTCTTCTTCTACACTCTCTGAATTTCATGGTGATTGGCTGAGTTGTTGTAAAATTGCCAGTTGTGACTGGTTGAGGTGTTGTGTTGGTCATTTCTGGGGTGTTCTGTGGTGATTGGCTGGGATGTTGTGCGATTATAATTGTCCTATTTCTGCAGGCCGCATGGCTGTTGAAGGCTGTGACTTGTATTGACCTCACAACTCTTTCTGGAGATGACACACCATCCAACATCCACAGGCTCTGCTTCAAGGCAAAACATCCAGTCCGAGAAGATCTTCTGCAAAGCGTTAAGATGGAGAACTTTAGTACGTAGAGTAATATTAAAATTAATTTGAAATATACAGAAATTATATCTAGATGGAATGAATTTCACCCATTGTTATAAACTGTAAATGCAAAAATGTATAAATATGAATTAAACTATTGTCTCTTAGATTGTAAGCTCCAAGGAGCAGGGCCCTCCTATCCCTCTTGTATTGAACTGTATTGTTGCTGTATTGTCTCCCGTTATATTGTAAAGCGCTGAGCAAACTGTTGGCGCTATATAAGTCCTGTATAATAATAATTGTGTCTTAAAGACGGGAGATGAAGGGAAATCTCTCCAGGGGGACATAGACAGCAAATTCCAAGATGACAAGGGTTTTAGCCCTTTTCACAGTTCTAAAGTGGTTGTGCTCAAATATTTGCACACCTTGACAGAAATTGTTTGTCATTTATTCTGAAACTATGACTGATCATGCTGAAAAACTGTCTTTTATTTAAGAATAGTGAACAGATGAAGCCATTTATCGTCACATAGTTCTTCAGCTCCTTTATAAATCATAATGGTAACAGAAATCACCCAAATAGCCACGATCAAAAGTTTACATACCCTGGAATGTTTGACCTTGGTACAGACACACAAGGTGACACACACGGGTTAAAATGGCAATTAATGGTTAATTTCCCAGATCTGTGGCTTTTTAAAATGCAGTTAGTGTCTGTGAATAAATAGTCAATGAGTTTGGCTCTCACATGGATGCACTGAACAGGCTAGATACTGAGCCATGGGGACCAGAAAAGAACTGTTGAAAGTCCTGAGTAACAAGGTAATGAAAATTTATGGAAAAGAATATAATGTGCCTAGGCACATTGAAGGAGCAAAGCCTGCATAAAGGCAGGAAAAGCTGCTTAGTAGTTTTTGCCCCTGCTCTTCCCTCAATATTGAGATTTCCCTGAAGTAGTTTGTGCTGACTTCTGTCGAAGGGGCATGACCGAAAAAGGTCTGCCGATCGGCTCCCGATCAGCGATCTCAGCTAACTGGAGTGTTGTGATGGGAGGGCTGTCCCCCTGTCAGACAACAATAAAACAGTGCGGAAGATCACTGTACTAACATCACGTAGTTAGTATAGCAGCTCCTCCTGAGCTTTCAGTTTTTTTTTTTTTTGTTTGTTCAGCCCTGGGTTGAATGAAAAAAAAAAATCGTGTGTCCCAAGCTTTACTGCTTGTATCCCTGAGGGATAAAAATGTTGGCATGTTCAATTTACTTGCAACCATATACATCTGAAATTTTTATTTCTGGGTATAGTTGGCCCGTTCACCCTGGTGGCAGCATATCTCTGGATAGTGTTGGGACTTTGAAGCACAGAGCTGTGTTCTGTCTGTAGTGGAATCGAGTGTAAGAGACAGAATGTAACAGTGGGAGATGGGTCCTGGTTTGTCTGAAGGGAGATGTGTTATCTGTTCAGGAATCAAAGAGTTAATGGTGAATGTTTATATAGCCTGTGACAGTCTGTCAAAATTTACCCTTGCCCTTCCCAGAGAGAGGCAGAGACTCCGCCTGACCTCAGGCACAGTATGGAGGGGGCTCTGCCTGACTTGTGGCATGGTAAGAATAGGACTACACCTGACCTCTGGCATGGTATGAAGGGGGCTACATCTGACTTCTGACACAGTGGGGAGATAAAGGGGCTCCACCTAACCTCCAGCACAGTATGGAGGGGGCTCCATCTAACCTCTGGCACGTTAGGAAGGGGGCTCCACCTGTATGAAACAATGAATGTATGTGCCACAGGTGAAAGTCTTATGTACCCGCTAAGAGGTAAAAAAAATCGTTTAGAGTCTTATATAGAGTCCATATAATGCATCCAAATGTCAAACACCAGTGCAGGCTCTGTATTAGACACAATAAAAGGAAATAAAGGAGCTCCCCTAAGTGCAGACTGCTAGAAACATCTTCAATGGAACAAAAACTGACAATTAGCCTGGCTCCACCTGACCTCTGGCATGGTTTGAAGGGGGCTCCACCTGACCTCTGACATGGTTTGAAGGGGGCTCCACCTGACCTCTGGCATGGTTTGAAGGGGGCTCCACCTGACCTCTGGCATGGTTTGAAGGGGGCTCCACCTGACCTCTGGCATGGTTTGAAGGGGGCTCCACCTGACCTCTGGCATGGTTTGAAGGGGGCTCCACCTGACCTCTGGCATGGTTTGAAGGGGGCTCCACCTGACCTCTGGCATGGTTTGAAGGGGGCTCCACCTGACCTCTGGCATGGTTTGAAGGGGGCTCCACCTGACCTCTGGCATGGTTTGAAGGGGGCTCCACCTGACCTCTGGCATGGTTTGAAGGGGGCTCCACCTGACCTCTGGCATGGTATGAAGGGGCCTCCAACTGACCTCTGGCATGGTATGAAGGGGAGGTGGGCTCCACCTGACCTCCAGCACAGTATGCAGGGGGCTCTGGCATGGTATGAGGGGGGCTCCACCTGACCTCTGGCATGGTATGAAGAGGCCTACAACTGACCTCTGGCACAGTGGGGAGGAAAGAGAGCTCCGCCTGACCTACAGTACAGTGGGGACACAGTATGAGGAGAGAGAGGGGCTCTGCCTGACCTCTGGCACAATATAGGGGATTCGTCCTCCACCTATCCTTATAGTGTGTGGATTAGGATTTATTCATTGTTAATCAGTGTTGGGCAGAGTGTCTAAGCTTCAATGTCAGTTTCTCTATTTTGCAGTGAATAAATTGTGGGTCTTTTCCTGCAGGTGTGCACACAGGCGCTGTGTGTGTCTATCCAGCCCGTGTGCAGGACACAGTGAAGGCGCTGAAGGATGCTGGCTGTGATATACCGGTGGCATCAGGTAGGTACCATGTAACATTTTAGATCTGTGTGATCCAAGCATCTGTATGACTACTCCTTGCATGGACATCTTAGTTATGAGTGGACTGAACTCTGAAGTAGTCGCCTCTCTTTGACAATCATGAGTACTGATGTTTTCATCATCTTTCTGGTACTGTACCCCTACCAAAGCACAGTTGGTATCCACACAAACATCTCAGTGGTATAAAATCTCAGCACAGAACTAAGGTTTTGGTATTGATTAGTTTTAGAAATTATAAGGTAAGTGTACAGCTTTAGGGGTTAAAGCCCAACCCAGAGAATTACAAAAAATTCACAGTAGGTATGCAGACACAGAAAATCCATGCAGGGATGGTGGAAACTCCTTTTAACTGGCCCAGCAGGTGTGAAGACCCAGGAATTCAGTGAATGGAAGATGAGAACCCCTCATAATGGGCACAGAACGTGCTTAAAACTGGGAACCTAGCACAAGGCTGGTGGGAACCCCTCATAATGGGCACATCAGGTATGCAGACCCAGGAAGTCAGCACAGGGATGGTGGAAACTCCTCTTAATTGGTACAGCAGATGTACAGACCCGGGAGCTTGACACAGGAATGATGAGTACCCTTCGTAATAGACACATCAGGTGAGCAGAGCTAGGAGCTCTTCACAGAAAACTCAATAGAGTCTCTAAGAGATAAAAGAGGCTGTCAGGCTTAAAATACTAAAATATACATATTAGTCAGCATGACCCATTAATTTCCTCCTTCTGCAGTGGCCACTGGATTTCCAGCCGGACAGACTCCCTTAAAGACTCGCCTGGAAGAGGTGCGCACAGCTGTAGATGATGGAGCTTCTGAAATCGACATTGTTATTAACAGGACTTTGGTTCTTACTGGCCGTTGGAAAGGTAGGTGTGTCTGGAAAGGTAGGTTGTGTTGGTAGTGTGCCTGTGGTGAGCTCAGTAAATTTTCCTCTAACTGGGGCAGGTGGATCAGTGCATTCATCTGGGAGGATCGTCAGCAGCTCTGTCCTAACAAGTATGTGCTTTATCAGAGGTTTGATTTTGAGTGGTCACATCTGGACAGTGTCCCCAATCAATTGGCTGTTTCCCAAATTGTCTTCCAGGAGAGCCCATGAGAGATAGGCACCTCTGCCAACAGGAACAGGAAGCGCATCACCAAATAAACTTCAAAAGGAAGTCCCTCTGCTGAACTGGTCAGTTTATTGTGTTTCCTCTCGCCATAGGAGATGGATCACCTGGAATCTGGGTGAGAGACTTTTTTTTCCACCCACACCTTTACCTAGCTGACTCCCCTGGGAGCAGCTGGTAGGGTTCTCTGCTAGATTTCCATCGAAGACCACTCCTCATTATGGAAGGTGGTTTGCTTGGTTCCCTTTCTCCTTCTGTGCCTAGTGAAGGCTACTCCTGATGAAGTCACATGATCTGACGTAACGCGTAGGGTGCACCAATGACGTCATGCCACAAACCGGAAGTGCACATGCCGCCATTTTGGATAAGGGATTTCTGCACACGTCTTACAGCAAACACTGTATAGTGAGTTTTAACCCTGTAGTGTCCCAGAAGGATACATTTTAATGTGAGTTTTACTAGATTGATTTAAATAAAGGCTGTTTTGAGTGGCAATATTACATTTTTTTTTAAAAATGGATGTGGAGCGATCTAGAGATGTTTAAAAGTGCTGGCTAACAGTGGTGAAGATCTATATACCAGTATACCCTTCTGGGTTAAAGGGGAAAGTGCAGTTTGAACTGTCATCACGGGTCAAACCTGGAGGTGAGCGCAATAGAGTGTTGGAAGTGGATGAGCACTAAAGGCCTACACAGGAGCACTGTACACGTGTATACAATAGTGTGTTACACTGGTCTATTTGAAGTACAGCGGATTTAAAGGGACGGTTCACCATTTTTTGAGACCATAGTCCGATGACACTTATAGTTGGTGTATTTGGATCACGATTTATGGGATATATATACCACACAAGTCGATGTGCTGATATTCAAGATTTAAAGGGACAGTTCACTATTAAGGACATTTATTTGTTATTTGTGTGCACAATTCATTTAGAGCACTGGTTATGTGCAGTTTATGGAGTCCTATATGTATGTATTGATTAGACGTCTGGTATACCACACATTGTGTACCATAGGAAATCATGTTAAATGGACTGTAGTGCGTTTCTGCAAAACGTTGCGGAAAACGCTTAGGTATGAACCAAATTTGAGTGATTGGCATGTTGGAAATTTTGAGAATCGTGCAAGAAATCGTGCAATGAGAATCATGCAAGAAATATAATCGAAAAAGAAATGAGCATGAGCTGTGACCTGAAAAGAAGATTGCCAGCCACTAAAATTATTTTCTGTAGCAACATGAGGTGAAATTGAAGGCTTGGTTTGTAGAATTTCGAGATCAATCGTGGCACCATCAGATTACAAAAGACACAAAATTTCCGATTTTCTAAAGAAAATTAATCGAGAATTCGACCCATGTATGGCCTACATAAGAGAGGAGAAAGTATTTTCTGTCCACTTCTCACAGATCACTGGTCACACTGCTGCAAGAATTTGTGTGCAATTTCTGAAGACTTTATTGCTCCTTGTGAAGATTTTCAACGATTTCTTGCAATTTTCAGTGCGATTTTCCATTATATTCTATGTATGTGAAATAATGACAAAACTGCAGAAAAGGTAATGCAAGAACTACTTTAGAAATCATGCTGCAGCAAATCGCAAATGTTAAGACACTGACATTCACATTCATTAGATGCAATTGAAGGTGTGATTTCAATTCCCAAATGTCACCTGTATTACTGGGCAATAATTGTTTCTATTAGCTGTTACCTGGGTGTGGCTGCCTTACAGGCATTTTGGCTTGCTTTCCTACACACAGGACAATTTCCAGGCTGTTTACACAACTCCACTAGCAGAAATTTCACATCCACTTGTCTCACAGAGCCTTCTATTTCCACTACAGAGCTGGAGAAGCTGAGTTATAAATCTTGGCTTTTGAGAATGGTCTGTTTTGCTTCTATTTCAGGGCCTTCACTCACCCTGGATCAGGATATATAGACCTCATGCTTACATATTTATATAGTTTCTGGGGCCACATAGTTCGTTGATTTTTTTCATACATGTTTACTGAGATCTGTCTCTTGGAGTAGGTCTACAGCCTTGGCATAAGTCTTTTTGGGACTTATGGTGTATTATACACCTAGTACCTGATGTGTAGTATCCATTTTGTGCTCCTGGTTTTGCATACGGAGTCACTATGTGTTTGCATGGGACTCTTTTATGCTTAGACTCTGGCCAGGACCTTAAAGTAGAACTGCACTGCATCTGAGCACCACAAACCAAAAATGCTATTTAATTAATTTTTAACCACTTCCCCGCCACCCTATAGCAGAAGTACTGCTACAGGGCGGCAGGGCTGCACAAAATTACGTGTGTATATATACATGATTTGCATTTCCGGGTATAGGGTGTGCGCGCCGCCCTACTTGCGCCGCCATTGGCGGCTACAGATGTCAATCACCCAGCTATAAATATAAAGTGCAGCGCTCTCCCTAAACTGATTAAAATAAATATAAGTAAAATTAAATAGAGTGCACACTTGGCTAAAAATGCTCTACATAATGACACAAACTAATAAACATATGTGTAAGAATAGTGCATATACAAATATGCGCATAAGCAAAAATTGTGCAAACCATGTGCTTCAAAGTGAGAATAAAGTGCAATCAAAAATGAGCATAAAGTGCAATAAAAATCACTCCAATCATCTATTACAAATAATGAAAAATCTCAAATAAAATAAAGTGTCCAAATGCATCAAAAGAACTAGCAATCTTCATGCATGTGTCACACGTGTCCACACTGTGTGAATCCAAACTTTGGCCGTGATGGCTCCTCACCTCCTTGCCAAGACCCCACAGGGTCAGCTCGCTCAACAACAGGACACCCTTTAGATGACTCACCAGGACCTTCCCCGCCTCTTACACTCTAACAGCGATCTCCTCCTCGGTTCATATGCAAATAAAAAACTCACATAGTGTAATCCTGTTTATTAATCAGTAGATATGTAGTCTAAATTGCCCACTCACATTTAGAATCGTCTTGTAACAAGCCTTCAGTACCCCATGCTATGAATCTCCTGCATGGGTATATGTATACAGGGGTTTCAAATATGGCCGCCACCCGGAATCGCCCAGCTAGAGGTTCCCCGCCAGCACCCAGCGATTACCGAGTAGCAACTGACGGGAGAGACCTGTGTGTAAACACAGGTCTCTCTCCTGCCAGCAACAACATGCTGCTGTGTATACATACACAGCAGCATGTTTCCCTAGTAAAACGGACAAAGCACAGCACACAGTTAACCCTTTTATCGCCCCAGGTGTTAACCAGTTCCTGCCCAGTGTCATTAGTACAGTGTTAGAGCTTTTTATTAGAACTGATCACTGTATTAGTGTCATTAGGATGTCAGTGGCAGTTAGTCAGTTCCCACTCAGTGTCAGAATTCCCCTGCAGTCCCACTATAAGTCGCTGATCGCCGCCATTACTAGTATAAAAAAAAATTTAAATTCCAGTATATATACCGCCATTTGTAGACGCTATAACTTTCACATAAACCAATTAATTTACATGTATTTGAATTTTTTTAGCAAAGATATTTAGAATACATTTTGGACTAAATTTATGACAATTTGATTTTTAAAATTTTACTTTTTTTTTTACTGGATATGTTTTATAGCAAAAAGTAAAAAAAAAGTTTTTTTTTTTTTTTTCAAAATTGTCGGTCTTTTTTTTGTTTATAGCGCAAAAGATAAAGATGTACAGGTGATCAAATACCACCAAAAGAAAGCTCTATTTGTGGGGAAAAAGAGCACAGCATTGCATGACCGGCAATTGTCAGTTAAAATAATGCAAAAAATAGTCGAGTAAATCCTCTGGAGGGTAACTGGTTAATATTGAAAGCAAGCTCACTCATCCATCCATGTCTCCAGGCTTTATTTCACAGAGAGATCATTTTGAAAAACACACCCTGGCATTTCTAGCAGTGGCCATCTTGAGTAAGGGCAGATGATTCATGTATCATTTACATCCTGAAATCCATCTGCCCTTAGCTCAGGCATAGGCTGAACTGCGAACCCTCCATCCACTCCTGAAGACAGCTTGGATGTATGACCTAATTTGCCTAGGCATGGAAACCAGAAAGTAACTGAATATAAAAAAAAAAAAGTTTAAAACGCTGTACTTTCCTATCTATTTACAAATGCTAGCAACATAAGGATTCAAACTAGTCAATGTTAATTGAGAGAGTGAAGTTTTCATGCAGGTCCAGGGTTTATAAATCTTGCTGTTCCTTTTCACCACTGCTTACTGCCACCTGTAATCACTAGAGGTACTCCAAAGGTTGGGTGTTTCACTGAATAATATAGATAATATAATGCACAGTACTGTTGGCGACATTCAGGTGTAGCTAGGGGCCGACTGACCATTCGAGCACTCGAGCACTGCCCGAGGGCCCGGGGTCAGTAGGGGGCCCCATGAAATGCCCCTGGTACCTTTTTTTTTTTTTTTTATAGGCTTTTTTGAGTGTGGGCAAGGACACATGGGCCCCATGATCCCCTATTGCCGGGGGCCCCATGACTTGTCAGTCGGCCCCTGGGTGTAGCAATGCAGCAGAAGAGGCTTCTGTTATCAGGGTGGCAGCAGCAGGGGTCTCCTGCAGGACATTTAAGTGTCAGCAGAAGATATTTAACTCTTCTATATACTGTATATAAGTTCTGATATTACATAGTGTCACGGATCCAAACGCACAGCCACGGCGACTAGCTAACCGAGGCGTGGTCTATCCATGACTAGGGGTAAGAGAGAATGAGGGGGACTTACTGTTAACATATAAGTCTGGCCGGGATACACTTTCACATCCGCACTGCCTCTTTGCCACCACTAGAGGGAGACTCCACTCCAATCCAGCTGGCTGACCACACACAGGCAGATGCAAATCTTATATGCAATCTGGTGCACTCTAAGGGTTGGGGAACAATCTAGCAATTGGCACACCCTTCTAGGATTCCTCCAGCTATCCTACAAGCTAAAACCCCGGTTTTAATCACTCATCAACTGTCCACACTCCCCCACACCAGACACAACAAATGGTAGCTTGCCACCACCCAACAGTTTGTCCGCAGACTGGTTTGCTAGGCCACCACACACACACAGATCTCCGTCTGGCAGATCTGCTACTTTACAATCTGCATGCAATCTGCCAACACACAGTACAATTGCATACAGAGTGGCAATGAACTTAGACCGAGCACATAGACACTACAATACAATAATCTCTCCAGAGATGTGAGCCCGAGTTTAAGTACCCAGAAGTTACTTATTAATTTTATGATTTAATATACCGAAAGTGGGCAGTGCATAAAATATGTACAAAGTATAAAGAGTTACAGAAAATACAAAAAAGACCCACAGTTGGCTATTCACTATAAAATAAAAGGGAATAAAAACAGAAATAAAACTTTTACCAATAGTTATCCTGCGACTTGAGCAAGTCAGGGAGAGTCCACGATTCGCCAGTCAAATAGAACCGGCTCCATACGAATCACACCGTCCATATCTCAGGTTCCTCAATTTATTGAAATATGGATGTGGGCTGGACATTAGCCCTTGGCCAATCAACCCTGGGGGGGTGTTCCTGTACCAGCCCACAGGACGTTCTGGGTTCTGAAGTGCCCAAAGTCGATTGTACCAGGAATGGTTTGAATCATCAAGTCAGGGATAGAATTTCTGACACCAGCGCACCAGCCTGATCACAACAGTACCGATCACTGTTCAGCTGTCGCAATGAGGCGCCATATAACGGTTTTGTGCGTTTCTCTGGGATTCTACACAGGCTACAAATACACTTTTACATGTAGATGTAGCCTACAGTGTGTCCAATCAGAAGGAAGTATTTTCATCTCTCTCCAACTGATATTTTTGCTTTTATGAGCGATGAAACAGATTCATCTGATTTGTGGGTATAAATCAGAGCTGGCAGACAAATTGGAGCCACTCCTGGTCTCCTGCTGCTTCCCGAAGGCGAAATGGCTGGAGCCCTTCTTTTAGATTTCAAGAAGGTGGCAAACTCTGGCTACATAGGTGACAACGTTTTATTGGCATCTAGGTGTCACATCCAGCCTAGAAGCTGCTCTGTCCTTTCAGATGCTAATTGGTGAACATATGTCTCTGACCGAATACTAAACGCCTATCTGTAATAACATGGAATTAAACTAGCTCTACAGTTACATATTTCTACTGATCACATCTCAACTACCCAAATCTTACATTTATGTTACACATAGGTTTAATATATTTGTCATGTCTCGTACTGCATGCCAGCGCTTGTTTTTGGCCTGTTGCAGCCAGTTACACTATAAGCCCTTGTCAGGACATGTGTTGTAATCATGTACTTCTGATGTTGTCCATCCCATACCACAGTGCTACGTCTTTCATTTTAGTCATTTAGGCAAGGTCATGTACAGGCTGGTACATTTATTTTGCAGAATTGTGCAGCCAATTAGTGTTTTAACACCAGAACCTACAGCACATGTGTAGCTCTGGGTGTTATCCATCGCAGGCTACAGGTTTAGACCTCTACATGACTTCCTTGTAGTGAATGTGTCATCTATTTGCAACATAGGGTTAGAACAGGGGTCCTCAAAATACGGCCCGCCGAGGCCATTAACCCAGCCTGCCGGCAGGGGCGTATTTTCCGCGAGGAAGGGACACGAAGTACAGGGGTGGGCAGGGGGCTGCTGTACCTTACCTGGCTCCGGTCCCAGTCCCACGACGATCCAGTCCAGGAAGCGCTGCTCCTTCATTCACTCCGGCCACTCCCTCACTCCTGCCGCTCGGCTCCGCCTCCTCACCGGTGATTGGGCGTCAGAACTGTAGCTCAGGAAAGGCACACAGGTGGTCAATCACCGGCGAGGAGGCGGAGCCAAGCGGCCCCGCAAACATCGAGTGAGGGAGAGGCCGAAGTGAAGGAGGACAGCTGACAGGTAAGTGTGCCGTGCTGATGGTGCTGCTGCAACCAGGTATGCTGGCTGCAGCAGTACCATGCTGGAGCAGGGGTCAGCAAGTTAAGTGTCAGTGGGAGGAATAGTGCCCCATCATTGGTGTCACTGATACTAATGATAGGGCATTATTCCTCCCACTGACACCAATGATGGGGCACTATTCCTCCCCCCCCCCACTGACACCAACGATGGGGCACTATGCCTCCCTGCCTCCCCCCCCCCCCCCCCACTGACACCAACGATGGAACACTATTCCTTCCCCCACTGACACCAATGATGGGGTACTATTCCCCTCCACTGACACCAATGAAGTACTATTCCTCCCACTGACACCAAAGATGGGGCACTATTCTTCCCACTGACGACAATGACGTACTATTCCTCCCTATGACACCAAAGATGGGACACTATCCCCTCCACTGACACCAATGACGGGGCACTATTTCCCCCCCACTGACACCAATGACGTACTATTCCTCCCACTGACACCAAAGATGGGGCACTATTCTTCCCACGGACACCAATGATTGGACACTATTCCTCCCACTGACACCAATGATGGGACACTATTCCTCCCACTGACACCAATGATGGGACACTATTCCTCCCACTGACACCAATGATGGGACACTATTCCTCCCACTGACACCAATGATGGGACACTATTCCTCCCACTGACACCAATGATGGGACACTATTCCTCCCACTGACACCAATGATGGGACACTATTCCTCCCACTGACACCAATGATGGGACACTATTCCTCCCACTGACACCAATGATGGGACACTATTCCTCCCACTGACACCAATGATGGGACACCATTCCTCCCACTGACACCAATGTTGGGACACTATCCCCTTCCCCCCACTGACACCAATGACGAGGCACTAATTCCCCCCCCCCCCCCCCAACACTGACACCAATGATGGGGCACTATTCCTCCCCTCACTGACACAATGGGGCACTATTCCTCCCCCCACTGACACTAATGATGGGGCACTATTCCTCCCACTGACACCAATGATGGGGCACGATTCTTCCCACTGACACCAATGATGGGGCACTATTCCTCCCACTGATACCAATGATGGGGCACTATTCCTCCCACTGATACCAATGATGGGGCACGTTTCTTCCCACTGACACCAATGATGGGGCACTATTCCTCCCACTGACACCAATGATGGGGCACTATTCCTCCCACTGACACCAATGATGGGGCACTATTCCTCCCACTGACACCACTGATGGGGCACTATTCCTCCCACTGACAGCAATGATGGGGCACGTTTCTTCCCACTGACACCAATGATGGGGCACTATTCCTCCCACTGACACCAATGACGGGGCACTATTTCTATCCATAAGACACACTTAGGGGGAAATGTCTGGGAGTCTTATAGAGCAGCCGGACCAGTATTCCCACCACCGTTGTATGTCCACAGTCTCTGGTCATCTCATGTACTGTGTCCACATTTGTTTAAAAAATTTTTTTTTTAGAAACTATAGTCCTGCCCTCCAACGGTCTGAGAGACAGTGAACTGGCCCCCTGTTTAAAAAGTTTGAGGACCCCTGGGTTAGAACGTATAGAGAATGTCTTGGGGCTTGCTCTGCAGCACTAGTGTAATTGTGGAACACTAAATATTTTACATAACCTTTACTTGTGAGCACTGGTATCATCTATCTTGAATCACAGTGGTTTCCTTTTCGTAGCTTTCCTTGCACATGGGTAGAAACTGACTCTCTCCAAAGCTTTTGCACTTTGCGAATGCAAAGTATGCATTTTTTTTGGGGGGGGGGATGTTTATCCTGTGCCCAAATGTTATACCTCTTCCATGACTTCATGTGTGGATGGTTTGATAGTTTAGATTAGTGTTGCACTGAAATGAAAACTCTGGTGCTGAAACCGATACAGAAAATTCAGACTGCACGTGGCCAAAAACTCAAATGTCTGCATAGGTGGGGAGGTGCAAATGTTTTTTTGTATTATTTTAAAGTATAATGTGTATTTATATTTATTTTTTTAACTTATAATTTTATTGATATAACATAGGGGACCAATAGTCCTCTATGTGATGGCATATGAGTGACAGGTTCTCTTTGTGGGGGTGGGGGCAGTGTGTGAAAGGAGGATGCAGAAGAGGAGCGGTGTATACAGTGAGGGAGCGGTGTATACAGTGAGGGAGCGGTGTATACAGTGAGGGAGCGGTGTATACAGTGAGGGAGCGGTGTATACAGTGAGGGAGCGGTGTATACACTCAGGCTCCCTCACTGGCTGACCCTATGTCACTCCTGGTTTTTAACCGCTTGCCGCCCTGCCACTGTGTTTATACGTGTGCAGGGCGGCAGTGGAGCGCAAAACCACGTTTAAAAACGGGTTCCGCGCTCCCGACACTTTCGCGGGCAGGGGGCGCGCGCGCGCGCGCCCGCCGACCCGCGGGTGATCCGATTCGATCCAGGAGGGATCAATCATTAGATTTCAGCCAGTGATTTCTGGCTGAAATCGGATGATCGGTCCCTGTCCTATCCTGTCCTGTGTTGATATTTACACAGGGCAGGATATGATGTCATTCTTCTCTGCCTGGACACATTCCGTTCCAGACAGAGAAGAAGAGACATTTAAACGTGAGTAAAACACTACACTAACAGTTAGAACACACACTAGGACACATTTAACCCCCTGATTGCCCCCCCCCAGTTAACCCTTCACTGCCCTGTCACCAGTGTACCTGATCAGTGAAGCGATTTTTATTGATCACTGTATCAGTGTCGCTGGCGACTTCCAATAGTGCTAGCGCCCCTCCCAGATAGCGCCAGTTTGCCCCCCAGTACACCAATAAAGCCATTTAACCCCTTAATTTCCCCCCCCACCCCCCCAGTTAACCCCTTAACTGCCCTGTCACCAGTGTCACTGATCAGTGAAGCGATTTTTACTGATCACTGTATCAGTGTCGCTGGCGACTTCCGATAGTGTTAGCGCCCCTCCCAGATAGCGCCAGATTGCCCACTAATACACCAGTAGTCCCGTCTAACCCCTTGATCGCCCCCCCCCCCCCCCCCTGAGTTGACCCCTTCACTGCCCTCTCACCAGTGTCACTGATCAGTGAACCAATTTTTACTGATCACTGTATCAGTGTCGCTGGCGACTTCCGTTAGTGTTAGCGCCCCTCCCAGATAGCGCCAGATTGCCCGCTAATACACCAGTAGTCCCGTCTAACCCCTTGATCGCCCCCCCCCCCCTCCCCGAGTTGACCCCTTCACTGCCCTGTCACCAGTGTCACTGATCAGTGAACCAATTTTTACTGATCACTGTATCAGTGTCGCTGGCGACTTCCGTTAGTGTTAGCGCCCCTCCCAGATAGCGCCAGATTGCCCGCTAATACACCAGTGATCCCGTCTAACCCCTTGATCGCCCCCCCCCCTCCCCCCTGAGTTGACCCCTTCACTGCCCTGTCACCAGTGTCACTGCTCAGTGAACCAATTTTTACTGATCACTGTATCAGTGTCGCTAGCGACTTCCAATAGTGTTAGCGCCCCTCCCAGATAGCACCAGTTTGCCCGCTAGTACACAGATAATCACATTTGACCCCTTGATTGCCAGGAACACGCTTACTTGCACGCTAAACCTTCATTGCTAGTATAGTGTCTGATTGGATCAATATCTTTGATCAGATCAGCGCTATACCAGCATTCACATTACTTTAGTATCCCCAAAAACGCAGTGTTAGCGGGATCAGCCCCAACACCTGCCAGCACCTGCGTTTAGCCCCTACGCCCCCCCCTTCTCCCCCGGCAAGTGCAGTGTCAGTAGATAACTGTCACTTGATACATATTACACACAAAACCGCAGTGTTCACAGAATCAGGCCTGATATCTGTTAGCACTTGTCGGTAAATTTTTTGTAGCGGTTCAAGCAGTCCCTGACAGCCAGGCGCTCTTTTTCCCGTGAGTCGCACTAGGTACCTGTAAATTTAGTGGCCAAAATGTCTAAGCAAAGGTACACTAGTGAAGAGGCCTATAGGATTCTGAGCATGTCAAGTGAGAGCGAAGGGGAAGACTCACTGGCAGAATCAGGCTCAGAATACGAACCTATAGACAGCAGCGGCACCCTGACAGCTGGCTCAGGCGACGAGGAAGTGGTCCCTGCTAAGGTCAGGCGTACCCAATCCCATTCACAGGTTGCTGAGGTGGTACAAATGCATGATGACTCTCATATGCAGCAGAGTGCCAGTACTAGTGCCGCAGTATCTTTTGGTGAACTGGCGAGCACCAGCGGCCTAGTACGTCCTGGTCGTAGGCATACCAGCACTGCAGTATCACTTGGTGACGTGGCGAGTCCCATAAGTGCAGTACAAGCTGGTGCGGTGGCGAGCACAAGTAGTGTCCCGCGGCCACCAAGAATTCGCAGACAGGCCCGTAGAGCCCCTAGTGTCCTTCCGGATGTGCTTGCAAATCCCGATTGGCAGCCCACAAATTCTGCAGCACCCGTACTTCCCCCATTCACTGCCCAACCCGGAATTCAGGTGGAAACAGCAAATTTAAATACTCCCCTTAATTTTTTTGAGCTGTTTTTCACAGAAGATCTTTATGCATTGATTGTGGATCAAAGCAATTTATATGCACGCCAATTTATCGCCGCCAACCCAAATTCAAACCTTGCCAGACCATTCGCATGGAAACCCATTACGGTTTCCGAATTTAAAGTTTTTTTGGGCCTAACCCTCAACATGGGCATTAATGATAAAAATCAATTGCGGTTGTATTGGTCCACCGACCCTCTTGTTCACATGCCCGTGTTCTCTGCTGCCATGGCCAGGCATAGATATGAGAGTATAATGCGTTTTATGCACTTCTACGACAACTCACTCAGTCGTCCTCGGGGTGACCCTGAATTTGACCGGCTCCACAAAATTCGGCCCCTCGTAAATCACTTTAACCAAAAATTTGCAGATGTGTATACTCCCCAGAAAAACATCTGCATCGATGAGTCCCTCATTCAATATTCTGGCCGCCTTGTAATCAAACAATATCTCCCCAGCAAGCGTGCCAGATATGGGATCAAGATGTATAAGACCTGTGAGAGGGCAACAGGCTATACATGTAAGTTTCGGATTTACGAGGGAAAAGATAGTTACTTGGAGCCCCCCGGATGCCCAGACTACATGGGGAGCAGTGGCAAGATAGTTTGGGACTTGGCGTCATCCTATTTCCACATGGGGTACCACTTATACGTGGACAATTTTTATTCAAGCGTGCCACTATTTAGACATTTGTTCAATTTGGGAATTTGCACATGTGGCACTGTGCGATCTAATCGCCGAGGCTTCCCCCAACGGCTTGTAAATACCCGTCTTAAAAAGGGGGAAAAAGCCTGCTTGAGAAATGAAGAATTGCTCACAGTGAAGTGGAAGGACAAACGGGATGTTTACCTCCTGTCTTCCATTCATGCAGATACGACCGTCCAAATTACCACGGCAACTGGTGTTGTTGAGAAGCCCCTCTGTGTCCACGATTATAACCTTAACATGGGAGGGGTGGACTTCAATGACCAGATGATGCAGCCGTATTTAGTTTCCCGAAAATCCAAACGCTGGTACATAAAAGTGTCAGTTTATTTATTTCAATTGGCTCTATATAATGCTTTTGTTCTCTATAAAGCAACTGGACATAGTGGATCATACCTAAATTTCCAGTTAGAGAACATCAGGGCCCTTTTGTATCCAGAAGGTGCTGTGCCCCAAATCCCTCTCCCAGATGCAGTTAGCCGTCTGCATGAGAGACATTTTCTCGATACCATTCCTGGTACCCCAACCCAAAGAAGACCCCAAAAAAGATGTCGTGTCTGCAGCAAACGTGGAATTAGGCGTGACAGCCGCTATTGTTGTCCCTCCTGTCCTGGCCAACCTGGCCTCTGCATCAAGCCCTGCTTCCGCCTCTACCATACACTAGTGAACTATTAGTATAGGGTACAGCACGGCACAGATCAGGGCACATTTACACAGGGTCTCAAAAGATGTTCGGTAGTCAGGAAACTGGCTATCGCATTTGGAGAGACCCTACCAGCTGTTTAAATGTTTGAAGTTTGGAAAAAAAAGTTAAAAAAAATAAAAAAAATAAATAAAAGTACAAATACCCCCCAAAAAAATAAAAAAATGTAAAAACCAAAAATAGTTATAGTTTTTTTTGTTGTTGTCATTTTTGTGATTGTTCGACTTTCACTGGTTTATTGTTGTTTTATTGTTAACCATTTCTGTTTGCAGGAATGCTTTCAGCTGCAGCGCTGACCTGTTTATTCTGACAGCAACAGGAACTTGCTCTCAGAATAGACATAAGTCAGCGTGAGCAGCGCTGTTGGATGAGATTTTTCATCCGCAGTTATAAAAAACAGAATATATGCCAAAGCATGGGGGCCTGGGGTGGCCTGTGGGTGGATGGCCCCTATGCTTCGGCATATATATTTTATATTTGTTGGCACATTTCATGTGTGCCCACCATTAGAAGTGGGTGGATTGAGGGAGGTTTCTAATGGTGGGCATACCACCACACACTTTTCCTTATAAAGTTGTTTTATTGAGTTTATGTTTTATTGTTAACCATTGTTGATTTTTTTGCAGGAACGTCAAACTGCAGCACTGACCTGTTTATTCTGACAGCAACAGGGTCTTGCTTTCAGAATAGACATAAGTAGGTGTGTGCAGTGCTGTCGGATGAGATTTTTCATCCGCAGTTAAAAAAAAGAAAATATATGCCAAAGCATGGGGGCCTGGGGTGGCCAGTGGGTGGATGGCCCCCATGCTTCGGCATATATATTTTATATTTGTTGGCACATTTCATATGTGCCCACCATTAGAAGTGGGTGGATTGAGGGAGGTTTCTAATGGTGGGCATACCACACACTTTTTCTGGCAGAGATTTCTTCTCTTTTTTTTCATTCAGCCCACAGGCTGCATAAAGAAAAAAAGAACATAGCATATACACCCAACAAGGACCAGTGACATACTGGTACATCACTGGACTTTGAATGGTTATACCAGGGTGATGCCTGCAGCTGCAGGCATCATCCTGGTTTTATTTTTTTCAGCCGGAAATGGGCTTTCATGTAAAAGCATTCCTAGTGGTTAATTAGCTTCAGAATTGCCTTTACAAGCAGCGGGAGAAAATGGCCCCCCCTCCCCCTCCCTGAGATTTGCTTTCCAAAAAGGGGTCATTTGGGGGTGTTTGTTCTATCCTGGTATTTTAGCACCTCAAGAGATGTGATGGGCGGTCAGAAAGTAAAAGCTGTGTAAATTTCAAATTATCTATACCATAGTTTGTAGACGCTATAACTTTCACACAAAGCAATCAATATACACTTATTGGGATTTTTTTTACCAAAAACATGTAGCAGAATACATTTTGGCTGAAATTTATGACTAACTTTGAGTTTACGATATATTTTTTATAGCTGAAAGTAGAAAAAATTGTTTTTTTTTCAAGATTTTCGTGTTTTTTTGTTTATAGCGCCAAAAATAAAAAGCGCACAGGTGATCAAATACCACCAAAAGAAAGCTCTATTTGTGTGAAAAAAAGGACGTAAATTTCGATTGGTTACAGCATTGCATGACCGCGCAATTATCATTTGAATTAGTGCAGCGCTGTATAGCAAAAAAAGGCATAAATTACAGTATCTATACCATAGTTTGTAGACGCTATAACGTTCACACAAAGCAATCAATATACACTTATTGGGATTTTTTTTACCAAAAACATGTAGCAGAATACATTTTGGCTGAAATTTATGACTAACTTTGAGTTTACGATATATTTTTTATAGCTGAAAGTAGAAAAAATTGTTTTTTTTTTCAAGATTTTCGTGTTTTTTTTGTTTATAGCGCCGAAAATAAAAAGCGCACAGGTGATCAAATACCACCAAAAGAAAGCTCCATTTGTGTGAAGAAAAGGACGTAAATTTTGTTTGGGTACAGCATTGCATGACCGCGCAATTATCATTTGAATTAGTGCAGCGCCAAACAGCAAAAAAAGGCCTGGTCATTAAGGGGGGTAAATCCTCTGGGGCTCAAGTGGTTAATTAATTACCAGCTTCTGTTTCCCTTCACTATATCTCAGAGAATGAGCTGTCATTCTCCCTGCCACTAAGAGACACTAAGGAGCGGGGTAACCCAGTGACATTACCCAGTGACCCCGCCCCCTAGTTCCCCTGTTGGAGGAGGTGTCTATTTCTCATGGGCTGTCCTGGAAGTCTCCTGGAAACAGAGTTACTGGTAAGCCAATTTTTTTTCTCTTCTGCAGTCTTTATTCGGAACGCCAAATATTATAAATAGACCCATCTTATCAGTTTAGCTGGAGATTGAGGGGTACATTTGATGTGAGATGTGCTGCAGAGCCCTATTGTGGAGTGACAGCACAGCAAATAAGTCTCAGAACATAAATAAGAATTCATTTGCTTTTACTTTCAGAATTGTATGAAGAGATTCGATTGTTTCGAGAAGCTTGTGGAGAGGCACACATGAAAACCATCCTGGGCACTGGAGAGCTGGGCTCACTTGCCAATGTCTACAAGGCCAGTCTGATCGCCATGATGGCAGGTGAGTCAAAGTAGCTTTCCTGCAGGGAATTGCAGTATAAGGGGTTGTAAGACATTACTTAAAGGGTATAGGGGGTGAGTCCAGGAACATTTTCATAAGTATAATACTGCTGAAAAACCGTGCTCGGTTTGCTCTCCTGCAGTGCCCTCACTTGTGTATTAGTGGGCTGTATTGTTCTTGGTGTGAAAGCCATATTTGATAAGGTTCTTCACTTTCCTCTTAGATGTGTATGGCAGTTCTATATACAGTTGCAAGAATTGGGCATAAAATGTGCTCTGAACGTCATCTAAGTCACAACAATAGAAGAACACAGTCTGCTGAACATAATACTACACAAACATTAGATGTTGCCATGGTTTAATTGCACATAACATGTAAACATTCACAGTTCAGGGAGGAAAAAGTATGTGAATCTTTGGACTTAATAACTGGTTGACCCTCCTTTGGCAGCAATAACCGCAACCAAACGTTTTCTGTAGTTGCAGATCAGACCTGCACAACGATCTGGAGTAATTTTGGACCACTCCTCTTCACAAAACTGTTTCAGTGTAGCAATATTCTTGGGATGTCTGGTGTGAATCGCTCTCTTAAGGTCATGCCACAGCATTTCAATCAGGTTGAGGTCAGGACTCTGACTGGGCCACTCCAGAAGGCGTATTCTGTGCTGTTGCAGCCATTGTTTTGTTGAATTACTTGTATGCTTTGGGTCATTGTCCTGTTGCATCACCCATCCTCTGCGGAGCTTCAGATGGCGGACAGATGGTCGTACGTTTTCCTGCAAAATGTCTTGATAAACTCTGGAATTCATTTTTCCATCCATGACAACAATCAGTCCAGGCCCTGAGGCAGCAAAGCAGCCCCAAACCATGATGCTCCCTCCGCCATGTTTTACAGTGGGGATGAGGTTTTGATGTTGGTGTGCTGTGCCTTTTTTTCTCCACACATAGTGTTGTGTGTTCTTCCCAAACAACTCAATCTTGGTTTCATCTGTCCGCAGTATATTTTGCCAGTAGTGCTGGGGAACATCCAGGTGCTCTTTTGCAAACTTCAAACGTGCTGCAATATTCTTTTTGGACAGCAATGGCTTCCTCCGTGGTGTCCTCCCATGTACTCCATTCTTGTTTAATGTTTTCTTTATTGTAGATGTGTCAACAAAAATGTTAGCATGTGCCAGAGATTTCTGTAGGTCTTTAGCTGACACTCTGGGATTCTTCTTTACCTCATACAGCATTCTGCGCTGTGCTCTTGCAGTCATTTTTACAGGACGTCCACGCCTAGGGAGAGTAGCAACAGTGCTAAACTTTCTCCATTTGTAGACAGTCTGTCTTACCGTGGACACATGAACATCAAGGCTTTTGGAGATACTTTTGTAACCCTTTCCAGCTTCATGCAAGTCAACAATTCTTGATTGTAGGTCTTCTGAGAGCTCTTTTCTGCGAGGCATGGTTCACATCAGACAGTGCTTCTTGAAACCAGTAAACCCAAAACAGGTGCGTGTTTTTTAAGGGCAGGACAGCTGTCAGCAACACATCTAATATCATCACACTGATTGGAGTCAAGGTTGGCTCACTCCTGGCTCCAATTAGCTCTGGGAGAAGTCATTAAGCTAGGGCCTCACATACTTTTTCCTCCCTGCACTGTGAATGTTTACATGTTATGTGCAATTAAACCATGGCAACATCTAATGTTTGTGTAGTATTATGTTCAGCAGACTGTGTTCTTCTATTGTTGTGACTTAGATGACGTTCAGAGCACATTTTATGCCCAATTTATGCAAAACTCCACGTAATCCCAAGGGGTTCACATACTTTTTCTTGCAACTGTATGTTGTAGAGTCTGATCTGAAAGGCACAGCAAGCAGATGCTCTTGTTGGTGCTTTCAGTAATTCAGTACATTGAGGTTTGGTGCTGGCAGCCAGGCATTGTTCTTGACACAAAGCTTTTGGTGCCATAGTGACTTACAATAGTAAAGTTTTGGTCACTGTTATAGTCAGAGGTCCGCATTGGTATCCTTGATGCTTCTCTCGGAGCAGGTATTCATTAATCCTTTCTAACTGTGATTTGCTTACCTTATTAATGACACAAATGCCCCCTGCCATTCCAGTACAATAATTAAAGGATTCATCAGTGGTCCCCTTTACTCATAGGAATGAATGGCATGAGCGTTATTTTTGTTTATGTAATTTTTTTAGTTGGGATTTCCTGAGACTTGAAATCTTTTTTAAAAGTTTCTCCATGGTAAAAGATTAACCACTTGCCTACCGGGCACTTATACCCCCTTCCTTACCAGGCCAATTTTCAGCTTTCAGCGCTGCCGCACTTTGATTGACAATTGCGCGGTCATGCAACATTGTACCCATATGAAATTTTGATCATTTTTTTCTCACAAATAGAGCTTTCTTTTGGTGGTATTTAATCGCCACTGGGCGCTTTACTTTTTGCGCTATAAATTAAAAAAAGTGCAAAAAATTTGAAAAAAAAAAAAAAGTTTGTTTCTTTTATAAAATTTTTCAAACAGGTATTTTTTCTCCTTCACTGATTTGCGTTGATGAGGCGGCACTGATGGGCACTGATAGGCGGCACTGATGGGCACTGATAGGCGGCACTGATGGGCACTGATAGGCAGCACTAAAGGGCACTGATAGGCAGTACTAATGAGGTGGCACGGATAGGCGGCACTGATAGACAGCACTAATTAGGGGTCACGGATAGGCGGCACTGATATGCAGCACTGATAGGCGGCACTGATAGGTGACACTGATGATGGGTACTGATAGACGGCACTGACTGGCATCACTTCTGGGCACTGACTGGCGGCACTGACTGGCACAACCCCTGGGCACTGACTGGTGGCACTGACTGGCAGCACTGCTGGGCTGCACTGGTGGGTGGCACTGGTGGACAGCACTGGTGGGTGGGCACAGGTGGGTGGCACTGGTGGGTGGCACTGGTGGGCACAGGTGGGTGGGCACAGGTGGGTGGCACTGCTGGGCACATGTAGGTGGCACTTCTGGGCACAGGTAGGTGGCATTGCAGAGTGGCACAGGTGGGTGCACTGCTGGGCACAGGTGGGTGCACTGCTGGGCACAGGTGGGGGCACTGCTGGGAATGGGTGGGCGGGGCTAGTGGGCGCGCTGCTGATCGGAACTTGCGGGGGTCACTGCTGGGCACCGATCATCAGGGCACTGATCATCAGTGCCCTGATGATCGGTGCCGATCCCCGCTCTGACAACTGCCGGTTCTCGGCAGTACTTTCCTCACGATCTGACAGCGTGAGGAAAGTGCAGCCGAGAACCGGCACTTGCATTTTCCTGTGATCAGCGTGTCATTGGACACCGCTGATCACGTGGTAAAAGGCCGGTGGGATCGGCCTTTCACCACATCACGTGATCAGCTGTGTCCGTAGGACACAGCAATCACGGAGATCGCCGGGTGCGCGCCCCCTGGGACGCGCAGGAGAGCGCGTTCTGGGAGGACGTCATATGACGTCCACTCAGAACTGGCCGGCCGCGGTGAAGCCGTCTTTCGGCTATGCGCGGTCGGCAAGTGGTTAAGAGAGGCTGGATTAGAGAAGTGTTTATCAATCTTTTTTTAGTCAAGGCATCCTTTAAAATTATGCACACTCTCAAGGTACCCCATGAATGTAAAAAACTAAACTAATAGTTTTACACATCACAGCAACGTCAAAACATGTAGGACACGCAACTTTAGAGGTGATTTCTTTTTATAAAGCAAGCACACCTTTGCACACTGTTACTGACTAGTATTCCTTTGTTTTTGCTCTCCCTCACTTAGCTAATGCAACCCCCAGTGCTGAAGGAGAGGGCAGGGAGGGGCAAACAAGGATGCTGTGTAGGCGTCCAGTGTCCTCCTTATAAACTTCTGACATCATTGGGTGTTGGGATGCTGGCGGCTAAAAGGTAGTAATGGTGCACAATGAAAACCTGTGGCTTTTTTGTAACTAAAAGGCAAGCTTGATCCATTCGCTGACTTGTATACAGTTTTTTGGCAATTTTCAGGCATTTTTCCAAGACACCCCTGTGCCGGTACCTCATGATACCAGGGCACTCTGGTTTAAAAACCCTGGACTATACTGTAGATAAGGAGTCTCCATAATTTCTAAACAAAGGGACAGTTTACTCTCCTTCAAACTTTAGGAGGGATGGACTGTGGCCAGTGGGAGTAGAAAATATCTTGGTGTCAGTGGAAGTAAAGAGTGTCCCCTTTTTGGTATTAGGGGGAGGAATAGTGTCCCATCTTTAGTGTCAGTGAAAGGAATAGTGCCCCGTCATTGGTGTCAGAGGGGAAAAAGTATCCCATCGTTGGTGTCAGTGGAGGAATAGTGCCCCATCATTGGTGTCAGAGGAATAGTGCCCCATTGTCAGTGTCAGGAACTATGCCCCAATGTTGCTGACAGTAGGGGAATAATGGCCAAAGGGCCAGATAAAAGCATGTGGAGGGCCGTAGTTTGGATACCACTGCTATGCTTTGTGAAGAAGTTTTGTGGATAATACACTATATTGCCAAAAATTTTGGGATGCCTGACTTTACACACACATGAATTTTAATGGCAGTCAGTAGGGTTCAATATTAAGTTGGCCCACCCTTTGCAGCTATAACAGCTTCAACTCTTCTGAGAAAGCTGTCCACAAGGTTTAGGAGTGTGTCTATGGGAAGGTTTGACCATTCTTCCAGAAGTGCATTTGTGAGGTCGGGCACTGATGTCGGATGGGAAGGCCTGGCTTGCAGTCTCCACTCTAATTCATCCCAGAGGTGTTCTGTCTGGTTGAGGTCAGGACTCTGAGCAGACCAGTCAAGTTTCTCCACCCCAAACTGGCTTATCCATGTCTTTATGGACCTTGCTTTGTGCACTGGTGCGCAGTCATGTTGGAACAGGAAGAGGCCATCCTCAAATTGTTCCCGCAAAGTTGGGAGCATGAAATTGTCCAGAATGTCTTGGTATGCTTACTCCTTAAGAGTTCCCTTCACTGGAACTAAGGGGCCAAGCCAACCCCTGAAAAACAACCCCACACCACAATCCCCCTCTACCAAACTTTACACTTGGCGCAATGCAGTCAGGCAAGTACTGTTCTCCTGGCAACTGCCAAACCCAGACATCTCCATTGGATTGTAAGACAGAGAAGCATGATTCATCACTCCAGAAAACACATCTCCACTGCTCCGAGTCCAGTGGCAGCGTACTTTACACCACTGCATCCAACGCTTTGCATTGTACTTAGTGATGCTTGGATGCATGCAGCTGCTCGGCCATGGAAACCCATTCAATGAAGCTATCTATGCACTGTTGTTGTGCTAATCTTAAGGCCACACAAAGTTTGGAGGTCTTTAGCTATTGACTCTGCAGACAGCTGTCGACTTCTGCGCACTTTGCACTCCAGCATGCGCTGACCCCGCTCTGTCATTTTTACGTGGCCTAACACTTCGTGGCTAATTTGCTGTTGTTCCCAGTTGCTTCCACTTTGTTATAATACCACTAACAGTTGACCGTGGAATATTTAGTAGCAAGGAAATTTCACAGATAGGCTTACTGCACAGGTGGCAACCTATCACGGTACCATGCTTGGAGTCACTGAGCTCCTGAGAGCGACCCATTCTTTCACAAATGTGTGTAGAAGCTGTCTACATGTCTAGGTGCTTGATTTTATACACCTGTGGCCATGGGGGGGATTAGAACACCTGAATCCAATGATTTGGAGGGGTGTTCCAATACTTTTGGCAGTATAGTGTATGTAGATAGTGTTGTGATGTCTAATGCAGTATTTTGGATAGACTCTAGATGGCACGGTGGTGTATTATGCATATATTCTGGATGAAGCTGTTCTCATTTGCAGTATTATGGCTGAACTGTAGATGGAGCTTTGACACATGATATTGTATCCTGGATAACCAGAACTCGCTTTACCTGTATCCCTCCTATACAGGATTCTGGGGAGTCCCCATCATAGAAGGCAATTCTTATACCTGAAGGTGCTGTCTGCTTTCATTTTAACATATAAATATTTTCCTAAAGCAAAGATCTCTTAACATGTATTACCAACATCATGGATCAGAGAAGAGAACTAAAGAAATCGGGCATTTTGGTGGCACAATACACTACCTCCGCCAAATCTGTTACCACCTTCAGTTAGGAGCTCAAAATTTTACCCATTTTTTGTTCTCTTCTTTGATCCACACTGTAGGTAATGCAAGAGATCTTTGCTTTGTGTACACTTTTGTTTTGCGTGATGCTGATATAGTTATGTCTCCTATAGATCTGTTTATGTTGCCAGAGCGTATACTGCTTCAGCTGAGTTGTGATATGTACTTTTATCCTATATGTAAACATTGTTAAAAGCTTTAAATAAATACATTTTATGTAGTGCATACCTTTTTGGCATGCTGTCTGCTCACTTCTCACAAAGCCTCATGTCCTCAAAATCTTTAGAGATAGATATATATATATACACAGTGGGGCAAAAAAGTATTTAGTCAGCCACCAATTGTGCAAGTTCTCCCACTTAAAAAAATGAGAGAAGCCTGTAATTGGCATCATAGGTAGACTTCAACTATGAGAGACAAAATGAGAAAAAAAATCCAGATAATCACATTGGCTGATTTGGAAAGAATTTATTTGCAAATTATGGTGGAAAATAAGTATTTGGTCACCTACAAACAAGCAAGATTTCTGGCTCTCACAGACTTGTACCTTCTTCTTTAAGAGGCTCCTCTGTCATGCACTCATTACCTGTATCAATGGCACCTGTTTGAGGTTGTGGACAGGTGTCTTTTATACTGATAACAAGTTCAAACAGTCTCACTCCAAACTCCACTATGGTGAAGACCAAAGAGCGGTCGAAGTGCAAAATTGTAGACCTGCACCAGGCTGGGAAGACTGAATCTGCAATAGGCAAGCAGCTTGGTGTGAACAAATCAACTGTGGGAGCAATAATTAGAAAATGGAAGACATACAAGACCACTGATAATCTCCCTCGATCTGGGTCTCCACGCAAGATCTCACCCCGTAGGGTCAAAATGATCACAAGAACGGTGAGCAAAAATCCCAGGACAACACAGGGGGACCTAGTGAATGACCTGTAGAGAGCTGGGACCAACGTAACAAAGGCTACCATCAGTAACACACAACGCCACCAGGGACTCAGATCCTGCAGTGCCAGACGTGTCCCCCTGCTTAACCTCCCTGGTGGTATGATTATTTCAGATTTTTGGTGCTGAAAGCGGTACCATTCTTTTGCATGGAAATTTGGCGTTTTATATTGTAGGCCTGTAAATTTTAGGAATAACTCACTGAAATCTGTCCAAACAAGAGTCTAGTAAACATCCCGGGTAGGATAAAACTTGAAACACGAAATCATAAATTATTATTTAATAAATCATCATAAAAAATAATATAATAATAAATTTAATTCAATAATATAATCAAACCAAAAACACTGAAATTTGAAATATAGCCCCAAGTTCGCACATCACTGAGCAAAGTCGCAAAATCGTTTTCAGTGTCTGATGACGAATTTCCCCACGAATCATTATCACTCAACTCTGCAAGTGGTTCTAATTTACTATCGCTGTTCTCTAGCTGGTCTAAAACTACTTTTGACCTAAAAGGACGCTTTTTGGACGCCATGGACGTTTCTCAGTTTCCAGGCAGAAAGAACAGTAAAAATGCAGGCAGGGCACAGGACAAAGCACTCGGGACAAAATGTATGTGAAATGGTTTGGTACAGTAATGTTATACTATGGTATTTTAGTGATTTTAGTGAATGTCACTTTTTGTCATTTTCAAATTTCCCGGCGTTCCATCCCCCATACGTCCTGACGCTCGCAGGGGACGGAACCCAGATGACAGATACCGGCATCCGCCGGATTACATTGCCGGGGACACTGCAGGAGGGACATCGCGGGAGCGCAGGACAAGGTAAGTGAACGAGGGATCCCGGATCAGCACCGCATGGTATTCCCGAGTGTAGCTCGGGGTTACCGCTTGTGGTACTGAAACTTTACCCCAAGCTACACTTAGGAATACCGCCAGGGGGGTTAAGCCAGTACATGCCCGGGCCCATCTGAAGTTTGCTAGAGAGCATTTGGATGATCCAGAAGAGGATTGGGAGAATGTCATATGGTCAGATGAAACCAAAATAGAACTGTTTGGTAGAAACACAACTCGTTGTGTTTGGAGGAGAGAGAGTGCTGAGTTGCATCCAAAGAACACCATACCTACTGTGAATGGGGTAGGCAACATCATGCTTTGCGGCCCTTTCTCCGCAAAGGGACCAGGACGACTGATCCATGTACAGGACAGAATGAATGGGGCCATGTATTGTGAGATTTTGAGTGCAAACCTCCTTCCATCAGCAAGGGCATTGATGAAATGTGGCTGGGTCTTCCAACATGACAATGATCCCAAACATACCACCCGGGCAACAAAGGAGTGGCTTCGTAAGAAGCATTTCAAGGTCCTGGAGTGGCCTAGCCAGTCTCCAGATCTCAACCTCATAGAAAACCTTTGGAGGGAGTTGAAAGTCCGTGTTGCCCAGCGACAGCCCCAAAACATCACTGCTGTAGAGGAGATCTGCATGGAGGAATGGGCCGACATACCAGCAACAGTGTGTGCCAACCTTGTGAAGACTTACAGGAAACGTTTGACCTCTGTCATTGCCAACAAAGGATGTATAACAAAGTATTGAGATGAACTTTTGATATTGACCAAATACTTATTTTCCACCATAATTAGCAAATAAATTCTTTCCAAATCAGCCAATGTGATTGTCTGGATTTTGTCTCTCATAGTTGAGGTCTACCTATGATGCCAATTACAGGCCTCTCATCTTTTTAAGTGGGAGAACTTGCGCAATTGGTGGCTGACTAAATACTTTTTTGCCCCACTGTATATGTCATACTCTGCACAGATGTGTGATTATTGTGTAAGTGTTGTTTGTGGCATTCAGCCATAGAGCGGTATGGTAGTGTCATTTTCAGAAAAGCTTTTATTGCATAGAAGCATTTTGCAGTTTGTTTTGAGTGATCACTGATATTAAGTTTTCAAGGGAGGAGGTAATAAAGCTTTTACTGTGTGAGTGCAATATTGGACAGCTGAACTGGGGGGGGGGGGTGCATATTTAGTACAATGGAGGACTGCTGGATATCTCACTGCCTAAGATCTGCTCATCTGGGGCCCCCATACAGGAATCCGGACTGAAAACACAACTGACTTGCCTGATGTTTCCACTTCTTCTTTTTATTACTGTAACAAGTTTTCTGTGATGACTGTGATTGGCTTTTCACAGGAATCACATGAGCCCAAAACTTGCAGATCAGTGCTAATCTTCCCTGCAGATCCTAATGCAGCTGCCAGAAAGCACATGTGACTGCAGAGGTGGAGCAGTTACAGTAGCAAACTTTGTTTCAAAGTAAGCATTGTGAGTGGTTAATCATAGTGATCACAGGCTCTGGTACAACACAGATTGGTGCATAACTGCAGGTAATTCCCACCCTCACCCACCACCAGGCACCTTTTATTGGGTGCAGAAATGTCCATGAACATTCTCCCATCCTGGGGGACCTACTTGGAGAATGTTAACACAGTGGTCACCCAATGGATTGACCAGGGACCAGCACAAACGGCCAATAATCAAAGTAAATGTGGAAATAATAATCGTTCTAATAAGCTGTATGGAGCGTAAAGCGGCTGACAGAGGAGACTCCACACAGAAAAGTAGTTTAGCGTCGTAAAACATCATGACCCCTCCCACCATTTAGAAGTTATATGAAGCTTCACACAGAGAAAATAAGTCTGCCAAAGCATTTCCAGAATAATATCGCAATTCTTACTAATTTGGAAATTATGGCCCTCTCTGTGCCTTATTAGAACTTGTATTTAAAGAAATCTTTGGATTATTGGCTGTTTTTTTTTTTTTTTTTGGGGGGGGGGGATGTAGCACCTTTCTATAAATGTCTAATGCAGGGTGTTAAAGCCAACACAAGAGAGCAGTGCCCTGCAGAACAGTAGCAGCCACATGTGGAACTTGTATGCTGAATTGCCGGACTTTACTGAAGAACAGTGCACCAGGGAACTACATTTCCCAGAGGAGCTTGTGTGTGGAGGGGGGCATATATAACTGAAAGCCTGGGAGACTGAGCGGGAAGTGAGAGAGTAAAGAGGAGGAAGTTTGCTGAGGGCTGGAATGTTGGACCAAGCCATGGAGCAAGAGTCAGAGAGGGAGGATCATCCAAGGAACTGCTTTCTTTGACGGTCCCACTAGATTTGGAGTGAGGTTTGGTAAAGCCACTACTGTGCTGCTAACTGTTGTTCTTGCCAGAGAAGAAGTTGTATGTAAGAACCTGCCGCGTAATATCTCTACTTATGATTCATGCATTCTGTGGATCTGTACTTCTTCCACCTTTCCTGTTTCTTCTTTATAATTACTCCACCAGTCATCAGCTTACCATTCATCAGAGGGCACCTCTGGCATAAGGAAGCAAAGCCCTGCCTTCACCAAGGTGGCTGCTTCCACACAGAGACACAAATGCAAATGCAACCACAATGTGCCATTGGGCTTCTCTCTTCTGATGGCGATTGTATCATAGTCAGGAGATCTAGATATCTACCCCATGCCTGATGGCCCCCAAAACACATTGAATATTGCTTGTTTATGTACTGTTAATTCCTAGTCAAGAATAAAGCTATATGTACACTTGATTTAATAGTTTGGCGGTCAACTTCTTTTTTTGCTCATTTCGATTTCTCAAGCCAGGTGGCACCCACTCAGTGGGGTTGTCCTCCATTCTGTGTTCTAATGTAGCTGAAGTTAAGCAAACGAAATCTGTCAATGAAAGCCAATATCCATGTTTAGCACATCAAGTTGATCTTGCTTTTGAACAATGCATAACAAGGCAGGGTGAGTCAATAATGGTGAAAAGATCAGTTGCAGGGAGGCCAGACAATGATTGGGACTACACCTCTGCCCTTTAGTTTGTGGACAAAGCTTCCACAATGTATTTTTTTTAAATTACAAACAAAATAAGTGCAGCGCTGAAAAAAATTATTATAATACAGTGCAAAACTAAAATTATTAATGCGAATATGGAAATAATAAATATAAGTGATAACACAAAAAGTGAATGAAGCGCTGCAATTAACGCAATGAAACAAGTGCGGTTGTGAATGTCTTAAACAAAATAAGTGTTCATGTGATGGTGAGGGTCTGACAAACACCAGTCAGAAAGTCGTGCTGCAAACGGATCCTATTGCACAGGTGGTAGCAGATTATTACATGTGACTTTTATCCGTGCAGGGAATTGATAAAAGTGCGCACTCACTAGATGTGCATAGTAACAGCGCAATGTGTTGAACCATATATTGATCAAGGATCTGCAGGAAGCCCTTTGTGTCCCTTTCTGAAAGGGACACAATATAGTTCTATGGGAAAGCGCAGCTAACCTGCTCCAAAGACATGGGTAAGCTGTGCTGCACCCACGGTGTGGGAAAACTTTATCATAGTAGTGTGAAAGTGCCTTTACTACTTTGTCCAGATTGCTGACACCTTAAGACAGGGAGTGTTACTGGCAGGATCACCAGGTGAAAATAAAGGGACACAGCCTAAAAAAACAAAAACTAATGCAGCCACCACATCTATGGGTTGGTAAGCTGCACTATATGAGAATTTTTTTGGGGGGGTTTAATACCACATTCATTTCGTACTTAGTTTTATTTTACTGTTTTATTATTTTACTATTTTATATTGTTTTTTTTATTATACATCAAACTGTTTCAAGTTAATTGAATACAATTTGAACTGAAATGGACAAAAAAAACATTATTCCTCCTTTTTTTTCCAATGGGTTAAAGGTTATAAGGTTATATTTTGGCTTGTTTAATTTATCAGTGAATATTTTGTATTTATGAGCTGTGCGGTCAGATATCGAAATTTAGCTTGAATAAAGACACTAGTCCATCCAGTTCAACCTGTGTGGTTGCGTTTTGTGTTCCTTCTCTTTCTTTCAGTGTTGTTAATTCAATGGTCACATGTGCCAAGAATGGCGAGTTCTTGTAAAAAAAAGGCTAGCAGGATTATTAGCATGTACTCCACCATTTCTAAGATCCCTGGTGTTCAATATTATAGCTATAGTGTTTTGCTAATCACGCGGCTTAAGCTATTTATGTTAGTAATACCTTTTTAAGATATTGCAGAGAGACAGAATGGACTGTTCAGTTATAATGCGACTTTTTAATCTCTTCTTCTTTCCACAAAGTCTAAAAAAGATTTTGCGAATTGAATAATAATTTGATCCGTTAATCTTTTGAAGGTAGTAATTTTATTGTGCCCTCTCTGCTGTCTCTGCGGCACACAAATGAATAGTGCTTCATTATAGCAGACTGCATTTAATAACCATTATCCATTATCATGTAATTAAGACTCCCTGTAACGAATCATGAGGACAATGCAAAAATACATAGTACATTTCTTTAATGAACTGGAAAATGTTCATCTTGTTCTATTTAGTAATGAGTTGCTGAATAGTCATTAAAGCCACTGGAGAACAGGATGAGATGGATTCTAAAGACTGTCTTCAGCTTGTGCTTAATCTATTAGAATTAAAATTTCATCTTCTATTTTTATCAACAGCTGATTAAAAGTCATTCTGTTTGACCAAATTGATTAGAAGACCATATACAGGGGCAGCTGTTGTTTAATGAAAGTTTTTAATGAAACTGTACCAGGGAGACTGGTAATTATAGGCCTTATAAAAGCTGGAACTACTCAGCCAGCATAGAGCGTTCATTGTGCGCCTGATGATTTAACGCAGTGTGGGGGAGGGGTGCCTGATATCAGCTTGCCCCTCAATATGCCACATAGCTCAGTGACTTCTGTATAATGGCCAAGGCATAGAGCTTCATGTTCGCCCTTCAGACAGGTGATTAGGTGTGTAAGGGGAAATCTAGCCAACCATGTATGTGGTCTGGTCACGTCTCTGAGGTGGTTGGTGTCTAGTCTTCTCTACATATCTGGTGATGAGGGATGAGAGGTAATTGGTGTCTGGTCTTTCCTATGTACTGGGTAATGGGGGTGAGAGGTCATTATTTTGTGTCTGGTTTTCTCAGTGTGCAGGATGATGAGGGGTGAGAGGTTATTGGTGTCTGGTCTTCCCTTTATAATAGGTAATGAAGTGAGTGTTGACTGGTGCCTGGACTTCCCTGTACTAGGTGACTAGGGGTATGAGGGTATTGGTATCAGGTTCTATATACTGGGTGATGAGGGGTGACAGGTGAGTGGTGTCTGATTTGATCTAGGTGCCCAGCCATGAAAAGCGAGAAGTGATGGGTATCTGGCTTCTTTTACAGGGAAGGAAATAAGTATTTGAATGTTTGGCCACTCACAAAGAAATGATCAGTCTAAAAATCAAATGGTAGGTGTATTGTAACAGACAGAATAGCAACAAAAAATTTAAAAGAAATGCATGTCTAACAAATTATGCACTGATTTGCATGTTCATGAGGGAAAATAAGTATTTGATTCCTTATCATTCAGCAGACTTTCTGGCTACCAGGCGTCTTTCATACAGGTAAAAAGCTAAGATTATAAGCAGTCTCTTAAAGGGAGTGCTGCTAATCTCATTTTGTTACCTGTATAAAAGACACCTGTCCACAGGAGCAATCAAACAATCAGGTTCCAAACTCTCCACCATGGCAAAGACCAAAGATCTGTCCAAGGATGTCAGGGACAAGACTGTAGACCTACACAAGGCTGGACTGGGCTACCAAACTATCGCCAAGCAGCTTGGTGAGAAGGTGACAACAGTTGGTGCAATCATTCGCAAATGGAAGAAACACAAAACAACTGTCAGTCTCTCTATGTGTGGTACACCATGCAAGATTTCACACTCATGGAGTGTCAATGATCATGAGAACAGTGAGGAATCATCCCAGAACTATACGTGAGGATCTTGTCAATGATCTCCAGGCAGCTGGGACCACAGTCACCAACAAAACTATTAGTAACACACTACGCTGACAAGGGTTGAAATCCTGCAGTGCACGCAAGGTCCCTCTGCTCAAGAAAGCACATGTCCAGGCCTGTCTGAAGTTTGCCACTGAATATCTGAATGATGCAGAGGAGGTCTGGTTGAAAGTGTTGTGGTCAGATGAGACCAAAATCGAGTTCTTTGGCCTCAACTCGCCGTGTTTGGAGGAGGAGGAATGCTGCCTATGACCCCAAGAACACCATCGCAACTGTCAAACATGGTGGTGGAAACATTCTGCTTTAGGGGTGTTTTTCTGCTAAGGGGACAGGACAACTGCACCGCATCAAAGGGATAATGGAAGGGGCAATGTACTTCCCTCAGCCAAGGCATTGAAAATGGATCGTGTATGGGTGTTTCAGCATGACAATGACCAAAAACACATGACCAAGACAACAAAGCAGTGGCTCAAGAAGAAGCACATTAAGGTCCTGGAGTGGCCTAGCCAGTCTCCAGACCTTAATCCGATTGAAAATCTGTGGAGGGAGCTGAAAGTTCGAGTTCCAAACGTCAGCCACCAAACCTTAATGACTTGGACAGCATCTGCCAAGAGGAGTGGGCCAATATCCCTCCTGAGATGTGTGCAAACCTGGTGGCCAACTACAGGAAACATCTGACCTCTGTGATTGACAACAAGGGATTTGCCACCAAGTACTAAGTCATGTTTTGTGAAGGGGATCAAATACTTATTTCCCTCATGAACGTGCAAATCAGTGCATAATTTGTGAGACATGCATTTCTTTTGAATTTTTTGTTGCTATTCTGTCTCTGTGTTACAATACACCTACCATTCGATTTGTAGACTGATCATTTCTTTGTGAGTGGGCAAACATTCAAAATCAGCAGGGGATCAAATACTTATTTCCTTCACTGTATGCACTAGGTGATGAAGGGTGAGATGTGCTTAGTGTCTGGTTTCTTCTATGGACTGGGTGATGAGAGGTGAATTTTCTAGGGTCTATTCCATGGTGATTGGTGTCTGAACTATTTTTTGAGTCCTGGTTGATGGGGAGTGGGAGATGATTGGTGTAGGGTGTCTTTCTAGGTGATATGGTGGTGAGAGGTGTGTCTAGTCTTGTGTACTGTGTGATAAAAGGTGATTGTTGTCTGATTTCTATATATTGGGTGATGAGGAGTGAAAAGTGATTGGTGTCTGATCTGTTCTATGTGTAGCGCTATCCTTGCAGGGGCCATTTGTGGCAGGCGCAGCACCCTTTGGTGCCTAGTGCGCTGTGGCATTAGAAAAATTATGCAATTGCTGTTTCTTTGTTTGATTAGACTGACTTTACTCTGTAATTCCTCCAATGCCGCTCTATGGATGCAGTAGGTTTAAAGAGCACACCGAATACTTTAGTTATCTTCTTTAATAACTTCAATCTTCTTCATATAACTGCTTACAATGGCTTATTTCTTTCATATTACAATGGTTTTAATTCGTATTACATTGGGTTGATTTGATAGCTTATCTCGATAGGTTCAATAGATTCGATAAATTTGTTCTGTATATTTCGATAGATTGATAAATTCACTTGGATTTATAAATTCGTTAGATTACTCTACAGTGACTTGATTCGTAAGTTCGGTGGAACTACAAGTAAACACATACAACAGTTTTTACATACAGATCTACCTGCATTACTAAACAACAGAGGAACACACAAGTGCATTAAATACCTATTTGGCCTTCTCTGTTTCCATAAAGCTTTTCTGATTGGAACCTTGTCTGTTTCCTCTTCTGTCTGGTGAGCATGTGTCTCTAGAAAATCCTAGCAGGGAGTTTTACACAGGCATAAATGTGAAACTGGCTGGGATTGGTTGGCTCTGTACAGTATGAGGCTGTCTGTGATTGGCTCACCTTATACTAACTCTTAAAGGCATATTTTCCTTTTCTGCTTCTGCTAACACAATTAATATAAAAATGTCATATAACAATCAAAGACATAAATCACAGCAATGATTCTGCTTTTGGCTTTAACATATGTACATATACACTTACTGAGGTTATTGGCAGGTTTGGTATACACATATATGTGAACCATATTAACAACCTAGGACTGGTCTTAGCTGGCCAGCTACACCACTTGATAATGCTCGTCCCCAGTGGTTGCCCTGACCTTACATGCCTCCTGACACCTCTGACACTCTGGGTTCAGACATATTTCAACAGTATAGGATAATAATGCAAAACACAATTCTTTAGTAATGCTTCTACATTAGTCTTGTTCAAAAGAGTAGACTACAAGAATAATGGGTTTAGGATATACAACCCCAGTTAACACATAAAAATAGAACACTGCTAAAATAGGGATAATTAGTTAGCAACGTTTAACAAATTATACAGTAAAGACTAGTAAGCTTCAACTATTAAACTGCAACACCAGCAGTAAAAGGGGAAAGAAAGGCTTGTTGACTTACCATCTCCCTCTAGCCACCAACACCGCAATGGATGCAAAGCATTATGTAAATGTATACTCTGACATAAATAGATATAGGTAGCCTAATTTTGAATAATAATGGCCTTATAACAGAAAAGGTCCCTATAACTATAGATTGCAACTTGAGTCCTGTGTTTTAAAGTTCCTGACATAGTGGTGTCTATTGTCTTCTGCTAGCAATGGTGGGGCCCATAAACAAGAGTGAACACTGGCATTTCAGTGAAGTTAAACGGGCTGTGGTACTGCTCAAAGCAAAGATCTCCTGATACTAAGATGTAAAGGTGTCTGCATGCAGTGTCTCCAAGGTAATGACAGAAAGAGGTTGGGCATCCATCCGCTCACCAATCCCATGGATAGCACAGCCCCATAGGAACAGTTCTTCCACAGGCTCTTGGGTGTTTGCAGGGATGTGCAGGGTTGCCACCTGACAGCCTGTCAGAGCAGCAGGCAGAGATGTCTGTGTGAAGACCAGATAGTGACAGTCCCGATGCAGAGAAGCTGATGCGATCCTGGTGTGGCAATCTGTGTCATTGCTGTGCTGAACTGATGTGTAAAGTCCTGCAGCAGTACGCATACAATTTATCTCTGGAGGAGAACGGCAGTCCCCATGTGTTCAGCTCTAAATCCCATGGCAAGAAAGCTAGCCAGTTCCTTGCTGTATAATATATCTGCTCTCTCTGCAACCTTCTGGTTCCCCAGCTCTCTGTTAGTTTTAGTTCAATCAGCAGTCAGAAATACAGTATGTATTGGCTATAGGACTACAGGCCCCAAGATTCTCTGCTTTTAGAAGAACTGGATCCATTCTGCTAATAGAAAGTGATGTAGCTGTCCCAGTACTGGGCACTAGGGGGAAAAGGAGTAATCATAGTCTCATCTGTAAATGTCCCTGAAAGGCATAATGATAAAGCTGGCACCTGGCTACATTTGTACCAGGTGATGAGGGGATATTGGTGCCTGGTCTCCTCTGTGTTATGGGTGATATTAAGTGATTGGCATCTGGTCTCTTTCATGTTTTGAGTGATGAAGGTTGAGAGGTAAGTGGTGTAGGGTCTGTTTCATGTTTAGATGACGATGAGTGAGAGTTGTCTGGTCTCCTCTGTGTCTTGAGTGATGAGATGATTGGTGTTTGGTCTCTTCCATGTTCTGGGTAAAGAGGGGTTTTTGATCTTTGAATTACTGCATGTGAGATGGACTAAGGTAAATTTGTGTTTGATCCACTCTATTTGCCTGCCTTTTTTTCTTTTTTTTTTTGTGTTATCTGCAATGTTTACATCACTGTGATAAAAGTGATATTTGCAGTCTGGTGACTTTTGATGTACAGTATGTACCAGTTTTGAGCATTAATATGTTCCATCTCCGTGATAACACCAAATATTTTGGGCTATAAAGCAATAAAAGCATTCCACTTTTACAGATATTGTATTTTTTTGTTTTACTTCTATGATAAAAAGCCTTTCAAGTGAAGAAAACTGCTCAAAAACAGCAAAAAGAACAATGATCCAACCTTGGGGAAAAAAACGACTGTTTTTCCTCAAAAAACATAAAAACAATAGACTTCTGCTGGCCATGGATGTGCTTATTAAAAAGAAAACTTTAGAGGGAAAAAGAGGGTGCATACCTTATCTTGTTTATAGATGAACCATATTAGGGTAATGGATTTTGTCTTTAAAATAGCATAACTGATAAAATACTGGAGAAAAAATAATTTCTACCATAAATATAAAAGAGTGGGGAAGAAACTACCAAAGTAACATTCTGTTTTGTGTATTTTTGCAAAATGTGATGAACCCACCTGTAGTTGTTCTATAGGTGGGTACAAATCTGAAGAGGCAGAACCAGCCACTGTTATTAACTGCTGCCTTAATGAAGTTCTCTGTTCATCTCATTGCAGGTTCTGATTTTATCAAAACTTCCACTGGGAAGGAATCTGTAAACGCTACTTACCCTGTCGCCTTAGTCATGGTTCGGGCAATTCGGGATTATTACTGGAAGACTGGCATTAAGGTAAATCTGATTTGGGGGGGTGGAAGGTTCATGCTGTTATAAGCTATGTTTCCCCCCCCCAAGATTTTAAGTAATGGAGATGGTGATGATCCTGTCACAGGGTGTGGGGTGTACTGAAGTACTTGCAGATGGTGGCGGTTCTACGAGACCAAGGAAATGATGGTCACAGTTCTTCAGGAAGGGGATGGCCATCTGGTCCCTCAGGAGGGGAATGCGGGTCCAGTATCTTAGGAGCCAGGTGGCTACATGACCCCTCAGGAGAGCAATGGCAGTCTTGTCATTCAGGAAGGGAATGACAGTCTAATCACTCTGGATTTGAATGACGGTCCAGTCACTCTGGAAAGGAATGACGGTCCAGTCACTCTGGAAAGGAATGAGGGTCCATTCACTCTGGAAGGGGATGATATTCCACTCACTCTGGCATGGAATGACAGTCCAGTCACTGAAGAAGGGCAGTGGTTGTGAAACATGAATCAAAGTGATACTTCTTTTACACTGGATAGAGAAAGCAGTTCCATAGCAGAGGAGTTGTATAGGTCAGATAGCAATACTGGTGATTTTGTGACATACAAGGGGCATGTTTAGCATGTTGCAGAGGAAGAGCACACAGGATGGAAATGAGGGTTCTGTCACAGTGTAGTGAGTGTACTTTTACACAATAGGGGTATGGTGCTAGAAGAGTGACGGTAGAAGGCAGTCATGCCACATAAGAGGATAGTGATAGTGTCACAGATGAGGGAAGGCAGGTATGATGGTTTGTCCTGACACTTGTCTGCATTTGTGTCATATGGGGTCAGTGGTTGTGTCAGACACAGAATGAGGGAAAGTGATGGTCTTGTCATTTTGCTATTTTATTATGGGATTAATATGTCTTCTTTTAGGTAGGGTTCAAGCCTGCTGGAGGCATCCGCAGTGCGAAGGAGTCTTTGGTCTGGCTGTCACTGATCAAGGAAGAGCTGGGCGATGACTGGCTAATGCCAGAACTTTTCCGTATCGGAGCCAGTACACTGCTGGGAGATATTGAAAGACAGGTACAGTAGAGTGCTTAACAAGTTGTATGACCTCCACGCTAATGTGATCATTGATCCCAGCTCATATGAGAATTTTCATAATTTTAGTTGTTTTTGTAATTCTTAAAATGCATTTATTTTGTAATTTATTATATAATATTTATTGTTAACATGACTATTTTGATTTTTGGGACAGATCTACCATCACGTGACAGGCAGGTACGCAGCGCACCATGACCTCCCAATGGCTTGAGTGCCCAGGACACCCATGGGCAGAAGAAGTTGAAGGGATTAATTAAAGACCTAATGAATACCTCATAAGAAATGTCTATCCTCAGGACATAATTGGACTATTCTGGGATGGCCCCACCCTCCTGTGTTTGCCAATCTCCCCATCCGGGGCCGTAGGAGAGGCAACAGAGTCTTGCAGGGACTATCGTGTCTACATTCCTTCACCTTTTAGCATATGGTACTTTTTCCCACCTTCTTTCTGATGAAACGACATTCCATTTTGTCTTCATTCTGATGAGATTGTTCTCCCCTCTGCTTTTGCTCTGATGAGATGGTGCTCCTTTCCACCATAGCTCTGATGAAAGAGCTCTACTTTCTTCCTGTACTTAAACTTTTGCTCTCACACAGAGAGGGGTGTGACTGGGGTAATAACCTTGAATCTGAAATGAACTATGATGGTTCCCATCATTTTGGAATTTCAACCCCCATCAATATGGTTTCCAAGAAAAACTGTCATTGGCTATTTTTTCACTGTGGTGTTCAAGTTGTGTCCAACATGTAATAGGGCCTTTCTTCTTTAATTTGTAAGCTTGTAATGGAAGTTTAGCACTTATAACGGTTGTCATTGTAAATCTGAACATTAATCAGTAAACTAATTTTTTCCCATCTCTTCTGATATTATTATATCTTCAGCAGAATGCTTTGTAAGTGTTTAAGGAGATTTCACGGCTTCAAACCTGAAATAAACAACCTTGCAAACGAGAGCTCCAAATCATATATTTATTAGTGAGAATACAGCTGTATGAGAGCACCTATGCCCTACCTATCAGGTGCTCTGATTAAGTTGATTACAGTTCACATTTTTATAGGGTTTCCTTAGCACATGCTACACCCCTTATTGCTTATCAGTTCACAACACTCATGATGTATAGTGGACCAGTCTGCAACACCCAATGGTGCACAGTGGACCAACACATGTCAAATGTAGCTGAATACACAAAAACAACTGAATGAATATATATATATATATATATATTAATAGCCATTTTTAATGCAATGGACCTTACTCTAAGATTCTCATGTTCTTATAACATAATTGTACACTTTTATTACTGTTATTTTGTTATAATGTATTATGATGTAGGATATAGTAAGGTTCACGTTTATCCCTATACATAAGCATATGCAACAAACTGTGACATGTAGCAGTTTCACTGAACCATATGCACTTCATACATTGATTTTGTTAGCAAAATGACTTCCAGTACATTTCCTGTGGAATACACTATGTTGATGTTTGCTGCATGAGAGTGGACCATACAGAGTGTGCATGCTATTTAGATGTGTCATATGAGATGGGTGTGTTAAGTTAGTATGGTACACATCGTTTGTACATGTGTGTCGTATGTGGCGAGTGCGGTATATGAGTTACATATGTACATACATACTTATGTTCATTTTATATACTGAGGGTGCAATACATTGGAATGTTGTAAACTGTGGATGTGGTATGCTGGATTGTTGTAGACTGTGGGTGTGATAAATTAAGGAACTATACAATATGGTCACAATTATTAGGCAATTTGTATTTTTGAGGATTAACTTAATTATTGAACAACAACAGTGCTCTTGGTAAATCCAAAATGTTAATAAACCTCAAACCCGGTATGGCTTTCTTAGAAGAATATCTGTGTCTGCACAATTATTGCGCAAGTATTAGTGTCCAGAATTATTATGCAACTTTCATCTGTTAATGTGAGAATTTAAATAAACAACTCATAATTTACAAATAAACATTTCTGACCTTTCAAAAAAAAAATCAGTGCCCAATATAGCCACCCTTCATTTCAGTAACCGTTATAAGCCTTCCATTCATGGAGTCTATCAGTTTCTTGATCTGCTGACAATCAACTTTTTTGTGCAACAGCAACCACAGCCTCCCAGACTCTGCTCAGAGAGGTGTACTGTTTTCCTTCGCCGTAAGTCTCCAGTTTAAGAATGGCCCACAAGTTCTCAATAGGGTTTAGGTCAGGTTGAGGAAGGGGGCCATATCATTATTCTGTCATCTTTAACCACTTTCCTACCAGCCGTTGTATATAAACGGCCAGACGGTGGCACTGCAAGGTCGGGTGGCCGTTTAAAAACGGCCAACCCACACCCTGCTTGTGCGCGCTCCCCGGGAGCGCGCAGCACCGCGATCTGGTGCCCGCTGTGTCCTCCGGACACAGTGAAACACCGATCGTCGGACGGGACCTCTGTACGAGGTCCCAATCATGTGATCGCTGATTGGCCAATCAGTGATCACATGCAAAGTAGTAAGCAAGATGTCACTACGTGTGAAATCTGTGAATGATCACAGAGGTCACATGGTACAAGGCTATTCACAACAGCCTTGTACCATGTGACAAGCTGTGACCAATCACAGCTCACTCAGTAGTTCTCAATGGCTGCAAGAATGACAGAGATAAAGAGAAATGATTTCTTTTACATCCTATATGGGTGTAAAAGCAATCAGTGTAAAAAAACAAAATCTTCATCACCCCCCAAAAGTAGTACAGTGTCACCATGGTGACAGTATGTAAAAAAAAATATATATATAAAAAAAAAATAAAAATGTAAAAAAAATGTTTAAAAATCATAATTTTTGGTTATAAACTAATTTGGCTTATTTATTTTTTTTTTTGCTAAAAAGATAACGGAATACATTTTGGCCAAGATTTATGATGAAATATTATTTATTTGCAAAATTTTATAAGAAAAACACTTTTTTTTTTCAAAATTTTTGGACATTTTCATTTACATAGCAAAAAAAAAAAAAATCCCAGCAGTGAATAAATACCACCAAAATAAATTTTTATCTGTCTCAAAAAAATGGTAAAAATTCATATGGGTACAGTGTTGCATGACCGCGCAGTTGTCATTCAAAGTGTGATAGTGCTGAAAGCTGAAAATTGCCCTGGTCAGGAAGGGGGTAAAAGTGTCCGGACTGGAAGTGGTTAAGACC
This sequence comes from Staurois parvus, assembly GCF_062004578.1. Taxonomy (NCBI): domain Eukaryota; kingdom Metazoa; phylum Chordata; class Amphibia; order Anura; family Ranidae; genus Staurois; species Staurois parvus. Next base: position 67,169 of record NW_028318265.1, read on the forward strand.
TATACTGGCTAACCACGCAGTAGAGTACTTTGATGCATGTGATGGAGCATTGTCCTGCATAAATATCATGGTCCTCTTGAAAGATGCAGACTTTTTCCTGTACCACAGCTTGAAGAAGGTGTCTTCTAAAACTGGCATTAAATTTGGGAGTTGATTTTGAGTCCATCTTCAACCCAAAAAGGTCCAGCTAGCTCATCTTTAACAACACCAGCTCATACCAGTACCCCACCTCCACCTTGCTGGCGTCTGAGTCGAAGCAGAGCTCTGTGCCCACTACTGATCCAGCCAAGGACCCATCCATCTGGTCCGTCAAGAATCACTGTCCTCTCATCAGTCCATAAAACCTTTGAAAAATCTGCCTTCACATATTTCTTGGCCCAGTCTTGACATTTCAATGTATGTGTCTTGTTCAGTGGTGGTCAGGTTTCAGCCTTCCTTACCTTAGCCATGTCTCTGAGCACTGAACACTTTGTACTTCTGGGCACTCCAGGTAGGTTGTAGTTCTGGAATATGACAGCACTGGAGGATTACAGGCTCCTGGTAGCTTAACATATGATTCTTCTCAAATCTTTAGCAGTTAATTTTGCGTCTTTTTCTTTTTTTTTCCCAAAATGTTTCTTGAGACCCTGTTGACTATTTAGAACAAAATGTCTGATGGTTCTGTGATCACGCCCCAATATCTTACAAATTTCAAGAGTGCTGCATCTCTCTGAAAGACGTTTTACAAGTTTTGACTTTTCAGAATGTTAAATCTCTCTTTTTTTTTTTTGGCCCATTTTGCCTATGGAAACGAAGCTGCCTAATAATTATGTACACCGTGATATAAGGTGTTGATCTCCTTAGGCCACAACCTCCCTTATTACACAAATACATATCACCTTATAGGCTTAAATCCAATAAGCATTCAAGTTGATACAGCTTGGAGTTAGACAATATGCATAAAAATGATGACTCGGTCAAAATGCTTGCCTAATAATTGTGCACACGGTGTATTCTGTGGGTATGGTCCGTTGGGATATTAAATACTGTGGGTGCAGTACCTCAGAATGTCGTATATACTATTTGTTCAGTATGTTGGAATGCTGTTTACTGTGGGTGTGGTAAGCTGAATTGTATCCACTGGGGTTACAGTCCATTACCATGTTATACACTGTGGGTATGGTATGGCACGATGTTAAACTGTGGGGTCAGTACCTTGGGATGGTATACACTGTGGGTGCAGTATATTTGAAAGCTATATACTGTGGGTATGGTATGTTAGGATGTTAAATACCATTGGTGTGGTATGTCAGGATGTTGTACATGATGGGCTTGATTTTAATAAAACTGGAGAGTGCAAAATCTGGTGCAGCTGTGTATGGTAGCCAAGCAGCTTCTAACTTCAGCTTGTTCAATTTAAGCTTTGACCAAAAAAAAAACAAACTGAAAGTTAATTGGTTTCTACACAGAGCTGCACTAGACTTTGCACTCTCTAGTTTTAATAAATCAACCCCTATGTGTACAGTATACCCATATTTTGGTGTTTTGTGTTCAACCTCTCCCTTTTGATTTGGTATATAGTGATGAATGCATGTAGACCATTCCTAACTTGTTCTGATAAGGGGGTTGACAAGGGGCTGATACTATTTCCACACAGTTAGGCCTCGTGCACATAGGACATTTTCTTAACTTGCCTAGAAGCCTCTCCTGACGCATGTAAAGTTTGTAACTTGTTTAGGCGCGTTTTAGCTGCATCAAGCATTTGGACGTTATTTCATTCCATTGGCCAGAATAAATAATTCATTCTGGCCATTGAAATTAGTTAATGTTCAAGCGCTAAACGCGCCTAGTATTTAACGGATTTTTAGACGCATTTACTCACGTTTAAAAGCTTCAAGCCTTGTTTGCTGCCAAAACTCTGCTGCTCCTGGATGCACTGGTAGTTTTGTTTTTTTTTTCTACCTCTAAGCTCATGCCTCTAATGTCCTCTAAAAGCCTATGTGTGCATGGACACATAGGCTAACATGCAGGGGAGTTTAGAGGCAGGGGGAAAAAACCCGTCAGCCACTGTCTGAGTAGCTGTAAAAATGTCCCGCATGTATGAGGTCTTACAGTAAATATTGGGAGTGCAAAATGACTGAGCAGCAATATATATTTTTGTTCAGTGCTCACTAGGTGATTCCCAATTGTGGGGCATACAGAGTCCAGTGGACATGGTTTATTTCTTCCAGAGGACCTTTTACCACACCGCCTTCATTGCTTAGCCATTTTCCCACAGGTGGAGAGATGAATGATGGGAAGACGTAGGTGCAAGACTACAATCCTTCAAACAGAGGGGACAATAAGGTCATCTTGGGTGACCAATAACTGTCCACAGACACTGATCTTTGACTCCCTCCCCCAGCTATTTTTTCTTTATTCTCCATCCCAGCATCTTGAGTTACCCCTTCAGCATAAAAGGCTCACCTATTTGGTTGATCATCAGCTTTATATGCTTCTATGATGCTAATGTGTAGAATGAGTTTGGAAGAGTCCCTGTAAGAGCTACAAGACTATGAAATGACAGTGAGCTGGATAGGAGCACCTTGCTGTCCACTAATTGTCACTGTTCAAGTTTATAGCTTCTGTTCTCCGCAGGGCCTTTTTTTTTCCATTCATTTAAAATATAGTCCATTTACCAGAAATTAGATTCATTTTGCATTTTAGAATACAATATTTATAGACAGCTGATGTTATCCTTTTTAGCACCCCCAATGACTTCTTGAGGGTGTTTTGAATGAGTGCAAAAAACAACCTCTGTACACCACTGCAGGATTGAATGTGTGGTGAGTTTCCCAAGAAATAGGATCTTCTTTTATGAAGATTTTACAGCCGGACTGTGGCCAGTGGGAGTAGAAAATGCCCCATCGTTGGTTTTAGTGGAAGTAATAGTGCTCATTGTTTATCAGTGGAGGGAATAGTGCCCAATTGTTGGTATCAGTGGGAATAATAGTGTCCTATTATTGGTATCAGTGGGAATAATATTGCCTCATTGCTGATATTAATGGGAGGAATAGTGCCCCATCATTGGAGTCTGTGGGAGGAATAGTGCCCCAAAACTGGTGTCAGTGGGAAGAATGATGCACCATCACTGGTGTCAGTTGTGCATGGAATAGTGCCCCAAGGGCCAGACTGAGGCAATCAAAGGGCCACATCTGGCCCTGGGGCCGCAGTTTGGAGATCACTGGATTCGGGTATGGGCAGGTTAGGGATATATTTTATGCTAAGGTTAGGGTTTGACCATGCATAGGAGACATAAGTGAGACTCATTTGTGGTTGGGGGATAAGGATTATGAGTGTGTTGGGTTTGGCATGAGTGTAAGGGTCAGATTACATTTAGCCATTGCAATAGGAGTCAAGGATATGATTCAGTTGTGGTTGAGGGAATTAGAATTGTTTATGTTCATGGATATCTGATTACATCCTTAAACTCACTGTTACCTAGAAGTCTGCAAGGCCTCTGTACTAATCAAGGCTAATCCAAGCTGAGAAGCTCCACCCTCTATCATCTCCATCCAGAAAATGATGTATTCTGCAAAATGTTTTCCGGCACAGAAGATTTTCTGAACATTATTCTCAGCACCGGGCAATAGAAAGGTTCATTCACATTGATGTTCGGCAATCTTTCTTGCTCTTTAATGAATGTTGTTCTAAAGAAAACAAACGTGTTTCATGTTGTTCCTTTATGGATACAATGTTTTCTTGCAGTCACAGAACATTGGCGAAGCTGATGAGTTCCTACATAATTCAGTTTGCGGAGAGCCGTCCCCGGTGGGAGAAGCTCCGACTGGCTACTGTTACTAGGCACTCGGCATATACATCTGGCTCTTAATTGTAAACAAAGTATATTTATCTCTCCTCTTAGTGCCAGGTGGCAGCGGTGACACGCCGGCGATTCTGAGGCGCTCCATGAGCACAATAACAAGGTACGCTGGGCAGATTGCTCCGGCTTTGTTTTCCTTTCTGAGAAGACTCCTTTGTTTAATAATGTATTTCTAGAAGAGAAGCAAAAAATCTTCTTTCATGTCTGCTCTGTCCCAGCGCTGACACAGGAGCTCACGTTGGCTAATTGCCAGCCGGAGAGCGCAGCGTTCAACTTTGTAACATCAGGTGTAGAAAAACGAGCCTTTCGCCTGATAAATATTTCAGCTTCCAAACAAGAGAAAGAAGCAGTGAATGGATCTGCCGGGAAAGGCTGATAGATATTTTCTACTAATAGCTAATAGGCTGATGCGGATCACAGGCCTGTCTCCTCTAACTGGGGCTTTTGGGCTTTCTTCTCCAAGGTCTACCCCCAGAAGAATATTATCATACCCCCTCCTCCAGTGTCTACCCTTGTATGAATCTTCTCATACCCCCTTTTCCGGTGTCTACCCCCTTGAAAACTTTCTCATACCCTCTTTTCTGGTGTTTACCCACATAAGAATCTTCTCATATCCCCTCTTCTGGTGTCTACTCTCATGAGAATTTTTTTCATACTTTCTCTTCTTGGTCTACCCTCATATGACTCTTCTTCCAGTATCTACTCCAGTAAGTGTCTCCTTATACCCACTTCCTAAAGTGCCAACCCCCTATAAGTATCTTCTCATATCCCCTCTTCCACTGTTTTTTTCCAAAAGAATCTAAATACTCCTTCCTTCGAGGTTAACCCCATATGAATCATATGCTACTTTCTGTTGTGTTGTCTGACCCTTTATAAATTTCATATTTTTCCCTGTACCCCCCCTATGTATTATAATCTCCCCCCCCCATATGACTCCTCTGATACCCCTTTCTCTAGTATCTACCCCAGTGTTTTCTCATACCCCTTCCTATGGTGTCTTCCCCATCTTCAGGTGTCTTTCCCCATAAGAATCTTCTCATATCCCCTCATCTGGTACCTTCCACCATAAGAATATTCAGATAATCCCTTCTTTGGGGTTTACCCCATATGAATCGTATGCTAACTTCTGCTGTGTTGTCTGCCCCAGTAAAAAATCTCATACACTGTTCAAAAAAATTAAAGGAACACTTTGAAAACACATCAGATTTTAATGGGGAAAAATACCTTGCTGGATATCTATACTGATATGGACTGGGTGATGTGTAAGGAACGTAAGGATGCCCCATCGTTTGATTTTTGGCATATCTTTGAATTCAGTCCTCTGTAGGTTGATAATTTTCATTTCCGTAAAAAATTACTCTCAGTACTCAGTAGTTTGAATGGCACCTACAAGCTTGTATGCATGCCTGTGTAGTGGAATAGAAATAAGCGAGCGCCAATACTAATTAGCAGCTGATACACCAAAGGCAACCAAAAAACCTCATAATATATGATCCAATAAAAGGTGCAGCGCTAAAATAAACACATATATAACTGATCAAATTGTCCAGATAGGTGACAGAATGGCAATATGTATAAAAGTGCTATGCACGTGACACACAAATATATCCCATACAACCACTAATCAAAGTGAAAAATATTGAAATAGTCCAAACGATGGATTAAACGTGCCTAATGTAATCCAAGATATCCTCAAGTGGGTGATCCATGCTTCACAAGCGATCGGTCAGGTGATGTGTCAGAGATGTTAAAAATGCACACTCACCAGAAGAAAGATCATGAAGCGCATGGTATATGAAATACAGCCGGAGGTCCCCTTTAACCTCCCTGGTGGTATGATCATGTCAGGAATTTTGTGCTGAAAGCGGTACCATTTTTTTGCATGGAAATATGTAGTTTTTAATTGTAGGCTGTAATTTTTAGGAATAACTAACTGAAATCTATCCAAAAAAGAGTCTATTAAACATTCTGGATATGATAAAACTTGAAACACGAAATCATAAATTATAATTTAATAAATAATCATAAAAAATAATAATATAATAAATTTAATTCAATAATATAATCAAACCAAAAACACTGAAATTTGAAATACAGAGGCAAATTCGCACATCGCTGAGCAAAGTCGCAAAATCGTTTTCAGTGTCTGATGACGAATTTCCCCACAAATCATTATCACTCAATTCTGCAAGTGGTTCTGATTTACTATCGCTGTTCTAAAACCGCTTTTGACGTAAAGGGACGCTTTTTGGCCGCCATGGACTTTTCTAAGTTTCCAGGCAGAAAGAACAGTCAAAATGCAGGCAGGGCGCAGAACAAAGCAGTGGGGACAAAATGTATGTGAAATGCACTGAAACAGCAATGACAGCAAAAATGTCATTTTTTACAAATTTCAAATTTCCCGCCGGTTCCGCCGCACGAACGTTCCGACGTCACGGGGACCGGAACACGGAAGCCAGATGCCGGCATCCGCCGGAGGAGATGGACGGGGACACTGCAGGGGACCCATCGTGGGAGCGAAGGACAAGGTAAGTGCTGCAGGGACCCCCAGAGAACGCTGCATGGTAAGCCCGAGTGTAGCTCGGGGTTACCGTTCTTGGTATAGAAATTCTACCCCGAGCTACACTCGGGAACACCGCCAAGGAGGTTAAGAGGTGGTCAGCCTGGTCAGGTCCAAAGGATCTCCTTCCTCCCTGGTACTCTGCCACACAGCTAGCGTCTTCCAAGTATGAGCTCTTGGAATGTATTGGCTCATATAGAGCCAAAAAGAAGGATGCCCATAGTGTAGTATTTAAGCAACCAAAGACGTTTATTTGGGGTAAGGTATCTCAGTATGTACAGCATAGAAATAAACACTGACCATGTACAGCAATAAAGATGGCCGTCGGACCTCCTCGTGGTCTTGGCGGCAGTGTGACGTCACCGCGTATGGCTCCTCCTCTACGTGTTTTGATGTGCATATGCACGATGTGCATACCCCTCATGAATACGTGCTCGTGCACGAAATGCGTAGAGGAGGAGCCATACGCGGTGACGTCACACTGCCGCCGAGACCACGAGGAGGTCTGGCGGCCATCTTTATTTCTGTACATGGTCAGTGTTTATTTCTATGCTGTACATACTGAGATACCTTACCCCAAATAAACGTCTTTGGTTGCTTAAATACTACACTATGGGCATCCTTCTTTTTTGCTCTATATGAGCCAATACCTTCCTAGAGCTCATACTTGGAGGGCGCTAGCTGTGTGGCAGAGTACCAGGGAAGAAGGAGATCATTTGGACCTGACCAGGCTGACCACCTCTTAAAGGGGACCTCCGGCTGTATTTCATATACCATGCGCTTCATGATCTTTCTTCTGGTGAGTGTGCATTTTTAACATCTCTGACACATCACCTGACCGATCGCTTGTGAAGCACGGATCACCCACTTGAGGATATCTTGGATTACTTTAACCACTTGCCTACCAGGCACTTATACCCCCTTATTTACCAGGCCAATTTTCAGCGCTGCCGCACTTTGATTGACAATTGCACGGTCATGCAACATTGTACCCATATGAAATTTTGATAATTTTTTTCTCACAAATAGAGCTTTCTTTTGGTGATATTTAATCGCCACTGGGCGCTTTACTTTTTGCGCTAAAAATAAAAAAGTGCAAAAAATTAAAAAAAAAAAAAAAAGTTTCTTTGTTTCTTATATAAAATTTATCATACAGGCATTTTTTCTCCTTCACTGATGTGCGTTGATGAGGCGGCACTGATGGGCACTGATAGGCGGCACTGATGGGCACTGATAGGCAGCACTAAAGGGCACTGATAGGCAGTACTAATGAGGTGGCACGGATAGGCGGTACTGATAGACAGCACTAATGAGGTGTCACGGATAGGCGGCACTAATATGCAGCACTGATAGGCGGCACTGATAGGTGACACTGATGATGGGTACTGATAGACGGCACTGACTGGCATCACTGCTGGGCACTGACTGGCGGCACTGACTGGCACAACCCCTGGGCACTGACTGGCAGCACTGCTGGGCTGCACTGGTGGGTGGCACTGGTGGGCAGCACTGGTGGGTGGGCACAGGTGGGTGGCACTGGTGGGTACAGGTGGGTGGCACTGCTGGGCACATGTAGGTGGCACTTCTGGGCACAGGTAGGTGGCACTGCAGAGTGGCACAGGTGGGTGCACTGCTGGGCACAGGTGGGTGATCTGCTGGGCACAGGTGGGCGGAGCTAGTGGGCGCACTGCTGGGCACAGGTGGGCGGAACTTGCGGGTTGCACTGCTGGGCACCGATCATCAGGGCACTGATCATCAGTGCCCTGATGATCGGTGCCGATCCCCGCTCTGACAACTGCCGGTTCTCGGCAGTACTTTCCTCACGATCTGACAGCGTGAGGAAAGTGCAGCCGAGAACCGGCACTTGCATTTCCCTCTGATCAGCGTGTCATTGGACACCGCTGATCAGGTGGTAAAAGGCCGCTGTGATTGGCCTTTTACCACATCATGTGATCAGCTGTGTCCGTAGGACACAGCGATCACAGAGATCGCCGGGTGCGCGCCCCCTGGGGCGCGCAGGAGAGCGCGTTCTGGGGGGACGTCATATGACATCCACTCAGAACTGGCCGGCCGCAGTGAAGCCGTCATTCGGCTATGCGGTCGGCAGGTAGTTAAGCACGTTTAATCCATCGTTTGGAGTATTTAGATATTTTTCACTTTGATTAGTGGTTGTATGGGATATATTTGTGTGTCACGTGCATAGCACTTTTATACATATTGCCATTCTGTCACCTATCTGGACAATTTTATCAGTTATATATCTGTTTATTTTAGCGCTGCACCTTTTATTGGATCACATATTGTATGCATGCCTAACAACGTCAGGGCATGCTCCTAATGAGACGACGAACGGTGTCCTGGGGTATTTCTTCACAGATCTGGACCAGGGCATCACTGAGCTCCTGGACAGTCTGAGGTGTAACTTTGGTGGCGTCGGATGGACCAAAACATGATATCCCTATTCTATTGGATTTAGGTCAGGCTAGCGTGGAGGCCATTCAATGGTAATAATTCCTTCATCCTCCATGAACTGCCTGTGAGGTCTGGCATTGCAGTGCACCAGGAGGAACTCAGGACCCACTGCCTCAGCAAAGGGTCTGACAGTAGGTCCAAGGATTTAAATCCTGATATCAAATGGCAGTCGGTGCCATTGTATAGCCAGTAGAGGTCTGTGCATCCCTCCATAGATATGCCTCCCCAGACCATCACTGACCCACCACCACAATGGTCATGCTGAACGATGTTACAGGCAGTATAATGTTGTCTATGGCTTCTCCAGACCCTTTCACGTCTACCCCTATGAATCTTACACCCTTTCCTCCACTGTCTGCCCCAATAAAAATGCCATATTTCCTCCTCATCTGGTGTTTGCTCCCCCTCCAGTGAAACTTGTAACATCCCCTCCTCCAAAGTCTACACCCTATGAATCTTATGATAATAAGATTATAATATGAACTATCCTTCCCTATATATGAAACTTCTATTACCCCTTGCTCCACTGCCTGTCCAATATGATTCTTATATTTCGCCTTCTCTGGTGTCTGCCCCTTTTAATCTAAAACTACCTCCTGCTGCACTATCTGCTTTAATATAAATCTCCTACTACTCCCTGCTGTGTTGTCTGCTCCCTAATAATCTCATATTCTGGGGTTCTAATGCATGCTCCTTGTGATATATTGCTGACTGCTCTGGTAAGGGCTCCATGTGATACAACCCCAATTCCAAAAAAGTTGGGATGCTGTGTAAAATCTACATAAAACCAGAATGAAATGATTTGCATATCTCATAAAGCTACATTTTTTTCATGACAGAAAAAATATCAAGTGTTTAAACTGAGAAAAAGTACTATTTTAAGATATAAATAAGGTAATTCTGAAATTGATGGTAGCAACAGGTCTCGAAAAAGTTGGGACAGAATCATGTTTACCATGGTGTAGCAGCTCCTCTTCTTTTAACAACATTCTGTAAATGACTGGGAACTGAAGAGACCAGTTGCTGGAGTTTTGGGAGAGGAATGTTGTCCAATTCTTGCCTGACTTAGGATTCTAAGGGCTCGTTCTCAACATGGTTCAGAGATGTCAGTTTTTCTGCAGGCGTTCTGCAAGGGCACAACAAAATCGATTGTTCACTATGTGCCCTGTTCAAACCTCAACACTAGTATCACGTGAAGATTTTTTATGCGCAGGAATCTGCAACGCGTATAAAACCCATTAATGCGCGCATAAAAACTGAAGTCTCTGCAAGTGAAATCTGCATGTCAGTTTACCTGCACGTATGGTGTGAACAAGACCTTACTGCTCAACAGTCCTGGGTCTTTGTTGTATTTTTGGTTTCGAGATGCACCGAATATTTTCACATGGTGAAAGTTCTGGACTGCAGGCAGGCCAGTTAACTGGTTCCCAACTGCGCTATAGCCGAAGGATGGCTACAGCGCGGTTGTGTAATCCTGGGACGTCATTCCAGTACTCACCCCCAGTGGTTTCCAGTTCTTAGATGTGGTGATTGTATTCTTTTTTTATTTTTTTTTCTAGACTAAGAACATTTTCTGCAAGAAAATGCCTGTTGATCCTGCCAGAAATTCTGTGCTCTTTTTACTTTGCATGAGCTTAAGCCCTTGACACCGAGCGTCCTATGCAGCCTCTTAGTCTCTGGGCCTTGACGCCGAGCAGCTGCATGTTTGCGTGCAATTAAAAAATACATATGTGCTGAGAGCGCGTGCCCTGCATGCTCCCAGCATATATGTCCATGATTCACGGAAAGGTCCCGATCTCCCTTTTTGATCGGGACCTTTTCCGATCATGTGACGGCGAATCACGGTGGTCACATGACCCTAAAATCCTGCCCGCCTCCTGGCTTCTGAAACTCTTAAAGCGCAGGGAGGCGCTGGCGCGAAGAGGTTAAAGGATAAGTTTACTCTTGGGAACATGTTTCTTGTTCCACCCATTTTTAGGTTGTAACATGTAACATGTTCCCATAGCTGCAGCTGCCCCCTTCCCTCTGACCCTCCTTGTACTATCGGTCAAATTTGAAAACAGTGCGGGGCTCCGCTCACACGGCCACATCATTCATTCACAGGCTTCCGTGAATGAATGAACTGCAAGTCCCGACAGCCTTAGGAGCTGTGGAGCTCCGTGGTAGTTCATTGAAGCTTCCTGTCAGAATATCTGCTTTTGCTCATACATCCCGTGCAGCAAGCAGATATTCTGACAGGTCTGCAGGAGACCTGCGTGGCATCAGCGATCTACTGCTAGCTGGTGCAATGCTTTCCAGACCCCTGTAGACAAAAATAATAAATGCACATTTTTTTACCTGCAAAAAAATGTGCATTTATTATTTTTGTCTAAAAGGTGAACTTATCCTTTAACTGAAAGCAGAAACAACTTTATCTTCTGTAAACTACCAATCCCACCAACCCTAATGTAATGGAGACGGACAAAGACAAATTTGATGTCCACTTTGTGGGACGTTCTATTTTTCTTCTCTTTAGTTCTCCCTTCCCCCTTCTAGCTATTATTTTTAGAGGGGTTCCTTCTGCTTCCTCTTAAGGCCTCACGCACACTGGGCGTTTTTACAGCTGCAGTTTTGGGTGTCAGACGTTTTTTTCTACATCCAGTAAATTCCCCAGCATGTTATCCTATGTGTACATGCACACATGGGATTTTATCAGCGGTTTTTGGCAGGGATGTTTTCTGGAGGGAAAAAAACCCCAGAACTACTGCATTTGAAGAAGAGTTTTTCAGTTGTAAAAACACTTTACTGCTGAATAATGCTTCAAAACATTGAAAAGCATGGATATCCGGCAATTCTGAGTGTTTTTGAGCCTCAAGCTTGTCTGGGAGTATAAGTAATAACATGGATAGATACCCAATACAGAGTGACAAACTGTAAGGGCATATAATAGGCTCCTATGTGCCACGTCCCATAATACTAAGTAGAATGAACCAAGATTTCAAATCTAAAGTCCGCAATTGGTCTTTTTAATTCTTAATTCTACTTTGTGGGAGTATAGTTTTACTAAAAACGCAAATGCTGAAAAAGTTAGGCCAAAATGTATGTCTTTACTAAAAAAAAAATCCCAATATGTGTAAATTAATTGGTTTACAGGAAAGTTATAGCATCTACAAATGGCGGTGTGTGTACATATATATATATATATATATATATATATATATATATATATTGGAATTTTTTTTTTTTTTAAATACACTAGTAATGGCGGTTGCTCAGCGACTTATAGCAGGACTGCAGCGGGCATTCTGACACTTGGGGGGGGGGGGGGGGAGACACTGACTGCCACTGACATCCCCAGTGACACTAATACAGTGATCAGTGCAAATAAGAAGCACTGTGACTCTACTAATGACACTGGGCAGGAAGGTGTTAACATCTGGGGCGATCAAAGGGTTAACTGTGTATTATGTGCTGTTTTACTAACTGTGCTGTGTGTGTTTTTTCTTTTATTGCTATGCAGAGCAATACAAAGCAGAATGCTGGTGCTGACAGGAGAGAGATCTCTAGTGTTTACATACAGACCTCTCCCCTGTCAGTGTTCCTCAGCAATTGCCAGGTGCCGGCAGGGAATCTGCGGCCGGGACCCGGTGATCGACAGCTGTAGCCGCCAATGACAGCGCGGGTAGGGCGGCCCTACCCAGAAATGCAAAATCACGTGTGTGTGATATATACACACCGTGTTCCAAATTATTATGCAAATTCTATTTAAGTGTCACAAAGATTAAATATTTTGTTTTTCAGTTTAACTCATGGATGTCATTGTGTGTCAGGGCTCTTTTGATCACTGAAAACAATCTCGGACACCTGTGATAATTAGATTGGCCGGTTTTCACAATTTAAGGAAAAACTACTAAAGGACGGTGTTCCACATTATTAAGCAGAGCACCATTTTCAAACAATATGGGGAAGAAAAAGGATCTCTCTGCTGCCAAAAAGAGTGAAATAGTTCAATGCCTTGGACGAGGTATGAAAACATTCGATATTTCACAAAAAATTAAGTGTGATCATCGCACTATTAAGAGATTTGCGGCTGATTCAGAGCACAGACGGGTTTGTGCAGATAAAGGCACATTGAGGAAGATTTCTGCCAGATCCATGCATCGGATCAAGAGAGCAGCTGCTAAAACACCATTACATAGCAGCAAACAGATATTTGAAGCTGCTGGTGCCTCTGGAGTCCCACGGACATCAAGGTGTAGAGTCCTCCAGAGTCTTGTAACTGTGCATAAACCTTCTATTCGGCCACCACTAACCAATGCTCACAAGCAGAAACAGCTGCATTGGGCAGAAAAATACATGAAGACTAATTTTCAAACAGTCCTGTTCACTGATGAGTGCCGTGCAACCCTGGATGGTCCAGATGGATAGAGTAGTGGATGGTTGGTGGACGGCCGGCCACCCTGTTCCAACAAGGCTGCGAGGTCAGCAAGGCGGTGGTGGAGTCATGTTTTGGGCTGGAATCATGGGAACAGAGCTGGTCGGCCCCTTTAGGGGCCCTGAAGGTGTAAAGATGACCTCTGCAAAGTATGTGGAGTTTATGACTGACCACTTTCTTCCCTGGTACTGAAGGAAGAACTATGCTTTCCATAATAAAATCATCTTCATGCATGACAATGCACCATCTCATGCTGCAAATAATACCTCTGCATCAATGGCTGTTATGGGGATAAAAGGAGAGAAAGTCATGGTGTGGCCTCCATCCTCCCCTGACCTCAATCCTATTGAAAACCTTTGGAGCATCCTCAAGCAAACGATCTATGAGGGTGGGAGGCAGTTTACATCCAAACAGCAGCTCTGGGAGGCTATTCTGACATCTTGTATACAAATTCAAGCAGAAACTGTCCAAAAACTCACAAGTTCAATGGATGCAAGACTTGTAAAGCTGCTATCAAATAAGGGGTCCTATGTTACAATGTAACGTGACCTGGTAAAATGTTTAAAAAGTTAAAATGTTGTTAAAAGTTTGATTGAAATAGCTTTTGATTTCAGTAAATATGCTGCAAACACAACAAATGACAATTTTCAGTCCTTTACAACCAATAAAGTGTTTTGAAACTTACAGTGCGTAATAATTTGGAACAATGCATTGTAAGTGTTTTACATTTTAAAAAAATCCTGTTATCATTAGGAGGTTTGTTCAATAAAATTTGAATTGTACTCTTAATAGCTGATAACATGAGAATTATGCTGACTGTTCTTTACATCAATTATTTAGGTAAATGAGAAAAATATCATTTGCATAATAATTTGGAACACGGTGTGTATATATGTATGTATGTATGTGTATATATATATATATGTGTGTGTGTATGTATATATATATATATACGTGATTGTGCGCAGCCCTGCCGTCCTGTAGCAGTAGTTCTGCTATAGTGTGGTAGGGAAGCGGTTAAAGTGGAACATTAGTCAGAAAATGAAGTCCTGATCTATTACTTCAAGTTGGCCCCTTATGCGGGAATAGCTGTAAAACATTAAAATCAAGTGCCTATGCTGTTTAAAATCCAGGAATGAACAATCTCCCCCTGCTCTGCATGTGTTCAGTTGCTTTCCATTCTCGGCATTTTGCCTAAAATCAGAGCCACGAGAGGCTGATCAGCTGACAGCTTTAAAGTAGAACCATAGGCAAAACATTTTTTCATTTTGGATAGAGCAAGGGAGAGTTATAAGCCCTGTCATATTTTTTTCACCATCTGTGTCACATTGCAGAGATTTACCTCCACTTCCTGTCCCATAGCCAAACAGGAAGTGAGAGGAAATCCCTGCAAATTAAGGGAATTCCTTGGGGACCCCAGGTCACCAGAACTAGTGTCTCTATCAGAAGATCTCTTCTCTATTAACTTTCTGGGGACAACCCAAAATTTGGGATTTTCTTCAATGATAATGGTAAACAGGACAAATAGAGAGGGTGAATCTCCTTAACCGGGAGGACAGACAGCAATAAATCTGACAGGGGTTCTAATCCCTCTCCACTCTATCCAAAACTAAAGTTTTGTCTTTAGTAATTCTGTTGCTGAAGGGAGAAGAAAGCAACAGGAATGACACAAACTGGAGGGAACAGAAATTAGGGAGGGAGAAAAGAAAGGCAGGAGAGGTGACAGGACAAGCTTTGCTGCCAGGGAAACACAAAAAATGTTAAAAGTATAAGGTCACCTTTTAGAAAAAAAATAATAAATTTTTTTGCAGGTAAAAAATTGTGCATTTATTATTTTTGTTTGCAGGAGCCTGTAAACTATTGCACCAACGATCAGCAGATTGCTGGTGCCCTGCAGGTCTCCTGCAGATTTGTCAGTATGTCTACTTGCCCGTACGGGATGTACAAGCAAGCAGATATATTGACAGAAAGAATGAAAGAACTATTATGGCACTTCACAGCGCTGTGGTAGTTCATTGAGGACTACAAGCTGACAGGCGTTAAGGCTGCCGGGACTTGTAGTCTCTCATTCACAGATGACTGTGACTGAGTGACACAGACATGTGGGAGGAGCCCCGCACAGCCATATTTTTAAAGAATTCGACAGCTAGCGAGGGGGGAGAAGATCCCCCCGTAGCTGTCAAAGCGGGAATTGGGGGCCGGTCTGATTGTAACATGTTACACCCTGAATGGTAACATGTTATGAAAGGTGAACTTATCCTTTAAACTTACAAGGATAGTGTCTTATCTCCCTGATATTCTCTCCTTTCTACCTCATCCAGCCTGTGAACTTCAGCATTGTAAAAGCTTCTGTCAGCCTTTCTCTCTAGCTAAGCCAAGACATACAATCAAGGCAGGAAATGTACATATTTTAAAGTGGTATTAAACCGTACCTAAAAAAAAAAAAATCTCCTGCATGGTAATAATATGCAAGTATGTATAGTGTACTAGCACATTATGAAGAGCTTACCTTAAAACAAAGCCTTCCAGTGGCGCGCTGTCACCGCTGCAGATGCTTCCATCTTCACCAGGTCTTCCTTCCAGGTTTGCCATCTGACTGGTTAAGCCGTGATTACATCACTCCTGCGCATGCGCAGCAGTCTTGGGCCACGGCACAGTACTCTGAAGGAACAGCATGGGTATGCCACTCCTTCAGAACGTGTGTGCCGGCTGTCAAAAGGAGCGAATATCTCATAAACAGTGCACGTTTAGGAGATATTCATTTTACCTATAGGTAAGCTTTATTATGCAAAAAGAGTTTACTACCACTTTAACAGAAGGGAATGACCTTTAGGGGGGTTTTAATAAAAACAGGAGCACTCAGAATCTGGTGCAGCTGTGCATGGTAGCTAATCGACTTCTAACTGCTGATTGGCTTTGGTGACAGACCCAACCGGCACAGGGGCGTTTGCAGGGGACTGCAGGCTAGCCTACTGACCGTGGGCCCTGGCATCTGAGGGGTCTCTATTCTTTGGGAGGTGTGTGCCTAGGGGGGAACCTTTAGAGAAATTTTACTTCAGATTCAAGTCCATGTCTCCCCAAAACACACAGCCTCTGAGAACTGGAGGACCAGAACACAGATTTGGGGTCTCTATGCCCAAACCAGCATTGACTGCTTCAACCCCCCTCCTAGGCTCAGAGACTCAGAGCAGATGTTAATATAGTCAGCTTAAAACAACCTGATGCTGAGGTCTCTTGCTGTAATCTGTTTATTAAGGTGTTATGTGTTTACTGTTGTGTCTTTGTCCCATTGTCAATTGAGTTAATTGGGTCACGTATTGTTTGTGTCTGTTGGCTAGTCTTCCTGAAGGTTCCCACATGATGGGATTAGTCTTGTCAACTTTACCTCATTACCTAATCAGTGATGGATGTTTAGCCCAATGTGTAATATTTGTTTTTTATTCATGTGGCGACTGCCCCTATTTTTGAAGTATATAAAAACATTTTTTTTGTTCAATATAGTTCCTGTTTGCACTTAAGCTAGTGTCATCCAGTTCTTGGGTAAAATGCCCAGCTATAATACCTTGTTCCTGTGTTCCAGCGGCGAGGAAGCAGCTTTCGGTGGAAGCACCCAGGCAGGGTGCCAGGCAGTCTGTCAGTTTTAAAAATGGCGGCCTCCAACAAGAAGAAACAGGAGCAATGCTGGAGGCAATTTAAAGTAAATACTAAATTTTATAGCATAATTAATCATGTGAAATGTATGTTCTGTTGTTAAAGCGGAGTTCCACCCGAAAGTGGAAGCTCCACTTTTCTGCCTCTTCCTCCTCCGATGCCACATTGGGCACCTTTTGGGGGGGGGGGAGGGGGGAGCAGGTACCTGGCTTTGACAGGTACCTGCTTCCACTTCAGGCTCAGTTCGCCCCTTCTAATGCCCCGTACACACTATAAGAAAATCGGACGAAAATTTTCAGAAGAGGACCGATCGTCCCATAATCGGATCGTTAGTACACAGCTTTCGAGAGCCGATCATGACAATTCGTATGAAAATATCCGAAGGGAAAAGCGCAAAACATTTTTTGTTGTACGATTTTCATTTAATCGTACAGGAGTCGTCTGCAAATACAATACAAATACAATGCAATACATGACATCACTTTCAAAATTCTTTTCTTTCTTTCTTTCTTTAATTATGCCTTCTTTCTTTCTTTAATTATGCCTTCTTTCTTTCTTTAATTATGCCTTCTCTACTTCCACAGGTAACTGCATTTATCTGCTACCTCCACTCTTAACCAGACAAACGCATTGACTCCTGCTGTTCTTCTCTGGGTAACTGCATTTATCTGCTACCTCCACTCTTAACCAGACAAACGCATTGACTCCTGTTAAATTCTCACCAAATATTGTAATTATATCTGTGTATCTGTTGACTTGTCCTCACCTCTAGGCGCACTCAGGTTTATGACTGTGGCCTGGTTCCTAAGAATCATCCCCCCCTATTCATGTGAGCCTTATCAGCTTCTAATTGGGGCGGAGTTGAATGCTCATTTGAGCATCTCCCTATAAATTTAGTTCAGCTCATGGGGGAGATCTCTGATGGGGGGCACAGTCTCTGATGGGGGTGCTGCTTATTGTGGAGTGCGGCTTTGAATGAGTGCAGAGCAGTTAAACACAGCAGTTGAACTAAAGCAGGAGAACTTAAGCAGCAGGAAGACACAACAACAGCAAGAAACTCTACTGCATGCTGGACAGACTGCAAGGAAACACCCTGGGAACCATCTCTTACATACAGTACCTGAGTCCCACTCCGTGTACCTTTTTATATAATACACCCCTCTTCTGCTCTTCATTTTACTATCCTCTGTTCACAAATCTCATTTCTTTACCCCTCTGCTCCACCCCAAAACTTGTACATCTCCCCCTCATTGCTATCATCTCCCTACTATTGCTTTCATCACCTCCCCAAAATGCCTCTTCCACTCCTCCTTCTCATTTTCCTCTCCTCTGTTCCCAAAATCCATTCACTATATCCCTCTGCTCCTCCCAAACATTTGTATATTGTGCCCTCACTGCTTCCCTCACCCCTCTATGGCACCCACCACCTCCTCCTATTACTCCGCTCTCCCACTGACCCCAACACCTCCACTAGTAGTTTCTCACGCTCCTGCACATCCCGCTCCCATGCCACCTTTCTCACCCTTCTCCTCCTCATAACCGCGGGGGACATCTCCCCGAATCCTGGCCCTCCACCACCTCCCGCACAAAACCCTCCCGCCTCCACGTCCTGCCGCAACCCCCGCAACTTAGTATCTGTCCCCCTGCTCCCTAAAATCTCCCCCCCGTTTTCATGTGCACTCCTGAACGCCCGATCGGTGTGCAACAAGCTTACCGCCATCCACGACCTCTTTGTTTCCCGCTCCCTCAACCTCCTGGCGATTACGGAAACCTGGATCCAGCCCACTGACTCTACCTCCCCTGCTGCACTCTCCTACGGCGGTCTCACCTGGACCCACTCACCCAGGCCCAACGGTCGTAAAGGTGGTGGGGTTGGCCAGCTCCTGTCACCGCTGAGCACCTTCCGAGTCCTCCCAAACCCCCCCTCCCTATCCTTCTCCTCCTTCGAGGCCCACTGCATCCGACTATTCTCCCCAACCCCCCTGAAGATTGCTGTGATATACCGGCCTCCTGGATCCATACCCCGCTTCCTGGAAGACTTCTCCTCCTGGCTACCCTTCTTCCTCTCCTCTGAGCTACCCACTATCATCCTTGGGGATTTCAACATCCCTGTCAACCTCGACAACCCGGACACAGCCCGTCTCCTCCACTTAACCTCCTCCTTTGCACTTGCACAGTGCATACAATCCACCACCCACTCCGACGGTAATATCCTTGATCTTGTCTTCTCCAACCGCTGCGCTCCCCACAACCTCACTAACACCCCCTTCCCTCTCTCTGACCACAACCTGATTACTTTCTCTATCTCCTCATCCTCCAATGCCTACCCTTCCAAATGTCACACTACTACCAGCCGTAACCTCCGCAACCTTAACCCTGCCTCCCTCCACTCTGCAGTTGATCAACTCCATGACCACATCCTCCCCCTGTCCTGCCCCGACTTGGCTATGACCGCCTACAACAATGCGCTGTCAACAGCCCTTGACTCACTAGCGCCTTTAACCACACGCAACATCAGACCCCGACCGCTCCAGCCCTGGCAGACTGATCACACCAAAACCCTCAAACGACACAGTCGTGCCCTGGAGCGACTATGGCGCAAAACCAAATCCCAACAAGCCTTCACCCGATACAAATCTGCCTTCCACACCTACACCTCCTCCCTCCATACTGCCAAACAAGCCTACTTCCTGACCCTCATCAAGGCCCTCTCCTCCAATCCTCGCCGACTCTTCTCCACCTTCAACTCTCTACTCTCGCCCCCCCCCACCTCCACCCAGCACCTCACTCACTGCCCTTGAGATTGCCAATCACTTCAAAAACAAGATTGACACAATTCGCAAGGACATTGCCGCAACTCACACGCCGTCTCAACCCGTCCCCTCTCACACAGCTACCCCCTCATCCCCCCTCCCCCTCGACATAACCCACAGGGACTTCGTCGCTGCTCAAACTCCCTCCAACCCCCTTCCCCCTCACTCAGCTACCCCCTCTACACCCCTCTCCCACGGCCCCACCACTGCTCTAACCTCCTCTCCCACCCCACCCTACATTCCTCATACTGAAGCTCCCCCAACACTCCGCACCTTTGACCTTACTACCATCGAAGAAGTCTCCAGGATCCTCTCTGATGCCCGCCTCACCACCTGCCCCCTTGACCCTATCCCCACACAACTCCTACGACCTCCCTCCCCCTCCATCCTACGCTCCCTCACCCACATCTTCAATCTCTCCCTCTCCTCCGGCACTTTCCCTTCCCCTCTGAAACATGCACACATCACCCCCATACTTAAAAAGCCCTCCCTGGACCCCAATGACCCGAACAACCTCAGACCCATCTCCCTGCTCCCATTTACATCTAAACTCCTCGAGCGCCTAGTCTACACCCGCCTATGCTCTCACCTCAACGACAACAACCTCCTCGATCCCCTACAGTCCGGCTTCCGTCCCCTACACTCCACCGAAACTGCCTTACTCAAACTCTCCAACGACCTGCTAACCGCCAAAGCTAATGGCCACTATTCAGTGCTCCTACTCCTTGACCTCTCTGCGGCCTTTGACACAGTCGACCACCCCCTCCTCCTCAAAAAACTACACTCCCTCGGCCTCAGAGATTCTGCTCTCTCCTGGCTCTCATCCTACCTGTCACAACGCTCTTTCAGCGTTACCTATAATGCCACCACCTCCCTCTCACTCCCCCTCTCTGTTGGGGTCCCTCAAGGCTCTGTCCTCGGGCCCCTTCTCTTCTCCATCTACACCTCCTCCCTTGGCCGACTCATACACTCTCACGGCTTCAACTACCACCTCTATGCCGACGACACACAAATCTATCTCTCAACCCCCCACCTCACCCCCTCGGTCTCCGCCCGAATCACACACCTGTTGAGCGACATATCAGACTGGATGTCGCTCCACTTCCTTAAACTGAACCTCTCCAAAACCGAGTTTCTTGTCTTCCCTCCAGCCCGGACACCACCCCCCATTGACTTCTCCATCATGTCCAACAACGCCACCATCAAACCCGCCCCGCAGGCCAGAGTACTTGGTGTTATTTTGGACTCCAACCTATCCTTCCAGCCCCAAGTCCACTCTTTAACAAACTCGTGCAGACTCCAC
Source organism: Staurois parvus (assembly GCF_062004578.1). Classification (NCBI taxonomy): domain Eukaryota; kingdom Metazoa; phylum Chordata; class Amphibia; order Anura; family Ranidae; genus Staurois; species Staurois parvus. The sequence continues at coordinate 88,223 of NW_028318265.1, forward strand.
CTCCGCAACATCGCCAAAATCCGCACGTTCCTAACTCCAGAAACCACTAAACAGCTCATCCACTCCCTCATCATATCGCGACTCGACTACTGCAACTCCCTCCTCACTGGCCTGCCTCGCCGCTGGCTATCCCCGCTTCAGTCCATCCTGAATACGGCTGCCAGACTCATTCACCTTTCCAACCGCTCCGTTTCCGCCACCCCCCTCTGCCAATCCCTCCACTGGCTTCCGATTGCGCAACGGATCAAATTCAAAATCCTAACGCTGACGTACAAAGCTGTCCACCATACTGCCCCGAACTACATCACTGACCTAATATCCAAGTACCGCCCAGCACGCACACTCCGCTCCTCACAAGACCTCCTTCTCTCTAGTTCCCTGGTCTCCTCCTCCCATGCCCGCCTCCAGGACTTCTCCAGGGTGTCACCCATCCTCTGGAACTCCCTGCCCCAACCCATCAGATTATCACCTACTCTCCTCTCCTTTAGGCGCACCCTGAAAACCCATCTCTTCAGGGAAGCCTACCCCGCCCCCTGCTAACTTGCCGACCTCCTCCACTCTTCCTACCACTCCATCCCCCACAGCTATCTCCTCCTGTGCCACCATCCCCTCCCTCCTAGATTGTAAGCTTGAAAGAGCAGGGCCCTCGATCCCCTCATGTTTTGCATTGTATTGGTATTGTTCTGTCACATGTTCTGTCCCCCTTTGTAATGTACAGCGCTGAGCGAACTATTGGCGCTTTATAAATACTGTATAATAATAATAATAATAATAGGAGAATTTTCGTATCTTTAGTAACTTTTTCACTTTCAATGTGAGACTAGCAGGCGAAAAAAAACGGCCGATCATTCGTCCGATATTCTCTTCGTGTGTACGGGGCATAACTCCTATCCTAACTACCCTGTAGAAGGAATATGCACCAGGTGCAACAGATGGATTGCTTTGGTGGTGACATCACCCATAGACTTACTATGGGTCATTCGTTGTTGGCTGTCCCTTCTCTCCCCTGAAGCTGGCCATTGGGAGCCGATCACGTGGCTTGACCAGAGCCCTCTGAGAATAGGTAAACATAAGCATCTTCCTTTTATAAGGTAGTTAGAATAGGAGTAAGAAGGGGAATGAGAGCCATTCTAAGTTTAGTTCATTAGAGCCTGGACTTCCACATTAAGCATTGGAGTAAATGCATGGTGATCACATGGTGGAAATTTTATTTCTTTTATACAAGTGCACTGACAGTGCTCTTGTATGTAATGTGCTGATGTGTACAATTGGGAGATTTATTTCTACTGTATTTTATCATGGTGGAGTATGGTGTGTAGCCAGTTATGTTGGCTTGGATGACGCACAAGTATAATGTGCTTAGCAGCACCCAGGAGATGAGGACAATCCTCTAACAAACCTTCAGCATTAAGTAGATGTAAATCCTACCTGGATGACCTTTAGTTTGTCATGTGCACTATATATCATAAACAATTGGCTTTTTATTCTATAAATAATTTGATTTCCATTCTTTTTTTCATTTTATTGCATCTCAGTGCTGCTGATCTCCTCCACTGTCTTTACAGCCACTTTCTGTCTAGTCTACACAAACACCAGTGACGTCTGTATGGTATTTCTCAGAGTGGGTTTCCTGATAGTGACAACAGTGGACCATTCATGTTAAAATGGAAACATGTAGTCTTGATCAGAAGTCCTTGTGACAGGGTGACAATGCAGGAGTACAGATGGGAGACATGGACAGTTTGTTGTCACCCTATAACAGGATGTACCTGATCAAGGATCTTCATTTAATGAAAGTTGCTAAGACTGAAAATGACATTAACATGTTAAAGTTTATAAATAGCCACGTACACCAATCAGCCATAACATTATGACCAGCCACCATAATCTGTCAAGGCATAGACTCCATTAGGCCTCTGAAGGTATGCTGTGGTATCTGACACCAAGTGATCTGTAGCAGATCCTTTAAGTCCTGTAAATTGCGGGGCGGGGTCTCCACCTGGATTGGACTTGTTTTTCCAGCATATCCGACAGATAGTCAATTGGATTGAGATCTGGAAAATATGGAGGCCAAGCCAATATATCAAACTCATTGTAGCTCCAAGGAGCAGGGCCCTCGTGTATTGTTACTGTACTGTCTTGTGTATTGTCTCCCATTATAATGTACAGCGCTGAGCAAACTGTTGGCTCTATATAAATACTGTATAATATTATTATTATACAGTATTTATATAGCGCCAAAAGGTTTGCTAAGCGCTGTACATTATAGTGGGGGACAGTACATGTACAGTACATAATAATAATTGTAGTGTTCCTCAAATCATTCTTGAATTCATCAGACTTGGCCTCCTTCTATTGCTCCATGGTTCAGTTCTAATGCTCACATGCCCATTGTAGGCACTTTTGGTTGTGGATATTGGTCAGCATGTGCACTGTGACTACTCTGAAGCTACACAGCCCCTTATGCAACAAACTGCAATGTACTATTTATTCTGACACCTTTCTATTGGAACCAGCATTCATTTTTTCAGCAATTTGAGCTGCAGTAACTGTTCTATTGGATTGCACTATACGGCCAGCCTTCACTCCCCATGTACATCGGTGAGCCTTAGCCATCCATAACCCTGCTGCCGGCTTTCCTTCCTGGAACAACTTTTGGTCAGTCCCAACCACTGCAGACTGGACACATCCCACAAGAGCTGCAGTTTTAGAGATCCTCTGACCCAATCTTCTAGCCGTCACAATTTGGCCCTTGTCAAAGTCACTCAAATCCTTATGCTTGCCCATTTTTAATGCTTTTAACCCATCAATTTTAGGAACAACAAGCAACTTGCACCCTAATATATCCCAATTGCTTTTACATGCCATTGTAATGAAATAATGTTATCACTTTACCTGTCAATGGTCATAATGTTATGGGCAGTCATTGTAAATGGGCCATAATAAAAATGTCTTTTGCAACAAGGCAATATTTGGAGCTTGTGAAATCTTACTGAAAACAGTCCACTCTGAAGTATTATTTTATAATATTCAAGTCCCATCACTAATGACACTAAACTAAAACACTGTTCAAGAAAGGGACACTTTACAGGTTATTCCAATAAAATGAGAGAAATAGCAGCCCGTTTGTGGCTGTTTTGGAGAATATTTCATCATTATTTTCCAGAGGTAGAAGCGGTTCCATTAGTAACCGTAAAAATAGAGATCTCTCCGGAGAGATTACGGCTCAATTCCCTCGGGATGGTCTCAGTGTCACCAGTCGCAGGATAATGAGTGTTAAGACGCCCTCGGCACTCTGAATGTGCAGTTATGTATTATCAGTACTATAAAGACTGTGGCGGAGACACTGATGCATCATTGCTGGCTCTGTATGAAAGACGAGTAGGGGGCACCAGAGGCTTTAGGACTGCGGAGGTGACACATGGGAAGGTGAGATGTCTAAGGCTTGCTACCTGCTCCTTAATAATAAACATAATACTGTGCAAGAAGGGGAAGTCACAACTTGTAATTGGTTTTTCCAACCATTGGTTTATTCTGGAATTGTGTTGTTTAAGACCCTCTCTAGTCCTTTGTGCCTGTTATCATGGCAGGGCTAGGAGGTTAGGTTGTCACAGAGGAAGATGTGATAGGAACTGTCAGATTGCTGCACCTGACACCAAACTCCTTCACAGTCTAATCTCATTAACCTGGCTTGGTGGGTTTACATCCATAAATCCATAATACCCTAAAACCAAAGAAAATGCAGCATCTACAGAATCACCAGTTTGATTATATGGTCAATGAACAGATGAGGGAGAGATTATTGGTGTACAGTTAGAGTTAGGGGAAGAATTACAAATCAAAGGACCTTGTAGAAGAGAAAGACCCTGCCACCTTAAACTAGGGATCTATGGAAAACCTCATTTTATATAGGTGGTCACTAGAAAGATTCCTCTTCTATTTCTGAAAGCTTCCCCTCACACTGATAGTCACTGAAAAGCCCCCCCCCTTACATAGGTGGTTAGTGAATAGACCCACCTACTTTTCTGGAAAGCCCCCCCTTTCCATTGATAGTCAAGAAAGGCCCCCTTAAAATAGAGGTCAGTAAAAAGCATCCTTCTTAAAGTGGTGGTCAGTGAATCTCTCAGCCACTTACCTTTTACTGGTATTCAGGGAGTGTGGCCCTTACTAAGATCAGCCAGGGTGGTCAGGGGTAGGTCCACCCATTTTACATTTGTTAGCAGGACCCCCTCTGTTATGATTGTGTTCAAGAAAATCTCCATCTCATAATAATTATAATCAAGGAAAGCCACTTTACAGTCCTGGTCCACAAAATGGTAGTATGCAGTCCCAACAGTGGCAAAATAGCTTGCAGGTCTCCTATGAAGAAGGCATATCTCGATGTTGACTGGTACTATGTTGGACCTAGCAAGTTGATATATCCCCATAAAAAACAGACCACTCTTTAACAAGTCAGGTCCACTTGATAGTAAATACATTTTTTGCAGCAGAATAGAACCTCTGTTACCCCCTTGAGGCCCCACAGCAGCTACATGGACTGGTGTGGTGTAAGTTATGCCACTGGATGGGGCACAGCACATGAATGTGGGTAGGGAGGACCTGAGCACATTATGTACTATGTGTGTTTTCCATACTGAGGTCTCTTGTTTGACTTTCGTCATCTGTATGGAGGTTTTATGTTTAAGCTGTGTTTGTGTGCTCCATCTTTCTAACACACAAAATATCCTGATTTGGAATGTGTTTCAATAAAAGATCCATTAAACTGTAAGCTCTTCTGATTATGTACTACAGTCACAATAGGAATGATGCCAAACGACAGTTGTGAAGAGGTTTTTACGGTTTCCATCTCAAACTCTATAAACTGCATTATATGTGATATTTTCTGCTGTAGTTGTGGAAGGTAAACTGAGGAACATTAGCAAGAGATTTCATTGGTAACAAACACATCCCAGTCATCAGGTGGACAAGGATTGATTAGTGGTGATCAGGGGCAGACTGACAACTCATGGGGTCCCCTGTATCCCTGCCCACACTCAAGCCACACCCACACAATGCCCCACTTCTGTATTGCAGCTCAGCTGCATAGGGGGGCATTTAAATATCTACCACAGCATAGCCTGCAAGGAAGTTCCTGGCTTCTTTCTTTTCCTTGCAGGCTATGCTGCGGTAGATATTTAAATGCCCCCCTATGCAGCTGAGCTGCAATACAGAAGTGGGGCATTGTGTGGCACTTCCAGGTTTAAAGATGGCTGCGGCATGGCAGTCATCTTTATGACGCAACCAGGGGCAATTTATGAAAGCAGTGGGCCTGTGGGCAAGATCATAATTTAGGCCCTGATAGCACAAAAAGAAGTGCAGTGTGCACAAAAATGTATGTGGTTTTCAGGGGCTGTAGGTAATGCCTGCTGGCTACATTGTACAGTAAAGATTCCCGATGACTGGGAGGTTAATTGCCTTGTGCAGCTGTTCAGATCCCACTCAACCTCTTTCCTGACAGGCATGCCAACCCCCACAACTTTTTTTTTTTTTTTAATGACAGACCATGGAAAATCTACTGACAGTGCATTTTTTACTGAAATATGACAGAAACTCCTATTAGAAACTAAGAGGGGAAGAGGGGTTAGTGGGATAGAAACAGAAGAGGAGAGGGGGGATATAGGAATAGGAGGGAGAGAGAGATTGAAAAGTAGGAGAAAGATGTAAGAAGGGGGGGAAAGGTGAGAAGGCTGAGAGAGGGAGGTGAGAAGTGAGAAAGAGGAGAGAGAAAGAGGGCGGGGAAGTGAGAGAGAGGGGGCTGAGGGAGAGAAGGGGGGGAGGGAGAGGGAGGGGAGGTGAAAGAGATGGGGGTGAGAGAGAGAGGGCTGAGGGAGAAAAGGGGGTGAGAAAGAGACGGAGGTGAGAGAGAGGGAAGAGAGGTGAGAGAGAGACGGGGGTGCGAGAGGGGGAGAGAGGGGGCTGAGGGAGAGAAGGGGGTGAGAGAGAGGGGAGACAGAGAGAGGGGGGTGAGAGGTAGGGGAGGTGGGAGAGAAGGGGGTGAGAGAGGGGATGAGACAGAGAGACGGGGGTGAGGGAGAGAAGGGGGTGAGAGAGAGGGAGGTGAGGCGAGAGAGAGATGGGGGTGAGAGAGAGATGGGGGTGAGAGAGAGGTAGGGGAGGTGAGAGAGAGAGGTGGCTGAGGGAGAGAAGGGGATGAGAGAGGGGATGAGACAGAGAGACAGGGGTGAGGGAGAGAGGGGGTGAGAGAAAGGGAAGGGAGGGGAGACAGAGAGAGGGGGGTGAGAGAGAGGGAGGGGGGGGGTGAGAGAGAGGTAGGGAAGGTGAGAGAGAGGTAGGGGAGGTGACAGAGAGAGGGGGCTGAGGGAGAGAAGGGGGTGAGAGAGATGGAGGAGAGGTGAGGGAGAGACGGGATGAGAGAGAGGTGAGTGAGAGGGAGAGAGAGAGGGGGGGATGGGAGAGACGGGGGATCCCCTATCTCCCTATTCTACATCAGGAGACCCTCCCACATAAAATGTCTATACTGTAATCTGTATAATCCTACCAGTAGGGTTCCCTGAGCACTACATCAGCCGTGGTAAGGGAGTCAGTGTCCAGTCTAGTGCCTATTTACCTAATATTAGGGACTCCTTTTACCTTCTCATTGCTCTTTGGCTCCATAACTAGCTGTGTGTATAGAGGCATTACGGCCTGGGACCGGGACCGGGACCCGCTCCGCCACTACCTGACATGATGTGAGCTGTTTCCTGGATTGGAGGCTTCTGCCACTTCCGCCTCCTCCCCTGCTCTCCTCACTGTCACTGGCAGTTCCCTGCTTTCTGAGTACACGTTTCTCCCGGCTCCCCATCTGTTCCCATCTCGGGCTCCCTTCACCCTCCCATCTGGCCACAGTCCTGCCTAAATACTGTGTCCTGGTTTCAGGCGGACACATTATTCAGACAGACATAAAGATACTGCCACTGTGTGAAATGTGTGGAGCCTTTCATGGGGCCCCTATTGACCCTGGGCCCTCGGGCAGTACCTGAGTGACCGAAGCGTCAGTCCACCCCTGGTGGTGATGAGTGTAGGGTGGATCTTTCTGCTCCAGTACAGGGGTCTCCAAACTAGGGCCCATGGAATAGATCCAGCTGCAAGATTTTATCCAGCCTGCAACTTGGGGCTTTGTCCTTATGTAAGAAGGACTCTGATGAGGACCCTCATATAAGGGGGGACCCTGATGAAATGGGGACTCTGATAGGGACCTTGATATAATGGAGACTCTAATAGGGATCTTGATGTAAGGGGGGACTCTGATGGGTACCCTGCTATAAGGGGTACTTTGATGGGGACCCTGATGTAAGGGGGGACTCTGATTGGGCCCCTGATATAAGGGGGATGCTGATCCTGATGTAAAGAGTGACTCTGATGGGGTCCCTAATATATGGGGGGACTGATTTTTTTCCGCCTGCAGATATTTGAAAAATTACTAAGTGGCCCTGATACTGAAAAAATTGGAGACCGATGCTCTAATACAAAGTGAAGTCTGTTATCTTGTGTTTTATGGTGTAGACGTTTGGCTCTGTCACCAGGTTCTCTGGTATGTTTTATGTTGCAGTTTGTCATTTTTTAACCGTTTACAGTGTTTAGCCCTGGTTCACACCAATGTTTTTTAGTGCTTTTTGCAGAAAGGCCATTTAACATGGTTTCCTATGGAACACGTTCACATCTATATTTTTTGAGCTGCTGCATTTTTGGAAAAGGTCAGGGAACTTTTTATACTCAAAAGGCAGGTTTGTTGCTACAATTGAGATCAATGGAGAAGCTGCTGAAACACATGTAGTGCATTTTTGCCACGTTTTGCGTTATTCTGCCCAGCAACAAAAAATTTCCACATTAACCAAAAAAAAAAAAGAAAAAACATGGTAAAAATGCACATGCAAAAACACACAGCACAAAATACTGCAAAACAGACAAAAAGCACAATGCACTGGTGTGAACCAGACCTAACTGTCCATTAGGGTGCACAATCCTGGACATCTTTTCTTTTCATCTTTTATAAGAATAGACAGAACACTGCAGCACCTTCTGCAGTTTGGTATTTGTGTCCCTATAACCGTGCCCAGGGGCAGAATGACCATTTGGAAACTCGGGCACTGACCATTTGGAAACTCGGGTTCAGTAGGGGGCCCATTAGATGCCCCTGGTACCTTTTTCATAGGCTTTTTTGAGTTTAGGCAAGGACACAGGGGCCCCATGATCCCTTATTGCCCGGGGGCCCCATGAGTTGTCAGTCCGCCCCTGACCGTGCCGCATGATTTATTTTCTGGTTTACAAGTACAACATGTTGCAGCTTTGATCTTTGCTGGTTTCCATCAATCAGAAATGAATTAAATAAAAACTCTATTTCAAGTAAGGTAAGTTGAGTTGTATTTTATACAACTATATTTTTTTATTATAACCTGAAAAATATCATGAAATAGCGGGACTGAAAACAGAATGAGGACTAAGCACAAAAGCTAGAATCTCATTAAAGGTGAACCAATATAGGATGAAAACTGACTGGAGACAGAGCAGAGGAAATGGAGACAACCTGTTTTGTTGCAGTTGGCACTCCATTATCCATGACCGTCTACGGGCCTTTTTTTTGCCTCATTTTCAGTGTTTATTGTTATACTTTCATGAGACAGCACAGGCCATAAAATATAAAATAATTGTGAAGTTGATGCTCTTTCATGGAAATTGATGTAATAATAATTAGCATGAGAAGAATCGATTGGGCTTTGAAGGAGACATCTCCTGGGAATCAGCCTTGTCAGGATTAGACTCAGATTCCCTTTAATATCGAGTTAATTAAAGGTGGAGCATCGGAGCAGCACAGCGTCCTTCTCATATTTTATAATGACCAGCCTGGCTGACTGACATCAGAGTATCGATCCTTGGAGAAGGTAATTCATCGCTGATCCAGTTTTTGGTTAGATCTGTAAAGGAGGAATGGGACCCTCTTAGAGGAAAATATCCATCATTTGTCTCGTGGTTGATCTGAGCCGGCAGCAGAGTGAATCGCCATCCTCTCCACCCTGATACAGATTGCAAATCCTGATAATGTTGCTGCACTCGCCAGCTTGTAATTAACCAGAGAAGCCTCTTGATACCGTTCAGGCTCTTTAAGCTCAGATCATATTTTTAATTGGCACTGAAAAGATGAAAAGAGAATGTTTTCTTTGAGCAGTTTTGTGGCCGCACAAGTGCAAAGTTTCTCTCCAACTCAAGGTCAGAAAATCATTTTTATTGTCACGTATGTGAGGTGTGGCTCTACCCCCTGCGGCAGTTGGTGCGCTTTCTGCATGTTGTAGAAAATCTTTTTGAAGTCTGATAGACTGGGGAAGGGGTGAGGTGTAGCAGGAAGGGGTGGGGCATCATATCAACACAAATATGGCCTAATAGTTTTTTGGTGCTGATGTGTCCAACTCCACCCATATGTGCAGAGACCGCCTCTGAGGAGCTGAGGAATGGCACTGACATGTGCAGGAGTCCTATACATTGAAAGTCTGAGTCACTAGATACTGGCCATATAGCTGACTATAGAGGGGATGATTGTTTTCCAAATATGACGAAGATTTGATAACTTTCACAATAATTGGAATAAAGATTGCACGATGGCCAGCAGACTCAGATATTGGACAAACTGGACAGAAAACTGTTCTGGTCACTTGTTAATGATGGAGGTTACCAAATGATCCCACAAGGGAGGATGGGATATGGAGGCACCCAGCCATCTGTACAGAGTCAGCTGGATCGTCACCTTAAACTGAACGCCAAATAATCGCCAGGACAATCTTTCAAATTTGAATAGCAATAGTTTGTATTTTTCACTGTTTTCACAATACTGATCCTCTAAATTCAGAACTTTATTTGTCACTGAGAAGGGACAAGTATGAAGAAAGTTAACTCATTCAAAGTTAAACTACGGAATAAAGTGGATCAGTATGACAGTGCTGGTGACTCTACGGGGGGGATTTACTAAACCCTTTGCACTCAGGATCTGGTGCAGCTGTGCATGGTAGCCAATCAGCTTCTAACAAAGCTTTTTCAATTAAGCTTTGGCAATAAAACCTGGAAGCTGATTGGTTAATATGCACAGATGCACCAAATTCTGCCCTCTCCAATTTTAGTAAATAAACCCCTATGTTTCATGGGATGTTTCCTTTAATAAACTGATTATATCTCAGTACAATTATAATGTAACTCAGATTTTACATCAGCCAAACACCCCAGTAATGACTTCACTGACCACATTTATTCACAATTAGCATGCTGAGTGGTCGAAATAGGCTCAATTCTCAAGATTTAACACAAAGATAATTATTTATTTTCAGCCAGATGTCTGATATTTTTAAATCTCATTTTACATGCACTTTTTTTTGGAAATAATAATCGTCATACTGGTGGGAATTGGATTTAATGCACAGCAATGTACAGTAATTGGTGTATGAACACTGCACTCCTCTGTTGGACAAGATAAAGACATGACGCCTCTTCCCATCAGGTGGCGCTGTTGTAGCAGGCCTAGCATTGCAGAAATGAATGTTACACACTATAGGGATGCTTGAAGGGCCTGGAAATGGCATTTTCTCCAGTTTGTTTCTGGGAATTTGCACTTTTGTTTAAGTTGTTTATGAAGTCTGTCCGGCTTTTTTCTTTATCTCCTTGCTTTTACATTTTTCCTATCCTTTGTCTATTTTACCACATTAAAAGGGAGCTTCGTTTGTTTTGGGTCACTTGTATTTAATTTATTTTTTTGTGTTTTATATCTAGGTGTTTTTAGAGCATACTTTGTTTTACTAATCACACTTAATATGACAACTAGACGCACTCATCACTGTGTTCTAGCTGTGACAACCACACTGTAAACTAACAATCAGGAACCAGATCATGTGATCACCCTAGCACTTATGGCACAATGATCACATGGCTTTGTTTGTAAACAGCTGTTAATGACAGGTGCCAGTTTATTTAATTGCTATGCACAGAGAAAAAAAAACAAATGTTTTTAAAAGGAGATAGTTTAATGTTTAATAAAGTTTAAATTAAAAAAAAAAAAGAGAAGGGAGTATATTAAAACAAATGAAAAGCCTTATATGATCATAACAAACAACATACAACATAAAACGTTATTTATATATACACATGTGCAGTAACGCAAATAAGGTTGATGATGTGATCACAGGACATGGCTTAGGACACACCATAGGGCCAAGATATGAGTCTGTCCTGGCAAATCTAGGACACTTGGTATGTATATTTGACATTGGGGGGATTTACTAATACTGGAATCTGGTGCATGGCAGCCAATCAGCTTGTTTAATTAGGCTTTGACAATAAAACTTGGAAGCTGATTGGTTTCTGTGCACAGCTGCACCAGATTTTGCATGCTCCAGTTTTTGTAAATCTCCCCCATTATGTTCATCCATTCTCCTTTTTGTATTATCTGTTTGGTGCAATACTCGTTTATATAATATCTCTTCTAAACAGAGGATAATATCCTGCATTTTGGCACTGTCTAGAGAAAGCATGTTCAATTGTCACATGGCTTTTTTCCCTGAAAAAAAAAGGGAGACAAGCTTTTATATTTTTTCCTGATTAAATCATAAATGGCTGATTCCCTGTCTTTATCCAACAGTGATGCTCCACCACTATGGACATTATAAATACCATCACAGGTTCTTTTGTTGTAATTCAGCGAATTTTAGTGCCAAAATGATGATAGTAGATACTAAATAGAGAGTAAGTGTATGATGAATAAGAATTAATTCATTAACCACTTTCCCTCCAGAGGATTTACCTCCCTTCCTGACTAGGCCATTTTTTTGCGATACAGCGCTGTGTTGCTTTAACTGACAATTGCACGGTCATGCAATGCTGTACATAAATTAAATGTGTGTCCTTTTTTTCCCATAAATAGAGGTTTCTTTCAGTGGTATTTGATCACCTCTTGGTTTTTTATTTTTTGCGCTATAAACAAAAAATATTTTTGAAAAAACAATATTTTTGACTTTTTGCTATAAAACATATCCAATAAAACATTTTTAAAAATCTAATTTCATCATAAATTTAGGCCAAAATGTATTCTGCTGCATGCCTTTGCTAAAAAAAAAAAAATCCCAATACGTGTAAATTAATTGGTTTACGTGAATGTTATAGTGTCTACAAATGGCGGTATATATACTGGAATTTCTTTTTATATAATAGGCGGCGATCAGCGACTTATTGCAGGACTGTGGCGGGAATTCTGACAATGGGGGGAACTGACTAACTGCCACTGACATACCCAGTGAAACTAATACAGTGACCAGTGCTAATAAAAAGCACTGACACTGTACTAATGACAGTGGACAGGAAGGAGTTAATATCTGGGGCGATCAAAGGGTTAACTGTGTGCTGTGTTTTACTACGGAGACATGCTGTTTTGCATCTCTCTGCTTTGCAGAGAAATACAAAGCAGCATGTCCATGCTGACAGGAGAGAGACCTGTGTTTTTATCAATAACAACTTCCATACAAATGATTTAGCATCACAAAACAATACTTGGTTCTGTACAGAGGCGTCCCTAGGGTTGGTGACACCCGGTGCGGTAACACTTGGTGACACCCCCTCCGACGAGCCCCGCAGAATGGATCGGATCTGCGGATTGAGCATAATGGATCGGACTCTGATCCATTATGCTCAATCCGCAGATCCGATCCATCCTGCGGGGATCGTCGGCTTTCTTTACAACTTACCTTTTCTTGGAGCGGGTCCGGTGTCATCCCATATAGGTTGCATGCCGACGATCCTCGCAGGATATATCGTCAGCTTGCTTTACAACTTACCTTCTTGTGGAACGGGTCCGGTGTCACCTTATGCCGTCGGTGTCACCCGGTGTGGACTGCAACCCCCGAACTTGCCTCGGGACGCCACTGGTTCTGTATTCTCTAAAAGGGGCAGTACTGGGGCAGTACTGGGAGGTGGGTAGGGGGTGGAACAAAGGTACGGTGCTCAGAGCAGGGTAGGGGGTGGAGACAAGGGGGTGGAGACTAAGAGACCATTCCTGCACCTATTTTCTGAGAAAAAAGCCTTGTATGTTCTACATGTACCTTCTACATATACATAGATCATGTCCTCTGTATATACATACTGTACATGTACAGTAACTCCTACATACAGTATGCATACATGTGCATTCTACTTGCGCATGCAGGTTCCTTCTGCATATACATACTGTACATGTATCTCCTACATATACATACATCCTGGCCTCGGCATGTACTGTAAATACATACACATTTTCCATATACATACATGAATCTTCTACATATACATAACTATACCTTTTCCATAAACACAAACACACCTCTTTAAACACACATGTACACTCTCTATATACATACTGTACATATATTTTCTTCATTAACTTAACTCTACTATCTTCATATGCATACATATACCTTTTTTATACACGTAAATGTATAAACTACCTACTTCATACACACAAACGTACTGTCTCCATGTACACACATGTACTTTCTCTATATACATAACTCTAGTTTCTCTCTATCCACACATGTGTCTTCTCCAAAAACATGCATGTACCTCCAGCATACACATAGTGCTACCTACTTCATATACACACATGTGATGTCTCCATACAGTATACATATACAGTGCCTTGAAAAAGCTGGTAAAGACATACCCAAAAAGACTTGCAGCTGTATTTGCAGTGAAAGTTTGTTCTACAAAGTATTGACTCAGGGAGGCTGAATACAAATGCACGCCACACTTTTCAAATATTTATGTGTAAAAATTTTGAAAACCATTTATCATTTTCCTTCCACTTCACAATTATGTGCCACTTTGTTTTGGTCTATCACATTAAATCCCAATAGAATACATTTACATTTTTGGTTGCAACATGACAAAATGTGGAAATTTCAAGAGGTATGAATACTTTTTCAAGGCACTATATGTACTTTCTACCTTTTCCATTCGCATAGATCCCAGCACCTCAGTGTAAACACATGGACCTTATGCCTATATATAGATCCAAGCTCTTCCATGTACACATATGTACCTTATCTACATGGCATTCCTTGTATAATAAGTTCTTGTGTCTTCTTTGCAGGAATGGAGTTGCGAAGGACTCCCCCTCCACAGCGAACTAGAAGACACATTTCCCATAAGAATTCTTCATGCAAGCAGACTGTACATCGTCCTATAACTGTCCGGAAACCAGCACAGATTCCAGGCCTGCCATGTGGAGACAAGAACCTTTATGTAACTGGAATCTCCATCACTAAACTGAGCAACACTGCCTTGGCAGATGGTGGTAGTAATGGACATCTTACAGTACAATATACCCGCAGCAATCATGGGACTTCAGCACAAACTTCTGGCTGGAAACTAAAATACTTTCCAGTACAAAACGTCCCTGTTATTCACACTTACAGCAGGCCATTAAAAGTAAACCTTAATGGTCATACACTCAACAGCTCCAACTCACAGGCCAAAGAGTTTGTACAATGCTGTGGAAAAATGATGCCACCATCCATGTCCCAGTCTTGGTGCAAATATCGATTTGCATCTTACACTGTTTTATCCAGGAACCCTCCACAGATAGAAGATTCAAGCAATAGGATTGATGAACCCAGTACTACTGGTGCTTGCCACCATCATTGTATGCAAAGAAAAGAGAATTCCTCTGGGTATAAACAACCTTCGAATCGTTCAAAACCCAATATAAAGCCTCTTTTTGCGGATGCAGCCACACAGACCAACAAAGAACAAATACTCCTCACACAGGAAAATAAGGATTCAAATCTGGTCTTGGAAAAGCCTGATGGCCTGGATCTAAGAGAGGTTTCTACAAATCTTCAGCATGAGAACAAACAACAACTGGGAAGGAAGCATCCAAATAGCCTAAATCATCTTCTTGTGCCTGATCCACAATCAGATCCAGAATTATCAAATTTCCTCAGATGCTCCGAGAGAGAAAAAAACTCTTCCAGGACTCTTAGTCCCCCCCCAATTCTTGTAATGTCTCCAGAGCCCTGGGCAAGCCAAACACCCCCAGACCAGACCCAACTATGGATTACTGTCCCTACCCTATCAAGGCCAAACGTATCACATCAATAATCAAGGCTATCACCTGTACCCAATCTATAGGACTGAACAGCTGCATTAGTTATATCATTTTACATTATTATCAGCAAAGATGTAGACATTTACAATACATTATTATACGAGTTCAATGTTTGTCAATTTACTATATCACTTTTGAAAAATGTTTTCTGATTGTCACTGAAATACGGTATATTTCTTTGAGAACAGAATTATAACATAGAGCTGCCATTGATTTGGTACTCTTGATTCCACTGGTCTGGAACAACTATATATGATGGGAGCAGGGGCGGACTGACAACTCATGGGGCCCCCGGGCAATAGGGGATCATGGGGCCCCTGTGTCCTTGCCCAAACTCAAAAAAGCCTATGAAAAAGGTTCCAGGGGCATCTCATGGGGCCCCCTACTGACCCCGGGCCCTTGGGCAGTGCCCGAGTTTCCAAATGGTCAGTCCGCCCCTGGATGGGAGACTTCACTGGTTGCATGCTCATTTCAAGTAGTTTCTCACTAGGTACTACTAAACATGGGGGTGCAGCGCTAAGTAAATATAATAAAACGACAGAAAAATATATAATGGCTATGCATAAATAAATAAAGTGCCCATATAAAGTGCAAAATAGCATATATGAAAGTGCTGTGCATGTGATAAGGAAGATGTATATCACACACAGCTCTCTTCTTAGGAGTGGGCGCGTGAGTGTGCTGAGCTCCGATAAAATGGTGGACACCATGTGCGCATGCGCCGCCGTGGTAATTCAGCAGCTGTGTCTATGCGCATGCGCCATCTCTTCTATAAAAGGAATCCATTGACGTCTCCTGCTTTATGTGCATACCCCTCATGAATACGTGCTCGTGCACGAAACACGTAGAGACGTCACGCCGCCGAGACCACGAGGAGGTCCAGTGGCCATCTTGCATATGGTCAGTGTTAACTTCTGTGCTGATTCTTGCTGTTATATTTCACCCACAATAAACATGTTTGATTGGAAAATACTACACTATGGGCATTCTTCTTTTTGGCTCTATATGAGCTAAATACCACCCTAGAGCCCATTCCTGGAGGACGGTAGCTGTGTGGCAGAGTACCAGGGAGGAAGGAGATCTCTTGGACCAGACCATGCTGCTTACCACCTTTAAGGGGGACCTCCGGCTAATCATTATATACATTGCGTATTATGATTTGCCATCTGGTGAGTGTGCAATTCTAACAATCCTTTTGACACATCACCTGAGTGAATGTCCAGGAACACACGTATCACCTTCTAGAGACTATTTTGATCACATCAGTCATGTGTATCTCTTGAACTGTTACGTGCTCTCCTAAGAGGAGAGCTGTGTGTGATATACATCTTCCTTATCACATGCACAGCACTTTCATATATGCTGTTTTGCACTTTATATGGGCACTTTATTTATTTATGCATAGCCATTATATATTTTTCTATATATTTTTCTGTTGTTTTATTATATTTACTTAGCGCTGCACCCCCATGTTTATTTGTGTCTTACGAGGTATTTGAAGGTTGCCTTTGGTATATCAGCTGCTAGTTGTCTTTGGCGCTTCTTATCCATTTTATCTCACTAGGTACTGATGATGACAGGCTTGGAGCTTGTAACTTTGAAAGATAAAGTAAAATGGCAATTTATATCTTTCTGCCCTCACAAGTTTCTTTAAAAGTGTTACTAAACCCACAACAGTAAAATCAGTCTGTATATGCAGTAAAACATGCTTGTTATACTCACTGTGGAACCTAAGGAGTTAATCCTCTGCATTGTGTAAAAAGGCTGTTTGATCCTGTCTTCTCTGATCCTGCCCTTCTTCCACAGTCCCCAATCTATCTGCCATAGTACAGAGCAGCAGTAGCAAGTCTGCACATGCTCAGTTTAGTGTGCATTGCTAGAGAGTTTTTTCTTTTGTGATTGGCACAGGGTGAATCAGCACTGTCCAGACAGAGGGTCAAGGGTCATACAGCCTCATAGGACAGTCAGAGGAGAAAAAAAACTCCTACAAGATTAACCAGTGCTCGGCCAGACACTGATAGAAGTCATAAGACTGCTCTACGCTGCTGATGAGAAAAGGTATTTAGCACTTTATATTTACTAAAATAATTTCCGTGTACTGTGGAAGACTGGATATAGTGAATGCAGGGTAATGGGTTTAGTAACACTTTAAGTTAAATGATCTAGCTTGCACAAGAAAAATCTAGAATTATATGCAATAATTCTGCACTGAAAACATCTGTGTTCACTGTGATTGACTCCACAAAAGTGTTTCAAGAGCCTGTAGGGGGTAAACATATAGCTGTGGTGGTAGAAGTGATGGTGATGAGCTGGTGGTGCTGTTGGTGGAGATTGTGCTGAGGCTGCTGAAAATGGTGGCTAAAGTGGTGTAAATGTGGGGAAGATAGTGGTTGTGGAAGTGGTGAAGACAGTGCCAAGGAAATAGTGGAGATCAGCAGATGGTGGTAGTGGTGGCATAAATGGTGCACTTGAGATGGTGATGATGGTAGCAGAGATTATTTGGAGATGGTGGAGGTGAAGATGATGATGCTGGTGGAAATAGTGGAGATTCTTGTGGTGCAGATGGTGGTGGAATTAACAGAGATGGTGGTAATCATGATGATGGAGGTATAAGTGACGGGGATGGTGGTGGAAATAGCAGAGATGGTGGTAATTCTGATGGTGGAAGTGGTGGGGATGGTGGTGGTGAAGACAGTGATCATGCTGGTAGAAATAGCAGAGATAGTGGTGGTGGTGGTATCATGGAGAAGGTGTCGGAGATGGTGATAATCATGATGATGGAGGTGAAAGTGTGTGTGTGTGTGTGTGTGTAGGGGGTCTGGCAGTGCTCAGTTCCTGTACTCCTGTATTTTCAGACACTAATTGGAGACCACTGATAGCTTGCACTTCCACTATTTCTAGCTAGGCTGTAAAGTGAGCTTGGTAACAGGGTTAAAGAATGATCTGACATAAAAAAATTATTTCACAGATAAATCTATAAATTCAGTCAGTAGATGTTGTGAATTGTATTTGTTTCTCCCATTTACTTTTCAGTCAAACCTGTCTGATCTGGTTGGTGTTGAAAATTGAAGATGGCCATATACACAAATATATGGTCATGTGAACAAAATCCTGTAGGGCGTACACATATTTCCATTATTCAGTGCAATTTTCCGATGACCTCAAACATCAGAAACCAGCTGGCCACACAGAAATATGAATGTTCCACTCCCCAACATGTATCACTTATGTTATTCTTTCTCTGTGGAGGAGATGATGGGGGTGGCAGTACATTAACCTAGAGGTAGTTTCTTTGTTTCTAAGCCACTAAAAGTCCCCATACCATGAGTCTGGAATTTCACTGCCCAAGGATTAATATGGCCATCTTTACCTGGGATGTGTCATTTACAATGTCATCTCCACAGGAGCGAATGTAGATGGGCAATCCAGGAACGTTTCATAATAACGAAGTGACTTTTCATGAAGTAGCAACTTATCCTCCAAGAGGCTCAGACATAATCCGGGATCATTTGTTTCCTCCAGATGATCATACCTGAGAGACAAGAGAAACTGTTATGGAGGAGATGTTATGTGGGATCTGCAGATTGTATGATATATGATGTCTCTGATGATTTGAAATAAATGATAATTGCATGAAGGCCAATACTTGGAGATGAACATTTTTTGGATGTTCCTGGCCATGTGGGAGTTTGAAGTCACCGGAGTTATCAGATGATGACAATTTTATTGTTTTTATCTGCAGCTCTTATAGAATAACCTGATCTTTGTACTTATGACACTTCTTACAGAGTACAAGCAGAAGTTTTACAGCTACTTCTATTCCCTCCTACTATGCTGTTTTCAGTTCTTTCCATTTACAACATCCATAAACATAAAACAAATGTTTTATTGAGATGTCATTGACATTTTACATTCCTCACCACCACTTGTATATGAACATGGCTGGCCAGCTTTCTTCTGACCAGGAACCTCAAACTGTCGGCTTACATTGTCCGTATAAAGGCAGATCTCTGTCAGAGAATGGTAATATGTGTGTCCAGCCTCCTCCACACTCTATAATAAAACACAATGACTGCACAGGTCGACAATTTGTAAACTGTTATAATAGTTTAGCCTTACCCTAAGGAATGCTTTGTTTTTGTGTGATTTTCTTGTATTCTCTCTCTGTCAGCACTGAAGTGTCAGACAGTAAGGTCATCATTTTATCTGAGCTCAGTGCTGCAAATAGATTGTCATATAACAAAGGTGCCATCGGGATTACATGAATGAAAAGTAAAAGCTTTGTTAATGGACAGTTTTAATTTTTCCAGCAGCTCACACAGAATGTCTATCATTAGGCAGGAGAGAGGACAGCCTCCATGAGGTCCTTACAGATTGATACTGGGCTGTAGAAATGTGTGCTTCCTTTCATTCCAAATCCAAATTTAGACGAAAATTTTGTTATTCAGAGAGATCTGAGTTTCCGAATTTCTGATTTTAAATAGTAACACATTTAAACAAATCCACAACAACACAAAGAAATTTAGTTCAAAATTCAAATCAAATTCAAATCGAATTAAAAAACAAATTCAAAATATAAACATATTGCTGATTTCCTTGAAAGTTACATAGTTAGTCTGGCCGAAAAAAGACAAAAGTCCATCCAGTTCAACCATAAAAAAAGTTATAATCCTATACCCACAGTTGATCCAGAGGAAGGCAGAAAAAACAGCAAAGCATGATCCAATTTGCTCCTTTAGAGTAAAAAAATTAATTCCTGATCCCCCGAGAGGCAATCGAATATTCCCTGGATCAACTTTACCTATAAATGTTAGTAACCAGTTATATTCTGTGTATCTAGGAAAGAATCCAGGCCTTTTTTAAAGTAATCCACTGAGCTGGCCAGAACCAACTCTTGAGGGATTCTATTCCACATGTGTAAGAGGAGGTTAGTGGCTTACAGTGTAAGAGGAGGTAAGTGGGTTACAGTGTAAAAGGAGGAAAGTGGCTTACCGTGTAAGAGAAGGTAGATGGCTTACACCGTAAGGGGAGATAGGTAGCTTATAGTCTAAGGCAGCAATGGGCAAACTACGGCCCGCGGGCCATATACGGCCCGGCGGACCTTTTAATCCGGCCCGCAGAGCGTGATGTGAGGCTGTCAGGATGTGTGTAGGCGGGGCAGCGTGACGAACGTGAGGGGAGCTAGGCTCCTCTCACAGTCCGCCCTGAAGACCGGAACGGCGCGGGCACACGGCGAGAGGAACGCGCGGAGCAAAGGTAAGTAAATTGACACAGGGGGGACTTACTATAGGGGGGATGAATTACTATATGGGGGATGAATTACTATGGGGGATGAATTACTATGGGGGTTGAATTACTATATGGGGGATGAATTACTATGGGGGATGAATTACTATGTGGGGGATGAATTACTATGTGGGGGATGAATTACTATATGGGGGATGAATTACTATATGGGGGATGAATTACTATGGGGGATGAATTACTATGGGGGATGAATTACTATATGGGGGATGAATTACTATATGGGGGATTAATTACTATGCTTACTATGGGGGAATATTACTATACTTACTATGGATAACACATACACATCATTCATCTACTCTTGGTCCGGCCCCCGGTCCAATATATGAACCCATTGCGGCCCTCAAGTCAAAAAGTTTGCCCACCCCTGGTCTAAGGGAAGGTTACTCTCTCGCAGTGCACAGGAAGGTAGGTGGTCACCCTTGCACAATTCTGGTTGGTGTTACCTGTGAGAGATACGCCAGAACAGCAAAGAATTCAGGAGTGTTGCAGAGCCCAGCATAAAGAAGAATCTTTCCAGGTGACCATCTGACAAAACTCCTGGGTACCAATCACCTGAGGACAGACACACCAATGTTAGGGCACAGCAATTCACTGATGTCAGTGTCTGCATAGAGGGAACAGTGAGTAAGATCGCATGTTATGGATGGCTCCTCCTAGATTGTAAGCTCTAACGAGCAGGGCCCTCTGTTTCCTCTTGTACCAAATTATATTGTAACTGTAATGTCTACCTTCATTTTGTAAAGCGCTGCGCAAACTGTTGGCGCTATATAAATCCTGTTTTATAATAATAATAATGGCATCTTTGGAATTCAGGAAACTAAATCTACAATCTAACGCATTTCACCCATCCTACTGGAGCATAATTATAGAGTCATTGGAAGAGCAGAAAATGATTAAATACATTACCTATACCTTTCTATTATTTCTCTTAAAGTAATATGTTAAATAAAAAGTCATAAAAATATGAGCAGAAAACAAAAATGGAACTTGCACATTTACCATAGATATAAATTGGTAAGACCATACTACATGACATCCAATGTAGAGTCAATAAATGAATCATACTGACTCGTAGACAAACTGCGGTCTTGCAATGATCCCTATTATCATTCATTCAAGGTCCTGGTATCTTATTTAAACAGTCCAGCTTCATTTAAACCAAATGCCAAGACTTTGATTGAATATAATGGGGCCCATTACAGGACCACAGTTTGCCTATAATTACATATGGAACGAGTTGTACAAAGTGTCAGCTGCTCTTCCGTTGACTCCATGAACAAGCCTCTAGCAGGAGGGGCAGAATGCATCAGAAAACCAGTAGGCAGATTGTCGTTGATACTGCATTATAACTGGGTAAACAATTTTTTTCCATACAATCCTTATAAAATACTCACAATGTTTTTATGTGATTTTTCTTTACTAAAATTTCAAACTGTTATGAATTTAATGAAAGGAAGAAATACCCCAGGAAATTGCCATATCTGCCCTAGAAAACCCTCTAAAACAGTGGTTCTCAACCTTTCTAACGCCGCGACCCCTTAATACAGTTCCTCATGTTGTGGTGACCCCCAACCATAAAATTATTTTCGTTGCTACTTCAGAACTGTAATTTTGCAGTGGGAGGAATAGTGCCCCATCATTGGTATCAGTGGGAGGACTAGCGCCCCATCATTGGTATCAGTGGGAGGAATAGTGCCCCATCAGTGATGTCAGTGGGAGGAATAGTGTCCCATCGTTGGTATCAGTGGGAGGAATAGTGTCCCGCCATTGGTGTCAGTGGGAGGAATAGTGCCCCATCGTTGGTGTCAGTGGGGGGAGGAATAGTGCCCCATCGTTGGTGTCAGTGGGAGGAATAGTGCCCCATCATTGGTGTCAGTGGGGGGAATAGTGCTCCATCATTGGTGTCAGTGGGAGGAATAGTGTCCCATCGTTGGTGTCAGTGGGGGGAGGAATAGTGCCCCATCGTTGGTGTCAGTGGGGGGAGGAATAGTGCCCCATCGTTGGTGTCAGTGGGGGGAGGAATAGTGCCCCATCGTTGGTGTCAGTGGGGGGAGGAATAGTGCCCCATCGTTGGTGTCAGTGGGGGGAGGAATAGTGCCCCATCGTTGGTGTCAGTGGGGGGAGGAATAGTGCCCCATCATTGGTGTCAGTGGGGGGAGGAATAGTGCCCCATCGTTGGTGTCAGTGGGGGGAGGAATAGTGCCTATCGTTGGTGTCAGTGGGGGGAGGAATAGGGCCTATCATTGGTGTCAGTAGGGGGAGGAATAGTGCCTATCATTGGTGCCAGTGGGAGGAATAGTGCCCCATCGTTGGTGTCAGTGGGAGGAATAGTGCCGCATCGTTGGTGTCAGTGGGGGGAGGAATAGTGCCTATCATTGGTGTCAGTGGGGGGAGGAATAGTGCCCCATCGTTGGTGTCAGTGGGGGGAGGAATAGTGCCCCATCGTTGGTGTCAGTGGGGGGAGGAATAGTGCCCCATCGTTGGTGTCAGTGGGGGGAGGAATAGTGCCCCATCGTTGGTGTCAGTGGGGGGAATAGTGCCCCATCGTTGGTGTCAGTGGGAGGAATAGTGCCCCATCGTTGGTGTCAGTGGGGGGAGGAATAGTGCCTATCATTGGTGTCAGTGGGGGGAGGAATAGTGCCCCATCGTTGGTGTCAGTGGGGGGAGGAATAGTGCCCCATCGTTGGTATTAGTGACACAAATGATGGGGCACTATTCCTCCCACTGACACCAATGATACTTACCTTGCTGACCCCTGCTCCAGCCTGGGCTCGCTCTCTCCCTCTCCCATCTACAGCCTGCAGAAGCAAAATTTGCACTTACCTGTCAGCTGTCTTCCTTCTCTGGCCTCTCTCCTCTTCACTCGGTCCTGCAGCTCCCTCGATCTTCTTCGATCTGCGCGCTCTGCCGCTCGGCTCCTCCTCTCCAAGCTCCACCTCCTCGCCGGTGATTGGCCGCCTGTGTGCCTCTCCTGAGCTACAGTTCCGGTGGCCAATCAGCGGCGAGGAGGCGGAGCTGTTGAGTGATCCCGGAGGTGTGGCCAGGTTACAGGGGCAGCATATCATCCCGCCCACAGATCGCGAGACAGAGCAGCGGTGTCTCGGTTCCTAAGACCATCGGAAATATGTTTTCCGATGGTCTTAGGCGACCCCTGGGAAATGGTCGTTCGACCCCCAAAGGGGTCGCGACCCCCAGGTTGAGAACCGCTGCTCTAAAATGTCCCAGAAATGTCAGCTCGGTGCAAATCCTGTCTGAGACCTAGAGGATGGCATGGAGTCAGTGGCCTCTAGAGGGTAGCAAGAAGTCAGTACCCTTTAAAGGTTGGTGGGGAGTCAGTGAACTTTAGAGGGCAGTGGGGAGTTACTGGCCTTTAGAGGGTGTCAGGAAGTCAGTGGCCTCTTTAGAGCCTCTAGGGCAGCAGGGAAACCGTGGTCTATAGAAGTTGGTAGGAACTCAGTGTCCTCTAGTAGATGGCAGGGAGTCAGTAACCTCTAGAAGGTATCAGTGGAGTTTGTTTTTGCACTTCCTAACACCTGCCTACTTACCTCCAGAAGATAGAAATGTGACTGCAATCAGCATCGCCCCTGCGAAGCACCCAAGCGCCTGGAACAGAGTCATGACCGCCATGCAGATGCCGCGGATACGTCTGGGCGCCAAGCCAAAGGTTATCATGGAACCTGAAGAGAATCAAATCATTTTAGGACTTTGCTGATCACAGGACACATCACATGACACAAATATCTCATCTTCTATTCTGACATAGAATGTTTGTCTGATCACAGATAACCACCACTACTTACAGGTTGGGGCCACCAGGGCTTCTGCCAGTCCCAGCAAGACATACTGAGGGGCCAGATGAAGGCAGGACATGGACGACACCAGTAAAACTTTCCCCGACAATGTCTGCTCCACCATGGGGAACCACTTTCGATGGATCTCATAAACCCCGGCGACCAGCAGTGACATGGCGGCTCCAATCTGGCCACAAACTAGATGGAAGATAAAATTGTTATTACAGCATAGAGATGGACAGATATGCACAAATCTCTTCAGAGATCGCAGATTGTACAGCGATAACCAGACTGTATATAGATGGAGATGACACCATACTGGTGCCATGGCTGTCACTGAACTAAGCAGAGATATCACGACTGTATATACATGGAGGTGACATCACAGTGCGTCTCGACCATCGCTGAGTAGAGATATCAGAACTGTAGACAGATAGAGGTGACCACAACCATCACTACTAAGAGATAATCAGACTGCATATAGATGGAGGTGACGCCATAGTATCATAGTGTTGGGATGCTCTGCTTCGCTGCCACGGCAGGCATTGTACCCCTGTTGTGAGGGTTGAGGGATTGAAGTCAATGCAAATAGTAGTGCAAAAAAACTATAAGGAACCAATGACCATTATCTTATACAAAATCAAAACAAAGAATGTCCATAATGTAAATAGTCATAGAAACATAGAAAAGTGATGGCAGAAAAAGACTGAGTGGTCCATCGAGTCTGCCTGTTTTTTGTTTTTTTCTTTTTTGGAGGGTAGGAGTTTGTTTTTGTTTTGTTTTTTGTTTTGTGTTTTTGTTTGCTCTCTTTTTTGTCTGAGTATAGATCTATGCTTGTCCCACACATGTTTAAAGCTATTTACTGTTGACTGGATCACTACATCTTCTGGAAAATTACTCCAAGCATCAACTATTCTTTCAGTAAAATAGAACTTTCTGATATTAGTTTTGAACTTTCCTCCAGTTGGTTTAAGGTCATGTCTCCTTGTTCATGATTTTGGATTCATGTTAAAAATACTGCCCTCCTGAACCTAATTCACCCCTTTGATGTATTTAAAGGTTTTATTCATGTTTCCCCTTTCCCTTCTTTCCTCCAGACTGTACATATTAAGTTCCTGAAGTCGCTCTTGATATGTTTTATTCCCCAGACCTTTTGTCATTTTTGTTACCCGTCTCTGGACTTGTTCTATCTTATCAATGTCTTTTACTAAGTGAGGTCTCCAGAACTGGATACAGTATTCTAAATGAGGTCTCACTAAAGATCTATATAGGGGAATCAGGACCTCCTTCCTCCTGCTGGTGACCCCTCTAGTGATGCATCCTAGAATTCTATTTGCTTTCCCCACTGCCTGGCCACATAGTTTGCTCATTTTGCAACCATCTGAAATAGGTAGCCCCAAGTCCTTTTCCTCTGTAGTGCTGGCCAACAATGTACCCCCCATGTTGTCACTTGCCTGGTGAAGGGACCCTGTGTGGCTCCGAAACATTGCCTCTGTTGATATTATGTGACCACTAAATAAAGCTTCAGACCCGTTTGAGGATTCCTTGGTGCGCTGGTGACACTTTTCTTTCTTTTCTTCCCCAATATTGTACTCTCTCAAGGGATCCAGGTGCATTATTTTACATTTAGAAACAATGACCTGCAGTTTCCACTGTTTTGATCGATCTTCCAGCAATTGCCAAATCATGTTCCATGTTACAAACACCTCCAGGGATATCAACCCTATTGCACACCTTTGTGTTATCAGCAAATAAGACATACCTTACCCAACAAACCTTGAGTTCTATCACTTAAATATAGATTAAATAGAACATGACCTAGTACAGAACCTTGTAGTACACCACTAGTGACCGTTCTAATTTCCGAGTGAACTCCATTTACAACCACACTCTGGTCAGCTGCATATCCACTGAACTCCCCAAGGGCTAAGTCCTAGCTTGTACAACTTTTTTATTAGATAATTATGTGGAACTGTATCAAATGCCCTGCTGAAATCAAGATATGTGATGTCCACAGCACCATCCTGGTCCAAATCATTGTTAATATAGTATAAAAAAACAATTAGATTAGTCTGACATGATCTGCCATCAGTAAAGCCATGCTGATATGAATTCAGCACGTTGTGTGTTTGTAAGTGATCCATAAAGTGACTCCACAAAAACTCTGTGCACCGTGTTCCTGAAACCAGTGACAAATATTCTTTCCAATAGTCAAATCCTGTGATCCACCACGTGAGGTAAGGTTAGCAGCTTACCAGATTTTAATGATCAATGAGCATATCACACTCCTCAGTTGAGACCATCACCAAAAAATGGGGAGCAGATAACACCACAGTCTTCTCATGAATGGGCAGTGGTGTTATCTGCTCCCCCTTTTTTTGGTGAGGGTTGCAACTAAGGAGTGTGATATGCTCATTGATGATTAAAATCTGGTAAGCTGCTAACCTTACCTCACATGGTGGATCACAGGATTTGATCATTAGAAAGAATATATGGACTATTTACAGTGCCTTGAAAAAGTATTCATACCCCTTGAAATTTTCCACATTTTGTCTTGTTACAACCAAAAACATAGATGTATTTTTATTGGGATTTCATGTAATAGACCAACACAAAGTGGCACATAATTGTGAAGTGGAAGGAAAACGAAAAATGTTTTTCAAAATGTTTTACAAATAAATATCTGAAAAGTGTGTCATGCGTTTGTATAAAGCCCCTTTTACTCTGATATTCCTAACTAAAATCTAGTGGAAACAATTCAGAAGTCACCTAATTAGGAAGTAGAATCCACCTGTGTGTACTTTAATCTCAGCATAAATACACCTGTTATGTGAAACCCTCAGAGGTTTGTTAGGGAACATTAGTGAACAAACAGCATCATGAAGGCCAAGGAATACACCAGACAGGTCAGGAATAAAATTGTGGAGAAGTTTAAAGCAGGTTTAGGCTATAAAAAATATCCCAAGCTTTGAACATCTCACAGAGCACTGTTCAATCCATCATCCGAAAATGGAAAGAGTATGGCACAAATCTACAAAGACATGTGACCGTCCACCTAAACTGACAGGACGGGCAAGGACAGCATTAATCAGAGAAGCAGCCAAGAGGCCCATGGTAACTTTGGAGGAGCTGCAGAGATCCACAGCTCAGGTGGGAGAACAGGACAACTATTAGTTGTGCACTCCACAAATCTGGACTTTATGGAAGAGGGGCAAGAAGAAAGCCATTGTTGAAACAAAGCCATAAGAAGTCCCGTTTGCAGTTTGCGAGAAGCCATGTAGGGGACACAGCAAACATGTGGAAGAAGGTGCTCTACTCTGAACTTATAGGGCCTGAAAGCAAAACTGTGTGTGGTGGAAAACTAATACTGAACATCACCCTGAACAAACCATCCCCACCGTGAAACATGGTGGTGGCAGCATTATGTTGTGGGGATGCTTTTCTTCAGCAGGGACAGAGAACTGGTCAGAGTTGATGGGAAGATGGATTGAGCCAAACACAGGGCAATCTTGGAAGAAAACCTGTTAGAGTCTGCAAAAGACTTGAGACTGGGGTGGAGGTTCACCTTCCAGCAGAACAACGACCCTAAACATACAGCCAGAGCTACAATGGAATGGTTTAGATCAAAGCATATTCATGTGTTAGAATGGCCCAGTCAAAGTCCAGACCTAAATCCAATTGAGAATCTGTGGCAAGATTTCCATCCAATCTGACAGAACTTCTGTTATTTTGCAAGGAAGAATGGGCAAAAATTTTGCTCTCTAGATGTGCAAAGCTGGTAAAGACATATCAAAAAAGACTTGCAGCTGTAATTGCAGTGAAAGGTGGTTCTACAAAGTATTGACTCCGGGGGGCTGAATACAAATGCACGTCACACCTTTCACATATTTATTTGTAAAAAAATTTGAAAACCATTAATCATTTTCCTTCCACTTCACAATTATGTGCCACTTTTTGTTGGCCTATCACATAAAATCCAAATAAAACACATTTAAGTTTTTGGTTGTAACATGACAAAATGTGGAAAATTTCAAGGGGTATGAATACTTTTTCAAGGCACTGTACATTATGGACATTTTTTGTTTTGATTTTCTATGAGATAATGGTCATTGATTCCTCATAGTTTTTTTGCACTATTATTTGCACTGGCTTAATAGGAAACTTGTGTTGTATTTATTGGTTTGAGTATCACCTTTTTTATTTTTTTTTGTTTTATATATATTGTGGGGTCACACTTAAGAGGCGACTTCTCCTGAATTCAGTTTGGGATTCTAGGTTGGCCCCCTCTTTTTTCTTCATTCTTCACCTCAATGTACCTATTCCAACTCGTGCCATAGTACAATGCATCCAATCATCTTCTATCTTTCATTTTTTCAATACAGCTTAAAATATGACCCTTTAAAAGTTTATTGTCTGTGCTCCAGTTGAGACAAAGCTAAGACCAAGTTTGTGTAAGAAAATTTTATTTATGCATGGGGGGGATAATAAAATGTGTCTGGAACAAACATTGTGTGAACTGAAGCACAGTCAATCAGCTATTACATTTTCATTCTCACCTTAGGAGACTTAGGTAGGCCCTCAATTTTAGCCCCCCACTGATATTTATTTGTCATTGTACCTTTTGTCCCAGGTGCCCAATGTACCATATTTGTAATCTGAAGGTGTTCTCCTGGGACACCCTGGGGATTATGTTAATGCTGGGGCTATTGGTTTGCTAACACCTATCGTATCTTGTACTGGATGTCCTATGTTAACATTGGGCCTCTGCTGTTATGCTTTAGTATTTCTTAAAGTGGTTGTAAACCTCAGGCATAAAATATGAACAAAGCATATCCCTCTATAGTGTGTACTTGTCTCAATTAAGAGCACGACCTGTCATTTCTGTCCTCTGGTATCAGCATGAATCATTTCAGACATGTTTTCCTGACACCAAGAGAAAAATGATGACAGGGAGGCACCTCCAACAGATTGACAGCCTCAGCTCTGTTCCTGTGTGCTGTGTGGGGGTGTGTCCCTTCCCTCCAATCAGCTCTCAGAGCTCTCCTCATTGAGCCCTGCAGAGTGTGACTTCAGCTCTCCACCCCCTTTTTCCAGACTCTCAGACAAGCTTTAAATATTCTGCACTTTGAACAGCTGTAAAGAGAAGATTGCAAATAGACAAGTACAACTTATGTAGGAGGATTTGTTTAATCTCTATGTATCACCTGAGGCCAGTCATACACTGGGTATATGAAAGGGTTTACAATCACTTTAAAATGGAATTTCACCCAAAAGGTGAGGTTCAACTTGTTTGCACCCCCCCCTCCACTGCCATATTTGGCATGTTTTGGGGAGGGATTGGGGAGTGGGTACCTGGTTTTGACAGGTACCTGCTCCCACTTCCAGGTCACATTGCCATGGCGAACTGTCAAGAAGTTTGGCCCCCTCCTCCTTCTCCCCCGCAGTCTTCTGGGACACGTCACAGGTCCTAGAAGACTGTGTGACCATTAACAAAGAGCAGCTTGGCTCGCACATGCGCAGTACAAACTGGCTGTGAAGCCAGAAGGCTTCACTGCCAGCGTCCCTTACCTAAGATGCCGGCGCCCCCCACCCAAAGCCGATGGAAGAATTGGCTCCGGTGAGGACATCGTTGGATTCCTGGACAGGTGTCCAGTATCCTTATAGTAAAAGTCAGCAGCTACAGTGTTTGTACCTGCTGACTTTAAATTTTGTGGGGAGAGACTGGATCTCCACTTTAAGTGTATAAAGATTAAAAAAAATAGATTTTCATTCTCCAAGTGTAGAAAAAAAAAGAAAGAAACTGACTGGCTGCTAGGGGGCAACTGTACCAGCTCAGATAGAACTTGTCTCACACACTTTTTTTTTATTCCACCAGAGAGACAGAGACTGCAGTGTAGAGATAGAGACATACCACCAATAATTCTGGGTCTTCCCTCCACAATCAAACACTGTTACATTAATGCAGAGATGACTCCTGGAGAAGCCAGTGAAAATTAGGTTGGTCTCCCTTACCTGTTCAGAGGCTGCCCACCCTGTTTCCAGTCCCAGTAGCACACTGACTAACCCAGGCACCATTCTAGAGATCATTTTAAGATTTATTGCAGGTTTCAGCCAAAAATGGAGGAAGGAGGGTTGAGGGTGCAGGATACCCAAGTCACTGACAAGTCTTAAAGGACAGCTTCCTGAAAATCTTGTAGCTGTAATAGGGTACATTCACACCTACAAATGCACGTGATGCCAGTTACATGTGAGAACTCCAATAGGGGTTCCTATCAAATAGCTGTGGGAGATAGGGTTGCCACCTCACCCCTTTAAAACCAAACACATATAAATTACACAGGTTCTGTGGCTGATTGAGGTGGTACCTAAACTCACCTAGTGTCTTATCTGCATTAAATTAGCCCCAGAACCTGTGTAATTAATATGTGTTCAGCTTTAAAGGGATGAGGTGGCAACCCTAGTGGGAGACATCCCCACTGAGAGCAATGATCACATACAAGTGATTGGCCATGTTATCGCTGGCGAGTAGCCATTATTAGCTGCAGAAACCAGCAGCCTCCAATTGCTTTCAATGAGGTTGCCTCCTGCAGCAAGTCACCAGTAACCCCCTCTGTGACTCTCACATTGACATTGGGTTCATTTGTGGGTGTGAAAGCTCCTTTAGGCTCTGTAGAAGCACCCTGAAAAATAATACTGATATCAGAGGGGACAGCCAGTAAATCTGTAACCCTAAGCAAGCAGTCACAGTCTTTAGGCGCCATCTTTATGGCATCTCGCACAGTGTGGTAAAGTGTTCTAGCCTTTTAACTCCATCCCAAACAACATTTTCACAGTTGGATGGACTTCTTTATAAGCAGAGATATTCTTCTGTTTCATTACTAGGGGGCCTATTTAAAAAACAGTGAATGTAATTTTCACCAGGCATTCACTGGCAGTGAATTAATCACTCATTTAAACCATTTGCACCTGGAAGATTCATTTGCAGTATATGGTTAGTGAATCTCGGATTCACTGTTTATTGACCACTTCTTGACCGCGCTATATGACGGCTACAGCATGGCGGTCCAGTTCTGGGAGGGGGGGGGGACCCAGTGCTCTCTATGATCTCTGTGTCCTTTGGCTGATCACATGACATGGAAAAAGGCCAATAACAACGTGAGGAAAGTACTGCCTGTAACCAGCAACTGTCAAAGGAGATATCTGCACTAATAATCAGGGCACTGATTATCAGTGCAGCCCCAAAGGTGCCCAACAGTGCTGCCCATCAGTGTCCAACAGTGCTGCCCATCAGTTCCCAACAGTGCTGCCAACCTGTGCCCGTCAGTGCCGCCAGTCAATGCTGTCTGTCCGTGCTTCCATTCATTGCCCTTCAGTGCTGCCTATTAGTGCCCATCAGTGCCGCCTATCAGTGCCGATCATTGCACCCTACCAGTGCCCATCAGTGCCGCATATCAGTGCAGCCTCATCAGTGCCTCCCCACCAATGCCCACTATTGCAAACTAATCAGTGCCGGCTCATCAGTGCTGCCTATCAATGCTGCCTATCAGAGCAGCCTCATCAACACACATCTGTGAAGGAGACAAGTTACCAGTTTGCAAAATTTTATAATAGAAACAAAGAAAAACTTTTTTTTTTTTTTTTTTCATTTATAGTGCAAAAAATAAGGAACCCAGGGGTGACTGTGGCTTTTTGTGTGAAAACATGATAAATATTTAAAAAATGGGTACAGTGTTACATGACTGCACAATTGTCATTCAAAGTGCAACAGCGCTGAATGCTGAAAATTGCCCTGGGCAGCAAAGGGGTAAAAGTGCCCAGTAGGCAAGTGGTTAAATATTTGCCTGTGTTACCACAGAGAAGCCTGAGTGTGTTTTCCTTACCAATGGATGTCGAGGGTCGAAGTCCACAGCCACGTCTGGAAGACAGGTATGCATTGGCACTCTCTAGACAGGGGGCCATTATTATCAGCGGGATAATGCTAACAATTTTCATTGCTGCGATTGGCAAAAGAACTCCGCTCACACTCAAATTTGAATTCATTGACTGAATGAAAAATCCAGCAGGGACCTGAATAAAGGCAGACACCATTGTTACCTAGCAGAACACAAACAGATCGCACAGCGAGTAATATTAACAGCCATGTATTGGGGAAAGAAAGAGATCAATCATTTTCAGTAATCAATCATCTATCTGTGTCATCATCTAACAGTGTCACCTGTTCCTAAAACCAGTTATTGTTCCATTGCTCACTTCTCTAAATTGGGACAAAGATGAGCGCAGTCTGGCGAAATTTGTTTCCTGGAAAGATTTCGGATGTTTTCTCTGACAAAGTTGCAGATATTTTAGCAGATATGAAGCTGGGCATAACATGTTATTTTCACCGGAGGGAAGCGGAAATCACATACCTTGCAGTGCTTATTTTGTTTTTGCACCAATCTGTCAATCTATTTCTACCCATCATTAAAACTTCAACAGGCTAATGTTTGGTGGAGGGATAAACATTTTACTGACAGACCTGAAGGAATAAAATTGACAAAGGGCTATGTGACTGGAAGAGGAATAGTCCCAAGAAAGAGTTAAAATGTAAGAGGATAGTGTAGGAGCGAAAAGCCTTACTGAATGGATGTTGACGGTCAAGTGGTTAGAAGGATTCATGGGGGTAGGAGCTGTGTGATTCCATAATTCTGGAAATATGGATGAGAGAAAAAGTCATCCTACCATTTTCCCCATTTCTTGTATCTTAACTAGGTCAGATTATAGAAAGATTTGTCACAGCAGCTTGGTTGGTAGGGGGTCTTTGGGGGAGTGTGAAATAGTGGGATGGTTACAAAATGTGGTGCCTATAGTATATAGCGGAATGGTGCTTCCTCTTTCTGTATTGATTGTCTTTACCAGGGTTCAATACTTTGGGAAGGCAGAATATGGTCAATTTGAAGCTGTCTTTGGGTTAGTAGAGGGGACAGGGTTGGACCATAGACAAGTCTTTAGGCTAATGGACACCAATGACCCCATCTTAGAATCCAACAGTTATCGTGTTTTTTGCCAGTATGATAATTCTGTTTTGGTTATCTATAAAATTGTTAATTGTTTCATTGTGGTTATATAAAGGACTGCTGTGGTAATTTCAAACCAATGTTGTGCAGCCTGTCTATTAGGGTTCAATGGGGTCAAAATTGATGAATCCAACAGTCATGGCTTTTATAACCAGCCCCATAAATGAGGAACCCACCACCTGCACTAGAATATGGCACAGGCAGGATCCATGCAGTCACTGACTTATCTGGAATATCCTGTCAAACCTCCACATACATTACTTTGCACGTTTATTTTCACAGGTATATTCCAATTTTAATGCTGCAAAATACAGAAATACACCAAAGACTTGCCATGAAAATCTAAATTTTTTTTAAAACACAAATGTGTGCTGCGGGACACTAGCAATGAGGAAATGTTGGTGTGAAAACACCTCAGCGAAATTTTCGAAGTTCACTGCAGTCATAACCTCCTCCTGCTGCTCACCTCACTCACTTCCCCCTTTATTACCATCGCTCATTTACCTCCTTTGAGATCACCATGGCTTGTTCACTTTCTTTGATATCATCACAGCTTGCTCACCAACTCCAATATCACCGTGTCTTGCTCAACTCCCCCAATATCACTGCCTCACTCATCCCATCTTGCTCACCTCCCCGAATATCACTGCAGCTTGCTCACCTGTGTGACACAAATTCGGTAAACAATTTGAAGGGTGAAGAGGGGCAGAAGTTTCATCAGTGCCTTTGTGTTCTCCACATGGTATTCACTATAGCGACCACCATTATGTTCCTTAGCACGATCCAGCCAGGAGGAGACACAGCCACCAACATGACGATAGTGAACACAGCACATTCTTACCGCGTTCAGGAAGACGCCAGCCGTAGTGAGCAGAGAGCCACCTGTGCGGAACAGAACAATCTATGGTCACTTTATTGTCACTGACCAAAAAGCAGGCAAATTAGAAATAATAGATTACATAGTTACATAGTTAGTCTTGCTGAAAAAAGACAAAAGTCCATCCAGTTCAACCAAAAAAAAAAAAAAAGTTATAATCCTATACCCATAGTTGATCCAGAGAAGGGCAAAAAAAACAGC
This sequence comes from Staurois parvus, assembly GCF_062004578.1. NCBI lineage: Eukaryota > Metazoa > Chordata > Amphibia > Anura > Ranidae > Staurois > Staurois parvus. The sequence goes on from NW_028318265.1 coordinate 122,603, forward strand.
AAAGCATGATCCAATTTGCTCCTGCAGGAGAAAAAATTCCTTCCTGATCCACCGAGAGGCAATTGGATATTCCCTGGATAAACCTTACCTATCAATGTTAGTATTCAGTTATATTATGTGTATCTAGGAAAGAATCCAGGCCTTTTTTAAAGCAATCCACTGAGCTGGCCAGAACCAGCTCTTGAGGGAGTCTATTCCACATTTTCACAGCTCTTACTGTGACGAACCCTTTCCATATTTGGAGATTAAATCTCTTTTCCTCCAGACATAGAGTGCCCCCTTGTCCTTCGTGATGACCTCAGGGTGATTACCTCTACTATATGAACCACTGATGTATTTATACATGTTGATCATATTCCCCCTTAATCTCCTCCCCTCAATAGAGAATAAATTCAGTTATTTTAATCTTTCCTCTTAGCTGAGTTCCTCCATGCCTCTTATCAGTTTGGTTGCCTTTCTCCAGTTCCCCAATGTTCTTTTTGTGAACTGGTGCCCAAAACTGAACTGCATATTCCAGATGAGGTATTACTAATGATTTGTACCGGGGTAATATGATATCTCTCTCTCTGGAGTCTATACCTCTTTTAATACAAGAGAGGATTTTGCTCACTTTAGAAACCGCAGCTTGGCATTGCATACCATTATTAAGCTTGTGATCTACCAGAACCCCCAGATCCTTCTCCACCATTGATTCCCCTAGTTGTACTCCCCCTAGTATGTATGATACATGCATATTCTTAGCCCCCAAGTGCAGAACCTTACATTTATCAACATTAAACCTCATTTGCCACATAGTTGCCCAATTAAACAGTGAATTGAGGTCGGCTTGTAAGTTGGAGACATCCTGTAAGGACGTTATTCCACTGCACAGCTTGGTGTCATCTGCAAAGACTGAAACAATATTTTAATCCCCAACCCTATATCACTTATAAATACAGTGCATCCAGAAAGTATTCACAGCGCTTAACGTTTGCCACATTTTGTTATGTTACAGCCTTATTCCAAAATGGATTAAATACATTTTTTTCCCTCAACATTCTACAAACAATACCCCATAATGAAAACATGAAAGAAGTTCGTTTCGAAATCTTTGCAATTTATTAAAAATAAAAAACGAAAAAAAAACACATGTACATAAGTATTCACAGCCTTTGCTCAATACTTTATTGAAGCACCTTTACCACCAATTACAGCCTCAAGTCATTTTGAGTATGATGCTACAAGCTTGGCACTCCTATTTTTGGGCAATTTTTCCCATTCTTCTTTGCAGTACCTCTCAAGTTCCATCAGGTTGGATGGGGAACGTTGGTGCGCAGCCATTTTCAGATCTCTCCAGAGATGTTCAATCAGGTTCAAGTCTGGGCTCTGGCTGGGCCACTCCAGGACATTCACACAGTTGGCCTGTAGCCACTCCATTGTTATGTGGGCTGTGTGCTTAGGGTCATTGTCCTGTTGAAAGATAAACCATCGACCCAGTCTAAGGTCCAGAGCACTCTGGAACAGGTTTTCACCAAGCATGTCTCTGTACATTGCTGCATTCATCTTTCCTTTGATCCTGACTAGTCTCCCAGTTCCTGCCGCTGAAAAACATCCCCACAGCCTGATGGTGCCACCACCATGCTTCACTGTAGGGATGGTATTGGCCAGGTTGTGAGCGGTGCCTGGTTTCCTCCAGACATGACGCTTGGCATTCAGGCCAAAGAGTTCAATCTTTGTTTCATCAGACCAAAGAGTTTTGTTTCTCATGGTCTGAGAGTCCCTCAAGTGCCTTTTGGCAAACACCAGGTGGGCTGTCATTTGCCTTTTACTGAGGAGTGGCTTCCGTCTGGCCACTCTACCATACAGGCCTGATTGGTGAAGTGCTACAGAGATGGTTGTTCTTCTGAAAGGTTCTCCTCTCTCCAATGAGAAATGCTGGAGCTCTTTCAGAGTGACCATCGGGTGCTTGGTTACCTCCCTGGCTAAGGCCCTTCTCCCTCGATCGCTCATTTTGGCCAGGTGGCCCGCTCTAGGAAGATTCCTGGTGGTTCCAAACTTCTTCCATTTACAGGATGATGGGGGCCACTGTGCTCCTTGGGATCTTCAATGCTGCAGAAATGTTTCTGTACCCTTTCCCAGATCTGTGCCTTGATACAATCCTCTTTCGGAGGTGTACGGACAATTCCTTGGACTTCATGGCTTGGTTTGTGCTCTGACATGCACTGTTAACTGTGGGACCTTATATAGACAGGTTTATGACTTTCCTAATCATGTCCAATCAACTGAATTTCCCACAGGTGGACTCCAATCAAGTTGTGGAAACATCTCAAGGATGATCAATGGGAACAGGATGCACCAGAGCTCAATTTTGAGTGTCATGGCATAGGCTGTGAATACTTATGTACATGTGGTTTTTTTCATTGTTTATTTTTAATAAATTGCAAAGATTTCAAAATGAACTTCTTTCACGTTGTCATTATTGTATTGTTTGTAGAATGTTGAGGAAAAAAATTAATTTAATCCATTTTGGAATAAGGCTGTAACATAACAAAATGCAGAAAAAGTTAAGCAATGTGAATATTTTCTGGATGTACTGTATATTAAAAAGTAAGGGTCTCAATACTCAACCTTGGGGAACACCACTAACAACCCTAGACCATTCAGAGTATGAATCATTCACCACTACTCTCTGAATACGATCTTTTAGCCAGTTTTCTATTCATTTACATATGGATTTTTCCAAGCCTGTAGACTTTGTTTTACACATTAGCCGTGTGTAGGGGACTGTGTCAAACACTTCTGCAAAATACAAGTATACCACGTCCACCGCCACCCCTCTGTCCAAGGTTTTGCTCACCTCCTCATAAATAGACATCAGATATGTTTGACAACTTCTGTTTTTCATGAATCCTGTTGCTTAAAATATTTTTTTCCAGCAAGAACTCATCTATGTGGTCTTTTATTAAACTCTTCAGTATCTTCCCAACTATAGATGTTAAACTAACAGGACTACAATTACTTGGTAAAGATTTTGATCCCTTTTCTAAAGATAGGTACCACATTGGCCAATCCAGTGGTGCTATGCCAGTCATTAAATAGTCCCTATAAATTAGAAACAATGGCTTTGAAATGACAGAGCTCAATTCTTTAAGGGCCCGTGGGTGTATACCATCCAGTCCATGTGCTTTATTCACCTTTATTCTGTCTAAATATTTCTGGATTATATCAGTTGTGAGCCAATGATGAACATGTGTGGTTGTGTCAATACCATGCCCATTATGGACAAGAGCTCCCCCATGCTCCTTTGTATACATAGAGCTGAACTGACACTGAACCCTAAGCCCAGTGACCATGACAATTACTAAAATTAACTGTGCCATAGAACAGATATGGAACAAACTCTGACTCCTAGAGCTAGACATTAGGTACACTTCATTCCCAAAGTGAGCTCTACTATTTCCCAAATATGACAAAAACTATTACACTAACCTGCATGTGACCACCCACAGCCATCAGGGGTTTGTGTACATTGGGTAATTCAGGTACTTAGAAACTATTCTCTAAGTACCTGAAAGACAATACGTTTAGTAGTATAAATACTACTATGGCTTACTACCACAACTACTAAACTCTTCATCTAATGGCTATTCAACCTCTCTCAGAGTATGGAGTTCTTCGTACTTGTAAACCATAAAGCTCAAAAAGAAGACCCTGCCCTATGGACATAAGTTGGAACCTATTCCCTATAAAAGGTCTGTTTATTTTTTTTTAACTCAGAAGTAAAGTTTATTTCACAAATTCCAGGACATTCATGTCAGTCTTAAAATACAGCAAAACATTTGCCACTGGGACATATATAGAGCTACCCTCTTAAGGGCTGCTGAGTTTGGGCCCCCCTTTACCTTTGCATGGCCAGGCAACACACATTTTTTCCTGTCCTGTCCTGTCAGTACGGTGGGTTGGTAGCTGCTTTCAGGCCTTATGCTGGGCTGGCAGTGGAGATCCTTCTTTCCAGCATCTTGCCTGTAGGCAGGAACCCTGGGGCCCTCTCCCAGGCTCCACACTCCAACCTTCTCTCAGTCCATCTTCCACCTGACTCCCCTGCTGCACAGGCTCTGCCACATTTAAGGGTTGTCCTTGGTCACCATGCCCAGTCTCCTGTCTGGGGATTGGCCAAGTTACCTTAAACATGCAAATCTAGACTTCCTTCCCTCCTCCGCCCCTCTTCCAGAAAGCTCTGAGTTTCTGTAAGGGTGGGAGGGCAACATAAGCCCTGACCTGTAGTGCCTCCCAGCCTGTCCTGAGGTGAACTTACTACCTCACTCCCAGGCTGACTCATTCCTAGCTATCTAGAGGACACTACACATATAATGGTACAAATTATACAGTGGTAAAGTACATCCCACCGCACCTAGTGTAAACAAACCATTGTGCAGTCCAGTGCAAAAAATCCACACCATCAAAAATATAGAAAAAAAAGTGGTGTTATCCAGGAAATGCTATAGGGACCAAGCAGCAAACTTAGAAAATGCAGCCTTAACCCAATAGGCAATGCAGACCCAACTTCACCAGGGATAGGTCTGATATAGACAAGGAGGTTTGAGCCTGTCTTCTCTGATCCTCCCCTATTTCTTCTGTCCCCAATCCATCTGCTGACAGAACAGAGCCTTAGGGACACTCTGCACATGCTCAGTTTGATGTATATTGCTAGAGAGTTTTTATTTTTTCTTGGGAGAGTGCATGCAGGGCCTGTGCTTCCACTAGGCAAACTAGGCAGCCAACTAGGGCACACTGCCATGTAGGGGCACCTGGACTCAGCAGAGGCCAGCACTCTCTCTGCGTGGATTGCCACCATGTCATGAATGATCCTCCAGCTGAGGGGAGGGGAGGCAGAGGGGAGGAAAAAAAGAAAGAGGAAGATGCCCAGTGTCTGAGGCCAGTGTAGCAGCTGAGCTGCCGTTCCTTCCAGTGTTCCTCTCAGACTCAGTCCCTTACTGCAAGCCGGCTGGTGGCTGCTGATGATCACTGTGGAGTTCCAGCCATTCTCTTCCCATTCATCAGCGGAAGTGGAGCTGTGCCTGCGGAGGAAGGTAATGTCAGACTCGTGTGATATCTTGTGTCTGTGTGAGTGTGATCCGTCCGGCCATTCATCACATGTGCAATGTGTCAGTGAGTAATGACATCATCACGATCCCAAAGCCTGCTCTTCTAGTGCCTGCTGATCTGTGTCAGTGTTGGTGATGTGTTGTGTCGGATCTGTCACTGTGTGGTATCGTTCAGTTCAGGTGTTTTCTGTATGTGTGTGGGCTAGGCTGCCTACAGTCACAGTGTTTTATCTCCCTCCTCCATTGCCTGAGGAATTCCAGCCTGGGATCTGTCAGAGTGTGGATCCTTCATCCTCCACTCACTACAACTGTAACCCTGCCACTGCCAGCCACAGATTCAGTCCTTCCGTGACACTGATTTGTCTTTAATATTGGTGCTGGTGGTATCTTATGGCACTTATTTTTGCAAATTAAAAGACATTTAGCAGTTTCATGTTTTGTTGATTTAATATTTTCTACTGTTTTTAAAATGTTTATTTATTTATTTATTTGGTGGGGGCGTACGTAGCTGGTCTTGCCAAGGGCACAAAATAGTCTAACACCAGCCCTGAATGCATGTGATCAGCACAGGGCCAATCAGTGCTGTCCAAACAGAGGGTAAGGGGTTATGCAGCCTCAAAGGACAGTCAGAGGAGAATGAAAACTCCTCCTGCAAGAATAACCAGTGCTCAGCCAGACACTGATAGAAGTCACAAGATTGCTATATACTGCTGATGAGAAAAGGTATTTAGCAGTTTATATTTACTAAAATACTTGCATTTCCATGTTGTGTGTACTGTGGGAGACCAGATATAGTTAATGCAGGGTCTTGAGTTTAGTAACACTTTAATACTTCTGACTACAACAACTTGCTACCACTACTAATACTTACTGCTCCCAATACTATGACTTACAACCCTCACTATTTATAACTACTACTACTCTTACTACTACTAATACTACTATGTGTACAGAAGACAGAGAAGACCCTGCAGATCTGTGAGGGAAGTACATTACTGTAATGCAAGGTTAGTGTGACACCATGGGCAGACTGACCATTTGGAAACTTGGGCACTGCCCGAGGTCCCGGGGTCAGTAGGGGGCCCCATGAGATGCCCCTGGTACCTTTTTCATAGGCTTTTTTGAGTTTGGGCAAGGACACAGGGGCCCCATGATCCCCTATTGCCCGGGGGCCCCATGAGTTGTCAGTCCGCCCCTGGTGACACATATTATGCCCTGCCATACATTGTAGACTGATGTATTACCACAGATAATCTCACACACCCTCCATGCATATGGTGTTGTCTCTGAGGGGTGTTGGAGGAAAGACCTCCCCATTACATGCAGTGCTTTGTTTTACACATGTATAATGGGTTCTGTGTCTAACACATGCGTGACTTCTATTAAAGCAAATTCTTTCTCTTACATTCTTAAATTGAATTACAATTTTTTGGTCTTCTTTCACCTCATCTGGATGTTTTATCTGTTATTAGCTGAAGCTGACAGGACACACTCCAGCGTATCTGCAACAGCAGCAAATGTTCCCCAGATTTCACATCGCTCTTCATCTGTCAGATTACAGACTTTAATATTTACTACAAGCAGCAAAACACCGATACGAGAGCTGTTTGCCAGCAGTGTGTGGACACTCATGTCACAAAATCAGAAAACATAATTGTCATTTAGCTGTTGGTATTATTGGAGGTTTTGGAAATGATTCCTCTGATGGTGCGCGCTCTGAAAGGAAAACAAACAACAATTTAATGTAAACCCCATCTATGAAAAAAAGAGAAAAGTGAGGCCACCAGTCTTCCAGCAAAGACCACTGACAGAGTGTTCCATCGTAGTAATACAATGCCTTCTGAATAACAAAATGGTGTAGATTCCGATGTAACAATACAGCAGATCCTTCCTTGAAGTAATACATCAGAGCCTTCCATGTGATATAACAGTGGACTGGAGCCTCCTGTATACTAATACAGAAAAGCCTCCCTTGTAGTAATAGTATAGATTTTTCAGGTAATATAATAGTGGAGCCTCCTGTGTCACAACGCGGTGGAGCCTCCTTTATAGTAGTTCAGCAGATTTCTGAATTATAATATAGTGGAGTCTCCCATGTAAGAATACAGAACAGCGTCCTGTATAATAATTGTGAAAATGTTTTATGCTGTCATTTACTGTGAGAGAGCTCCTTGCTGTCCAAGCAGCTCATGCAGAGTTTAGCAGTAGAGGCATCCCCACTGATCATCGTCTTATATCTCAACATCGGATATACATTGATACAGCAGTCTCATGAGCGACATTTAAAATCTAATGACTTTCTGATTAAATTCCACTTTTATTCTGGTTTATATTGTCCCGCTGCGATTTATGTCACAGAGTGAGAGATATTCAACATATAGCACTATCCTTTTACAAATAAAATCCCCACCAAGTTACTAACACAATCCTTCCCTTGGAAGTACAAATAACATCGAAAAAATATATATAGTAAACTTGATTACCCTCTAATCAATATTAGTGTATAAACATAAAGTCCAAAGCCCAAAAGAAATAGTAAAACAAAAAAAAACAATAACCATCCAAAAGAAAAAACAAAAAGTCCAAAATAAAGTCCCAAATTATTATTTCAAAAAAATCTTTATCTGTGATATCTTAATTCTTCATATCTTCCGAAATCTTTGTGATATACTTCAAACCAAATCTTCATATACCTCAAAGAAAAGAACTCAACATGTGTGATATCTTCAAAGAAAGGGGTATATAAAACGTGCCACACGTGTTTCATGCACATAAAAAATTAACGTGCCACCACAACCGTGAAAGAGGAAATCCCTCAGCCTTAGGAGTCAATTATTATTATTTTTTTTTTTATATTTTTTATTTTTTATTTTATTCAGATTATTTTATGATTATGTTTGATTATTTTTTTATTATTTAGGATTATTTAGTATTAATATTTTTATTAATCTAGATGAATTTTAGGGGGTGGAATACATTTTAAAAGAGGATATATTTGTTTACATTGCTATTGGGAGGGAACATAGTTTAATTGATATAATTTTTAATCTATATATTTTTATAATATTTGTCTGTATATGGGTTTATCATTGGACCCTTATTGTTGACATTAGTTCTATGAAGTGTTATGATGTTTTGGTGGAAAATGCGGTTTATAGATTGGGGGGTGTGTTGGTGACAGTTTTGCCGTTTTTGATAATGGCTTCTCTGTGTTCCGTCTCACTGGCCCTGATATGCCTCATATAGGTGAGTGAGGATATCCAGTGTTCCAGGATGTAAGATGGCCGCGGCAATTATTTCCCCGCCCTGGTTGGTACTTAAGGGGAATGAGGAGACACGTCCGTATCCCTGTTGACAAAGTCCGGATGTGACGAAACGCGTCCGGGGCACGTGACGTGGTGACGTAGTGACGCTCTTCCGGAAGTGCGGCGATGGCCATTTTTGATCCTGGTACATGCGGCTGTGGCTTCCTGGAATCCTCATGGGGCTTTGAGGTACTGGGGACTTACCACAGGCAATCGGTTCCCCCTTGGGAGTGAGATAGTGTGGAATCTATACACTTATGAGGAGAGGCAGGATTGTGAACATATCGTTTGTGATGTGGAAGCTGATGTCATCTTATTTGAATGTAAGTTGCTACAATAAAGTGCTATAAGTTTTATGATACATACTGATCCCTGGTCTGTTTATGAGGTCTGTGGGAAGTGGCTGGAAAGGCTGAAGGAATATTTAAAGGTTGGAAAGAAGTACTCAGACCCTTGATACCATTCTGAGGGTAACTATGCACTTCCTCTAGTGGTATGCAGTGGATTGACTCCTAAGGCTGAGGGATTTCCTCTTTCTCGGTTGTGGTGGCACGTTAATTTTTTATGTGCATGAAACACGTGTGGCACGTTTTATATACCCCTTTCTTTGAAGATATCACACATGTTGAGTTCTTTTCTTTGAGGTATATGAAGATTTGGTTTGAAGTATATCACAAAGATTTCGGAAAATATGAAGAATTAAGATATCACAGATAAAGATTTTTTTGAAATAATAATTTGGGACTTTATTTTGGACTTTTTGTTTTTTCTTTTGGATGGTTATTGTTTTTTTTTGTTTTACTATTTCTTTTGGGCTTTGGACTTTATGTTTATATACAGAGTGAGAGATGTTTGTAGCACTACCCCTGTAGGAGCTGCTGGTTAGGATGGGTCCTCTGTTCTTTACTTTGAACTTCAGGCCCTCTAACACACTAGGATGAGTGTACAAATCATGGAATATTACATAATATCACTGAAAGTAATACTTAGAACCCTGTAGTAGTACTATGTCAAAGAAACAGGCATTGAACCAGTTAGTAAAGGCAAAGATGAACTGACCTTTCACCGGCTTGTAGATGAGCTCGTTACGCACCATGTGGATGGTGATCAGTGCAATAACTACTGAAATGAAGGGGATAAGGAATCCGAGATTCTTTGCCACTGACTGCTGGATGTAAGAAATCCCAAGAAACACAACCAGGCAATTCACATTCACCAACCAGTAAAACCTGCAGGAAACAAGGGTGCTATTATCAATTGTATACCTATTGACATCACCATTATAGTCACTATTATCACCATAAATATGATTATCACTATTTTTTTTATATCTATAGCTGTTTTCCAACATTTCTACATTTTCTAACAAAATTCTTCTAGTGTATGGCTAGCTTAAAGCACACCTCCAGTAAAAAAATAAAAGTCAGCAACTACAAAAATTGTAGCTGGTGACTTTTAAAAAAACAGCCACTCACCTGTTCCTCAATCCAACGGTGTGCTCACCGTGGCCGGTTTCAAAGTACTTGCCTCTCTCTGGCTCATCTTAAGGATGGGCTCTTGGCTGTGACAGCTTGCGGCTTCACAGCCGGATACCCACTGTACATGCTGGAGTAGCACTGAGCATTGTGAATGGTTCCGTAGTCTTCTGGGACCTGTCACATGTCCCAGAAGACTATAGGGAGGGAGGGGGGAGAACAAAATCCGCTTCTGATTGCCTAGGCAGTTGCAGCAGAAGTGGGAGCGGGCACCTGTCAAAGTCAGGTACCAGCTCCCCAAAGGTGCCAATCCTTAATGCGGAGTGGGGGATGAGGCCTTAAAGCAGAACTTCCCCTTTTAGGTGGAGCTTTGCTTTAAAGTGTTTGTAAACCTCAAACATTAAAAATGGACAAAGCATGTCCCACTATAGTTTGTATAAGCCTGAATCTAAAGCACCAAGTGTGGCTCCTCTTTGATATCTTCTCCCTCTGCTCTTCGGTGTGTGTGACATCAGATCCCCGTCCCCTGCTGCTAGAGCTGAGAAAAAAATCTTTTGATCTGTGTTTTTTTCCTATAATCGAACAATGAAATGGCTGCAGATAAACAGGTACACCTTATGTAAGAGGATTTTTTTTTTATTTCTGTGTATTATCTCAGGCTAGTCACTTCACTGGCTATATGTCAGGGTTTACAACCACTTTAACTATGATGCCTATTAGATGGCTTCTGAACAGGTAAAGTAGACCCAGTTAGTTCCATTGAGCCCTGTGGGCGTCAGCGCTACACATGTGCCTGTAATTTGTAAGTCTCATTGGCTAAAAATAACTGCCACCTTTTTGAAAATAAGTGTCTCTGTGTGTTATTTTTGTGAATTGAGCCCGATGTATGGTATAGTACACTGTATATCACACCAAACAGAAGACAGATTGACATGTTGTATATCACATCATTCAGAGAAGAGACCAGCACAAAACACACCATAAAGAGGGGGGACTGGAACATTATATATCACACCATATAGAGGAGAGACAGGCATACTCTATATCACACCATACAGAGACAGACCAGGGGCGGACTGATCATTTGGAAACTCAGGCACTGCCCGAGGCCCGGGGTCAGTAGGGGGCCCCATGAGATGCCCCTGGTACCTTTTTCATAGGCTTTTTTGAGTTTTGGCAAGGATACAGGGGCCCCATGATCCCCTATTGCCCAGGGGCCCCATGAGTTGTCAGTCCGCCCCTGAGACAGACTGACTTATTGTCACTAACCAGTTAAAGAATGACATAATTTCCTTCTGTCTGTAGCCTTGCAGGTTATACGCGCTGAATGGGCAGACAATGGAGCGAATTCCTCCAGTACCAATGGATGCCATTATTAATCCGGCATAGAATAGCAGTATCTGGTGTTTCTTGGCCAGGGTGTGAGCAATATGATGCTTGTCTATGTAAAAATCTTCAAAAGGAAATGCAACTACAGGCAGCATGACAGTTCCTGGGGAGAGAAGACATGAAATTACCAAGAAGCCACAATGGCTGCGCAGATCAGAAAGGCCACACTAAAAAGGAAGAAATAAATTTGCTTTTAGATCAATTCAAACCAAAATCATTTCATTTTCTTACAGTTTTCGACATATGGAATCTCACACTGGTTTCTATTATTTCTTGTGGTCTTTTGTGGTGAGATTTCCAGATTGGAATTTTCAGCTCGGTCCAACTGTTGGAGCCATCACAAAAATAATTGATTATGTATAGAGGAATCCTGTTGTGAGAGAGTGACACCATCTTACAGGGCTGTGGGAGAGGGGAAGACAAAACCGTGTGCAGGGGGATCTCATTGTTGTGGGAGGGGCAGAGATGCTAACAACTGTGGGAAAATGTCACCAATGTGGGAAGAGGGAAGATGTAACCGTCTACAGGGAAGTCTTATCATTGAGGGAAGGACAGGACGCAAACTATCAAGGGGCAATCTCACCATTGTGTGAGAGGCTGAGATAAAAACTATTGTGGGAAATCTCACCATTGTGGGAGGGGCAGAGATAAAAACTATTGTGGGAAATCTCACCATTGTGGGAGGGGCAGAGATAAAATATTGCTAGAAAATTTCAGCATTGTGGGAGGAGTGGAGATACAAATTACTGTGAAAAAATATCACTATTCTGGGAGGGGCAGTGACACAAACTACTGCAAGAAATCTTACCATCGTGGGGGGGCAAGGACGAATACTACTAAAGAGAAATTTCACCATTGCTAGAATGGTGGAGATACAAATTACTGGGGGGAAAACTCACACTTGTTGGAGAGACAGATACGCAACCTGCTGTGGGATATCTGACTATTGTGATAGGGTCATTTTACCACTGGAAACTCTGAAAGATATACAAAGCCTCTCACTGCCTATCTTAGAAAGAATTATTCTCTTCAAACACCTTTTATGAGGCATTGATGCTGAGGAAGTGTGTCCTTTAATGAAGTGTGTCCTTTGTGGAGGTGTGTTCTGTGAGGAGGCCTGCCCAGGAGGAGCTGTGAGGTCTTTCCCCTAAGGGAATTTTCATTGAGAGCTGACAGCTCTAACTAGCATGTTTGCTATTGCAAAAAATAACCTGCAATGCATCTGTGTTACTGTGAACTTCTATTGTGGAAATCTAAGATGTTGTACCATTTTAGCCACAGATAGCAGTAAGAAAGTAAAAACGCAAGCATCGCTTTTCATTGCCTAACTGAATTCTGTTAGCCTACAAAAAGGAATACTTACATTTTCACCTTCTTATCTTTACATTAGTGAATGTCAAAAACATAGTAAAATATGCAATGTGAATATGGCAGAGTGGTTGATTATGAAGACAGAGCCATAGATTAAGATGTTGTAGGAAAGTCATCCATAATGGTGGAGGCATTGCAACTCATTTACTCCACCTGAGATTTGGTGAATTTTTCACTCTAAAATTTCACTTTGATCGTTTTCTCTACTCCATGACAGACATAAGGATCAGGAGTCTAGATTAATTTTTTCAGAAAGCGGAGTGGATCATGATGTAAGGTCAGATACTTTCACCACGGAGTGAAGATATACATTTAGCTGAGAACAAGATCAGATTTTGCATCAGGATACCTTAAACATATATTTCATACCAAGTGCTATGGCTAGTGCACATTGAAATTCCACTGGTCACTTTGCAAGTGCATATAGAAAATGGCTCAGTCACTTACGCAGTATTTAGAAAATGTCAGTCACCTACCTGTGAAGTGCAGGAATATGCAGATGTAGATGATTTTTGTTCTTGCATTAATCAGCTCTGCAGCCCAACCAACAAGGACAGGCATTAACGTGGAGGCACCTACAAAGCAGAGGTTGGCAATAGCTGCCTGGTGGTACTGGTACCCGAGCTTCAGTGTACAGAACAGAATCATGTTGCACACAGTGGCAAAAAAGGTGAATCTCTCACACAGTTCAACCAACAACATACAGATGATTGGCTGCAGGCTCTTCTTGGCCAGAGATCTTGATGACTCCAAACTGGCATCTCTCAGAGAAAATCTGGTGCTGTCTCCTTGAAAGGACCGGCTCAGCCGGAAATAGGAAAAATCTGTAAGATGCATTTTATTCCAACTGGATCATGAATACGAAATCCACAGAAGAGGATCCATTTCATTACACATTTAGAAGTATATTTCCAGTATGTAAGAAAAAATGTGTCCTTTCTGATCTGTAGGGTAATGTCATCAGTAATTATTTATATTGATAATACAGCATGGTGGTGACCAAGTTTATGCCAAATGTATATTTCCATGCCTTGTTTGCTGGTGCCTCAGGTGTTAGATTTATACTTATATTTATACCCCTCAGTCTCGTATAATGATAATTCAATCTGTAGGGGATGTTTTATTCCTGCTGATCTGGTATGATGATACTCTGATCTGTAGAAGATGTGTTATGCTTCCTGGCTTGGTATGGTGATACTCTGACCTGTAGGAGATGATTTTTTCCTACTGGCTCTGTTTGGTGATGCTGTAATCTGTAGATGATTTATTCCTTCTGGTCCAGTATGTTGATACTCTGACCTCTATGGGATGTTTTATTCCTCCTGTTCTAGTATGGTAATACTCTGACCTGCAGGAGATGCTTTATCCCTTCTGGCTCATATGGTGATGTTATAATCTGTAGGAGATGTTTTTTTCCTCCTGGCCCCATATGGCAATGCTCTAATCTATAGGGGATGATTTATTCCTTCTGGTTCAGTATGTTGATACTCCAACCTGTACGGGATGTTTTATTCCTCCTGGTCTGGTGTGGTGATTCTCTGATCTGTAGGTGATGTTTAATTCATCCTGGTCCGTTATGGTGATACTCTAATTTGTAGGAGATATTTCAGTGCAGCTCCTTTCAGCAGAGCCCTTTCTAAGTACTGTAAGCTCTTCCTTAGTGCTCTGAAATGTTTCTGGCTTTGGAATTCCACACATTGATAATAATATTTCCCCCATATGTCACACGTTGATGTTGGATACTTTCATTGCTCAATCTAATGACCTTGGTAAACATGTCTAATTCACTTAGATAACAACCCAGAACTTTGCTGGTAAAGCTATACATTTTTTTCCAGCTATACCCTGCTATATGAATGATAACAGGAACATGTGTTTCTCTTTATTTTGTGTTTTATATTGAACTCTGTATAGCAGGTGTATTTACTTTTATCCAAGATGACACATTATTACACACATATCAAATAAATGTAATGTAAAGGTTGATCCCTCATGGGAATGGTTACAGAAGCCCATATTCTATGAGTGGTTACTTGCCACAATCTCACTGTGTCATCACATTTTGTTCCTGTTGGGTGGCCTTTCACTTGTGCATGTGCAGGAACCATATGATTGTCTTCAGAACACTCCATGAACTAGCATGCTCAACTCTGCTGAGAAAACCAGTTTACTTCATTGGAGAGGAGAGAAGAGGGCTCAGCTGGTATATAAGCAGGAAACAGTAGCAAGTGAAGGGCCTTCAAGGTGAAAGGTCTGATGTTTGAGAGGACAGACATTCACATTTGCTGCAGACAAATTTGTTGAGGTAGATCTACTGCTCACAGGTCCCCAAATCTAAGACGTATTTGTCTTTTCTATGGCTAACATGCACACTTAGTGGGTATGGAGCTGCGCAATAAGTTTCAGCTTAGTGACCAGGAGGTCAGGTGTCATTCATTGGTGCAGTAATGTTATGGGAAATTACATGGGACATTGCTTTCTATATTTCAGGGTTCATCCTACATTTACAAGAACAGTTTAGTTGGCTCCCCTCTCATGTACTAATATGGTTATCTTGCACCCCAAGGGAACTGACATGAGTTACTGTAAAGTTTGTACTGCAAGGAAGGATTGTTCCAAAATCCCTGAGCCTTGCCTTTATTAAGGTTAAGGTCAGAGTTACCTGCCGGGGGGTCAGGATGCAACTTCATGCCCCCCACCTCCCCCCTCCCCATCACACAGACAGAACCTATTATAATAAACATGAAAGGAATGCTGAACAAACCCATAACCTTTTATGGTTTTATTACATCCAGCAAAACAAAGCACTGACAATACTGCTATAAAATATCCAAATTGCAGCACATGGAAGGAACGGGCAACCTTCACCAAGAAGAAGCTTTACCAACGTTCCTAAATTGGCCCCTCTGAGATCATTTAAAGTTGTATTATTTCAGAATATGTCTGTCCTTTTGTCAGCTTGGCCTAACAAGCAATAATCCTTTCAACAATAGAAGTGTGATAGAAGCTGCAATGTGTACATAAAAGGTCAGGCGATGGTCAGGAGACAGGCAGAGGATGAGATGGAGCAATTAACACTATTGTGCTATTTACTCCATCTCCAGGCTTCGCATTCAGCACAGAGAAGGTTTTCAGGCCTCTCCCCTCCTCGTACAGCTCCACAGATTGCAGCCCTAATTAGTCCCGCTTGTTTTATCAAGTTCTACAAACTCTGGCAGATCCACCTGAACAATCACCTGTGGCCCATGTAATAAACATCATACCGCAGCCTGCAATGAGACCTTCCCGCTCAGCTTGGAAGATGAGGATTTGATGTGAAAGCCCTCAGGACACGGCGGATAGCGAAGAGGCCTTTGTGCTGCTGCCAGCGGCCAGTGCATTTAATTGCTCGCACGTCACAGTTTCATCACTAAGATGTTAAAAGAAGGCTGCTTGGCACTTGGGGAGTCTACAGCCATTCCACTCTATTAGAGTCCTGTTTGTTGACCCAGCGCTCATAGATGGCAGTTCAGCACTACTGTGTGAACAACGTGCTGCACTGCATAATGAGACAAAGAGACATGGAGGCCGCTGTAAAACATGGAACAGCCAATGCCTGTCATGTCTGTCCTGTAAAGACATCAATGTGTTAGGGATTTGCAAATTTCAATTGGTTTACAAGACCGTGACAAAGTCACCAATGTTTTGCAATATACACAGTGAGTTATAATCCACCAAAGTGCCATTAAATATACAGTGAGATATAATATACAAACAGCAATTTATAACACATGTGTAGCTAATAGCAGCAATAAACTATTTTCCTACAATTATTTAAAATACATAAACTCCAACATATAAATATAGAAAGTGATAATAAAACATAGTACATGTACACTCACTGGCCACTTTATTAGGTACACCTGTTCAATTGCTTATTAACACAAATTGCTAATCAGCCAATCACATGGCAGCAACTCAGTGCATTTAGGCATATAGATGTGAAGATGACTTAGTGAAGTTCAAGCATCAGAATGGGGAAGAATAGGGGATTTAAGTGACTTTGAATGTGGCATAGTAATTGGTGCAAGATGGGCTGGTCTGAGTTTTTAAAAAACTGCTGATCTACTGGGATTTTCACGCAAAACATCTCTAGGGCTTACAGCGAATGGTCCGAAATAGAGAAAATATCCAGTGTGTGGCAGTTTTGTGGATGAAAATGCTTTGTTGTCAGAGGTCAGAGAAGAATGGGCAGACTGGTTCAAGATGATAGAAAGGCAACAGTAACTCATGTCAATATGGACCAAATTTCTGAGGAATGTTTCTAACACCTTGTAGAATCTATGCTACAAAGAATTAAGGCAGTTCTGAAGGCAAAAGGAGGTCCGACCTGATACTAGCAAGGTATACCTAATAAAGTGGCTGGTGAGTATATAATACATATGTACAGTGATTTAAAAAAAAATAAAACAAAAACTTACACAGCAGTTCCTAATTTACATTCACATTGGGTACCATATACACAAGTAGTATACAGTATGAATTCACAAAGAATAATAAACTGTATACTTTATGTATATAAAATCAGCTAGTGAGATCAGATTATGCTTCTCCTATTCAAACTATTCCTATCTTTTTGGGCTCGGCACGGAAAGGTTCTTTTCTGCACTTATCACCTCCATGGCCCCAGGTGTATAAAATCAAGCACCTAGGCATACAGACTGCTTCTACAAACATTTGTGAAAGAATGGGTCGCTCTCAGGAGCTCAGTAAATTCAAGCGTGGTACAGTGATAGCTTGCCACCTATCACTGTGTTCTCTGGAGTGACGAGTCACGTTTCTCTGTCTGGCAATCCGATGGACGTGTCTGGGTTTGGCATTTGCCAGGAGAATGGTACTTGCCTGACTACACTGTGCCAAGTGTAGGGTTTGGTGGAGGGGGGATTATGGTATGGGGTTGTTTTTCAGGGGTTAGGCTTGGCCCCTTAGTTCCAGTGAAGGGAACACTTAAGGAGTCAGCATACCAAGACATTTTGGACAATTTCATTCTCCCAACTTTGTGGGAACAGCTTGGGGATGGCCCCTTCCTGTTCCAACATAACTGCACACCAGTGCACAAAGCAAGGTCCATATAGACATGGATGAGCGAGTTTGGGGTGGAGGAACTTGACTGGCCTGCACAGAGTCCTGACCTCAACGTGACAGAAAACATTTCGGATGAGTTAGAGAGTAGACTGCGAGCCAGGCTTTCTTGTCCGGCATCAGTGGCTGACCTCAAAAATGCGCTTCTGGAAGAATGGTCAAACATTCCCATAGACACCCTCCTAAACCTTGTGGACAGCTTTCTCAGATCCGCTCCAATGCTATGGGAGACAGAACATGTAGAGAGTGCCAACAACATCTCCCTTTCAACTAGAAGCAGTTCCACCTTTAATAGGTACATGCTATTGACAGACTGCTTGCTGACTATACCTCTGTTGCTCCTGGCAACCACATGTAGAACTTTTACTTGGATAACTTTAAATGTACCGACTCTTCAGACCCCATGTGCTAGCGACCCAAACTGTAGACTGAGTTTGGAATTGTGTTGGTTACTTGCAATAAACCTTTTAAAGGACTTCAGATCAAGCAATTTGCAAAAGTTCAGCTTTTTACTATATAAAATGCAGAACAGTACATAAATGTCCAAAGATCAGATGAAACGGTTGCCCCCCAAATAGGTGTGGAACATCTGGTTAGAATCATCTACTACCACTGCCTCTACGGAGTTAACCCAATGATACTATATTGGTAGATTCACTTTCCCTTTAGAAAGGATATACTATAATCATGTTGAAAGCTTTCTTTTCATTTGTTCTTTTGCTGGTGTCATCATGCAAGGTCCATTGGGTGCTAGAGTGCCCTGATTGCCATCTCAGTCTTTTTTCTTCTTTTTTTATGGTTTATGTGTGCTTTTTTTTTCTTTTTCTTATGCTGTGAAATTCAAGCCTGGCTGTGCCCAATAGGCTTTCTTTTATATGACCTTAAAAACAAATTAATAAATAGAATTTGCAAAAAAAGATACTAAGTCCCTATTTCCCTATTCCTAGCTATTTACCACTAGTCCTCCTGTGGGGGGCCCAGATGGCTGGGGGATTGTTGCTGCTGGCAAATTACGAAAACGATGCCCTGTGTGTCTCTCCTTCCAGTAGCTGTGGTGAGGGGGAGAAACCAGCTTTCAGCTGCTGGAGGGAGAGTCACACAGGGCATTGTTCTGTAATTTCCCCCTCTGCCCTGCCTCACCGGTTCCCCTCCCTGTCCTGTCTACTTATGATTCCAGTGTGTGCTTTCCTGTGTACCCAGCCCCCCTTCTGTACCTGCCAGCTTCCCTCTGCAGCCAGCAGGTGTGGGTACCCAGGGGGATGTGTCAGGATGGAGAGCGGTGGAAGAGGGCGGTAAATGTGTCCTTTACCAGCCCCTTCCTTTTCTGAATGGAGACAGTGAGTGATTGGAGCTGATTGCACCAGTGTCCATTCATAACTGAAGCATAGTAAACTGTGTTTGCTATGCTTCAGTTTATGAATGAACAGGAACTTCTGTCTCCTGTTCATTCATCTTCAGTGCAGCTGAGACTGCAGAGAAAGGAATGGAAGAATCTGTGTGCTCAATTCCTTTCTTTGTCTCAAAGGTGAGATGTCAGGGGTTTGTTTAGAACCCTGATATCTAACCAATGCCACCCCAACAGCACTGTAAAAAAATAATGAAAAAATTAAGGGTTAATTCATGCGGGTTCTTTGGCCCACACAGTGTGAATGAGCTAGCTGTTTGTGTGGTTGGAGGTGCCTTTTACTCTATGAGGATGCAGTGGCTGTATGAACACAGCTGTAGCTCCTAATTTGATAAGGGTGCGGGTGTGCGTGAGTGGCCCCAAATGCACAATGTCAGTGTTTAAAGGCCGTACACCTGCACTCACACGCCCATCAAATTAGGACTTGTGGCTGTGTTCATACAGCTGCTGAATCACTATAATAGCGTAATATAGGCTGCTTAGACACAACAATAAACAAACAAACAAGCTTGGCTGTGCCCAATAGGCTTTGGTTTATATGGCCTTAAAAACAAATGAATAAATAGAATTTGCAAAAAAAGATTCTAAGTTCCTATTTCCCTATTCCTAGCTGTTTAGGCTGCCCTGGCATACCTGCAAAAGTTAGAGTCCATGTGCAAACAGACCCGTCAGTGGCATTTCCCAACAGCTAGTGTCTTTTGGGGTGAAACCAAGGTACAGAGGAACTTATCCGTTACAGCAGCAACAGGCGACATTCTTGTACTATTCCTGGGTACAGCTTCCAAAACTTCTCTCTTTCTATCCTTTCTCTCCTCTGGGGATTGCAGGCAAGGGGCTTTGGGGCACTCCTTCCCTCGCTCTCTCTCTCTTGGTCCAGACCACTGTCCCTCTTTAATATCACAGGATCAGTGGGTCGAACTTAGAGATATCCTGCCAAAAACTAAAGAACCAGGACAAAGAGTTTACCCTTAAGGAATTCACTGTGATGAAGGTGTTTTCTACTTGCATGTTCTTGCAGCACCTACCTGGAAGTGACATATTGTATATCACACATTGTATGGGACTACTACATTCACAGTTATATGGACTTTTGCTGTTTTATTGTTTATGTTTGGTTGATTTTTTTCAGATTATTTGATGATTCCTGAGAACACATAGAACACCAGATTACAGACATTGATTATTACCCACAGATAAATTATTGATGATAGTGCAGCATTTACTCTTTTATACACATTCAAGTGATTTTTTCACTTCAGGCTTTCAGTTTTAAAGTGACACTAAAGCTTTGTTTTTTTCTTTTGAAATAACAAATATGTTATACTTACTTTCTCTATGTAGTGATGTTGCACAGAGAAGCCCCAATCCTCTTCTTTTTGTGTCCCCGCTGGCGCTCCTGGCTCCTCCCCCTAAAGCAGTGCCCCCAGGGAAAACCGCTTGCCCTGGGGGTACCACTGCACTGTGTTCTCATCCCAGAGCCATTGCTCAATGCCCCACCCCCTGCTCAGCCAATGCGGAGGAAGAGTCCCCAGACAGCAGAGGCTGACGAGAATGTCACTGGATTGGAGGGGGCTGAGGTAAGAATTGGGAGGGGGTGCTGGGACTGCTGCCCACAGAAGGTTTTTTACCCTCATGCATAAAATACATGAAGGTAAAAAAACCTTGAGCCTTTAGAACTACTTTAATTATTCACACACTTGTGCGCAGATAATCACGTACACAATCTATTGTTTTTTTTTCTGGTCAGGGTTTCCTAGGTGGGTGCTTGATTTTTCTCACCTACTTCTGGAATAAACTTCTAGCCAATCCCTGGAAAGAGGCATACAAAAGGTGGATGGGGAGGTGATAAATGGATGGGAGGCTTTTCCAGAGTGTTTTTTCCTCTCCAGGGAGGATTCCAATTTTTCTGGGGCTGCTGCCCCTGGGGGATAGCTAGTGAGACAGGAAATTTCAGTCTGGGTCTCAGCAGGTGGTAGGCTGAGGGTCTGGAGACGATTGCTAAAGGATTTTTGGTTAAGAGCAGCATACTGGAGTCCTGGCCTTGAGAAGGATCTTTTGTCTCCCTCACTGAGGAACTACCTATGGATGCTGGGTGGCAGGCAGCTCCTGGGACATTGTAAGAAAAGACTGTGCTGGGAACTCTTGGGTGCTGGAATGGAACTAAATGCTAAAGGAGACTACATGGACTGGGACTGTTCTTAGAGAGTCCTAGATATAATGGCCATCCCCTCTTACTAGCAAGAAAGACCTGAGCATATTCTCAGTGGGTAAGAGTTACACTTCACTTAGACTCGGAGATTTTGGTGCATTTTCTGAAAGCACACAAAAATTCCTGCAATAGAAGTCTATGACAAAGTGCACTGCTCTGCACCTCCATTGGGGGAATACCGCACCGCTTCAGTGGGAAAACACCCCTAGAAAATCTGTGTCTCGCCTAGGCCTTGCAGCCTAGGAGTAGGAAAGCTGTATGAAACACCCTCTTCTGAGAGGAAACCCTGAAGATGCTGCTTCCTGGACCCCTGAGTTTCTGACCTAGACGAAACAGGCTCCAACTATCCCCCACAAAAAAGGTGGTGAGCACCTGGGTGAGTGGGAAGTATACACAGGAACCTTTCCATGTTGTTCTGCCCTGGAATATAAAGACTGAGATACCATTTGAACCTCAATTACCAAGGAGCCAAAGCTTTGTAAGAGTCCAACCAGCATAGTTTGTATTAAAAACATACAAAGAGAAACTTTAAAAAAGATTCAAAAGATATAAAAAAAGAAGTATAGGTATGGGTTTTGAAAAAAACAAACCTACATACTCACCTGTCCCCCACTACCTCTAAGAACGAGAACCGAGCAATCAAAGACCACTGATCGCTTGGTTCTGGGTCTTCAGTGAGATGGTGACAGTCTCTGCTCTGCCCCTCCAGCTCTCACTGGAGCACCATGCTGTGGAGGAGGATCAAGTTCTCAGCTGCATACTGAGAGGATGAGCCAGCTGTGGTCAGGCATCTGGGTGGATCCCAAAATAGTCAGGTTTCTTTCCAGAGTGTGGACTGGTTGCTGAATGATGTCAGCCAACAGCAGACTTTAACCCACTGTCAGCTGAACTGGGTAACAGGAGTGCAGAACATGGCCTACAGGTGCAGTAGGGCCAAAAGAGCTATGGCCCTACTTTTCCTTTAAGACCTTGTCTGAAATAGGAGATCAGTCAAGGCCTGGACTGAGCGAAGCTAAAAGGGAGGGCCAGCATGACTGGGGCATGCAGACGAGGCGGAGCGTGTATTTTGGGTGGGAGTCTATGCAAGAGGAAAAGGGGGGGGGGGGTGGTTACGTACTTGATTGGAGTATGCAGCATTGAAGGGTGGTCTTGCCAGGATTTGAAAAGGGGGGTTGAGTCTTGTCGGAGTTCAGTCGTAGCTTGTGCCATCACGGGGTGGTTTTGGGGACATCCTGATCTGCACCTCATGTTCCTTCCCATATTGCGATTTGAAATAAATCAGTTAATATTTTAAACTTAGTTAAATGACTGGCACCCATCATAGAATTGTACATTGTAAGCAAAATACCATACCTAAGACTGAATGTGCCTGAGATCCTATTGCCATATAGGAGCACCTAGTACATTCATTATATAGCCGTCGGTCAGCTGCAGATCAGCAAAGATCAGTCAGAATATATACACATACACACCCACATATCTGCATTACATATGTACTCTTAATCTGTTACTGATATTTATTTCCCTATATTTTAATAATAAGAAATAAGAATTACAGCTGAGTTATGATTATGACTTTTGTGAATGATTAACAATCCTTTTTGTCCTTATTCTGGAAAAGAAATGGTTTTGTCACAGTTTTGAGATATCTGCTGACCTCGACCAGCAGAAGCCTTGAATGTTGCAAACTGCACCATGATATACAGAGTTGTAAAACCAGATAAAAACAAAAACATTTTCAACAGGAATAAAGTGTGTGAAAGCTTTCTGCAGAAGATCTTAAATGAAGCAAATTACCTTGAAAAACTTTGTGGGAAGTCAGGATCAGTGTTGTGGGTGTAGATCAGGGCAGCTCATTGGGGGAAACCACTAGTCCTCCTGTGGGGGGCCCAGAAGGCTGGGGATTGCTGCTGCTGACAAATTACGAAAATGATGCCTTGTGTGTCTCTCCTTTCAGTAGCTGTGTTGAGGGGGAGAGACCACCTTTGAGCTGCTGGAGGGAGAGACACACAGGGCATCATTCAGTAATTGCCCCTCTGCTCTGCCTCACCGATTCCCCCCCGTCCTGCCTACTTATGATTCCACGTGTGTGCTTCCCTGTGTACCCAGCCCCCCTTCTACAGCCATGCAGAGCAAGATAGTTCAAGCCGTGATTTGTCATAATTGTGATGATTATGGTTTACAGCTCATGAAAACCCCAAATCCACAATCTCAGAAAATTAGAATATTACATGCAATCAATAAAACAAGGATTGTACACAGAACAATATCGGACCTCTGAAAAGTAGAAGCATGCATATGTACTCAGTACTTGGTTTGGGCCCCTTTTGAAGCAATTACTGCCTCAATGCGGCATGGCATGGAAGCTAATAGCCTGTGGCACTGCTGAGGTGTTATGGAAGACCAGGATGCTTCAATAGCGGCCTTCAGCTCTTCTGCATTGTTCGGTCTCATGTCTCTCATCATTCTCTTGGTAATGCCCCATAGATTTTCTATGGGGTTCAGGTCAGGCGAGTTTGCTGGCCAATCAAGCACAGTAATCCCGCGGTCATTGAACCAGGGTTTGGTGCTTTTGGCAGTGTGGGCAGGTGCCAAGTCCTGCTGGAAAATGAAGTCAGCATCCCCATAAAGCTCGTCTGTGGAAGGAAGCATGAAGTGCTCCAAAATCTCCTGGTAGACGGCTGCGTTGACCCTGGACTTAATGAAGCACAGTGGACCAACACCAGCAGATGACATGGCTCCCCAAATCAACACAGACTGTGGAAACTTCACACTGGACTTCAAGCATCTTTCAGTGTGTGCCTCTCCATTCTTCCTCCATACTCTGGGTCCTTGGTGCAAAAGTTGCTCTCATCAGAAAAGAGAACTTTGGACCACTGAGCAACAGACCAGGTCTGTTTTTTTTTTTTTTTAGCCCAGGTAAGACGCTTCTGACGTTGTTTGTTGTTCAGGAGCAGCTTGACAAGAGGAATACGACATTTGAAGCCCATGTCCAGGATCCTTCTGTGTGTGGTGGCTCTTGATGCACTAACTCCAGCCTCAGTCCACTCCTTGTGAAAGTCCCCAACACTTTTGAATGGCCTTTTCCTGACAATCCTCTCCAGGCTGCGGTCATCCCTGCTGCTTGTGCACCTTTTTCTTCCACACTTTTCCCTTCCACATAACTTTCTATTAATGTGCTTTGATACAGCACTTTGGGAACATCTAACTTCTTTTGCAATTACCTTTTGAGGCTTTCCCTCCTTATGGAGGGTGTCAATGATGGTTTTCTGCACAACTGTCAGGTGAGCAGTCTTTCCCATGATTGTGATTCCTACTGAACCAGACTGAGAAACCATTTAAAGGCTCAGGAACCCTTTGCAGGTGTTATGGCTTAATTAGCTGATTAGAGTGGGACACTTTGAGCCTAGAATATTGCACCTTTTCACAATATTCTAATTTTCTAAGATTGTAGATTTGGGGTTTTCATGAGCTGTAAGCCATAATCATCACAATTATGACAAATCACGGCTTGAACTATCTTGCTTTGCATGTAATGAGTCTATCTCATATATTAGTTTCACCTTTTAAGTTGCATTACTGAAATAAATGAACTTTTGCACGATATTCTAATTTTTGAGTTTCACCTGTATAAATACATCAGTAGTTCATATAGTGAACTCAGTGTAGACTTATTCACCCTGAGGTCATCACAGAGGACAAGGGGACAATGTTTACGTCTGGAGGAAAATAAATGTAATCTCCAAACACAGAAAGGTTTCTTCACAGTGAGAGCTGTGAAAATGTGGAATAGACTGCCTCAAGAGTTGGTTCTGGCCAGCTCAGTGGATTTCTTTAAAAAAGGCCTGGACTCTTTCTTCTTTCTTAGATACACACAGAATATAGAGGGAAGCAGAACAAAGGAAAGGTTTGCTGTATGGGATAGGCAAAGAACCCCCTACAGTGGATGAGAGAAAGGCTGGTTGTAGAAAAGAAGGTGGAGTGGAGGAAGTCAGGGTCAGTGTAGGGGGTGTTGATAGGAGTCTGCATATAAAGACAGGCTCGATATAAAGGAGATAATAGGATAATAGGTAGAGGGTAGGTTGTCATGTTTCACATGACTGTCATATTGACTGTCATATGCCTTTAAGTGTTTTCTATATGTTGTCTCTGCTCCTCCTTTTCCTTTGGCTTAGTTAATGCTGTATAGATAGCCCACCCTTTTTCCCAGAAATGCATTGCAGCTCTAGCCTCATGTCATGAAGCAGGACACATTATGATCTTTTGACCTATAAGATGTTCAATGTTGTAAGATTCTCTCAGTTTATGGAATAAACTTCACAAGATCTACAAGATATCATCTTGATTGAGTCACTGACTGTGGTATCCAACTGAGATTGGAGTTATCGTTATCTCATCACAACTGTAAGTTACAGAGATCACACTATCAATGCTTAGATTGGAGAGACAGAACATGGGTTGAAGATAGGTTTGGTGCAGAGGGTAGGCTGAGGATAGGCTAGATATAGAGGGGAGGCAGAAGATAAGTTTGGTGTAGTTGAAAGCAGAATAGGTTTGGTGTAGAGGGGAGGCAGAGGATAGGCTGAATATAGGAAGTAGGGAAGGATAGGTTTGGTGTAGAGGTGAGGTCGAGTATAGGCTAGATGTAGAAGGGAAGCAGAGAAGAGGCTTTGTATACAGTAGAGGGCAAGGCAGAGGTTAGGATGGCTGTAGAGAGAAGGTTGAGAATAGGTTTGTTGTAGACCTGTGTCAAATGTTAGGATGATATAGAGAGGAGGCAGAGGATAGGCTGGATGTAGAGGGGAAGCAAATAACAGAACTGGATTTAGAGAGGAGGCGGATGATACTGGATGTGGAAGGAAGGCAGAGGATAGTTTGGATGCAGAGGTAAAGCCGAAGATAGGCTGGATGTAGAGATGAGGCAGAGACTAGGCTGGATATAGAGAGAAGGCATCAGATAGGTAGGATGTAGAGATGGAACAGAGAATAGGCTAGAAGAAACACTAAATGACGGTAGGAAAAAGACCAGGTGGTCTTTTTTAAACCTTTTTGCTGAAGATCAATATGGGGGAATCAGGACCTCCTTCTTCCTCTTGGTGAACCCTCTAATGATAGCTAAAGATCTATACAGAGGCATCAGGACCTCCTTACTCCTGTTGGTGATCCCCATAGTGATAACTAAACATCTATATAGGGGAATCAGGACTACCTTCCTTCTGCTGGGAATCCTTCTAGTGATAGCAAAAGATCTATATAGAGGAATCAGGACCTCCTTCCTCCTGTTGGTGATCCCTCTAGCATTAACTAAAAATCTATATAGTGGAATTGGGCCTTTCTCCTGCTAGGGATCCTTCTAGTGATAACAATAGATCTATAAGGGAGAATAAGTTCCTCCTTTGTTCTGCTGGCGATCACTCTAGTGAAAACTAAAAATCTATAGTGGGGAATCAGGACCTTCTTGTGGGCGAGGCTCAGTGTTCCCCTTGTTGGGACTGTTCTGTCCTCGCTACATGTTTCCCTTTGTGTAATTCGACATGCAACTAAACCCTCTCATTCTGCAAAAAGCCAGACTGAATGTAATATTGAAGCTTTATTAACAAAACAGAGTGGGTAAACTAATGAAAAAACAGATGAGAAAAACACACAATCAATGTATGAATACACACAATGAAATAATTAGGCTGCAGATGGCAATAAGTCCATGCTCACCAGTGATGCTGCCTCTAGATGATGTAAGTACAGTTGACAACATGTGCTCCAGAGAATTATGGCTGGTTCCTTTCCCTCCCTCCTTTTCTTCAGCTCTTAAAATGGAGTCTGAGCTCCAAGATGTACCTGTTTCCTTTTCTTAAAAGAGGGATAATGGGAGCTTTTATTAACTAAACAGTTTCTGGTTTCTGCAAAACAGTACATTTATTCTGGGCTCCATCTAGTCGCCAAATTTAATATCACAGACAGGACAATTTGATAAATATCCTTGTTGGAGGCAGCACAGGGAGCCTCGGTCATGTAACATCAAGTCGATACTCCAGACTTAGAGGTGATATAGTTAACTCTTTGTAATCCGAGGCCATACTTCTTACACTATTGACACTAAAGCACTTCTGACAGAACTTCTGTTAGAGAGCACCTCTCCCTCCAGGTTTGCAGCATTTCTGAGCTGGTACCATGGACCAGTCTCCACCAACTCAGTTTCGTCACCTCACTCCCAGTGACAATGCCCATATGTTGCTATTGGACAAAGGAAAGGCACTTCTCCATAATTCCATGTTTGTTCTCCACCCTTCACTACATTACCTGTGACTCCCAGGCTAGATCCCTAAGTGCTCTGTGCCATGAGTTCAGTCCCAGTATGGGGGGAGCTGGTCACTAGTGAAAAGAGCAAGCATAACACCCCTTTTCTACCAGAGCATCTGTCACCTCTGCTATGTCACCCATTTCTTGGCAAGTTGGCTGTTATAGCAAGCGACACAACTACAGTAATCATTAGCAATGGCAATATAGCCTCCTCATGACAGCTCTCTTCTTGTTAGACTCCTGTATTGTATCTTCTCTAACCTGTTCAGTCCCCTGCTGTAAACCCTGTTCTTTTGATACACCATGCATGCACCCCTTTAGAGACTTCAGACCAGGCAATTTAGATGCATAATAAAGACCCTTTACTGAGGTAGTTGCAGGTAACAAGTAACAGTTCTCAAAGACATCTTTCACACCCTTTCCTGTACAAAGCTCCCTAGTACCCCAAAGTAGTGCCCCATGAGGTAGTCATACCTTATGGCTAAGTCCATAAAGAACTCTTCTCAAGGAAAGAGTCCATATTAGGCAGTAAATCCACAAGAGGTAGCAATAATCTATAACAGGGTCCAGTTAAGGTACAGTATCACAAATACAAGTACATCCATAGGTTCCAAA
The DNA here is from genome assembly GCF_062004578.1 of Staurois parvus. Taxonomy (NCBI): domain Eukaryota; kingdom Metazoa; phylum Chordata; class Amphibia; order Anura; family Ranidae; genus Staurois; species Staurois parvus. The sequence continues at coordinate 150,874 of NW_028318265.1, forward strand.
CCTCACTGGGAACCCTGACTGGACTTCCTCAAGAGATGGTTCAGACCAACAGCAAAACGGCAACATTTTGGCACTATTTCCCCCTCTCTCCCTCTAGGGCACTAATGAGCCCCTTTTTATATGGTATGACCAGTAGCAGCGGTAACCTTCCACAAAAGAAAGAGAAAACTTGACCAGCATCGTTACCCTTATTTCTCAGGACCCACCAGCTCAACAGGTCAACTAAGTGCAAAATGCAATTAACCTACATTGTAATACTTGACTTCTACATACAAACAAAGAACTTCCTAATCTCAGAGCGTGTACATAGCAGAAAGAAAACTTTTAACACACCAAACCTTTGGAAGCACCTGCTCACATGCTGGTGTTCCTTCTACTGATACACGCTATAATTCTATTCACTTTTCCCACTGTTTGGCCACACTCTTTGCTGATTAGTCAATCATCTGAAATAGGTGTCCCCAAATCTTTTCCTCTGTAGTCCTGGCAGACATTGTACCCCAAATATTTTACTCCACCAAAGGATTCTTTTTCCTGGATATAGAGAGGAGGGAGAGGATAGGCTAGATATAGAGGGGAGGTGTCTGGTTTAGAAGGAGTGTCTTTCTGGAAAGTAGGAGAAACTTTTTCTGTATCCTCAGTGCTGTGACAGGCAGAGACTGCTGGAGATCAGGTGAGATTTCACAAGTTGGTGTTGTGTGTTTTGGGGGTGGGGGGTCCCCTATCATGGGATTGCAGGGAGTTTTTCATTGCCATACCTAAGAGTTATCAGAGATCCCTATGCTGCAGAAACACATGGGGGGTTGATTTACTAAAGGCAAATAGACTGTGCACTTTACAGGTGCAATTGCACTCATTTTCTGCACAGCTTAGTAAATGCGATAAAGATCTATGGATTTCCAGCATCCAATCACGTGCAAGCAAAAATACTGTTTTGTTTTGTTTTTGTTTTCTTTCCTTGTATGTGTTTGAGTATTCTTTACAAAGTGAGGCTTACCACATTTACTAAGGAAAATGAGTGAACTGCACTTGCAGAATGCACAGTCTGTTTACCACCCATACGGTCTGTCATTTTGTTGCATGTGTAGTCATGTCTGTCCTCGCACTCAGGGTTAGATTCATGTGAGATTAATAACCCCTTGTTGACAAATGCCCGATGCCCTGACCAATTACAGTGTGCTACAGATGAGGCTGTTGTCAGCAAGGGGTTAATTAGAAAGCGATTAAAAATCTCCTCTGTGTGTGAATACAATGTGGATTGTGCTGGTATAATGTGACTCGGATTTCTTCAGTTCTTGTCAGACTTTGGAATTTGTTCAGCTCACATTTCACCCAGTCATAGCCGTGTTAGAGATAGGAATTACACAAAAGCGTATCTGTGCCAAGGGGGCCTGTGCATTATAGATCTATATGGCGTGTCGGCCTGAACATTATGTATCTATATGGGAGGGGCTGCCTGTAAATTATAGATGGATATGGGTGGCCTGTAAATTATAGGACTATATGGGAGGGCTGTCTGTATATTATACAGGGGTTACATCAAGGGTCTCCAAACTTTCTAAACAAAGAGCCAGAATGAGTCAGAGAGGGCCAGAGAGTCAGACTTTAGGGGGGCCAGACTGTGGCCAGTGGGAAAAAACAATGTTCAATCGTTGGTGTCATTGGGAGGACTAGTCACTAATCTCATTGGTCCCCATTGTTGGTGTCATTGGTAGAAATTGTGCCCCATTGTTGGTGTCATTAGGAGGAATTGTGTCCTATCTTTGGTGTCACTGGGCACCATTTTTCGTGTCATTGGGAGCAATTGTGCCCCTTCATTGATGTCAGTGGGGGGAATTATGCCCCACTGTTGGTATCAGTGGATGAAACAGTCCCCCAAGGGCCAGAAAAAAAGCAAGCAAAGGGCCACATCTGGTCCCAGTTTCGAGACCACTGGGTTAGATGAACAAAAATGGAAACACTACATGATTTGTAGGTGTGAAAGTGACAACATGCTTGAAACCCAACATGATGTAACATTCTTTTGCTTCCACTGTGTGATGAGACACCTAGCTAACAGGTGGGAAGCCTCACTTTCATCACTCACTGCATGCACTGCTAGTAATACAGAGTCATGTCAGAGCTTACTGAGCTTCAAAGAGGGCAAACTGTTGATGCCGCTTAACTGGTGTCTCTGTGACTGAAGTTGCCAATTTTTGTCGTTTTGCGAGGTACAGTGTCAAATATTATGACGGCATATACAGTTTCTGGGAAAAGGTGTCTAACAGGGGGGTATGCTTTCTTCATATTTTATCTCTGAGGTTTTATAACCACTTTAAAGATCCTCTCTGTAGATCTATACGGGATGAGCTATGTGTACATTATAGTTCTACTGTATATGGGAAGAGCTGCTTGTACAATATAGATCTATACAGGAAAGGTTGCCTATACATTGTAGATCTATATGAGAGGGTCTGTCTGCCCATGAAAGATCTATATGGGGAAAGGAGGAGATGACTATTATAGATCTATATGGGAGGGACAGTCTGTACATCATAGATCCTCTCTATAGATCTACTGTATATGGGAAGAGCTGCTTGTACAATATAGATCTATACAGGAAAGGTTGCCTATACATTGTAGATCTATATGAGAGGGTCTGTCTGCCCATGAAAGATCTATATGGGGAAAGGAGGAGATGTCTATTATAGATCTATATGGGAGGGACAGTCTGTACATCATAGATCCTCTCTATAGATCTACAGTATATGGGAGGGGCTGCCTGTACATTATAGATCTATATGGGAGAGCATTCTGTAAACCAGTGGTCTCCAAACTGTGGCCCAAGGGCCAGATGTGGCCCTTTGCTTGCCCTTATCCGGCCCTTGGGGACTATTCCTCCATCAACAGTGGAGCATAATTTATGCCACAGACACAAATGATGGAGCACTATTCCTCCCACTAATATTAATGATGCAACAGTATTCCTCTCACTGAAACCAACAATGGGGCACTATTCCTCCCACTGGCTCCAACAATGGGGCACTAGGTCTTCAATTGATACCAATGATGGAGCGTTACTCCTCCTTCTATTGACCACCAACCCTAAGGTAATGTTTATTCTCATTGATGCTGGGTCACGGACATTTTCTAACCCCATTGGCCACATTCCGGCCCCCTGACAGTCTGAAGGACAGTAAACTGGCCCTTTGTTTGAAAAGTTTGGAGACCTCTGCTGTAAACTGTAGATCTGCTCTATAAAAATATAAGTGCATATAAAGTCTAGAGGCCAGTTCTGCTCTGTACAGTGTAGGTTCTCTCTATATGGAGGCTATAAAAGCCAAATCTGCACATGTACATTACGGGTTCTCTGAAAAAGTCTTTACAGAGGGATATATCCGCAATATTCTCCTAGAAAATGGATGCTCTGTATATCAGTATAAGATACAGTTACTTTTGGGCAATACATGAGCAGTATGTACTATATCCTTCTGAGCCCATTATAAACAACAGGAGAGAGTAAACTACAAATGAACAGCCTAGGCTCCTAACGCATAGGTCCTAACGGCTCCTCTGTCCCTACAATAAATTGGGACAGAGCCATCAAAGGCTACAGAAGATTTTAAAGTATAACTAAAGGCATTTTTTGTTATGGATAGAGTGGAGAGGGATTAAATTATATGTCAGGTTTGGGTCGCCATCACAGAGATTTCTCCTCTCAATTTGTTCTATTTACCATTTTTGGAAAGTGTGAAAGTAAAATATCAACATTTTGAGCTTTCACAGAAATAGAGGGGAAATCGTTCAATGGGGACACTAGTTCTGGTGACCCCGGTGACACCCATGGATTCCCTCACTTCCTTTTTTGGCTATGGGACAGGAATTGCAAGGCAATATCCCCAGTAGGACACAGGAGTTATAACCCTCCCTTACTGTATCCAAAATGGAAAAAAAAAGTTTTTCCTTTAGTTTTACTTTAAGGAGGCTTCTTTTTAATGTGGAGTTGGCCTACATTTTTGAACTGAAAGGGATCCCTGGTTGGTGGGTAGGTCTAACATATGACACAGCGTAGTGTGCTTTTGGTAAAAGTGAACTAACCCTTTAGCTGATCAAGCTCAAGATAAAAGCTGACTGGTTACAATACACAATTGTTCCAGATTCTGTCTGCTCCAGCTTAGTAAATTACCCCAAAAGTGTTGAATTACTCAAAAAAAAAAAGCCTAATTTAACCAAAATTATGAACAGAAACACAAATTGGGTCAACCTGTCTGTTTTTCCGATGGACCCAATCAGACCATTCATTGCTTTCTATGGAGCACTGGATGTAAACGGACATGCATCCATTTACACCTGCCTGCATTCGGTCATCTAAAAGCAGATAGATGAATGAGGGATCTAATGGATCGGATCAGATGACAGTTGGATGTAAACGGACAAGTGGTCTGGATGTAAACAAACAGGAGGAAAGCGGGCTGTGTCCATGGACCTGTCATCCGCCTGCTCATCAGGGGTCAGTGGACAGATGCCTTGCTGAGCAGGCGCATCCACTGGCAGAATCCGCCCAAATGAAAGGGGCATTAGTGTGACTTATCTTGGCCCTTCAAAGACAAAAGGTCCATCTCTTGACCTTCTCTTCATATGTTGTTTGTCTGTCTCCCTACCAACCTGAAATTAGCCTCCCTTTTCCAATGTTCAGCTGAGGAAGTAACTATGAGTACACAAACAGCTTGGAAGGTCACTCTCTACAAAGAGCAGGGAAAGATTTATCCTACAGTAATTCAGAAAGTTTCTTGAGCCATCAATGAAAAACTAAGGTCTCCCCTCCGCACTGGATACTGGATACTTTTAAACATGCTCCAGCTTTGTCTGATCCATCTCATTTATCTTGGACTTCCACAACTATAAAATCTATCTTGAATCTCCTGGACTATATTTGGGGTCTCTGGGTGTGCTGACTATATAGTAGCAATAAGGAAGATCTTAGCAAACGCAAACACGTTTGTCTTATGTAATTTAAGAAGAGTACCCCAAGATAATAGGCACGCCTTCCTCTTCATAATATTTCTAATACAAAATATTATTTATATCTAAGTTAAGAAATTTTATTTCAGGAAAAACCCACAAGTCAACTAGCAGGAACATTGAGTGTTTTTTTAACATACTGTTTGGTATCATACACAAAAACTATGGGATTTTTTGGAAAAACTAAACATTTTTCTGTCCGTTCTCACTTTCCCCTCCACTTTCTCCTTTACACACTTCATTTTAGCTAAGTTGTTTACTCTTAATTCCTGCCAGGGGGGAGTGCAGGGTTAACTACTTACATAAAAAAATACTATTAATTATGAACTATTTAATGTTAAATGTATTTAGGAAGCACTCAGTACTTTTTCCTGCGTTATCATTCACTGATAACCCCCTTCCCACAGCTCCAAATAAATGGCAGGATATTCTAAACACAGCAACTAGGAATGATGGGTCCCATATGGGAACTCTTGGGAGAAGACCTCCAGGATTCACCATTTTTAATACCATCTGATGTCACTCAGTAGTGCAAAATGTAACAATGACCTGAATGAGCCTTTAGAACTATTGTTTCCAACAAGAACATGGACACCAGGAAATGTAATAGGCTTTATATAGAATATGAAAGTCTGATAGTTTATTCCTCTCTTATTATCTGCAGACAAGATGTCCATCTTAAAGGAATTTGGTGACAGTGAGGTGTTCAGGGCTTTCGCTACATATGTTGCAGTTGTCCTCCTGAAAATGATGCTAATGAGTGTTTTCACCTCCTACTACAGGATTACACGCAAAGTAAGTGGCTCTAATATTGCATACTTGTGACATAAATATACAGGGTATTTAATACTGTGGGGAACATCAGATTGTGTCACTGAGTCTCACTATGATTTGAATCAAACCAATTTTTAACAATTTATGAACTAGTAGAAAGTGACATCATATAAAGAGAGAAGTGACTCTCACCCTGCTCTCATCCCTTGTGTGTGTGTAGGTCTTTGCAAATCCAGAGGATGCTGCTGCTCATGCCAAGGGAGGAGATCTGAAGAAATTTATCAGAACAGATGAAAGTGTGGAGCGAGTACGCAGGTAATGCAACCATCTCCAGTGTCAGTAGATCAGGTGCTGTCAATTCGTTACATCAATATCTATCCTGCTGGCAGGATGAGCAACTCAGTCCTTGCTGCACTTTGAATCCTTCTCTGCTCCTCAGCTACGACATTTATGTCACCACCTCCAATTGGTCAGTGCTTATTATCGATTGAATAATGAAGGTCTGTATTTCACAGGTGAAAGAAGGAGAACCCAGCCCTCTACACTGAACTGAACCACCACAAATGGCTCAAATAAGAGAATGGCAATTTCACCACTGGCCATTGCACAGAATGGTGCCATCTTCACTGAGTGGTCACAGAATATAGCCACCCCCACTAACCATTCCACAAGCCCTCAGTCCTCAAAATGATGTCACCTCATCTTACCAGTCCATGGAATAGAGCTACCCCCACTGTCCGGTCCTCAGACAGGTGCCAATATCTCTGACCAGGTCACAGATTGGTACAACCCCCACTAATTAATATATAGAATTGTATATGTACTCACCACCACAAAATAGAACTACCTCCACTGAATGGTCTGTAGAATAGAGCCACCCACACTGACCAGTCCTCATAGTGGTGCCAGCTCCATTGACCAGTCCACAGAATAGTGCCACTCCCTTTGACCAGGATCAGAATGGAAACATACCAATTGACTAATATACATAATGTAATTTTCCCCACTGGCCATTACAGAGAATAGTGTAATTCCTGCTGACCAGTACACAGAATGGAGCTACCTCCTCTGAATGGTTATTAGAATGGAGCCACACCTAGTGACTAATGAACAGAATGGAACTTTCCCCACTGGCCATTACACAGCATGGAGATTCCTCCCCTGAGTGATCTACAGATTAGAGCTACCTGACAAGTCCACAGAATGTTGTCACCCCCACTAACCAGGCCAGAGAATGGATCCACTCCAACTAATATACAGAAATAAACTTTCCACATTGGTCATTACACAGAATGGTGCTATCCCCACTGACCAATATACAGAACAGAGACACCTCCACGATATGGTCAACAGAAAAGAGCCCCCCCACTGACCAGTCATAGATTGGAGCCATCCCCACTGAATGATCTATAGATTAGAGCTACCTCCAGTGAGAAGTCCACAGAAAAATGCCACCCCCAGTAACCAGTCCAAAGAATGAAACCATCTCCACCGAAAGATAAACAGAAATAAACTTTCCCCATTGGTCTTTATACAGAATGGTGCTATTCCCACTGACTGACAATGGTGCTATCCCCACTGACAATCTACAGAACGGAGAAACCTCCACTATATGGTCTAAAGAAAAGAGTCACCCCCACTGACCAGTCCCAGAATGGAGCCACCTCCACTGAATGATTTACAGATTAGTGCTACCTCCAAGTGACAAGTCCACAGAATGGTGCTATTCTCACTGACCATTCTACAGTATGGAGCCACCTCCACTATATAGTCAACAGAAAAGAGTCACACCCCCACTGACCAGACATAGCATGGAGCAAGGGCGGACTGGCAGCTCATGGGGACCCTGGGCAATAAGAGATAATGGAGCCCCCTGTGTCTCCACCTATACTAAAGCCAAAGCCACACCCACACAACACCCCACCTACATATTGCAGCTCAGATGCATAAAAAGGGCATTAAAAATAATGTAAAAAATAATAAAACAAGTTGTGTGGTCCCCCTCCATTCATTCCAAGCCCTTCAGGTCTGGTATGGGTTTTGAGGGGAACCAACACGCTACAATTAAGAAAAAATGGCGTGGGATCCCCCCAAGATCTATACCAGACTCTTATCCGAGCATGGTCTGGATAAAAGCGCACAGATGTGTCCCAAAGGAAATAAGTGAATGGTATATGTCAACTATGATTGGTGGGGAAAAAACTCACTGCTGCCATGGTAAAAACACATCGGTTTGTGGGAGGTATGAACAGGAGCCAGGCGCTGTGTAGTTTTGTGATAGAAATAATACACCTTGTATGGAGGTGTGTCTTTAATAAGTCATATGGTAAAACAATAATAAATAACCAGCCTGTGGCTTTAGGAAGCCAGGTTCCAAGATGGACGGCCCGTCCACTCAGAGGGAAGCAGTGGAGTAGAATGCCTGTCAGTGCAGGGACCACGTTTACCCGACGTCCCAGCGTCCTGGATGACGTCAACACGATGTGGAGAGACAGAGGGGGGGAACTCTTGCTGGAGCCGCAGCTTTAGAAGGAAGAGGCCGGTTGCTGGGACAACATGTTTCGCGCGCATGCGCTTTGTCAAGTCCTTGACAAAGCGCATGCGCGCGAAACATGTTGTCCCAGCAACCGGCCTCTTCCTTCTAAAGCTGCGGCTCCAGCAAGAGTTCCCTCCCTCTGTCTCTCCACATCGTGGTGACGTCATCCAGGACGCTGGGACATCGGGTAAACGTGGTCCCTGCACTGACAGGCATTCTACTCCACTGCTTCCCTCTGAGCGGACGGGCCGTCCATCTTGGAACCTGGCTTCCTAAAGCCACAGGCTGGTTATTTATTATTGTTTTACCATATGACTTATTAAAGACACACCTCCATACAAGGTGTATTATTTCTATCACAAAACTACACAGCCCCTGGCTCCTGTTCATACTTCTTATCCGAGCATGCAGCCCGGAAGGTCAGCAAAGGGGGGGCCGAGCGAGCCCCCCCCTCCTGAACCATACCAGGCCACATGCCCTCAACATGGGGGGTGCTTTGAGGGGTCCCCCCCCCCAAAGGCACCTTGTCCCCATGTTGATGGGGACAAGGGCCTCTTCCCCACAACCCTGGCCTGTGGTTGTCGGGGTCTTCGAGCAGGGGGCTTGTCGGAATATGGAATCCCCCTTTAGCAAGGGGACCCCCAGATCCCACCCTCCCCTATGTGAATGAGTATGGGATACATGGTACCACTACCCATTCACAAAAAAAGTAGGACACTCAACGTTACGGGTGCTTTATTCTTCCAAATCAAATACACTTTTGCACACTGGTACTGACTAGTATGCCAGTGTTTCTCTTCTCCCTAAGTTTTTCTCCATCACTCAGCAAATGTGACCCCAGTGCTGACAGAGGGGCAAACAAGGATGCTGTGCAGTCGATCAATATCCTCCTTATTGACTGATAATGTCATTGGTTGTCAGGATGCCGGTGGCTAGAAGGTTCTAATGGTACACAATGAAAACCCGTGGCTTGGTGTAACTAAAAGGCAGACTTGATCCACCTCTGGCTTTTATATAATTTGTAGGCAATATTTAGGCAATTTGCCAAGGCACCCCTGAAAAAAACTTCTAGGCACCCCAGGGTGCCTAGACACCCTGGTTGAAAAAGGCTGGTTTACAGAATAGATCCACCCACCACTGACCAGTCCACAATAAGGTGCTATGCCCAAGAATCAGTCCACACAATGGAGCCATCCCCACTGACCATTTCTGAGAATTGTGCCACTCCCACTGTACTCGCCTCAGAATGGTGCCACCCTCACTTACTAGTCCACAGAATGGTACCATTCCCATTAGGGAAAATGGAGGATTTGTACTCTCATATGAAATGCAACCTTTTATGAATCCATATTTGATTGTTATAGAATATATAGATGATATCTTCTTGTATTATTATGAACCCATGTAAAAGAGATGCAGTTCCTTAAAGTGTCACTAAACCCACAACAGTAAAAACAGTCTATATTTGCAATAAAGCATGCTTGATATACTCACTGTGAAACCTAAGGGGTTAATCCTCTGCATTGTGTAAAAAGGCTGTTTGATCCTGACTTCTCTGATCCTCCCCTTCTTCCAGTGCACCCCTCTTATCTCCTGATAAGACATATCATGTGGAGTCACTCTGCACATGCTCAGTTTGGTGTGTATTGCTAGAGAGGCTTTTTTTGTTTTTTTTTCATGGGAGAGTGCATGTGATAAGAACAGGGCCAATCAGCACTGTCCAGACAGAGGGTCAAGGGCCCTGCAGCCTCATAAAGCAGAAAGAAAACCCCTCCTTTAACCAGTACTCTGCTGAACACTGATAGAAGTCACAAGACTGTTATACACAGCTAATGAGAAAATGTATTTATTAGTTTATATTTATTAAAATAATTGCATTTCCACGTTCTGTGTACTGTGGGAGACCAGATATAGTGAATGCGGGGTCCTGGGTTTAGTAACACTTTAAAGCATTGTGTGCAGTCATTGTCCAGTGATTTATACACAAAATGTTACATTGTTTCAATGGTACGCAGTCAGAGTGGATGAGTCAGATAAAAGTAGATATTTTGTCCAATTTATTTAGCTTCTTCCAGATCTTCGTACAGTAGTTGTTGGTGGTCCCTCCACAATAAAAGCAGTGCATTTTCAACATTTATAGGAAGTAGCTTTTTGAGCTTTGCTCCCAGTTTACTTGCAAAAGGTGTAAAAATATTACAGCCGCTAAGCAGGTTATATGGGCGACGTCAACATTTATTTGAAAAGACATTACAGTGTGTTGGCGGCTATTCTTTCATTGTGACAGCGGAGAATGGAAAAGCTGCGTCCAGTTTATCACGCAGTGTGCGTCCCAAAATATCACAAATCCTACAGAGCTCCTCGCCATAACATCATATCGATTTATCCATCACATTGTATAGATTACCAAATATCTGGGGAAAATGACGCTTTATTGGTGTGAACTTAAATCTAGCTTTTCCAGGGCTGTGACAGCTTTTCCTTTTGTGTTCACAGGTGTCATCTGAACGACATTGAGAACATTATACCGTTTGTGGGACTTGGTCTGGTCTATGTGCTCAGTAATCCCGAATTATCGACTGCACTTTTACATTTCCGCATCTTTGCCGGTTCTCGCATTCTGCACACAATCTCCTATCTAACGCCACTGCCACAGCCAAGCCGAGCACTGACCTTCTTCATCGGATTTCTTGTCAATGCTTCCATGGCATATGCAATTCTGAGTACCATCTCTTATTTTTAAAGCTGACCCCATATTGGTACACATACAGAATTCATGGTTGTTTCTTTTCTATTAGGTTCTTTTGTCTGTATGGGAAAAAAATAAATCTTTGAGATTCTTTCCATGGCTCTCTATATATTTTGTCATTATTACAATTATAGGAAAACATATACAGCTCAGGCAATATACACCTAAATCTTTGTGAGACACCGTAACATCAAAACAATCCTGAGACAGAATCACATGACATCTTATAAGTGACAGCCCTCTTTTCCACTGGTTAACAAGAAGATCTCTAGTTGCAATTGAACACGTCGCATAATTGCTCCTGTATTTGAAGGGCCACCATCCAATCCCTGTCTTTTGTAGAACCACAATTCCCAACATGCCCTGTTGGTGACCGCATGTATAGGTTTGCTGATAGGGCATGCTGGGAATTGTAGTTCTACAAAAGACAGAGATTGGACGGCAGCCCTTAAAATATAGATTCAGAATATGTCTTTAGGTTAAGTAATGTTTCCAAGTAAGGGACTAGTCAGGCTTCTGTCTGGAATGTTTAGTGAAATAATGTTCTCTGGGAGTTTATTTCATTTCTCCTCTCACTGACATATTTCTCTTAAAGATTGCGTATTGCTTCCTTTATTAGAGATTTTGTCAGATGGGAAGGTGTGGCAGGGGGTTTGCTGAGTCCTGGACCTTGGTGGTGAGGGTTGTGGCAAGGTGTCTGAGCCTCCATGGTAAGAGTTATAGCACGATGCACAGTGTATCCTTAGTCTCTGTAGTGAGTTTTGGCAAGGTGCATGGTGTGTCCTGGGTCTCAGTGATGAGTTGGGACAGGGTGCATGGTGTATCCTAGGTCTCAGTAATGAGTTGGGACAGGGTGCATGGTGTGTCCTGGGTCTCAGTGATGAGTTGGGGCAGGGTGCATGGCGTATCCTAGGTCTCAGTGATGAGTTGGGACAGGGTGCATGGTGTATCCTAGGTCTCAGTAATGAGTTGGGACAGGGTGCATGGTGTGTCCTGGGTCTCAGTGATGAGTTGGGGCAGGGTGCATGGCGTGTCCTAGGTCTCAGCGATGAGTTGGGGCAGGGTGCATGGTGTGTCCTGGGTCTCAGTGGTGAGTTGGGACAGGGTGCATGGCGTATCCTAGGTCTCAGTGATGAGTTGGGGCAGGGTGCATGGTGTATCCTAGGTCTCAGTGATGAGTTGGGGCAGGGTGCATGGCGTGTCCTGGGTCTCAGTGATGAGTTGGGGCAGGGTGCATGGTGTGTCCTGGGTCTCAGTGATGAGTTGGGGCAGGGTGCATGGCGTGTCCTAGGTCTCAGTGATGAGTTGGGGCAGGGTGCATGGTGTGTCCTGGGTCTCAGTGATGAGTTGGGACAGGGTGCATGGCGTATCCTAGGTCTCAGTGATGAGTTGGGGCAGGGTGCATGGTGTGTCCTAGGTCTCAGTGATGAGTTGGGGCAGGGTGCATGGCGTGTCCTGGGTCTCAGTGATGAGTTGGGGCAGGGTGCATGGTGTGTCCTGGGTCTCAGTGATGAGTTGGGGCAGGGTGCATGGTGTATCCTAGGTCTCAGTGATGAGTTGGGGCAGGGTGCATGGTGTGTCCTGGGTCTCAGTGATGAGTTGGGGCAGGGTGCATGGTGTGTCCTAGGTCTCAGTGATGAGTTGGGGCAGGGTGCATGGTGTGTCCTGGGTCTCAGTGATGAGTTGGGGCAGGGTGCATGGTGTGCTCGGGCTCAGTAAGGCCTTATGGTGGGATTAGCTAGGGGTTCTGTAGTGTGAGCATGCCCTTCCCCACTCTCTCTCTCTCTTTCTCCCCTACCACACTCTGACTGCCATTCCCTTCCATCATCTCTCTCATCTCATCTTTCTCTCACCCACTCTTTATCTCTCCTCCTCTCCTTCCCTGCTCCCCTCGGTCTTTCTCTCTCTTTATTCCTTCCTGTTCCCCTCTTTCTGTCTCTGTACCTCCCCAAATAATCTTTATTGGCAGGACAAAATACATTTTACAGTTGGCAAAGCAATTGGATAATGTGAGGTGGTAAGCGGGTGGAAGAAATAAGCCCAGGGACATTATCATGGTAAGGGATACTATAAAGAGGGTATTTATGAGGTTAGTCCAGAGAAATTATCATAGATATGGGATAATATAAAGAGGATAGGAGATGAGTCCAGGATATTATCAGGGGTAAGAGATAATAATAAAGAGGGAATGAGGTGAGTCCAGGGATATTACTAGGGGTAAGGGATAATATAATAGGATAGGTGGTGAGTCAAAAATAATCATCAGGATAAGGGATAATTTAACAATAATAATAATAATAACAACAATAATAGGGGACTAGGGGGTGAGTTCATGTAGGGGATTTATAAGTTCAGGATGTCCCTCTCAGTCTGAGACCTTCTTTAATATATTGTGCAGCTACTTAGGGCCCTGTAGCAGGAAGTGGGCCTCATCTTCCAGGAATCTCTGGGCACACCGCTGGCAAAGTTTGCCTTTCTTGGGCTTGTAGGTCTACCTGTGCTGCCTTGATTCAATTTCCAGGCTGTGTATGATCAGTCTATACAGGCTCACGGTCTGTGTTTGGGCTCTTGTAGCATTTCCAGTTATGAGGCTAGTTTGTAGTCTCTCTGTAGTGACTTTTAAGTAGTTGGTTTCTGCAAAGTTGAAATTTCTTCATTTTCTGACATATTTCTGTTTGGAATTGTTCATTATGTCCTTTATTTCTAATTTTGTCAGGCCACATTGTCGGGGGTTTTAGATGAGCAAGCTGCTGATGAGTTGTTACAGGCCACACGGTTTGGCCTGGTCTTTGTTAGTCAGTAAGGTTTTATGGAGGTATGAGTCAGGGCTGCTGTTTTGTCAGATGGGGAGTTGTGGCAGGGTCTTGTGACTGGTCCCAATATCATGTTTCACATGACTGTCATATGCCTTTAAGTGTTCTCTGTATTTTGTCTCTGCCCCTCCCTTTCCTTTTGTTTAGTTAATGCTGTATAGATAGCTCACCCCTTTTCCCAGTAATGCATTCCAGCAAGCCTCATGTCTCATAAAACAGATCACATTATGATCTTTTGACCTATCAGATGTTCATTGTTGTAAGATTCTCTCAGTTTATGGAATAAAGTTCACAAGATCTACAAGGTGTCATCCGATTGAGTCACTGGCTGTGATATTCACCATCAACTCTCATCACAACTGTAAGTTACAGAGATCACACTTTCAACGCTTAGATTGGAGAGACAGAACACCCAATATGATAATGCTCTCTTTTCTACTACAAACAGTAAAGGGAATCTGCCCAGCTTTGCACAGCAGGCAGTGTTGGTGAAGTGGGCAAATTTGGAGGGCTGCAGGAATGGTTGGCAACTCTACGTGGGGGGGGGGAGGGGGTTCTGCCCCCCCCCCTTATCTGGGCCAGAGTTGTGGCCCTTAAACGGGCCAGGGTTGTGGGGAAGTGGTCCTTGTCATCAAAATGTGGAAAAGGTGCTTTGCTGGGGATGGGCCCTGGCAAGGTGTTGAGGACTGGTTCAGGAAGAAGAGAAGGGGTACATGTCCCCTCCTCTCCTATGGCAAACCAGGCTACATGCATAGTCTCTGGAGGTCTATGGAGGGGAGCCCAACAGAATCATAAGATCTCTCTCTGTCCCTCTTTTTCTTTTGTCCTCTCTGCCCCCCCCCCTGACTCTCCTTCACTGTCCCTCTGTTTATCTTTCTTTTCCTGTCTCCTCTCTCTCTATCTGACTCTCCCTCCCTCTCTCTCCGTGTCCCCTCTCTCTCTTTACTCTCCTCTCTGTCCCTCTCTTCCTCTTTTCCTCCCTGTGTCCCCTCCCCTGTCTCTCTGACTCTCCCTCCTTGGCCCTCTCTTTCTTTTTTCTTCCTTGTCCCCCTTCTCTCTCTCTCTGACTCTCCCTCCCTGGCCCTCTCTTTTTCCTTCCCCCCCCTCTGACTCTCCACCCGTCTCTCACCCTCCCTGTACCCCCTCTCTCCACTATCTCTCCACTATCTACCTATTCCCAATCGCTCTCTCTCCGACTCTCCCTCCCTGTCCTTCTTTCTTTTTCCCTCCCTGCTTTCCCCCTCTCTCTGACTCTCCCTCTATGTCCTTCTTTTTCTCTTCCTGTCCCCTTTCTCTCTATTTGACTCTCCTTCCCTGTCCCTCTCTTTCCCTCTCCCTCCCTGCCCCCCCTTTCTCTCTCTGATATTCCCTCCCTGTCACTCTCTTTTTCTTTCCCTCCCTGTCAAACCTTTCCTCTCTCTCTCTCTGACTCTCCCCACCCTCTCTCTCCCTGCCCCCCGTATGTGACTTTCCCTCCCTCTATTTCTCTCTCCCTCTCTGTCCCCCTTTCTTTCTCTGACTCTCTCTCTCTCTCTTTTCTTCCCTGCCTCCCCCCTTTGACCCCCTTTCCTGTAGCTCTCTCTCTCTCCCTCTGTGTCCCCCCTCTCTGACTCTCCCTTCCCCTCTTTCTTTTTCCCTCTCTGTCCTCCCTCTTTCTCTGTCTCCCCCTCCCTGCCCTTTTTTTTCTCTCTCTCTTCCTGTCCCTTCTCTCTTTCTGTGACTCTCCTTTCCTGCCCCTCCCCTTTGACCCTCTCTCCCTGTCCCTCTCTCTTTCCCTCCCTGTCTCCCCTCTCTATTTGACTCTCCCTCCCTGCCAACCCCTCTCTCTCTCTGACTCTCCCTCCCTGTCTCCCTTCTCTCTCTGACTCTCCCTCCCTGTCCATCTCTTTCTCTCTCCCTCCCTGCCCTCCCCTCTCTCTCTCTGACTCTCCCTCCATGTCCATCTCTTTCTCTCTCCCTCCCTGTTCCCATCCCCTCTCTCTCTCTGACTCTCTCTCCCTGTCCCTCTCTTTCCCTCCCTGCCCCCCCTCTCCTCTCTCTTTCTGACTTACCCCCCCTGTCCCTCTCTCTCTCTACCTCCCTCTTCTCTTTCTCTCTCTGACTCTTCCTCCCTGTCCCTCTCTCTCTCTCCCTCCCTCACGGCCCCCACTCTTCTCTCTCTCTCTGACTCTCCCCCCTGTCCCTGTCTTTCTTTCTCCCTCCATGCCCCCCGACTCACCCTATCTGTCTCTCTTTCTTTCTCCCTGCCCCCCCCCTCTTCCCCCTCTCTCTGACTTACCCTCCCTGTCCCTCTCTCTCTCTACCTCCCTGCCCCCCTCTTCTCTCTCTCTGACTCTCCCTCACTGTCCCTCTCTCTCTCCCTCCCTCACTGTCCCCACTCTTCTCTCTCTCTCTCTCTGACTCTCCCTCCCTGTCCCTGTCTTTCTTTCTCCCTCCATGCCCCCCACCCGACTTACCCTCCCTGTCCCTCTCTCTCTCTACCTCCCTGCCCCCCTCTTCTCTTTCTCTCTCTGACTCTCCCTCCATGTCCCTCTCTCCCTCCCTCACTGTCCCCACTCTTCTCTCTCTCTCTGACTCTCCCTCCCTGTCCCTGTCTTTCTTTCTCCCTCCATGCCCCCCACTCGACTCACCCTCCCTGTCTCTCTCTCTTTCTCTCTCTGACTCTCCCTCCATGTCCCTCTCTCTCTCCCTCCCTCACTGTCCCCACTCTTCTCCCTCTCTGAATCTCCCTCCCTGTCCCTGTCTTTCTTTCTCCCTCCATGCCCCCCTGACTCACCCTCCCTGTCTCTCTCTCTCTTTCTTCCCCCCCGCCCCCCCCTCTTCTCTCTCTCTGACTTACCCTCCCTGTCTCTCTCTCTCTCTACCTCCCTGCCCCCTTCTTCTCTTTCTCTCTCTGACTCTCCCTCCCTGTCTCTCTCGCTCTCCCTCACTGTCCCCACTCTTCTCTCGCTGACTCTCCCTCCCTGTCTTTGTTTCTCCCTCCATGCCACCCCCCCCCCCGACTCACCCTCCCGGTCTCTCTCTCTTTTTCCCTCCCTGTCCCCCCTCTTCTCTCTCTGACTCTCCCCTCCTGTTCCTCTCCTTCTCTCTCCCTCCCTACCCCCTATTTTTCTCATGCTCTTCCTCTCTGTCTCTCTCTTTATCTTTCCTTCCCTGCCCCCCCTTTGACCCTCCTCCCTTATCTCTCTCTCCCTCCCTGACCCCCCTCTCTCTCTCTCTGACTTTACCTCCCTGCCCCCCCCCCTCTGACTCCCCCATCTTATCCTCCCTCTCCCTCTCTGACTCTACCTCCCTGCCCCCTGACTCTCTCTCCCTGTCCCTCCCCATCTCTCTCTCTCCCTCCCTGTCCCCCTTCTCTCTCTCTGACTCCCCCTCCCTGTCCCTCTCTCTAACTCCCCCCCTCCCTCCCTGCCCCTCCTCGCTCTCTGACTCCCCCTCCCTGTCCCTCTCTCTAACTCCCCCCCTCCCTGTCCCCCTTCTCTCTCTGACTCCCCCTCCCTGTCCCTCTCTCTAATTCCCTCACCCTCCCTGTCCCCCCTCGCTCTCTGACTCCCCCTCCCTGTCCCTCCCCGTCTCTCTCTCTCCCTCCCTGTCCCCCTTCTCTCTCTCTGACTCCCCCTCCCTGTCCCTCTCTCTAACTCCCCCCCCTCTCCCTCCCTGCCCCCCCTCGCTCTCTGACTCCCCCTCCCTGTCCCTCACTTTCTCTCTCCCTCACTTGCTGACCTGTAGCTCTGGCAAAACTTAAAATTTCTGGTAAAGGTTGAAAATCTTCAATTCCTCAAGAGCCGTGTTTACCTTCTAAATGTTCAAACTGAATTTTGCCCGTATATAATTAGTGAAGTAGAAAGTTGAGGTGAAGATTTGTCTGAAGCACTTAATAAACATCTGATACAAATTATAATTACAGTATTTCTCTGCCATTTCCTTAAAGTGTCTTTAATTCCAGGCTGATAAGTGCTGCTGATTTTCCTCTCTGCCGTCACACAGAAGCGCCATCTTTTCTTTCTCAAGAGTTCTAATGATCGGCGGGCTCAGCACACATATTTCGCTCTTCTTCTGTTGAGGGTTCGTCGCTGTCAGTTTTCCTTCTTCGTAGTTATTGTTTCAAAAGGAAAAAAAACTCAGAAAGCACGCTAATGGAAACCGGGCTAATTAGAGAATATTGATGGCTTCCCATAACATTCAGAATTTTTGGAGCTTTGATGAAATGATGTTTTCTTTCAATGCTCCAGGCGGCAGAGTGTGGACATTGGTAGGGTAGACGGGTAGCAGATCAGGTATAGTTTCCCTTGCCAATACCATAATGAAGGATGAGAATCTTTACTTGACTAATTTTTGAATCTCACTGGAATCAGTAAAAAATAAATGTTACTTTTTTGAAAATAAGTATCTCTCCCTTCAGTCCTTCACAGTAGTACAGGCTCAAACGCTGTGTAGAAATTGCTTACTCTGATTTCACTGCACACTGTGCGCTGCAGCAAGTCAGATAGGGCTTGTTCTGCTTGCTTGCTGGAGGATGTCCAGCATCATCTAGCTCTTTCCTCACCAGTCTTACTGTCCCTGGCCTGCCCCATTCAGTTAATGGATTTCAGTTCTTGGACTCATGGAGGCTCAGCATCTCATGTGGGCATTACAGGACAGTCTGCATGCAAATACAGCCTGCTTAGGAACATCCACTTCTCCAGACTGACATCCACCCATCAAAGTGTTTTGATATTTGCATGACTCTTCCTAAGAGCCAGCCCACTATTAGCATCAGGGTTGAGGGTCCTTGAGAGGAGTGCTGTGATGTTTACAGGAGACTATGTACAGCACTCTACTGCAGGGCTGTCTTAAGGTATGGGCACTGCCCAAGGGCTCCATGTGCATGGGGGCTCCATGATAGTTTTGCCTTACATCATACTTGCCAACTGTCCTGGATTTGCCAGGACAGTCACGCTTTTAACTAAACTGTCCTGAGATGGCCGTGTCCCAGGCAGCATCCCGGAACCTGTACTGTGCCCTCCTGGCCCCAGAATTGTGACCTCCTGATCCCCCACATACTGTGCCCTTCTGCCTCCCCCCTGTTCTGTGCACTTTGTGTTGATTAGTCTTTTGATTTATGGCACGTTTTATTATTGTTTAAAATTGATTTTATTAAAAATACTAATAAATATATGTTTAATTCTATCAGCTATTAACACTTTAAATCGTGTGTAAATTGGGGCAGGCTGGTAGGGGCCCCAGTGCATTACTTTGCACAGGGGCACATGATGCTTCTAAGACGGCCCTGCCCTGCTGCACCCTTCCACTAGCCATGATCTGCTTGCATTGCATTGAGAAGCACAAAATAAGGTATGTATGGAAAAGGTAATATTTAAAAATGTATTTGGCATGTTGATTAAATTTCAGCTTTTTGACTAAAGCAAAGTATGGTAATAACACTTTATGGCTCGATACTAACATTTTTTGTTATTGCATACACTCATCAGCCATAACATTATGATGACCCACCTAATATTAGGTAAATCACCTTTTGGTCCCAAAACAGCCCTGACCCATCACGGCTTGGATGACACTAGACACTGAAGGTATAATGTGGTATCTGGCACTTAGTCATCAGCAGCAGATCCTATAAGTTGCGAGGTGGGGCCTCCATGGATCGGACTTGTTTTTCCAGCACATCACACAGATACTTGATGTGTTGAAATCTGGAGAATTTGGAGGCCAAGTCAACACCTCAAACTCATTGTTATGTTCCTCAAACCAGTCTTGAACAATTTTTTTAACTGTGACAGGGTGCATTATCCTGCAGTAAGAAGCTGCAGTAATCAGGGAATACCGTTTCTATGAAGGGGTTTAATTACATGTCAAAGTAACATTTAAATGAATGACAGGACCAAAATTTCCTAGCAGAACATTGCCCAAAGCATCACCCTGCCTCTACCAGCTTGCCTTCTTTCCATACTGCATCCTGGTACCATCTCTTCCCCAGGTAAGTGACGGACACACACCTACCCATCCACATGATGAAGGCGTGATTCTTCACACCAGGCCACCTTCTTCCATTGCTCCATGGTCCAGTTCTGATGCTCACATACCCATTGTAGCCACTTTTGGCTGTGGACATAGGTGAGCATGGGCACCCTGACTGGTCTGCGGCTACGCAGCCCCATATACAACAAACTGTGATGCCCATTTTATCTTCTTTCAACACAGCAGCTTCAGGGACCACATGTGCACTTGACGCTTACTATATTCCACCAACATTCAGATGCCATTGTAATGAGACAATCATTGTTATTCACTTTACCTGTCAGTGATCTTAATATTATGGGGGATTGGTGTATGTCTGTGAGTTCTACAATATGAGCTCAATGGACAGCAATGTACAAAGGACAGTGACATATAGCAACCAACGAGAAATAGTGGGTAACTAATCTGGCTGGTTGTTATGGCTTCCTGTCTCTGTTGGTGCCCCCCCCCCCCCCCAAAGGCAGAGAGAGAGCATGTCACCAGCACACCGAGGATCACCAATATGGGTCCAAAAGTTTTAATGAACGATCACATAGTTACAGCAAGACCATATGCCTGATGAAGGGGTCCTGAGAGACTCTGAAACGTTGCCTTGCTGTAACTGTGATCGTTCATTAAATCTTTTGGACACATATTGGTGATCCTCAGTGTGCTGGTGACATTCTCCCTTGCTGATTCTGTTCGGTTCCAACCGACGGTCGCTGCAGCACCCACTTATACACACAACCATTTTTATCGCAGGAACGTGTGCATTTGGATTGTACACGTGCCCCCAAAGGCAGAGATCACATTGAACTAAACAAAACAGGTTGGCCTTTTCCCATAGCGATTAATCAGTATTCCTTTTACATACCACCACATGCAAAAGAAATGACAGTTGGAATTTGTTGCTATAGGAAACACAGCCATGTGTCCCCATTTTGATACAAAGTATCTGTGTTGCTGTCAGAGAATCTTCTGCTGTCATCAGGGCTCATGTGGCTGAGATTGAACAGCTTGTGAAGGTCACTTGACATCCACCACACGGTTGCGCTCTGCGTTCAGGAAACATGGGGAATGTGAATGGCTAGATTTAATTATCTGGGGCCGGAGGTAGGAATAATTGATCGATAATCTCACTGGCTTTGTACATTGATGAATGAACTCCTAGAGGTGATGCGATTCAATTAGAGCTCCTCTGTTCCTTCTGTCCTGCTACAAATAGCAGAAATACACAACACAATGATGACATTGGCAGTGCTGACTCTTCATTGTCACTTCCTTTGCCCCATATTACTGCAGTACTCATTGTTTGGGTTGTTGCAACTTTGTGAGAAGGATCAGATGGACGCAACTCTTGCCTGACTGAAGTGACCCATACAGATTCCAGGACCATGACACTGAGAATAAGTTCAGCTGCACTTCTCCAAAACTAGCATGTGACAGATAAATCAGGAAACGGCAGCTTCCATTAGGGCCCTATCACCCAGTGCCTCTCATAGTATGTCTTATGCTTATTTGACGGGGTCATCACCACCTGGAAATTCCACCAATGTGCTGTTTCAAGGTGGCTCAGCATGTGGAGGACTGGATATATGGATGACCCTGTGGGGAAAATTGGGTGTTGGGTGGGAGCCAGAGTGGATGGAATGATCTTGGGGGATGTGGGTTGATGGTGATGACCACACTCCCTGTGTTTGGGTTTGCCTAAGTGTGTAGGTGTGTCATGGGAGGTGTTACCCTATTTCCAGATCTCTGGCTGGGGTTATTAAAAGGGGAATTGTGGTGGTGGTGAGGGGTTGCAAGAGGAGTTAACCCCACTCTGTAACCTCCTGCTGGGGTATCTCGTTGGAAGGGGAGGTAGAAGATGACCCCCACATGCGAACCTCTGGTTAGGAATTTCTTAGTGAAAGGAGGATGGTAACTCTTTACATTTACTGGAGTAATTTGGGGGGAGGCATTGTGATGGGTACTGTCCCCACAGTCTGACCTTTAACTGGGGTAATTTTGGAGGACATTATTGTGGGGGGGGGGGGATTGACACCACTCCCTTACATCTGGATGGGTGTATCTAAGTGCGGGGATTGGGGGTGGTGATGTCAATCCCTGAGCTCTGATTTGTGATTTCAAAGTGGGAGGGGGCAGTGACCTGCTTCCATTAGGGTCCTATCAACCAGTGCTTTACCTTTTCCTTAAGTAAATAAGCCTCTCATAGTATGTCTTATGCTTATTACACAGGGTCATCACCACCTAGAAATTCCAACAATGTGCTGTTTGAAGGGGACTCAGCATGCGGATGACTGGATATGTGGATGTCCCTTGGGGGAAAATTGGGTGTTGGGATGGGGGTCAGGTATCTGAGTGGCTGGAGTGATCTTGGGGGATGTGGGTTGGTGGTGGTGACCACACTGCCTGTCTCTGGGTTTGCCTAAGGGTGTAGGTGTGTGATGGGGGTTGTCACCCTATTTCCAGATCTCTGGCTAGAGTTATTAAAAGGGGTATTGTGGTGGTGGTGGTGAAGGGATTATAGGAGACGTTAACCCCACTTTGTAACCTCCCACTGGAGTATCTCGTTGGAAGGGGAGGGAGAAGATGAGCCCACCTCTGGTTAGGGGTATAACATAACTGCAAGGATAGAATAATTTTATCAATAGCTGACATGTGATTGTAGATATAGTTTAATCCTGTGTTATTAAAGATACCGTATTCCTTAATCAGTTATAGACATATGTTCTTCAATTAGCATTTGAAAGAACACAGCAAGCTTCTAGACTAAAGCTGACACCTAGATGCCAATACCATTTTCCCTTCAAGTAGACATGGATTTCTCACCTCTTGAAGCTCAAAGACGAGTCCTAGCCATTTCAGCTACAAGAAACAGCAGGAGACAGGGAGAAGGCTCCAAAATGTCTGCCAGCTTTGATTTACACCAACAGATAAGAGGAATCTATTTAATCTCTTATAAAAGCTAAAATATTAGTTATAGGGAGATGAAAATAGTTCCTTCTGAATGGACCCATTTTAAGCTACATTTACATGTAAAACTGTATTTGTAACTTATGAAGAATGCCAGAAAAACGCACAAAACAGTTATAGGGTGCCTGATCGCAGCAGCCAGGCAGTGATTAGTATTGTCATGATTGGATTGACACGCTGGTGTCAGAAATCCTATGCCTGACCCAGCCATCGGAACTGTCCATGGTTTATTCAGCTCTGGTCACTTTAGAACACAGAACGTCCTGTGGGCTGGCACAGGAACATCCCCCGGGGGTTGACTGGCCAAGGACTAAAGTCCAGCCCACATCCATATTTCAATAAATTGAAGACCCTGAGATACGGATAGGGTGATTCGTACTGAGCATAAATCCTGGTAAAGTTTATTTCTGTTTTATTCTCTTTTTTATTTCATAGTGAATAGCAACTTGTCTTTTTTTGTACCGTATTTTCCAGCGTATAAGACGACTTTTTGACCCTTGAAAATCTTCTCAAAAGTCGGGGGTCGTCTTATACGCCGGTAGACGGCATGCTGACACTTTTTAGGGGGGCGGTGCGGTGCCGCCGCCGCCCCCCCTTCCAACGGAAGTGAAACTAAGTACAGGGGTGGGCAGGGGCTTCTGTTTCTTACCTGGCTCCAGTCCCACGACGATCCGGTCCAGGAAGCGCAGCTGCTCCTTCCTTCAGTTCGGCCACTGGATGTTCGTGCGGCTGCTCGGCTCCGCCTCCTCACCGGTGATTGGCCGCCAGAACTGTAGCTCAGGAAAGGCACACAGGCGGCCAATCACCGGGGAGGAGGCGGAGCCGAGCGGCCCCACGAAAATCAAGTGAAGGTAAGTGTGCCGTGCACAGGTGCTGCTGCAACCATATATGCTTGCTGCAGCAGCACCATACTGAACAGGGGTCAGCAAGTGTCAGTGTGAGGAATAGTGCCCCATCATTGGTGTCACTGATACCAATGATGGGGCATTATTCCTCCCACTGACACCGACGATGGGGCACTTTCCCCCCCCCACTGACACCAACGATGGGACACTATTCCCCCCCCCCACTGACACCAATGATGGGGCACTATTCCACCCCCCACTGACACCAATGATGGGACACTATTCCTCCCACTGAGACCAATGATGGGGCACAATTCCTCACACTGACACCAATAATGGGGCACTATTCCTCCCACTGACGCCAATGATGGGGTGCTATTCCTCCCACTGACACCAATGATGGGGTGCTATTCCTCCCACTGACACCAATGATGGGACACTATTCCTCCCACTGACACCAATGATGGGGTGCTATTCCTCCCACTGACACCAATGATGGGGTGCTATTCCTCCCACTGACACCAATGATGGGACACTATTCCTCCCACTGACACCAATGATGGGGTGCTATTCCTCCCACTGACACCAATGATGGGGTGCTATTCCTCCCACTGACACCAATGATGGGACACTATTCCTCCCACTGACACCAATGATGGGGTGCTATTCCTCCCACTGACACCAATGACTGGGCACTATTCCTCCCACTGATACTAATGATGGGGCACGATTCTTCCCACTGGTGTGCATTGGAAGAGGGGTAGTCTTATACGGCGAGTATAGCCCAAACACTACATTTTAACAGGAAAAGTAGGGGGGTCGTCTTATACGCCCAGTCGTCTTATACGCCCAGTCGTCTTATACGCCGGAAAATATGGTAACTCTTTTTTCTTTGTAAATTGTTTATGCACTGCCCACGTTCAGGATATTAAATCATAAAATTAATAAGTGAATTATGTGTACTAAACTAGGACTCATATCTCTGTTTTGATTGGTGCATTTTAGTGTCTATGTGCTCAGTCTAAATTTATTTGCCAATCTGTATGCAATTGCACTGTATTGGCAGATTGCATGCAGATTGTAAACCAGCAGATGTGTGTGTGTGGTGGCCCAGCAGACCAGTCTGGCAAACGTTTGGGTGGTGGCAAGATACCGTTTGTGTGTGTCCAGTGTGGGGGTGTGTGCGGTCAGAGGAAGAGTGATTAACACTGCAGTTCTAGCTTGTAGGATAGCTGGAGGAATCCTAGAAGGGTGTGCTAATTGCTAGACTGCTCCCCAACCCTTGGAGTGCACCAGATTGCATATAAGAGTCCTATCTGCCTATATGTGGTCAACCAGCTGGATTGGAGTGGAGTCTCCCTCTAGTGGTGGTCAGAGGTAGTGTGGGCTGTGAAAGTGTATTACGGCTGGTCTTTATTGCTCAAAG
Organism: Staurois parvus; assembly: GCF_062004578.1. Classification (NCBI taxonomy): domain Eukaryota; kingdom Metazoa; phylum Chordata; class Amphibia; order Anura; family Ranidae; genus Staurois; species Staurois parvus. Next base: position 175,985 of record NW_028318265.1, read on the forward strand.
TAAGTCCCCCTCATTCCCTCTTTACCTCAAGTAAAGGACCACTCCTCGCTTAGCCAGCCACTGTGGTCGTGACAAGGGGTTTCTTAGTGAAAGGAAGGTGGTGACTCTATACTTTGACTGGAGTAATTTGGGGGGAGGCATTGTGATGGATACTATCCCCACACTCTGACCTTTGACTGGGGTAATTTTGGAGGACATTATGGTGGGGGGTTGACACTACTCCGTTACCTCTGGCTGGGTGTATCTTAGTAAGAGGGTTGGGGTGGTGATAGGGTTGCCACCTCATCCCTTTAAAACCGAACACATATTAATTACACAGGTTCTGCGGCTGATTAAGGTGGTGCTACTGCATGCTAGACAAACTTCAATCAAACGCCCCTAGGAAACATCTCTCCATATCTGATTCCCACTCCATGCACCTTTAAATGTCTCCTCTACTCCCCCTTTTTGCATATTCCTTTCCTGCATTCCCAAAACCTCACTTCTTTGTCCCTCTGCTCCACCCAAAAACTTGTACATCTTACCCTCACTGCTTCCATCTTCCTACTACTGCTCTCATCACCTCCTGCTGATACTTCACTTTCCTGCCGACCCTAACGCCAGGTCTGGAAGGCGTGCGCGCTCGTATACATCCCGCTCACATGCCACCTTCCTCACTCTTCTTCTCCTCCTAACCTCTGGGGATATCTCCCCGAACCCTGGTCCTCCACTACTTCGCCCTCACACAAGACATTCTCTTTCTTCCGGGAATTACCGCAATCCCCTCAGTCTTATATCTGTCCCCTTGCTCCCCAAAACCACCCTCCCGTTTTCATGTGCACTCTGGAACGCCAGCTCGGTCTGCAATAAGCTCACCTCTATCCACGACCTCTTCGTCTCCCGCTCCCTTAACCTTGTAGAACTCACCAAAACCTGGCTCCAAGCAGCAGATCCTGTCTCCCCACAAGCATTCTCCTATGGAGGCCTCATCCTGACCCACTCACCCAGACCCAGTGGTCGGAAAGGAGGCGGGGTTGGTTTACTTCTGTCACCACTGAGCACCTTTCAAGTCCTCCCTAGCCCTCCCTCTCTATCCTTCTCTTCTTTTGAGACCCACTGCATCCGGCTGTTCTCTCCGATCTTTCTGAGGATTGCAGTGATCTATCAGCCTCCTGGACCCATGTTCCGCTTTCTTGATGACTTCGCCGCCTGGCTACCCTACTTTCTTTCCTCTGATCTACCCACTATCATCCTCGGAGAATTCAACATCCCTACTAATGTCAATAACCCGTCTACAGCCCAACTCTTCCACATAACCTCTTCTTTTGAACTAGCAGTGTATACAGTCCTCCACTCACTCCGACGGGAATACCTTAGACCTTATCTTCTCTCACCATTGTACTCCCTATAACCTCACAAACACCCGCTTTCCCCTCTCTGATCACAATCTCATCACCTTCACAGTCTCCTCGTCCTCTAACACCAATCCCACCAAACAGCAAACAATTACCAGCAGAAATCTCCGAAACTTGAACCCGGCTCCCTTCCACTCTGCAACTGACCAACTCTATGACAGAATCAATCCCCTGTCCTGCCCTGACATGGCCACTGCTGTCTACCACAACTCGCTTTCATCCGCTTTAGACTTGCTTGCTCCCCTAACAACACGAAGCATCAGGCCCCGACTGCTACAACCTTGGCAGACTGACCACACCCGAAATCTCAAACGACGTGCGCTGGAGCGATTATGGCATAAAACCAAATCCCACCAAGCGTTCACCCTGATTGACGCAATTCGTAGGAACACTACACAGACACCCACCCCACTTAGCATTCCTCATACCACACCTCCCTCAACACTTTCCTCCTTCGACCTCGCTACCACCGAAGAGGTCACTAAGGTCTTCTCAGAAGCCCGCCTCACCACCTGCTCCCTGGACCCTGTCCCCTCACAACTCCTTCGGTCACCCTCCTCTTCCATCCTATGCTCCCTCACTCACATCTTAAATCTTTCCCTCTCTACAGGTGCCTTCACCTCCCCTCTAAAGCACGCGCACATCACTCCCATACTTAAAAAACCCTCCCTTGACCCCACCAACCCGAACAACCTAAGACCCATCTTTCTGCTGCCATTTACCTCTAAACTCCTAGAATGCTTAGTCTACAATCGTCTGAGCTCCCACCTCAATGACAACAACCTTCTCGACCCTTTACAGTCTGGCTTTTGCCCTCTAAACTCCACTGAAACTGCCCTACTACAACTCTCTAATGATCTACTAACTGCTAAAACCAATGGCCACTACTCCATACTCTTACTACTTGACCTCTCTGTGGCTTTTGATACGGTTGACCATCCCCTCCTCAAAAAACTCCATTCTCTCCAAAACTGAGCTCTTAGTATTCCCCCCTGCCCGTGCCACCTCCGCTGACTTCACCATAAATACCGGTAACACAATCATCAGTCCATCCCCTCATGCCAGGGTACTAGGTGTAATCCTAGACTCCCATCTGTCCTTCCAGCCCCAGATCCAATCACTGACAAAATCATGTAGACTGCACCTCCGCAACATCTCCAAGATACGACCATTCCTAACCCTGGAAACCACTACGCTACTTATTCACTCCCTTGTTATATCACGCCTCGACTATTGTAACTCCCTCTTCATTGGCCTACCTCATTGCAGGCTATCCCCACTCCAGTCTATCATGAACGCTGCTGCCAGACTCATCCACCTTACTAACCATTCTGTATCTGCCACCCTTCTCTGCTAATCACTCCACTGGCTCCCATTTGCCCAACGGATAAAATTCAAAACACTAACAATGACATATAAAGCCGTCCACAACATTGCCCCTATTTACATAACCGATCTTATCTCTAAATATCACCCAAACCGTACTCTCCGCTCCTCACAAGACCTCCTACTCTCTAGCTCCCTTATCTCCTCCTCCCATGCTCGTCTCCAAGACTTTTCCAGGGCGTCACCCATCCTCTGGAACTCCCTACCCCAATCTATCAGACTATCGCCTACTCTACGTACTTTTAGGCGATCTCTGAAAACCTATCTCTTCAGGGAAGCCTAACCCGCCCTCTGCTAATACTGGAATCCTCTACTCTTCCAACCACTCCATCCCCCACAGTTATTACCTATTGTACCATTCACCCCTCCCTCCTAGATTGTAAGCTCCAAGGAGCAGGGCCCTCAAATCCCTTTTGTATTGAACTGTATTGTTACTGTATTGTCTCCCACTATAATGTAAAGCGCTGAGCAAACCGTTGGCGCTATATAAATCCTGTATAATAATAATAATTAAACTCAACTAGTGCCCTATCTGTATTAAATTAATCTCAGAACCTGTGTAATTAATATGTGTTCGGTTTTTGAGGGATGGGGTGGCAACCTTAGGTGATGATATCATTCCCTGAGCTCTGATTTTTGGTTTCAGAGTGGGAGGGGGCAGAGACCCTGTGTTCTGATCTCTGGATGGATTTATTTTGGGGAGATCGTGGTGGTTGGTGACCCAAACTTTGACCTTTGACTGGGGTTATTTAGAAGTGCATTGTGGTGGGTAGTGACCCCACTCCCTGGCCACTGGCTGAGTGCAGCTCTCTGGTCAAGAATACACCTGAGGATGGTGCCAGCAAAGCCTTGGTCCAGTCTCTTTGCAGTTTTTCATGATGGCAATTATGCTGAAACTGTAGAAATCTAATTTGGTCTCCCCAGGTGTTGTCGGCAGGTGCTGAAGAGCTATGATTACACACTCTTCATCGTACTGGAGCGCCATCACCGTGTGCTGCTGCAATCTCTCTTGCCAAGTTCCCCCCATTTGCTCATTTCCAATTCAGTCCCTAATGATCAGAGACTGGAGTGCCATCCTCATGGCAGTAATTCAGGGAAAACATTAACAAGTCCTCTTCCGCTCCAGGCAGAGAATCATCAATCAACGACTCACAGTCGGAAGCTCTTCTGGAAACACAAAATGTTTTCCCAAGTAACTCTTCTAGTGAGCCTGAAATTCCCATCGACTGTAGATGGCCGTCTGCCTTCCGGCTAGTCCTGGATCCTCTCTTTGTCCTGGATACAATTCATAATCCACAACACTCTGACCATGCAGCATGCCTTCAGGGGCAGATTGGGGGAGTCAGTGTACAGTGCTGGAAAAACATAAATTGTTCACAGAATTAACAAACGTGATAATTCTTTTACCAGGTGTATGGTATCTTCCCATTTGAAAAGAATGTGTATCATAATGGCTCCTGTACTTTTCACCAAGGAGATGTAAAAAAATAGTGCAATGTTTGCAGATTGCACAGGACCTCATCATGATCCAGGCAAGCATACACACCAAGGGAAACCAAGAGTTGAACAAACTATGTCATCAGTGTTATAATTTCCCATGTAATACACATGCAAAACATATAAACCATAAGAGTGTAGGTAGGTGCAGTCTGCTTACTCTGCTGTGGGTGCAGCCCGACCGGAGCGGTACTGCAGCCTGGAGAACAAGTCAGGAGAAACTTGGTTTCTCTATGGTTTCCTGGTTCCTGGAGGCAACGTTCCTGTTGGCTATGCTGCATTCAGATGATTTTTTTTTTATAGTTTTGTTAGTGGCATTTTGAAGTGATTAGGATAGGGAGAGAACACCCGCCTGTCAGGGAAAGTGATAGCGGCAGGGAAGGTTTCTGACAAGCAGGGACGGTCTAGGGACTCACAATCCTGTACTGTAGCCTCTCTTTTGGGACCAGACTGGTCAGGCAGCATTCCACCAAGGAGGAGCCAGTACGCCGTGACGTCACGCCACCGGAAGCCTCGTGAAGGTCCAGCGGGCCATCTTGCTTGGTGGATGGTCAGTCCCTCTCCACACTATTTACTTGCTGCTATTGTCATTTTACCACGTGGAATTTTATAATAAAACATTTGCTAATATAATACTGCACTATGGGCTACTCTTTGTCTGGCTCTATATCGAGCTAAAATTAATTCGCAGAGCCCATTCCGGAAGCTTAAGTGGCAGTATTCCATTGAATCCAGAGGAGGGAGTTTTTTCCACGACATTTGGCTGTAAAACACCCATCCATCCTTTAAGGAGGCCTCTGGCTGGATCCAACCTGTGCTCACCCAGTAGACATCTGCAAGGCTGTATATTACCCAGAGGGAAGAGAATCCGTACTCGGCTTATCACATCCATTCCATCCTTAAACTGGACCTCTGGCTATATTGTTTACATGCGCATTTAAAATACGCATCTGGTGAGTGCATATTTTTACTACACCTTTGGCACATCACTGAAGTTTGGATTTATGATCAGTCCTTGCTCAGCACTTTATCATGAAATGGTCACTTTATGAATATCATATCCTAATCTTTTATGAACTATTATTTGGAGTATTACTTGGTTTAATATTTTTAGTGCTGCACCTTTTATTATTTGTCTGTGGAGGTTTTATTTGGTTACCTTTGTGTGTATCAGCGGCTAATTTTAACCGCTCACTGATCTCTTTCTATTTTATTCCACCGTCTGAAAACAGATGCTGTTGGTGCATCTTTACCCGCTGACTCTCTGCCAAGAACTGGAATGTGAGCGTTACCCTTAGCGGCACTTTCCTGATGGGGCTGTTTGCAGTTGACATTTTCTGCAAAACAAGTTCTAGTTTATCTACAACTGGACTCCGTGTCTTTACTGCTGCCGCATCCTGCTGCACCCACCCACAAGTAGCGGAGACATGGTCTAACCAAGGCATTGGGGGAGATTTACTAAATAGGAGCACTCAGAATCTGGTGTAGCTGTGCATGGTAGCCAATCAGCTTCTAACTTCAGCTCTGTTCATTTAAGCTTTGACAGTAAAACCTGGAAGCTTATTGGTTTCTATGTAGAGCTGCACCAGATTTTGCATTCTCCAGTTTTAGTAAATCTTCCCCCTTGTATTGTATTGACTTAGTATCCAGCCTTAAAGTGTAGCTCCACTTGTAATGTTACTAATCACAATTCTCAGATTAATCATAGACATTACCAGCTTTCCAGCAATGAGGAAAACTTCATCATAAAGTTATAGCTCTTCCTTTTACTGAAGAAATTAGAGTTCACATTTGCATGGTTAGAGATCAAAGCAAGGTCAGGGCAGTTAAAACAAATGGAAGAAAATTGTGTGATCGTTTTTTCCTATGGAACTCTTCACATGGATCTGTCCAGTGCATTTTTTTAAAATCCCGATTGCTGCATTTTAGGTACAGGTTTGGTGCGGTAAAAAAATGCACTCAAAAAGTACCTCCCCATTGAAAAAAATGGAAACTGCTGCAAGAACACATTGATTTTGGTGCAGTTTTTGAGTCACTTGACCTTTTAAAAACACACCGCAAACAAGATAAAAAAGTGGCAAAACTGCATATGCATTTTTCCTGCAGATCAGTGTGAAAGTAGCCTAAAGCTGGCCATACGCTGTTAGTTTTTTTATTGATGCAGCCAGGGGATTGAAAAATACCCAAAAAACAGATTTCTCTATCCACACAAACAAGGTGGATAAAGAAATCTTCCATGATGAGTATTGTATTCTGACAGCGGCACCTGCTGCTGATATAATACAGTGATTAGCATTTCAGCCAATTGGCTGCAACTGCTGATTGAGAAAAATTTTCCAGCATGTTCCTTCAACAGAAGTCAGTCAAATGGCAGGCGGGGACTGCCAAACACTGGTTAAAATTCGTCTAGGCCTTGTTTACTTTGTTTACTCTGCTCAAAAAAAAAAAAATGTATTTACCCTAATGCGCTCTATACATGAAGGTACAAAACTCCCAACTACTTTCTCCGCCACTCCCCATTCCTAAACACTTAACTGCCTCCTCTCTAGATCCAGTACTGTCCTGCTGGCAGCTCTGCTTCTCTCTCTTCCTGGTCTCAGGGTAGACTCTGAAAACAGCAGGAGCCATAGTCTCCTTCTTGCTGTCAGTAAAATCTTGTGAGGAGGGAGCAGGGGGCATGACTAAGCCTTGTTGTGTGTGTCCATGGAAACACACAGCCTGGCTTGGGAGCACAACTGCATGGGTGCCCCCCTCAGCACATGGCATGCTGAGGGGGCACCAATGGGAAAAGAAAAATGGACAGTGCTGGCACAGCACTCCAGAAAAGGACGTAAGGGATCACACTTCAATTTAAAGTAAATGTTGCCTTTGCAATCACTTTAAATAAGGCTCCATGCACACTAGCATTTTTGTTTTTGTTTAAATTGAATTTTTATTGATCTTTATCAGATTTCCAACATACAGTTAGCAGTAAGTGTAATAAGGAAATAGGACTATACATGCCGTATAGGTTGTACATATAACATAGAAATAGAAACAGTTGCAGAAACAAATACAAGTGCAAGCCAAAAAAAAAAATCAATCAATGTGGACTCCAAGTTAAGTGCACCACTTTGGGTCTGAAATGTAGAATTCACCATTAAATACAAAAAAACAGGGGTAGAGAGAAATATTGTATTACTTTCATAGTGTTATTGTTTATACCATTCAGTCCAGCATTTCCAATTTTTATCAAAGGATGACCAAGAGGCTGATCTAATGGCTAGTAGTCTTTCGTAGTGATAATTAAGGCTGACTTGTACTAGAACTTCTGAGGGGTTAGGAGTACGTTCATCTCTCCAGTGTCTAGCGATTACTAATTTAGATGCTATTAGTATGTGAGTGACTACAATTCGGTGAACTGTTGGGTATTGATCTATACCCAGATGTAGAACTGCTAGTGCTGGAGCTTGGGGTGAGAATACTCTAGTGATGTCAGCGATGATACTAAATATTTTCTTCCAATAACTGGTCAACTTTTTACAGTTCCAAAATATATGATAGAAGGAACCATCATGCCCGCATTGTCTCCAGCATAAGGAGGATAAGGTGGGATAAAATTTTGCTAATTGAGACAAGATTCTGTACCACCTGGTTGTTATTTTCTGAGTGAATTCCCAATGATTAATACAGTGGGATACTATATAATTGTACTTCAGTGCCGCGTCCCATAGGTTAAAAGTGAACACATTGTTCAGATCTGTCTCCCATAGTAGCATAGTGGGGATTAGAGAGTTGTTGTTTATAATTAGAGATGAGCGAATCGAACTTGGCGAAGTGGAATTCGTTTCGAATATTAGGAAAAATTCGATTTGCGCCGAATCCGAAAATTAGCAAACTTCGGATGCACGAATCGAATTTTCCCCGATCGGCCGATTTTCATCCCTTCTACAGCCGGCAAAAAGTGTCCCTGCAGAGAGCTCCGCTATTTCTGACAGTTCTCTGACAGTTCCTTCACATTTACAGCGGTTGAAACATTGTATCTATTTGTTTCCATTTAGGATACAGATGTTTTTATTCGGAAAGAAATAGATACAATGTAGATACACTTTTTGCTGTACTGGAATTCTTCTTATTTTCATCCTACTTCTTCTTCTTCTTCATCCTCATCCTCTTCTTCTTCTTCTTCATCCTCATCCACTTCTTCTTCTTCATCATCATCCTCATCCTCTTCTTCTTCTTCTTCTTCATCCTCATCCTCTTCTTCATCCTCATTCTCTTCTTCTTCATCCTCATCCTCTTCTTCATCCTCATCCTCTTCTTCTTCATCATCCTCATCCTCTTCTTCTTCATCCTCATCCTCCTCTTCATCATCATCATCATCCTCATCCTCTTCTTCTTCTTCTTCTTCCTCACCATCATCCTCTTCTTCTTCATCATCCTCATCCTCTTCTTCATCCTCTTCTTCTTCTTCTTCTTCTTCTTCTTCATCATCCTCATCCTCCTCTTCTTCTTCTTCTTCTTCTTCTTCTTCTTCTTCTTCTTCTTCCTCATCCTCATCTTCTTCTTCTTCATCATCCTCATCCTCATCCTCTTTTTCTTCTTCTTCTTCATCCTCATCTTCTTCTTCTTCATCCTCATCCTCTTCTTCTTCTTCTTCTTCATCCTCATCCTCTTCTTCCTCATCCTCTTCTTCTTCATCCTCATCTTCTTCTTCTTCTTCTTCATCCTCATCCTCATCTTCTTCTTCATCATCCTCATCTTCTTCTTCATCCTCATCCTCCTCTTCTTCTTCTTCATCCTCATCCTCTTCTTCTTCTTCTTCTTCTTCTTCTTCCTCATCCTAATCCTCTTCTTCTTCATCCTCCTCATCCTCCTCTTCTTCTTCTTCTTCTTCTTCTCCTTCTTCATCCTCATCTTCTTCTTCTTCTTCATCCTCATCTTCTTTTTCTTCTTCCTCCTCATCCTCTTCTTCTTCTTCTTCTTCTTCTTCTTCTTCTTCTTCTTCTTCTTCATCCTCATCCTCTTCTTCTTCTTCTTCTTCTTCTTCATCCTCATCTTCTTCTTCTTCATCCTCTTCTTCTTCTTCTTCTTCATCCTCATCCTCTTCTTCTTCTTCTTCCTCATCCTCTTCTTCTTCTTCTTCTTCATCCTCATCCTCTTATTATTCTTCTTCATCCTCATCCTCTTCTTCTTCTTCATCCTCATCTTCTTCTTCTTCATCCTCATCCTCTTCTTCTTCCTCATCCTCATCCTCTTCTTCTTCTTCTTCTTCATCCTCATCCTCTTCTTCTTCTTCTTCTTCTTCATCCTCATCCTCTTCTTCTTCATCATCCTCATCCTCTTCTTCTTCTTCTTCATCCTCATCCTCTTCTTCTTCTTCTTCCTCATCCTCTTCTTCTTCTTCATCCTCATCCTCTTCTTCTTCTTCCTCATCCTCATCCTCTTCTTCTTCTTCATCCTCATCTTCTTCTTCTTCTTCATCTTCTTCTTCATCCTCATCCTCTTCTTCTTCTTCATCCTCTTCTTCTTCCTCATCCTCTTCTTCTTCTTCATCCTCATCCTCTTCTTCTTCTTCTTCATCCTCATCTTCTTCTTCATCCTCATCCTCTTCTTCTTCTTCTTCATCCTCATCCTCTTCTTCTTCAATTGAAGCTGCTTCTGCTCCGCCACTCTGCCATTGGACTCTTGATAGTCGTCTCCCCACACTGCTGCTGGGGGGACTTTTTAACATAGGCCTCTGTATGGCCTTCAATTTAAGCTGCTTACGCTTCGCCACTCTGCCATGGGCCCCTGTACCGCCTCCTCATGCTGCTGCCAGGCCCGTAATCTGCCATGGGCCCCTGTACCGCCTCCTCTTGCTGCTGCCAGGCCCGTAATCTGTCATGGGCCCCTGTACCGCCTCCTCTTGCTGCTGCCAGGTCCAGAGTGTGTCATGGGTCCCTGTACGGCCTCCCATTGCTGCTGTCTCCATCGCCACACTCTGCCATGTGCCACTTTCAGGTCTCCTCACACTGCTGGTGGGTTCCATTTTGTCATAGGGTGCTGTATGGCCTCCCATTGCTGCTGCCTCCACCGCCACACTGTGGCTCCACACTCTGGTTTTGGCCCCGTGACTGCCCAAATGAGTGAAGTGTGCGGTGATTCTAAGATCGACGGCACTCATCTGCATGTCATACTGACTGACAGTATTATTTCTCTTCCCCAGCAGACTCCAAGGGCATTTAAATTAAAGGTACAGTGTTCTGCACTAATATAAAGGCTCTCTGAAGCCTAGAAACCCTTTTAATAAGTTAAATTTGCAGCGAATAAATTCGCATCGAATCAAATTTATTCCGCAAATTAGGCGAATCAGCCGAATCAAATTTTTGAATAATTCGCTCATCTCTATTATAATGGAGTGTATTATACAATAGGAAGATGGCTTTATTATTTTTAGATTTGCCTTTTAAGAATGTCCAAATCTGGGGGTTTAAATATCACTAGCATTTTTTAAGCTCCTAGAAGCTGTTATTAGCATTTTTTTCTGCTCATAGAAGCTTTTAACTTTGTATATTTTTTATTCATCTGGGGTTTTTTTTGTTTTTGTTATTTGCTGTAATATCTGTAATCTTGCAGTCTCATGCAATGTGCCTTCAGTCTATAACTGTCTCCTGAAGCATTCCCCAGTCTCCCAACAACTTCTAAAGCATGTTTGCAGCCTCTAACCTTCTCCTACAGCATGTCTTCTGTCTCTGACCATCTCTTGTAGTACTTCTGTAGTCGCTGATTATCTCTTTTATTATACCTGTAGTCCCTGACTATCTTCTGTTGCATGTCTGCAGTCTCTAACAACTTCTATATTATATGTGCAGTCTCTTACCATCTCCCATAGCATACCTGCAGCCTCTGACCATCTCTTGTAGCATGCTCATAGTCTGTGACCATCTGCTGTAGTATGCCTGAAGTCTCTGACCATCTTCTGCAGTATATCTGCTGTCTCTAACCATCTCTGGTAGTTTGTCTCTAGTCCATGACCATCTCTTGTTGCATGTCTGCAGTTTCTGAGAGTTTTCTGTACATTTACTGAATATAATGTGTTTTTTTGGTTTTGTTGTAGTTTTAGCTGGTATCACAGTTGTTCCAGTGTCTGCTTTAGTAGTGTAAATATTTGTTTGACCTAGCGCGGATAATTTTCCTCTATACACAATATAATGTGCGGCCATACTTAAGTAAGTTGACCACCAGTGATATAGAGCAATCAGAATTCTCCTTTCATGAGGCAGGTGCTTTTACTGCTGTCACAGCAATTAGCACATCACTCACTGTTTTATCAAATAATTCCATGTGGTCTACCACAGACAGAATAATCCCATGTAGACACTAATTTAATAATGTAATTAATACATAATTGGTTTCAATAAAAATGCAGAGAATGTTCTTTCTCCTTAGTTGGGGGGTCTCTATGCATTTCTCCATCAAAGAACGAACAACAAACTCTATGTTTCTAAAAGCACAATGAGTGGTAAAAATATAGATCAGGGGTACTGAATTAAAATTCAGGGAGGTCCGTTTGGTAACAATTTCTTTCTGCAGAGGTCCAAATCTAATTTTTCTCCTTTGACTCAGGTCTTTCACATCACAGCCCCCCTTACTTCACAACCCCCTTTCATATCAGAGCCCCCAAGCATTACAGCCCCCCTTGCAATCACATACTTCACACTCACCTCACAGTCCCTCCTTAGATCACAGTCCCCCAATCACAAGCCTCCTCCTCACATCACAAACCCTTCATATTACAGTTCCCTCCTCTCACATCACAACCCCTCTCTCACATCACAGCTCCCCCCTCACATCACAGCCCCTATATCACAGCTCCCCCACTCCTGACATCACAGTCCCCTTTCAGTCACAGCCCCCCTCTTACATCACTACCTCCATATCACAGCTCCCCCCTCACATCACAGCCCCACTCCCTCACATCACAACCCACCCATTGCACAGCTCCCTCTCTCACATCACAGCCCCCCCATATCACAGCTCCCCTCTCTCACATCACAGCCTCCCCATCTCACACATCCCCCTCTCACATCACAGCCCCCCATATCACAACTTCCTCTCTCAAATCACTGCTCCCCCTCTCAAATAACAACCCCCCATATCACAGCTTCTCTCTCCCACATCACAGGCCCCCAATAATACAGCTCCCCCCATATCACAGCTCCCCCCTCACAGCCCCCCTCTTTCAGCCCCCCCCATATCACAGCTTCTCTCTCCCACATCACAGGCCCCCAATAATACAACTCCCCCCATATCACAGCTCCCCCCTCTCACAGCCCCCTTCTTGCAGCCCCCCCCATATCACAGTTTCCCATATCACAGCTCTCTGCTCTCACAGCCCCATATCACAGCTCCCCCCTCTCACAGTTTCCCATATCACAGCTCCCCCTTCTCACAGCCCTCCATTTTACAGCTCCCCTTCACAGTAATACCTTAACTCAGCATTGTGGAGGGCAGGAGGAATGGCAGGGTGAAGGGCGGATGACACAGAAGGACTGCACCAAGGGCAGGAGCTGCCCAACTCTTCTTGGTAAAAAGCGAGTGACCTGCTTGTTAATATGAAAGGTTGGGCAGCTCCTGCTCCCCCTGTAGACCTGCAGTATCTCCTGCCCTTCTCCCTGCTGTGAGTTCAGTGGCAGCAGCAGGCAAGTACATTCAGAAGAGGAGTCCACCCTGCCAAACCTCTACAATGATGTGATTTTTAACAGCTGCAGTGGCGGGAGGAGAGGAGTCCACTCAGGCTAATGAGGCCGCGGTCCGAACAGGACTGTCACTCAGTCTGGGTCTGGACCACGGTCCGCCATCTAGTGACACCAAGTATAATGCTACAAATCTATGTGACAAAGGCGGCATCTTCAGCTCCTGTGCACAGAACTGTACCAGTCTAAAGAGCAGGAAAATGGCCTTAATTTGTTGCTGAAGACCAACAGACATTTGTTTAAAGCTACAGCCAGCACCACCATTAAAGGAAACCTGTCATGAAAGAAAGATGTAAGCTGCCATTGCTGACTTCTCCTCAAAATGCTAAATTCTGGGCCATCACTGAGAAAATCCTGCACGCTGCCTTTTATAACCTTCACCTGTCTGGCTACTACTCAGGCTTTATTATTTTCCAAGTTACTGACTGCAAGGGTACTTTTCTTGTAATTCCAGGAGTTGGGCTTTAAACCACCCCAAAAGTCTAAATTTGCTTGGTGCCTGTAATTCTGGTTTTTAGCATTAATAAATGGATCTAATAGGTCAGGTTCAAAAAAGAGATAGTGACCCAGAAATAGAGGGACCATACTCTGACAACAATATCCGCCATCTTCAAAGAATCAGGAGACACCGGACAGTCACAGCCAAACAAGGCAAATCGATGTGTAATATCTCCCTGGACTCTGTCCGTATGGAGCATGTCACTGATAAGAGGAATAATTTCATCCCTGGCAGCATTCTGCCGGCCTAGTGCTCAGGATTTATCATTTTCAGAGCAGAGAGAAGGTGGCGAGGCCTGGTTATATATGGCGGAACAAATCTTCCTAATGTTATTGATCTTGTAGCTTGTCTGAACATTAGCTTCTTCCACTAAAACAAAGGTTAAAGAGTCTGAGAACTGCAGGTCCGCTCAGGTCCTCTTCATGTCTCCCTAATTCCTCTGTTACACGTAGAAAGAAATAAAAACGCTTTATTGTCCCCAGGAGATTTGGCCATTTCATGCTCCAGTAAAAATGACAACCAGCTTGAATTGATGGCAGCTCTTTAATGAAAGAGGGAAAAAAAATTAGACAGCAAAGAAATGTGATACGAGCTACAGCTGTACACCATACACATATGTGATTTGTTTGTACCCTCCATAAACACAGCTGTACATCATACACATATGTGATTTGTTTGTACCCTCCATAAACACAGCTGTACTCCATACACATATGTGATTTGTTTGTACCCTCTATAAACACAACTGTACTCCATACACATGTGATCAGTTTGTTCCCTCCACAAACACAGCTGTACTCCATAAACATATGTGATTTGTTTGTACCCTCCATAAACACAGCTGTACACCATACACATATGTGATTTGTTTGTACCCTCCATAAACACAGCCGTACACCATACACATATGTGATTTGTTTGTACCCTCCATAAACACAGCTGTACACCATACACATATGTGATTTGTTTGTACCCTCCATAAACACAGCTGTACTCCATACACATATGTGATTTGTTTGTACCCTCCATAAACACAGCTGTACACCATAAACATGTGATCAGTTTGTTCCCTCGACAAACACAGCTGTACTCCATAAACATGTGATCAGTTTGTTCCCTCCACAAACACAGCTGTACTCCATAAACATGTGATCAGTTTGTACCCTCCATAAACACAGCTGTACTCCATTCACATATGTGATTTGTTTGTACCCTCCATAAACACAGCTGTACTCCATACACATATGTGATTTGTTTGTACTCTCCATAAACACAGCTGTACTCCATACACATATGTGATTTGTTTGTACCCTCCATAAACACAGCTGTACTCCATACACATGTGTGATTTGTTTGTACCCTCTATAAACACAGCTGTACTCCATACACATGTGATCAGTTTGTTCCCTCCATAAACACGGCTGTACTCCATAAACATGTGATCAGTTTGTACCCTCCATAAACACAGCTGTACACCATACACATATGTGATTTGTTTGTACCCTCCATAAACACAGCTGTACTCCATACACATATGTGATTTGTTTGTACCCTCTATAAACACAGCTGTACTCCATACACATGTGATCAGTTTGTTCCCTCCACAAACACAGCTGTACTCCATAAACATATGTGATTTGTTTGTACCCTCCATAAACACAGCTGTACACCATAAAAATGTGATCAGTTTGTTCCCTCCACAAACACAGCTGTACTCCATAAACATGTGATCAGTTTGTTCCCTCCACAAACACAGCTGTACTCCATAAACATGTGATCAGTTTGTACCCTCCATAAACACAGCTGTACTCCATTCACATATGTGATTTGTTTGTACCCTCCATAAACACAGCTGTACTCCATACACATATGTGATTTGTTTGTACTCTCCATAAACACAGCTGTACTCCATACACATATGTGATTTGTTTGTACCCTCCATAAACACAGCTGTACTCCATACACATGTGTGATTTGTTTGTACCCTCTATAAACACAGCTGTACTCCATACACATGTGATCAGTTTGTTCCCTCCATAAACACGGCTGTACTCCATAAACATGTGATCAGTTTGTACCCTCCATAAACACAGCTGTACTCCATACACATGTGATTTTTTTGTACTCTCCATAAACACAGCTGTACTCCATACACATGTGATCAGTTTGTACCCTCCATAAACACAGCTGTACTCCATACACATGTGATTTTTTTGTACTCTCCATAAACACAGCTGTACTCCATACACATGTGATCAGTTTGTACCCTCCATAAACCCGGCTGTACTCCATACACATATGTGATTTTTTTGTACTCTCCATAAACACAGCTGTACTCCATACACATGTGATTTTTTTGTACTCTCCATAAACACAGCTGTACTCCATACACATGTGATCAGTTTGTACCCTCCATAAACACAGCTGTACTCCATACACGTGATTTTTTTGTACTCTCTATAAACACAGCTGTACTCCATAAACATGTGATCAGTTTGTACCCTCCATAAACACAGCTGTACTCCATACACATGTGATTTTTTTGTACTCTCCATAAACACAGCTGTACTCCATACACATGTGATCAGTTTGTACCCTCCATAAACACGGCTGTACTCCATACACATGTGTGATTTTTTTGTACTCTCCATAAACACAGCTGTACTCCATACACATGTGATCAGTTTGTACCCTCCATAAACACGGCTGTACTGCATACACGTTGGATTTATTTGTACCCTCCATAAACAAGGTTGTACTCCATGCACATGTGATCAGTTCGCACCCTCCATTTACACAGCTTTACTGCATACACATGTGATCAGTTTGTACCCTCCATAAACACAGCTGTACTCCATACACGTTATCAGTTTGTACCCTCCATAAACAGGGCTGTACTCCATACACATGTGATTTGTTTGTACCCTCTATAAACACAGCTGTACTCCATACACATGTGTGATCAGTTTGTACCTTCCATAAACACAGCCGTACTCCATACATATATGTACTCTGCACACATAAACCCAGCTGTACTTTACACATATCTGTGAATTGTTTGTAGCCTCCAAAAACAGCTTTCTTCCATACAAATGGTCAGTCCGCCCCTGGATCAGTTTGTACCCTCCATAAACACAGCTTTACTGCATACACATGTGTGATCATTTTGTACCTTCCATAAACACAGCCGTACTCCATACATATATGTACTCTACACACATAAACCCAGCTGTACTTTACACATATCTGTGAATTGTTTGTAGCCTCCAAAAACAGCTTTCTTTCATACACATGTGTAGTGTTACCCCCAAAGGAGCCACTGCTAAATATGTGCCCTCCTCTCGTTCCCTGGCCCTAGATGCAGCCTCACTTCTGTTGACACCACCAGAATACCTTTACCGGGCCTCCCAGCAGTCACACAAGAAGGGATAAAATAAACAGGTTGTATTGGTAGAACTAGAATGAGAAAGCAATACAGCAGTCCAAGGATTCACAGTTGAACACAATGAGGCAACACAATGACAATATAGTGCACTTAGCTCAGGTACCCTTTAAAGTGAGGCCTATTAAGAGCATAAACAATAGCCCTCTGACTGGGAGATCATGCCCCAAGTGAATTTAAATGACTAACAAAAGAACAAAGGGCTAGCTCACTTGAGGGCTCTCAGTCAGGACAGTCTAGGCTTAGGCCTGAAAGTCTGTTAAATTTCATGCACACCAGTGCTACTACCAGACAGAGCCATAGGGTTGATTTACTAAAACTGAAGAGCGAAAAATCTGGTGCAGCTCTGCATAGAAACCAATCAACTTTAATTTTTTTTTTTTGTCAAAGCTGAACAAGCTGAAGTTAGAAGCTGATTATCAACCATGCACAGCTGCACCAGATTTTGCACTTCCCTGTTTTAGTAAACCAGCCCCTTTAGTGTCTAAATAGTTCTCTGATATAGATTTCTGCTGGCATAGTTGGGGTCCTTCAGGTTGGCGTGCAAAGCAGGGTGACATCACTTTAAGATGTGGAATCACTTGAGACAGTTCACTGTAAGAGATGAAGCTATTGGGGTAGCTCTCTTCAGGAGGTAAAGTCATTGGGGAAGTTTCAGAAAGAAAAGTTGAAGTTGAATTTACTTAGTGGGAGTGCCCTATTAAGTTGCCTAGGCCAAGTTAAATGCAGTAGAAGAGAAGACTCTGCTATGCAGAGAGCAAAGTGGTGATACAGTTCAGCAATCTGGAGGCAGTAGCCGCAGTAGTGAAGAAGGTGGCATCTTGTAGTAATAGATACAGTGGAATGTTTATTTCTAAAAAAAGGTCAATGTCAAGGAGAGTTCACAGCCCAGGCAAGCCTAAGTGGCAACAAGAACCAAGTGTAACTTGTAGCAATGAAGCGAGGGTCAGCAACCCTCTCACTCAGTTCCTTTGTGATTATCCGAATAAGTAAAAGTTGCCATACAATGAGGGGGCCCCCTTAACTGGAGTTGCGGGTATGGCGGTTGGGAGACATACACTCCTGTAGCTGAAGGGTCTCCTCAAGTGGTACTCTTTCTCAGCATTCAACTCAACAGTCCCTTCAACTGTTCCCCAGCAATTCTGTAGAACTCATCTTAACCTGGCCTGGCCTGGTCCGGCACAGTCACACATACGCCTCCTTCCAGTGGGCATGTCTCCCTCCAACTCCTCCTTCCCTTTCCCAGGCTTTTTCTTTTATAATGTTTCTCCCCTTGGCTGGTGGGCTTTGTAGTGTGACTTCAACTTTACTGTATAGAAAGTCCTACTTCCAGCCTACAACTCCCAGAATACTTGTGTTAGACCATGGCAAAGCGAAAATGCTGAATGCTGTCATCTTGTGGGTAAATAAATTACATTCTCAGTAACAATGCAGAGTTTTACACATGTATGATCTGTCAGTACTCTCCACATACACAGCTCTAGTCCATACACACGCGTGACTAATCTGTACTCTTCATAAACACAGTTGTAATCTATACATGTGTGATTGATCTGTACCCTTTATAAATACCCTTTACCAATATAAGGACCCTTTTTAAATGATCGTTCTGTACTTTCTGTGAATATTGGTGTACTCCATGCACAAGGTGAAAGCACCAGACAATTCATAACACACAAGTGTGAATACAAAGCCATTTGGTATAGTTGTCTGTTCACCTGTCACTGATGGTCATGAGTCAATTTGGAATCTCTTTTTTTTTCAGCAATGATTATTATAAGACTTCCATATTTCCAGTGTTCCCTCCCTGCCGCTACCTGACCCAATATCATTCTGCAAGTCATCAATCCCATTTTCCTGCTCATTTACTTCTCATCAACGGAGCACTCGACTGTGTTTGGCTAAGTTGTCCATCACAGTCTCACAATAACCTTTCTGCCATACAGATTACATACCCAATTCCTTCCCGAATTTGCATGTAAAAAATGAAAAGAGAATGAAACAGCCATCGGCTACAGAGAAGTAATTATATAATTTGTATTGCAAAGTGCGGCTACTGCGCAAAATACTTCAACATTAATGCCAGAACCACTACTTCAATGTAGACGAATGACAGCCAAATTTTAGACAAACCTGCAGAGAAGTATACGTCTCCTCTACCTTTAATCCAAAAAAGACCATTATTGGCAGGATCAAATGCACTTCAGTATTGCCAATGCCAGTCAGGAACTATTATAGGTTGGATGGCGAGTAGAGGCATATGGAATTTGTAAGGAATGAGTCCACGGACATTTTCAGTGTAAAGGCTAATATAAAGGGTATGGATGGTGAGTCCAGGGACATTATCAGGGAAGAGGGATAATACAATAGGGATAGGAGGTGAGTGTAAGGACACTATCAGGGATAAAGGGTAATATAAAGGGGATAGGAGGTGAGTCTAAGGACACTATCAGGGATAAAGAATAACATAAAGGGGATAGGAGGTGAGTTCAGGGACATTATCAGGTGTAAGGGATAATAAAAAGGGGATAGGAGGGGAGTCCAGGGACATTATCATGGGTAAGGGATAATAAAAAGGGGCTAGGAGGGGAATCCAGGTACATTATCAGGGGTAAAGGATAATAAAAAGGGGATAGGAGGGGAGTCCAGGGACATTATCAGGGGTAAGGGATAATAAAAAGGGGATAGGAGGGGAGTCCAGGGACATTATCAGGGGTAAGGGATAATAAAAAGGGGATAGGAGGGGAGTCCAGGGACATTATCAGGGGTAAGGGATAATATAAAGGAGATAGGAGTTCAGTCCAGGAACATTATCAGGGTTAGGGATAATATACAAGGGGTCCATAGGTGAGTCCAAGGACATTATCAGGGTAAGGGATAACATAAAAGGGATGAAGAAAGCCCAGGTAAATTATCATAGATAAAGGATAACATAAAGGATATAGGAGGTGAGTCCAGTGACATTACAGGGGTATGGGGTAATATAATGGGGATAGAAGGTAAGTCCAGGGACATTATTAGGGGTAAGTTATAGTAAAAAGAGGATAGGAGATGTTTACAGACTCTGATAAGCTGGGAAGTACCTTATCTGGAGTAATGGGGAAAGTGTTTTAATGATGGATTTAAAGGCATGGTGTGTAATGGCTGTACACAGTAGCAAAGAATCATTTTGCAGAGAGCTCTAATTTCTGCTGCAGTTACAAAATGTTGGCAATCAGAATTTTTTTATTCTAAATGGTCTATCCAAATAAAAACACAGACACGAGGACCTCTCCCTCCACATCATATAACCACCAGTAAATTTTTGTTTTGTCTGTGGTCATTTTTAGCCTGAGGCTCTGTTCTCTGGACCTTCACACAGAGATAGAACTAGTGGCTTTTCTCATAACTGTACCTGTTTGACCCATTTACACTGTCTGCTGATTGCTGCAGAAAATTGGTGAGATAGTAGGCTGTATAATCATTTATCCAGCAGCTGATGAACATATTTTAGTGAATGCTTCTCCTTCTGAGTCTTCACTGAGCTCGTTCTAGTTTCAGTGATACCTTGGAGTTATTAAATAACCTTCTCTGAGACCCTATAGAATGTACAGAATGTATGTAACAGGTAGCAACATCTGCCAAATGATCAGACAGAAGGTAGATTTAATTTGAACTTTACTAAACAGATGCAGAGTAGGATTACTAATGCAAACAGGGTCAGAATATCAAAAGGCTGTGCATGTAGTGGAGAAAGGGGTTCCTTACTGTTGGAGTGATAAGGATGTGGAACTCCCTTCCACGGTTGGTGGTGTCAGATGGGAATGTAGGTACATTTTAAAAAACTTTTAGATGTGTTTCTTAGTTAATGCATTGTACAGGGATATGGAAAATGGTAGTGACATAATCACACACAAACTCACTTGTACTCAGATACAAACAAGAGCTTATAAGAACACTGTCTCTTTGGATCAGTAGGGACACTAAGTGGAGGCACAGCACAGTCTCTTTAGGCTCTGTAGCTATGCATAGAGAACGGCCACTACTTGATAATATAGTATAGAACATAAACAGCTACAGTGCTGTGAAAAAGTATTTGCCCCCTTCCAGTACCATTAGTACAGTGCCATTGCTTTTTATTAGCACTGATCACTGTATTGGTGTCACTGACAATAGGTCAGTTCCCCCCAGTATCAGAATGCCTGCCGCAGTCCCGCTATAAGTCGCTGATCGCCGCCATTACTACTAAAAAAAAAATCCAGTATATATACAGCCATTTGTAGACGATATAACTTTCACGTAAACCAATTAATTTACACGTATTGGGATTTTTTTGTAGCTAAGACATGTAGCAGAAAACATTTTGGCCTAAATTTATGACGAAATGTAAATTTTAAAACATTTTTTACTGGATATGTTTAATAACAAAAAGTAAAAAATATAGTTTTTTCTCAAAATTTTCAGTCTTTTTTTTTTCTTTAGTGCAAAAAATAAAAAAACGCACAGGCGATCAAATACCACCAAAAGAAAGCTCTATTCGTGGGAAAAAAAGGACATACATTTCATTTAGGTGCAGCAATGCATTACTGTGCAATTGTCAGTTAAAGTAATGCAGCGCTGTATCGCAAAAGATGGCCTGGTTGGTCAGGAAGGGGTGTACTAAAGGAGCCTTAGCAGTATTATACATGTGTTCCTACTATGGAGGCTTTGGAAACTTTAGTTAGGTCCACAGCATACAGAGGACCCTTGACGTGGGACTGTGGCTTACGCATGTATCTGTAAATGTGTGCAAACAAAACCCGCTGTTTTTAATGCACACTGTTAGACAGGGACAAATTGGTTGTTTCCCACGCTGGCTAGTAAGTGTTGCTGGGAAATCTTTTGTTTGTCTTGTGATGTGCATTGCCCTTCCATGTGCACCTTACTGCTAAGGCTGGTTATAGTCTGAGATGATTGCCTTTTTTTGTACTGTACTAATGGCACTGGGCAGGAAGGGGTTAACATCTGGGGCGATCAAAGGGTTAACTGTGTGCTGTGTGTTTTATTATGAGGCTGTGTCTGTGCTTTCCACTGTAAGCAAACTGCTTTGTATGGCTCTGCTATGCAGAGCCATACAAAGTAGTGTACTGGCGCTGACAGGGGAGAGAACTGTATTGTTTACATAGAGTTCTCTCCCCCGTCAGTAATACTCGGCGATCACCGGGTGCCGGCTAGCAATCACCGGCCAGGACCCAGTGATTGACAGCCGAGGCCACGAATGGTGGCGCGGCTAAGATGCGCGCATGTGCTCCATACCAGGAAATGCAACCTCACGCATATATACGTGATTTTGCACACCCCTGCCGCACTGTAGCAGTATTCCTGCTATAGGGTGGCGGAAAATCCGTTAACTCCTTATTGTCCTTCTCCATTCAATTATTTTTCTGTCTGATTTTTTTTGTTTGTTTATTTTATAAACTAAAAATATTTAAACTTTTTTATTGTTTCTCTTCATTTTGTTCATTACTATTTTTACACCTTTAACATATATTTACACATTTCACATTTAAAAAAGTGCAAAACTGAAAGAAAACCATACATTATTTGATTTTAAACAGGACAAAGTACAGAATAAAATGTGCTCTTTATATGTGCAGTAATATTTATTTTCAAACTAACACTGCGCAAAAAAGGAAAGTGAGTTTTGTTACATTTAATTGTTTAAGGATTGCAAAAAAAAAATCAATGTTGCAGGACAATATTCACAAAAAGAAAGCCTTGTTTGTTATTAAAAAAACAATATATGTATTACATTTATAGTAATGACAATGTATTGCCGAATAAACAGACCCATAGCAGAAATGTAAAAATTGCTCTGGTCCATAGGGGGTGAACAGGTGTGAGAGGTGAAGTGGTTATTGTTACACAACGATAACCCCAGTAAATACAAAATGTAGTTTTTAAATGATGATTTCATTTAAGGGAAAAAGAGCTGTCAAAACCTGCCTGGCCCTATGTGAATAAAAAGGTTGGGCAAAAATAGCATCCATGGGAGAGTTCCAAGGGGAAAGCCACTGCTAACCAAAAAGAACACAAAGGCTCGTCTCACATTTGCCAAAAAAATCTTGATTATCCCTAAAACTTTGTGTAGTGATGAGACAAAAGTTGAACTTTTTGAAAGATGTGTTTTCCAGGACATCTGGCTTAAAACCAACACAACATTTCATACAAAGAACATCATCAACGGTCAAACATGGTGGTAATCGTGTGGTGGTCTGGGGCTGCTTTGCAGCTTCAGGACCTGGATGACTTGCCATAATTGATGGAACCATGAATTCTGTGCTCTACCAGAAAATCCTGAAGGAAAATGTCTGCCCATCAGGCCGTGACCTCAGGCTTAAACGCATTTGGGTTATGCAGCAGGGGGTTTAGGGGGCAATTACTTTTCACATAGAGGCAGGCAGGTTTGGACAGTATTGCTCCTTTAATAAATGAAAGCCTCATTTAAAAACTACATTTCGTATTTTCTCGGGTTATCTTTGTGTAATAAATTTGTTTGATTATCTGAATCATTTAGGTGTGAAAAAAAAAATCAGAAAGGGGGCAAATACTTTTTCATAGCACTGTACTTGTACTTAGCCCTCGCTACAGCATCTTTCACAATGAAGACCAGGGTAGGTCTGGGTATACAGGCGAACAGCTGGAGGGATCTCTGGGCTGGTAACACAGGTGAGCCGCTGGAGACACAGGGCCACCCCACCTGAAGCATAGTACTGTGGTAGCAATTCAAGCAGTGCTCCACACAGTGGCTGCATCTTCTGTAAGAGCTGTGTGCTATTGGACTTCTGTCTGCACCTTGCTGCAGATCACACGCCCAGCCACCTCTGCTTCATCAGGTGCAGTCTCTCTGAGCTGGGTGGAAAACCTATATTCCCTGGGCATGTCCAGGAACCCAATGGCCTGTGGGAAAAGCCGCCTGCTGCTTCATCCAAGCATTGTTATTTTAAGTGGTACTCCGCTACATTTATCTCAGCATAATCTCCATATTGTGTCACTCCTATAGGCACTTGACGCGATAGGCCTTCAATTGGTTAAGTGTTGAACTGGCAGTGCCAAAGTGTTATTGTTACACATTCTGGAAAGATGAGTGTAATTCTGGACGAAAGTACACATGTCCACCTCAACTGGCCCTCCTGACATAAACTAACTTTGGGTCTGGCCATGGCTGTCCTATGCAGGTCAGTAAGTGTAAGGTAGTAAGGGTACAATTAGCATAGGTCAGGAGGGCTAGGCAAAGATGAAAACTGTACTTTAAGAATGAATGACTTACATAATTATCCATAGACTGTTAGAAAAAAGTAACTGAGTCTCTAAGGAGTAACTGTGTGAATGTGAAGAAACATACAAAAGGATCTCTGAAATTTTCATTTGCTTCTGGTCTGGGTACAAAGAGCGATAATATATTAGTATTGATTATTGTAATGATTCTGCTGGTATGAATAATATAGTTCTGATATGTTTCCTAATTAGGCTACTAATGTATGTGTATGTAGTACTTTGGTATGTATCACATTTCACATTATTAATATGCCTGACATTTTTTTATTTTATGTAACCATGAATGTATCCATTGCATATTTTGCCCTTAGAACATGCAGTCTGATCAGATCAAAATTGATTGGAACCACTATGTAAGTCTATAGACAGGCAGATGTAAATCGATGTTCATCAGTTTACATCTGAATGCCACAAAGTCTGTCCAGGTCTGGAAAAAAAAAAAGGAAAAGGTATTTTCCATTTTTTGGACCTAAACATTACAGATCTGAGCCAGTCTTATGTAATTGGATGCAAGTCTGTTTGCATCTGGCCACCTATGGATCTAATAGATAAATTATCTTCCAACTGTCCTTCATTTGGAGGGAATGCAAAAAGAAAAGTTATAATCCTACACCCACAGTTAATCCAGAGGAAGGAAAAAACCCAGCAAAGTATGTGATCCAATTTGCTCCTGCAGGGGAAAAAAATATTTCCAGATCCCCCGAGAGGTAATTGGATATTCCCTGGATCAACTTTACCTATAAATGTTATTATCTAGTTATATTCTGTGTATCCAAGAAAGAATCCAGGCCTTTTTAAAGCAATCCACTGAGCTGGACAGAACCAACTCTTGAGGGAGTCTCTTCCACATTTTCACAGCTCTCACTATGAAGAAACCTTTACGTCTTTAGAAATTAAATCTCCTTTCCTCCAGACGTAAAGAGTGCCCCCTTGTCCTCTGTGATGATCTCAGGGTGAATAACTCTACACCGAGTTCACTATATGAACCACTGATGTATTTATACATGTTGATCATATCCCCCCTTAATCTCCTCTTCTCAAGAGAGAATAAATTCAGTTCCTCTAATCTTTCCTCATAGCTGAGCTCCTCCATGCCTCGTATCAGTTTGGTCGCTCTTCTCTGTACTTTCTCCAGTTCCCCAATGTTCTTTTTGTGAATTGGTGCCCAAAACTGAACTGCATATTCCATTTTCGGAGCTGTATGGAAGAGGGCTATAAATAGAACTGTCCTGCTTGACGTCCTTATCCCTTATGATTAAGTCGATGACGAAACGCGTCAAGGAAAGTGACGTCAAGACGCACACGGGAACCAGAAGTTGACTGGCGGCCGCTTTGGAAAAGGGAAAGATCATCTATTTATCCCTGGACGTTTCCTGGATGGCAGCAAGGCTACAACATGGTATTTAAAGCATTTTAGAAGTTTACTAATGTGAGCATTTTGATTAAAGTTCATTTATACTGGTATATCTTGGCAGTATTACACTATTTTGTCCCTCATATGTTTACATCTATATGGAGCATGGTATATGGGGATATATGGAATATCAAGGCTAATGGACCCAGATAGTGCCGTGAAGACAGTGTAAACCTTGTGGAGCTCTACAGGAGGGCCGTCTCCCACCAGTTATTGTATGATATTGAAAGCGTCTTTGTTTTTGGAATATTGGTAAGGGTATGCATTCCTTACTGCAATTAGAAGTGTCACAGCGTTGGTTTGAGTAGGAGCACTGAAGAGTGATTCACATGCACAGTGTTGCTTCACTGTTTGGATTCACAGTTTTCCACTTTGTTCACTTTTTACACTGATAATCAGTTTGATTTGTTATTCACTTGAGTGATGTCACCATATTTTATGTTGTTTAAAAGATAATACACTATGTGATATTTCTTTTTTTGAGGGAATATTATCGTGGAAAGCATTGGAAGGATTATATATTTTTTGGACACTTATCTGTCACCGTTATCACATAAGAAGAATATGATTTATTTTGTGGACTTCACTTGTAGAGTTATTGCTGAGGGTTCAACTTTTATATAGCATTTTCTGTTTATTAATATTCCAGATGAGGTATTACTAATGATTTGTAAATGGATAAAATTATATCTCTCTCTGGAGTCTATACCTCTTTTAATACAAGAGAGGATTTTGCTGGCTTTAGAAACCGCAGCTTCGCATTGCATGCCATTATTAAGCTTGTGATCTACCAGAACACCCAGATCATTCTCCACCATTGAGTCCCCCAGGATGTCACAAAAGACATCTGTTTTGTTCAGCTCTGATTCAGCAGGGTATCTGTTAATGGATCCCTTAATGATCAGATTGGACAAGGACCCTGTGAAAGAGGCCTATATGTTTGATTCCACACATAAAGGTGAGCCACTCCAACCCTCATCCTCTGGACCAGCCTTTTTCAACCAGGGTGAACCAGGCAGCCTGGGGTGCCTTGTGGTTTCTTCAGGGGTGCCTTGGCAAAATGTCTAAAGATTGCCCAAAACTTGTATACAAGCCAGCGGGTGGAATAAGCCTGTCTTTTAGTTACACAAAGCCAGAGGTTTTCATGTGCACCATTATGATCTTCTAGCTGCTGGTGTCCTGACAGCCAATGACATCATCATTTGATAAGGAGGATGTCAGTTGCGTGCACAGCATCCTAGTTTGACCCTCCCCTGCCCCTCCCCATCAGTGCTGGGGTCACATTAGCTCAGTGATGGAGAAAATCTGAGGGAGAAGAGAAACATTGGAATACTAGTCAGTACCAGTGTGCAAAAGTATATTTGCTTTGGAAGAATAAATAATCTCTAATGTTGGGTTTACTGGATGTGTGGATATTGCTGCATTATATAAAATTATTAGAATAGTTTTTCACATTTTTGAATGGGGTGCCCTTTTAAAATTGTGGACCATCTTCAGGCACCCTGTTTTAGAATGGGGTGCCTGAACACTGTCCATAATTTTAAATAGTGCCTCGGGACTTTCCATAATTTTAAAGGGTGCCTTGACCAAAAAAAGGTTGAGAAACACTGCTCTGCACAGTAATGACAGGGAGATGAGAGCTGCACCAAACTCATCAGGTGACATTTCTTCTTGCTAAATAATCTTTGTCCTGGACTTTTCCAGGCTTCTGCACAGCTTTTGGCAAACACATAAAATCCATTACACTACAAACACTAACATACTTTTCTCTAGTATTTATATTTTTTTGTTATTTTATCCTTTTATATTTCTTGCTAATCATGATATACACATTTGTATTTAAGAACAGAAATAAATTTCACCATTGTGTGATCAGTTCCTTATAGGTAGAGCTTTTGAAATGTTAAGTACTCAACCTGTTTACAATGACTTGCTATGTCAATGAAATACATGATAGTGATGCTTTACAAGTATGTTAAAGTAGTTGAAAACCGCAGACATGAAAACTGAACAAAGCACACCACTCTATAATGTGAACATGTCTCAATCCAGAGCACTAAGTGTCATTTCTGTCTGTTTTCGTTCCTCTGCTATCAGCATGAGTCACTTCTGACAAGTTTTCCTGAAAGAAAAAAGGTGATGGGGAGGGACCTCCAGCTGATTGACAGCTTAAGCTTTGTTCTTTTGTGCTTTGTTAAGGAGGGGGGTGTCCCTTTCCTCCAATCAGCTCTCAGAGCTCTCTGCACTGAGCTCAGCTCTCTGCCCCCTTTTTTTTCTGAACTCTCAGAAAGGCTTAATAAATTCTGGATTTTGAGTGGATATAGCAGAGATAAGACTGCAGATAGACTGGTACAAATTAAGAGTAGAATGTCAGAGGTGGCCTAAATGACCCAAAGAAGGAGTCTGGTGAGTAATAATGCCTGTTTGCTTTCCATAGGCTAAACAACAACTTAACCCATGCAGTGTAGGGGTGGGGCCCACTGCAAGGGTTATTTTGGTCACATTCCCAGAGTTCATCTTTAACTCAGGGACAGTTTTCGGCTGATGAATATCCCTCTCCAGGGACCTAACAATGGAAGGATTGGCTCCAATCCCCTGTGACTGAACAGAATGGCTAGGGAGATTCTGCACCTCATGGAAGAGTTTAGGATGGAGTCCACCAGCTCTTCCTCCTTACACCTGTGTTGTTCACCTGGGTTGGAGCCAGGAGAATTGCTCTGCAGGCTGCCTCCTAGTGTTGGAGGCATTTAGACCATTGCTGCGGACTAGTGAATCAAATATCTGTTTAATAATTTAAAAATAACAATTTTCTTTAAAACTAAATTAATTGGTTCTATTAAAAATTGGACTGAATTAAACCAAACTGGCTTCAGTACTTTTTTATTGATCACTTTTATTGTTATCACAAGGAGTGTGATAACAATAGGCAGTGACAGGTACTCTTTACTGATAGATCTGAAGTCTGTTTGACCCCAGATCTCTCCTGTGGCTTCCAATGCAGCTAATCAAATACAGATTGGTCTTGCCTTTTCCTGATAGAAGTATTTAAAAGAAAGCATAATGCATTATGCGCACTAGATGGCACTTAGATGGAAAGATGGATCATAGGAGGTCATTATATTGCACAAAATATGGCAAGTTTCTTTTGGACTGTGCAAATGTTTGTCACATTTATATAGTGAATTTTTTATACATACTATTGACCTCTTAATGTCTCCCTACTCAAGGGGAGACGACAAGTTATTAGTTATATTCAACTTGTAGGCAGGTTGAAATGCTATTTAGTCAGACAGCTGCTGCCTCATCTGAGAAGGAAACAGTTAACCTGTTTCCCGCACTTTTTACTGAGCTCTGCATCTTTCCCTGTGATGATAATAAAAGGGGGAGGACTCTGTCCAGACAGACAGTCTACATGAGAAGGAGACACAGACAAGCCATGGCATGTAATATCCAGCTGTTTACAGAGAAGAGAGATGGGGGAGCAGCTGCATCTTGGAGAGCAAGCCTGCCTGCTGTCACACCCAACATGTGGGAGGATTGATGGGACCTGCAGTCTGCCCTGAAGACACCAGTTCTGGAGATCTGCCACCATGGATTCTGACATGTATGGACTCTCATCCTGTTCAAGTGTCAGGGCTCTGGCTCAGCATTCCTGCCAGTACCTTGCATGGCCGCAGAAATGCAGGCTGGCAAAAATCTATGCACATTGGCACACGGACACGAGACAGAACACGCATACGCACTGGCACATAGTTACTCACGCATTAGCCAAGTTTGGCGCCAGATGGCCTTTATAAGGAAGCTCATCGTTCCCTCAAATTGCTGGTTGATCTCTGTCTCCCCATTACCTTTCTCTGTGTTCCTTTGCTACTGTGATCTGCTGTTACCGACTTGGCTTGTTCCTAGACCTGTTTTCTCTGCCTGACTCCTGATCTGACCCTGGCCTGGCTAATAGATATTCGCACCTGCTCTCCTGATCTGACCCAGCTTGGCAAATAGATATTCTCACTTGCTCTCCTGTGTATGACCCCGGCTATCCTATTGACTACGTCTGCTCCAATCTCCACCCAGCATCTGACCTTGGATTTGAACCAACTACTCTGTGGTCCCCTGCTACCCTGAAGGCCTGCATACCTGTCACGGGCGCCACCTGTCTGCAGACACCATTCCAGTGCATCAGCTGTGCTTCTGGCTATACCTCTGAAAAGCACTCTTACAGGCGACCCATGCTACTTTGGGCCTGACTCCTACTGTCTCATATCCGGGGGAGTCTGGAACTTAGCTGCAAGGGAAGCCCTCTCTCCATTGGCCTCTAACAGCAGGTACGTGATATCAAGTATGCTAGGGCAGCCACAAGCCTGAGTTACGGATTAGGAATGTTAGGAAAAGACTGTGAACTTTCTTCTGTTATACTGAGAGTTTTCAGTGAAGCTTTTGAAACTTTGTCCTTGCCTGGTCTGAAGTTACTAAAGTGGTGTAATGCACAGCACATTCTACACATCTACACATGGCTACAGCGTGAGTCAGTAAAGCACACTGGGGTATGAAGACAGTTCCGCAAGGCTTACCATAGTGTGGAATAAAGCAAGTGGTTACCAAGGGTACCAAAGGCTTCACCTGCAGCCTGTCATAAGTGTGTGCCTGAGATAGGTTGGATAGCCATTTGCACTCCCACCGTGAGCAGTTTGTCTCCCATAGCAATGGGAGCAGATCAGGACCACAGAAACCACAGCCTGTGCACAGGTACGAAGGAGAAAGAGTTAATGCAGAGCATGTATGGAGCCTGAGCAAGGTTCTCAGTGGGGCCCCGTTCCATTGATGGTAGTAAGGTAGCAAAGTTATGCTGCACAGGTGCAGTGGGCATAGGCTCAGCGTGTCCCTCCTAAATGCAATGAGTTACAGTGATGGTGTACATTGACACGGGAATGAGAGAGTTAGCAGAAGGGCAGTTTATTGTTCAAGTGTACATGGTGTGCAGCCATCTTTAAAGTTGGAGGTCTACCTTAAGGCTGAGTTACCATCAAAAGCGACCCTGCCTTGTCCTGGGGTATTGATGAGCATAGCACGTACGGGCACCCCGGGTGTAAGGTGAGTGATCCTGTTCAAGGTGCCTAGCATAGCCCAGAAGAACCCACCCCACGGTAGGCCTCCAACGTCACTCACACTTGGCACCCAAAGAGGAAGGTAACATGGAGGGAGTTTCACCCGCGTGCCTTACAAACTTATTACAAAGTATACACGTTTGACATTTTTGTAAAATGCTTCTTGTTAAAGCAAAACTATACTCACCTTGGCTCCAGCAATGCAACGCCCTGGAGCTCCCTTCAGGCCACTGACACCAACAGCTTTCATTGGCTGGGCAGGGATAACTGCAATCCCATGCATGCTTGGCAGTTCTGTCGGCTTCAGCATTGCCAAATTTCTACAGTGAACTGCGTGTGTGTATCTCTTCTGCATTAAAATGGTAGTAAACCACAAAAAAAATAAAAAATAAATTTCCTCTGCAAAATAATAGCATAATATGCTAGTATGCATTACATTATGAAAGACTCACCTTAGAACAAAGCCCTCCAGAGGAGAGCTGTCATCACTGCAGAGACATCCATCTTCACCCAGTCTTCCTTCCGGGTATGCAGGCTTCGGCTGTTTAACTAGCCGAAATGGCATTGGAAAACACTTCTGATTATTATGAAAAGTGAAGTTCTGCCTGAAAAGGTGAACATATCCTTTAAGCCCCTTGCCATGTTTCACATGACTGTCATTTTGACTGTCATATGCCTTTAAGTGTTCTCTATATTTTGTTTCTGCTCCTCCATTTCCTTTGGTTTAGTTAATGCTGTATAGCTAGCCCTCCCCCTTTCCCAGAAATGCATTGCAGCTCTAGCCTCATGTCATGGAGCAGGAAACATTATGATCTTTTGACCTATCGAATGTTCATTGTTGTTAGATTCTCTAGTTTATGGAATAAACTTCACAAGATCTACAAGATGTCTTATCGATTGAGTCACTGACTGTGGCATCCAACTGAGGTTGAAGTTATTGCTATCTCATCACAACTGTAAGTTACAGAGATCACACTATCAATGCTTAGATTGGAGAGACAGAACACCCCTGCACTTGGATTTTGGCACAGTTTGTTGTGAGTGGTTAGTGTAGGGAGAGATACCCCGCTTGCTAGGGAGAGAAATCAGCGATAGGGAAAGGTTCCTGAAGAGGAAGGAAAGGTTAAGGGCTTGTTTCCTGAAAGAAGTCCCCCTCTTGGGATCAGACAGGCCACCTCTGACTGCATTGAACCATGAGTTATTTCCCTTTGCGGTGCTCTCCCTCCAGGGTATTTGTAACATTGGCATTCTATCCAATACAATTTCCAAGTTCACCGCAACCAAATTCAGTGTATTTACTGCCCACACCATCTTTGTTTGAGAGTGCTTGCAAAAGCAATGGACATTTTTAAGTACTTTCAAATACCATTCATTAAGTCAATGAATGTACTAAGAATTTTGGTATTAATATTTTAACGAAGGTTTGTATGAATGTTTATAAATCTACTAGTATATGACCAACTATGGAGGCCTTTGTAATATATATATATTTATCTTCATTGTATTGTCTGACCCTCCAGGAGTATAAATCAGAGGTTCAGCCGGAGATTGACCCAAATAAAATTTCTTGGAGACTACAGAGCAAATAAAAACAATCCAATTTGATACATTCAAACTGGCTAGATGCTGGACAGAGACATGGAACTGGGCAGGATCTTCTCCGCTGATTCTTGTGACGTCTTTAAATCAAATATCTCATTAAAGAGACAGAAGGAACATTCTGTGTAATAATCTCCCTAATCTGCTTCTATTCCACCAATAAAGTCCCATCCGGATTCAACACAAACTGTTATTACATCTCCACACACAATGAGCTGCTTAATTATCGTCCTTTAAAAAGGCAATTCCCTGTAATTGGTTTTATTTTTCAGTTCTATAAATTAATTTGAACTACCGATATCAGACTTCTGGCGGCTCAAAGCTTCTGCTCATCCCAGCAACATTACAGTAGCTAATTCAATTAGGTGAAAATTGTTTAATAGAAAATATAATTGCTGATTCGCACAGAATTCCCATTAAGTCCAAGAGACGGCCACGGCGATGTCTGCGACTATTTGGGGTGGAATTGTGAGCGACGATCGTTCACACATAACAACAAAGTATTATGATGCCGCAAACGAGCGCTCATTAGACGTTTCAATTTGGTGGCTGGACTCGGTCAGCAGATGCTGATGGCGGAAGATTGAGCCGCTGATTTCCATAAGCAATTTACATCTTATTGATCGCCTCTCCTGAAAGTGGTAATTGAGCGAAGGCTCCGCAGCAGGCCGCCCTCCGGCCTGAATTGTGTCCTGGCCGGATTACGAGGCTGATCGATACGCAAGCGGTCAAATTAACGATGGAAGAGAATATTAACATTCAGTGTGTGGGAGGAGTGTCAGTTCATCTCAGTGCTAAACCATCACGTACCTGTGTAAAGAGAATATCAGTGCTAAAACATCAGCTGTCCCTGTGTACAGAGAATATCAGTGCAACCTTTCAACCCTTTACCTGTGTATAATAGAAATTATCATTGCTAAACCATCAGCTGTACATGTGTACAGAGAATGTTAGGGATAAACCATCATTCATACTTGTGTATAGAGAATATCAGTGTTAAACCGTCAGCCGTACCTGTGTATAGAGAATATCAGTGTTAAACCATCAGCTGTACATGTGTACAGAGAATATCAGTGTTAAACCATCAGCCGTACCTGTGTATAGAGAATATAAGTGTTAAACCATCAGCCGTACCTGTGTATAGAGAATATCAGTGTTAAACCATCAACTGTACCTGTGTATGGAGAATATCAGTGTTAAACCATCAGCCGTACCTGTGTATGGAGAATATCAGTGTTAAACCATCAGCCGTACCTGTGTATAGAGAATATCAATGCTAAACCATCAGCCGTACCTGTGTATAGAGAATATCAATGCTAAACCATCAGCCGTACCTGTGTATAGAGAATATCAGTGCTAAACCATCAGCCGTACCTGTGTATAGAGAATATCAGTGCTAAACCATCAGCCGTACCTGTGTATAGAGAATATCAGTGCTAAACCATCAGTCGTACCTGTGTATAGAGAATATCAGTGCTAAACCATCAGCCGTACCGGTGTATAGGGAATATCAGTGCTAAACCATCATCCGTACCTGTGTATAGGGAATATCAGTGCTAAACCATCATCCGTACCTGTGTATAGGGAATATCAGTGTCAAACCATCATCCGTACCTGTGTATAGAGAATATCAGTGTTAAACCATCAGCCGTACCTGCGTATAGAGAATATCAATGCTAAACCATCAGCCGTACCTGTGTATAGAGAATATCAGTGTTAAACCATCAGCCGTACCTGTGTATAGAGAATATTAATGCTAAACCATCAGCCGTACCTGTGTATAGAGAATATCAATGCTAAACCATCAGCCGTACCTGTGTATGGAGAATATCAGTGCTAAACCATCATCCGTACCTGTGTATAGGGAATATCAGTGTCAAACCATCAGCCGTACCTGTGTATAGAGAATATCAATGCTAAACCATCAGCCGTACCTGTGTATAGAGAATATCAATGCTAAACCATCAGCCGTACCTGTGTATAGAGAATATCAATGCTAAACCATCAGCCGTACCTGTGTATAGAGAATATCAATGCTAAACCATCAGCCGTACCTGTGTATAGAGAATTTTAGTGCAAAACCATTGGCCACCCCTGCGTATGTGGAATATCAGTGGTAAACCATCAGCTGTACCTGTGTATAAATATTATTAGTGCCTTACCTGTGTACAGAAAATATCGGTGCTTTACCCCCGCCCCATCCTTGTACATTTGTACAGAGATGATCATTATCTACTTTATCTACGTTTACACACTGTCACCTTCAAAATAGTCCCCTTGCAAAGCAATACAGCGCTCCCAGCATTCCTGCCACTTGTGGAATGTGTCCGGGAAGTCAAGCACCTTCTGCTGTTCGCGCTGGATCTCCGCAATGTTGTCAAAACAGCAACCTTTGAGCTGGATCTTCATCTTCGGGAAGAGTGCGAAGTCCACAGGAGCCAAATCTGACGAGTAGGGTGGGTGCAAAGGTAAGATCATTGCAGCCTGGGGACGAACTTGGCAGCAACACGGTGCATGTTCAAATCACACGTGAGGATTGCCTGGACTGTTCCGTATGACACACTGAAAATGGCAGCAATGTTGTGGATTGTTCTCCGCTGATCATCACGCACAAGTTGCCGAAAGGTTTTGACATTTCTACATTTTTAGGGGTTGAGCCTATTGAAGGTCTTCCTGATCTCTCATCGTCTTCCGCTCTTGAAGCTCGCGTGCCACTCAAAACACCTCGAACGACTCATTGCAGCGTCACCATAAAGTTAACAAATCGTCAAATGTTTCTGTGGCAGATCTGCCTAGTTTCACGGAAAATTTCTAACTTGCTGTCCATGATGAAATAGCAGACGTGCTAATGCACATGGTCAGAATAGCACCAGTTGCACAGCTCCCGATGTACACAGGGCGATGTCTTTTGGCACACTGACTTATGAAGGTTGATGCTCCCTGTGACTGTGTGTGTAGCCTTGTACTGCCATTTGTTAGCGTGTTACAAAACTATTCTTGAAACTTTTTGATACCATCTCATACAGAGAATATCAGTGCTATACCACTACCTATCCCTGTGTATGGAGATTAACAGTACTGAACTATCAGCTGTATCTGTGTGCAGAGAATATCAGTACTAAACCATCAGCTGTACCTGTGTGCAGAGAATATCAGTACTAAACCATCAGCTGTACCTGTGTACAGAGAATATCAGTGTTACGCAAGCAGTCATACCTGTGTACAGAGAATATCAGTGTTACGCAAGCAGTCATACCTGTGTACAGAGAATATCAGTGTTACGCAAGCAGTCATACCTGTGTACAGAGAATATCAGTGTTACGCAAGCAGTCATACCTGTGTACAGAGAATAAATAATGTTTAGCATCACCCCTGAAGGAGCTGCTTGGTAATTTTGGCTTCTCTGCTCACTCCAAGAACAACCTCAGCCCCTCTGGTACACCTGGTTGAACAAAATCACTGCAGGCAACAGTGCAAAAGACCAGGGCTGTTTTTAATATTGATTGGACCCTGGGCAAACATTTTCTTGGGCCCCCCACCCCATATGTAATTTTGCTCTCCACCTGCCCTGAGACATACAATAAATAGCAGCTAGACTCAAAATCAGTTTACTGCAGCAGATCACGCAGTCATTGCGATTGGTTGCCAAAGGTTACAGCATATCATTATATGAGATCAGTGGCAGTGCATGGGGGGATGGGATCAGCGGCAGTTCTTGGGGGGATGGGATCAGTGGCAGTGCTGGATGCACATGGGATCAGTGGCAGTGCTGGATGGGGATCAGCGACACTCACTTTCTGTCACCTGTCAGTTGGTATGCCTGTATGGGAGTGGGGGGGGGAAGAGAGGGAGGGTGAGGTGAGATAAAGAGAGGGAGTGAGAGAGAGAAAGGGGGGAGAGGAAAAAAGAAGGCAGTATGATGGGGGGGGGGGGGGTTTAAAAAAAGGTGTCTGAGAGAGAGAAGGGTGTGAGAGAGAAGAGGGTGAGAGAGACAGCAGGATGAAATAGAGGGGGGAAGGGGAGGTGAGAGAGAGAGTTGGGGGGAGTGAGAGAGGGGGCTGAGAGAGAGAAGGGGGTGAGAGAAGGGTGGGGGACAGAGAGGGGGGTAAAAGAGCGATGAGAGAAAGGGGAGAGAGAGGGGGGAGAGAGAGAGGGTGAAAGATAGGGGGTGAGGCTGGGGGGTGAGAGGGGATGGGAGTGAGAGGGGGGAGAGGGGTGGGGGAGAGAAAGGGGGTGAAAAAAAGATGGGGGTGAGAGTAAAAAGGGGGTGAGATAGTGAGAAGGGGGTGAGAGAGAGGGGTGAGAGAGTGGGTGAAAGAGAGGGGGTGAGAGAGGGCAGTGAGGGGGGATGGGAGTGATAGGGGGGAGAGAGAGGGGTGAAAGAAAGAAGGAGTTGAGAGACAGAGGGGGTGAGAGTGAGAAAAGGGTGAGAGAGAGAGGGAGGTGAGAGAGAGAGTGGGCGAAAGTGAGGGGGTGAAAGAGAGGGGGGGGTGAAAGAAAGAAGGGGAGTGAGAGAGAAGGGGGGAGAGAGAGGGGGATGAGAGAGAGAAGGGGGTGATAGAGAGAGGGGGGATAAAGAGGGGTTGAGAGATAGAAGGGGGTGAGATAAGTGTGAGGGGGGAGAAGGAGGGGGTGAGAGAGAGGGGGAGAAGGAGGGGTTGAGAGAGAGAAGAGGGTGAGAGAAGTGTGAGAGAGAGCGAGGGAGGAGAAGGGGCATGAGAGAGAGAAGGGGGTAAGAGAGGGGGTGAAAGAGAGAAGGGGGTGAGAGAAGTGTGAGAGAGAGGGGGGAGGAGGGGTTGAGAGAGGGGGTTAGAGAGAGACAGGGGTGAGAGAAGTGTGATAGAGAGCAAGGGGGGAGAAGGGGGTGAGAGAGAGAAGGGGGTGAAAGAAGTGTGAGAGAGAGAAGGGGGTGAGAGAAGTGTGAGAAAGAGAGAGGGGGAGAAGGGGGGGGTTGAGAGAGGGAGGTGAGAGAGGGAGAGGGGGGGAGAGAGAAAAGGGTGAGGGGGGCTGAGAGAGAAGGGGGTGAGAGGGGTGGGTGAGAGAGAGGGGGTGAGAGAGATGGTGAAAGATAGAGAGGGGGTGAGAGAGGGGGGTGAGCGGGGATGGGAGAGAGAAGGGAGTGAGATAGGGGGGAGAAGGGGGGTGAGAGAAAGAGGTAGTGAAGGAGGGGTTGAGAGAGGGGGGGTGAGAGAGAGAAGGGGGTGAGATAAGTGTGAGAGAGAGCGAGGGGGGAGAAGGGGGGTGAGAGAGAGAAGGGGGTAAGAGACAGAGGGGGATGAGAGTGAGAAGGGGGTTAGAGAGAGAGTGGGTGAAAGTGAAGGGGTGAGATAGAGAGGGTGAAAGAAAGAAGGGGTGAGAGAGAGAAGGGGGGAGAGAGAGGGGGATGAGAGAGAAGTGGGTTAGAGAGAGTGGGGTGAGAAAGGGAGGTGAGAGTGGGTGAAAGTGAGGGGGTGAAAGAAAGAAGGGGGGTGAGAGAGGGGGATGAGAGAGAAAGGGGTGAGTGAGAGAGAAAGAGGAGAAAGAAGTGTTGAGAGAGGGGGTGAGAGAGAGAAGGGGGTGAGATAAGTGTGAGAAAGAGAGGGGGAGAAGGGGGTGAGAGAAGTGTGAGAGAGAGAGGGGAGAAGGGGGGTGAGAGAGAGAGGTGGGGGCTGAGAAAGAGAAGAGGATGAGAGAAAGGCGAGAGAGAGGGAGGGGTGGGGGGTGAGAGAAGAGGAGGATGTGAGAGAGAGAGAGAGAGACCCTTTGCCCTGTCTGCAGTTTCTCCTGTGCCTCCCTGTCCCAGTAATTGTCTGTGGGTAGGTGTGTGTGATGCTTGGTACCTGGCATGCCAGCAGCAGGACGGGTCTGTTCTCAATCTGGCTGATCTGCTCCTTTCTCTGCTCTGTGGTCCCTGGCTGTCTGCGCTCTTGCCCATCCTTGTCCTCCAAGCCCTTGTCAGCCTGTCTGCCTTGTGGCTGTTGCTGTTGTTGTCCATGCATTTGGAGATGACGCCAAATACTGCACCCACTGCTGCTCTCCTTTCTGGGCATCAGGAAAGTGGTGTAGGTCTTCTTCCTGGGCTCTTAATCCTAGCCACCTTCGATGCTCGCCTTGCCCCTGCTCCCACTGCCACCAGGACCGGGACCCTCCAAGACAAGGGGCTCGAGGAGCAGTTGCTCTGGGCCCCAAAACAATGACTGGGTCTGGAGGAGCTGCCCCTTTTGCCTCGTGCAAAAGACACTAAAAAGATTAGTAGGTATTGCAAAATAATATTTTGATAGAGGTTATTAGGTCAATAGAAATGACTAAAATGTAAATTGTGGGTATTCCCAGATTGCAGGATTTAGCATTAAACAGAGTAAAAAAACATACAAAAATGACCATAACAATGGGCCTGACTGCAGGGCCGACCAACCTCAGATGGACCTATGATCCCAGGAACAAGATAGGAAAGAAAAGATTTTACATCAGTCAACTCCCTCTAAGTGCCACCGTCACACCTGAGTGATTTCAGGCGCGATTTTCAAATTGGAATTGCATCTAATGAATGTGAATGTCAGTGTCTTAACATGTGCGATTTGCTGCAGTGCGATTTCTAAAGCAATTCTTGCATTACTTTTTCTGCAGTTTTGTTAAGATTTCACATACATAGAATACAATGGAAAGCGCACTGCAAATTGCAAGAATTCGTTAAAAATCTTCACAAGTAACAATAAAGTCTTCAGAAAACATACCTGAAATCGCACTGAAATTTCACACAAATTGCGCAATTTTAAATCACAGCAGTGTGACCGGTGACTAAGTCTTGATGCTACAGGCATAATAATAATGCAATATGTGAAATCTGGCTAAGAGTTCCCCTTTACGATCAGCAGGTGCAACAAACAATTTAAACAGTAACCGATTCTGTAGGATAATTCCGTTGGGTGTTGGAGTCCTTGAGGTAAGAAGTTTGTGATCTTGGCCCTCTCGCTAACAACTGGTGCCCCACATACAGGGAGCAATATCATGGCATAGGGTATCCCATGTCACAGATGTCCCAGAAGAGGAGAAGTGATTGAGAGGCCTCGGGAATAGAGAAGCTTGTGTCAGGAAGATCTCTTCTGTCAGGGAGAAGTCTCATAGTGTCACTGGGAGTGAGGTGGCATATAAGACAGTTCTGGTGACGTGGGGTTCAAGCTCCGCAGTACCCACTCAAAATTGTTGTATCCATTGGGAGAAGTTATGGGAAGTGAAAGATACACAAAGAAGTAACTGTGCAAGAGGAACAGGCTTGCTTCAAAGTCAGAGCACTGCCTTAACGATGATTTCACATGTCGGCAGCCTCCGCCAGTATCTGCAAGCATTAGCGAGTCTCCAACTGAGCGTGTTAAAGGATAAGTTCACCTTTGGGAACATGTTACATGTTCCACCCATTTTTAGGTTGTAACATGTAACATGTTCCCATAGTCACAGCCGCGCCTGCAGCCCCTCTCCATCTGAGAAGTCTCCCTGTACTATATGTCAGGTTTGAAAACAGCGTGGCCACACGGCCGCGTCACTCATTCACAGAGTTCTATGAATGAGTGCCGACAAGTCTCAGCAACCTGTGGGCTTGTAGTTTTCAATGAACTATCACGGTGCTGTGGAGTGCGGTGGTAGTTCATTGTTCCTGTCAGTATATCTGCTTGACCGTTCATCCCGCATGGCAAACAGATATTCTGACAGGTCTGCAGGAGATCTGCATGGCATCAGCGTACGCAAGGCCCAGCCGCCGAGAGGCTGCATATTTGCATACAGTAGTCGTCAAGGGGTTAATCAGCCACGGAACCTGTGTCATTAACCTCCCTGGTGGTATGATTATGTCAGGAATTTTGTACCAAAAGCGGTACCATTTTTTTGCATGGAAATATGTATTTTTTTTATTGTAGGCCTGTAATTTAGGAATAACTCCCTTAAATCTGTCCGAACAAAAGTCTAGTAAACATTCCGGATATGATAAAACTTGAAACACGAAATCATAAATTATAATTTAATAAATACTCATAAAAAATAATAATATAATAATAATAAATTTAATTCAATAATATAATCAAACCAAAAACACTGAAATTTGAAATATAGCGCCAAGTTCGCACATCACTGAGCAAAGTTGCAAAATCGTTTTCAGTGTCTGGTGACGAATTTCCCCCATGAATCATTATCACTCAATTCTGCAAGTAGTTCTGATTTACTATCACTGTTCTCTAGCTGGTCTAAAACCGATTTTGACCTAAAGGGACGCTTTTTGGACACCGTGGACTTTTCTAAGTTTCCAGGCAGAAAGAACAGTCAAAATGCAGGCAGGACACAGGACAAAGCAGTAGGGACAAAATGTATGTGAAATGCTTTGATACAGGAATGTTTTGCATGAAATAATTGTTTTTAAAAAAATGTCATTTTTTTTAAATTTTCAAATTTGCCGCCCCGACGTCACAGGGACCGGAACACGGAAGCCAGATGCCGGCATCGGCCGGAGGAGATGGCCGGGGACGCTGCAGGGGACGCATCGCGGGAGCGAAGGACAAGGTAAGCGCTGTAGGGAATCCCTGTGCAACGCCGCATGGTAAGCCCGAGTGTAGCTCGGGGTTACCGCTTTTGGTACTGAAACTTTACCCCGAGCTACACTCGGGAATACTGCCAGGGAGGTTAATATGTGTTCGGTTTTAAAGGAATGAGGTGGCAGCCCTACATCAGCAATCTAGTGATCGCTGGTGCAATGCTTTAGAGGGTCCTTTGGACAAAAATAATTAATGGCCATTTTTTACCTTCCAAAAAATGTGCATTTATTATTTTTGTCCAAAAGGTGAACTTATCCTTTAAGCCCCACCCACGCGCTGTCTCTTTAAATGATACATTCAACAGATATACATAAAGTCATAGATATTGTGTAACAATCTATTTAGTATTTCAAACACATAGTAATATCCAATCAATATAAATCACAGTGCTCAATATTCATCAGTGATAAAACAAAGTCCATCTATGTGTAAAAAATATGCTTCAGGGCATGATAATAAAAGAATCCATCCAGTGCTCCTCCACCTACACACATAGATCTGCTTACCAGAGCAACAGACCCCACATTCACAGAGGTCATGCAGCGCTTTACAACAAATCCCACATGGATGGCTGGATCAGACTATTTCCCCTTTCAAGATGCCAATATTGGTCTCCAAAGCTCTATAATATTCAGGAGGAAACACAGGACAAAACTCTAAGGTGTAGTATTATGAACATCATTTCTTATTGTAATAAATATCCGTACTCACAAACAAAAAGACTCACGCAGCATAACACAGAAAGAGCTCCTTTTCTTCGACAGGCGTAATGACGTCACCGTTATACTCTGCCTTACGCACGTTTTGTTTCAAGGAATGCCCCAGGAAGATGTCCCTTAAGATGAAGTGTGTAGGACAGAGCCTAGCGGTGATGTCAATGTGTTTGTCGGAGAAAGCAGAGTGTTTTCTGTGTTGTGATGCATGAGTCTTCTTGTTTGCGGGTACCCATATTTCTTACAATAATATGTATTATATTGTGATATAATAATAATAATGGTGTCCATAGTACAACGTAGAGGTAGAACAGGGACACTATATAGTCTAGTATTTAAAATGCCCACATTCATTAAGAAAGAATGGCACTCACAATGGTGTAAGACTGTTCGGCAGAGCAGGTGTGCATGCTGACGTCACGACTAAGCGCCATCCGACGCTTTTCACCACAAAGGATGCCATTGGGTGCTGGGGAATTTCATGTTTCTGACCACATTCTTCACACCAAAATGTGCCAGACAGAGCTTAGCGGTGATGTCAGCACACATGTCCGCTCTGCCGAGCAGAGCTGATCTACATGCTGTCTTACACTTTACGATTGTCAGTGCCATTCTTTCTTAATTAATGTGGGCATTTTAAATACTACACAATGGAATGTTTCTCTTCTTCCTCTACAATGGATGTTGTGTAGCCTGGTGTAGAAACCTTGGGTGGCAGAGATTGATCACGGTGGAAATATCCTGATCCATATACAGTGTGCTCTATTAGATCTTCTGTTTTCATGGGTCTAACTTTCTGGTAAAGAGCTATGGTGTGGATTGGTGGTGAAGCAGTGCAGTGATTATACTTGAGTGAAGCAATGGAATATGCTTAATCATCTGCTGAACATTTTTAGGGCACCTTTGCTTGACATTTTTTCCATCACTCTTGGTTATGTGTAACACTGGCTGGATTTATGTTTTGCATATCAATTTATGTTGCTTATTTCTCACTTTCATTAATGGATTGGTTGTTATGCACATTTGATTTATGATTATGTGATATAGTTTTAAGGGGACAACACAATTTTTTTTTAATTTCAAATTCACTTATATTCTGTGGTTTGATCAACATGAGCGCTGCTGTTCAGTTTTGATACATATGAGCACTGAGCTCAAAATTCCTTATATTTCAATATTATAGATGAGTCCCTGTCTGTTGATTATAGACAAGTACTTCGGTTACAAGTCTCTGTCGAGTAATTACAGACAAGTCTCTGTAAAGTAAAAGTAAGTCCATGGCTGGTCCATGTCTGATCTGTTAGCTTATATTCCTCCATCACCAGCACCAGTGACCTGCCAGATTCAGTCTTTGTACTGGGACAATTTCATTATGACAATAGGACAGACATCCCCGAAGGGGAAAACACACAGCAGCCAAGCCCCTGTAGAGTCTCAGTGCAGCATTGCAGTACAGTGTGATAGGGGACACCATGCACACCTCTTTCCAAGCAGACTGTTGACTTTTGTCAACTCCCCCATAGTTGTTCATTGTGCAAGGCATTTGTCTTCTCTGTGAATCTGTTGTCAGGGTATCTTCCATCTGCCCAGACTCTAAGAACTTTCTGCACACTGTTCAATAAAGCTACAAAGACGCTTCCACCATTTATCTCCACTATCATTCAATGCCGGAGACAACAAAGACAAAGAAGCACATTGATGTTCAATCCCGATATAAATTATTGAATGGCAATCTCGCGATTCACACCCTCTTCTATTTTCTTAAAGCCAGATAAACACTTGACAAGACTTTTTTGAGGAAGTTTGTCTTTTGAAGCAGATTCTGCCATCGCTGACAATCAGTTCTCTGGAAATTTCTTTTATTTTTCTGTCATAACCATGTTTAGTAAATTTTATTCCATTTTTTTTAGTATAGTCATGTAACATTCTGCCACCTTATTCTAAACAATATAAACACACCTATTTGGCTACAAATTCTGCAACTGATATTTACTATAGTATTTATTTTCTAATTTCATTGTTCCTTTATAATTTTTCTTCCAAGCCTTTGGAAGATTCCTGAAGACATTGTGGGGGAGATTCTACAGAAAAAAAAGAAACCAATTATATATGAGGGAACACAGAGTAAGGAGCAATTGGATATTAGACCAACATTTGT
Organism: Staurois parvus; assembly: GCF_062004578.1. Taxonomy (NCBI): domain Eukaryota; kingdom Metazoa; phylum Chordata; class Amphibia; order Anura; family Ranidae; genus Staurois; species Staurois parvus. The sequence goes on from NW_028318265.1 coordinate 219,760, forward strand.
GAAACTGCAAGATATTAGAAAAATAACCACATGCCGCCAGTGATGTCGGACTACCTTGGTGCATCACTTCCGAGAAGTGGAACACAGGTGGAACGCAAACCACCATTCCATATGTTGCTATGCTGACATGTATTTGCTGGAAAGTTTTTATGTATGTAAGTGCATTTTTAAAGTGTTTTCTTTTTCGCTAAAGTGAACCTGGTAATCCACAAATTAGACAACAAGTAATGGCATTAAAAAACAGTAATCAATTCTGTGCTAACTTCTCTGTAAATAGTAGGCTATATCCACTTTAGAGTACACTCTATAAGAAAGGCAACTATGAAATGTAAAACTCCCTAAAGAGGTACCTCTTACTATGGACAATAGGCAAAGTTTTTGTGAAGCAGATAACTGAGTAAGCAGTTTTTAGCCTTAGTTCTTCAGCTGGCTAGCGTTGGGGCCTGTCTTTACAGTAGTGGAAGTGAGTACAATTCCAGTAAAGTCTGCATGCAGTAAATAATGCTTCTAGTCAGTTGGCCAGTCCCTATCTGCTTAGTCTCTGCTAGCAGCAACAGATGAATGACAGCAGTGTCCTCTTGCCAGTCCCAGCAATGCAGCAACAGGGTTAGTACTGTTCAGATGTCAGCTCACTTCTAGATCCGCCTGGAGCAACTCTGGTCCTCAGCACATGGCCACGTGCTTGTGGCAGGTTGATGCGCAAACAGGAGCGGCATTGTGCACACTTCGGTCTTCTTATACCCGGCTTGCATTAGGAATTGTAGTCCAGTGGTCCATAGACCACCATAGCAAAGTTTCTTCCCCAATGATATCATAACACACTGCTTAGTGATGTAATTTTGTGCCTCTGCTGATATAATACTACACCTCTAGGGATGCCATACAACAGTGTAGTGATATCATACTGTATACCCAATAATGTCCAAATCCTGATGATGTTCAGGGTTCACTCACACCTTCCTGGATCAGTGGGAAAAGGGACCCTGCCAATCCTCTCAGTAGCTCAACCCAACACAAGAGCAACAGAGGATGGGGATTTTACTATGGCTGAATCCTTTCCTTAAAACCCATTCCCTGCAGTCCCTCTTCTGTCTGATAACTGTGGGTGCCTACATGTAGGAACTTCTGATAATTGGAATCACTGGAAACAGGGGAGGGACATTACTGAAGACCTTTACAAGCCACAACCACACTCTTTAGAACCTCTGTTAAGGGAGCACAATATGTGCATAAACACTGCATGTTCCTAAAAGGTCTGTAAATTGAAACACTTTGTTTCATTGTCCCATTTTCAAATACTTTTTTAGCATTGTGTCTTGTGATTTGACCAGTAAGCAGTGAAACATGCATATGGCGCTCTGTGGGCTTCACCTAGACTTGGATGGGCAACTTGCTTCAAGACTCTTTACTCGACTGCTGGGGAGGGGATCTGCTCCTCACTGACATCTCTCTGATTTCCAACCTACAAACCACAACAACCTGTGTGCAGTCATCTTTATCTACTTTTCCCCACCCACACTTTCCTGATTAGCTGGGAGAATTCCCTAGTCTGATACAGTCACCAACCAGTGATAAAGCCAAAAGAAATGGAGCCTTCCATCCCCAAACTCCCTGCTACATGTTGTGCATTAGCTGTAATAACCTGGCATTTGTAGTGTTGTAACAGAATAGGTAATCAACCGAATGATGAAAGGGGGAATACATCTAACTTGTTTACTAAATAGGTGTAAAGTTAGAAGCAACAATGCAAAACAGGTTCAGGATAGTAAAACATGCATATGCTGCGGAATCATAGAAAATGAGATTATGAAAGCTGCACAGATATTGACTCTTAACAATAGAGTCTCTGTGACTCATTTGTGGTAACATGAAACTGCATAGTTTCTATAGGACTCTATAACAACAAAGAGTCTAGTAAGAATCCCTGCTTAAAGAGGTTCTTCACCCTGCTTGAAAAAAATGAAAAGCCAGCAGCTACAAATACTTCAGCTGTTGACTTTTAATAAACGGACACTTACTTATCCAGGGATTCAGCAATGTATCATCAATTCAACCCTGCCTACAATAGAGCCTGCTGAACATCATAAGTGGAGAGGGAAAGGGCAAAAGAAAAATTCAGAATCCATGTAGCATATGGAAGAGGCTAAATATGTATCGAGCAGGGGTAGATGAAAAAAGAGTGAGAGGAGGTAGAAACCAGCACCAAGAGTCCAGAGAACAAAGAAGGGAAGGGCAGAAAAGAGAAGAGGGGAAAGGGGTATTCTAGAAACCTTCCTAGTGGGCGAATTGGCTGCTGTAGGGCCACTCTATATGTCCAATGGGTGTGCAGGTAATTGGGTGGGCTGGTGAACATTTCTATTTATTTCAATGGAAAAAGCATCAAGGAAATAACACACTAAAATAGAAAGGTGGGTTCCTAGCCTCAAATCTTTACATAGTCCTAACAGCATAGCTCCCAACGGTCCCTGATTTCGAGGGACTGTCCCTCTTTCCTCCTCATTTGTCCCTCATTTTGGTCTGACCTATATTGTTATATTTAAAATGCACTATTTATATTTCATAAAGTGTTTCCTAGGGCTAAACCTTTTATCCAAATTCTAAATTTCTGCATTTGTTAATTTCAAAAGACAATATAAAGGAATAGTAATGGTAAACAAAACCACTTGTGCGTTGAACTAATAATTTTTTTTTGTATAATTCTCCTTTAAGTGGGCGTGGCATGAGGTGTGTCTTAAAACTACATACTTTTGCTAATAAGTGTCCCTTGTTTCCATCTCAAAATGGTAGAGGTATGTAATGTTAGTGAGCTTTAAGGCCCACATTCACACCTGAGTGTTTGAAGCTCAAAGCTCCAAAATCCTATTTTTAAATGTTGGCTATTCACACATGAGCCCTCAGACATCTGTAGCTTGACACTCCAAAAGATACATGAGCTACTTTTGAAGCAGAATTGGCTGTTTTTTGCCCAGCTGACTATAACAGGAATGCCTACAAATGTGCAAAATGAGCGTTTTTTCAGGCCTATTGTGAGTTTTTGAGCCTGCAAGAACTTGTCTGCCTTACTGCTTTCCATTGGATAAAATAAAAAGGCCTGAAGTTTGAATACACATGTAAACACTGGAAATATGCTTCTATGCCGCTCATTTAAGCATAAAACTCCTCAAGTAAATACACCAGAAAATCGCTCAGCTCTGGTGTGAATTGAGCCTAAAACAAAGTTCTGCTTTAAATAATAAATTCTTTAAACAGTTTGGAATTATGTATCAATCAGCAACTGTGGATAAAATGAACACTTTGGTGAGGAGTATGTAATGTACAGATTAATTTACAGTGTACAGAGTTCAGAACAGTTTACAGTGTGCAGCAGTCAGCAGTATGCCTGGGGTTCACTTGTATTGCATTGATTCCCAGTGTAATGTCCCCTTACATTGATAGTCAGTGGTAAGTGCCCCCTTTTTGTTGGTGGTCATGCACCCTTACATTGGCGGTAAACTGTGCCCTTTGCATTGGTGATTGGTAGTGAAGTACAACCTTATGTTGGTGGTAAGTATCCCCTTTTGTTGGTGGTCATAAGGTAAATGCCCCCTACCAGGGGCGGACTGACCATTTGGAAACTCGGGCACTGCCTGAGGGCCCGGGTCAGTAGGGGGCCCCATGAGATGCCCCTGGTACCTTTTTCATAGGCTTTTTTGAGTTTGGGCAAGGACACAGGGGCCCCATGATCCCCTATTGCCCGGGGGCCCCATGAGTTTTCAGTCCACCCCTGCCCCCTACATTGATAGTTAGTGGTGGGTTTTCTTTTTGTTGCATGAAAATGAGCATGGGCAGCCTTAGGTTCCAGATACCCTGAAAGTTATTGGCTTCACTGTATCAGACTTTCTAATACAACTTCTGATAAATACACATTGGGGTTGATTTACTAAAACTGGAGAGTGCAAAATCTAGTGCAGATCTGCATAGAAACCAATCAGCTTCCAGGTTTTGTTGTCAAAGTTAGAAGCTGATTGGCTATCATGCACAGCTGCACCAGATTTTGCACTCTACAGTTTTAGTAAATCAACCCCAATTTGTTTGACACTTTTCTCCTTGCACATTTGTCTACCCGAGACACATGGGGGTTTATTTACTAAAGCTGGAGAGTCCAAAATCAGACTCACTTCTGCATAGAAACCAATCAGCTTCCAGGTTTCATTGCCAAAGCTTCATTGAACAAGCTGAGGTTAGAAGCTGATTGGTTTCTATGCAGAAGGGAGTCTGATTTTGGACTCTCCAGCTTTAGTAAATAAACCCCATGCTGTCCTTCATTACTCGTCAAAAAGCTGCCTAAAAATTTCTCCTACACCAGACATGGGTTCCAACTGGAATAACTACTAGAGCAAATAGTCTGATGCCCCACAATTCCCCCGTGCCTCCTTTTGTATGTGGTCATCTGTAAGTGCCCCCTTTTATTGGTGGTTATTGGTAAGTGCCCCCTTTTATTGGTGGTCAGAGGTGAGTTCTCCTTTCCATTGGCAGTTAGTTGTGATCACCCCCTTTCATTTATAGTCAGTGAAAGCCTAGAAAATCAGGTCTTTGGAGTTTCATAGTTAGTTCTCAAACTAGGAGCATCTGTGTTGGTCTCATGCTTCTATCTTTCCACTCTGCTGAGTGACATCAGTACCATAACTATGCAGGGCCCGTAAAGTGGGAGAACACTCCTCCCAGTGATACCTATTCAGTGACACTAGAACGGGGAATGTGTGAAGGAATTTGGGCCCTCTGCCTGAGCAGTCAGGTCTAGCAATACCTTTACTGCTTTTTCCAAAGGTGGGTGGCTTTAATATTAGTCTTAATGACACAAATGGACAAATTTCTTGAAATAGCCATTTACAATGTTAGTGAAGAGAACCTGTCCTTACCCAGAACATGTCCTCATGTCAGAAGAAAAGCAGGAATTTCTGTAAACAATTGGAGAAAACAAGCACAGGTCTTCTTTACCGAGAGTGAAAACTCCTCAGATAGTGCATCATAGGACAGGGACAATGATGGTACATAAATACAACAGACTCTCATTAAGACATTGAGCTTAGAAATGAGGTCAGTCAATGGTAGAATCTGCTGTCTGCTTGGCTGCTTTGGGACATGAGACTTTTGGAATGGCACATGTGGTGGCAGCTGGGAGGAAAGATAAGGCTTTTCTCTGGAACTAATCCCTTTGTGAGGAGCACAGAGGCTGTGTTATGTGAAGTGTGAAGATTTCACCTCCCCGCGCAAATAAAATATCGACGGCCAACATATCAACCAACGTCCTTATTGCGTTAGAGCAGTAGAGGACCAGAACTGTGGACAACAACAATCGATGAGGCTGGATGAGAGGGCCAACAAAGTGAAAGAGAGAACATGACTGAGAGGAGACATCACATTCATTTGAGGAGTCCTCCAGACACATCACAAAGTGACCAGCAGGTCATTTAGGGTTATAGATCATTTTAAATAACCATCTAAAATGACATATAATGGCTAGCCATAGCTGGGTTATACAGAGAAAAGCATATGGGCAGCAGCAGGGGGAGCCTGTGTGTATGAATGAGAATCGTGTTAGGGAAAATACGATTATTTTCTGCTGATCTTCGTCTCAAAGTGCTAATTGTCTGACTGTTATGCTGATTCTTTGTCTTCAGTACTTTCTGTGCAAAGTCCTTATCTACACACTAGTTCCAGCCATTTGACCAAAGTACTGAAGCAGGAGGAGCCCCCATAACAGCCAGGCAAACATCAGGAGAACTTGGCAATGGCAGCCTCTGTGTCTCTTTCATGACAGGTTTTCTTTAAATTACAGGGGTAATGTGTGGAGAGACCCAAAGCATTAAGAAAGCTCCAGACTCTCTCATTCCCTTGATAGATGTTGGTGGAGTACTGTTCATTCATCAGATGTAGCGACGTGATAAAAAGAAGCCAACGTATTCATAATTGTGACCATCCATTCCTGTGACACCCACAACTCTGTTTTATCAAGGGATCATGCCATAACTGACAGGAGATACTTGTATGGTGAAGGAGGAATGAAGGGAGAGCCTGCCTTGGGAAGCTGAAACAAGGCTGTGAAATTGATCACAGTCTGTATTACCAATGACCACCGCTAGAGGGAGATGCTACTAAAATTTAGCTGGCCTGATACACAGGCAGATACAAATCTTGCATTCAATCTGGTGTACCTTAAAGATACTGAAGAAGCCACATGATCTGCATTCAATCAGCAGACAGGCACTAGTAATAAAATGCAACAATTTTTCTATGAATTACAATTTTTAAGTTAGTTACAAAAGATTGAGTTGTTAATTTTTAGATGTAATATACCTAGATGGGCAGTGCATAGAAATATGTACAGAAGTAAAAATTACAAGAAGACAAGAAAATGAAATACAGTAATTGGACTATTTGAACAGTTTGAGGACAACTTCCTTCTCTAGAAAATGCTACACAAAATGGCAGATGAATGACTGTGATCCAGCTGGAACCCTGATGGTCTCTTTAGCAAAGTACAGCAACTTGCAGGAGCTCTGAGTCCCCTGAGTGCATTTTAGCAAAGTCCCACCATATAGGAGCTCTAAGTTCCCAAAGCGTATAAAATACCAGCCCACCTGGCAACGGTATCTGATCCCGGGACAAGGGATTTAGTAAGCTATGAACTGTCCCTTGAAGACTTGCCAGAACTTGCATCCAGCAGACTTCTCCCTTCTACGCCCTGGGGGTGTAGAGGTACTCACACTGTCCTTGCCTGCAGCTGTGGATAAAACTGCTTTCCAGCCTCAATAGCTGGGCTGGTTCCTCCCCAAGGTTTGCAGGCTGTCCTTCCCTGGTGTTTTGCAGGGTAGTGGAGCACCCTCTTTCAGCTTCTCCTTCAGCTTCCAGCCTCCAGCCTGGAAGCAGGACCCTCCTCCTCCAGGGCGACCTCCCAGGCTACACAGTATCACCCCTCAACAATCCATCTTCCACTCGAATCCCTTGCTGGCCATGCTCTGTCATATTTATGGGCTGGTCTGCTGCACTGCCAGGCCTCCTGCCTGGGATTGGTCAAACTTCCATAAATATGCAGCCCCTCCTCACTTCCGCCTACTGGCTTCTAGAAACTTCTCCATGTTTCTAGAGCAGGGGGAGGTACAAGAGGACTGATATGTAGAGCCCTCCAGCCCTGACCTGAAGTAACCCTCTTACTAAACCCAGGCTTCTAGCAAGCCCCTAACTACACTAAACAACTATGTACACCAGAGGGCACTTCATTTGTATTTCTAATATTACATGCTCCTTCATGGGTCAGTCTCCCTGTTCATCGGGCAGGAGGTGATGATGCTGTTTTTCTGTTCAATGTCTAGAGGTGAAGAGCTAACACAGGCAGGTCAATGATTAATTTGCATATTGGTAATGTTTTTGGGCATGGCTCAGTATGTTTGTGAGGGTTCTAGGTACAAATCTAAATGTTGGTGAGGGTTCTGGGTACAGCTCTATATATTGTTAAGAGTTCTGGATATACTTCTGTATGTTAGTGTGGAATCTCGGTACAGATCTGTAAGTCAGTGAGAGTTCCGGGTACAGCTCTGTATGTTGGTTAGGGGTCTGGGTACAATTCTGCATGCTGGTGATAGTTTGGGGTACAGCTTTGCGTATTGTCAAGAGTTATGGCTATAGTTCTGTATGCTTGTGAGGGTTCTGGGTACAGATCTGTATGTCAGTGAGAGTTCTGGGTACAGGTATGTGTGTTGGTGAGGGTTCTGGATACAACTCTGCATGCTTTGGGGTACATCTATGTATACTATCGAGAGTTCTGGGTACAGCTCTGTATATTGTTGAGGGTTCTGGGTACAGTTCTCTTTGCTGGTGAGGGTTCTGGGTACATATCTACAAGCCCTGCTCTTTTATACACCTTACATGCACCCCTTTACTTAAAGGACTTTAGACCAGGAGCTTTAGAACATTTACTCGAACTTCTTGCAGATACAGAATTAATATAATGCAGTCTCTCACAAATTCCTCCACAAAGAGATCTAGTTAATCCTAGCTTAGGCTGCCCAGTTCATACCTCTAGTAAATGTCAGTCCTTCCAGCAAAGTCCCTAACCACCTTCGAGTACCCCAACAAGGAGGCCATGTGCTTAAAATAGTACTACATTCTGCAGCATTCTCATGTGAAAGATCAAGAGAGAGTCCAGATAGGCTGCCTCCCCTTGTATTTAAAGCCCACCACAAGGGGCTAGAGTTCAGAACACCTTGGAGTTAGCAGTCTTAACCCCTTCCTAATCCCCTGGACTGCCTACTATACAAGAACTCACTAGCACATAATTATAACCACAATGCAAACAGTAACATTAAAGTGGAACTGAACTGCATCTGAACACCACAAACCAAAAATGCTATTTAATTCATATTTCATATTCAAAGCAAAGTCACCCATCCATCCATGTCTCTGTGCTTTATTTTGCTGAGAATTAATTTTGAAAAATACTCCTCTGGTATTTCTGGCAGTGGCCACCTTGACTAAGGGCAGATGAAACATGTACCATTTACTTCCTGTAGTCCATCTGCCCTTAACTCAGGCTTTGACTGAGCTGAGAACCATCCCTTCCTGAAGGCTCCTGGGATGTATGACATCATTTGCCTAGGCCTGGAAACCAGGAAGTAACTGAAGAAATATATAAAAAAAAAGTTTTAAACAAGTAAATATGATTTACTTTCCTATCTATTTAATAATTCTAGCAATATAAGGATTAAAAATATTAATGTTGATTGAGAGAGTGAAGTTCTACTTTAAGTAGTGTGTACCCCACAAAAAGGCACCTACACAAATATGGCTCTGTATGTTTGTGGGGGTTCTGAAGACAGCTTTGTTTACTGTATCGTAGGAGTATTGGGTATTGCTCTGTATGTTGGTGACGGTTCTGGGTTCTTTTCTGTTCATCAGAGAGGGTTCTGCGTACAGCTTTCCACATTGCGGAGGGTTCTTGGTACAGCTCTGTAGGTTAATGAGGGTTCTGAGAACAGCCTTCTATGTTGGCGAGGATTTAGGTTATTGCTTTGTATGCTGATGAGGGTTCTGGATATGGCTCTGTATGTTGGTGAGGGTTCTGGGTACTTTTCTGTTCATCAGTGAGGGTTTTGTGTACTTTTCTGCTCATCAGAGAGGGTTCTGCGTACAGCTTTGCAGATTGCGGAGGTTTCTTGATAGAGCTCTGTAGATTGATGAGGGTTCTGTGAACAGCCTTCTATGTTGGCAAGGATTTAGGTTATTGCTTTGTCTGCTGGTGAGGGTTCTGGATATGGCTCTGTATGTTGGTGGGGGTTCTGGACAAAGCTCTGTTTTTTTCTGTTGGTGACATTAGTGTCTTGTAAAAATTAAAATCAGTATCAGAAGTTAAGAAAACTCATAATCAGAGCTGACTCTAATATCTGCTGAGGTCTCGCCATATTGTCCCCCTGCATTTCCTCTTTTATTAGCAGAGAGAAGTTGGAAAGAAGTTGCAGGGAAGATTTCCAATCGTCCATGCTCAGGGAGCTCCTCTGTGAAGCGTGGATATCTGTGCAAGATAGAGGGGTTTTTCCCCTTGGATGGACATCAGTCTATCATGAAGAGATTAGAAAACAACTCAGGTGTCACATCTGCAACCCAACCATCTTTAAAGTTCTTTTATGTCCTCAGACATCAGCTTAAAATCCTCAAATAAAATATTTCTGAGGTGGGGACTGTGCAGATCTGTCTGAACGTTTTGGAGAATTTATTTTATTTGATGTCATATGCACTAGAGCATACCTCCCAACTTTAGAACTTTGGAATGAGGAACACTTAAGGGGAATTGAGACCTGCAACAAATGGACATAGTTAAATTATGCTGAAGATTGGGCATGGCTTAATAGAGTCTAATTAGAAACAACAAATAAACACCACCCAGGATGTAGCCCAAATTAAATTCACAGACTGTACACAATGCCACCATTTTGCCCTGTATACACTCCCCCCCCTAAATACATTGCCTGTCTTCCTGTGTGCAATGCCCCCTCTCTGAACACTGCTCCCTGTAGGCTCCCTGTAAACATTGTTCACACTGCCCCCTTGTACACATGTTCCTGCTCCATGTACACACTGCCCCCCTGTACACATTGCCCCCCCCCTCCTGTATATATTGACCCCCTAAACACATGGCCTCCTCCCTGTACACATGATCCTCCTGAACACATCATTCCCTCTTCTGTACATACTGCCCCCTGTATACATGGTCCCCTACATTTACACATTTACCCCCTCCCTATATGCACAGCTCCCCTGTACACATGGTTGTCTCCCTGTACAAATGATACCCTTCCCTATACACAGTACCCCCCTATATACATGACCCCCTCCCTGTAGACACTGCCTGTCTGCACATATAGCCCCCCTACCTGTACTCGCTGCCCCCTATATACATGATCCCCTTTCTGTACAAACCACCCCCCTGCACACATGGCCCCCCTCCCTGTACACACTGCCTCCCCGTACACATGTCCCTTCCCTGTACACACTCTCCCCCTATACACTGCTGCCCTGTACACATGACCCCTACCTCTGCACACTGTCTTGTACACATAGCACCTGTACATGTACCCATGAACCCCTTACATTATACATACCCCTGTACAAATTGCCTGCCTTCCTATACAAACACCCTCCTGTACACACTTCCCCCTCCCTGTACACAATGTCCCTCTGTACACAACTCCCCCCTCTCTGTACACACTGCCCTTTGTACACATGGCCACCTCCCTGTACACACTGCCCCTTCCCTGTACACACTCTCCCCCTGTACACTTGACCCTTACTTCTGCACACTGTCCTGTACACATAGCCCTGCTACATGTACACACTGCCCCCACGGCTGCTGTTAGAAACCATGGAACCCCATACAGCCAACCTGACAGGCCCCCCCCCCAAAAAAATACAGTCTATTATGCTTCAGTTGTGAATAAACACAGTGAGTGATTGGTACCAATCACTCATTGTGTTCATTCAGGAAAGCAAGGGGCTGGTAGACGTGTCACATTTATTGGACCCTTCCCCCAATCTCCATCCTGAAGGATCCTATTGTGTGCTTGCAGCTGCCAGTGAGATGAAGAGGTGGGAAGCTGGTAGCACTGTGGGGTCACACAGGGGGACTGCACAGGGAACGTATGGTGCACAGAAATTATGATAGGTGTGGGGAGGGGTAATAACTGGAACTGATCCCCTGTATAGTTCTTTCAGCAGCAGCTGAAAGCCGGCAGGAAGGAGAGGAGAAGAAGCCAGCTTTCAGCTGCTACAGTCATACAGGGGATTGGTTCCAGTAATTGCCCTCCCCCCACCGTTTCGACGATCACCCTTCCTACCCACATCCGATTCACCCAGCTGCCTGGGCCCCCCTGCTGGCTTGGGCCCTGTACAGGAGGACTGGTGGTACCCCCTTATCCACGGCCCTGACTACCCCCCTGTACACATGGCCCCCTTCCTGTATACATTCCCCCTGTACAAATTGCCTGCCTCCCTGTACAGACCCATCTTGTCCCATTGGTACCAGTCTTCAGCAGCTCCACAAAGCATGCTGATTGTCTTAGCATAAAATACTTATTGGTGGCCTCTGGGGACGTGTGCGTGGACCAGGGGGAGACTGACCATTTGGAAACTCGGGCACTGCCCCAGGACCCGGGGTCAGTAGGGGGCCCCATGAGATGACCCTGGTACCTTTTTCGTAGGCTTTTTTGAGTTGGGGCAAGGACACAGGGGCCCCATGATCCCCTATTGCCCGGGGGCCCCATGAGTTGTCAGTCCGCCCCTGGCATGGACATGAGCCAGGTGCTAGTCACGGCCTTCTGATAGTAGCAGCTTGCACAGTATGGTCAGTACACACAATCACTGTACAGGACCTGCAGCAGCTGCCCAGATGCGACATACAGCGACACTCAGCAGGTGTGCAGGACTCTTTAGGACATCAGGATTTTATTAAAATCCCCAGACAGTTCCATGGAATCTGATATGGCTCGAAGGCATGCTAAAGATCTCCAGCATGCCTTGCACTGCATGAAATGCCTTGAATACACAACAAAATACAGTATTTAGTTTCTATCATGTACCTCTACATCCATCATTGTCAGGATTAGAGATGATAAAACTCTGAGTTTTTGCTTTGCCGAAATCATGGTGAAAATTGGGACATTTAAGTAAAATTTCGCCACTTTACCGAAATGCATTGGAAGCAATTGAAAAGGGAAATTAAAGTGGTTGTAAAGGTAGAAGGTTTTTTTACAATAATGCATTCTCTGCATTAAGGTAAGAAACCTTCTGTGTGATTTCCCCCCCCAGCCCCCGATATACTTACCTGATCTTGATCCAACTCTGTGCTCATGATCAGTGGCTCTTTCTGCTCTCTCCTCACTGGGCATGGAGGCAGCAGCAGGAGCCATTGGCTCTCAATCACAGCCAATGAGCAGAGAGCAAGGAGGCAGGGCAGAGCCAAGCTCTGTGAGTCTCTGAGGTTGATTTACTAAAACTGGAGAGTGCAATATCTGGTGCAGCTGTGCATGGTAACCAATCAGCTTCTAACTTCAGCTTGTTCAATTAAGCTTTGGGAAAAAAAAGCCTGGAAGCTGATTGGTTTCTATGCAGAGCTGCACTAGATTTTGCACTCTCCAGTTTTAACATATAATCCGTGTGTCTATGGACACACAAAGTGTGGCTGGGGATTAAGCCCACGTGGGTGCCACCATAGCAAGTGGCATGCTATAGAGGCACTCGGCAGGGGGGAGCCAGGAGCACCAGTGGGGGACCCCAGAAGAAGGGAATCAGGGCTGCTTTGTGCAAAACCATTGCACAAAGCAGGTAAGTATGGCATGCTTGTTATATACAGTATATATATATATAGGTGATTGTTGGTGTTTTTTAAGGGTACAAATCACTTTTAATGCCTCCTGAGGATTAAAGAAGCTTCTTTAACCTATCCTGGGATCAAAACGCTAACCCTAATGCATGGATGCCAACTGCCCCAGATTTGCCATTACAGTCACGCATTTTGGGACTCTCTCCCCCAATTCTGTGTCCCGAGCCCTGTCCCAAGATCACAGCATCAACCTTATTTGAGGTACTGCACATGCACTGTATCTCAAAAATGCATTAATTGTGGGGTTCAGGGCTGCGAGTGGGCAGTCTCTGCATATCTTGAGGTGGGGTCCAGACACAACCAATCCGTAAAATACATGTGATTTGACCGCATTCTCCTAGAAAGTGGGCAGATGAAATGCAAACTATGGGTGGGGTTACCAGTGTCCCAGGATAGAGTAACAACAATAATGGAAAGCATAGCCCAACGCAGACCATGCATTAATCATTTTATTTAATTCAACCAGTGGGTTGAACAACAAAAAAAAAAAAAAGAAAAAAATTATCCAATTTCCCCATCCACATTCAATTTGTATGGGGGAATCACTTCTGCTGAGTTATTGTATTCTTGCAGTGGGGTGCTATCAGAGGATGAACTGCAGAAGAAAGGACACATCTGCCAACATTCAGCATAGCCGTGCTAATTTGCACAGAGATGCGCGCAGATGCTGCGTATGGGTGCTCAGACGCCTGTCCATGCGAATGCGCGTGCACACACAATCATATACACTGGTGCACCCAAGTGTGACAGTTCTTGGCAGTCAGTGTACTATTTAAAGTCAGCACTCTGGTGCACACGTTGCTGGATGATTGTCAGCCCCATGTTTCCCTGTGCTCCTATGTTGCTATACTTCTGGTTTTCCTATTGCTGACTTGGCTAGCTCCTGGACCTGTCTTGGCATCTTTCCTGGCTCTGACCCCAGATTGTTATACGGACTTCACTTACTGCCTGCTTCCTGTGGTCAGCTGGATCTTGACCACACTTCTGCTTCTGTTCCTGACTGACCCACAGTGCATTTCGGATCTCAATTCTGACCCAGTTTTGTTTCTCATGGGTTGGAAGTCTTTGCATCTCATCCCATGAATCTGGCTCTGGATTTAATGCTACACTAGCAACATAAGACAGACATTAGGCTCCTTTTACAGTATTTGGATTGTCTGCATTAATTTCAATTTCTATGTCACCTTGTTGCTTATCTTCATGTGACACTGATGTGGAATTTCCCTCAGTTTGAAGTGTTTGTGTTAGTTCATGAAATTTTGAACATACTGAAGTTTCATCTGTAATTGCAGCCATTGCAAGTACGTTATCCCCTTCCGTGATGGCACAACTGTCATCTTGGAAGATCAATACATTGCCTTGTTTTGTGAGCTTCTCCACTGACAAAAAAATCAGTTTCAAGAGTAAGGACATTTTTCACAGGTATCTTTGTGGTGACACGCATTCTGGTGAATAGGACAGTAAAGAAAACCATCTCCTATTCCTTCTGATTCCATTTTTTGCCCATTAGCTGTGGTGATTTTTTCTGTTTTACTCTGGTCAAGGTGGATAAAGAAATTTCTCTCATTTGTCATGTGACTTGTACAACCACCACACCATGCATGCAAAGATGAGATGCAATGTTTGGATTGATAAACATATTCATTCTCTGAAAAAAAAAAATCAGTTTCTTCCTTTACACTTTTGACCTTTTGTAGTTTATCTTTGCATTCTCACTTTCCAGATTCTGCAGCCTGTTTTCAAATGGCCTTGTTTCTTGCACACAAAACATACACATGTTTCTTGTTGTGTGTTAGTGTTTTTATTCCTATTTTTCATCTTTTAAGCAGACTCTGTGACAGAATCACCATCACTATTAGTGCTTGCTGTTTTACACTTATATCTATCAACAAGCTTGCCCTTAGTATATTCCAGTGCCAGTTCATCATCTGGATATACATCAAGTGCTGTGACAAGCCTTTCATAGCTTTCTGGTAAACCACTAAGTAATAGCTCTGCAACATAAAAATCTAATAGAAAGTACTTTAGTTATTTTCTTATACCTCTCAGGCATTCAACCATTTCCAAGGTGTGCCTTATCTAATCCTGCATATCCTGGTCTTTCATCAGCTTGGTTTGGTATAGCTTTCTAATCAAGTACAGTTTATTGCTGAGATTCACTATTTCATGCACCTTTTGCAATCCTTTCCACATTTCTTTAGCAGTTTCACACTTACATATATGTATGATTTGATCATCTCTTCTGCTAAGAGAAATTGTGCTCTGAGCTTTCTGATCTTTCTCTATCCATTTGTCTGAAGGGTGTTCTGGCCTGACCTCATTTATACATTTCCATGTACCTTCTCTTATTAGCAGTATTTTCATCCTGAATTTCCAACACTGGTAGTTCTGGTTTGTCAAGTTTGCAAATAAAAGCTTTGTTGCAGCTGTGTTTCTGGCACATTTTCTAGCATATTTTCTTTTATTCTGTTGCAGTCTTCTTTTTGTTGCTGTATCTTGCACTTGTTTGCTGTAGTCGGCTTTGGCTGGGTGTCTGGGCTCATAGCCTGTTAGAGATATTATATATAGCCCTACATAACAGACAGTACACAGTCCACATGTGTTATTCTGCTGCTTCTTTGCAAACAGGAAATTTATTATAGAGAAAAGACATAGAGTTTAAAGTGTTACTAAACCCAGAACAGTAAAATCAGTCTGTATATACAGTAACGCATGCTCGTTATACTCACTGTGCAACCTAAGGGGTTAATCCTCCACATTAGGTCGAAAAGCTGTTTGATCCTGTCTTCTCTGATCCTCCCTTTGTTCTACTGTCCCCAATCCATCTGCTGATAGTGCAGAGCTCTAGGAGGCACTCTGCACATGCTCAGTTTAGTGTGTATGGCCAGAGAGTTTTTCTGGGGGGAGTGTGTTTGTGATCAGCACAGGGCCAATCAGCGCTGTCCGGACAGAGGATCAGGGGTCATGCAGCCTCATAAGACAGTCAGAGAAGAAGGAAAACTCCTCTTGAAGCTTTAACCAGTGCTCGGCTGGACATTAATAGAAGTCACGAGACTGCTATATACTGCTGATGAGAAAAAGTATTTACCAGTTCTAAAATAATTGCATTTCCATTTTGTGTGTACTGTGGGAGACCAGGCATAATGAATGCAGGGTCCTGAGAGAGCAAATATAGTGAATGCAGGTTCCTGGGAGACCAAATATAGTGAATGCAGGGTCCGGGGAGACCAAATATAGTGAATGCAGGGTCCGGGGAGACCAAATATAGTGAATGCAGGGTCCGGGGAGACCAAATATAGTGAATGCAGGGTCCGGGGAGACCAAATATAGTGAATGCAGGTTCCTGGGAGACCAAATATAGTGAATGCAGGGTCCGGGGAGACCAAATATAGTGAATGCAGGTTCCTGGGAGACCAAATATAGTGAATGCAGGCTCCTGGGAAACCAAATATAGTGAATGCAGGCTCCTGGGTTTAGTAACACTTTAACCATAGATGAGGCTACAAACTTATAAACACTGCCATCTACTGGTTAAATAATATACTGAATACTGATACTAGTGTAGTTGTTGTACAAAAATACATGCACACTGCATTCCAACAGTAATGGCTCATCGCCGAAGATTTTGTCATCAGGTCTTTGACACAAAGAGAGATGCTGCATCATCCTCAGGGGCCCCTGAAACAGTACTTTGCTACAACATTCATCTAAAGGTATCTCTATAAATAACTATGGGGGGGGGGGGGATTTACTAAAACTGGTGCAGCTGTGCATGGTAGCCAATCAGCTTCTTCAACAAAACTTTGGCAATAAAACCTGGAAGCTGATTGGTTTTTATGCAGAGCTGCACCAGATTTTGCACTCTCCAGCTTTAGTAAATAATCCCCATTGTGTACCTGCTGCCAGCACACAATAAGAAACAGTGTCTGCATTGGAGCAGTCCAGAGGCACAGACCGAACAACAGTCTTTACCCCTCATGTACACTGGACATTTTTCCAGCTGCTCCGTGTAGTGTTTGGCCTTTTTTTCCCTGCCTCTAAACAGCTCTGCATGTCAGCCTATGGGGTTGACTTACTAAAGGCAATTAGACACTGCAAGTGCAGTAAATGGGCAGTTTGGTAAATGGGCAGAAGCTCTGCTGACTTCCATCAGCCAATCATGTGCAAGCAAACATGCTGGGTTTTTTTCTCCTTGCCTGTGATTGGGTATTCTTGGTAAAGAGAAGCTTTACCCCATTTACTAATCTCTGGAGCAACTGCACTTGTACAGTGCAACTGCACTTTGCAGAGTGCACAGTCTATTTGCCTTTACTAAATCAACTCCTAGGTGTTCATGTACACATGGGGGTTGATTTACTAAAGGCAATTAGACTGTGCACTCTGCAAAGTGCAGTTGCTCCAGAGCTTCGTAAATGAGCAGAAGCTCTGCTGACTTCCATCATCCAATCATGTGCAAGCAAAATGCAGGTGATTGGGTATTCTTTGCAAAGGGAAGCTTTACCTCTTTTACTAAACTCTGGAGCAACTGCATTTTCATGGTGCAGCTGCACTTTGCAAAGTGCAGCGTCTATTTGCCGTTAGTAAATCAACCCCATGGGTGTTTAGAAAAGTTTAGAGGCGGAAGAATAGAGGCAAAAAAATCCCCACTGCCAGCACGTCCAGGAGCAGCAGTGTTTGGGCAGAAAAATGCTTGATGCCTGCAAACGCGTCTAAACCCACGTTAACTCGAGGCGCATTTAGTGCTTGAGCCTTAATTCATTTCAAATATATTATTATTATGACCAATGAAATGAGTTAATGCCAAAATGCATGATGGGTCTACATGCACCTAAACATGGATAAATGCGTTTTACAAGCATCAAGTATTTTTTCTGCCAAAAGGCTGCTGCCGGGAAGAAAGGTGTCTAGGAGAGAGAGAAACATCCAATGTGCATGAAGCCTATATACTGCATCTGTCCATAGAGTTCAGCAGACACAGCCAGTCGATCACTCTCAATTGGTCAGGGCGGATCTCTTTAGCCAATAGGGATGGGCTGGATGTTCGAAGTGAACGTAAGTTCACCTCGAACATCGTGTGTTTGCTGAACACAAAACGGTAAGGGCAATCAGCAGGCTGTTCACTCACTGTGCCCCACAATGCACTGCACTCTCACAGTGCATTGGCCAAAGGTCAGGTGCAATGCTTTGGCCAATCACAGCACAATTGGGCGGAGCTAGCGGTGACATCATCGTTAGCTCGGCCCAATTATTTACATCTGACTGACAAATGTCAGATTGCAGTGAGTGCTTCACGGGTCCAGACGGGTTGGCGAGTGTCTATTTTTTTTAAGTTTCAGCAAGCCTGTGTGGTCATGACAACACTGGATGCCATGATTGACCATGGATTACAACAATGGAACCATTTATTTGGCTTTTTTTTAAAATAAAGGCCCAAAAGTTTTTGTTTTGTTTTTTGTTCAATAAAGGAATTTTTCAAAAGACTAGGCTCTTTATTTTTTACTAAACTTAACCCTTTAGTGAATGGGTAGGGGTACAAATACCCCCTTACTCACTCATTCATAATGGGGAAGGCAGCATCATTTAAAGGGGTACCCTAATGCTAATGAGCTTCCCTACCCACAGACCCCCCACAACCACTGGTCCAGGATTGTGGGGAAGTGGCCCTTGTCTCCATTGGCACGGGGACTCCCTCCCTATGCTGAAGGCATGTGGCCTTGTAAGCTGCAGGGGGGTGCTCCTTCACCCCCTCCCCCTTTTCTGCCCTGCCAGGACTGGGCTCAGATCAAGGGTCTTGTAGGAATTTAGGAGGACCCCACGCTCCCCCCCCCCATTTTGTGGGGGTGGGGTTCCCCTTAAAAGCCCATGCACTTTTTAAAATACTGTCTCTCCTAACCATCCTACAAGATCTAAAGGGTATGGATTGTTTTTTTGGTTCTTTTATAAAAAATTGAATTTCATAAAAAAAGTCAGTCCTGCTGCAGTAGGTTCTATACATTGTATAGATGTACAACTTTGCAGGTAGTTTAAGGGGACCACCCAGGCATAATGGTTAAAGGAATTTATTTTTTTTTTCTTTAAGCAATAAACAATGACTGCCACTTTAAAAATAGTACCCATACCCCTTATGGCCAATAACTTGCATATAAGCCATCAGAATGTACACTTTTGAATTTACAAGTTTGAGTCCCATAGACTTGCATTAAGTTCGAAGTTCGCAGTTAAACATTCATTAGGTTCTAATGTTCGACCGCGAACCGAACATGGGGGTGTTTGACCCATCATTATTAGCCAACCATGGCCTTTCATGCTTTCCCTGGTGCCAAAATCCCTATCAGAACTATAAGAGCAAATTTATTAAACAATTGTGTGAAAACACAGCGATCACATTGAAGGCCAGACCTCCATCTAGATCTGGCAATACCTTTAGGACCTATTGGGTGGTTTGTTGGGCTCACAATTCTGTTTCTTCTGCTTCAGTTTGGTGACATTGACATCAGTATATGGGAAGCATTTCTACTGTGTGAACTTCTAACTCCTTCCTGTGCAAATTACGTGAACAAAAGGAGCTGAATCATTCTAATCAGTAGATTTCTGGTTCTTCCAGCTCCTCCAGTTGTTATTATTTCACCTATTCTTCTGAGTGCTTAGCTGCACTCCGCCGTTATTTTTAACAGAAACTTACGATAAATAAAAGCTTCTGCTCTATGCAGTTTTGCCTCTAAAAACAATTTAGTTTTGAAACCCTCTTAATTTCTGCTTGTTTTAAGTGCCAACAGAACCATCTGCCATCTGGCGTTTGCTGCGCTGCTACGGCAGGTGGAGATGAAATTTATTTAAAAGTTCTTTGTTTTCCCATCCATCTCCCGGCTGGATTCCTTCCTAGCTGCAGACGACGGACCATTTATTGGTGCAATGAAATGCCAAACAGTTTATAATACACAAACCCATGTCACCATGGCAAAGCCAATCTAAACGATCGATGTCACTGCAGCAGAGCCAATGTGAGCGACCAACGTCCCCACAACAGAGCCAATCTGAACCACCATCCAGGTCTTGTCCACTTGTCATATTAAGATGAATGTTGTTTAAGTGCTTTTTGTACACCGATATGTACTGCACACTCTATTCAAGGGCACCTGTATATATATGCTATTGTGCACAAAGACTCCTACATACAAGTACACTTACAAAGAAGGACTCCAGCATACAAGGACTCCAGCATGGAAGGGCTCCTGAGTACAAAGACTCCAGTGTATAAGGACATCACAAACACAAACCCCTAAAAGACAGGAACTACATAGGATTTTAACGGTACCACGCCATTGTATAGAATAAAAAATATATATTTATTTGTAAACAATCACATATAAAATATTTTACATTAAAAACCCCAGGATAAGAAGGGAAAATGAAATGTGTTTTAGCATACTGCAAGTTACACACTTTCATAGTACAGCATTAGGTAGAATATATAATAAGTGATGTCACCCCAGTTTAAGCACATTCACAGGGATTGCAACAAACAGTATCTTTTACAGTAAACTGCTAATGTGTGTCTGAAAATGTGAAAAAATCACCAGAACACATACAAAACCACATTCGTTAGGGAATATACATATTTATATATCCTTTTACATAACAGCCACAATGACCACCTCTTATGTATGCTGAGAAAATATATAATCATCTTAAAAACACAGATTCTTCCTGAAGAAGTGGGCGTTGTCCCGCGAAACATGTCGATGATTTTTTATTCTACACAATGACGTGGTACCATTAAAATCCTATGTAGTTATTGTCTTTTAGATGAATTTGTGATGTGCAATAATTGTAGAGGATATGGTACCAGTAAATCCATCAAACAGTGGAAGAGTTACCTCTTTGGTATAAGGACACCTGCATACAGGGGCAACTGTACACAAGGATTCCTGCATACAAGGATTTGGTGTACAAGGACACCAGCACACAAGGACTGCAGCTTACAAGTACTCCTGTGTACAAGAACACCTGTTTACAAGGACTCCTGCATACAAGGACACCTGCATACAAGGACACCTGCATACAAGGATTCTTGCAGACAAGGACACTGGCGTAAGAGGGACCCGAAGGATAGCGGAATACAAGAACTCTAGTGTACAAGGTCTCATGTGTATGTGATCTCCTGCATACAAGGACACCTGTGTACAAAGACACCTGTTTACAAGGACTTCTGCATACAAGGACACCTGTGTACAAAGACACTGGCATACACGGACCGTGGCATACAGGGACACCTGCATACAAGGACACCTATGTACAAGGCAACCAGAATACAAGGACACAGGAAAACAAGCACTCTAGTGTACAATGATACCTGTCTACAAGGACACAGACGTACAAGGACTCCAGTCGGGGCCAGATCTAGGGGGGTGTGCTGGGGTGGGCTATGCCCCCAGGTCTGTGGAGGTGCATCCACTGATCCATAAGCCAGTGTGATGCAGACAGTTGATGTAAGGAGGCACTTTGATGAGGACATCTGATGTAAGGGGTCATACTGATGGGGATAACTAATCTTATGTAAGAAGGTATTCTGATGGGGACAATCCATATAGGGGGGACACTCTGATGGGGACACCTGATGTAAGGAGCACTCTGATGGGGATAACTGATCATATGTAAGACGGCATTCTTTTGGGGACAATCCATGTAAGGGGCATATTCTGATGGAGACACCTGATGTAAGGGGGCACTCTGAGGATAACTGATTATATGTAAGAGAACACCCTTTTGGGGACACCTGATATAAGGGAGCACATTGATGGGGACATCTGATGTAAGGGGGACTCTAATGGGGACCTTGATGTAAGGAGGCACTCTGATCGGGACACCTGATATAAAGAGGCACTCTGATGGGGACATATGATGTAAGAGGGAAAATGTTCTGTTTAGTCATCCTTATTAATGATACCTTAATACATACTAGTGTTTCCCAGGCTGTGCCACTATGCGACAAACGTTCAGTCAGTCACACGCAGTTTTGACATTATGCCCCCTGACTTTTTTTTTCCTGCACCCCATGGTCATATAGGCTACATCTGGCCTTGACCCCAGTGTACACGGACACCAACGTAGCAGGACTCCAGCATTAAATGAGTGCAGCTAACAAATACAGTACTTGTGTGTACATGGACAAGTACAAGGATATCTGCATACAAGGACACCTGCATACAAGGATGCCTGCATACAAGCACCGTGTACAAGGATGCTGACAAACATGGACACCTACATACAAGAACTACAGAATACAAGGACACCTGTGTACAAGGACATTGAGGCACACGAGTACTCCAGTTTACAAGGACACCTGTGTACAAGAACATTGAGGTACAAGGACTCCAGTGTACAATGACACTGATGTACAAACACTCCAGTGTAAAAAGCGACAACTGCGTACAAGGATACCGGCATACAAGGACTTCAGCTTACAGGTGTGAAAGGACACCTGCTTACAAGGACTCCTGTGTACAAGGATGCCTGCATACAATGACTCCAGCGTACAAAGTAGTCCAGCTTACAAGGACTCCTGCATACAATGACTCCAGCGTACAAAGTAATGCAGCTTACAAGGACTCCTGCATACAATGACTCCAGCGTACAAAGGAGTGCAGCTTACAAGGACTCCTGCATAAAAGGACTCCTGCGTACAAGGACACCTGCATACAAGGACTACAGCATACAAGGACCAGTGATTTAGCATGGGAGAGGCCACAGGGGTGGTTGCCCTGGGTGCAAAATTTCAAAAGCACACAGCAGTAGGTGGATTGTAGTTCAGCAGGGGACAGTTCTTAGCAGTGAGAGTTATATGTGCCTTGTGGAGGGGATCTGTGCCCACCATGTCACCCAGGGGGTGCAGTGCATGTTCACACACTGGTACACAGGGGCACCACTACAGTCATAGGCTGGCAGAGTGACCTCTCCCAGGGTATGGACATCTTTGAAAAGATGCAGACAGGAGGATGACGGCACTGAAACACTGTGGCATGGTAGGCTAGTTCCATTGCATGGACCATAGCTGGCACCTGTGTACCAGTGCTCATCTTGTACAGGTGGAGACAGGCGAGAGTTGTCAGCTGAGTAGTCAGAGCAATCTGGAAGATGAGCAGGAGGATGTGGTGGACCCAGGACTCTTAAGGGGGCGTCTACAGGCTCTCATAGTGCTGATTTTGCTCTTACATTGCTGATCCTGAAGTCAGAGAGGATAGCGGAAACCTATGCACAGTACAAGGATTCCAGTGTACTAGGACACCAATGTACATGGACTGCGGCTTAAAGTACTCCTATGTACAAGGACATCAATGTTCAAGGACTGCAGCTTATAAGTACTCCTGTGAACAAGGACATCAATGTTCAAGGACTGCAGCTTATAAGTACTCCTATGTACAAGGACACCAATGTACATGGACTGCGGCTTAAAGTACTCCTGTGTACAAGGACATCAATGTTCAAGGACTGCAGCTTATAAGTTCTCCTGTGAACAAGGACATCCGTGTACAATGACTCAGTGTGCAAGGACACCTCTGTACAAGGACTGCTGTGTATAATGACACCAATATACATGGACACCTCCGTACAAGGACTCCAGTTTACAGTGATACCTACACACAAAGACACTGTACAAGGACTGCAGCTTGCAAGTACTCCTGTTCAGGATCACCTGCATACAAGGCCTCCTGTGTACCAGGACATCTGTGTAGAAGGACTCCAGTGTATAATGACACCTGCATATAAGGACACCTGCGTACAAGGACACTGGCAAACAAGGACACCTGCATACAAGTTTAATGGTGTACATCCTCCTGCGAACAAGGTCATTGAGGTAGAATGACTCCAGTGTGCAATGGCACTGATGTTCAAAAGCTCCAGTGTACAGCGACACCTGTATACAAGAACACCAATGTACAATGACACCAATGTACAAGGACACTATTTACAGGGACACCTGTGTACAAAGGCACCAATGTTCAAGGGCTACAGCTTCAAAGTACACCTGTGTAAATGACACCTGCATACAAGGTCTCCTTTGTTTAAGGACTTCAGTGTACAATGACACCTGCATATAAGAACACCTTCGTACAAGGACACTGGCAAACAAGGACACCTGAATACAAGGATTATGGTGTACATGGACACCTGTGTACAAGGACTTTGAGGTACAATGACTCCAGTGTACAATGGAAATGATGTACAAGAGCTCCAGTCTACAGGGACACCTGTGTACAAGAACGCCAGTGTATAATGGCACCAACGTACAAGGACTCTATTTACAGGGACACCTGCGTACAAAGGCACTGATGTTCAAGAGCTGCAGCTTCAAAGTACTCCTGTGTAAATGACACCTGCATACAAGGTCTCCTGTGTACAAGGACATCTGTGTACAAAGACTCCAGTGTACAATGACACCTATGTATAAGGACACGAGCATGCAAGGACTGCAGCTTACAAGTACTCCAGTGTACAATGACACCAATTTACAAAGGCTACTGTGTACTAGGACATCTGCTTATAGAGACTCCTGTGTACGAGAATTGCAGTGTGCAAAGACTCCTGTGTACAAGAATTCCAGTGTGCAAAGACTCCTGTGTACAAGAATTCCAGTGTGCAAAGACTCCTGTGTACAAGAATTCCAGTGTGCAAAGACTCCTGTGTACAAGAATTCCAGTGTGCAAAGACTCCTGTGTACAAGAATTCCAGTGTGCAAAGACTCCTGTGTCCAAGGACTCCTGTGTACAAGAATTCCACTGTGCAAAGACTCCTGTGTACAAGAATTCCAGTGTGCAAAGACTCCTGTGTACAAGGACTCCTGTGTACAAGAATTCCACTGTGCAAAGACTCCTGTGTACAAGAATTCCAGTGTGTAAAGACTCCTGTGTACAAGGGTGTGGATGGGTGAATAGAGTTTTTTTTTCCCAGAGAAAACAAGTTTTCAGCTTTAAAAAACCTGCATCGTAATGTTGAGTGTGATTCTACAATGAGGAGCTGCTGAAATCTGTAAATACAACCAATAACCTTTTCACCTCACTATGGTATAAGAGTTCACATGCCATGTAGAACCTGATGCCTTCAGAAACTATGTGTCTGTGCCTCATATTCCACTGTTATGTTGACTGACAGCATGGCTTGTACAGGAGAAGAGCAAGAAAAGAATGAATGCATCATGGGATGAGTGGTTGGGGCAACACCACAATATGGTATGCAGGTCGCCGGAGAACAAGCTCTATCATCATTGTACCTGAAATGCTGCATGAGGACTGGACCACATTTACTAGAGAGAAGTGATGTAAACGCTCCAAGGCCTCAAATATCCAATATTGTGCTGGAAAAGTTCATGACTTTGTTACAATTCCATGCGTGGGTCTGGGTGGACACAGGTTCATTTTAGTAAATGACCCCGAGGGTTGGAGGCGGATGTCTGAGTTCACTTGCTGCATCACAGAAAACACGAAAAATGCCCCATTATCTCCTCAGCACCAACACACATAATCAGCTCCGGAAATCTATAAAGTGTTTCACACTCTACGAACAATCGCAAACAGCCGGCGATAAATCTGATTATATTTAATGTGATCTCTGACAAAAGAAATCCAGCAATCTCCTCCAGGGAGACAAATTAGGATTATTATATTTCATTTTGAAGTGAAGCTAATTCCAAACGTTTTGCCCCCTCCAGACGAGAGCCGTCCATTGGCTCTTCTACAGATTTGTGGCCCATTCTGCGGACGGCGTTGGAGAGGAGTTGAGCGGCGGCGCACTAAACGGAGTCCTCGTGAGTTAATAACACCTCTGGGGGATTATTGCAGCATCTGGCTGTGACTCACAAAATCCCAGAGGAGTGCGTTTTGTGTTCCCATTATCCCGCCCCCCCACCGTGTTTTTGTCTCGCTAAAATTACCATAATGTGCAGAAATCTGTCCATGCTGTTCTGTACTAAGCTACCAAAATGTTAAACAATTTCAGCCTCTTATTTCTACTGTAGCTAACCAATCAGATGGTTGGGAGTGGACGAGAGGACATTGTGCAGATGTCTGATGGCTCCCTTCCAGGACTGGTGCTTAAGTCGGTAAACTTCACAGACACCAAACTGGACACAGCAGCAAAGAGGTTAAACATATCTGTATTGCCTAACGCCAGGCAACCATTTGTCACGGTCCAAACAGCGGCCATCCCTGCATAAGGACATTTGAATAATAGAACGATAAGAACCTGTAGGGATGGGGGGCAGGCGCCACAATAGCCCAGCTCTGTTCATTCACCATTCTTTACATTAATATTAAAGGAAATTACCATAGAAAGTGGCGCTCGCAGCAACAACTTTTGTGTGTATGAATTTTAAAACCTCCTTATTGACCACATGATAAGCTCCGCCAGCTAACACCAAATTTCACTCTATTTCTAGGCCTGTCATAGTCATATTTTGTATATTTCACAGCCATCTTCTTCCTAGTCTTGGTCTTTCTATCCTCTTCTCATCCCTTTCTAGTTTTCTCTCCCTTTCCTACTCCTGCCCCTCTCTTCCTCCCCTGATCTCTCTCCCTATCCCCCATGTCCCTTCCCTTCTCCCCCATGTCCCTTCCCTTCTGATCTCTCTCTCCCTGTCCTCTCTAATGCCCCCTCTCCTCTTATTCCCCCTTATCTAACTTTCCCTTGTCCTTTTTCTCTCCCTTTTTGCACATATTCCCTCCTCTCCCCCATACCCGCTCTACCTTCTCCTTCCTACTATTCCCCCTTCCCCTTGCTCACTGTCTTTCCTACTCCCTCCCCTTTTCTTGTCACCCCCATGCTTTCCCTCCCCTTCCATTCTCTCTCTGCCTTGCCTTCTTTCTCTTCATTTCCTTCTCATTCCCTTTTCTTTCCCACTTGTTCCCTTTTCTCTCCCATAGCCACGCTACCACCTTTCTCCTCCTCTTCCCCTTTCCCCTCTCTTTCCTACTCCTCCCTCTCTCCTGTTGCTTACCCCTCCTGCCCCCCAGTCTCTATCTCTTGCCTTCTTTCTCTCCTTTTCCTACTCCTCCCTCTCTCCTGTTGCTTACCCCTCCTGCCCCCCAGTCTCTTTCTCTTGCCTTCTTTCTCTCCTTTTCCTACTCCTTCCCTCTGTAGCGCTATTCCCTCAGGGGCCGCTGATTTTAACTGGTCCTTCCCCCAAACAGCATAGAGGTTACCATCCGCCCAAGCAACAGTCCATTCACTTCGACTCCAATGAACAGTCTAGGGGTTGTCTTTGTTGTGATTTATTGATGAGAAAACTAGTAACAGGAGAGTGGATGGACTCATGGGATACTCCAAAATGCTCAGCAGTAGATAGTGAACAGTTGTCAATCTTTCTAGTGGTAGCAGTAGTGGTTAATAGTGAGCAGTCCAAGTCTGAAGAGAAGCTTCAGGGGAAGACCATGGGGCAAGTCTTTGGGCATCTGGTTACCCTGTGCCAGTGTGCAACTATTGGTATCCACCCAATGCAGCGCCCAGCACAAAGTCTCAGGGATCAGCCCACAGTCACTACACACATGTTCCCAGGACAGCTGCCTCCTTCTAGCTTCCTCCAGACACAGCCCAGTGAGTGAGATGGTGCCTCCCAGGACCAGATCCCTTGTACTGTGGTTCTGCAGTCAGTTCTGAGCAAAGTCCTTTTGAGTCTTTGATCTTGGTATATCCGAGGCCTTCTAGAGCACTGTTCAGTCCATGGACTGCCTGGCAGCAACGGCCCCTGCATCTCTGGAACCCTCCTGGGGGGAAAGAACGCTGCTCGCCAGTGTCTGAGACTATTTGTCTGCACTCCGGCCCCCTTCTGAACACTTCCATCAGGGATTGGCCAAAACATGATAAATATTCAGGCTGGTCGATTTGAATCTCCTGCCCTAAGGGGGGAAGCAATCAAACTCCCAACCGTGAGGCTTAGAACAGGCCAGCCCAAACAATCACTGCTCCCATGATTACAGAAGGAGCCAAAGCTAAATGTACATACAAACAATAGGAGGGTGCTACATCTCTTTTCTCCCATGCCCGGTCTACCTACTCTCTCCTTCTCTTCCCCCTTCCCTGCTTTCTTTCCCTTTCCTACTGCTTCTCCCTCTTCTGTCACCCCTGCCCATTTCCCCATCAATCCTTCTATTCTTCTTTTTCTACTCTTCCCTTCTCTCTCCCATAGCTGATCTACCTCCTCTCTTCTCCTGTTCCCTCTTCCTCTCTCTTTCCTACTGCTCCCCCACTCTCAAATTGCTTCCTCTCTCCTGCCCCACCAATCTCTTTTTCCTCGCCTTCTTTCTCTCCCTTTTGTAATCATTTTCTCCCTTCTCCTATAACCTCTCTAATTCCCTCTCCCCCTCCCATTCCATCCATCATCTCTCTTGATTCTTTTGTCTCTGCCTCCTCTGTTGTCTTTCTCCCAGGGCTATTGATATACGGAGATACATGCAGCATCCCTATACTGGACCCCATTGGGTCAGTAGGTTGGCCCAGGTCTGGCAGGAGCTGCCAGTAGGCCAAGTGCTGAATCCATCCAGCAGAGTGAAAGAGAACATTGCAACATTCCTTAGTGATGAGACTCCTCTCTCTTCACTTAACCACAGTTTGCTGTCTCTGTGCGCTTTGTGTTTATTCATTCCAAGACTAGTAAAATGTGGGGCAAGCAGGTTACTCTCTCCATGTTTCCCTCCTCATTGGGCACCAAGTGTGGGTCACATGAGAGGCCTACATCGGGGTGGGTTCTTCTGGGCTACGCTAGGCTGAACAGGGCCACTCACCTTACACATGCGGTACCTTTACCTGTGCCTTGAATCACGTACACTTGAACAATAAAGTCCAGGTAACTCTCTTGTGGTGCTGATCTCTTCCTGTATGGGAGACAGACCGTTCCTGGATAGAGTGCCGGCAACAATTTGCTCGCTGCAAGAATCTGTTCCACCTGTCACATGCAATGCATATATTCACCAGCACACCATGGATTATCAAATGTCATCCAAAACTTTTCTTGCAGGAAGATCACATCATAAAGGGTCAAGTGCAAGGTTTCAGAGCTGTGCAGGATGTGAAGGGGTCCTGGGTGGCTCTGAAATGTTGCACTTGATCCTTTGCGCTGTGATTATCCAACAATAAAAGTTTTGGACAACATTTGATGATCCATGGTGTGCTGTGCATTGATCTGCATTGATCTGTGACAAGTGTAGATTCCAGCTGGTGATCACTGTAGCACCCGGTACTGACAAGTCCATATCCAGGAACGTGTGCAATGGGAATATTGGCATTAACCTGTCACAGGCACACGCTTCATGATAGGCTGTTTGTAAACCTCCGTTACCCTTGGTAACCAAATCTTTGTACTCTACACTGTGTTAACACTTATGGAGCTGTCTTCATACCCCAGTGTGCTTTACTAACCCAGGCTGCAGACCAAGTGCAGAATGTGCCGGTTACCTGCATTGCACCTCTTTAGTAACTTCAGACCAGGCAAGGACAAAGTTTCAAAATATTTACTGAAAGCTCTCAGCAGGACAAAGTGCACAGTCTTTCCCTAAAATCCCTAACCCAGGTTTGTGGCTGCCCCAGCATACCTGCATTGGATTAGAGTCCATAGTGGCAGATCTCCAGAACTGGCATCTTCAGGGCATATTACAGGTCCCAGCAATCCCCCTACATGGTAGATGTGACAGCAGACAGGCTTGCTTTCCAGGGAGTAACTGCTCCCCCTTCTCTCTTCTCTGTAAGCAGCTGGAGATTACATGCTGCAGCTTGTCTGTGTCTTTTCTTCCCATGCAGATGCTGTGTCTGGGCAGAGCCCTCCCCCCTTTTACTATCAGAACAGGCACAAAGGCAGAGATCAGCAAAAAGTGCAGAAAAAAGATTAACTGTATTCCTAGCTCTCTCAGCAGCTATCTCAACAACCAGCACTTCAGCCTGCTTACAAACATGCTTCAGCTTTGAATGTTATTGGGTATCCAAAAACTACCCAGGATCCTTAGCAGCTGCCCTGTGCGTGCTTGCTTTGCACCTCAGTGCATTTGTACAGGAAATTTGATGTAAGCATGTCCACCTTGTTTCCAGAGATCTCCAGAAGCTTTATGAGTGATTGGGCTGACTGTGCACCCTGAACTCCCAGTATAGCTTGTCACTTAGGCTGTACAAGGCCCCATGATTCCTACTGGTGGTCCTGCTCTCACAAACAGAAGATGGCAACAAATTTATTGGAGCTACCAAATCAGTCAGTTTTTTGACCATTGAGTGGCAGATGATGGAAGTCCCTGTTTGTATGATGGTTGGAGGGTATGGTGGGATCATATTAGCTCATACGAAGTATAACAGCGATATGCAAAGTGTGGTAACAAATGACAATCAATCAGCCATTAACTCACTAGAGTCAGAGAGGATCTAATCAGATGGGTGATGTTCATTGCCAGATCTCTCAAATGCAGTCACAGATGATCACCTGTTGAAAGTGTGCCTATATCTCTGCGGGTGAGACAGGAAGGGGTTAAGATAAGAAGAGCTGTGCTCAGTCTACGAGATGCTCAGTAATTGGTAAATACTGACAGTATGGGGAGATGCTCAGTGATTGGTTAATGCTCACCGTATGCCGAAAATCAAGTACTCTGAAGTGAGGATACCAAGAGACAATCTTTGAACTTGTTCCCCCTCTGGTCTCACCCCAGGACAGCCTTGCGCCTCTCCACACACATCCAGAACTCTGCCAACTTCTGAATATGTTCTCCCAATTATTTTTGGAAAGTATTGATTTCAATTTAATTTAGTGATCCCAGCTTGAGTGGCGTCTCAGAGGAAGCCATAATCAGGGCCTGGCCTGGAGGTGAAGAGCCGACACCAAGGCACCGTCTATCAGTGCTGGCGGACTGGAGCAGAGGTCATTCGCAGGCAGATTAATTTTTGACGTGAGAATCGATGGAAGATGTTTCTCCTCTCCACACTGAATCGTGTAATTTGCTGTTTATCTTTGGCTTATTGAGTTGGGAGAATTGTTAAATCATACCTTTCAGCTCTTTAATTTAAAATGTGAGTTTTAGCGCTCCCTCTTGTCGCTGCGCATAAGTCTTCGGGCTACGACGATCAGCCAGATGGGCTTCGCTCTGACACTGAGCCTGTGTCGAGGCCTCCAGGGTGATGTTAGCGCACTTTGGAGCACTTGCTTGCTGCTCGCGGCCGTAGATCAGCTGATCTCTGGGGAAATCAGAACTCGTCATCGTTAGTTGTATCGTTAGCTGTGGTGTCTCCTGCCATGTCCGGCACATGACAAGCACTGAGGCGCGAATTCTGTTCTCTGAAGCTTCTGCGGCTCCGGTAGGCGATTATTAATGTGAAAGCGCATGTAGAAAAGACGCAATATTCCCATCCAGGCACAACAGGCCACCAGGTAATGTTTTTAGGGAACAGAATGATTTTTGAAATGGCCGGTATTAATTCTGGCCTTAACTTAGGCCTGTTAGCAGGATTGCGTGAATTAGGATTCATCTTTAATATTTAAAGTGTATGTGAACTCTTACCTTGTAAAACAACCCATTCAGTATATATATATTAGAAATACCGTTTTTTTCCCTTTTTTTTTCTCAGCTGCATAAGGGACTTAGAGAGGTGGTGGTGGAGACTGCAAGAGGGCATGTCAGCAAGAGGCAGAGAAACAGCAGCACACTGATCTTCTCAGGAAACAGATGTGCAGGGGGGAGTGTCAGCACAAGACTGACAATCAGAGGACAGGCAGGCTGTGCTCCCAGAAAACTGACCACGCTGGGAAGGATGTGCTACCATGCCTAGTGTAGTCAGTTTGAGACAGGAAAGCAGGGGGACTGACAGGATCTCCAGTTATTTTACACAAAGGAAGCAATGCAAAGAGAACAGGATACCTTTTAACCTAAGTACATGGTACCACAGACACATATGAGGAATATGAAATGCTGGGATAATATACACCTTAAAGCTGAACTCCAGGCAAACAGGATTGTGGATACAATTCTATATATATATATATGACATTTGTTTGCCCTGAATCCTGCCCCTCCCCCTCCTAGTCAGAGGAATGACAGGGGGCAGACATCAGGACACAGCCAGGTTGCTTGCACTAGTTACAATTAAATTTAATTTTTTTTAAGAAATATGTAAATGCATTAATTTTTTTAATATCTGTCCAGAGTTTATTCAAATATGAAAAGGCTGGTCTCCTCAGTGAAATCCTTTGCAGCCTAATGTTTCAGGCTCTATTACCTGCAGGTCCCTTGGTGGTCTTCTGTCCTGTGTTCCCTTTCCCTTCATTAATGTGGCCCTGAAGACATTAGACTGGCCCCAGATCAGTCAACCATGTGTTATTGTAAATTTGCAATTTTAGTTAAACAAAAGATGGAATCGGATTGGTTGCTTAGGGTAACATGAGCTTCTTCCCACTAGTTTTTGTGTTTCAGAATTGTGGCTGGAAAATGTCATGTGATCCTTCCCTGTAAAGTTATTGGTTGCAGGGCCACACTGACATCAACGGATACTCCCTGATTGGTGCAATCTGCACTCACTGACAGGATGGCCAGCACTATCTTTATTGTTATTCACTGATTTTCTTCCCTGCCAAGCAGCCACAATAGTCAGCCAACTCTCACCCTTCTAGCCAGTGGTAAGGCTGATTGATATATTGGAATATTCCTCTCGGGAGGTTCATCCGACAGATTTGTGCCATGCCCAGTAGCCCAACATCCTCAGCAATAACTTTACTTACAGAAAGCATGAAGGAGCGGGATCTGCAGAAAGGAAACCAAGTCCCTACTTGTGAGGGATCCACACCTACCTGCCAGGATACTGAAGAGGCAGTATGCAGCCCGAGTTAGATGTACTGCCTGCACAGGCCATGTATATGGACAGATTTAGAGTAATAAAATTGTTTCTTAAAAGGGTAAGCAAATTTTGCAAGAAAGTTTTCTTACCCTTTACAGCCTCAAACCCCCCTCCCCCAATCGCTGTGCTATGACATTGTTTACACCTCCCCTGGCTTCTCAATCCGATATCTGTGCGCGCATAGAATTCTATGGGACGGACAGGTAGGCGGATCGCCTCCTATACGTCTACAAGTCCAAAGGAGATCTTCCCATTGGAGGCATGATAACAATGTTGAGACTGGGCTAGATCTACCTGTGGGAGCATGGACAAAAGGGTAGGGAAACTTTGTTGGAAAGTTTCCTTAACCTTCGAAGAAGCATTAAACCCAAGCAAACATTTTTTATATTGCAGCTCATCAATTCTTAGATGTATTGGATGTATTAGATTTCTTTTTTGGGCTTTCACTACATTCTTGTACATATTGTACACTATACTCATAATCCCTGCATGCGTTAACTATGTTGTACATTTTACCCTTAACCCTGCACAGTGTATGCTATGTTGTACATTATATTCCCGACTCCAGCAATGTATAAGATATTTTGTACAGTATACTCTTGACCCCTGTATTGTATATGCTGTGTTAGATGTTATACTCCTAACCCCTGTACTTTACTATACTGTACATTATACTCATATACCTGCACTGCATTGACTACGTTGTACATTATACTCCTGACCCCTGCATTGTATATGTTATGCTGTACTCAGTACTTCTGACCCCTGCACTACATATACTATGTTGTACATTATACGTCTCATCCAGCACTGCATATGCTCTGTTTTACATTATACTTTACCCCTGAACTGTATACACTATGTTTTGCATTATATTACTGACCACTGCACTGTATAAGTTATGTTACACTCCTTACCCCTTTGCTGTATACACTACAATGTACATTATACTCCTGATCCCTGCAAACCCTCTCTCTCTCTCTCTCTATATATTATAATCCTGATCCCTGCACTACCTGTACTATGTTGTACAATATACTGATAATTCCTGCACTGCATTAACGATGTAGTAAAATATACTGCTGACCCTTGCACTGAATAAGTTATGCTGTACTTTATACTCTCGACTCCGCACTGTATATGCTATGTTGTATATTTTACTGCTAGCTCCTGTGCTGTGTATGCTATGTTGTATATTATATTTCTGATCCCTGCACTGTATAGGCTTTGTTGGATGTTATACTTCTGACCTCTGCACTGTCTATGCTAAGCTGTACTTTATACTCTCGACTCCTACACAGTAGATGCTATGTTGTATATTATATTCCTGACCCCTGTATTTTATATGCTCTGTATTACATTATTCTCTTGATTCCTGCACTATATACACTATGTTGTGCATTATATTCCTGCATTGTATATGCTATGCTGTACTTTATACTCCCGACCCCTGCACTGTATAGGCTATGTTGTATATTTTACTCCTGAATCCCATATTGCATTCGCTGCACTGTACATTATACTCCTGACCCCTGCAATAACAATAACCTTCAACCCATTAGCAGCCACAACAGGTGTTGAAGTATCAGAAGGACAGTGTCAAAGGCAAATGTGATTGCAGTATAACTGGTGTTTATCACTGTATTCTCTGCTAGAGCTGTTGAGGTGCTGCTGTTTAAATAGACTGCCCAGAATAAAAGTTGAGGCTAGCTAAACAAATACATAAATCATTTTCCCATTGAACAATACCTTCTTGGCTATGTTTCTGTCCTTATGATGAATAATTAACTTAAATTGTACCGTAGATTAATTAAATGCCTTTCATAGAATCCTGCCTATTTTAAATGAATACACTGGCCCTAGTTAAAGTATATTCTCCTCCTACACAGAGCTGTATATACCATCCTAGCGTGGCGAGGGAGGAGTAGATATTGTGTTGGTGGGGGGTATATACTGTTCTAGAGAAGAGAGGTGTATATACTATGCTGGTGGGCAGAGGGGGGTGTATATTGTGTGCTGCTGGTGGTGGGGGTATATATATTGTGCTGATCGGAATGTATTTAATGTTTGGGAGGGAAAGGATGTCTATATAGTGGGCAGCACAGTGGCTAAATGGTTAGCACCTCCGCCTGGCAGGAAAAGGGTTGTTGGTTCAAATTCCAGTCATGACACCACCCACCTGGAGTTTGCATGTTCTCCCTGTGCCTTGCATGGGTTTCCTCCAACACTCTAAAGACATGCTGGCAGGTTAATTGGATCCTGTCTAAATTGGCCCTAGTATGCGTATGTATGACTGTAAGTTAGGGACCTTACAATGTACGCCCCTTGAGGGTTAGGGACTGATGTGAATGTACAATATATATGTAAAGCGCTGCGTAAATTGACAGCACTATATAAGTACCTGAAATAAATAAATATATTATGCTGGTGATGGGGGGGATGTATATTTTGCTTTGGGATGGAGACATAGGAGGTTTATATATTAAACCTTATGATTCTTTGGAAATTAAACAATCATTTATCTGAATTGGTTAAGCCACTTAAGGTTTCCCAGACATCGGGGTTTCTAATATGTAAGTTGCAACTTTCTTTTACAAGTCATAGCTCCAGCCATCCCCCACTTCTCTCTTCTCTTACTTGACCTATACAGATATGGACACATGGGGTGATAGAATGGAAAGTTTGCTGGTTTCTGGGGCCTCAGAGGATGTCTGTAATGGCCACTTTCAGTGCATCCCACTTTGTACATGGACCTTTCATCAGGTGAGGTGAGGCCGCCACCATACCTGTTGTTGGCATGCAGCTAGGTTCTTGTTGTTGGTTTCCTGGTACAATAGGTTCCTTTACCATTGGAGACTATTCTGTGTAGTTACCATATGGCTTCATGCAACCCTAAACTCACTGCTGATAAACTAGAGTGGACACAAGGTCTCCTCAGCTCCATCCATCCTGGCTCTGGGCACCCCAACCATCACAACTTTCAGATCAGAGTATGCATAATCTGGGGAAATTCATAATGACGCCTTTTAGAATTCTATCATGGTGCAACACTGCAAGTGACGGTGCTTGTGCCCCCACGAATCTGCCAATGCCGATGCCATATTAGACACTCCTTCCTCAATGTGCTTACACCCTCCCCAGCCATTGTGCCTGTCACACTGGCAGGGGCATAGCCAAGGGGTTTTACATTAGAGGTGGGAGGAGCCTAATAGGGAACTGAGAGCCTAGTTCTCCATCAGGGCCACTTTCCTTCTGATTGACAGCATATGGCACTGGGCAGATCCATAGCTGCTATTCAGTCCAATAGTGGCTTTAGAATCCACCCACTGCCATATGCTGTCAATCACTGGAAAGGCAGACCTGATAGCAAACTAATCTAAAGCAAACTATGTATGTTCACCAACTTTGTGTTGGTCTTTATTACTACCAGTTTGCCTATCAGTGAACTGGAAATAATTATTTTAGAACAGGGGTGGACTGACCATTTGGAAACTCGGGCACTGCCCGAGGGCCCGGGGTCAGTAGGGGGCCCCATGAGATGCCCCTGGTACCTTTTTCATAGGCTTTTTTGAGTTTGGGCAAGGACACAGGGGTCCCATGATCCCCTATTGCCCGGGGTCCCCATGAGTTGTCAGTCCACCCCTGTTTTAGAATCTGTCACAGCCATAGTGACAGATTCTACAAGGGGCAGTATTAAAAACTGAATCTTGTGCATGTCAGTACCTGGTTTTTATAAATTAGGCACAAGCCATATTAAAGGGGCCATATCACCATTAAAGTGACAGTACTGCTTTACTAAATTCCCCTCTATGTCTCCTTGGCTCAGTACACCCAGACCATTAATATGGTTTTAAACCTCTGCCATGAACACATCCTTCTATAGTGTGCACGTTTCTCTAGAGCACTAAGTGTCTTTTCTGTCTGTCTGCTAGTCATTCCTCTGCTATATTCATGACTCACTTCTGACAGGTTTTCCTGACACCAAGAGGTAAAAAGGGGACAGATGAGTTAGTTCCAGCATGCAGCCTGTAATTGATAGCCTCAGCTTTGTTCCTGTATGCCGTGTGAAGGGGGTTTGTCCCTTCCCTCTAATCAGCTCTCACTGGGCTCTTTAGAGTGCAACCCCTGCTTTCTGAAAGCTCAGAGAAGTTGTATAAATTCTGAACTCTGAACTGATGTAGAGATGAGAATACTACAGATAAACAGGTATAACTTATGCAGAAGGATTTGTTTTATATCTGTATATCGCCTGAAGCTAATCACTTCACTGGGTATATGTAAGAGTTTAGAACCACTTTAATGCTGGGAGATCCCAAATTCTCCTTGGAAAACCATGTGTGCTGTCCGGGCTGGTTATAATGGTATAAAGGCTGGCTAGTCACAGAGGTAGGAGGACTGCCCAGGGCAGTTGGCCAGTGAAAGCAAAAAGGGTCAATATGACATCCTTACTGTATGTGCCACACATATAGACAATGAGGACCTGTCTATACTCTGACCAATGTCTGTGGACTCCCTAACCCGCCTCCTGTGATTCCCAACTGCCATATTGTCACACTCTGACACTTTTCGGTTTTTGCTGATTTTCATTCATGTCAGACAAGGGGAATTCTTTCACTGAAAAATATGATGTCATCGATATTGTTGACCTTTCCTCCTATTGACTCATGAAATGTGTGACTTTTTAAGTGGACAGGTCCACTTTAAGTCAGTGTTTTCCCAGCATGTCCACCAGGCCTGGTTTTCTGGTGTCCGGGGGCACTACGGCTGTAGTAATTCCGGGCCTGGAGAAGAAAGGGTCAGAGAAGCCCACGAGGATCAGTCAGAAAGCAAATATGGGATGAGTTATATACTGAGAATCCATTTGTTGTTCTTATCTGCAGCTCTTAACCATCTACCTCCATCCCATGTAAAACTGTGAAAGTTACTGAGCATTCAGCAGTCCTGATCTATAACCAGTGTGTGAGAGATAACATTGTGACTGGAGAGCTGGAAAGTGGTCTGAGATGCGGTATCGAGAAAGGGGGGCACAGTCACAGTGAGTGATAACATGAAAACCTGCAGAATCGGACACCCATGTCCTCTGATTGCAGACCGGTGATAAAACACGGGAAGCGGAGGCCCTCTTATATAACCAACATGTTGTGCTCTTTAATTCTTTGTTCTAGAAAGTTCCAGCTCTGTAAAATTGCTGAAAAATCTGTCAGGCGGAATATACATCATCAACACTGATTGTACCAACAGCAACGATACAAAGAAAGCCACGACGGCACAAACGGTAACACAATAAAACTGTATCCCGTTTGTGTCAGGTTCGCTATGTACACATCGTCTCATGCCGATCACACAACGGGCGGAAGCGAAAGAAAACCGCAAACAAGAAAGTCTGTACAGGATTGTGGGCGGAGCACACCCAGCGTCCAATCAGGGCTCCCGCCATTTCTCAGCGCACCTGCGCCACATAGCCTTCCTTCAGCAGCCCCTCCTCGTAGTCTGTCTGGCACAGAATCATGTTATTCTTTAGAAAAAATTTGTCCCCAACACAAAACCTGAAAGAGAAGAAAATTTGATGAGTGATAATAAAGTGACAAGAAATTCACAGACAAAAAATACAGAAAAACAAAAAACTTAGAATATTCCTACAATGAGGAGAACTGCCACATCCTGAACAGAGAAGGGAATGCTGGGAGAGAAGGGGGAGCAGCGCATATAGGTCTGGACATATAACATCCTCAGAGCCGCACAGAACTCTAGACACAGTGCTCGCATGACAGACAAACTGCCAACATGCCAGGCACACCACCCACTTGTATCTAGTCGCACCATATTAATATATATAATGCAAAATAGAGTGCAATAAACTGCTACTCCCAATTATCCAAGCAGCGCTGTGTTAATACAAAAAACATATAATAAAAGTGAAATACTAAAAAAAGTGTCCAAAATAAAAGTCCACATGCAGTATAAAACTGAAAGTCCTTTGAAGTGCCACAAAAAAACAAACGTCCTCTGAAGTGAGGCACCATTCACCGGATCAAAATGCCTCTCATTTACATGATTGGCATATTGCGTTCAATACAATGCAGTGGGAATTGCGAATACATCGTTCCTTCAAAGGTCAGGGAAAGCTCATAATACATGTAAAGAAAGAAAGCATCCCCCAATGGCGAACTATGCTAAAAACACTGTCTTTATTTTCTT
Organism: Staurois parvus; assembly: GCF_062004578.1. Taxonomy (NCBI): domain Eukaryota; kingdom Metazoa; phylum Chordata; class Amphibia; order Anura; family Ranidae; genus Staurois; species Staurois parvus. The sequence goes on from NW_028318265.1 coordinate 258,719, forward strand.
AAAATATCACTCACATTGCAACAAGGATAAACGATCATATCACAATTAGCGACACCAATTATATAGGGTAGAGCCCATTCCACCTCCTCTCACCCTGCTTGGGTCCTATGGCAAAGTTGGAAGGACGAAATGTGTTGGAGCATGGCTACATGGCAACCAGAAGTGACATCCCATCCGGAACCAGAAGTGATGTTTTGGAGTGGTGGAGAGGTCTGGGCAGGGTGAGAAGAGGTGGAATTATGAGAGCCGTTTTGACCCACTGAGTGCATACAACAGGGAGTGGTGTCTCATAGTTCATGTGGTGATCACCGGATTCACTTTTCAGGACGTTGGGTTTTTTGTGGCACATCAGAGGACTTTCAGTTTTATAATGTGGACTTTTATTTTTGTCACTTTTTTTAACATTTCACTTTTATTATATATGCTTTTTTTATGTAGCACAGCTCTTCTTGGAAGTTGGGAGTTGTAGTTTATTGCACTTTTTATTTTTCACTATTACATTTTGATATTTAGAGCAGCAGCAGTGATGGTGTGACATCTGTGTAGTTTTAGTTGTTTAACTGTTTTATGTGTTTACCTCCTGAGCGCAGGGTGAGGTGGATGGGCATTAATATATACACAATCTAAAGCACACACCAATTTCCTAAATCATATTGCTGTTCAGTTCTTGACTCCCATTTCTTCAGCTAAATTATTTTTCTCCTGCCTTTTCACTAAAGTTTGATCTGTGAAATATAATGGTATCAGATGGAAACCTGATCTTTTGTGACTATCACTTGTCCTCTCTGTCTGCTGTTTTCTTTTAATAGCCAGTGCAGGCGCTCTCCAAAAATTTCAAATAAAGGCAAATTTTCTTGCAAGATTAAGTTATGATATTGCAGTGGATGTTGCCCAGGGGAGGGAGCCGCCTTTAGGCTCCATGTACACTGGCTAAAAAAACGCAAGTGCTCTTGGCAGAAAAGAAATGCTAATTTTGAGTTTTTTTTGTACTAGCATTTAGGAGCATCCAGCATTTTTTTCTGTCTCTTAACCACTTTCTGTCCGGCCCATGTATATAAACGGCCGGACGGGAGCAGTGCAGGAGCGGGTTACTGTTCATAAACGGCGCCTGCCATTTTAGCCTGTGCGCGCTCCCTGGGAGCGTGCAGCACTGCGATCCAGTGCCTGCTGTGTCCTCCAGACACAATGGAACACCGATCGCTGTACGGGACTTCTGTGTGAGGTCCCAATCATGTGATCACTGATTGGCCAATCAGTGATCACATTAATAGTAGTAAGCAAGATGTCACTTCCTGACATCATTCCTTACTACATGTGAAATCTGTAAATGATCACAGAGGGCACATGGTACAGGGCTATTCACAACAGCCTTGTACCATGTGACAAGCTGTGACCAATCACAGCTCACACAGTATTTCTCAATGGCTGCAAAAATGCAGCCAGAGAGAAAGATACATTTTTGTTTTTACAGCCTTTATGGGTGTAAAAGCACTCAGTGTAAAAAAAAAAAAAATCTTCATCGCCCCCCACAAGTAGTAAGTACAGTGTCACTATGGTGACAGTATACTGCTAGGGTGACAGTATGCTAAAAAAACCCAAATAATAATATAAAAAAATTTAATAAAAATGTAAAAAATGTTTTTGAAAACTTATAATTTTTGGTTATAAACAAATTTGGGTTATTTTTTTTTACTAAAAAGATAGCTGAATACATTTTGGCCAAGATTTATGAAGAAAGATTATTTATTTGCAAAATTTTATAAGAAAAGCACTTTTTTAAAAATTTTTTGGACTTTTTCATTTATATAGCAAAAAAAAAAAAATCCCAGTGGTGAAGAAATACCACCAAAATAAAGTTTTTTCTGTCTCATAAACATGCTAAAAAATGAATATGGGTACAGTGTTACATGACCGCGCAATTGTCATTCAAAGTGTGACAGCGCTGAAAGCTGAAAATTGGCCTGAACAGGAAGGGGATAAAAATGTCTGGACTTGAAGTGGTTAAAAATGCCTCTAGACTACCTAATGTGCATGCACACATGGGATAACATTAGTTGCTTCTTCAGACAAAACTCCTCTAGGAGCAGTGTTTTTTTAAGCCAGTGAGCATGGAGCCTTTGGAATTTGAGTATAAAGTATAATGGAAAGCGGATGGGATCATCTGTGTGAATAAGACCTCCTTTGTAGTTCAAATAGTCTGAACCAATCTGGGGGATTTGTAACAATAAATGGTCATGTGAAGAAGCATTCTGAACCATGTTAAGGGGCACTCCAGATCAGGGACCCCTGTGGGGGTATATGGGAAATAACGGCTCTCACACATTTAAGAAAGTTGGATTCCAAAATGTTTCTCAGATATCAAACTTTTGTTCGGGATGGTGACTCTGCCTTCTTTTGTAGGAATGGGTTTGTGCTCATTGCGCCCAGCACTCATAATGGTGGATCCCACAGCAGGCCAGTTCAGCTGCATTAGCAGGAAAAGTATTTTCTGTAATTAAACCCTAAAGTGAGAGGTGACGGAGCTGCGCACAAAGGTGCTCACAACTTGCCAGATAATTATGTGCCACCACACAAACAATCATTTCACAGTGATTTGGCAGCTTTAAAATCTGGCCCACAATTTGCATCCAGGAAAAATGGCGGCATTTACAGTGACGGCTGACACAGACAGAGCCGCGTCTGTCTTAATTGTAACAGATTAACCTCAGAGTGGCCGCATCTGACCTACAGGGAATGCACATAATTGCACCATGTGGACTTTCATAGTGGTGGCTCACTAACCCACAGTAGATTGGCGGTGCTGAGGCTGCAATCAGGGAATTGTCACGCAGATTACAGAGAGTTTGGAAATCGGCTTTTATGGAGCCTTCAGAAGGAGATTTACATTTCTAAAGGCATGAACAATGGCGCCATTTACTTTCCAAGGAAGCTTCCATGAAGACAGCAAAGAACAGCGTGCCGGAAAAGAACTGAAAAGGATTTAAATTGTTCGTCTTTATTGTGTGATGTGCAGCTCAGAAACTCGTCCTGATTACCTTCAATTGGGCTGCAGCAAATCCCAAATATCACTACACAAACTGCCAGATGTAACGATGAAACGAGAAATAAAATCTGCCAACAAATAGAAAAGCCAAATCCCAGAATTCTGTGTGCAGAGCAGAGGCTTTTCCTGCTATTTATGGATTTGTGAGCCTCCATTAGCTGCCACTTTAGGCTAATAGCTTCTTCTGCAGTGACAATTGTCAGTGCTCTTCAATAGGGTTACCATACAGGAAGACGGTGGTGCTCGTGAAATATCATCCTCCGTTATTACACTTTCACTACAGACCAGTTCAGAACATCCCCACAAATACTTTAATAGTTACAAAAGACAAAAAGTGTCTAATTTGCTTCTTATGAGTATTCTATGTTTACGAGTGAAGACACACACCATGCACACACTATGTCTACAGAATAGCCTGGGCAGGGGTGGAAGTACATAGGGGTGACATTGGGTAAAGCAGGCCATAAATTATGCAATTTTCTTTCCTTCAGCCACAAGTTGAAGGAAATAAAATTGCTCAATTCCCCCCATCAACACAGTCAATGTTGATGGGGAATCCCTCCCACAGTGCTATTGTGTTCTACTGGCAGGGAGCACAGGGAGCCTTCCCCACTGGAAGAATACAATACTAACTGCTGGTATCTATAGCCATTGGCATTGATTGGGAAAAAAAAAAACTTGACAGGCTGGTTGTACCGAAGTCGATCGGTAGATTGACTTCGGTACAACCAGCCTACCCATAGATGGATTGAAATTCGACCAGTTCCAGCCAAACTTTCGATCCATAGATTGTAAGCTCTAAAGAACAGAGCCCTCTGTTTCCTCCTGTACCAAATTGTATTATAACTGTAATTTCTACCTTCATTTTGTAACACGCTGAGCAAACTGTTGGCATTATATAAATCCTGTATAATAATAATAATAATTTATACCTGGTTTAAGGCTGGCCCTTGATAAAGATGTCAACGACTAGGGATAGCACTGAGTAAGGTTTGTGCTTGATGAGGATGATTGGTTAGGGGTGACACTAGGTAAGTTTGCTGCTGGGTAGGGATGACACTGGTTACAGGACAGGTGGCACTGGGTAAGGTTGGTGCAGAGTAGAGATGACAGTGGTTAGGGGTGACACTGGTAAGGCTGGGGCAAGGTAGGGATGACACTGGTTACAGGACAGGTGGCACTGGGCAAGGTTGGTACCGAGTAGAGATCACAGTGGTTAATGGTGACACAGGGTAAGGTTGCTGCCGGTCACCGATGACAGTGGTTAGGGGTGACACTGGTAAGGTTGGCGAGATAGGGATGACATTGGTTACAGGACAGGTCTCACTGGGTGAGGTTGGTACCGAGTAGAGATGACAGTGGTTAATGATGACACTGGGTAAGGTTGCTGCTGGTCACCGATGACAGTGGTTGGGGTTGACACTGGTAAGGTTGGCAAGGTAGGGATGACACTGGTTACAGGTCAGGTGGCACTGGGTAAGGCTGGTACCGAGTAGAGATGACAGTGGTTACTGGTGGCACTGATGACAGTGGTTACTGGTGACACTGGGTAAGGTTGCTGCTGGTCACCGATGACAGTGGTTAGGGGTAACAATGGGTAGAGATGGCACTAGGTAAGGGTGAAATTGGTTAGGTGTGACACTGGGTAAGGTTGGCACTGGGCAGAGGTGAGATTGCTGCTTCTAAACTATGTGGTGGTCAGAAGGCCATAGTGGAGAAGTACACTTAGGCCATTGGCAGTCCAATGTACGATCCTCCCCTTCCCCTCCCATGTCACTGTGTCACTGTGTGGAGCTACCTAATGCCAGAACAAATGCTTCTTTTGGGTGAAAAGATTACAAACAGACATACCAGACCATACAGTGCACAGGGACCTCAGGCACACAACAGACCATGTGTACAGAGGCCTCCAACACAGTGGAGACCAACAACGGTTGGCTGCCCAGGGGTATCGTATGTACTCTCCAGCGCCTCAGGAAATGCACAGCCAAAAGGGAAGCCAAGGGAATCAGGACAGCAACAACTAAATGAAATGCTTCAGGGTGCAGCCCTCCTCAGACGTGGGGCACACACCTAGTGCATTATCCAAGGTTAATTGAAAGGTATAAAAGGTAAAAACATACTCACAGACGAAGCATGTATCTAAAAAGCATTTGCATAATGACGATGGCCACAACGGCAAGCAAGGTGTTCCAACTGTCAGTGCGGTCAAAAGGCTGACGCGTTTCGGGGACGAATCCCTTTTCTCAGAGCTACTGACCAGCCTGTATGAAGGTCAAGCGGTAAATAACCATGGCTAGATGCCTTGGGAGCAGAGCTCCACCTCCTCTACTTGTTATAGGGCGAGGAGTTGGAGGGGGTTATTTAAAGTGCAATATTTGGTAATTTTCAATAACGCATATAAATATACACATATATACAAATTACCATATATGTATATGTGTATGTGCATGTGTGTATACATATATATATATGCGTTTATAGAAATAAACCTTGGATAATGCACTAGGTGTGTGCGCCACCTGTTTATTCTCTATCTGGCTGCCCAGGGGTCTTATAATGGCTTAGATCCCCAGATATTAATGGCTGAACATTGAGCCACATCATTGGATTTGTATATTGTGTTTTGGGTTTCAGATTTTCCAGTCCAAACATATAGTACGGCCCACCACAGACATTTCCACTCACAGAGCATCCAAATGTCTCTGCTAATCCATCAGAAGAACATCGCTCTGCTGTGTCCGGTCACCATTTATGAAACAGACAGACGATGAGCAGATGCTAATTGCGCAGAACCAACTAGAGCCGCAGCTCCATTACAGAGCGCCAGCGAAGGATTCATTCTAATGAGAGTCATACATCTCCAGTCCACAATTTAACGCTGGATCTGGAATCTGATTGGACTGTCAGTATTTCTCCAGCAGTGGTGAGTGGAGCTCCACATGATGCCTCCTATAAGCTACTCACATTCTCCGATAACGGGATTCTCTCAGGATCTGAGAAAAACAATTGTGTCTATGGGACAGGTTGTAAATACTGTATGGAGTTGTGTATGTTCCCTCTATATAGGATATTGTGTTTTGATGCTCTCTGCCATGCTGTCTCTCAATAACCTAACCGCATCCACTCATACATTTTAGATGCCATGATCCTCTGTTACTAGATGAAGTGGAGGATTTGCCTGGTACATCTGACCCCATATGCCCAAGATTTTCAGGGGCAATTACTAAAAGTTTAGCAATGTTTATAAAGTGAACCAACCTCTGATTACACAGCTGACAGGCAAAGCAGTCCAGATGGTAGACATTGTCCTTCGCCCGCATCACCATCTCGAAGGCTGGAATTAGTTTGCTGCACGCCGCGCAATTTCCCGTCACCCCGAATAACCTGAAGGGGAAAAAGAAGTGGTCATTGAAGAAGTCCAGATCTGACATAATGATCTGTTCAAAATATGTCATCAGATTTTTATAACTGGTAGGTGAGCGGGGGCTGGGGAGTCATGGAATAAAGTACAATAGAAAGCACAGTATGACATATGACATGATATAATACCATATAGAGAGTATCACATGATATAGAACACAGTATAGAGAGTATAGTATATAAATAATAAGGTATAGAGAATTTATAATAATGTATAGAGAGTAAAGTATGATATATAACATGGTACCTAAACACCTAAAGAGGGTAGGGATAGGGGGTGGTAAAACCGTAGGATTTTACTGCCCCCTAACGTCACATGTGAATGAGCCCTAAGAGTGCCGCTGCTGGAAACAACTAAGGGCTCATCCATAAGTGCAGCAGACATTGCTGCTCCTCTGCAAAGTGATCCAAGTGTGTTTGACAGGTGGTGAGGAGGTGATATGTTGTCTCCTCACCACCTAATTTAAACCAATGATTGCCATGCAATGCACACAATTGTGACACGGTAGAGGTTTAAATCAGGAGTGAGAAGGTGACACTGGCCGAAACTATGCCCGGAGATCTTTGACTTCTCCCATGTTGTTCAGGTAGATCTCCACCTATTTAAAGTTGCCTACCCCTGATATAGAGTGTATATCTCAAAGTACAGAGAGTATAGTATGATATGCAAATCTCTATAAAGAGTATATGCAATGTATAGAGAGTATAGTATGGCATAATACAGTATAGAGAGTATATAACATTGTATACAGAATATAGTATGATTTATAACACAATAGAATATAGTATGATATAGAACACAGTATAGCAAGTATTATATATATATATATATATATATATATATATATATATATATATATATATTGATGTATAACAGTAGTGAGAGAATAATATAATTTGTAACATGATATAAAGTGCATATAACAATGTATAGGGAGTATAGTATGATTTAGAACATGGTATAGAGAGTATATAACAATGTGCAGTGACTATTGTATGGCATATAACACAATGTAACACAATGTATGGATACAGTATAAGGCGTATATATACAGTAACTATGTATAGAGAGTATAGTATGACATATTACACAGTATAGAGAATATTTACCATTGTATAGGGAATATGGGATAATATATGATGCAGTAGAATATAGTATGATATAGAACACAGTATAGAGAGCATTTTTAAACACAGCATACATTATAATATGATCTATAACAGTATAGAAAGTATAATTTGATATAGAATACAGTTTAGAGCATATGGTATGATAGAGAACATGGTATAGAGAGTACAGAACACTGCATAGAGAGTATAGTATTCTATAAAACATAGTGGAGTATAGTATGATATAGAACACAGTTCAAAGAGCATATAACATCGATATTGGGAGGAGGTGGTGGTTACACTTAATGGGCTTTTACTGTAGAGATGAATCTATCCATAGATCCACTCATATGTCTATTGGGTTACAATGACTCTTTCTCTTCAGAGCCACCTTTGCTGACCACTGTGGCACGTGCTCTCTTTGTGGCCTATAGACAAATTGCTCTAAGTGGACCTTTCCATTTCCCCCAACCTTATCTGATGTTAACAAATGTATCTCCTATGAAAGAAATACCTACTTCCTAAGGCCCCATTCACACCTGAGCGGTTTGTAGCGTGAAGCTTGAAGCTCCAAAACGCTCGGGGAAAAAAAAAAAAAATCAATATTACCCTATGGAGATAGTTCTTATCTCCACTCCAAGTCGCCTGAAGCAGAACACCTGAAACTCTACTTTTGTAGCTCAAATTGGGCAGATTTGCATTTTTATTCTCATAAAAAAGAATAAAAATGTGCGTTTGGTGTGGTTTTGCGTGCTTTCGCATGTTTTAACACGTGTTTTTCTGCTCAAATGAAAATATGTTAAAAAATATTGTAATAATATATGAATAAATAAATGTAAAACAAATAAAATAAATACACATATAAATAAAAAATCATGTTAAATAATAAATAAATAATAATTAACCCCTAACCTTAAAAAAAAAATATTAATAATAATAATAGTCACCCGAACCAAAAATACATTATTAATATTAATAATAATACATTATTGTTATTATTTCATAACTTTTTTAAGGCTATGGGTTAATTATTATTAGTTTATTACAAGTATTTATTTATGATTATTTGTATTTATTTGTGTATTTATTTTAAATGTATTTATAAAATTATTATTATTAATAATGTATTTTTGTTCGGGTTTAGGTGTTTATTATTATCCGGTTTCCTCCTACACTACAAAGACATGCTAGGAGGTTAATTGGCTCCTGTCTAAATTGCCCTAGTATGTTTATGTATGAATGTGAGTTAAGGGCCTTATATTGAGGGTTAGGGACTGATGTGAATGTGCAATACTGTACATGTAAAGTGCTGTGTAAATTGATGGTGCTATATAAGTATCTTTAATAAATAAATAAAACAAAATACCCAAAACAAATGTATTCGGGAATGTGAGTTTTCGCAATCTGGATATGTGAATGGGGCATGACCAGGGGCGGACTAACCATTTAGAAACTCGGGCACTTCCCGAGGGCCCAGGGTCAGTAGGGGGCCCCATGAGATGCCCCTGGTACCTTTTTCATAGGCTTTTTTGAGTTTGGGCAAGGACACAGGGGCCCCATGATCCCCTATTGCCCGGTGGCCCCATGAGTTGTCAGTCCGCCCCTGGGCCTCACAACTCAGTGTCTCCATCCACTCCCACCTATGTACTTGCATAAAGATAGCCATACACTATGCAATCTGATTGTATAATGTCTGTACAATTTCCTTAAGAGTTAAAAGAACTATGGAATGGGAGGACACACCTGAACAATATATTCAATTTGTATCAAATCAGACAGGTCCTCATACTACACAGCTGATGGTAGTTCTAAAGGAGACACAATCTGATTGTATAGAAAGTGGGTGAAAGGTGTGGTCCAGAGTGGTGTAAAGTGCTGTGTAAATTGATGGCGCTATACAAGTACCTGAAATAAATAAATAAATAAATAATAATTAAACAAAAATTGATCTTTCTGGTAACTAAGAACATTTTTCCAACAAATCTCTTTAGCATTTTTCATCTAAACAGTTGACATTGGCTCTCAAAAGCAGTATACTAATGAATAGAAAATTGAACAATCGTTCCAAATCCAGATATTTTCATCCGATTTTCTAATAACGTGTATTAGGCTTAAGACGTTTTTGTTGGAAAGTCTATCCATCTCTGGGCAGCTTTAGCGATTTGGCTTTGACGTTGATCCTTATCTAGCATTAGACAATAGTGTGCCGGTGTATCATTGTACAGAATCTCCAAAATGAAGCTGGGACCGCTGCAAGGCCAGCACAGCCTGCATCTGTGTAAACAAGGGTTTGTTCACAGTGTGGGCATTGCACTATATTGTCCAACACCGTCATAATGCAAGGACAGTAGAACACGCCGGGGGTCATTCACAGCAATATGCTGCTTTGTCATGTGCTTAGGGGACGTCTTCACCAGCTGCATTTAACAAAAGTACAATGTATGGCAATGTGCCATTGTGTGCCATATGAAGACACAGAGCACGTTGCTTTTTTTCTCCAGGTGTGACCTGACATAAAACGCATTCATCCCATAGATATGAAAAATGCAGTAAAGCAGCACAATGAAGGAAGCTGTTACAATATAAGTTAAATATGAAAAGCCGTTAGCTAGACACAATGCGCACAGAACGCTGATCTGTAAACACCTAATCAGGGATGGACTGACCATTTGGAAACTCGAGCACTGCCCGAGGGCCCGGGGTCAGTAGGGGGCCCCATGAGATGCCCCTGGTACCTTTTTCATAGGCTTTTTTGAGATTGGGCAAGGACACAGGGGCCCCATGATTCCCTATTGCCCGGGGGGCCCCAAGATTTGTCAGTCCGCCCCTGCACCTAATGTAAGTCAGTAACAGGCGCCAAATAAAACCCACACACTACAACAGTGGCCAACGTATGGGGGAACACAGCATAGGTATGCTGGAAACAATCATCATGAAGAGCTTTGCAAAAGCACAATGATATGAATGTGCACAAGTCAAAGGAAATGTTCTCTGTCTTCAGTCATGTTTTAAAATGTACTTTCACATTTGTCTCAAGGTGGTTTTAGGTTTGTATACAGTATGTAGTAATAAGTAATGCAGCCAAGGGAGACATTACCTGTGTGAGATGCTGCACAGAAATGCCCGTAGCGAATAGGGAAGAATGGAAATAGCGCAGGGCATACATGACTAGGCCCAGAGTGGTGTAGGGAACGAAAAGGGTTAAATTTAGCTCCAGGGGGTGGGGAATTGGTTGGGGAATTACAGGATTGGCAGATGTGGAGTGTAGGAGGGGTCTTTGGCACCTTAGGGTGCGGGTTCTGCGGAAGGGGCGTCAGTGGAGCTGGACGTGTGCAAGGACCAGAGCTTCATGTGAGCTTGGTCCTGAAATTCCCCCCCCTTTTCTGACCTGCGGCTTGGAGGACATTGTGGCACAGCTGCGGGCGGCGGCGGGAGAACGAGGTATGGACTGGTTGCAGGGCCGGGTCTCTGATCTGTTGGGAGACCCGGGCTTGTCACCAGCAGCAGGGGGGCGGGTGCGCCCACGTGCTCGGAGGTCTAGGCCTCCGGAGCGCTTCAGTCCGGCCCCGCCCCCTGTTGGAGCTCAGCGCCACAATGGGAGCCCCCCTCCGGCCCCGCTGGCAGGGCGCTCACTTGCCTCTGCTGGCGGAGGTGCCAGGAGGAATCCCCGGCGATGGGCCCCTCCCCCCCGCCCGCACGGCAAGGAGGAAGCAGAGTGAGCTCGGCGGGCGGGGTTTCGCGGGGTAGTCCCTCCCCCCCGCCCGCACGGCGCAGAGGAGGCAGAATGAGCACGGGTACCGACTCCTCCGCTGACAGGCTGTCTGTCAGGGAGGGAGCTCGGCGTGGGAGACGTTCAGCTGCGGCTGCCGGGCTGTCCCCTGATGCGGCTGGTGGGCCCCCTGGACAGTCGGGAGCTGGGGCTCCAGGAAGACGGAGGAAGAGGTGCAGCGCTGGGCGGAGTGCTGCAGGACGGAGCCCAGGGACGGCGATGGGCATGGCTGGTGCCCAGAGGTGGAGTCAGGAGCGGCACAACCCTGCAGGACCCGTGGCTCCTGGGAACGGGAGGCCATCCGGACGTCGAGCTGTGGACGAGAGGTCGGAGGGCGAGCTGTCGGAACCCGATGCGGGGGCGATGGCTCGCCGCTCTTCATCGGTGGAGCGGGAGCGCGCGGCTGATGGGGCATCTCCTGGGCAGCCTGGTGAGTTATCTGTTCCTGTGTCTGTCTCCCTTTCTTCTGCGTTGCGGGATCTGCTGGGGGGCGGTCAGGCCGCCCCTGTGGGTGCGGCCTCGGCGGCGTGCGTTGGCGGCTTTCCCCTGTCAGGTTTAGGTGGGGGTCTCGGGGAGGTGGTTTCCGGTTTGCGGGACTTGTTGCGGCGGCTGGAGTGGGACGGTGTTGGGACCCCTGGGCCTGCTTCTGCGTGGCTCCCGCCGGCTGGTGGGGACGGGCTCGCGGTTCCTGGACAGGACAGTGGGGTGGTGCGGGGCCTAGGGGTCTCTTCTCCGCTTAGTTCTGGGACTGGGGTGGTTACCGCGGAGTCTGGGGTTATGGGCTCTGCGGTTCCTTCCGCGAGTTTGGGGGAGGGTTCAGGGGTGCCCGGACCTGTCGGCGTGGCGGACGCTGCGAAGGGGGAGGTGTATGTGTGTTTTGAGGGCCCCTTGGGTGCGCATTTGCAGTCGGCCGTGCGGGAACAAATTTGGAAAGGGGAGTATGTGGACATATTCACGCTCTTGCCTTTGGAGCGTTTTCCGTTCGATGGGTCCCGGGTGGATGACGGTAGAAGGGAGGATGCGGAGCAGCGGCGTTTTCGGCTTATCCCCCGTACTTTTGCGAACTGGTTGCAGGCTTTCACTATCATGGCCAGTGTCATTGGGGAGAAAGCTCCGGAGCATTGCTCGGCGTTGTTCTGTTACCTGGACGCCATTAGTGAGGCTCACAGGGTTTACGGCGGGTCTGCGTGGCTTCGGTATGATGAGCAGTTTAGGCAGCGGAGGGCTGTTCGCCCGTCGTTGCGTTGGGACCATAAGGACATTGGCCTCTGGATGCGGCTCATGGCGCCGCCGAGGGCCCCTGGTCAGTTTTTTCAGGGCGGGGCCGGTGGTTCGTTTTCCCTGGGACAATCGGCCGCCAAGCGTAGGGGTTTCTGCTGGCAGTTCCAGGAGGGCACTTGTCATTTTGGAGGGTCCTGCCGGTTTAGGCACGAGTGTTCCGGGTGCGGTGGATCCCACCCTTTCTCGCGCTGTTTCAGGCGGGGTAGAGGCCCTCCCGGAGAGCCTGCGGGTAAGAGGGACGACGCCGGTGCGGGTGGAAAGAATGGGGCCTTTCTTAAATAGATATCCTGATCGGGCTGCGGCGGTCCTGCTGGCGGCTGGTTTTTCGGAGGGTTTTCGCATCCCCTGTACTTTGACTTTGGTCCCCCCCTTAGCTCGGAATTTACGGTCGGCCTTGCAGCATGCTGAGGTGGTTTCAGCTAAGTTGCGGAAGGAAGTGGGGTTAGGTCGTATGGGTGGTCTGTTTACTTGTGCTCCGTTTGCGGATCTGGTAGTTTCTCCCTTGGGGGTTGTGCCTAAGAAGGAGCCGAATGCGTTTCGGTTGATTCACCACCTGTCCTTCCCTAAGGGGGGGGTCGGTGAATGACGCTATAGATCCAGAGTCGTGTTCGGTGTCTTACACGTCCTTTGATGCGGCAGTTTTCTGGGTTCGTCGGTATGGGCGCGGCGCGCTCATGGCGAAGTCAGACATTGAGTCGGCGTTCCGGCTGTTGCCGGTTCATCCGGACAGTTTTCGTTTTTTGGGTTGCCGTTGGCAGGGCGCGTTTTACGTTGATAGGTGTTTGCCCATTGGGTGTTCTATCTCTTGTGCGTTGTTTGAAAAGTTCAGTTCGTTCGTGGAGTGGGTGGTTCGGGATGTTTCGGGATGTTTCGGGGGTGAATTCGGTCATCCATTATTTGGATGATTTTCTTTGCGTGGGTCCGCCGGCTTCTGGGGTGTGCACGGTCTTGCTTGCTACGTTGCAGCACGTTGCTGAACGTTTCGGGATTCCTTTGGCGGCTGACAAGACGGAGGGTCCGGCTTCGGTGATGACTTTCTTGGGCATCGTTTTGGATTCTGGCGCAATGAAGTGCCGGCTGCCTGCGGAGAAGCTGTTGGCCCTTCAGGGTGAAATTCGCGCGGTTCAGGGGAAGCGTAAAATTCAGCTGCGGCCCTTGCAGTCATTGTTGGGAAAACTTAATTTCGCTTGTCGGATCCTGCCGATGGGTCGGGTGTTCTGCTGCCGGTTGGCGGCGGCGACGGCGGGAATTGCCTCCCCTTTTCATTTCATTCGGCTGACTCGGGAGCATCGGGAGGATTTGCAGTTGTGGCACACCTTTTTGGATTCTTTCAACGGGCGGGCGCTTTGGATGTCGGGTCCGGTTAGTAATTTTGACTTGGAACTGTTCACGGACGCGGCGGCTTCTGCGGGATACGGGGCCTTTTTCCGGGGTCGGTGGAGTGCGGCCTCGTGGCTGGCTTCCTGGCGGGAGGCAGGTTTTCTCAGTAACCGGGCGCTGTTGGAACTTTTTCCAGTGGTATTGGCGGTTGAGGTTTGGGGGGAGAATTTTCGGAATCAAAAGGTGCGTTTTCACTGCGACAATTTGGGGGTGGTTCAGGTCATCAATAGGGTCTCGGCTTCTTCCCGACCGGTGGTGGCCCTGCTTCGCCACTTAGTGTTGCGTTGCTTGCAGCTGAATGTTTTTCTCCATGCGGTACATCTCCCTGGGGTTGACAACACCTTGGCTGACGCTTTGTCTCGTTTTCAGTGGGACAAATTCCGAGAGTTGGCGCCGGCGGCGGAGCAACACGGGGTTCCTTGTCCCGACTGGCTGTGGGAGATTGCCTTGGAGTCGTTGCGGGCTGGATCCGGCGGTCGGTGAGTGAGGCGACTTGGTCCGCTTACTCTGCGGTCTGGCGGGAGTGGCTGGATCTGTTGCGACTGGTCGCTATTGATCCCTGGGGGCCGGAGGTGCGTCTGGCAGTGTTGTACTTCTTGGCGCGGAGTTTGGAGCGGGGGGTGTCAGTGTCCGCGGTGGATCGCCGACTAGCGGGATTGGCGTTTTTCTTTAAGTTGCAAGGGTGTCTGGATTTTACTAAGGATTTTTGGGTTCGACAGGCTCTGCGTGGTTATCGGAGGGCTCATCGTTGTAGGGATTCTCGTCGTCCGGTGTCATTTGAGTTGTTGGGGTCTTTGTTTGAGCGTTTGCGGACTGTGTGTTCTTCGGATTCTGAGGTGGGTTTATTTCAGGCTGCCTTTGCGGTGGCCTTTTTTGGGGCATTGCGGATTGGGGAGCTCGTTAGTCCGTCCAAGTCGGTTCTTGGGGGGTTGTTGGTGGAGGAGGTTGTGTGCTCCGGTGATTGGGTGGAGGTTCTGGTCCGTCGGTCTAAGATGGATCAATTGGGCAGGGGTGCGAAGGTGCGTTTTTTCGCTCTTCCGGGTTCACTGGTGTGCCCGGTTCAGGCGGTTCGGGAATTTTTGTCCCGTCGCCCTGGGGGGCGGGGGTCCTTTTTCAGGCACGTTGATGGATCCCCTTTAACGCGTTTTCAATTTGTGGCGGTTTTTCGCCGGTGTTTGACGGCTGCAGGTTTAGATGCGTCTGTGTATGCTTCGCACTCGTTTCGGATCGGGGCTGCTACGGAGGCGGCCAGGTGGGGGCTGTCGGAGGATGTGGTGAAGCGCATTGGTAGGTGGGATTCCCAGAGATTTTGCCTGTACGTTCGGCCGCATTTGTTGCGGGCTTAGTGGGCGGTCCTGTGTTTTGGTTTGTTTGGGTTGTGGGGGGTAGTTGCGGTTCTGTCCCTGTGCTGTATTGTTCTGGTGGTATTGTTTCTTTTCTTTTCAGGTGGAGAGGTGTGCCTGGTGTGGATCCTGGGTCACTCGTATGTGTTTTGGGGGGCCAGGCGGGCTGATGTTCGGCCCAATGGCAGGCAGCTGGGGTTGGATAGAAGGGAGGTTTGTGTCCGCTGGTTAGGTGTGCCGGGCATGTTGTGGAGTCGTGTCGTGCCAGAGGTGCGGCGTTTTGCGCGGCTGGATAGACCACCGGATGTGTTGGTGATTCACGCGGGTGGCAACGATTTGGGGGGTAGGTCCATGCGGGAGCTGGTTAGAGACGTCAAGCTGGATTTTCTTCAGTTGCGGTGGGAGTTTCCGGGGATGGTGGTGGTGTGGTCTGACATGGTCGCCTTCTTGGCGCTTGGCGCGGTTGGTGGAGCGGCTCAACAAGGCCAGGATTAAGGTCAACCGGGAGGTGGGGCGCTTTTTTAGTTGCAATGGAGGGTTGGTGGTCCGGCATGTGGAGTTGGAGGTGGATACTTGGCAGTACCTTCGCAGTTATGGAGTGCATTTGAATGCGGTGGGCACGGATTTGTGGTCCCTGGAGCTGAAGGACGGCATACTACGGGCGGTTCGTTTGTGGCGTGGCACGCATGGGTAAGGGCTTACCCAGCGTGCTGTGGCGGTTGTTGGTCTTTGGAGGCGGTTCTCATCTTGGAAGGAAAAACAATGGTGTGGGACCCCATCCGTGGTATGGGGGGCCCGGTGGATATTCCCAGTTAACCAAGGTTTAACTGGAAGGTGGTGGTGCTGCACTGCGGACGGTATGGTTGTCTCCGAGCTGGTTGGTTGCGGCTGGAGGCCTAGTGTATAGGGTTGTCCGCAGGTGCATTTTGGATCGTTTGTGGGTGCCTTTGAAGACCAACAACAATTCTTTGGTTTCCGTTAAGGAACGGTTGATGTATGTAAAATGTGAAGTTGTTAATAAAAGGCCATGTTGGCCATTTACTCCAAATGGTGTCATGTTTTTTGTAAAGTTTATTTGGTTAAGGGGGGTGTGGAGTGGTATGGATAGGTAATGGTGGAAGTAGGAGTGGACAATCCTATCTATGGTGCATTAGTCATGTCAGAGGTACCTTTTGCTCGCGTTCCAATGGAGGGATTTTAAAAAATCCTACCATCAGAACCAGAATCTGTCCCAATAAGTAGCCCTGGAAATGTCTTCTGCAATGACTGACATTGACAGTGACATCATGACTTTGCTACTGAGTGCTTCTCAACCATTCACAGGAAGTCTTGTAGTAAGTAACAAATTTTTAACAACAATTACAAGGCTTCTTCTAATATGCTAAAGTGGAGATCATGATGTAATCTGCCCACCTCGGCCAATAAGAGGAAGCCTTGTATTTATTTATCTTAGATTGTAAGCTCCAAGGATCCCTCTTGTATTGAACTGTATTGTTGCTGTATCGTCTATATTGTAAAGCGCTGAGCAAACGCTTGGCGCTGTATAAATCCTGTATTATAATAATAATATAAATAAAAGGCTTCCTGTGAATGGCTGAGACACACTCAGCTTGACTCGATTTTGTTCCGGTAGCAGATGGTCCCCGTACAGCATGGTATACTGTATATCACTGATACAATGCTGACAGTGGCTGCATCAATTAATAAAGGAGATTGTTTGGTCCAGCTTGGCCCAAACTTACTGTATTTAATGTTAACCACTTCCCATCCGTCCCATGTATATAAATGGCCAAACGGGAGCAGTGCAGGGGCGGGTGGCCATTTATAAAAGGCCTCCCCGCCCCCTGCTTGTGCGCGCTCCCTGGGAGCGCGCAGCACTGCGTTACGGTGCCTGCTGTGTCCTCCGGACACAGTGGAACACCGATCGTTGTACGGGACCTCTGTGAGGTCCCGATCATGTGATCGCTGATTGACCAATCAGCGATCACATGAAGAGTAGTAAGCAAGATGTCACTTCTGACATGATTGCTTACTACGTGTGAAATCTGTGAATGATCACAGAGGTCACATGGTACAAGGCTATTCACAACAGCCTGGTACTATGTGACAAGCTGTGAAAAAACAGTAATTCTCAATGGCTGCAAGAATGCAGCCAGAGAAAAGGAGAAATTATTGCTTTTACAGCCTTTATAGGTGTAAAAGCAATCAGTGTAAAAAAAAAAATCTTCATAACCCCCCACAAGTAGTACAGTGTTAATATGGTGACACTGTACTGCTGGGGTGACAGTATGTAAACCCCCCCCCATAAATAAATAATATAAAAATAAAAAATAAAAATGTAAACATTTTTTTAAAAAAATTATAATTTTTGGTTATAAACTAATTTGGGTTATTTTGTTTTTTACTAAAAAGATAACTGAATACTTTTTGGCCAAAATTTATGAAGAAAGATTATTTATTTGCAAAATTTTATAAGAAAAACTATTTTTTTCTAAATCTTTGGACTTTTTCATCTATATAGCAAAAAAAAAAAAAATCCCAGTGGTGAATAAATACCACCAAAATAAAGTTTTATCTGTCTCAAAAAAATGCTAAAAAGATTCATATGGGTACAGTGTTGCATGACCGTGCAATTGTCATTCAAAGTGTGATAGCGCTGAAAGCTGAAATTTGGCCTGGATAGGAAGGGGGTAAAAGTGTCCAGACTTGAAGTGGTTAAAGGAAACCTGGATTGGGGCTTTAAGGTGAGGGCTAGGGAGTGATATTTATCATAATTTACTGTGTCTGTACTGTGTTGGCAGATCTTAATTATCATTTGAAAACTACTGTGTATGTGAACACGGTCCTTATGAAGGGTTAAAGATCTCAAGGCTTGGGCAGTACACTTTAAAAAAAAATGTCCATCAATCTGTTCCCTAATTGCAGACTGAAAGAGTCCTTAGTATACACATGCTCCAAAAAATAACTAGAAAATGGTAAGAAATATTTTTTTAATTATTTAAGTATGGTGAATGGGAACACACATAAACATATAGTGGGGATTTCTCAAATTTGATTGCAAAGATGAAAACCCACTTTTTAGTTGCTGTTTCACAAGGGCTTCAACTTGATAAGAGCAGTGTGAACATAAAACTTTTATGAAACTTTCTGAAAGCTTTGGCAAAGCATTTGGCAAGCTTCGAGAAGTTTTCTCTAAACCTATAAAGCACCCTTCAGCTCCTGTTTGGTAATGTTGTACACATATCTTAATGGAAGTTCTGTCTGTCACTTTTAAAAGGATCATCAGGATTTATGAAAAAAAAAAAATCAAAATCAGCAGCTACAAATACTGTAGCTGCTGACTTTTAAAAAATGGACACTTACCTCTAATTTGCTGAAGTGGAGATCATGATGTAATCTGCCCACCTCGGCCAATAAGAGGAAGCCTTGTATTTATTCATATAAATACAAGGCTTCCTGTGAATGGCTGACACACTCAATACAATGATTCAGCGCCATCCTCACTTGACCAGTTCATCCCAGTCCTGGCATGTTTACTAAGGGAAGCTGGCTGTGACTCCTCACTGCTTCAGAGCCAGATTCCCACTGCTTATGCGTGAGCTACGCTGTGCTTTATTTATTTATTTCAGGTACTTATATAGTACTGTCAATTTACGCAGCGCTTTACATATATATTGTAAAGTCACATCAGTCTCTAACCCTCAAGGGGTGTACAATCTAAGGTCCCTAACTCACATTCATACATACACATACTAGGACCAATTTAGACAGGAGCCAATTAACCTACCAGCATGTCTTTGGATTGTGGGAAGAAACTGGAGTACCCGGAGGAAACCCACATAGGCACAGGGAGGACATGCAAACTCCAGGCAGGTGGTGCCATGGTTGGGATTTGAACCAGCGACCCTAGTACTGGATGCGACATGTCCAAGAAGGCTGCAGGCAAAGGAGGGACGAACTTCTGCTCAGATCTTTTGCTAGGTGATCCGAGTGAAAAGTCAATCAGTGAGCGAGTCAAAACAAGGCACAAGCTCCCCCCAAAAAAATAATTCAATTCAAACGTGATATAGATGGGTGGAGGGGGGTGGAGCGGAGCCTCCCTTTTGGGTGAAATTCTGCTTTATCCACTTGGTAACTGCGCTGTAGACGAATGACGGCTACAGTGTGGTTACCCAGTTCTGGGAGGGCGTCATATGACGTCCTCCCAGAACGCAGCCTCCCGCATGCCCCTAGAGGCACGTACCCAGCGATCCCCATGATCGCTGTGTTCTACGAACACAGCTGATCATGTGATGAGGTAAAAGGTCAATCACAAAGACCTTTTACCATGTGATCAGCTGTGTCCAATGACTCAGCAGATCACAAAGTAAATACAGTTGCTGGTTATCAGCAGCACTTTCCTCACGCTGTTACAGCATGAGGAAAGTACTGCCGATAACCAGCAGATGTCAGAGGATATGGGCACTGATCATCAGGGCACTGATCATCAGTGCCCTGCAGTGCCGCCCAGCATTGCCTAGCAGTGCCTCCCATCATTGCCCAGCAGTGCCACCCAACAGTGCCTCTCATCATTGCCCAGCAGTGCCACCCAGCAGTGCAACCCATCAGTGCCTCCAGTCAGTGCCATCAGTCATTGCCGCCAGTCAGGGCTGTCAGTCAGCACCGCCCATCAGTGTAGTCCATCAGTGCTACCTATCAGTGCCCATCAGTGCCTCCTCATCAATACCAACCAGTGCTGCCTCATCAGTACCACCTCATCAGTGCAGCCTATCAGTGCCCATAAGTGCTGCCTATGAGTGCCCACCAGTGCTGCCAATCAGTGCAGCCTCATCAACGCACATCAGTGAAGGAGAAAAATTACCTGTTTGCAACATTTTATAATAGAAACCAAGAAAAACCACCAAACGAAAGCTCTAATTGTTGAAAAAAATGATAAAAATTTCATATGGGTACAATGTTGCATGACCGCATAATTGTCATTCAAAGTGCGACAGCGCTAAAAGCTGAAAAGTGGCCCGGGCAGGAAGGCGGTATAAGTGCCCTGAAGGCAAGTGGTTAAACTATCTGCTACTAGGCTTCAGCAGGCTTTCAACAAGCTTCAAGTACTGCTGAAGCTTGCTAGCTTGTTTAAAGGGGCAATCATCACTCCTATTAGGATCTGTGTGCTCTGCAAATGCTTTTCAAAAGCTTGCTGTTCACATTGGCCTAAATTCAAGCAAGATACAAGGCAGAAACCAACTGCTATGGTTAATTCCCTACCTATGCCAGGAAAACTGGACCCAAAACCACTGTTGAACCAATTTTCAAAGTACAAAATAGTAAATAATTGTGTGAACCCAGAGAGCCAACCACTGTTGGTTACCAACAAGAAAAATAAACTCCATTCTGGACAGCTGAACATGGGAGGGGCTGCAACTCCAACAGAGGATTGAGTATAAAATAAGGAATAAGTATAAATAATGGGATCTGCTAGTAAGCCTTGTTAAATAGAGAGTGGTCATCTACTACACTGGACCTAGTCTTTCAACTAATTCATCCACCCAAGACATTGCATAGGCATCCATTCGGTAGGGCTTCACAGTCACAAGGGTGCCAGGGTCTGTAAGAATTACAGACTATTACATTAGTAAGGTCTGGCCAGCTTGAAAACATTTATACATTTCTCTGGAAGAGCATCTCGGCCTAAATTTATGAAGAACAATTATTGATTTGCAAAATTTTATAACAGAAACAAAGAAAAACTTTTTTTTTTCATTTTCAGTCTTTTTTTGTTAATTTAGCAAAAAATAAAAAACCCAGTGGTGATTAAATACCACCAAAAGAAAGCGATAGTTGTGTGAACAAAATGATAACAATTTAATTTGGGTACAGCGTTGCATGACCATGGAAATTTCATTCGAAGTGTGAAAGCGCTGAAAGCTGAAAATTGTCCTGGGCAGGAAGGGGGTCAAAGTGTCCAGAAAAACTGTAAAAGCATGACATGGCAATATGATATAAAGCCCTTAGAAGACTCAGCAACCCTAATGAGGTTGAAAATGGGAGTAGGGGACAAAACACAATCTGAGGAATTACTCTGAGCCTTAATGGCATGATGTAGCTGTATATAGTGAAGATACATGGTGTTTTTTTTTAAAGTATTTTCCAAAACAATGTATGAAGAAGCACAATAACAACATAGAAAGCAGCTCATATTATACCATTTAAGAAATATACCAGAGCACTGTAATGTGAGATATGCAGGAAATTAGCAGAATTGGCAGTTGTAATATACTGAAGATTTCATGACTAGTACAAACTTTAACAGAAATGATAGTGCCGAGTAAGTATGCTCCGTGGTACCAGTTGTAGACGCCTCTTCAAGAGTAGGGGGAGTGAGGAGGAAGCGCCAAGCGATTTGTAGCAGAAGCACTAAAATGGGGAAGAAGGATCTGAGAACAGCCAAAGTTGTAGAGAAGAAAATCAAAGGAAACAAGGAAAGAAGACAGCAGGGGGTGCCTGGGGTGGGCAGAGAGAACAGGGAAGGTAGAAGGGAGGGAGTGGAAGTGGTCTCACGTGGGCCAGCGGTCTAAGGGCTAAAGAACTGCTGCTAACGACTTCAGACAGTGAGCAGAGTTCAGTCGATGTTCAGGATGTTATAAGATATCCAGGGGTCCCAAACTTTCAGAAATTTAGACTGGTAGTCTTCGAGAATGGAAGTGAGCTTCTCATGGACCATGATTCCAATTACCTTTGTTGAACCTTGGCAAAATTGAGGAATGTTTTTTTTCCAGGCTCTGGCTAACTTTTGTCGAGCCTCTGGGGAACACAAATCCCACCAACTTTCTTTGATGTGCATTGAGGGTTGCTTTGGGGCATGACCACCACATATGAAGAGTGCAACATTCCAAAACAAACTCAAAAGCACACTGGAGAGGTAGCGGGAAGAAATTTTAAAATTTGGTTCAGGGTCTTATACCAATTTGAGAGGATCTTATAGGTGTTTTCTTAGGCGAATATGTTGCAAGAGCATTTGACAGTGGAAAACCAAAACTTATTCCGAGCACCCTAGTCTGCAGGGTTAACAAGATCCTTTTCCCATTTTTTGACATAGGGAAGTTTATGTGAGCTTATAGAAATGACGAGGGAGGAATAAAAGTCAGAGACAAGTCCTTTTAGATCTGGGTCCTTGTGATACTATTTTTCAAACACCATTACCATTCAGGGGGCCCAGTATGGCATCTGGCATCTGAGGAGGCTGCAGACGTGATGGCTTATTTGGGTGTACCTATAGGCCTTGTTAGCTAGCAGTTGCCAATGTTGCTGGATGTACTAAAAGGATTTGACATAGTCCAGAGAAAGACGTAGATATGTTTAACACCCCCCCATCACCATGCAACCAGCGAAATGCTCTGGGGTTGTCATGAGAAGGAGTAGGAGATATCAAAGATGCCTGAAAGAAGTAGGTGAGGAGAGAGTAGGTTGCCACTGTATTTGACAGAGTCCCACTGGTACAGGGGGTGTAATTGCAAAGGGTCTGAGAGTTTAGGCCTGTGGCAAGGGGGAGACCATCTTAGATTATGAGAAGGTTTGAGGGGAGAATTCAGCTATTACTAGGTGGACCCAAATGAGCATTTTGGCAACAGCATTGAGAGAGACGAGGAGCAATTTGTGCTGCAGTGTAATAAAATTTAAGGTTAGGTACTGCTATACCAGAACCTGATCACCTGGTTGAAACTCTCTTACTTTGGTGAACCAGTTGAACATTTGGCTTTGAGTCTCTTGTGCATCTTGCAAATGTTCAATGAGTATGGGCTTCACGTGTGCTTCCTTCCTGAATTTGAGCGATGTGTTCCACTGTGCTCCCACTGGGCATAGTATTTTGTTCCCACATCTATGTAACTACATCCAGTAGTTCCCAGGGGTCTCACCCATAAAATATAAAAAGCAATAAGCCCATTGATGCCTGGGAATTTCCTGTATGGCACAAAAAGGAGACAGTAAACAATCATAACCACCTTTTTCAACCACTTTCCATCCAGCAACACATCTTTCATAGGTTCATTTGGCTAACCATTTAACACTGTGATGTAGTCCTCTCATCTCAGCACTACAAAAATGTTCTTGGAGGTCTCTAAATGCAGCAAGTCTAGCCCGGTAGAAGAGGCATCAGCTTCTAATTCTACTAACACCATCAGTGGACATTCTCTAAAGGTGCACATATCTGCTGATGTGTAGCATTAGTTATTTTAGCATAGGGTTATCATAGGGTTCCTGATTATCTTGGGAGACTTCTGGGACATTCGACTTTTGTTTATAGAAGTCCCAGAATATGGGGAACTTCCACCTCCCTGGCCATCTCATCCAGGTACTAAGGGTCAGCCTTGAGCAGCCAGTGGTACAGTTACCTTGGGAGACCGTAAACAAAAGGATCAAGGGCGACTGCCCCAAAGCCTTAGTAGTAAGGCTTATGTAAGGTTGCAGCCAACCTGAAACAGGTGCACTAGGGTAAACAGCAGTTCACAGGCAGGTTAAAGCACAAATACAGCTCACTCTTTGAGGTAAAATTCACTCCCAATATTTCAGCATTCAACAGTTTGAAGTCACATGCCATGTCAAAGCATGCTTGCTGTGGTCCTATGATCAGAAAAGAGGCCTGCCCAATCCACTCACACAGCATCAGATAGGCACAACATGGTCTTCCATGGTAATTACTGCATGGCTTTTGGCAGATCAGCTGGTGTATGGGAACCATCTTGGAGTCATGAAGCTTACTGGGACATTGCATTTTGTAGGACCTCAGTCTGTCTGGCCAGCAAATGATCTGCCTTATGTTGTGCTGTCCTGGAGAGCATCAGCTGCTTGACCAACTCTGCCATCCATTTCGCTGCTGATTTTATCATGTGTGAGTTTAATCCAGGACAAGGGACTGACTGCATTTCTCAATCAGCTTTCTTGACCATATGTGGAGAGCTCTGACAGGCATTCAGAGGTTCTACCCTTAAACATTCTGTGCCAGAAACATTATTAAACAGGTATGTGTGATGAGGTCTCTGCAATCTGCAGATGGATGACACAACACCTGGATGGTGGATGGGCCTCCAAAACAAAACATTTTTCAGTTACACAGAAGTGTAGGTCAATGTGTGGTCAGATATCACTGTAAGGAGAGATGGCTTGTGCAGTCAAGTCTCACTGTTAGTCAAGATGGCCAAGTCATTTGCTTGACCATTGCTGGAGGAGTATGTATGGAAAGCAAACTGAATAGCTGGCATGTTCAGTGGACAGGAGTGTGCTCGCTGCTACACATCTCCCCAGGAGTTGTCACCTTGTGCAGGAAATGCTGGTGACACTACATAAATCCACAGCCAGCAATCTTCTACTTTAGTGGCAACTTGAACAGCACCAATTATTGTATGAAGTATACATAGAATGTGGAAATAGTCTTGTTGTCCCAGAAGTCCACAGTCTGTCTGTCTAAAGTATGTTTTCTGGATCTACAACCACTGCACTGAAAAGCCGTACCATTCATGACTCGCTCATAACTTTTGGTGGAAAATAAGCCTCTGAGTATGGGCCCAAAACAACCCTAGAGAATATTCTGTCTCCTGTGATCACAGGACATTATCTGATCAGTCTCTTAAATCACATTTAGTACGCTGTGGCTCTTGTCAGTGTCACGGGCCCCATAACCATATTCACATCCAACATGCAGTTAACAGTGCGCAAAGCTCCTTCTATATATAAGGGCCATAAGAGAAGATACTTCCAGCAGAAAAAGAGATACGACCACCAGAGAAGGGTGAATAAGAGGCTGCAAGATGAGGACACAGCAATCCGTAAACGGGAATTGTAACAATATAGGAAGAATGACTTATTTACAGGAACATCTGCAGTAAGGGCCAGTTCACACCATCATGTTTAGAACCGTTACAACTCAATATCTCAGCATGCTAAAAGCACATGAAAACAAATTACCATTTTAATCTATTAAGCTCTTTACATCAGTGTGTTGCATTAGGGGGCAATGAGCTACATTTCTAAAAAATTCTGCTTGCTGCAATTTTTTTGTTTTGGTAAAAATGCAATTTACATTATAATCAATGTACTTTTCAAGTCACAGGTCCAATTTCCCAGGTAGAAAATGCATGTAAAATGCCTGCAAAATGCATCTTGTTATGTGTTACATTTTAATGTGATGTATTAAAATTACACTAAAAAAGTATTATGAAGAAAATGGGTGTGCGTTTTCTACTTCGATAGTGTAAACAGGGCCTACGAATAATATCGGGTAAAGGAGTATTAGTATTATTTACTAAGAACATCATAATTATAACAAGAATAAATTCTTAATATAATAACAACAATAATAATATCATGTGTTTGGGGTATTGCAGGTCTTCTTCAGGTGGATTCTTCACTTGTGAAGCAGAAGACAAAGAGAAATGGCGTCAGAGTGTCAGACAAGCCAGAAGGGGCTGCAGTTTCCATTTGTCCCCCAATTTCGGTTGCTTTCGCTGAGCGCATTTATCAGCCGCCTGATTAGAATTTGTTTCTACACAAACCATTGATCATGGGCCTATTACTAGGCAAATGACAGTTAATTACCCAGTACATTAACCGCTGGGACCTGAGCCCTGCCCGCCTGCCATCACTCACTATGATAAATGAATCGCGCTCAGTAATCCATGTCCAGCTCAGCGCCGGCGGCCGCACAACGCGGCTCCGTCTCACCGGCAGGGCTGGGAAATCTATGGCAATCTGCATAATTACAAGCTGTGGGTTAATAACAGACAAATGATTTGTTGCAGCTAAACAAAGTCCTTGGAATAGGCCAGCGGATGTCAGCGAACAGCGGCCTGCCGGAGGAACGTTCCGGCGTGGGAGACCCTCCGTGGCCTGCAACTTCCTTCTGATGGTTTGTAGATTCTGCGTGTATGATCCGGGAACCATCGAGGGACTCCCAAAGCGGCTTTGTGCTAATTATTGTGTAGGGCATCCGGGGGATAGCACGGACACAGACGATTCTTGCATGGCGCACTGTCTGCGCCTGGCTGGCGGCTCCATCACTTTTCATCTTGTGACGGACTCTGAAGAGCTAATGATGAATTATTGCCATGCTGCAGGGGGGAGGGAGAACTGAACATCTCAGTGAAGTGCCAGGGCTCAAAGTGCGCACATGCGGAAACCTCATTCATCGTCAGACGTTTTGCACATTTCCTTTCTCGGCTGGACATCCATCCCAAGCACTAATTACATCAATCTTATTAATCTCTGCCACCATCATGTATCACTGTGACGTACTAGACCGTCAACTGCACACACCTATGGCCTTACCAGAACAGAAATATACGTCTCGTAGGTAACAGAGAGAGATCACAGAGGGTCGGTGCTGTTGGCACATAGGGGGACTGCCACTGCTGCTCCGACTTCCAGTATGAGACACTGATAGCACAAGAATTTGCTGTAGCAATGGGAAAGAAGATTGGTGGTGGCGGTGGAAGTGGGGGGGTAGCAGTGATAGAACAAGGACCAGCAGTTGTTAGAATGTGAGAGAAGGGAAAGAGTGCAGGAATTGACATTGCTAGAACAAGGACTGGCTGTGGAGATGAGAGACAAGAGGAAGAGCAGTGGTGAGTGACACTGACTGAACTAGGACCTGCTGCAAAGACGGAAGATTGGGAGGTGAGTGACACTGATGCACCATGAATCATGACACGTACACTAATACTTGTACTTTCGATGTGGATGTTATTCACAATAACAATAAATTAATAAATCTTATCATATACCCAGAACATCCTATAATGGAAAAGCAGATCTTTCAGTTTGAGGACAGTTTATTAAAATAAACAAATAAATAAATATAAACAAAGCTAAAGGACCTGTAAAAAACTGGCCAGTGCACTTCAATCATGCCCCCCAACAGGCCCTGTATCTTAACAAAGTCTTGGTAACCTCTGAATCCAGGCTGTATCTTCCTCACAACCTGACCTGTTCACAGAATGAAGGCCCCTTGACCCCACTCCCTCCTCCAAGGGAAAGGGAGCCTTGACTGCTGGAAGCTTGGCTGCTACGTGGGAATAAACCTAAAACAGGGATGTTAAGTGGCTCCGATAGGATTGGACACCAAGACATGAGGTGACTGGGTGGAGCCTGAATTATAGAAAAGGGTGCGCAGGGGCACGTCCCACTACTCTGAGGAGATCCTGACGTCACAAGAGTTGACCACCCTCCCACCCGTTGTGAGCTTTGTCACAGTTTTATTGGTGGTTTTACCATGCTAGCAGTTGATATTGCTTTATGGGCTATGCCCTCAAGTTTAATTCGGGGGTCAGTTTAATGCCCGTCTGGCACTGATGGTGAAGACAGGCCTCTTAGACTATCTGTGTTTTTGTTATGGATGCTCACAGTAGAACCGTGACTGGCATTGTTATACGGTTTCTTTGAATTTTGTTACATTTTGGAAAGTTCGATAAAGCTGTAGCCTTGCCCTAATTCCAACTTAATCCCGGTGTCTCATGGATCTGAGCTATGTTCCAGAGTAAAGTGCAGGAACACTTGTTCCACTGCTCAGCTCCTGTTCTATGCAGAAACTGTGGACGCCCCTTGCAAACCCGCTCTCAGTGATCAGACTACAGATGTCTTGCGGTACTACCAAACTGCTCTCATCTACAGATGATTGGCTAAGCCAAGAAGGCACCGCTGTGATTGGCTGATAGGTTCCCCTTATCTCAGAACAGTGCAGGTGCTGTCGGTCAGGGGGAGACTGCTCATAAGGGGGATCAGAGAATGTTAGATGGGAAGGATATGGTGCAGGTGCGCAAGTGAGTCAAGGTGACAGGTAGTGGTGGGCTTCTTGTTGGGTGTCACCCGTACTTTACTAGTAGATGTGTGTTACTGATCTCTGTATTACTTACTCCTGACCCCTGCATATTGCATTACTTACTCCTGACCCCTGCATTTTGCAACAAACAATACTAATCTCTGTATTTTATGTTGTATACTACTGACCACAGCATATTGCATTATATACTTATGACCTTTGAACTCTGCATTACATACTACTAACATTTGCATTACTTAATCAGTTTATACACAGACCAAAAATTGGCTGGTTCAGCAGGAACTGGCTGAATTTGGATCTGTGTGCCTATCCTTCTCTGGGAAAACCAGCATTCATTCAGCGCAGCGGGAGAGATCTCTGCATCCACATTGCTTGTGTGGATGCGGGGATCTGTGAGTTTTTTTTTAAAACCCAAGATGTATACCCTGCTTAACTGCTTACCTCAGAACTGTCCGGACCAAAATGTACTGTATATTCTTCTGACAGGCCTAATCCAGCCCAGCCAGCCAAGCCAAACCCTGCCAGCTTACTCTCCAGACATTTCTCACTAAAAAGGTAGTCTAAGCTTATACTTTTACAGTGACATTTGCAATATTGTATTTTTCTCAGTTTACTTAGATCTGGTGATCTTTGAACTCTTCCGTGTTGTTCAGGTAGCTCTCCACCTCTCCAAGGTTGGCTGCTATATGATATGTTGTGTAATACCCAGGGGCGGACTGACAACTCATGGGGCCCCCAGCAATAGGGGATCATGGGGCCCGTGTCCTTGCCCAAACTCACAAAAGCCTATGAAAAAGGTGCCAGGGGCATCTCATGGGGCCCCCTACTGACCCCGGGCCCTCGGGCAGTGCCCGAGTTTCCAAATGGTCAGTCCGCCCCTGGTAATACCTAATCCTGACCAGAGTGTTCTTTTTCAACAGTTGCTCATTGCTGTGTGGTTTGCTTAGACAAACTGTATATTCTTTTTTGATCCTTATGTTTATATGAGTCTCCCACTCTTAGCACAGTAATTATGGAGTATTTTGTATATACAAGGACTTTGGACTGTGTAGGCTCTGACCATTCTTCTTTACGCCATGCCCAGTATTCAGAACAACTTAGCCCTGGCCATTTTCAGAGCAGCATGCAGAGTGTGAGGCATGTGTTCTCCATTCCAAACTGTCTCTCATTCTCCAGTTACAAAGTTTGGAGGTATGGTTTAATAGTAAATTGTGTGAGATTCTCTTTTTGCAATACCACACAGCATTGTCTTAATAATTTAATGTGATGTTATACCAGAATTCGCAAAAACAATTCAAACCACAACCTCTTATTTCCGAATCTACTTTCAATGCCCTATACTAAGTCTGTTATCTGAGGGACAAAAGCCACAAATATATTTCAGTGGCTGGACAGTAAACAAGCAGCTTGGTTACATCACAATATAAGAGGGGGGAGATAAGGCAGGTTTTATCTTTAAATCAACATTAGAGTGTATCATTTAAGAGACAATACCTACAAATACTGTATTTTTGAGTGCTGAAGCACTGCAATAGGCTGCAAACACTGAGGCGCAACTATGGATTTACATTGCAGCAATCAGTAGAAATTTGGTAGCGGAGATCCAGCTGTGGAAACATTGTGTGGCACCTTTACAGTGCTGGATGACAGGATTAGGCCAGGTGAGGTGGTAGGAGCAGATACCATTTGATTTTCTTTTTCGAGGCTGGATTACATTTTAATGTTTAGTCTGTAGCATCAGAAACAAGGATTTTGCAGTTACTAGTTATCCAAGACTGGTTAAGTTTAAAGGAAGTGAGTCAGGTTACATTGTCAGGAGATAGGCACATTTGCTTCTCAGTAACAAAACCACCTGCTGCATTGAAGGCCATCTCATACAGCCCACTGGCTACAGGGCAAGATAGAAGCTCCAGTGCATACTGAGCAAGCTCTTGCTAGTGGACAACCAATAGTCCATAGGGCCTTCACTTCTGTACTTATGCCAGGTGATCACTGTCTGGATACAACAGCCCGAAGTGGGCAAAAATCCTTCTGGTCTGACAAAGGGAATCCTGGATGCCAGGCTACTTCATGAACAAGACATGTGGCCACACCACCAGCTAAACCTTTGTTCCCCATAATTCATCTTTCTCAGCCTCAAGTAAATTGACTCAGTGTGCTGTGAAGGATATGTTGCCTTCCTGCCCATGCTTGCTGGACACCGTGTCCATGATCATGTGTACCCTGCTGCTAACAGCATTGTCTAGCAACACAGACACATTATATTCCACATGCTGGTGGAGGCTAGGGCTGGTCTTATTGACAAAATAATGGTGGCTGGATACCTGCCACTGTAGTATATTATCTCTATTATCTCTTCCTCTGTCCCAATAGTATAGTGTATGGACATCTGTGTATACAGTACAGAGTATGGATCTCTTAACGTGGTACAACAAATAGAGCTCTCTGTTTTCAATACAGTGTGTGGATCTTATCGTATATCTCTATTTATTATAAAGTGTATGGATATATATATAGATATATACATACATACAGTATATATTACAGTGTTTGGATCTCATTATACAGTCCAGTGTATAGATCTATCTATATACAGTACAATGTATGGATCTCCACGTATACAATACAATGTATGGATCGCTGTGTACACAATACAGTATATAGACCCTTCTATGTACAGTACATTGTATGGAACTTTTTATATACAATACCACATTTGGATGTCTATATACTCTCCTATATAGGAGAATGCAGAATTGTTATTTGTTCTTCAGGGTTGTAGCATCACAGATATTTGGCTGTAGATTGAATGGCGGCATTGGTTGGCTATTTCTCTCTATAGGAGGCCACAGCACTGATAACATAAGGACAAAAGCAGCCGGATATTTAAAGATTCCTCATTGCACACCACACCAGGTATCATTTCACATCGTCCTTTTATGTAATTTATATGAAAGCCACATGATCTGCATGACTTATAGGATATATAGGAAGGATCCCTGCCGATGTAACCACTAACACTCCTCACTCCTATTACACCCACATACTATTATACATTTTTTATAGCTCTGACTTATTCTGTAGTGCTGTGGAGGGAACAATGAGCCATTTACATCGGTTTCTGCACCAGAATCACTTACACTCTAGTCTTAAAAGGGGTTTTGGCTGCTTAGGGTATGTCCCCTCCACAGTCACACACTATTATAATTATACATTTATATAGCTCTGACATATTCCACAGGGCTGTACAGAGAACACTGAGCCATTCACAGCAGTGTCCACACCAAAGGAGCTTATACTCCAAAATTCCTACCAGTCACACACTTTATTATTATATATAGTTCTAACAAGTTCTGCAGTGCTGTACAAAGAACACTGAGCCAGTCACATCAGTCTGTGCACCACAGAATTTTACTCTTCAATGTCCCACCACAGGCATGCACTATTATTATTATACAATTATAAACTTCGGACATACTGTATTTCACAATGCTGTATAGAGAACACTGATCCGGTCACATCAGTCTCTGCACCAAGGGAGCTTACAATCTAATGGCTGACTACTATGGTTGGCTGTATGCCCCACTTGTGGCTCCTCAACTTTGTGCCCAAGTAGATCCATGTGCATGAGCTCTATATAGCTCTGACATAATCTGCAGTGCTGTACAGAGAACACTGAGCCAGTCAAATTCCTCTTTGTACCACAGGTGCTTACACTCTAACATCCCACCACAGCCACACACTAGTATTTGGACTATGAGAAAAAATCAGGATAGCCAACAGAAACACAATGCAGAAAGACCACACAGATGTACAATATCTCTACTAGTAAACCCAGAGCTGCAGGGAGAGAGAGAGCTGATAATCAACAACTGGAACATCCAAGGCCTGAATTCTTCACCAATTGGATTCAAAGAAAACAACAGAAGCATAAAAACATTAAACAGTGGCTGTTCAGTAGGGATATTAGTCTGAAGAAGCTCCAGGAGCACATTAAAGAAAAGGCAATATTTAGATAGATGCAGTTGGATCCACTCTTGCCTTTCTGTCTTACTTTTACCTGTGTACAACATACATCACCCTACTCCAGAGCTGGTCCACCCCAGGAATCGCACAGGTATCTACTCAAATTCATATGTGATTCTTGTGTGATTTGAGGGCAGGGCACTGCACCAAAAGTAGTGCGTGTGAACTACTAAAAAAAAGCATTGCAATCGCACTTTCACACACCGCATTTACAACGCACTGCATTTGTGACCTGCTATTGGGGTGTCATTAGCATTGCATTGACACCCACCGCAGATCGCAAAATACAGTACATTTTGAACGCAGTGCAATAAATGTTCATGGAACGTGAGTTTCCTGCACTGCGTTCTGGTGTGAATGGACCCTCAGTCCAGACAGCTATGAAGTTGTACAAACAGAGGCCTTTCCTTTCTAGTCCCTGGGCCTAGTCATCTACAGGACTAGGTATACTCTGATTTGCAAACTACTCTCATTAATAGACAGTACATACATATAAAGAAACAATCATCAAGATTGGAGGAACCTGCTGTTGAGGTCTAGGGCTCAATACTTGACTCAGTGGACCACTTGTTTTTTTCTGCTGTCACTCTTCTATGTTAACACTCAATGCCTGCAGCACTCCTGAAAGATACACAATAAAATCCCATAAGTAGCAGTGTGATGGACTATTCTATCACAGATATGGGTCTCACACACACACACTGACACCTTTTTTTATCATTCCATTGATACATAAACGAGAGCACAGCTAAATACTGTTATAATCCAAATGTTTACGCAACCATCTGTACAATGGCTCCATCACACTGGTATCTACAACCTTCCACCAGAACTGCACCGTCTGATCTCTGCAGTCCTGCATTCTATGATCCCAGTGTCATCGTCCAACCATCATTGTGGCCTTTGTTTTCAGAGGTTTAGAAACTGGCCCATTTAGGTATACCCCTGTGCCATGGATTGGGGTACAAAGCATACAAGGATATGGGAGGATGAACAGTGTGCAAGGTAGCAAGGTATCCCTATCCATCACTGTCCATAATGCTGCCAAGTTATCAGAATTCCAAATTCAGACACAGGAAACAACTAAAAACAGTATGCACACATGAATACCAGAGCTGCCACCACTCACTTCTTACACAGGCTTGTGAGAAACCTTGTGCCTGACACCTCCAGTCAATACACTCTGCCATCAAGCAGAAGCAGATTGGCACATGGATATCAGAGACTACACATATTGCACTCACTAGCATTTACAGGTAGGGATAAGCTGAACTTACATACACAAGAGAATTGCTGAACTGTGCTGAAGTTGTGAAGTCAATGGGTGCTGAATCATTAAAATTAGTTCAGGTCATTTTCAAGGCTAGTAGGCAAGGGATTGTCCACAAAATGGCATTGGGGCTGGGCACTGCCCTGGTGAACATGTACTAATGCGAAAAAAAAAAACCTAAAAAAAATACTAGTTTTAACAGCTTTCCAACTGCCCTATAGCACTATAGAACTACTGCTACAGGGCAGCAGGGCAGCGCAAAATCACGTATATATACATGTAGCTACAGATGTCGATCACCAAGTCTGGCCAGAGATTCCCCGTTGGCACCTGGCGATCGCCGAATATCACTGATGGGAGACAGCAGTGTGTAAACAACACAGGTCTCTCTCCTGCCAACAGTAACATGCTGCTGTGTATTTCTCTGCACAGCAGAGAAATACACAGCAGTATGTTTCCATAGTAAAACAGCACACAGTTAATCCTTTCCTTGCCCCAGATGTTATCCCCTTCCTGCCCAGTGTCATTAGTACAGTATCGGTGCTCTTTATTAGCACTGATCATTATATTAGTGTCATTGGGTTGACAGTGGCAGTTAGTTCCCCCCAGTGTCAGAATGCCGCTGCAGTCCCGCTATAAGTCGCTGATCTCCACCATTACTAGTATAAAAAAAAAATTAATTTACACGTATTGGGATTTTTTTTTAGTAAAGACATGTAGCAGAATACATTTTGGCCTAAAGTTATGATGATATGGCAGCGCCATATCGCAAAAAAAATGGCCTGGTCAGAAAGGGACGTAAATCATATGGAGGGCAAGTGGTTAATAATGCTAAAGTGAAACAGTAAAAATGCCAATTTCTTTAAATTCAAGTAGAAACGGGACACTGGATACAGATCTCTAATGAATCACTGGCTTTGGTTCAGTAGGACTCCACAAAATAGGGACACCCCTTAGAAATGGGAGAAGAACCCAGAGTTGAAAATCCATTGAATAAGTCCAAAGAAAGTGACAAACAATTGCTCTAGAGTCCAAAGTTTTTATTGATAAAATTATTTCATAGCAGAAAAAACTCCAGCGCATTTCTGGGGCCAAACAGGCTCCCCTTTCATTAGAGCTACAAAACAATACAAACGTTATAAAGATAAAAAAGTATAAATAAATATGCAAATAAAAAAATAAATATAAAAGTCCAATGGTAAATAACCATTTGCATATAATATCTAATTTCAGTATATGACCAACTTACATACATACAAATACCAAAGATCACAACACTGCATT
Source organism: Staurois parvus (assembly GCF_062004578.1). Classification (NCBI taxonomy): domain Eukaryota; kingdom Metazoa; phylum Chordata; class Amphibia; order Anura; family Ranidae; genus Staurois; species Staurois parvus. Next base: position 293,471 of record NW_028318265.1, read on the forward strand.
AGCAAGATTTGGGATCTGCTTACTTGAGTTCATTTTTTAGTTGTATAACTATTTTTATAACATTTTACATCTTTATATGTGTATTTGTTTTGTAGCTCTGGTAAAGCAGAGAGTCGGTTCTGCCCCTCCAAATGCTTTGGCTTTTTTTTCTGCTATTGACTTTATAAATAAAAACTTTGGATCCTTGGATCTTTCTTCGGAGCTCTCATTGTACTGTATATATGTGTCAATTCCTTTAGATAATGTGCTTTGGTAATGCCCCAAGGTCTCAAGTACACAGGGCGTTTGTTTTTCTCCTCTGAATGGCAGAACTCCTGACAGAAGAAAAGCTGCCTAAAAAACGTGCCTAAAGCTCAGTATTGCACATGCACGCATTTGAAAGTTAATGGATTCCATTGGCCAGAATATCAATTTATTCTGGCCATTGGAATACATTAAAGCTCAAATGTGCCTTAACACGCCTAATGTTAATCAAATCCTTTTATTACCACTTCAAGACAGGCCTTTTTTTTTTCATTAACTTTTTGTTTACATGTTAACATTAGTATTTTTTGCTAGAAAATTACCAAAAAACCCCATACAATAAATATTTTAAAGCAGAAGCCATAGAGAATAAAAGGGTCAGTGTTGCAATTTTCTGTGTTTGTGCAGCTGGTTTTCAAGTTTTTGGGGGAAAATACACTTTAATGAATTTTAATGCACAAAAACACAAAATTAACACCCAATTGTTTGGTAAAAATTAAAAGATGACGTTATGCCAAGTAAAGAGGTAAAAAAAATGGCACTCTTCAAAATTGTGCGCGCCCTTGCAACGGCGACAAACTATGTACATTTTATTATTCATAGGCAAGGATTTAAAAGCATTAACAGATTACCACTTTAAGTTTACTCTTCCACACGCTAGAATTATTGCTCTCATTCTGACATTGGTGGCGATACCTCACGTATGTGGTGCGATCACTATTTATGTACCAATGTGGGACCGACGTGTTCATTCTCCTTTGCGAGCGAGCACAGGGGGGTGGCGGCACTTTCAAAATTGTATTTTTTTTACTTTTTACACTGTCCCTTTTTTTTAGTAAGGGCTCGTTCACACTAGGCTGTTTTGCCAATGCTTGCCAAACGCCCCTATAGCGTTTGGCAAGCGTTGGTCCGGTGTTTGCGGAGCGTTTTTAACGCTCGGCAAACGCTCCGCAAACGCCGCATGCGCGGTTTAGCGGCGGTTGCTAGGTGTTTGCTGAGCGTTAATAACGCCCCACAAACGCCTATAATGCATTTGAGTGGTGTTACCGCTCCGCAAACACCCCGCAACCGCGTCGCAACCGCACCGCAAACGCCGGCCGGGCGTTTGTGGAGCGGCACCATAGACGAGAATAGGAGGCTTCAAAGCCTCCTGACTCGACCAGAGGCGTCCGTTTTGCCGCGACGCAACGCGACGCAAACGCTCCTGTTAGAACAGCACCATGTGCTGTAATGTGCAGAATTGGCAGAGGCGTTTGGGAAGCAGTAAAAACGCTTCCCAAACGCCTCTCTGCCGCCTGCACACAAGGCTAGTGTGAACGTAGCCTTACTGTAATTGTTATCACAAGGAATGTAAACATCCCTTGTGATAACAATAGGCAATGACAGGTACTCTTTACTGAGACAGACCCCCAGATCTCTCCTCTCCCCTTAAAAGCTTTAGATCATACCTAGATTGGCATGATCTGATGCAATTCTCAAAGCAGTAATGGTTTATTGACATCCGGCGAAACTGGAAGTGACTAAATACTCATCCCTTCTGGTTACTCAGACCATAGAGATGACCGGGGCTGTTCTGATCCCCGATCAGCTCTACGGTCAGCTGGAGGAACCACTAAACCAGCTAAAAAACCCATAACCGGGATGATGCCTGGAGGATGTTGCAGGCATCATCCCGCTATAACTACTCAAAGATGGGAGACGTACCCGTACATCGCTTAGCGGTAAGTGGATAAAACATCTACTCAGCTTGCCAGAACCACAGTACTGTAAACCAGAAGTACTGTAAAAGCAGTCTGCATGCCGAGGTGCTTGATTTTAAACACCTGTGGCCATAGAAGTGATTGGAATACAATGATTTGGAGGGGTGATCTAATACTTTTGGCAATATAGTGTATATAACCTTTTAGCCAGTGTTCTACCTATTTACAAACTGAATTTTCCAAGCCTGTAGACTTTAACACATTAGCCTCATGTGGGGAACTGTCAAACACTTTTGCAAAATCTAAGTATACTGCATCTACAGCCACTCCTTTACTTACTTCCTCATGAAAAGAAATCAGATTTTTTTTACAACTTCTGTCTTTTATGAATCCATGCTGTCAATTGCTTCAAATATTTTTTTTCTAGCAATAACTCTTCTATGCAGTCTTTGTTTAAACTCTCCAATATCTTCCCATCTATAAATTTTAAACTAATTTATCAGTAGTTACTTGGTAAAGACTTTGATCCCTTTTTAAATATAGGCATCACATTGGCCTTACACCAATCCATTGACACTATGCCAGTCATTAAACAGTTCCTCAAAATTAGAAACAAATTGTTGAAACAGCTCTTTTAGGACACGTGGGAGTATTCCTTTTCATCCAGGTGCTTTGTTCACCTTTATTCTGTCTAAACGTTTCTGGACCGACCATGTCAATTTTGATCCATAGTGCTTGACTTGGGGCTATGCCAATACTATCCCCATTATGGATTTGAGCTCCCCCATTTTCCATTGTATACACAGAGCAGAAGAAGGTATTTAATACATTTGCCTTTGTCTTTATCATATTCACCATCTATAAATCAACTTGTAGATGGCCTACATGTGAGGCCTGATATTTTTACGGGTAATATATTTGAAGATTTTTTTTTGGAGTTTGTCCTACCCTCTTTTTCAACCTGTCATTTATTTTGAATATTTTTTAAATTTCTGCTGCATTGATTTTTCCTTTTTTACATATTCAAATGTGACATTTGCAAAGAAAATAATACCTTTTGCATTACCAGTAGATTACTTTTCCCTGCCAGACTGTTTTTTTTCTCTTTCTAAAAAAATGGCATGGAAACTTTCATTCTCAAAATACATGCCAGTCCCTTGAGGCTCTGTTATGTATTTTGGGGTCTTTGGGGGGATTGTCACCATGTCATTTTTTTTAAATAAAAATAAAAATGTGGGAAGGGAAGTTTAAACCAGCCATTTATTTATTTTCTAAAATGTCAGTTTTGCTGCAGTACATCCTACATCAAGAATGCAAAAAATAAAAATTGTGGAGGGAGAGTCTTTTATGGATTTTAAGGGTGATCAATGCAAAAAACCAACAAAAAACAAACAGGGTCCAAATTCATATCAAACCCTCATCTGAACAAGCAGTCTGGCTGAACAAGAATTGGGAGGGGGCAAGCGCATGCCCCTCCCTCTCCTGAACCATACCCAGGTCATATTCACTAAACATGGGCAGGGTTTGTTGTCGGGGTTCAGCAACTTTGTCCCCATGATGATGATCCCCATTGGTGGTTGTGGGAATCTGCAGAGATAGCTTATCTGAATCTAGAAGTCCCCATTAAAAAGAAAGGGGGCCCCCAGATAAAGCACTCCCCCCATGAGAAAGATTTAGAGGTAAATAGTATAGTACCCCTACTCATTTACAAAAAAAAAGTAGACAGCACATAATCACACCACACACTTTGACAAGCCCATTATTAAAAAAAAAAAAACACAAAACAAAACAATGTTTCGATCATGTCAATTACATTGTCAAGCAAAGCAGATCCTTGTCATGATGAACAAATGTCCACCGACCCAGTAGGAAAAACACACTGACCTGCCATTACGTTTCTTCCTATCACTACTCCTTGCTGACAGGAGTGGGTATGGTGGCTGATGACATTGACCAAATATATCCATGGCCATTGACCAAATATAACCATAGCCAGATTTGGTCAGTGATGTCACCCACCATCCCTGCTCCTTTGTTTGCCCAGCTGACAGTTGAATGGACTGGGTAGGGATATGTCAATTAATGCTTGCTTCTAGCTCCCTAACAACCAGAGTGGAAAGCTGTCACATCTATCTGTGGGAATAATGCCACTGCTAAATGTATTACTTTAAAGAGAAAAACTACCAACACTCAGCACTACACTAGTTGCTTGTTACAATCAAGGAATGATCTTAAGCAATCAGGTTGAATGGTGTATGAGGGACTGTAATGACATCACATAAGAGTAGGTACACCTCAAATAATGTTGAGAAGCAAGATGGCAAACATATATGCATGTTTATAGACATATGTAAAACATATATAAAACCCCGGAGGTCTGGGCTATATTCAATTAGAGGACAGCCTCTTGCTGACACAGCTGTCTAGAGTTAGGCTGCTTCTTTGGATAGGCCAGGAACCCAAAAGCTGCAACAGAAGAGGAAGGAGAAAAAGAGGCGCCAAGCTGCCAATGGTGTAGTAGGATTTATTCAACAAGAGAATCGAGAAAGGAGCTGTCAAACCTCCTATTGGCTACAGAGTCTGTATCATCTGACAGCTCCATTGACAGCTCCTTTCTCGAGTCTCCCATGGCGGTTTTCTGGAGGTTGGCCAGGATCCCTGGCATCCACAGCACTGCTGTCATCTCAGCAGTCTCCGTCGGGAGTGGATTCTGCACTTGTGGCTCCACATGGAACTTGTTATATGTCTGTTTCCAATGACTTTTGTGAGTGTAACTTACTGTATTTTAACATACACTGGTAAATAAATCCTGCTACACTGTTAGCGGCTTGGCGCCTCTTTCTCTCCTTCCCCTTCTTTTGCTGAATACATCACTTACCACTGCAGCTGGTGTTGCTTGAAAGACGAAGACTCCTTTAGTTCACCTGTTTGCCAAATGCAACAGGCAAAGTTTGGACCCAATTCTACTTTGGTCCTAACCTGAAGCTCATCCCTAGTTCACACACAACAGTCACTTCAGATTTGTGCAATCTTTAGAGCAGGGGTCTCCAAACCTTTGAAACAAAGGGCCAGTTTACTGCCATTCAAAATTTAAGTACGTTGGGCTGTAGCAAGTGGGAGTATAAAATGCCCTGGCATCAGTGGCAGTAAATATTGCCTAGGCTTGGTGGTCAGTGGGAGTAAAAAAAATTACATCATTGGTGTTAGTGAGAGGAATAGTGCCTCATAATTGGTGTCAGTGGGAGAAGTAATTCTGAAGGACCCTCTGCACACTGGTATATACCCTTTCTAGTAGACCTTGCAATAAATAGGGATATCTGGTTCACACATATTGCAATACATGCTTAAACTGGCCAACTGCGTCAAAGTAATCCCTCTATGGCCAGTCCTACTCTGCTCTGCCTATGCAAATGCTACTGTGGACACAATGCTAGCATAGGGGAAAAGACACAATGGGGAGAGCTACAAGGTACTTTGACGCAGTTGGCCTGCTTATGCATGTATTGCAATATGTGTGAACTAAATATCCCTATTTATTGCATAGTCTGCTTGAAAGGGTATACACCAGTGTGCAGAGGGTCCTCAGAATTTCTAGTGTTAATATGTGGTTATACCCCTTTAGCACCTGATGGATAAATGCATGCACTAGATGTTGGGATTTGAGCACAGGTATCTCTTGTGTGTAGTGGGAGAAGTAATTCCCCATCTCTGGTGTCGGTGAGAGGAATAGTCAGCCATTGTTGGTGTCAGTGGGAGGAATAATGCCCCATCATTGGTGTCAGTGGGAGGAATAGTGCGCCATCATTTGTGTCAGTGAAAGGCACAGTGCCCCATCATTGGTGTCAGTGGGAGGAATAGTGCGCCATCATTGGTGTCAGTAAAAGGAACAGTGCACCATCATTGGTGTCAGTGGAAGGAATACTGCGCCATCATTGGTGTCAGTGGAAGGAATAGTGCACCATCATTGGTTTCAGTGGAAGGAATACTGCGCCATCATTGGTGTCAGTGGAAGGAATAGTGCGCCATCAATGGTGTCAGTGGAAGGAATAGTGCGCCATCATTGGTGTCAGTGGAAGGAATAGTGCGCCATCATTGGTGTCAGTGGAAGGAATAGTGCACCATCATTGGTTTCAGTGGAAGGAATACTGCGCCATCATTGGTGTCAGTGGAAGGAATAGTGCGCCATCATTGGTGTCAGTGGAAGGAATAGTGCGCCATCATTGGTGTCAGTGGAAGAAATAGTGCGCCTTCATTGGTTTCAGTGGAAGGAGTAGTGTGTCATTGGTGTCAGTGAAAGGAATAGTGCATCATCATTGGTGTCGGTGGAAGGAATAGTGCATCATCATTGGAAGAAATAAGAGTCTTCTATCAGTGGGAAATAAATAGTGCCGCAAGGGCCAGATAAAGGTGAGCAAAGGGCCACATCCAGCACTCGGGCCTAGATGGGTATTGCAGACACTTACAAAAAGCTAAGAAGCAGAAGTTACACTGACATACATATGGAAACAGCATTGAAAATAAAGGGGATAAAACCTAAAGATAAAGTATTTCTCCTGCTCTGTGGGTTGGATGGAACACACAGTTTTTACCCCCAACATAGATCATATCCATTAGATATGATGTACATTTGATTGTGAATCTTAAATTATTAAATTAGATTAGATTCAACTTTATTGTCATTATGCAAAGTATATTTACAGAGCCAATGAAATGGCCCATTTACAATAAATAACAAAAATCGGGGTATGGAATATACAATAATACCATAATTGGTGCAATGAGTAGTGCATTAATGGATGAAATATTCAGTAATGCAATGGTGAATAAAATATACAGTAATGCAATATCATCTAATGATTAGCTGTTCAATGCTTTAACAGCCACAAGGAAAAAACTATTTTTATTTGTACGGGCTCTGAGACACCTGTATCATTTCCCCGATGGAAGGAGTATGAACGGTCCATGGTTAGGGTGGGAGGCATCACTAATGTACACAGCGTTTTTTGTAAATGTTTTCCAAGGTGGAAAGCTGAATACCAATAATTCGTTGGGTGTTTTTCACCTCCCTCTGAAGGCTATTGTGGTATGAATATACCATTGAGATCAAAGTGATGTTACCACTCACCTGGTCTATCCAATGGGATGTAATAAACTGGCCATTGTATTTTTAGCACAGTTAGGATTTTGGTAATCACAGTCTCCAAACACTAATAACCATGCTGTGTTATGAATTATGGAGCTGAAAGTAAGAGTGATGGCCTCGACTGTTCTGTCAGGGATAGAGACCAAACATGAATGCTTTACACCCAGCAGAGTCTAACATCTCTCTTTGCAACCAGACCTTTGCAGAAGGTTTTATAACTGAGCACTGGACGGTATGGGACTTTTTGGGTGAATAAACGTTTGAAAACTTTCAAGGATTGAAATATACATATATGTCTCAGAGGCCAGGTAGGAATGTTACACCTTGCAGCAGCATAGACTGGTGTGTCCAGGGGCGGACTGACCATTTGGAAACTTGGGCACTGCCCGAGTGCCCGGGGTCAGTAGGGGGCCCCATGAGATGCCCCTGGTACCTTTTTCATAGGTTTTTTTGAGTTTGGGCAAGGACACAGGGGCCCCATGATCCCCTATTGCCCGGGGGCCCCATGAGTTGTCAGTCCGCCCCTGGGTGTGTCCAATGAAAAAAAACACACAGGGTCTAAGGCCTTTTGAACATTGCAGCTTGAAAAGGCTAGTAGAGCTGTAGCCCATTATTTACAATGTGCCTTGGCACGTAAATAAGCACTGCGTATTCCTGTACAAAAAAAAAAAAATAGAAAAATTAGCATTTTTGGTCAGCGATTTACGCTGCCTTCGCACAAATGTGCATGAATACGCGCAAATACATGCATATACACGCATGTGAGCATAAATATTAATACATTTTTCCTAAGAATATATTGTGCACACAAATGTATATATATACGTGCACATGCGTGCAAATTTGCGCATAAATACTCACGAATACGTGCAAAACAAGCACCTGAAATTACATTTAAAAAAGCAGATGCTCAAACATCAGTACCGTGTGCACGAGGCCCAAAAATGATCTTCGTTGGGATGGTATACAAGTTAAAGTGTTACTAAACCCAGGACCCTGCATGCACTATATCTTTTCTCCCGCAGTACACAGAACATGGAAGCGCAATTATTTAAGTAAATATAAACTGCTAAATATCTTTTCTCATCAGCACTTAGAGCAGTCTTGTGACTTCTATCAGTGTGCAGCATAGCACTGGTTAAAGCTTGTAGGAGGAGTTTTCATTCTGTTCTATGAGGATGCAGGGCCCCTCACCTCTGTCTGTAGAGTGTTGATCTTCCAAGACAAAAAAAAAACCTCTCTAGCAATACACACCAAACTGAGCATGTGCAGAGTGACTCCACACAATATGCCGTATCAGGAGATAAGAGGGGGACACTGGAAGAAGGGGAGGATCAGAGAAGTCAGGATCAAACAGCGATTTTACACAATGCGGAGGATTAACCCCTTAGGTTCCACAGTGAGTATAACAAGCATGCTTTACTGCCTATACAGACTGATTTTACTGTTGTGGGTTTGGTAACACTTGTCCTTCCTTCTACATTGTATTGTTAAAATGTTATTTATATTTCAGGTTAACTATGCCCTGAGTAAATGTCGACAGACTATGTAATGTGATCTTCAGAAAGTTTATTAGATTTGTTTTTTGGCTACACAGCAAAGTGACCTAGTGGCTAGTACTTCTGTCTCATAGCAATAGGGCCCCCCATTTGAATAGCAACAGGGCCCCCCGTTTTATAGGACTATCTGCATGAAGTTTGTATATTTTCCCTGTGCTTTTGTGGGTTTCCTCCCACACCCTAAATACATGTTAGTAGGTTAATTAGCTCTTGTCTGAATTGCTTTGTAAGCATATGTATGCACATGCTATATGGCCCTTAGATTATAAGCTTCTATATATAAATACCTGTAATACCTTTACTCCTCCCAGGACAGCTACATGAAGGTTATGTAAGGGGAGGAATGCGGGAGCTGGGCCAGCACAGACACTTCCAGAAGAAGAGAGGGCTATGATGTGTAATGATGGATGGGGCTGTGCTATGGAATTGACTCTCCTGCACTAATCCAATTGTTTTAGCAAGCTGAAGGGCATATTACAAGGGAATTAAACAGCATTTAAAAACTCTGCAAATAAACATTTATTTTGCACACTGGGCTTAAAAAACGTCAGTCCCCTTGAAAGTAAGAAAATAACGCTCTTTATACAGCATTTTTGTACAGGAGATTGGGATTTTTTCTGCCTCTAAACGTTAAGCTTAACATCCAAATGTACATGGAGACATAGGATAACATTGAGCTGCTTCTAACAGCAAACTGCAAAAACTCCAGTAGAAGCAGCAATTTTTTTTTAAGCCATTGTGCATGGACCCTAAGGATACTTGAATTTTCTGGGATTTTTACATGCAATTTTCTAGTTGGTAACTGGTAACAGCTGCAAACCAGCCGTCACCCAGAGCCACATCTACACCCTGTACACCGTCACCCAGAGCCACATCTACACGCTGCACACCGTCACCTAGCACCACATCCACACCCTGCACACCGTCACCCAGAGCCACATCTACACGCTGCACACCGTCACCTAGCACCACATCCACACCCTGCACACCGTCACCCAGAGCCACATCTACACGCTGCACACCGTCACCTAGCACCACATCCACACCCTGCACACCATCACCCAGAGCCACATCTACACGCTGCACACCGTCACCTAGCACCACATCCACACCCTGCACACCATCACCCAGAGCCACATCTACACCCTGTACACCGTCACCTAGCACCACATCTACACCCTGCACACCGTCACCCAGAGCCACATCTACACGCTGCACACCGTCACCCAGAGCCACATCTACACGCTGCACACCGTCACCTAGCACCACATCCACACCCTGCACACCGTCACCCAGAGCCACATCTACACGCTGCACACCGTCACCTAGCACCACATCCACACCCTGCACACCGTCACCCAGAGCCACATCTACACGCTGCACACCGTCACCTAGCACCACATCCACACCCTGCACACCATCACCCAGAGCCACATCTACACGCTGCACACCGTCAGCTAGCACCACATCCACACCCTGCACACCATCACCCAGAGCCACATCTACACCCTGTACACCGTCACCTAGCACCACATCTACACCCTGCACACCGTCACCCAGAGCCACATCTACACGCTGCACACCGTCACCCAGAGCCACATCTACACGCTGCACACCGTCACCTAGCACCACATCCACACCCTGCACACCGTCACCCAGAGCCACATCTACACGCTGCACACCGTCAGCTAGCACCACATCCACAGTCTGAACACCATCACCCAGAGCCACATCTACACCCTGCACACCGTCACCTAGAGCCACATCCACAGTCTGAACACCGTCACCTAGAGCCACATCTACATCCTGCACACTGTCACCTAGAGCCACATCTACATCCTGCACACTGTCACCTAGAGCCACATATAAACCCTGCACACCGTCACTTAGAGCCACATCTACACTCTGCACACCATCACCTAGAGCCACATCTACACCCTGCAAACCGTCACCTAGAGCCACATCTACACCCTGCACACCGTCACCTAGAGCCACATCTACACTCTGCATGCCCTCACCTAGAGCCACAGCTACACCATGCACACCATCGCCTAGAGCCACATTTACACCCTGCACACCATAACCTAGAGCCACATCTACACCCTGCACACTGTCACCCAGAGCCACATCTACACCCTGCACACCGTCACCTAGAGCCACATCTACACTCTGCACACCATCACCTAGAGCCACATCTACACCCTGCAAACCGTCACCTAGAGCCACATCTACACCCTGCACACCGTCACCTAGAGCCAAATATACACTCTGCACACCGTCACCTAGAGCCACATCTACACCATGCACACCATCGCCTAGAGCCACATTTATACACTGCACACCGTAACCTAGAGCCACATCTACACCCTGCACTCCATCACCCAGAGCCACATCTACACTCTGCACACCGTCACCTAGAGCCACATCTACACCCTGCACACCGTCACCTAGCACCACATCCACACTCTAAACACTATCACCCAGAGCCACATCTACACCCTGCACACCGTCACCCAGAGCCACATCTACACTTTGAACACTATCACCCAGAGCCAAATCTACACCCTGCACACTGTCACTTAGAGCCACATCTACATTCTGCACATCATCACCTAGAGCCACATCTACACCCTGCAAACCGTCACCTAGAGCCACAGCTACACCATGCACACCATCGCCCAGAGCCACATTTACACCCTGCACACCATAACCTAGAGCCACATCTACACCCTGCACACCGTCACCCAGAGCCACATCTACACCCTGCACACCGTCATCTAGCACCACATCCACACTCTGAACATTATCATCCAGAGCCACATCTACACCCTGCACACCGTCACCCAGAGCCACATCTACACCCTGCACACCCTCACCTAGCACCACATCCACACCCTGCACACCGTCACCCAGAGCCACATCTACACCCTGCACACCGTCACCTAGCACCACATCCACACTCTGAACAATATCATCCAGAGCCACATCTACACCCTCCACACCGTCACCTAGAGCCACATCTAAACCTTGCACACCGTCACCTAGAGCCACATCTATGGCCTTATCAGGACCACATCTATACTCTGCACACCGTTACCTACAGCAGATCTGCACCCTGTACACCCTCAATGAGAACCATATCTACACCCAGGACTTACTTTTTTTTTAGATTTATTTCTTAGATTTTTTATATAATATCCCTACAGCTGATACTCACCTCCTACCCCCTTTATATAATCCCTTACCCCTGATAATGTCCTTGGACTCACCTCTTACTCCCTTTATATTATCCCTTACCCTGAAAATGTCCCTGGACTCACCTCTTACTCCCTTTATATTATCCCTTACCCTGAAAATGTCCCTGGACTCACCTTCAGGAGATGAAAGTAAGGTAGAATAAGTAGCAGAGTTCTGCAGCAGCATAGCCGAGTATTTTAGGGCTCCAGGCGCACAAGGCTCTCATTTTCTCCTTTGAACGCCTTTTACTCCTGGTAGGAAAAAGCTGCCTAAAGCCACATACTGCACATACGTTTAGACACATAAAGTGTTTGAACGATAATGTTCATTTATTCTGCCCATTGGAATGAAAATGCTCAAGTGCTAAAAACACCTAGAATTTAAGTGTATTTGGATGCATTTGGATGTGTTTAAACACATTTTTGCATGCCAAGCATTTTTTTCTGCAAAAAATCTCCTCTCCTGAACACACTGGTGATGATTTTATTTTCCCACCAGTAACTGCTCCTCTACTAATACACATGTAAACACCTACTGTATGTGTGTATGGACACTTAGGCTAACACAGAGGTGCTTTTAAAAGCAAAAAAGCCCATCAAACAATTAAGCATTGTTCAAGCCTGTGTGCATGAGGTGTGCATCATACTAAGAGAGTACAGAGAGAAGGGATGGGGATGAGGAATAAGAAACAGAATGGTTGGCTTGGAGGTATGTAGAGCTGTACATAAACTGAATGAACCTTTCCAAGCTGGGTTGAGTACACAGGCACCATCATGCAACCTTTGATGTACTACTAGATTGTAAGCTCCAAGGAGCAGGGCCCTCGAACCCCTTGTGTATCGCATTGTATTGTTACTGTACTGTCTCGTGTATTGTCTCCCATTATAATGTACAGCGCTGAGCAAACTTTTGCTGCTATATAAATACTGTATAATAATAATAATAATCCTGCAATTATGATGAGAAAGTAAATATGTATCCCCCCCGGTTCTGCAGGAAGTGTGTGAAATATGGGAGTGGGGTGTAATGTGTTTATGGGCTGGGGGACTGGGTTGTATAGCAGATATATTAAGGGCATATATATGGGGGTATGCATTGTACATATATAGGTGTGATGCATATGCACATTGTACATATAGAGGTGTATATATGGGGGTATGCATTGTACATATAGAGGTGTGATGCATATGCACATTGTACATGTAGAGGTGTATATATGGGGGTATGCATTGTACATATATAGGTGTGATGCATATGCACATTGTACATATAGAGGTGTATATATGGGGGTATGCATTGTACATATAGAGGTGTGATGCATATGCACATTGTACATGTAGAGGTGTATATATGGGGGTATGCATTGTACATATAGAGGTGTGATGCATACATACAGAGTGTCAGCAGTGTATGACTGAAATATGTCCCATTTCTGGAGACCATGGCAATCTGATCTCAAAACCTCTGACAAGAGCAAAGATTCATGGTGGGGCCATTGCAAACTTTTTTATACCTGGTTCACTTGCTTTGCAGCTATCAGCAGTCCATTCTGGGACCAGGTGACACAGTTGGGCCCAAATCTGCGTGTCAGCTTTTGTGCCAAACAGAGACAAAGTTGATGGTTTGCCTGGAGTTCTCTTACGTGACAGAACTTATGTGATGCAGCTGTTGATGGCATCATTATCAAATGCCTCTTTACACGTAAACCAAAATGAACATGCAGGGATACAAATAAACAGGCAGATATACACATGGACATGAACAAACACACATGACCACACAGAGACACACATGAACAGACACAGATGAGCACACAGGGACACACATGAACAAGCAGAGAAACCCATGAGTACACAGTGCCAAACATGAGCAAGCAGAGACACACATGAGCACACAGAGACACACATGAGCACACAGAGACACACATGAACAAGCAGAGACACACATGAGCACACATAGACACACATGAACAAGCAGAGAAACACATGAGCACACAGACACACATGAACAAGCAGAGAAACACATGAGCACACAGAGACACACATGAGCACACAGAGAACACATGAGCACACAGAGAACACATGAACAAGCAGAGAAACACATGAGCACACATAGACACACATGAACAAGCAGAGAAACACATGAGCACACAGAGACACACATGAGCACACAGAGAACACATGAGCAAGCAGAGAAACACATGAGCACACAGAGACACACATGAGCAAGCAGAGACACACATGAGCAAGCAGAGAAACACATGAGCAAGCAGAGAAACACATGAGCACACAAAGACACACATGAACAAGCAGAGAAACACATGAGCACACAGAGACACACACATGAGCACACAGAGACACACATGAACAAGCAGAGAAAGACATGAGCACACGGAGACACACATGAGCAAGCAGAGACACACATGAACAAGCAGAGAAACACATGAGCACACAGAGACACACATGAGCACACAGAGACACACATGAACAAGCAGAGAAACACGTGAGCACACAGAGACACACATGAGCACACAGTGCCAAACATGAGCAAGCAGAGACACACATGAACAAGCAGAGAAACACATGAGCACTCAGAGACACACATGAACAAGCAGAGAAACACATGAGCACACAGAGACACACATGAGCATGCAGAGACACACATGAACAAGCAGAGAAACACATGAGCACACACAGACACACATTAACAAGCAGGGAAACACATGAGCACACAGTGCCAAACATGAGCAAGCAGAGACACACATGAACACACAGGAACAAGAACACGGATGGTTTTATACTGGCTACAGTTGGGAATTTTCTGGATGTGTAGACAATTTGTGCGGAGCTCCTGGCAGTCATCTTGTCACCCCCTACAACCATATGAAGGGCATCGAACTCCGCTGCCTGTTAATTCCACATTTGCAGGAGCTGCTCCCTCCACACATTTTACAAGGTCCGCCAAATGATGTTTTCTAGCCGCTAAGAAAGAAAATAATCGTGGAATACTTCTGGAGGGTTCGTCATGAATTTATCACCAAAATTTATCAATTGAGATCTCTTGCAGTCCTAACACAATGAAGGCAAAGAAAATCACTAATATAGAGGGACCCTTGCCAGGATTCCTGGAATTTGATGGTCCAGCACACAATATACCTGAGAAGGAATAGAACATCTCAGAGCTGGTTAACCTGGCAAACAGGGCGCAATGATGCACTAAAAAAAATATAAAAATCCTGCGCTGATCTCAATTTGGCTGTTATCCTCTGTAGCAGCCCTGACTGTACAATTGTTATCTACACCTATCCTGATTGTAAAATCTCTCTCTCTCACTAATCCTGACTGTACAATCATGGTCATTTCAGAGAATGATTGTATAATCATCCTCTACACCCATCCTGGTTGTATGATCATTCTGTACATCGATCCTGACACGAATATCATCCCTTTGCACCGATCCTGATTGTGCAGTCTGTCTCTGCACCAATCCTGTTTGTTCAATCATTTCTGCACCTATCTTGATTGAACAATCATCATCTACACTTATTCTGATTGTACAATCATTTTCTGCACCTATCCTAATTTGAAATTAATTTTTTGCACCAACCATGACTGTAAAATTGTTCTCTGCAACAGTCCTGTTTATTCAGTCATTCTTTGCACCTATCCTGATTGCACATTCATTCATTGCATCAATCCAGATTATACAATCATCTGCACGAATTCCGATCGTACAGGGATTTTCTACACTGATCCCAACTGGACAATCATTTTCCGCACCAAATCAGATTTTACCTTTTAAATACAGCACCTGCCCTGAACCAATAAACTGTAGCCAATGAAGTCACTGACAACAAATGATGGCCCAACAAGAGTTAGAATAGCAGCCAGACACAGATAACATTGCTGACCACAAAACTAAGAGACCACTGAGCCCACACATTATTATTAGCAGCTGGAACATTATAATGCAGACAGTGGAGGACCAGAGAGAGTAGAGCAGCACCGCACACATATACAGAACCCAACACAGTGCTACAATCAATCCACACTGAACCGGGGGATCAAACTTCTCCAGACATGTTCATAATCAGCATTTTATGAACATGATAAAATAGAAATGGGTAATTTCTCATATCACTGCATGCAGATAAGCATACACACCCCTGAATGATATCACTAAGCATATATATGTACATACACCTTCAAAATAATATTATTACGCAAATGTGTAAACTCCCCTGAATAATTGTACTATGCATATGTATACTATATACACCAATTGCTAATATTAGTGTACAAAATGTATATGTTACTACACACTATATATTACCACACCATACTTTACTTTATTATATAATACTTTACCAAATCACACTATACTGTATATTGCTACACTATACCTTATTATATATTGCTATTCTATGCCATATTCTTTTCATAAATTACTAGTCTATACTACACCATGCTATACTATGCCTTATTATATATTACTATACCATGTCATACTATACTATACTATAAATTATTACATGGCCCCTGATTACATATTACTATAGCATACCATGCTTTATTATACTACACCATAATATCTACACTAGACTTTATTACTATAGTATATCATATACTACACCATACCACACTATACTATAGTACTGTACCATACCATTCTAAACTTATATATATATATATATAGACTATACGATACTATATTATACTGTACCTTAATTTCTATTGTTATACCATATCTTACTTTAGTATCTATTACCATACTACACTATATTTACTCTACTATACCTCATTATATGTTACTCAACTATGCCATATTATATTATATATTACCATATTATACTATTTTTTCTATGCTAGATCTTAATATATATTAATATAACATACTCTATGTTACTAAACTATACCATATTAGATTCTACCACACCATACTATCTATACTAGATATTATGTATTACTATAGCATGCCATATACTACAACATACCACACCATATTATAATATATATAAATATACTATACTATATTATACCTTATTATATGGTACTATACCATGCTATACTATATATTAATAAACAATACTTTATATATTACTGTATATACAGTACTATTATATGTTATTACTTTGTTTCAGCGTAGTATACAGTGCTATACAATAGAAAGATATAACATGCTATACTTTACTGTATTATACAATACTGTGCTATACCAAAATGTATTTCTATGCTCTACAATACTCGTATCAAACTATTCAATACATTACTGTACCACACCATATCGTGTTATAACTGGTGTATATTACATTCCTATATCATACTATACATGCTATTCCATACCATAGTATACAGTACTGTAAAACACCAAACCATACATTACTTTGTCATACCATACTACACTTTACCATACTGTATAATACTGCACATTACTGTAACACACCATATATTACTATGCTGTGCTATACTACACATTACTATACCATACCATAATATACCTTACCATATATTACTATACCATTCTATACAATACAGTACTGCACTTTATTTTACCTTACTCTATTGTATACTACTATACAAAACCATACATTACTATGCTGCAACGTGCAACACATTACCATACCTTACGATACTCTACAATAGCACAAATTATTTTTACTATACCATATAATACAACACCATTATTATACCATACCCTGCTACACATGCCATACCATGCCATACTTTAAAATAGTACGCGTTATTTTACCATTCTATTCATTACCATGCATTATAGTACAACACCATACTTCATACTACTAAACTTTGCCATACTACAAATTACTATGACATAATATACAATACTGCACATTACTATACTGTACTATACTATGTTTCTTTTTAATATGCCAGAAGTAGAGTAAAGCTGTGATATGTAAATACTGTACATGGTGACTATGTAGAAGTGGGCACCCGTTTTTTCTATCAAGACACTAAATTTCCAATTTACACTCACTGGGTATGTTTTCATTACTCTTCACAAATGTTTTTTTTTTATGAAAATGTATGAAGATATATTTTTTATAAAGCTAATGAATTCAATTCTGCTGAATTTTTCTCTGTGCAAGTAGCCAGTGAAGTGCCTGTCTAACGAATGTCCAAATCACCACCTGAACAAACAGATTGCAGAGCGTCCAGGGGATGACCATAAATTATAAAGGCTCATTCATTGTTAATATTAACACTCCGCTCTAAGAAATAGGTACATTTAGTTTAATGGTGGAAGTTGCTTGCACTGACTGCAGAGTTACAGAAAATAACAAAACAACACTGTCAGAGATCTGCGCAGTTTTGCCAGGGACACAAGTAACACTTGCTGGAAATGATTGTCAGCTCAGCTGCTGTACTGTAGGTGGTTGTGCTGGTGAGGGCGGGGGGGGGGGGAGGGGGTGGTAGCACTAAACAAACACAACATAAACAAGCTGCAACATCAGAGATGGACAGAGAACTCCACAACACAAAACAGAAGCCTCAATAGACTCATTATCCATACATCTTCATAAATGCAGCTTCACCATCTCTCCTCCGGGAGGCGCCACACTCATTCTGCATTGAAGACCAGCATTAATAATCATAAAACTTCACCTTTTTATCCTGTCCTTGATTGCAGAATCCCTTACCTTCCTATATTACTCACCATATACTATTTTAAAAGGTAAGACAGTGAATGACCAAGAGTTCTCTGGTTGCATTCTGTGTGGGGTATAAAATATGGATGGCATGTTCCTGGACATATCAAAAGATGCAAAAATGACCTCTGACAAGGATTGCTGTCAGCTGATGTCACCCTGCATACCCTAAATCAGTAGTCAGGGCAAGCAGCAAGCCAGTTAAAAGCTAGTCAGTATATTGTTTCTGCTGGAACCCCCTGACCCCCGGTGTCTTTTGTCAACTGGTCACTTTACCTGGTTGGTAAATAACATCTTTCAGGCTGCGCACAGCTGGAAGGACAGGTACCTACATGGAAGAGCAGAGGGACTTGGATGGAAGGACAGGTGGCCAAGGATGGAAGGACAGGAGGCTGTGGCTGGAAGGACGGGAGGCTGTGGCTGGAAGGACGGGAGGCTGTGGCTGGAAGGACGGGAGGCTGTGGCTGGAAGGACGGGAGGCTGTGGCTGGAAGGACGGGAGGCTGTGGCTGGAAAGACGGGAGGCTGTGGCTGGAAGGACGGGAGGCTGTGGCTGGAAGGACGGGAGGCTGTGGCTGGAAGGACGGGAGGCTGTGGGTGGAAAGACAGGAGGTCTTGGATGGAAGGACAGAGAGTCCTGGATGGAATCACAGCAGAACCTAGATGGAAGGAAAGGGGGTTCAGAATGGAAGAAGAGTATAAATGGGGACCTGGATTCAGGGACAGACCAAAAAGGAGTGACAAAAAGACTTAGATGAGAGAACAGGAAAACCTGGATGAAAGGACAGAGAGACCTCAGCAGAAAGATAGAGGGACCTGAATGGATAGAGAGAAGGACCTGAATGGAAAGAGGGAGGAATGAATGGAAGGATAGAGGAACCTGGATGGAAGGACAGAATGACCTATGTAGAAGCTCATAGAAGCATAGAGGAACCTGGATAGAAGGACAGTGGGACTTGGATGGAAGGACAGAGGGACATGAATGGAAGGACAGAGGGACATGGATGGAAGGAAAGGTGGTTCTGAATGGAAGGGGGGGGGGGGGTCCTGGATAGAAGGACAGAGGGAATTGGATGGAGGGCAGGGAGTCCTGGATGGAAGGACAGGGGATCTTGGGTGGAAGGACAGGGATCTTGGGTGGAAGGACAGGGATCTTGGGTGGAAGGACAGGGGATCTTGGACAGACAGACCAGAATATACAGAGTTCAAATATGTAAGTGGATGGTACAAAGTCAGGGATACTGACTGGAGTCCAGTCGGGATTATAAAGACACAGTTTGGAACATGCTGTCACCTCAGGTAATCCCTCCGACACAAGATTAGATTGGCCTTGGTGTATAAGGTGGATCCGACCTCCCCGAGACGACAGTCGCAGCATGCGCACTTCAGACAGTCTTCATGCCAATACTTGTCCAGGGCCTTTAGCAGGTAGCGGTCCTTGATCTTACGGTTGCAGCCAGCACAACCTTTCGGTTTGGTGTCTGGCTGAACTGAAAGCATTTGTATACCTGCAAGGAGAAGACATGCATGTTATTCATATGCAGTGACCACACATGTTATAAATCAAACGATAGGGACACTGTACATCATTGTTTTCAGAGGTGGAAGGGCTCTGCGGGTATGATGGGCTACACATGAAGCCCAAACCTGCAGAACAGGACCCCTGAGAGGGACTGGCAAGCAGATGGGACACAAATAACAGGAAATTCTATGGAAAATCAGCGGTGAGGATTCTGGGGGAGAATAAAATGCTGCCGCTAACCTTTCCGCTCAGACTGACTTGACAGCTTAAGAAGAGAAATCATAATTAAAGTGAGAAGTAAATAAGAGGCTTTCCGCTGCTCACAAGCTGGGAGAAGCATCTCATTTAATTGCCCAGATTGTATTGTGCGCGGCGTGCACGCTTGATTGCACGCATTATCCTCTTGTTCTGCGTCACTCATCCACACACTGCCAGATAGTTAACACACCAAACTATTGCTGCACACAAAGTGTCTCTCGTCCCTGTCCTGGAGCACCTACCTGCCCGGAGGGGTGAGAGGTAAGTGTGCCCACGCTTGTTGGGTCCCGAAGGGAAAGAATTTGTGTGGGGTGGCCATTCATGTGTCCGGACACATCAAACAAAAGCTGTGGCCCCTCTGTCCCTCATGCTGGCCTACAATCCTCACTCCCCGGCTCTCAGCGTCCCTGCAGGCTGCACTCCCGTATGGAACAACAATGCAAATCCCGCTGCCCGGATCGCACAGCTCTGCCTCCCCCCCCCCTTTTTTTTTTCTTTTTTTTTTTTTTTTTGAGCAATGAAGCTGGGAACCAATTTGATTCCCCTTTCTCCAATGCAGCTGCAAGGCTCACAGATACTGACATTTTTCCACTCTTATCAGTTTAATTACAGTTACCATAGCAGCAAAGTGCTGGTGCTTGGCAAAGGCCAACAAGAGATTTGCAAGACTGACTTCAATTTTGACGCAGCTGAAATACAAAAATACACACAGACACACAATTCACAGCAGCACAAAGCCGCCCGCCACCATTCAGCATCCCCGGGCCCACACCACCATCACCCGGGACCAGGAGGAAGCAGCCAGCCCCGGAGCAGTGTGACCCATGGAGCTGACACTTCATCTGCCGCCGTGCACAATACGCTTCTACCTACCAAAACTTTTCTCCCTTTTGTGCATGAGTCGGTGAGAGCAGACCCTCATTGGGCGGCAGCTGGGGGTCCCTTCTTGGCTCCAGGAGCAGCTGGACGAGGCTATTGTTCCCCTGACACAATGTCACACACAGGCCGACACAGTGTGCAGATGAGGCAGCCGCTGACAAAGCCACATGCTCTCTAACTCCAGAGTAAATCCTCTAATCCTGCTCTCCGCTGGGCTCCTCTAACAAATGATGAGTCTGTCACATGCAGCTCGTTCAGCACTGGGGGAGGGGACAGCTCCCAGGCACAGCCTAACTGGAGGACACAGGCACAGCAAATGCCAACTTGTCCGGGGATGGGTGGGGGGGAAGACTTGGGGACACGGCGACCCTCCCCACAGAAGGTGCCCCCCCAACCCTCCGACACTTGGGTGCACTCTTTATATTACGAGCCTCTCTGGGCTGCAGTCTCACACGGGAAGGGGTCAGCACAGCGCCAGCAAGGTTCCCACTAAACGCAGCTTGTTCTGAGTATTGTAACGCCAACGTATCACGAGGATGGAAGAAGCGCTCATGCATTCCAAACCTCCGAAGCTCCTCACTCACAGCAGATGTGCCCACCAAACAAAAACCCTGAAAAACAGCATTGGTAAGGGGCAGCAGGACAGCGAGCGCAGCCACAGGTGCCTGTCACTCCCCACAACTTACCTATCACAGCCAGAGGAGCAGAGCAGACACACACTCTCATCAGCAGCCGCAGCCAGACATCACACAGCACAGGAAAGGTCACCCAGATATTACTGAGCTCAGCTCCAAAATTCTGCACTTGTCAGAGAGCTGAGAGCAGGTAGGTACTTCCTCCACATCTCCTCCCTCCACTCCCTCCCCTCCCCACCTACCTCTATATACAGCTGCCCCCTCTGCAAACACATTCACTTCTCTGGATCCTTTCCTAAAAGCACAGCAAGCAGGAGAAACTGATGTATGGACCACAGCTCCCCTACGTGTGCCAGTCCCTACACCCAGTCAATGCACCCTATCAATGCATCCCTACACTATTCCCCATCACTGCACCCAGTCCCTACACCCAGTCACTGCACCCAGTCCCTACACCCTGACACTGCACCCTATCAATGCACTATGCCCCATCACTGCACCCAGTCCCTACACCCTGACACTGCACCCTATCAATGCACTATGCCCCATCACTGCACCCAGTCCCTACACCCTGACACTGCACCCTATCAATGCATCCCTGCACTATGCCCCATCACTGCACCCAGTCCCTACACCCAGTCACTGCACCCTATCCCTGCACTATGCCCCATCACTGCACCCAGTCCCTACACCCTGACACTGCACCCTATCAATGCATCCCTGCACTATGCTCCATCACTGCACCCAGTCCCTACACCCAGTCAATGCACCCCTACACTATGCCCCATCACTGCACCCAGTCCCTACACCCAGTCACTGCACCCTATCCCTGCACTATGCCCCATCACTGCACCCAGTCCCTACACCCAGTCAATGCACCCAGTCACTGCATCCTATCAATGCATCCCTACACTATTCCCCATCACTGCACCCAGTCCCTACACCCAGTCACTGCACCCTATCAATGCATCCCTACACTATGCCCCATCACTGCACCCTATCCCTCCACTATGCCCCATCACTGCACCCAGTCCCTACACCCAGTCACTGCACCCTATCCCTGCACTATGCCCCATCACTGCACCCAGTCCCTACACCCAGTCACTGCAGCCTATCCCTGCACTATGCCCCATCACTGCACCCAGTCCCTACACCCAGTCACTGCACCCTATCCCTGCACTATGCCCCATCCCTACACCCTGACACTGCACCCTATCCCTGCACTATGCCCCATCACTGCACCCAGTCCCTACACCTTATTACTGCACCCAGTCCTACACCCAGCCACTGCACTCTATCAATGCATCCCTGCACTATGCCTTATTACTGCACCCAGTCTCTACACCCAGTCACTGCACCCTATCAATGCATCCCTACACTATGCCCCATCACTGCACCCAGTCCCTACACCCTGTCACTGCACCCAATCCCTACACCCAGTCACTGCACCCTATCAATGCATCCCCACACTATGCCCCATCACTGCACCCAGTCCCTACACCCTGACACTGCACCTTATTACTGCACCCAGTCACTGCACCCTATCAATGCATCCCCACACTATGCCCCATCACTGCACCCAGTCCCCACACCCTGACACTGCACCTTATTACTGCACCCAGTCTCTACACCCAGTCACTGCACAATATCAATGCATCCCTACACTATGCCCCATCATTGCACCCAGTCCCTACACCCTGACACTGCACCTTATTACTGCAGCCAGTCTCTACACCCAGT
The DNA here is from genome assembly GCF_062004578.1 of Staurois parvus. NCBI lineage: Eukaryota > Metazoa > Chordata > Amphibia > Anura > Ranidae > Staurois > Staurois parvus. The sequence goes on from NW_028318265.1 coordinate 317,053, forward strand.
CACTGCACCCTATCAATGCATCCCTACACTATGCCCCATCAATGCACCCAGTCCCTACACCCTGACACTGCACATTATTACTGCACCCAGTCTCTACACCCAGTCACTGCACCCTATCAATGCATCCCTACACGATGCCCCATCACTGCACCCAGTCCCTACACCTTGACACTGCACCTTATTACTACACCCAGTCACTGCACCCTATCAATGCATCCCTACACTATGCCCCATCACTGCACCCAGTCCCTACACCATGTCACTGCACATTATTACTGCACCCAATCCCTACACCCAGTCACTGCACCCTATCAATGCATCCCTACACAATGCCCCATCACTGCACCCAGTCCCTACACCCTGTCACTGCACCCTATCAATGCATCCCTGCACTATGCCCCATCACTGCACCTTATTACGGCACCCTGTCACTGCACCACCATCATTGCACTCTGTTACCTCACCCTTTTACTGAACCCCATCCATACACCACCTCACAGATTCCTATTATTATGCCTGCTCAGTGCACCATATCCCTGCACCTTATCACTGCACCCCATTCTTACTCTACATCATAGCACCGTACTCCTCTACCTCCTCACTGTTTCCTCATCCCTAGAGCCCATCCCTATACTCTGTCACAACACTCCATCCCTACATTCTGTTCTTGCACACCAACCCTACATGCTGTCAATGCACCCTATCCCCACACACTGTTACTGTACCCTGTCACTTTACCCCATCACTGCACTCAGTCCCTACACTCCATCACAACACCTTCTCCCTATACTCAGTCACACCCTTCATACACCCATCACTACATCTCTGCACCCCATCACTGCAGAAGTCCCTGCACTAGTCCCCAACACCACACTGGTAACTCTACCCTGTCACTACACCTGCCACTAAACCCCATTGTTACTTTCATCACTGCACCCAAACCACTACACCTGTCAGTCTACCAATCACTACAGCTTCACTTAATTCCCATCCCTACATTCCCTCACTACACCGCTTACTCTACTCATCACTATACCCTTCACTTCATCCACATCACTGCTCCCCATCACCACAGCCTTCACCTCATCCACATCACTGCTCCCCATCACCACAGCCATCACTTCATCCACATCACTGCTCCCCATCACCACAGCCATCACCTCATCCACATCACTGCTCCCCATCACCACAGCCATCACTTTATCCACTTCACTGCACCCCATCACCTCATCCACATCACTGCTCCCCATCACCACTGCCTTCACCTCATCCACATCACTGCTCCCCATCACCACAGCCATCACCTCATCCACATCACTGTTCCCCATCACCACAGCCATCACCTCATCCACATCACTGCTCCCCGTCACCACTGCCTTCACCTCATCCACATCACTGCTCCCCATCACCTCATCCACATCACTGCTCCCCATCACCACTGCCTTCACCTCATCCACATCACTGCTCCCCATCACCACAGCCATCACCTCATCCACATCACTGTTCCCCATCACCACAGCCATCACCTCATCCACATCACTGCTCCCCGTCACCACTGCCTTCACCTCATCCACATCACTGCTCCCCATCACCTCATCCACATCACTGCTCCCCATCACCACTGCCTTCACCTCATCCACATCACTGCTCCCCATCACCACAGCCATCACCTCATCCACATCACTGCTCCCCGTCACCACTGCCTTCACCTCATCCACATCACTGCTCCCCATCACCTCATCCACATCACTGCTCCCCATCACCACTGCCTTCACCTCATCCACATCACTGCTCCCCATCACCACAGCCATCACCTCATCCACATCACTGCTCCCCATCACCACAGCCATCACCTCATCCACATCACTGCTCCCCATCACCACAGCCATCACCTCATCCACATCACTGCTCCCCATCACCACTGCCTTCACCTCATCCACATCACTGCTCCCCATCACCACAGCCATCACTTTATCCACTTCACTGCACCCCATAACCACAGCCTGTACTTCATCCACATCACTGCACCCCATCGCCACAGCCATCCCTTCACCCCAGCTCTACATCCCATTACCACAGCCATCACTTCACCCCATCATTACAGTCTTTACTTCACCCCATCATTACAGCCATCACTTCACCCCATCACCACAAGGCATCATTACACCCCCTTCAGTAGATTGGATCACTTCATCCCCTTCACTACACCCCATCTCTGTATAGTATAACTTCAGCTCCATGACTACACCCCATCTCTACATTGTATCACTAAATTCCCACCACTACACTCCATCACTGTATGGTATCACTTCATCTCCATTACTACAGCCCATCACTACATAATATTACTTCTTCCTAATTACTACATCTATTTATTTAATCTCATCACTACATGGTATCACTTCATCCACATCACTACACCCCATAATTGCATCATATCACTTCATCCCTAATAACTGCACCCCATCACTACATCTTATCACCTCATCACCATCAATGTACCCAGTCAGTATATTGCATCACTACCCCCATCACTACATTGTATCACTTCACCTCCAGCACTACATTTTATCACATCATCCCCATTACTACAGCCATCACTACATCCCCATCACTACAGTGTATCAGTTCACCCCCTCACTACACCCCTTAACTACATTATATCAATTTATGCCCAGCACTACACTGTATCACAGCCATCACTACATTATATCACTTCATGCCCATCACTACACTCCATCAGGACTTCCCTATCACTGCACCTGTCGCTCTGCCCATCACAGCACCCCATCACTGAATCTCTCGATTAAATCCCATTGTTATACCTCATCACTATAGTCCAGACTTGGAGCTGTTGCTTTACCTGTCCATACAACTTTTACTTCAACCCTGATTACTGCATCCCATCACTACATCAAATCCCTACACTCCATTATTAGAGGGTATCACTTCATCCTCATCCCTGCACTCCATCAGTAGATTGTGTTATCACCCATCTCTGCACCCTATCTTTATATCTATTCACTTCATCTCCAATCACTACATCTTCATTTTAACAGCCTTTACTGCAACATATTAATGCCCCCCATTACTGCATTATATCACTTCATCCCCTTTACTGCACTCTACACCTACATTGTATCACTTCACCCCCTCACTACATTATACCACTTTATCCCCATCACTACATTCCATCACTAGATTGTGTCACCCCATCACTGCACTATATAATTTCATCCCCAATCACCCCACCCCATCACTACCCTAATCAAATCAAAACCCAACATCTGAATCCAATACTATACAGCACTGAGAGCAGATATTTAGGGCAGTACAAGAGGAAATATTGTAGGGTCCATAACACCAACACAGATATATCTTCACCAACACTCATATAGCCATCACACCAACACTGATATTTCATCACACCAACATCTCCATTTTACCATTATTGATACAGCAGCTCTGATATCTCTATTATCTCTATTACACCAACACTAATATCTCCATCACACCAACACTGATAATGCCATTATACCAGCACTGGTAACTATCACACCAGCACTAACATCATCTTTACACTGCCACTGATATCTCCATTATACTGCCACTGATATCTCCATTATACTAACAGTGATATTTCCATTACGCTTGCACTGATATCTCTGTTATACTAACACTAATATCTCCATCACACCAACACTGATATCTCCATTATAACTGCACTATTTCCATTATCTCCATTATAACTGCACTATTCCATTATACTAACAGTGATATTTCCATTACGCTTGCACTGATGTCTCTATTATACTAACACTAATATCTCCATCACACCAAAACTGATATACCATCACTGATAGCTCTATCATACGAGCACAGATATTACCATCACACCGCCACGGATCTCTCCATTATACCTGCACTATTTCCATTATACCAACAGTGATATTTCCATTACACCTGCACTGATATCTCTATTATAATAACACTAATATCTCCATCACACCAACACTGATATCACTAATATACCAGCACTGATAACTCTATCATACCAACACTAATATCACCATCACCCCGCCACTGATATCTCCATTAAACCAGCACAATTCCTATTATACCAACAGTGATATTTCCATTACACCTGCACTGCTATCTCTATTATAGTAACACTGATATCTTCATCACACCAGCTCTAATATTTCCATTATACCAACACTGATATCTCCATCACACCTGCTGTAATATCCCTATTACACCAACACTGATATCACCAGCTCCGGTATCTCTCTCACACCAACACTAATATCTCCATCACACCAACTCTACTATACCTTTACACCAACACCGATATCTCCATCACACCTGCACAAGTTTCTGCATTACAGTCACGCTACAAGAATTTTGGGGTGAATTTCTTTGGGCCTGAAATGTTCGGTGAGGGTCTTCTGGATCGGTCAGGTTTTATACGGCTCACAGATTCACCTCCTTCCCCTTCTATGTGCTGGATTGTATGCATGTAACGTTCATGCTATCACCTTGGCGTGCACACAGTAACATGTATGTTGATAGTATTTTGGATATTACATGTGCTGTGTACACTTGGGAGGTACTTGGAGAAATGGGGTCTCATTCATAATTACACATATTATGTGTTTTTGTGTGTTTCCTTTTATTTTGATTGTCTTGTCTAATGCATGTTAAGACAAAAAATTTACCACTCAGCTTCACTAATACTATTTTTTTTTTTTTAGATAAATCACAATTTTTAAATAAAAGTCACACTTGTCATTACACCCCAGTGCTCACTATACAGCCCAGTGTTTTTAACCACTCTGTGTAGCGATGGTTCCTTTCTAATATACTGCGCTGGCTACTTATGGACATTAACAGTACATCTGCAGAAACAAAATTGTTCCCCCCCAGTATGCAAACTGCCCCCATCACCATCCCTATATGCTCTCCTCCTCCAAACATACCGAACAGCACTGAACACCGACTGCCACAACCCCCCCCCATCAATCATCACCCCAAATCCCCCTTGTTGTGACCTCTCCCCCCCTTCAATATCTGCAGCAGAATGGAGGAGAGAGGAGGGGGACTGGGAGAGGAGAAATAAAATCACAACAAATGGAACAGCTAATGAGGACAATTAAATTAATTATGTTGAAGGAGATGAGACCCCCCCCCCACCCGAATCCGTGTGATCTGTTACCCCTCGCTGCTAACCGCCGTGCCGTAATTCACCGCTGCTGATTAGAGCATCTATGCAAATCTTTGTTTAAATCATTCAGCTAATTAAATGATGGGATTATTCCTACAGTGACATCATTCCTGCTAATTAGCACTGTTTGGACTCTGGCAATAGGAGCCCTGACAGAAAGCGCTAACCCCTCATGTGCCGCCTGCCAGGCCACTGTTCTGGCTTCTTAACCCTTTCCCTGCTGGGAGGTGAAGGCTCTGCTCTCTGGTTGGTTAATGAGTTGCTTAGATTCTCTTGGGTTCTCTTAACTCCTCTGTACTGGGCAGCAAGAAAGCTGTCTGGGGCTGGTTAACTCCTTCAGCGCAGCAGTCAGAAAGGCAACAATGATGGGATTTAACCCCTGCCACACTGGGTTGTATTCTTAGATTGCTTAACCCCTTGCACACTTTGTCTAGAAGCCAAGGCCTATGGGGACACATCCTAATTCCTGTGTACATTAGCCACCTGTGTTCAGGGTTCATAGGTCACTTCCTGACACCATTAACCCCATGGCTACCAGCAGTTCTGCAAACACCGAGCCACCATTCAGCCACAGTGACCCCCCTCCCTTCCCCCCAAAATGCGCTGATAATTAGATGGGTGACAAAATGCTCCTCTTTCCAGACTGAATGATGAAATGCATTAAAGCTGACACTGCATTACCTGCCAGTAATTAGGTTTTGTCAGGAATTAAATGATTTGAAAGCAGTTCATCTCCCCAATCATGCAATTTCCAGCCACACTTCATCCCTCTCTGTGATAGAGAATCGCAGCTTCCTAATCATGGGAATTATTCCCAGTAACGGTGTAGACTTCCCATTCTACGAGGAGCAGCAAGTAAATCTGCCAGACAGCAATTTAATCATCCCTGAGAAAACACCATTGACCCCCTCCCTCCTCAAAATCTCCCTGCATTCGGCACAAGAAGTAAAAAGAAACCGGGACGTGGCTCATTCATCCGGACCGACGGCACGGCAGAATCCAAGACAAATCCAAACTTAATGACACTGCGACTTCCCAACTGGGCAGCAAAGCCAGGTCTCGTTACCTTCGGGTTCAGACAGGCGACGTCTAGAGGAACGACTCACCTTATCTCAGGTGCAGGAATAGAATTTCCAAAGTTTGTCCCCACGGCAGTACGGCACTCTGCGGGATCCGATGAAGAGGTGCCAGAAAAGTAAAGGTTGAAGCAATCGCACTTTCACGTCTTTGTGCTGCAGAAATAAAATGATTTGAATGAACTCCAGAGCAGAACAAGTCAAAGTGGCGAGTGTGGGGGAGGCGGCGGTGCCAGGTCTGCGTTCGGCTGCCAGCAATGGCCCTTCTTCTCCTTCAACGAGTAGTGCACACAGAGACCTGAGTGGGCCAGCGTTCACTATTTAAATACCTCAGCAGGTCCCTAGTTAGCAGCTTCCTTCAGCTCATCCAAGAAGCTGACAAGTGCTGTTAAGGAAACTGTACATGTTGCTCTAATGGACCTCATTAAGTCCTACTTACAGATGTTCTCTTAACATAATTGATCTGCGGTGAGTTGAGAGGACTGCAACTTATTCCCTAGCCCCCAATTATGGTTGGGTAATTAGATCCCCAACCTCCGATTTTTCACATTCACCCTTCTAACATTCCAAAATATCAAAGTATCTCTTTCACACAAAAGCTGGAGTCTCCCCCTTGCTGGACCCGCAGTATTGACAGTCAGATCTCCTAACCTTTTGTACAGACGCCACTTCTAATGGCGCGTACCGTCCACTGACACGAGCGCCTTTCCAGCATCGCTTCTCTTTTTAACCCTCAGAAACAAAAGGGTAAAAAAAACCAACTTGTATAGATTGTACTTGTGATAAAAGATTGCAGTGATGGGACTTGGCAGCTCATCTACTCTTCTAATGTCTTTTTATGTGGATTAATTCCTCAGATGAAAACTTTAAGGAACAATGAAGGAGAGCTAGTTCTGAAACGGTGGAGAGAGAAAAAAAATTAGCGAGCACACCTGGGACAGATGAAGCCAGACTTGCGCTTTTATAATGCCAATCAGCGCGCCTGTTATCATGCCTCTAATTAGGAAAGCAGCCTAAAACAGGGAGCACTTGGGGAAATGGTAATTCTGTGGTTTTGCACTTAAAAGGGGAGACATTTCTTGCACTGTAGAAATCCAGGATTGGGAATGACAAGTCCTTTAACTAATGGGGCGGATTCAGAGCCTTGTGTGCTGCATCTTCTCTGTGTCTGATTCATAAAAAGTGGACAAAGTCTGCAGAAAGCCAGCTGAACCTGAACGCTGCAGATCTCCGGGGAGCAGAAAGTAATAGAGATCATTGTTCAGCCCCACGCAACAAATTCCTTACATTTGCATCTCAACGTGATCATTAAGAAACCAAAGGAGCCAATTCAATTTTGGACCAGTCAGAGGCTGAGGGGGTAGTGTGCAACTAGCATTGTGGCTTGTGCACCTGGACATGCAATGATGAAAGATGGGGGGGGGTGATTAAAGAGTAGCTTGCATCAGCACTTGTGGACATAAACTATAGGCAGTCATGGAGGATTAGGGGAATGCATATAGGGAAGCTTGGATCAGGACTTATGCATCTGGATTTTTTGCAGTCATGGCAGATTGGGGGTGCATGTGGTGGCTTCACTTATGAAAATGTTTCACTTAGGAATGGTTGCATGATAATTTGTGGTGCTATTGTATATGGTGGATGTTGCAAGGGGGGCAGGGCTTTTGGTCCACTCAAATCTACATGAACACAGTCGTGGTCATTTTTACATGTCAACAAGCACAATTAATATACTTTTTGTCATCATACAAAATGGAAGGAGCTTTGAAGACTGGCCTGCATTGGGTATTACGCTGAAAGAAAATGTGCATTACCACATGTTTTTACCATTCTTTGCTTGGGGTCTCTTTAACAGGCAGAGAACAATCCAGAAATGATCCTCTGTTGCCCTGCAAAAACAACTTGGGTTCAGTCGAAAAAATCACACAGATGTGAAAAAGCATTTCTGGAAGTGATTGATCTTCCAACCAATAAGGCTGACAATTTCTAGTTGTGAATTACTTCATACACAAATATACCTGCAGAGCTGTAAATAGACATCATGCTGCCTAGGCAGGCTGAATGATAACCCTCTGTTGTACAAGCTCCGCCCTTTGTGTCAATTGATTATATTAGGAAAATCTGATGCTAGAATGTGCTACTGGAAGATGGAGGTGATCTGCTTTATATTCACAGCTTTTTATCTATTTGTTGGTGCAAACCACCAAACCAAAGAGAAGAGCGGGCTTCATGTTTACAGAGCTATAAATATTCTTCTGGCTCCTCTCAACACCTTCTGCGCCTTTCTGCATTCTCTTTCTGCACCCCCTACCCTCCATACTCTAACTTTTGTTTTTGTACCCCCTTTCCATCCTGCACTTTCTTCTGTCTCTACACTTATTTCCCTTGTAACACTCTCCACTGTCCCTTCCTGTACTCAATTTTGTGCCAGCATTGCTTTCTGTCTCTTTACCCCTTTCTTCTCTTCTGTTTCTGCACTCCCTTCCCTGCCTACACTTAGTTCTCTCCCTGCACCCCTTTCCCTCTCTACACTCCCTTCTGTCCCTGCACCCCTTTCCCTCTCTACACTCCCTTCTGTTCCTGCACACCTTTCTGTCTCTGTACCCCCTTCCCTCTTTACACTCCTTTTTGTTTCTGCACCCGTCTCTGCACCCCCTTCCCTCCATACACTCCTCTCTGTTTCTGTACCCCTTTCTGTCTCTGCACCCCCTTCCCTCCCCTCTCTATACTCACTTCTGTTTTTCACCCCCTTACCTCCCTACACTTACTTTTGTCCCTGCATGTCCCATTCTGTCCCCACACCCCTTTCTGTCTCTTCAACTGTCACCTGTCTTCACCTGTCTCTTTTACACACTCACTACTGCCTTTGCACCCCCTTTTATGCTTAGCACCCCCTTCTCTTCCTGCATCCAAATTCTACTCTGCACCCCATCCCTCATTTCTCTTTGCACTCCCTGTTCCTTGTTCCCTCCCATCCTCGGGTGCTTAAAAATGTCAGAGAATTGAAGCATCCATCATATAGCTTTTCCAGCGTGCCAGATACTCAACATTCATTACTCTGAAAAAAATGGTTATAAATGAAACAAATTACAAAACATATTTTAGAAAAGTCATGAGAGTTATGGTACCATGTACACCACCTATATTCCGGAGATCAACTCCTGACTTTCCCCCTTCAGTGGATAGTCCTTTTCTGTGATAGGCCAATGAAAGGTGGATGTGGCCACAAAAAACACTCATCGAAGACACTCAGCACTGGTCCTCTTATCCTGGTTTTCCACCTTCATTGAAAAGACCTCCAGGCAGCCCAGAATATCCTGATGACATCACTGGCAGGCCAGTCTTTGCCATGGTGTTAGAGATTTTGTATATAGCCCTACAGGTCAGACAGTGTATAGTCCACCTGTTTATCTGCTGCTTCACTATAAACAGGAAACAGGAACTTTAATATAGAGAAAATACATAGAGTTCTATCATAGATGCAGCTACAACCTTATAAACACTGCCATCTTCTGGTTGAAGAATATATCTCTACTGAACACCGAAGTAGTTGTTGCAAAAATACATGAACACTGTACTCCAAAACATGACACATCTTTATGTCCCAGGGAACTCTAGAAAAGGATTTGGCTATTTACCAGGCTTTACCTGGGACCAGATGGACAGCTGAGTTCACAGCCTCCTAGCCCAAAATGATCCTGCACAGTAGGCATGGCAGAAGAAGAGGTGAGTGCATGCATGGAGTCTAACAGGTCTGAGTGGTCCAAAACCCCCCACCCCATCCACAACAATGATAGTGGATCAGTGTTAATTCTAACTTTGGAGTGGTCAGTGAAATAGAGAAGTGACAGTATGAAATCATGACGGTTTTTTTACAACTTCATGTTAATATGCACTGAGTATCAGAAATACATAATTTTGGTCCACTGGTACCTCCTTCCTAAGCTATGTGTAATCACACTATTGCTGCCAGAGAAGGGTGGGGTTGGGGGGCAGTTTGTTCTCCACTATTATCAGATCATGTATGACAGACCTTCTCCTGGTCACCTATTCTAGTATTCAGTGGTTAACGTTGAAAAAAAAGACATAAAATACATCTAGGGAATAGATCTGACCTGCACAACTTTTTTAACGTTTATCATCCTGGCTTTGGGCTCTCAGCCACCCTACTGACCCTACTGCTGATGATCATCTTTTTGTGGGAGCTCCATCCTATACATAGAACTACCTGACACCTGCTGTGAAGCAAGAGTATGCAAAACCCCCTGAGTGAGGAGAGAACTACTGGTAGCCACTAGCTGCACTGGCTGCCAGCACCTGTTGCTCTGTAATTGATGACTAGCTGTGGGAGATGGTAGGGTGTACAAAGCAGCATGGGAAAACCCACCAAATATTACCAATATCTGAAAATGGCATTTCCAGTCTTGTGTTAGGCGAATGTCTGCATTCATCTGGTTGATTTGCTTGGACTCACCCACATTATTACTGAGAATGTACGTATAGGATAACAGGCTTGCAAGCAATACTGTGCGACCAATGAACCGTGTGACACTTGTTTCCATGAAGACTCATTCTGAGTATTTTGTCCTGTTATAAACATCATTTTCACATTGCACTCTGTGGATTAAACCAATCACAATTCTGCATACAAATTGCAGGAGATAAAACATGTAAGATTTAGAAATTTTTCAAGTAACTTATTACAGAATTACTAAAAGGGGAATTTCCTGTTAAGTATTTTTTTTTAGAGTTCACCATTTTATGAGGAATCTTCTCTGCATAGGCATAAACTAAGTCTTCTTTATGGTTCTGATTGCTCTAAACTGATGAAACATTACTTTTATTAGGCTGAAACGGTTCTCTTACTAAATATATCCATATTTGCTTAAACTTTCATGAAACTTTGTCATATTTGGGGCAAAAATTAATTTGTATGACAATCACCATGGTGATATCTAGAGATGAGCGGTTTATAGTTTGGCGACTCCATTGGGATGAGGGTTTTCCAGCACATGGTGGAAGTCTAGCAGATGTTGGCCACAATCAATGAATTTCAGAGTGAAGAGATTTGTTCCGAATCATCTCATGTTGCAGTTTTCTGGATTTAGGACACGGCAAATAAAGCCACCACAACCTTTTTGTGCTTGAAAGCAGGTTATTGTTGTAATAAATAGAGTCACATCTATAATAGTGTTTTCTGCCAAGGTGGACCTATACTTAAAGATTTATTTGCCCAACAGAGATTAGTAATATGACAAAGCAAAACAGTAAAAAAGGGATCTTTAGTTTTTAATTCAGATTAGAGCAGCAGAGCACTTTGACAGTTCCTAGGCTCTTTCTGCTTCACAGTAACCAATCAGGACTTTTATAGGCATATCCTGTCCACTCTAACCTATTACTGGATTACATTAGAACTTCTGAGGCAAAATTCAGGAACATAAAGACTGGAATACTGTGCAATGGAGGACAACATAGGTCTAGGAAGAGCAGTAGCTGTGGAATACTGTCAATGCTAAATCATTCACCACTGACATGTCTCACACCTTATGATGGATCAGGAGGTCGAAGAAGAAAGTCCACTTCTAGGGGCACCATTCCTTATCAATTGAGGTCATCAACTTTACCAACTTGTTAATTTGATCTACTGACACCTAAGTTGGCTATCTATCATACCTGGTGTGTCTGCTTCACCTCTGCTTAACTGTGTCTGATCTTCCACCAGCCTTTGTGCTCCTGGAGCCTAGGTTCAGTCATGGCCTTTAGCTCTCCTGCTCTCTGTCCCTTTTTTTTTGTCTTTTCCAGGAAGTTCTATGATGTGATTTCCAGATTCTTCCGTCTAACTTTCTTCCAGTCTGGTCATCCTTCTGTTCTTTGGCTTGTTGTATCCTGCAGGTCTGGCACCATCCTCTGTATCCCTCTGCCTGGTGTATTAGCCTCTCTACCATTTTCCCCTATATCACTGCCTATACGTTTCCTTGGCGTTAACTTGGTATTAACCTGTATGACATTGACGTAAACCCAATTTGTTGGTGACTTTAGTTTCCAGCTTATGAGTTTCTAGGAACAAGGGCAAACCACTTATATCACATGTCTTATTATCATCATTATTAACTCTTGTATTAGTGATCTGGTAGCAACTATCCTGAATCGCATCCACCCATCCCTGCTACCCATTTCGAACTGCAGCCTTTCTAGACAGTATTTTGGTATGACAATAAATTTGTTGTATTCCCATCCTATTGTGAGTGATGTGTGTGCTGGTCCTGGTTTGTAAATTCTCCAAAGTCCACAGATTGGAGAAGAGACAAGAGGAAACAAAGGAGATTTACTGGTCTGTTAATGAATAGAGCTTCTCTCAGAAATAGATGTGAATAATGCTGGTGTTTAGGATCTGCAGATTTCCCCACAGCCGGAGCTTTAGAAACTGCCAGAGCTCCACTTTTATCAGCGTAATGTTGATTTTAATTAAAGTGTGCGATTTCAGATATTGTTAAATGGAGTGTGCTGAGTGAACACAGTAATGTACCAACTACCTCTGAGACTGCTTCACATTCATAAGCCATTAGTCAGAAACCATTAAATAACAATTGGCTCCATTCAGTGCTGAGCTCGGCCCTTCCCGGTGTTAAATGGGAGATTATATATCACTGATTAATTCCAATTATAACAGCGCTAGCTTCACGATTCCACTACACACCACCTTTAGATTGATTATTTATACTATGTGTGTATACATATATATATATATATATATATCATAGTACACATTGCATACACATTTTATATAGAAAGAAATTAAAATAAAATGAATGGTTCATTAAAGCAAATAAAATAAGTATTTGCATTTTATTGTATTCTCTAATCAGTTCAACGTGAAAGGTGTTTTTGTGAGAATTTACACACAGATATTACAGTGCCAGAGGGGTAACTAAGAACTTACCAGAGGGTGAAAGGGGTTGAGGTGGTGTAGGTTGTTGTGGGAGAGGAGTTGGGCTGTTCAGTATGTTGACAGTGGTAGCTTTTGGTGGAAAGGGGTGGGATATTGGTATTGAACAGGTGTTTGGTGGGGTTGGGATGTAAAGAGTAGGAGGTGGTTAAGTGAAAGAAAATTACTAAGGGTAAGAGAGGGTTTGGTGGGGATGAGAGGGGGATCAGTGGGGGCAGGATGCTAGGGGCAGGGGGAGGTTAGGTGAGAGTGAGATCTTGGTTTTAGGAGATTAGGTTGGGATAGGATCAGATGACAAAAAATGTATATATTTTACTTACATTGGGTTCTTCTATTGTAGAGCTAACAAGGACATGAATTATATAACCCCAATACCAAAAATAAATGGGACGTTGTGTAAAATCTACATAAAAACAGGATGCAATGATTTGCAAATGTCATAAACCCAAATTTTATTCACAGTAGTAAATAGAAAACATATCAAATGTTTAAACTGAAAAAAGGTACCATTTTGTGAAAAAACATACTGTAAAGTAATTTTGAAATTGATGGCAGCAACACATCTCAAAAAAGTTGGGACACGTTCATGTATCATCTGCTGTAGCATCCCCACTATTTTTAACAACACTCTGTAAACATCTGGAAACTGAGGAGACCAGTTGCTAGGGTTTTGGGAGAGGAATGTTGTCTCATTCTTGCCTGATATATGATTCTAACTTCTCAACAATCCTGGGTCTTCTTAGTCATATTCTTTGTTTCAAGATGCACCAAATATTTTCAATTGATGAAAGGCTTGGATTGCAGGCAGGCCAGTTAAGCAGCGGACTCTTCTACTATGAAGCCATGTCATAGGTGCAGTATGCGGTTTAGCATTGTCCTATTGAAATATGCAAGGCCTTCCCTGCAAAAGACATTGGGATTGATTTACTAAAGGCAAATAGACTGTGCACTCTGCAGGTGCAGTTGCTCTAGAGCAGTGGTCTTCAAACTGCGAATGCGACCCTTTGCTTTCCTCTATCCGGCCCTCGGGGTACTATTCCTCCCACTGACACCAACAAGGAGGCACCATTTCTTCCACTGACACCAACTATGGGGCATTTTTCCTTCCACTGACACCAATGATGGGGCAAAATTCCTACCACTGACACAAATGATGGGGCACTATTACCCCACTAACACCAATGATGGGGTACTGTTCCTCTCACTGTCACCAATGATGGGGCACTATTCCTCCCACTGACACCAATTATGGGGGACTATTCCTCCCACTGACATCAATGATGGGGCACTATTCCTCCCTCTGACACCAATGATGGGGCACTATTCCTCCCTCTGACACCAATGATGGGGCACTATTCCTCCCACTGACACCAATTATGGGGGACTATTCCTCTCACTGACATCAATGATGGGGCACTATTCCTCCCACTAATACCAATGATGGGGCACTATTCCTCCTAGTAATACCAATGATGGGGCACTATTCATCCCACTGACACCAATGATAGGGCACTATTTCTTCCACTAATACCAATGAATGGACACTATTCCTCTGTGCACTGACTTACAAGCACTTTGTAATTTTTTTACTCCTACTGACTGGGAAATTCTCTGCTTCCACTGGGCACTTCCGGCCCTTTCTGAATTCTGAATTCTAAATTCTGAAGGACAGTAAACCGGCCCTTTGTTTAGAAACTTTGGCAACCCCTGCTCCACTGCTCCAGAGCTTAGTAAATTAGGCAAAGCTTCACTTTGCAAAGAATACCCAATCACATGCAAGGAAAATAAAAAAAACAGCATTTTTGCTTGCACATGATTGGATGATGGAAGTCAGCAGAGCTTCATCTCAATTACGAAGCTCTGGAGCAACTGCACTTGCAGAGTGCACAGTCTGTTTGCCTTTAGTAAATCCACCCCATTGCCTGAATGTGAGCATGCTGCTCTAAAACCTGGATATTTATTTCAGCTTTCCAGATGTGCAAGTGGCCTATTCTATTCGCACTAATGGACCCCCAGTGGCATCCCGAGGCAGGTGCGGAGGGTGCACGCCGCACTGGGTGACACCTACCGCAGAGGGTGACACCGGACCCGCTCCACGAAAAGGTAAATTGTAAAGCAAGTCGACGATCCCCACAGGATGGATCCAATCCATCCTGCAGGAATCATCTGCTTTCTTTACAACTTACCTTTTCATGGAGCGGGTCCGGTGTCACCCCGTATAGGTTGCATGCTGACGATCCCCGCAGGATGGATCGGTTCTGCGGATTGGGGAGCATAATGGATCAGACTCCGATCCATTATGCTCAAACTGCAGATCTGATCCATTCTCCGGGGATCGTTGGAGTCACCAAGTGTTATCGCACCGGGTGACACCAACCCTAGGGACGCCCCTGTGCACCCCCATACCATCAGAGATGCAGGCTTTTGAACTGAGCACTGATAATAAGCCAGAAGGTCCCTCTCCTCTTTAGTCTGGAGGATGTGGTGCCCATGGTTGCCAAAAAGAATGTCAAATTTTGATTCGTCTGACCACAGAACAGTTTTCCACTTTGCAACAGACCATTTTAAATGGGCTTTGGCCCAGAGAAGGTGAACTGTGTTCACAGACAGTGATTTTTGGAAGTATTCTTGAACCCATGCAGTGATGTCCATCACAGAATCATGCCTATTTTAATGCAGTGCTTTCTGAGGGCCCAAAGATCACAGCAATCTAATTGCATTTAAGCCTTGTCCCTTGCACACAGAGATTTCTTCACATTCTCTGAATCATTTGATAGTATGTACTATAGATGAAGATATTTTTAATGTCTTTTCAATTTTACGTTGAGGAACATTATTCTGAAACTGTTCAACAATTTTAGACCCAGCTTTTCAAGGATTGGTGAACCTCTGTTTACCTTTACTTCTAAGACACTTTGACTCTCTGAGATGCTTTTTTAATATCATCTTACTAACCTGTTGACAATTAACCTAATTAGTTGCAAAATGTTCTTCCAGCTCTTTCTTGTTAGTAGCACTTACTTCGCCAGCATTTTGTTACACTGTTCCAACTTTTTTGAGACGTGTTGCTGCCACCAATTTCAAAATTACTTTATTTTTTTCATAAAATGGTAAGTTTTCTCAGTTTGAACTATTGATATGTTTTCTATTTTCTATTGTGAATAAAATATGGGCTTATGAGATTTGCAAATCATTGCATTCTGTTTTTATGAAGATTTTACAGGGTGCCCCAATTTGTGTTGTAATTGGGGTTGTACTGTGACATACATGATACAGACATGGGGCACTGCTACAGATCACATTACAGTGAGGATTTATGTTATTCATACATGGGGTCCTTCTATTAATCAGATGAGACAGGGATGCATATTATACATACATGGGGCATATATTTTACACATACGATGTTCTTCTATAGATCAAATGACAGTGAGGACTTACATTATACATACTTGGGGTTCTTCTATAGATCAGATGAGAGTGAGGACATACAGTATATTACACATACATAGGATGTAAATAATACCTAAATGGGGTTGTTCTATAAATCAAACGACAGCGAGGACCTACAGTATATTATACATACGTAGGATGTACATAATACCTAAAGGGGGTCCGTCTATAGTTCAGATGACATTGAGGATGTGTATTATACATATATTGGGTCTTTTTATGGATCAGATGATAGCAAAGATGTCTATTATACATACAGGGGGCCATGTACAGTATAGATCAGATGACAGCGAGGACAAATGTTATACATAGATAGTATGTACATTATACATGCTGTACATGAGGTCCTTTTATGGATCAGATGACAGCAAGATATAGAACAGTGGGGACATATATTATACATAGGAAGTCCTTTTATAGATCAGAAAATAGTAAGGACATTCATTATACATACATGACATTATTCTATAGATCAGATGACAGCAAGGATGCATATTACACATACATACGATGTATCTTATACATATATGGTGTCCTTCTTTAGATCAGATGACAGTGAAGTGATTGTTGCCTTGTTCTTTCTCAAACATCTAATCATAGAATAACACAGTGGGATCTCACTGAGACTAATACACCATAACATGGCGGAGCTGCAAGGTGCACAGTGTCTTTGGCTGGGATGTGCACACCATTTTACAACCTGCTCCTTGTTGGGGGAAGTATTTATTGTGACCCCGGAGAGACGTGAACTGTATGCTGAAGATTCACACATTTCACACATTCTCAGTAATTGCTTTATGGCACCCTGTGTGGTCATTATACCTGACCTTGTAACTCTGCTTATTCAGTTAGACAGTATAATGGGAGATGTGTGATTGCACAAAGCTGAGAATTCAGTTACGTCCGGAGTTCTGTGCTCTTTGATTTCGCTTTAAGCTCTCCCTGAGCAATTATAAAACAATTAATCTTTCCCGCTAAGAATTAAAATGGAAAGTTCCAATTGTTTACATCCTCCCCCTCTCTACTGCCACATTTGGCACTTTTTTTGGGGGGGAGCGGATATCTGGTTTTGACAAGTGTCTGATCCCACTTGTCAGATGCGCCGTGGACAACTGAGCTGGAAGTTCACCCCTCCCTTCCTTCCCCTGCAGCCTTCTGGGACACTACACAGTTTCCAGAAGACTGTGGGATTATTCACAAAGCGCAGCAAGCTTTGCGCATGAGCAGTATGATACCAGCTGTGAAGCCACAAGGCTTCACTGCCAGTTTCCCTTACTGAAGATGCACCTGCACCCGAAGCCAACTGAAGAATCGGCTCAGGTGAGGACATTGCTGGATCCCTGGACAGGTAAGTGTCCTTATTTAAAACGTCAGCAGCAACAGTATTTGTAGCTGCTGACTTTTAATTTCTTTGGGGGAATCTGGAGCTCCACCTGCTTATTTTCTGCTGCACGGCAGATTTCTTCTGAATGCCTCAGACAGCATCCTGTTACTTCTGGCACTCATTCTCTCACCTTCCAAGTACCTGTAGGTTAGAGGAGATGAGGGAGGCATGATCAATGATCTTAGTGGTCCAATTATGGGTGGAGCCTGAAGAGCAGAGCCAAATATTGGCTTCTGTTTTGGGGGTTCTCATCGCTGAGATCTACCTTTTGCGATTTCTGCTTAAAGGAAATGCTTCATAAAGGGCACAGCATGTGTTCACGCCCCAGGGCATAGTGTAGGGATAGTGGGAACCCCTCATAATGAGTATAGCAGGTGTGATGCCCTGGTTACTAAGCACAGGGATGGTTAGGAGTCTTTCATAATGGGCAAAGCAGGTGTGCAGGCCTGGGAACTGTACAGGGATGGTGGGAACCCCTCATAAAGGGCACTGCAGGTGTTCACACCCAGGACATAGTGTAGGGATAGTGGGAACCCCTCATAATGAGTATAGCAGGGGTGATATCCTGGTTACTAAGCACAGGGATGGTTAGGAGTCTTTCATAATGGGCAAAGCAGGTGTGCAGGCCTGGGAACTGCACAGGGATGGTGGAAACCCCTCATTAAGGGCACAGCAGGTGTTCACACCCAGGGCATAGTGTAGGGATAGTGGGAACCCCTGATAATGAGTATAGCAGGTGTGAAGACCTGGTTATTAAGCACAGGGATGGTTAGGAGTCTTTCATAATGGGCAAAGCAGGTGTGCAGGCATGGGAACTGCACAGGGATGATTGGAACCCCTCATAAAGGGCACAGCAGGTGTTCACGCCCAAGGGCATTTTGTAGGGATAGTGGGAACCCCTCATAATGAGTATAGCAGGTGTGAAGACCTTGTTACTAAGCACAGGGATGGTTAGGAGTCTTTCATAATGGGCACAACAGGTGTACAGACCTGGAAACTAAGCTCAGGAATGGTGAGAACCCCTCCTAATGGGCACAGTAGGTGTTCAGACCCAGGAGGTCAGAGCAGGAATGGTAAGAACCCCTCAAAATGGACACAACAGGTGTATAGAACTGTGAACTTAGCACAATGATGACAGAATGCCCTCATAATGGACACAACAACTGTATAGACGTGGAAACATTTTTTACACATATATTTAAGTATTCTCCCTCAGTGGGGTCGTCTATCTGCACGGTCAAGTCACCTATAGGTACATTGAACTTTCAGCTAAGACAGCTAAAGCTGTATGGTACAACTCTGGAACTGCTGAAATAGATATCACATAAATACTGTCCTGCTTGGTTTCCATATATATCACCAAGAGGTTGAGAATTTAAATAGGCCTCTGTTGGAAGACTGCAGAACTACTCCAGCTGATACAACACAAGCAGTGATCCTCACTGACCGCACCAGAGTCCCGGAATCAACATCTTCACCGTTACACTAATCAGATAAGTGGTGGCACTTATTACTGTGAACACGACTGCGAGTGATGGATGAGAGGCGCAAAGGCACAGCCAAATGGAGCGCTTAGATTAAAACATACATATTAAAATTCATCGCCGATGTCACCCATGTACCGGCATGGCGCGGCGAACACTGAGGGCCGCTGAATGATATGGTAATATTTTCTTCCTCCCAGTTGTAGCTTTGGATTGAAATTTATACACTCAATAAGCTGGCGGAGAATCAGAGGGGATCATGCTGCAGAAATGTGTCTCACTCCATTCCGGCCTGTCACTCTCCCAGTCATTTTAATATTTTTCCAATGTCTCGGCTTATTTTTGGTGCCAAACAACATTTTCGAATACAGTCAGTCTGGAAATGAGATGGGTGCGCAGCGCCTTTCATAGTAAACAAGTGAATTTGCAGGAGGCTCTGAGAATTTTCTGTGGTAATAAATAGAGAAATAAGATGTGCGAGTCATCGGCCGCTCGCTCTCCCTCTTAAATAGATTTCTTTGTGACACAATTTGAAACGTTTTCATTTGCGACAGATTTGCTTTATATGAACACATTTTATCCATAATATTCAATAGTTATTGGGTACGAGGAAACCCACTGTGAGATACAAGGACAATTCTAGTTCCCTGGTCGGATTCTGGAAAGATTTAGGACAAGTCGGGATGAACGAATTGATGGGGCAGAGACTTCAGACCAAATGTAAACAGATAAAGCAGAAACAAAGAGACACAAGGTGAAGCATTACCCTGAAATAAGGTGAATTTTGTATAATAATAATAATCATTCAGAATTCCAGCTTTTGATCAGGAAAATTCAGGCCAGAAAGTTGATTGCATATGTATCACTCTCCTGTATTAACCCATCTGCCGCCCTCTGGTCATGAGAATGGAGGTTACATATTGGACCCCTTACTTTCCCTTTCCCCTGTCACACCTCTTTGGTGCCCACAAGGGAAGCAAATAAAATCTCTGATAGTCGAAGGGGTTTTTTAGCCCACAGAGATTACACAGGACAGCAAAATCATTGGTTTATTTTCCTGTGTAAAAAAGAGAAGGAAGTCTAAAACATCAAATGTATATCTGTTGGAGTCAACAAAGAACAAATATCTCACTGACCATCATTCTCACTGGATGGACATTTCGTCTCGCTTCCTGTCCTTGTGACACCATTTTAGACTCATGACCTTCCTAAGCATAGGGTATGAATATGAACGCACCAACCAATCATACAACACCTAAAATAAATATAAGCTGCATATCCAGTGTGAACCAACAAACTATCAATGTCTACATCAAGGGTGCTCAACCCATGGTCCATGACCTCAAGCCAGGGAAGCGCCTGCCAGGGGTTGGCAACCCGTTGATTGCAATCTGGGCTTGCCAACCTGCCATCCCAGAGCATCACAATCCAGTGAGCCGGCAGCGGAAGGAGCAGGTGGCAGTGGAGGGATCAGGAGCCTCATAAGCCGATGCTTCCTCTGTAGCACCAGCGCCTGTCCCAGGCAGAGTGATCCCATGTGCACTCTGCCTCTAATCCTTTCTAGTAGCCTGGAGATTGATGCCAGCAGGGGCTGCAATGGGAAAAGGTAGTCAGTGTATTAAACAACACATACACTGGGCATTATAACTTTTGCCATGGGCATATACTAGCACCTATAAAATGGTTACCAACTATTAGGATGCTTTCACACTGATCTGCGGGTGCAGCGCAGTGCACCTGTGGCTCTCCTGCGGGTTAGCTGCACTGAGCCATAAACTTCTATTATATCTTGTGGGATTGATACTCTTTCTGAAAGCAAGGGCGGACTGACAACTCATGGGGCCCCCGGGCAATAGGGGATCATGGGGCCCCCGTGTATTTGCCCAAACTCAAAAAAGCCTATGAAAAAGGTACCAGGGGCATCTCATGCGGCCCCCTACTGACCTCGGGCCCTCGGGCAGTGCCTGAGTTTCCGAATGGCCAGTCCGCCCCTGTCTGAAAGCACACCTTTCTCCTGCATTCAGGAGCTTTGGTGCGATTTCAGAAAGAGTACCACACCCACAAGATGTAATACAGGTCTATGCACAGATAACACGCAGGAAAGTGGTAGGTGCATTGTGCTGCACTGCGGTGCGGGTAAACCCCAGCACATCAATGTGAAAACAGCCCTATAGGGGTCTCAGGACAGTAAGGACTTGTTTACATTTGCAGTTTGGGGGGGCAGTAAAACCCATAAATCACTGTGGCCCATGACTGGTTACCAAATCACTTAAGTGACCCTCGCTGTTCAGAAGGTTGAGCACTCCTGGTCTACATCCTGGAAGACAGAATGAGTCACATTATTGGTCTATGTGACCTTGTGATGCCTGAAACTAAAACATGTGGCTTTCATGACTTTAGCATGGCTGCAGTAATTTCTGGATGGGAATAGCATTACTTCCACAGATGAAGCAATGCATTCTGGATAAACATCATTATTCCCTATAAACTCCCAGAATATATTTCTCCTGTTGCAGAGGCTCCTTAGCAATACCCAAATTCATTGCCAGGAGTCTCCATACTTCTGTCCCTGGGTCAGAATGGACATTTAGACTGTACAGAGAACCCTCCAATGGTTTTCATCCCAGAATGGGCCCCTGTGTGATTATAAAGGTATAATAAGTGAAACCTATGTATCTGCATAATGAGTAGTTGGTACCTTATGGTGCCAGCTGGCACAATATGTTCATTGGTATCTGACAATGCCAAGTCATTGATATTCTGCAATAAAAATGTTCCTCCATTTAGGTATGGAAAAGACACCTCCAAAAAAGACACTTGTGGTGCATTTTAATGACTGAACGCAGCACAGCACACTATAGATTCGCATACCTGCTATGCATGCCAGTAACCGGGGTCGGCGATACCTGCTACAAATGCCAGTCACCTCACGGCTTCTACCATAATTCAGATAGAAAGAAGTGCTACAAGTGGTGGACGTGAGTGGATGACCTCCACAGCTGACCCAGGAATCCCATGAAGAACCCGGAACCCTGGGGAAGGGTTGCGTGTGTGGACCCTTGAGGCACTGGAGAGCCATATAAAGTCATTTGTCTGGCAAGATGACTTAACAGGCCTTGTTCAATAATTGAGACGCTGTGAATTGAACATGAAATACACAAATTGTAAATGTTATATATTAGGAGGAAAAGCAATTTGCAGAGTTGTGTTTCGCTGCCGTTGTGTTAGATAAGAGCTCTCCAGCCGCACGCTGCAGCCAATCACGACTTCTATTAGTAGCCTTTTAATATAAATGAGAATGATGGTCTCCACTTTATGAAAGCTTTCTTAAACAAAAAACTGATATCTGCCGCTACGCCGGCTATGGAGCTTGTTTGCTATTACAAGGCCCAAATGTATTATTTATGCAATTTTCTTCAAAAAGACGCCTGGAAGAGCAGATTTCATTTTGTCCTGTTCGGGGGAAGCATTGTCTCATAAATGTGAACATTCTGCATTTTATCTGCTTTGAATATATACTGCGAATGTACGCGTTGTTTGAGGATGATGCTGAAAACCTTCCAATGCATTCAAAATAACTATTTTAATAAGTTTACAGATAGCGCTCACCTCTATAGATCTCTTTCATCAGAATAAACGGCGTTTTGTGTCTGAGACGTGGATTCTTCTGAGGCTGCTTAGCGCTATTTGGAGAGATGAGGAGGAATTACTGCCTCACAAAGCCTCAGGAGATGGGTCGGAGTGACTGTGCGGCATTGAGTGACAATCTGACCGTGTGTGCGGGTAGCGAGTGTTCAGGTTGAAGTGAGATCTGACCATGGGCGTGGAGCCACTCTGTGTGCAGAATGACGGTTCAAGATGGAGTGGGATATGACTGTGTGTGTTTATCTGGATGAAGTGATATCCGACCATGTGTTTTGTGGAGCAAGTGTTTGGGATGATCTGACCATTTGTGTGTATGTGTGTGTGGCGCAAGTGTGCCGGATGGAATGATAATCTGGCCATGTGTGTTTGCTGAGCTTGTGTTTGCAATTGTGTGATAATCTGACAGTGTGTGTGTGTGTGTGGAGTAAATGTTTGGAATGAAGTGATGATCTGACCGTGTGTCTGTGTGTGTGGAAAGAGTGTTTGGGATGCAGTGACAATCTGACCACATATGTGTGTGCAAAGTAAGTGTTCGGGATGGTGTGATGATTTGACTATGTGTTTAGCCCCTGTGCATGAGGCTTTAGATGCAGATGGAGCGTATAGGTGCGCCATCCAGCCTTGCAGCCAGTTGCTGTGGCTGGGCAAGGCTGGAAGGTGGACCGAGTCGTACTTATGTTTAGGGCAGTATGCACCCAGGGACAAATGCCTGGAACACAGACTGCTTGTGTTTTGGGCATGTGTTTGCTGGCATTGGCCCTAATAAGTCTCTATATGGACAGGCGGATCCTGTCCCTTTACCTGAATGGTACTCTTATTTTCCATTCTGGACACTTGGGGATCAGTTTACTGCAGTGGTGTCCAAACTGTGGTCCAAGGGCCGAATGTGGCCCTTTGCTAGCCTTTATCTGGCCCTTGGGGCACTATTCCTCTGACATCAACAGTGGGGCATAATTCCTGCCCTGACACCAACGATGGGGTATTATTCTTCACACTAATACTAATGATGGAGCACTACTCCTCCTGTTTCTGACCACCAACCCCTAGGCCATGTTTATTTTCACTAATGCTGGGCCCAGGACATTTTCTACCCCCACTGGCCACAATCTGGCCCCCCAGAAGTCTGAAGGACAGTAAATTGGCCCTTTGTTTGAAAAGTTTGGAGACCCCTGGTTTACTGTATCCATGATAAGGACCTCTACAGATGGCTGAACATCCACAGACATCACAATTTTATTTTCCTGTTACATAATCCTCCTGTGATTGGAGGAGTCTATCGATCCTTCCTGTCTGTAATGCTAATTTTTTGCCTTCAGGTGTAAGATATTTCAGTTTGTAAAGATTTGGCATACAAATGAGATTTTGGTAAGAATGGGCCAAAGTTGGAATTAGGAGTCGCCTTTTCCTGCAGGATTCGGGGAACCCACTGAACCTGCTACACTCGTTTCTGTTATATTTCAGCTTTATGTCTATAACTGTGTCATTTATAGAGTGCCATTCAGTCAGTACAAGAATTCGCCATGGCTTCCTGTTTAGCTGTTTTTGCGGCACACATGGGTTGAGTATCCAACCAGGCCATGGTGTACAGGAGGACATAGTCAGGAGTTTTATAGAAATATGACCCTTTGGGGTGGAAAGGAGAATGTGCCCAGGTGTATTATAGAAATATGATCCTTGGGGGTTGGCAGAGAGGACATAGTCAGGTGTATTAAAGAAATATGATCCTGGGGGACAAAGGGAGATGTAGTCAGGTGTATTAAAAAAAATATGATTCTTGGGGGGCTACAGGGGGAACATATTCAAGTGTATAATACAGTAGAAATATGACTCTGAGGGGTGGCAGAGAGGACTTAGATAAATTATAGAAACATGACCATAGGGAGCAGAGAGCACATAGTCAGGTGTAGTATAGAAATATGACCCTTGGGGGCTGGCGGGGAGGACATAGTCAGGTGTATTAAAGAAATATGATCCTGGGGGGCAAAGGGAGATGTAGTCAGGTGTATTAAAAAAATTTGATTCTTGGGGGGCTACAGGGGGAACATAGTCAAGTGTATAATACAGTAAAAATCTGACTCTGAGGGGTGGCAGAGAGGACTTAGATAAATTATAGAAACATGACCATAGGGAGCAGAGAGCACATAGCCAGGTGTATGATAGAAACATGACCCCTGGAGGCTAGAAAGAAAATAGTGTCAGGTGTAACAGGGGACAGCAAAGAGGATACACTCAGCTGTACTATAAATATATGACCCTAAAGTGGGCCACAGAGGGAAAATATTTAGATGTTTACTAGAAATGTAACCCTATACACAGCAAGTAGTCAAATGTATTATAGAAATATGACCCTCTGGGGTGGCAGAGAAGACACAGGGGTATTATAAAAATATGACCCTCGGGGGGCAGCAGAGAGGACATATTCATGTGTATTATAGAATTTTGACCTTCAGGGGCAGCAGAGATAATGTAGTCAGGTGTATTATAGAAATATGACCTTGACCCTCGGTGTAGCCACAGAGGGAACTTTGTCAAGTGTATTATAGAAATATGATCCTCAGGAAACAGCAGAGAGGATTTAGGTTAATTATAGAAATTTGACCGGGGAATGGAGTGGAGGACATAGCCAAGTGTTTTATAGAAATATAATAAATTGTACTAACATTGTGCCAGTTAATGAGAAATTTGTGTCAATAAAATAAAACATAACAAGTGTGAATGAAAAGCAGCCACTCAAAACTTCAATTGGCATACATTAAAACACTATATATGAGATCAGCACTTGTAACTGCCTATCCAAAATGCTGAATGTGAACAAAAAAGTCCTATTTATAAACAATAAGGGATTGATATACTAAAACTGGAAGTGCAAAATCTGGTGCAGCTGTGCATGGTAGCCAATCAGCTTCTAACTTCAGCTTGTTTAGTTAAGCTTTGCCAAAAAATCTGGAAGCTGATTGGTTTCTATGGAGAGCTGCACCATATTTTGCACTCTCCAGTTTTAGTAAATCAACACCTAAGTGTCCTAATGTGATGAAATGTAGAGATTTGCTTCTTGAAATAATCACCACTGTGCCATCACCATGGAAAACCACTCAGCAAAAATGGCCCTTCAGATCATAGTAGGTCAAAACAAGCATATGTTGTTGATCAAACTGGTGAAGACTCCCATACATAATCTAATCCAATCAAGCCGATCATATACGTTACCGGGGGTGTCTCTTTAAATGTTACAACTAGTATTTCAGCTCTGCCTCAAAACTTGGACTTGTGCATGGAATAAAGAAAAGAAAAAATAGGGCAAAACATCAGAAAGAATGCCACTCACATTTAGAAAGTGCATCAATAAACTTGTACAGGCTCCCATACACCATCCGCTCTAATCGGACCAATACTGTACTTTGCTGGTACTGACTTCTCAGTTGTCATGACAAAAAAGCCATCTTGGCTCACAATAATGAAAGAATATCCCCCCAAAAAAGAAAATAAAACTTCCACAGAGTAGTAACCTTACTGTTAAAGTAGTTAGATAAATTATAGAAATATGACCCTTGGGTGGTGAAGATTAGGATGTAGTCAGGTGTATTATAGAAATATGACCCTTGGGTGGTGAAGATTAGGATGTAGTCAGGTGTATTATAGAAATATGACCCTTGGGTGGTGAAGATTAGGATGTAGTCAGGTGTATTATAGAAATATGACCCTTGGGTGGTGAAGATTAGGATGTAATCAGGTGTATTATAGAAATATGACCCTTGGGAGTGAAGAGTAGGATGTAGTCGGGTGTACTATAGAAATATGACCCTTGGGTGGTGAAGATTAGGATGTAGTCAGGTGTATTATAGAAATATGAGCCTTGGGGGGTGAAGATTAGGATGTAGTCAGGTGTATTATAGAAATATGACCCTTGGGTGGTGAAGATTAGGATGTAGTCAGGTGTATTATAGAAATATGACCCTTGGGGGGTGAAGATTAGGATGTAATCAGGTGTATTATAGAAATATGACCCTTGGGGGGTGAAGAGTAGGATGTAGTCGGGTGTACTATAGAAATATGACCCTTAGGAGGCATCAGAAAGGACTTAGTCAGGTGTTTTATAGAAACATGACCCTAGGGGGCCACAGAGAGAACATAGTTAGGTGTATTACAGAAATATGACACTTGGGGGTGGCAGAGGAAACTTGCAATAAAGGAATATGACTCTTGAGGTAGGGAGTGGCAGAGGGGACATAGGTTTATTATAGAAATATGATCTGGGGGGAAGGGTGTCACAGAGAGAACATAGTCAAGTGTATTATAGAAATATTAACCTTCGGGTGGCAAGTGGAAGTGGGGGTTATCAAAGAGGACTTAGTCTGAAGTATTATAGAATTATTAACCTCAGGGGAAGCAGGGAGGACGTAGTCTGATGTATTATAGAAATATGTCCTTTAGCCACAGTGTAGTCACAGAGGGAACTTAGTCTTAGGTGTATTATAGAAATATGAACCTTGGGAGGTGGAGAGGAGGATGCAGTCAGGTGTATTATAGAATAATTACCCGAGGGACGGGGGTTACAGAGAGAACGTAGTCAGGTGTACTATAGAAATATGACCCTTGTGTGTGTGTGTGTGTGTGGGAGGGGGTGACAGGTGGCAGATGGGACTTAGTCAGATTAAGAGTATTAAAGAAATATGACCTTTGGGGGGTGGAGACGAAGACACAGTCAGGTGAATTATAGTAGTACTACCCTCAGGGACAGAGAGGAAGGCGTAGTCAGAATGATAGAAATATGACTTTTGGGGGTTGGAAGAGAAGATGTAGTCAGGTATATTTTAGAAATATGACCCTCTGGGGGTGGCAGAAAGGACATAGTCAGGTGTATTTTTATAAATTTGATCCTTGGGAGGTGGCAACGAAGACATACTCAAGTGTACTATAGAAATATGACCCTTAGGGGGGCAACAGGGAGAACATAGTCAGCTGTATTAACTAAACATAACCCTTGGGGGGCAGCAGAGAGGATGTAGTCATGTATATTATAGAAATATGACCCTTGTGTGTGTGTGTGTGTGGGAGGGGGTGACAGGTGGCAGATGGGACTTAGTCAGATTAAGAGTATTAAAGAAATATGACCTTTGGGGGGTGGAGACGAAGACACAGTCAGGTGAATTATAGTAGTACTACCCTCAGGGACAGAGAGGAAGGCGTAGTCAGAATGATAGAAATATGACTTTTGGGGGTTGGAAGAGAAGATGTAGTCAGGTATATTTTAGAAATATGACCCTCTGGGGGTGGCAGAAAGGACATAGTCAGGTGTATTTTTATAAATTTGATCCTTGGGAGGTGGCAACGAAGACATACTCAAGTGTACTATAGAAATATGACCCTTAGGGGGGCAACAGGGAGAACATAGTCAGCTGTATTAACTAAACATAACCCTTGGGGGGCAGCAGAGAGGATGTAGTCATGTATATTATAGAAATATGACCCTTAGGGGGCAACAGAGTGGATGTAATCAGTGTATTTCAGAAATTTGGCCATTGGAAGGTGGAAGAGAAGATGTACAAAGGTGTGTAGAAATATGACCCTTTGAGTGGAGGGGGTGGAGGTGGCAGAGGGACTGTCAGGTATGTTAAGGAAATATGATCCTTGGGGGGTGGAGAGGAAGACATAGTCAGGTGTATTATAGAAATATTACCCACTGGAGGAAGCAGTGAGGATGTAGTTAGGTGTATTATAGAAATATCTCTCTTGGGGGTGGCACAGAGGATGGAGTCAGGTGTATTTTAGATATATGTTTCTTGGGAGGCAGGAGAGAAGTGTATAATAGTAGTATAAAAGTAGTTAAATGTATAAAAGAAATATGACCCTAGAGGTTGGGTTGGGAGGGAGGGGAGGGTTACAGAGCGAATGCAGTCAGGTATATTGTTGAAACAAGGGGGGGGGGGGGGGGGGGTTGCAGAGGGGACTTAGTCAGGTGTATTTTAGAAATGTGACTCTTGGTAGGAGGGAAAGGGGCAGCAGAAAAGATGTAGTCAGGTATGTTTTAAAAGGGCGTCAGAGAGGATGTAGTCAAGTGTATTTTAGAAATACGACCCTTGGGGATCAACAGAAAGGAATTAATCTGGTGTATTATAGAAATATGACCCTCAGGGAGACCACAGGAAGAACGTAGTCAGGTGTATTATACAAATATGACCCTTGGAGGGGGCTGAAAGAAGGATGTATTTAGGTGAATTATAGAAATATGACCCTTGTAGGTGGCAGAAGACCTGTAGTCAGATTTGTTATAGAAATATGACTCTCGAATAAGAGGGGGCCACAGAGAGAACCTAGTCAGGTGTATTATAATAATAGGATCCTTGAGGGAAGTGGGTGTCAAAGGGGACTTATTCAGGTGTATTATACAAATACAACCAGAAGTGCTTGTAGTGTGGCTGCTTTGGACATGCAGCTTGGAACTGTGGTCTGAATCCAAAAGCATCTGCAAGCCGTCGTTAAACTAGGGGCTGAGGGACGACAGCCAACACAAGGTCTCATCAGACCAGAGGCTATGGTCACACCGAGTCCAGTAATTAATGCCCTAGTACAGGGGTCTGCAAACTGCGGCCTGCAGGCCGGTTGTGGCCCTTTGCTTGCTTTTATCATGCCCTTGGGGCATTCCACTGATACGAGGTACTATCCCTTCAACTGACACCAAAGACAAGGCACTATTCCCCCCACTGACACCAACAATGTGGCACTATTCCTCCCACTGACATCAATGATGGGGCACTATTCCTCCCACTGACACAAAGGATGGGACACTATTTCTCCCACTGACACCAGCGATGGGACCCTATTCTTCCCACTGATACCAATGATCGGGCACTATTCCTCCCACTGTCACCAACAATGGGGCACCATTACTCCCACTGACACCAATGATGGAGCACCATTCCTCCCAGTGACACCAATGATGGGACACTATTCCTCCCACTGACACCAATTATGTAAATATTTTTACCCCCATTTAGTAAACCAAGCCCATGGCATTTGCTTTGCTTGCTTTTATCTGGCCCTTGGGACACTCCACTGATATGAGGCACTATCCCTTCCACTAACACCAAAGACAGAGCTCTATTCCTCCAGCTGACACCAACAATGGGGAACAGTTCCTCCCATTGACATCAATTATGCGGTACTATTCCTTCCACTGACACCAGTTATGGGGTACAGGGGCGGACTGACCATTTGGAAACCCTAATGCTCGGGGGGCCCCATGAGTTGTCAGTCCACCCCTGATAGGGTACTATTCCTTCCACTGACAACAACAATGGGGCACTATTTCTCCCTCTGACACCAAGGATGGGACACTATTCTTCCCACTGACAGCAATGATCGGGCACTATTCCTCCCATGACACCAACAACAGGGCGCTATTCCTCCCACTGACACCAATGATGGGACACTATTCCTTCCACTGACACCAATTATGTAAAAATTTTTTACCCCCATTTAGTAAACCAAGCCCATGGCATTTTCTACTCTCACTGGCCACAGTCTGGCCCCCCTAAAGATTGTTTCAAAAGTTTGG
Source organism: Staurois parvus (assembly GCF_062004578.1). NCBI lineage: Eukaryota > Metazoa > Chordata > Amphibia > Anura > Ranidae > Staurois > Staurois parvus. The sequence continues at coordinate 347,820 of NW_028318265.1, forward strand.
AGACCTCTGCACTAGTCAAAGTCTGGGTATGAATATTTTGAAGGACTTGATGTTACCCTACTTGCTGGCCAAGTTTGAACATTCAGGCCAGCACGGGGCTGGCTGCAGAGCTGCCTGGCTCAACGTGATCTGAGCCTTCGAGGCCTATCAGTGAACAGCTAGACGACAGCCTGAATAGGTGGGGGTTGTCCTACGCCCTTAAGCAAACGTTGCTCTTGGCACCCCTCCAAAAGGTAGTCTGGTCCCTGCCTATTAGGGATCACAAGAAGCTGCAAAGGGCCACAGTAATGGTGGAGCCCTGCAAAATCTAAGGGTACTGGGGGAGTAATTGGCAGCCTGCTCCTTGTCCAAAGTACACAAGGTAAAGGTGCTAGTCCAGCTTATCAATTTGGGAACCTCCTCTATCCTACTTCCTGACTGCACCACCATGGCAGACCTCTACATGGTACCCAGTCACTGCATTTCTGGAGCCCAGCCAGGAGTGGAAGCCATCTGTGCCCTGTTACAGGCTGCCATGATCTCCCTGAATGAGGAACAATACAGACTGCTGCTGGAACAGTTGGCCATGCCTTTTAGGACTATTCCTTACCACAACATCATCTTCTTCATCAGTTGCCGGAAAAACACCTACTGGTCTTTGCAACCAGCCTAGAGGATTACAGCTGCACCTTGGCACTAGAACACCTGATGGGGGGCACTCCACCCATGCCAGGAGGTCAAAGACCTGATTGGTAACATGTTACAGAGTGGGGCCACCCAGGAGAGCTGCAGCCCATGGGCCACCCCCATTGTCTTGGTATAGAAGAAAGATGGGAGCCTGTGGCTCTGTGTGGACTATTGCAAGATAAATGCCTGCTCCTACTGGGATGCTTACCTGTTGCCCAGAGTGGAGAAGGGACAAATTTATTGTATGCCCTTCAGACTAAGTAACGCTCCCAATATGTTTCAGGTCTTGATGGAAAGGTGTTTGGAACATTTCAGTTTTGAGATGTTGGTCTACCTTGATGATATCATAATTTTTTCCAAATCATTTGCAGATCATATTCACCATCTAGCCCGGGTGTTCACCTGCTTAATCATGGGTTATAATTAAAGTCTAGCAAGTGCAGCTTAATGCATCAGAAAATCCAATACCTGGGCCACATTGTGGAGGCGGGGGGGGGGGGGGGGGTTCCCTGAATCTGGCCAAGGTTCAAATGGTACAGGACTGACACTCCCAAAGACTATCACCCAGCTGTTGTGTGGCCAGGCTACACACAAAAAAGGGGGCCCTCACCCTCAATCCAGTACCAGTATCAGAAGCCCTAACAACAAGCCTTTGAAGCTCTCAAACAAAACCTGGCATCTGCAAATCTGCTGGCCTATGCCAACTACTCAAAGCCTTTCTGAGTATATACAAACAGAAGCTTATGAGACACAGGGGCAGTCCTGGCCCAAGAGCAGGAAGGCTGCGATTGAGTGATCGCCTACAACAGCTGCAGCCTTTGGCCTACCAAGCAGAATCCCCATAATTACAGCTCCTTTATGCTGGAATTGCTGGCCCTGGTGTGGGACAGAACGGAGAAGTTCACAGAGTTTCTCACGGAAGCAGAAATAGAGATCTTCATGTATAATAAGTCCCTTGCATACCTAGAAATAGCCAAAGTGGGAGTTCTGGAGCAGATATGGGTCACCCGACTGGCTCGTTACCACTACGAGATACAAGCTGGGGAAATTTAATGGACATGCGGACGCTCTCTCCCACTATCCGGGAGTGACAAAAACTGTCCAATAGTGTGAGAACGATCTTGAGGCAGTAGGATCGTCTTGAGTCCTGGGGCAATGTACTCTGTCTCCAGGCATGCATCCCGCCTGAGCAGCGAGACATGCGGTAAATTGTCATCCCTCATTCACACCTTCTATGGGTATGTCAAGTGCTGCATGCCTCAAGTGGGCACATCGGGACCAACCGAACAGAGGCCATGGTCGGGAGGTACTTCTTTTGCCCACAGTTGGCAGAGTGGGTGCAATGAGCTTGCCAGGAATGCGCAGCCTGTTCCCTGCACAAAGCCTCTACTACTACTACCACGACTATTACTACCTCAGAGCGCCTTGAGCTGGTCACAATGAACTTCCTGACAGTCTTCAGCTCCCCCTTGGGGTTCAGTTATGCCCTGGTCTTCGTTGTCCAAGTTTGCTGTGGTAGTACCCAACAAAGATCGGATGTCCCTGACCACAGCTAAACTGTTTTGGAAATGCATGGTCCAACCGTATGGCTGCCCCAGACGCATACTCTCAGACCAGGGCCCAAATTTTGAGTCCCTAACCATGTCTGAGTTGTGCCATTTGAGTGGTAGCCGGAAGTCTCATACCTCACCTTACCACCCTCAGGGCAATGGGGCTTGTGAATGTTTCGTCTGCACTATGTTGTGGACTCTTAACCAAGGTCACAGAGATCATTGGCAGCAGCATGTGGGGGCCATGGTGTGGGCCTACAACATCACGGTGCATTGAGACATAGGCTGCAGTCCATTTTTCCTGATGTTCGGCCACTTACATGTAGATCTCTTGGTGGACTCTCAAGAGCGCCCCATGTCTGCACACACTGCATATAGAGCATTCAAAGACCCATGCATTTAGTACTGGATAGACACAAGGACTTGGTCAAGGACTCCGTCCTAGGGGAACTGCTGTTGTGACCAGGGGACAGGGTGTTGGTAAAGAACATGGAGTGTTAAAGGCAGAAAGCTGGAACCCAAGTGGGAGCACATCCTCTCTGACCCCACTATGTAGTCTCAGGGGGCCCTGAACCTATTAAAATGTAGCTCCACTGCAACCTGCTGAGACCCTGCATGCTGAATGTGGATTGCTCCGCCAAGCCTGCCAAAGACAGAGAAGACAAGGGCTCCATGGATATCCCATAAGTACAGGAAGTCTCCTTTGAATGGTATCTGCCTCCTCTTGAACCAAAGCCTTCAGCTCCTGAGGATCTTGAAGAAGAAAGACCCATCATAGTGCCTGTGGACAGTCCACAGGCTTCGCAGCAAGAGGCTGCTGGCCCCACTGACTCCCTGGACTCTTCAGAAGATTCAATCTTTAGCAAAGGGGGTGTTGCTGACACTATTGTTCCCCAGCCACCCAAGGCTTGAGTCCCATGTGGTAGATTAGGACTCTGATGGTGACCCCACAGAGGATGATGGAGTTCACCTTCCACTATGGTCTAACTGTGGTCAACTCTCTGCAATTCTATTTTTGTTGTATAAAGTTTTCTGCTATAACCGTTTTATGTTTTTGTTGTTTCTTGTATTGTTCTTTGTTCTGTTTAATGCTGAGGACAGCATTTGTCAAAGGGGAGGGGGTTTTAGGCAGGTGTAGTCTGTATTCTCCACTGCAGGTGGCGCTCAAACTCAGCTGCAATGCAGACGGGAGATGAAGTTGAGAGAAACTGTGACCTTAATGGCCATCTTGTGTCAGGAAGAGTCTATTTAAGACTGACCCCTGAAATTGCACTGCTTAATTCGAGTGGCTAGTGTAGGGACAAGTTCCCCATCTGTTAGGGATAGTGCCAGTGAAAGGTCAAGGACTATTTCTACTTTCTCAGGAAGCAGCTCAGGATCGAGGAAGTACCTTTAGGCCAGACTGACCAGGTTGCACTCTGCTCCTCATGGCACATGCTGTCTGCATCGCTGAGTCTTCAGACCTCACAATTGTAAGTGGCATTGGATGGTGAGTCTAACCACCAGGCCTGATTGTACTATTAACCTACTATTTCAATAGATCATGCTTTGCAACTTGGAGCTCTGCGTGCTTACTGCATACCACACCATGCTGCACCTACCAACACCTGTGTGCAGGCAGTCCCATTCATATCAATTTCAAAGCAGAGGCTGTGCTCCCAATTTGACAACTGTGGGGGTGCGGGTGCAGAGAAAACATAGCCCTCACATGGGTGTATGCTTAAATACATCCTTTTAAGCCAGGCCTTACCGGCCCTATGTTAATTTCTAAATAAAAGTTTTCCACTAGTGTTGGGCTGAATGTTCGAATTGAACCTAAGTTGTGTTCACTGAACCATTGTGTTCATTGACCGTTCATGTTCGCTGAACACATGAATGATATGGGCAATTGGCAGGCTAATTGCCCACCGCGCCCCACAATGCACTGCGCCCTGACAGTGCATTTTGATTGGCCAGTCACAGCACAGGATGACTTCACAAGGGGGCGGGGGTTCACCTTGTGATGTCATGACTGTATTTAAGAATTGTTATCCCAGCACAGCTGTCAGACAACGGGAGCCAGCATCACAAGTGGAGCGTTCTTTTTTTTTTTTTGTGAATGGGTAGCGGTACCATGTACCCCATACTCATTCACATGGGGGGGGGCGGGGTTGTGGGGAAGAGGCCCTTGTGCAAATCAACATGGGGAAAAGGTACTATGGGGGGGAGCCCCCCATGTTAAGGGCCTGTGGCCTGGTATGGTTCAGGAGGGGGGGCGCTCACTCTTCCCCCCCTTTCCTGACCTGCCAGTTTGCATGGATGGATAAGGGTCTGGTATGGATTTTGGGGGGACCCCCAATCCATTTTTGAAAAAAATGTTGGCGGGGGGTTCCCCTCAAAATCCATACCAGACCTGAAGAACTTGGTATGGATGGAAGGGGGACCCTTATTGTTTTTTTCAAAATATTTTTAATTGTCGGGCAATGCCAGCAATTCTTTTTACATTCAGCTGTCAGTGGGGAACACCTTTGACAGCTGAAACATGAATGAATGTTTCACTACTAAAATACCACATGACTTAATAATATAACTCATGCGGTATTTTAGTAACTGAGCGTTATCTCCGATGCCGGAAGATACCACTCAGTAAATTGTATGTGAAGTTCGTGGTCGAACATTCTGTAGGTTTGGCCTATTCTCCACATGTTCAGCTTCTGACTACATAGCAGGACACAGCCTATGATACCATCCTGGACAGAAATGAGTCATCACGCATAATGAAATTCAACCCTGGAAGGGTCCCCAGCCACTAACTGGTGCACTGATCGCAGATCTTTAATGTAAGATGTAATGTGATTATTATGGAGGCCACAGACAGGTCAAAAACCGGCCGTTTAAAAAAAAGAAAAAAATGAAAAAGCGGTCTTTCAATAGGCCGACGTTACCACCAATGGTAAAAAAAAAAAATTGGCCGATTTTCGTCCCATCTACAGCCGGCATTTAATTACTTCTGTCCCTTGCAGAGAGCTCTGCTATTATATCTGACATGAAAAAGTATTGCGGTTGCAACAATGTATCCATTTGTATCCATTTTGGATACAGATGTTTTTATTTGGATACAAATAGATACATTGTTGCAACCGCAATACTTTTCATATAAAATATAATAGCGGACTGGAATTCTTCTTTTTCTTCTTCTTCTTGCAGGTCACCGCTCATGCGCAGATTTTTTATCGGTAAAACGATCGATTTGCCCATCATTGCCAGGAAAATCCGACGATCGGCAAAATCGGACGATTTTTTTCCAACTTTACCGATGAAAAAAAAATGTGCCCAAACCCCGAAAAACGTCCGACCAATTAACCCACTAACGGTGCGAAAATCGGGCAATTTTTTTTGCGGCTGAAAAATCGGACGATTTTCGACCCGTCTATGGCCTACATTAGTCTTCAGTACAGGCACCACTGCACTTCATTAAAGCAAAATTCTGATTTAAAGTAGAATTAAAGGCAAAACATTTTTTGATTTTTAATTTTGGATAGAGTAAGGGAGGTTATATCCCCCGTCATGTTTTTTTGCCACCTGTGTTCCAAGTGACAGCAGAACTAGTGTCCCCTTTGAAAGATTTCCTCCTATTCCTGTTCTAGTGACCACACGAAATTTAGGATTTTCTTTCACTTTCACTCTCGGTGACTATGGTAATTAGGACAAATAGAGAGGGTGAATATCTCTAACAAGGGCACAGAAAGCAATTAAGCTATATTTTAAAGTCTGGCTTCTGTTTGCTTTATGCATGTCTAAAGTTCCACCATATTCATGCGAAACATGATTAAAAAATGACCCTTTTAAAGTAGTATTCCAGCTAATTCAAACAAGTAGCACACCAGCTAATGCACTGTTATGTTAATGTTGTCAATTAAATAAAGCTGTAAGTAAAAACAAAAGATGTGTTACACACCCATGCCCCTTTTGTTATTGTTATCAGCAGGCACAAATTGTGGACACATTTGCTAGGCCCTTTTTTTTTAGTTAGTGATGACTGGGTTTGCATAGGTTCTACAGTGAATCAGTGAACTATTACAGGTCTGTAAGCAATCACAGACCTGCAATTAACAGAATCAGTAATGACCATTACCTTTAACTTAACTGCCATCCATCACTGGGCTGAGGTGTCTTCTTCCAAATTATAGCTGAGAAACAAAATCCTACACAAAGTGCGTCCTTTTCTGCTTTGGGAGGGGTCGGATGAATTGATCAATTTATAAAAAAGAACTATTTCAGGGCTCATCCAGGACTGAGACGGTTCATTCTGGTTTGCCGTCTGCCGTCAGTCTCTCTGGACCCCGAAGGCAGCAAATACTGATGTGGGAAAGACAGGAAAGAGAAAATACCAGAAACTATTAAATTCCCTTTCTCATTTTCTGCTGATAAGAGATGAGGGAAATTCAAATTTCTACAAATTTTCATGTTTCATGCCTGGCAAATTGGTTTGTGAAGGTCGTAGTGAAATAAAAATATTGTAATTCTGAATTTTCTGTTGGTCTCGATGACATTCTACTCTTCAATAGATTGTCCTCCCCGAGCCCTCACTAAGCAGTTAGTGGTAGATGCAGTGCTAAGACAGTTAGCACATTACACTGGTATCCCCCATGAGATAAGACAACATGAAGAGGAAACACTGAGAAGTACACATCCCAGAAACTATTTATTACATGTGTGCACAACTTGAGGCTCCATGCACACTAGCATTTTTTTTAAGCTCCTAAAAGTTGTTATCAGCCATTTTTTTTTCTGCTGCTAGAAGCTAAATAGTATTATCCTGTGTCCATGCAGAAAAAAAAATAGTTTTGGAGAGTTTTTTGGAGCAGTTTTCTGGCAGAAAAAAATGCTCCTAAATGCTACTAAAACATTCCCAACAGCTTTTTTCTAGTTTTTTTTCCCTACATGTACTGTAAAAACATTAATAAAATGCATACGTTCCTAAAACGCTACTACAAGCCGGCACAAAATCTCTATTATGTGCATTTTTCTTTTCTAGTGTTTTTTGAGCTTAGGAAAAATGCCAGTGTACATGGAGTCTAAATCCTTTCTACTACATCTCCCAACAAAAATACATCTACAAAGCCATTTTATGAATCAATATAAAACAATATAATTATAGATCAATATAAAACATAAAAAGTCATTTTAAAATTACTTCAGTTCCAAAATGGAAGTTTAGCTTAAGGTGGACCTGTACTATAGAAGCAGAAGACTGGTTAGTCACCAGCATTGCCTGTAGTCTCCCTGCAGCTGACTTTTTCCCCATTACTGACTCATCACGCATTTGCGCTGCTTCTGGAGATGGCCATCTTGACAGAGGCAAGGCTTTGCTTCATGTAAGAACCTCCAGCAAGGAGATCAATGAGAAGCACAGTAGTGACATCACCTAATCCCATTCCAAATCTCCGGAGAGTCAAAGGCAGCAGTGCCTTAGATCTCACACTGTAGTTGAACAGTTATGAGGGTGTCAGAATGTAGTGCTCCTGCTCTATCACAGCTGCTGTTTTCATTCCAGCATTCTGGTTTTGGTTGTAATACATTATCTCTGTCTGTCTGTCCACCTGCAAGGTAACCTAGAATACTAGGAAGTCATACCTCCCATCTTTTGAATTTCAGAATGAGGAACACTTGAGGGAGGAAGTGAACTGCGGCGTGCATGGCAAAAAGTGGTGTGAACAAATGCTTAACAGTGGGAGGGGCCTAAGGGGCGTAGTTAAACAAAACCTTCCTTCTACCTACAGTATAAAATATGCTTTGATTGCTGTCCCACAAGCAAGAGTCTCACAGACACAAACCCCAGCACAATTGAAAAAAAAAGAATAAAAAACATCCATTACAAATGGTTTTGCACAAACTGTGGATGAGTGCGTTACAAAAATTGTGTTAGGATTCAGGAATGCATTATGCACAGACCGCAAGATTCAGGAGTGTGTTACATACAGAGTGCAGGATTCAGGAATGCGTTATGCACAGAGTTCAGGATTCAGGAATGCATTATGCACAGAGTTCAGGATTCAGGAATGCATTATGCACAGACTGCAAGATTCAGGAGTGTGTTACATACAGAGTGCAGGATTCAGGAGTGTGTTACATACAGAGTGCAGGATTCAGGAGTGTGTTACATACAGAGTGCAGGATTCAGGAGTGCGTTACATACAGAGTGCAGGATTCAGGAATGCGTTACATACAGAGTGCAGGATTCAGGAATGCGTTACATACAGAGTGCAGGATTCAGGAATGCGTTACATACAGAGTGCAGGATTCAGGAGTGCGTTACATACAGAGTGCAGGATTCAGGAGTGCGTTACATACAGAGTGCAGGATTCAGGAGTGCGTTACATACAGAGTGCAGGATTCAGGAGTGTGTTACATACTGAGTGCAGGATTCAGGAGTGTGTTACATACAGAGTGCAGGATTCAGGAATGTGTTATGCACAGAGTGCAGGATTCAGGAATGCATTATGCACAGACCACAATATTCAGGAGTGCGTTACATACAGAGTGCAGGATTCAGGAATGCATTATGCAGAGATCGCAAGATACAGGAGTGCGTTACATACAGAGTGCAGGATTCAGGAATGCGTTACATACAGAGTGCAGGATTCAGGAATGCATTATGCACAGATTGCAGGTTTCAGAAGTGCGTTTCATACAGAGTGCAGGATTCAGGAATGCATTACGTACAGAGTGCAGGATTCAGGAGTGTGTTTCATACAGAATGCAGGATTCAGGAGTGCATTTCATACAAAGTGCAGGATTCAGGAATGCATTATGCACAGAGTGCAGGATTCAGGAATGCGTTATGCACAGAGTGCAGGATTCAGGAATTAGTTTCATACAGAGTGCAGGATTCAGGAATTCATTTCATACAGAGTGCAGTATTCAGGAGTGCATTTCATACAGAGTACAGGATTCAGGAGTGCATTTCATACAGAGTGCAGGATTCAGGGAAGTGTTATGTACAGAGTGCAAGGATCAGAAGTCGTTTAAAGCACAAAGACACTAATTAAACATACACGTATGTTCTAAAATCTTGATTAACAGTATACAGGAGCTGAAGCAAGAATGCAGGCATCAGATGGATAACAAACGAGTGCCTCCGGACAGGACCTGCAGTAGTGTGAACATCCAGCACAGCCAGGGATCGGCGGGGGTACGGCTGCAACTCTGAAAGCTGTAAGTGAAAGATTATAACCTCAGATTTTTAGAGTAAATTGTTTTTATTTACTGTTTTGCGAACCTTCAGTTTTCACCTTTTCACAAAAGGCGCCAGTTAAAATTTACAAATATTTGTTATTTATTAACTCAATCCAGTTTTAGATTTTTTATTTAGTAGGATTTAGCAGGAATTTTGTAAACAATACCTTCTTTTTATTCTACTGGGCCTATGATTTTATGATATGGTTTGGGGGGTCTTTTACAAACTCTGAAAGCTGTAAGGGAAAAATAACAAAACAATGGAAAAATTGCAAAAATGGTATGGCCACCTGAGTTTAAAAGTGGAGCACAGGGCCTAGCAGCAAAAACGTTAAAGGTAAAGTTCATTTTTACACAGAGGAATGTCGTGGGTTCCTTTAACATAAAAAAAATCAATGCTTTAAAGGAGAAGCTCGTGATGAAAAAGAAAACAAACAATCACACTCACCTACATGGATCTATCCCCTGCCGCTTCTAAGACCAGGAACTGAGCGATCAAAGACTGCTGATTGCTCAGTATTCAGTGAGCTGGTAACTGTCAGTCCTACTTCACTACTTCTTTACCTCTCCTTTATAGGTTGCATCTTCTAGTTGCATGTGTAAGCCGTGTACCGGGGTGGGCTCCCCAGGATACAGTGAAGTCACGAACGAGGAAAGCAACCTCAACACCAGCTTTTGCCACAACAGAATTTTACTTAGATGTGGCAAATAAACACAACCACAAATGCTGGAAACATACAATACATTTACATACACCCAGCCCAAAGGCTGAGACCCTTGTGCTGCACAGCACAGCACAGCGCCTTCTGATGGATGAAGGTAGAAAGTGTAGTAATTTACCTACTGGCGGGCACAACTAAGCTGCCACACCTTACCTGTTATTACCCTAAAAGAGCAAGAATCAGTGTATGGGTGTATGGTATGGGCTAGCCTGCGGTGCAGCACAACAGCTTACAATCTTACACAAATATACAGTATTTCCCCTCCCATAACTGGTCCTGTAGCACATGCCTGAGTACTCCTGAGAAAAACGCCAATCTGGCTTGAGTTTGTGGGATTTTATCAGCTCTCCAATGTGAAATGTCACTTTAAGTTGTGGAGTCCTTCCAATAATCAGTAACAACACTTGTGGCCTGACACAAACAGGGACCCTAACTAACTATAGGCCTGGACTCAGTCTCAAGGTGCCAACACTGAAATGAGGTGCGTGCACAATCTTACCGACCCAAGTCCGCTTTGCATCCGCTGGTGACTCTGAACAGAACAAATGTTTCTGCAACAAGCATGCGGTATCGCAGTATATGCTGCTTAATTCCTCTGCTCTCAGCAGCATTCATGGCAGCAATCTTCCTTTCTCTGAACAGGATCAGGGTCTTGGACACAATCAGCTTCACTTAGCTGCAGCTCTGGTTACTGAGGGATGCTTTCACACCTGGATGTCATCAGATTCTCAGCTCACAGGGCCCCTTATTCACCATGCTCCAAAACATGGCTTCTCTCTCTCCTTCCTGTTCTCTCTCCACTCTGTGTGAAAACCCCACCTCTTCATGAATATACAAATATCTATGCAGTCTGAGGCTGTGTTAGAAAAACAGTGACATCTTGTGGCTAAACCGCAGAATGTCAGTCAAAACATTTAATTTACTCCACACAATAATTTACTTCCACACAAACAGTGTTCAAACAATGAGAGCTGTTTCCCCATCTCACACATGTAATGATATAATTGTCATTAAAATATATTTATATAGTTCTGGCATACACTGTGGTGCTGTACCGAGCACAATGAACTAGTGCACTAAAAAGCTTACAAAACCACCCCAATGTATAACTAGTCCTTGCAGTAAGGTGCACATGCAATGATAATGCATCACAAACAAACAAAAATTTTCAAGCACACTTACCAGCTAGCCTGCAAAAAAAAGGTCAGGCACTGATGTCGGACGAGAAGGTCTGGCTTGCAGTCTCCACTCTAATTCATCCCAAAGATGTTCTATCAGGTTGAAGTCAGGACTCTGTGCAGGCCAGTCAAGTTCTTCCACCCAAACTCGCTCATCCATGTCTTTATGAACCTTGCTTTGTGCACTGGTATGCAGTCATGTTGGAGCAGGGAGGGGTCATATGCAAACTGTTCCCTCAAAGTTGGGAGCATGAAATTGTCCAAAATGTCTTTGTGTGCTGACGCCTTAAGGGTTCCTTTCACTAGAACTAAGAGGCCAAGCCCAACCCCTGAAAAACAACCCCACACCATAATCCCCCCTCCATCAAACTTTACACTTGGCACAATGCAGTCAGCCAAGTACCATTCTCCTGGCAGCCGCCAAACCCAGACATATCCATCGGATTGCCAGACAGAGAAGCGTGATTTGTCACTCCAGAGAACGTCTCCACTGCTCTAGAGTCCACACTACTGCATCCAATGCTTTGCATTGCACTTGGTGAAGTAAGGCTTGGATGCAGCTGCTCAGCCATGGAAACTCATTCCATGAAGCTCTCTACACACTGTTGTTGTGCTAATCTGAAGGCCACACGAAGTTTGGAGGTCTTTAGCTATTGACTCTGCAGACGGCGACTTCTGCGCACTGTGCACTTCAGCATGCGCTGACCCTGCTCTGTCATTTTAAACGGCTTACCACTTTGTGGCTGAGTTTCTGTTGTTCCCAGTTACTTCCACTTTGTTATAATACTACTGACAGTTGACCGTGGAATAGTTAGTAGCAACGAAATTTCACAGATGGACTTATTGCACAGGTGGCAACCTATCACGTTTGAATTCACTGAGCTCCAGAAAGCAACAGATTATTTCACAAATGTCTGTAGAAGCAGTCTGCATGCCTAGGTGCTTGATTTTATACAGCTGCGGCCATAGAGGTGATTGGAACACCTAAATCCAATGATTTGGAGGGGTGTCCCAATACTTTTGACAATATAGTGTATGTGGAAGCTGCATTTCCTACACCAGGGGTGCTCAACCTGTGGCCCTCAGAGCCCTCTGATGTGGCTCTCAACCCCAAACTAGGGAAGTGCACTTCTTTTAAAGCCTGCAGATTTGGCACATTTTCTGAAAGCGCACCAGAAATCCTGAATGGAGGAGTTTTGGTGCACTTTCAGAAAGTGCATCACAGCCACAAGATATAATAGAAGTCTATGGCAAAGTGCAGCTAACCCACAGGAAAGCCACAGGTGCACTGTGCTGCACTCATGTTGCCTGTAAACTGCAGGGCATCAGTGGGAAAGCAGACTTAGAGATGACTCAGGACAGTAAGAGGATCCTTTACATTTGTGGTTTGGGGGGCAGTAAATCCCCATAGTTGAAATGTGTTTTTACCACACAGACCCAACCACTGGTATAGTGTCAGGGGTTTGCAATGGTGACCCCGCCCCATGCTCCAGGGGGCCCAAGTTTCCTCCATGTCACATTCTGTTTTACACTTGGACAGGAGGGTTGATCCTCTCCATTTTCCTCCTGCAACCACTGAAAGCCATCTTCTCCACCTCTTTCTCCTGCTGGCATTCAACAGCTGCAGTAGGAAAATGTTCTTTATGCAATTCAAAATAAAAAAATCTAAATTCTAACCATTCAATTTCATTGTGGCCCATGACCAGTTACCAAGTCAATTAGGTGGCCCTCATTCTTTGAAAGGTTGAGCACCCCTGGCCTACACCAAGGCTCCTCTGTGTACTGCAGTCTTAACGCTATATTTCTGCAAGTCTCCAAGTTGGAGCCCATATAACAAAGAGCTTCCACAGTCACACATTCATTTCCTTAGAACCAGTCACATCAGTCTCTGCACCAAAAGAGCCTGAACTGTTATATCCCCACTACAGTCACACTCTATTAATACACATTTAAATAGCTCTGACATATTCCGCAGTGCTGTACAGAGAACACTGAGCCATTTACACCTGTATCTGAACCAGAGGAGCTTACTCTCTAATGTCCCCCACACTATTATTAGGAGGCTGCAGTGGGCGGACACACATTCAGCCCCTCCCATGCTGGCACATTCTGAGTACATTTCTGGTCCTGTGTAAATCACGACATTCAATTTTCTTCAATTAACAGATAAGAGGAAATTGAAGGGCAGACGCGCCTGTGAGAGGGTTCTCTGGTCAATGTGCCTCCAACAAACTAATTATTTCAAAACCAAGGAAATCCATTTGCTGTGCTGCAGATGGGGAAATAAAAAAACAGACAAAATGCACCTAATAATGACAGTAATTAATTATATTTTTCACAGAATTAGCAGCTTATGTTGAGCACAGTGAAATTCAGTTTCATCATATACAATATGTTTTAACATTGATAGCTTTTCATGTTTTCTTTCTTAAGGTTACGTTCACATTAGCCTGCATGGTAAAATACATCATTTTATCGCGTAGGCTAGTGCAGTGCCGACTCCGGCTGAGAGCAGTGCAATGCATGTTTCATTGATCTCATTGCACAGCAGAGTGGTGTGTTGTGCTGCTGTGCGGTGACATGTGGTGTCATCAAGTGCAGTGTGGAAAAATGCAGACATGTGGTGTGAAAGGGCACATAGAAAACAATTGTTTTCTATATGCCCAAGCGGTGACCTGCGTTCATCCACCGTGTGTGAACAAGCCATAAATGTTCTTCCTAACACTTAGGGCTAATTTACACCAGATACACTCAGGTGTGTTTTTAAATGCAGCACAAATGCATATGCTAGAAAAATGAACCTAGTTTACACCACTGGGGTGCGTTCATGTACATTAAAAAAAAGCACAGCACGGTGCCTTTTTCTGTACCAGAACACATAATAAAATGTGCATGAATGCATGCAAACACACCACAAATGATCAAATGTGTGTAAGTGCAACTTAGCAAAGAAAATACACTTACATAAATGGATATAGTGCAAATGCACTAAAAACGCACATGAACGCACATGCAGAAATGTACAGTGAACACAGAGATTGTAGTGTAAATGAGCCCATAATTAGAGATGGAGTCTCTTAGTGGCCTTAGATATTATTTGTCTGTTGGCTGTTGGTAGATGCTTGTTCAGAACTGTTAAATAAAGCAAAAACTATGAATCATTATTTTTTTACATCTTTTGTTATATGCAATGCTGGAATAAATGTGGCTAATTAGAATTATTATCAACTCTCCATGAGTTTTGCCTGCTGATTGCCAGACTGGAGTAGTGATGTCAGCTGGAGAAGAGCAGACCCTGCAGAGGAGGAGAAAGTCGGAGTAGAGGGCATAACTATCTGCCTACAGAGAAGATGTGTGACCAGACAGAGATGGAAACTGAGAAGAATGAGAGGAGACCTGTACTACAATGATTGAGCCTGTATTTCAGTGCCCATTTATTGCCCACGTATCATCTTGGTTGCTTGTTTGTCTCAAAATTACTGTCACAATTGCCCTTTTTATTTTCTGTGTTTTGCCACATTTGCCTGAATGTTTCCACAGTGTAGAGTCTCTGTGAGCGTGAAACCAAATCAGTGTTGTTTGTTATGAGACCATATGCATGTAGCACTACACACTTAGGAGTTGCAATAGATTTGGGTCCCCCTATAGTCCTGCACATCCAGGCAACATGCATTTCCTTCACTCAGACTTGCATCAGGAGATATTAACCAGTCCTTGAGCTTTGTTTTGAAGTTTTATTAGGGGATTTAAAACTTGGGTGGGGTAAGGGGTGTATGGGATGCCCAAAGGAATGGCAACAGAGGAGAAACTCCTTAGCAACTATGTACAAGTCTTCACAGCAAAATGTATGCAGGTGCAGGTTTACTCACTTGGTCCCTCTCCTGTGCTGCTGGTGGGTTGGTGGCTGCTACCAGGCCTTCTAGCTGGGCTGTGCCTTTCCTGCATCACAGGTGGTCCTCTCTCAGGGGGCTGGTGAAGTTCCAAGTTTTCAGTTTCCCAAGGTCCTCTTCATGCCGGTGAGTCCCCCTCCACCAGGACCCCCTCACAGGCATCTGTCTCCTGCCTCATATCCTTCTCTCTCTTCCACTCGAACTCTCCTGCTGCTGAGCAGGCTTAATCACTTTTAAGGGTTGTCCTGGCCCCTTGCCAAGCCTCCTGTTGGGGATGGCCAAACTCCCTCAAAAGTGCAGATCAGCCACTCCTCAGATCCACCCACTGCTTTTAGACCTTTCTCCAAAGTTTTAGAGCAGAGAGCTGATCTGCAGAGCCTCTCAGCTCTGACCACAAATTGACCTCTGCTAGCTATCACATTTAGGCTGCTACTTAGCCCTAGCTAACAATTGGAGTCTAGCTCCCCCTAGCTACCTAGGAGGGTGTTACATTCATATTACAGTATTTTACCTACCTCTAAAGGCTTGCAATTATCATACCGCAACAGACTTCCCTAAACACCAATATTTTGGCGACACCCCTAATTTTGCCACAAAAGTACTACCTCCATCTGTAGAACCTTATGGTATTATGTCTCCTAGTCTGAGTGCTGCTGTGCAAGATGCTTATAATAGCAAAATTCTGGTACTTACACTATTATTTATATCAGGTACTTACAGTATATAGCGCCATCAATTTACATAGTGCTTTACATATATTGTACATTCATATCAGTTACTGCACTCAAGGAGCTTACAATCTAAGATCCCTAACTCACATATTAGGAACAATTTAGACAGGAGACAATGAAGCTACCAGCATGTTTTTGGAGTGTGGGAGAAAACCCACACAGGAACAGGGAAACCATACAAACTCTGAGCAGGCAGTGCCATGGTTGGGATTCAAACCGCCAACGTTAAAGCTACTGGGAGGTATTGCTAACCACTTATCCACTGTGATACATTAGCTGCATTTCAAAATGATTTACTGTTTTTTTTTTTTTTTAATAAACGCACAGTAGCATTAATCAAGGTTTTTTCTTAAATACTTACATTTCCATAAAGTTTGAGTTCACTTTTCCTTTAAAGGGTTTTGCTCCTCCACTTACCATACTGTCCTTCCAGACATCTGCGCCATATCATGGCATCTTAATTCCTTCATTTCACTCAGTCAGCTTCAGCAATATAATTTTTTAAAACAGAATAAAAAACAACTACATTTTGAAGTCAAAAGATCTGATAAAATGACATTGTAGAAAAATACAATCATCCCCCTCCCAAGAGAGATGAATTTTTCCTGCGCTTTGTAATCCAGATCTCTGGCCCTCTACAATTTTCAAATCATTGCTTTGCTGACTTTAATAAACACTCCGCTGTTATTTTTGATCAGTGGGAAAGTTGCGCTGAAGGTGGTCAGATTAGATGGGAAGTGTCAGGAAATGGAGCTCCGCGCCTCGGACGTAGAAATGTCGTTTCCAGCTGCATACAGATTTAGCCACAGAGTCTCTCTGTAGGACGTCTACATTACCTGTTCAATCAGCAGAATTTCTCTATATGTGTCACCCTGTGGAAGCATTCTGACCTCTTAGATACAATGAAAAGTAGCGACTTTCTGATCAGAATCTTACCATCATCACTGCACCCCTAGAATACTGTTTTAGAAGAGCCAATATTCCATTTACATTTTAGACTAAAAAAAATGCCCAAATTGAATTTTTGTTCTTTAAATAAATATGACTGAGTACTTTCAGTGATACTTTTTTTATTTGCACTAACATACAATTTTTCAGGACAAGCTTTTGGGGTTTGTCCCCTTCTTCAAGGTTCAAGCAGTACTCCTTTAAATAAATACAAATCCTAAACTTTAATTGTCAAATGTGGAGACCTAAAATTGCTGTTTGAGAGAGCAATCTGACCGTATATAAAGAAAAAACAAACAGTTTTTAGATGGGTCCCTAAATTGGACATAATATATATAGAAATGGTAGTTCCCCCCAACATTACCTGTATACCCAGCCTGGGTCATATCCAATTCTCAGAGATCCCGTAGTCAGTACTGTTCTGTTTCAGAATGGGAACCACCTGTGGACAGAAAGTCCTGTGCAGGACAATTGAATCCTCTCCACATTGATCTCTGTCCCCTGTACAATCAAAGTAACCATCCACAAGCTTGATCATAAGGAATGAACAAATCTGCCTGATTCCAGATATTTCCTGCTGGACCTCACACCTGAGCTTGTGCAGAGTTATAGTTTACAGCAAAGACTAAAGCTGGCCATAGATGGAGCAATTTTCTTTCCTGCAACCACAGGTTGCAGGGAAGAAAATCACACAATTTCCCCATCAACAGTCAGTGTTGATGTCCTTGTCCCCACAGGGAAAACACAGTGATTACTGCTAGCGACTATAATAGCCACTAGCAATAATCGCATGTAAAATCTGACAGGCTGGTACATTCAGCCTGCACTTACATGGTTTGAATCGCGGCCAGTTCCTCCTGAACTGGCCAAGATTGAACCATCTATGGCCAGCTTTAGGCAAGGTTCCATACATTCTCACACATCCAAGTCATCAAAGCTATTTATGAGGATTAAATGTTTGATCAGGTGACCATTTTATTTGTAATATCTAAACTTAGTTATGGAAGTATTATGTGAAAACTTTCTCATTTCCCAGATCCACTAAGACTCCATACCAAGGCAAAACACACCTATCTGCTGGGGGCAACATCTGTACTAAAGAAATGGAACATACAATAATAGATACAGTGTCTTCTGAGTGGATCACCAGGCTGTGGTGGTTCTGACCCTTCACATACCATGAACATATCAACCACACAGTGATTACTGCTAGCGACTATAATAGCCACTAGCAATAATCGCATGTAAAATCTGACAGGCTGGTACATTCAGCCTGCACTTACATGGTTTGAATCTCGGCCAGTTCCTCCTGAACTGGCCAAGATTGAACCATCTATGGCCAGTTTTAGGCAAGGTTCCATACATTCTCACACATCCAAGTCATCAAAGCTATTTGTGAGGATTAAATGTGTGACCAGGTGACCATTTTATTTGTAATATCTAAACTTAGTTATGGAAGTATTATGTGAAAACTTTCTCATTTCCCAGATCCACTAAGACTCCATACCAAGGCAAACCACACCTATCTGCGGGGGGCAACCATCTGTACTAAAGAAATGGAACATACAATCATAGATACAGTGTCTTATTAGTGGATCACCAGGCTGTGGTGGTTCTGACCCTTCACATACCATGAACATATCAACCACAAGACAGCACTGGGTAACATGGAGGAGAAGAATTCAGGATGCCAGAATTTGGGTTGACATTCTGAAGCAGGAGAGGACTGGGAACACTGGCCCGGAGGGCACACACAACCAACTAGCCCTTTCATAGTAGGGACATATTTTTGTAGGTGAAATAATGTACACTACACAAAGTATGCTATGATGCCTTGGTAATTGCTGTGAATGGTGAAAGTTAGGTGTTTCTAAATGATATGATTTATTGTGACATTTTCAAATCTGCAAACACCAGTTTCTTTTGTGAATCTCTGCATTCAGTCACATCACACCTCAAAGTCGCAAAGGAAGCTGCTGCTGGAGGACTTCCCTTGGCTATGATAGCAAGTTGGGATGAGGAAGCATTATAATGGCCAATATGTGTCAGTGACTGCAAATCCAACTCTAGTGGTGAAGTGTTTCTACTCAGGACCACCCACCCAGCAAATCTTATTGGTCACTGTGATTTGCAGCTCATCTGGTCAATACCTGCAGATGACAAAGGCCAGTGCTCCAACTAGGGGAGCAGAAATAGAACATTCTCTTCCAAACAGCTTTTGGAGAGTCACGTGTCCCTGTTTGTGTCACACACAAGTGTTTTCCCCTCGGCTGTGCATTTCTAAAGGGTAAACAAAACACAACCTGGAGGAGCATCTGAATAGGTAAAGAAAGCACATATTGGAGGCCCAGCAGCCAGCCTGGAGCTCGTGGCCTTTCGATAAGATATTTCCATAGCAGTTTATTAAAGCAGCAGCACAGCAATGGTATCGGCACAATCCATTGTAAGTGCAAAACTCAGCATTTCACAGACTTGTGAGAGGCTCCGGCCTAATATCGCTCCGGCCTCAACAAATTTACGGTTCACTTCTATTCTAATAAATCTCCAATTGTAAACTAATGAAAAGAGCCCACTATACCTCCCTCATCCCGCCGCACAAAAGGAAGCAATTTGAAAATGTTTGACAAAGTAACAGAGCACATCATCAGCTCGCAGGAACCTCATTCCCGTCCTCCATATATTGCATTATCATTCATATTAAAGAATAACCCAATGGCACTTATTTGCAGCAAACTAAATTACCACACAATCAATAATGCATTCTAGTTTAATCTGAAATTTCAGCATGTGTGATATTCCGTCTTCAGTTAATATCTCTCTGTACCGCTATTGCAATATTTCTATAAGAGAATTACTTGACTAAATAATCAAATGTTAAAGGAGCCAGCCGCCAGATATTAATCTGCTCCGTCGATGGCTTAATGTAGCCAGGAAGTGGGGAGAACAGGCAGGTAGGCAAATATTGCCAGAGATAAAGGGGGAATTATCAAGCGTTTTAACTATTTCACAACGGAAAATGTCAATAATGGAATGTTTTATGCATTTGCAGTAGTTCTGCTTTATTGCCGATTTACATATAAATTGCCTTATTTGAGACGGAGGACTTTTTCTTTTACATATCTGTTTATGATATGCATCTCTGTGCTGAGGTGTCAGAAAGACGCTCGGCTGCCTTCCCCATTTCCAGACGGAAGTATCGAAAATATCCCCATTAACCCCTTAGTAATGACGCAGCCGTAGGTTAATAATATGTTTGCGCTAGTTGTCTAACAAAATCTAAGTATAATGACATTTCTGATGGAGGAGATGCGCTCGATGTGCAGCAATTCATTGTCAGACGGCAGAATGAAAGTCACGGTGACCTCCGGGCCGCGGCCCACAACGATAACGCTTGCTGATATCTGTAGAGACAAGGACAGTGGGTGGCACTCCAGACCAACAAGGGTTAATTGGCCTGTTTTATCATTGCAGTGACTTCTTTTTATTGCCTTAGACTGAAAAATTTAATAAAATGTAATATACTGCAATAGACAGGGATCGAGGAGCTACAATAACAGCAACCTCTTCACGGAAGGACAAAATTGCTCTCCACCCAACGTCCCTATACAGGTCCTGGGCAGAAACATTTCCCAGATTTCCCTGGTATAAGTCATTTTTCCAGATTCTCACAAGCATTGACTCCAGAAATTCCAATAAGAGAGTATTGTGAAAAATTGAGGATTGGCGGCCATGATGTAGCAGCGGCTTTATCACTCTGCAGGACGGTCGTGTGACCACACGGTGCCAGGTGTCCAGTGACAAATAATTACAGGAAATAGAGGTGAAAAGGATGGTGGCCATGATGAATCAGTAACTTAATCCATACAAAGGATTATGGGAAATACAGGATTAGCAGGCAGAATGGATCAGAAGACTACCTACAGGACAGTCACGTGACCATAGTGCCAGGTGTCTTGTAACAGAGGACTATAGTAAATAGCGGCTTGTCAACAATGGTTGTGCCCTTTCTTGTAATAAAACAATGGTGATATATACTGTATATAGTAATTAAATATGTAATATATGGGTCTATGGGGTTCATGAAGTCACTCTACAGGCAGGCTGTACAACTCTCTGACTAGCAGAGACCCCCAACCATCACAGCGCTGAATATTATCAGTAAAACAGCAGCGATCTGGAGGTAGGACTGCCTTTTGGGAGGCTCCTCCTTGGTAAGCAAAAGCAGAGTGAAATTTCTCCACCACCCTTTACACAACCAGACAACTATTGACCAACCAAAACACAGGTCTTTTTACTGATGTACACTTTGTGGGGATGATGATGACTGATGATGATTAAAGATTAGAATGTATGATGATGAGGAGGATGTAGATGATAATTGATGAAAATAATTTTAGGTGATGATACCTGATGATAAATTACAATAATGGTTGATAATGAAAAGGAGTATTGGGATGACAAACTGATGATGATAGATGATCCATGATGGCGATGAAGGAGTGAAGTTAGTTCTGCACTCCTGTGACTCATTTTCAGCTGACAGCAATCTAAAACCCGCTGTTTACTGATGTCACACAGCTGGTCCAGGCTGGGGAAAGATCGAGACCATATGGTCAAGTTCCACCCAGGAGCCTGGACCCGTACCTGGCTCTGCCTCTCAGCAAGCCTTTCCCTTTCCCACTCTCTCCACAGCCCAGTGCTCCACTGAGCGATTGGGGGGGCAAAGCAGAGAGCGGTGACTGACAGGTGTTGTAACCAACCACTGGCTGGTGTCGTAACTGACCACTGGCTGGTGTCGTAACTGATCACATGTGCAGCACCATGGCAGTTGCAGATAAAATAAAGGCAAAAATGGCAGTTTCCTGTGCTATACAGGATAGGAGAGTTTAGTTCTGCTTTAATAAGTTCTTTTATTGGCAGAATATTTAGGGATCAGATTGGCGGGTTGAATTGTATGCAGTAATGGAGGAATATCAGAGGTCTCAAGTCTCCTCTCCTATGGGCATTTTATAGTTTGTCAGATGATGTGAGCAATACCAGGACAGGTGGGCCTATAGGTTGTAGGATTTGTAGCTCTTCCATTAAATCACAAGAGGTGTCCAGTCATAAAGGTGATCTCTCAGAAACTCCTCTATCTAAAGAAAGTGCAGTTTTAGAGCAGCAGGGCCCATGAAAAGGACGCCTCTCGCCCCTCTTCCCCCCAATCACTGGAGAATGGCTTCTGCGATTTCATAATAAATATGAAATAGCTAGAGCTGATAAACAAGCCGACTTGGACCACCAAGTTCCAATCACTCCGAACTTTGTGTATCTTATCTGTGACGCAGCCCGATTGCCTCTACAGCTTACCATATGTTATTCTAATCCAATTCAATTGGTATTCCAGCGTGGAGATGTCAGGGGATACAAGAAATTGAAAAACTTCTTTCCTGTCTGTTCAGTATTATCATTTTCTGTGCAAAACATAGAAACAGCTTCACTGAACTAAACATTCACAATATAAAGCACAGGATGGGAGGCCGCCGCGTCCGCTGCCTCATTTTACTTTCATAATATTCCACTTAGAATACACATGTTCATTTAAAAGCTTTTTACTTGCAAATTTGTGGTGAACCTCCGGTAATCTGCTGGTTATAATCCGAAAAATAACGGCTCTGTGTGACTGGCATAGACCACGGGAAGAGGCTAATTATATTCTGCGCCTTTATGACATTCTTATATTATGTATATCCGCAGAAAACGTTCTGATAAATCCTCCGTTCCAAGACTTCTCCTACTCAGCCCTCGTGTGAAGTACTCTACTGACGACCTTCTTAATGTTTTAAGGGTTCCTGCCAATGACAGATAATGGCCTTGGGATTAGACATGACAACATTGTAAAAGACCTGTAATCACATTATATAAAAATAAAATGTACACATGGCAGACACTGTACACTGGCCAGGCATCGATGAGAGCTGTAGTGTGCACAGGAGGCGCAAATATTCCTGTTCATTCCCTGGTAGAGCCTCTGGATTTACAGCATGGCTCCCCCTCCCCTTCCTGCCAACTGCAAGTTTACATATTTGTGCCTAGCAGGATGCCAAGAATGAATGAAAAGCCAAGGCCCAGGCAGGTATCCTGGGTACACCCCTTCTTTTTCTTTTCTTTATTTCTATCTCCCTTCAGCTTCATATTTGCTGGAGTATGAAAAGTGTTGTGTAAAGTTTACATCAGGAATTTAGAAATCTGTCCACATTTACACCACCATAATCTGTAGAATATAACCACTCAACCTGGAACATAATTTTCTCCCTTAATTGAGATTACTTGTTTCTTCATTGTTTCCAATCACTATTATAGTGTCTACAAGACAGATATATAGACAGACAGACAGACAGACAGACAGACAGACAGATAGATAGATAGATAGAACAAGACAGGCAGTTATTACTCTGAATAGTGGTGACATTTAACCCCTATAGTGCCAGCTGGTTCTTGGATTTTGCACTGCACCAAAAGTCAATGTTGGAGCTCCATTCAGATATTAGAACGAATAAAGAAGGAAATCTTCATTGTGGTGAATATTTCATCTCCCAGCTCGATATTCTGAAGTCGTACAGCCTGGAAAGATCTGGCCATGAAAGGGAAGAAGCCAGGCGTGTGGTTTGGGATTTTCCATCATAAAACATGGATAGCGTACAATTCTCCTTCTCGCCTTTGATTTGTTCAGATATGAAAGCGGTAAAAGTTCTGTGCCATCTGTGAATATCCAAGCTAAGGGAGTCATGCAATACAGGGACCATGATTGCCCAGATTTGCAAATTGTATGCATGCCCTATCATCTCCAAGAAAATCTTCTAAATATGCTCCTGCACCCCAAGTAATGACAACAGAAAATTGGAGGAACTGGGACCACCATGTAATGGCCACAGCAGATGTAGGAAATGGAGCCACAATATGATAGCCACAGCAGATGGGCAGACCTGGGACTGCTGTGTAATGGCCATAGTGGATGGGTGCACCTGGAATCCCCATGATAAAGAGGGGAAGAGAGGAATGGGGGTAGAAAAGTGGAGATAACTATTTCTTTATAGTAAAGTCAGGTGTAATCAGCAAACAAGGCAGCGATTATCAATCATCAGTTAGCGAGATATAGAATACCTACATGGACTACTGCACATTCTTACATAAGGATGAACCAGAAACTGCTGTCTTGTCAAACATATGATGGATCAAGAAGGGTTAAAGCTGCAGCGTCCGTCCGATAGTAAATTTTTGTTTCTCTCTGCTGGGCCTGGTGGTTTAAATGAAGCGGAGCTGACAATGCGTCCTACATACTGTTACGCCATAAAACCGTCTTTATGAGTGCGGAGAGAGATTATTGGAAACGTGATGCAGCAATCGTGGAAGATCGCCAACATTGCCAAGCTAAACTTTCCATCATTCTCTCCGAAATAGAGACTTCCTGCGTTATTTATAGGATGCAACGATGGCTGTCTCACCTGTCTTCCTTTAGTTATCAATTGCTCCATCTATATCCATCTAGTCCTAGGAGCAATATAAACATTCTGAGTTGTCATTAGAGCAAGATATGAAGGAAAATCCTTCAACGTGACACGTGTTCTTGCAACAAGTGGGAATTCTATTCACTTTGAAAAGATTTCCTCTTATTTCCTTTTGTGGCTCCAGGAGAGGAAGTGAGGGGAAATCTCCCCAGGGGGACAAAGGCAGCAAAAAAAATCATGAAAGAGGTTTTAACCTAAATCTAAAAAAAATTTGGGTTTATATTAAGTGTAATGCTGTCAGTGAACAGTTTGCTACTTTTTCTTGGCTGCATTTTGCAAATATCAGTTTGCCAGTCATATGCATTGAAACAAATGATAACTGAGTGCAGCTAGCACACGATGAAGCAATAGGTACTGGTGAGATGTGAATGTTACCTTATTGGTCCCTAAGGACAACTTATCACCGATATAAATGGTGACAACAATATTTATTATATGCCTGTTAGTGCTTCAGTGCTGCCCCACGTTTCTGATGAGTATACATGTACAAATAATGTACATATAGCATAGTAACTGACTTCCAACCATTGATCATTGTCAGTATGCCCTGGTCAATTCACAAAACACCATTTCTTACCCACCACACAGGAGGTCTTTGAGAGGCTAAATACTATTCTTCATCCTTACTCTTATGTATAGTGAGAGTTACAGTAATCTACATGTTAATATAAGAAAATGGCCCTCATTAATCAATTACAAGATTTATTGTGTGAGCTGCAAATAGGAGGAATCATGCTTTTCTATTTGGTGGCGAGAATATTAGAGTCTAAGCTCTTCTGGTGCAGGGACCATTGTGACTGGTTCTGTGTTTTCTGTACAGCACTACAATATATGTCAGAGTTATAACAATGTGTGACTGCAGTGGGAACATAAGAGTGTAAACTCCTTTGATGTGGAGACGGATGTGAAAGGCTCAGTGTTCTCTATAAAGCACTGTGGAATATGTTATATAAATGTATAATACTATTAATGTATGACTGTGGTGGGACATTAGAGTGTAAGCTTCCATAGTGCAGAGAATGATGTGACTGGTTCAGTGTCCTTTGCACAACCCTGAAGTACACTCACCGGTCACTTTATTAGGTCCACCTATTCAATTGTTTGGTAACACAAATTGCTAATCAGCCAATCACATGGCAGCAACTTAATGCATTAGGGCATCTAGACATGGTGAAGATGACTTGCTGAAGTTCAAACCAAGCATCAGAATGGGGAAGAAAGGGGATTTAAGTGACTTTGAACGTGGCATGGTTGTTGGTGCCAGACAGAATGTTCTGAGTATTTCAAAAACTGCGGATTTTCTGAAATTTTCATGCACAACCAACACTAGCGTCTACAGAGCATGGTCTGAAAAAGATAAAACGTCTAGTGAGCAGCAGTTGTGTAGACGAAAATGCCTTGTTGATGTCATAGGTCAAAGGAGAATGGGCAGACTGGTTTGAGTTGATAGAAAGGCAACAGTGACATATTAACATATGTCAATATTATTATTATTATTATTCAGTATTTATAAAGCGCCAATAGTTCGCTCAGCGCTGTACATTACAAAGGGGGACAGAACATGTGACAGAACAATACCAATACAATGCAAAACATGAGAGGATCGAGGGCCCTGCTCTTTCGAGCTTACAATCTAGGAGGGAGGGGATGGTGGCACAGGAGGAGATAGCTGTGGGGGATGGAGTGGTAGGAAGAGTGGAGAAGGTTGGCAAGTTAGCAGGGGGTGGGGTGGGCTTCCCTGAAGAGGTGGGTTTTCAGGGTGCGCCTAAAGGAGAGGAGAGTAGGTGATAATCTGATGGGTTGGGGCAGGGAGTTCCAGAGGATGGGTGACACCCTGGAGAAGTCCTGGAGGTGGGCATGGGAGTAGACTAGGGAACTAGAGAGAAGGAGGTCTTGTGAGGAGCGGAGTGTGTGTGCTGGGTGGTACTTGGATATTAGGTCAGTGATGTAGTTCGGGGCAGTATGGTGGATGGCTTTGTACGTCAGTGTTAGGATTTTGAATTTGATCCGTTGCGCAATCGGAAGCCAGTGGAGGGATTGGCAGAGGGGGGTGGCGGAAATGGAGTGGTTGGAAAGGTGAATGAGTCTGGCAGCCGTATTCAGGATCGACTGAAGCGGGGATAGCCAGCGGCGACGCAGGCCAGTAACGAGGGAGTTGCAGTAATCGAGTCATGATATGATGAAGGAGTGGATGAGCTGTTTAGTGGTTTCTGGAGTTAGGAACACGCGTATTTTGGCGATGTTGCGGAGGTGGAGTCTGCACGAGCTTGTTAAAGATTGGACTTGGGGCTGGAAGGATAGGTTGGAGTCCAGAATGACACCAAGTACTCTGGCCTGCGGGGTGGGTTTGATGGTGGCGTTGTTGGATGTGATGGAGAGGTCAATGGGGGGTGGTGTCCGGGCTGGGGGGAAGACAAGAAACTCGGTTTTGGAGAGGTTCAGTTTAAGGAAGTAGAGCGACATCCAGTCTGATATGTACAATATGGACCAAAATCTCTGAGGAAGGTTTCCAACACCTTGTTGAATATATGCCATGAAGAATTAAAGGAGTTCTGAAGGCAAAATGGTGTCCAACCCGGTACTAGTAAATTTTACCTAATAAAGTGGCCGGAGAGTTTATGTCAGAGCTATTTAAATATTTAATAATGGTTGTGTGTAGCTATGATGGGACATGAAAGTGTAAACTCCTCTGGTGCAGAGACTGATGTGAATGGCTCAGTGTTCTCTATAAAGCATTGTGGAATATGTCAGCCCTAAATAAATGTATAATATTATCAGTGTGTGACTGTAGTGGGAAATTAGAGTGTAAGCTCCATTGGTGCAGAGACTGATTTGGCTGGATCAGTGCCCCTTTTTCAGCACTGTGGAATATCTCTTATTCTATGTACATAGAACCATTTTCCCCTGAATATTCTGGTTACAAGTTGGGACACCGGTGGGTACTATATAATGTCATCCAGAACAATTGTAAGAACAGGGAATTTTGGCCCGTGTATTCTCCCTTCCGCCAATAAAAACAGAAACATTGGCCTTTAAGTAAGTAAATGAGCAAATATTGTCCCAGCGTTCAGGCAGGTTACATCCCCATTTAATTAAACTGGCTCATTATGTCCCTATCTGATTAGTGCAGTACAATCAATTATTCAGTGCACAAACATGGCTCCAGAGCCAGAGGTATGTACGAGCTGCTCGTCTAATTCCAAGGACACTAATTAGGTACAAAGCAAGCAGTCCGGGGAACAATGGAAGTCTCCGGAATACAGGAGGAGAAGGCAAAAAGAAAATGTCTCTTCATATTCTTAATAAGGCCGATCCCTTTCCTTAACAGGGTCAGCAGACGGTAGAAGCTGCGATGAGATGGAGCAGGCTGCGCATCCACAGAGGGCCCCCGGGATTTGCATATATAATGTGTGCTGCTACTTTTGTACTTTATAATCAAACAGTAGGCAATTATCCAAATTATTGACAGCAGATTTCTCATTTCAACTGCAAATTAAGGACATTAATAAAGCTTTCGAATGCAAAAGTGACTAATTAAGAAACGGAATGAAGCTCAGAAGCTGTGATATCAAAACCAGTCCACCACATATTGTGGAAACACAAGGGAACTAATTAGTTTAATTATCAAAACAGCTAATTAAAATTACACACTTGCCCAATTAGTTCTGTGCGCTTTTTCCCTCTTTTAATTGACAGGATGGAGTTAAAAAGGGAGCCGTGTCTTGAAGGAGGGGGCAGGAGCAGCGCTGGAGAACATTTCTGATTGTGTTATCTTGTCAGGTGGTGGGTCAGTAACAGGGAAATTAATGACTCTGAGTTGTATGTAGTGAAATGCAAATTTCCCCTAATCTGGGGATTCAGAGGGATTGGAGGTCAATGTTTGCACTGATCTTCCTGTCTCTCAAACTTGCCCCCAAATCCAGCAGAGCATGTCTTGTGGATATCTGCCCAGTGCTGAGACAGTAGTGACCCTTCTGGTACATGTATGGGAACACCTGTGAAGTTGCACTATAGGTGACACCAGGTCTGGAAAACAGTGCTGTGGAGGTTTACAGTTGCCATCTAGCTATAGACTTCATCTGGCCCTGCATCACAACTTCCCACTGAGGACATGATACAAGTGACCAAACAAGACATTGGGGCCTTTCCCTGGTGCCTGAGGGTCACAGACCAAACAAAAAACACTTTATATACTTAATTCTGTTCTGCCCGGTTTTTAGAGAAACCCTGGTAGTCGAAGGATTCTGGCCCTCACGTTGTCTATGGCCAAGTAGGAATACCACACTGTTCAATTGTAAGTAGGTAGCTGACCACTGGTATTGTGACCTACAGTATAATCAGTCATTCAATCAATAAATTAACCATTTCTGTAAGCTTATGATAAAATTAAGGGCTGGTGACTTAATGATGGTGGTCCAGTATGGCAATCTATTAAAACAGGTCAGATCTCTTGGTTCAGAAATTGTGAAGAGGACACCAGATGACCAAAGTCATACAAAGGTCAGCACAAGGAGGTGCACCAGCTGAACCTCTAAGCAAGAATGGAGGGCAGCCATCTATCTCTCTGTTCAAAGTTGGGTCAGGGTAAGTCAGAGCCAGGAAACAAGACAAGCAAACCACAGATGGGGCGATGCCCAGCATAGGATACAGAGGTGGGCACCCCTGGGAGCATGGAGATGTGCAAAACATGGGCAAGGTCAGAAGGGGAAAGTGTCTACTCTGTGGTCTCTGCCCCTCCTGTCATCACCTGTCTGCTAAAAAATATAACCAGGGCAGGAGCACAGAAAATAAAGAACGGAGCTAAGACAGGTCATGATAACTAAAGAAAACAATATAAAACTCATGGACAAAGAATTATGATCACACTTTAGAGTCAGTGACTGCATGCTGCAAAGGACAACCACACTTTAGTACTTTGTAGTGCTTTAAAACAGCCACCCTAGGACATGGCTGATTAACTTGTATGCATGGCACACCAGAAGATGTAGACAGTGTGAAGACAACAGGTGGCCAGCTCCGATGGACAAAGCCCAAAATATAGTACTTACATACAGTATCTAAGTCTTGCAAGTTGCCAAAATTTATAGAACCTGTAGAAGCCTACAGAACCAGCTGCTATGACTGCTGAGTTTAAAATATGACCCTCCTCTAGAGTCTGAGGGTATAGTCAACAAAAAATCTTCTTATCTGAACCAAGAAACCTAATCTTATCATTAACCGCTGGATGGCACTTCCACGTAACCCCATATGTTTGGAAATAACCTGCCATAACAGGAGCTTCATTTAAGATATCTACAGACTCCTGCCAAGAGCAGAAAAAACCCGGATGAGGCAGAGAATGAAACTGCCATTGAGAGGGGGGAGTGTCTGCTGTGACTGATGCACCAGCTGTGTAGACAGATAACGCTTGTGCACCAGCTGACAGAAACACCTTTGCAAGCTACATGTGAGGCACAAGTAACTGACTGGGGATGACTGCTATAGGAGGTGAAACTGCAGATATTATTACACACTGCAATGCTGACTGTATCTCTAGGGCACACCGACTACGGGGCTCCGAATTTCATACAATAGCCTTTGCTACCTTTCTAGACAGGTTCTCTTATTTCAGAGTATACAAGAACACGAAGAAGCTGTATATCAATGAGTCCGAGGACTGAGCACAGAGGCTGCGATAGATGTCCACAGCCATGTTTGGCTCTAATCTGAATACTAAGTTTGTAAAATAATATGAAGATTTAATGTGCTCCATATATTGGATTCATCTCTCTGTTACGGATAATTCTCCTTAAACCGCCTCTGATTGCTTTATAAAACATTAATATTAGAAGAAGTTCTACGTTGAGCCGTCAGATGTCTTTGAAGAGCTTTGGGAAAGACGTTTGCCCTTCTGGAAGTGAGACAACCCCTGAATGGCTTCGGAAAGTGAATGGTGACTCATAATATTGCCAAATGTTCTGTACCCCAACTGAGGAAAGAGTGCAAAGTGCCTATAAGTAGTATGCCTTCAGCTCTTTGAATGGCTGAAAATCCATCTCAATAGCTGATGACTAGGGAAGCTGAATGTTTGCCTAATATACAAATGACCAATAGAGGGAGACTCTACAAGGCTTTATTTATAATAAGTTAATGGAAATATGGAGCAGCAAACATGTAAAAGTTAGAACATAACAGCAAATATTACATTCTAGTATATTTACAGAAAATATCTAATCATGAGAATACACTGGAATATCCCTCCCCATTAATGTCTTGTTTCTAGAATTTCTGCAGCTTTGGGTTAGAATTTCCGGCCTACAGGAACAGCATTGCACCGTCTCCGTTCCAAAGAACAGTTAAAATATTATGGTGTGACAATAATTTGTGCCAGCATTGTATGACATCTACCATGCAGTCACACAATAGGGATGATTTACTAAAGGATACGTGTGTAAACAAGTGCATCAATTGTGTGCGGTCATTCAGATCATATCTACAGGGAGTTTATTATATGCTTATGATCCGGGGCGGACTGACCATTCGAGCACTCGGACACTGCCCGAGGGCCCATGGTCAGTAGGGGGCCCCATGAAATGCCCCTGGTACCTTTTATAGGCTTTTTTGGGTGTGCTTTGAGTGTGGGCAAGGACACAGGGGCCCCATGATCCCCTATTGCCTGGGGGCCCCATGAGTTGTCAGTCCGCCCCTGCTTATGATATGAGCAGACACAGGCACACAGCCTATAGCATAAGTGTGGTTTGCTACAGAATGTATATTTCAGCGTCCAGTTGTACGCCAGAAAGGTTGTGGATTAACTAAAATAAAATGTGATTTTCGTTGATTGTCTTTGGTCCATCTAAGCACTTTACCACTACATAATAAAACCACATCAAGTGTCCATGGCTATTATTAAAGGAAAATGTTAAAAAAAGCTCCACTTGGAAAAAACCTTAGGCAGGCCCTAGATGATGCTATTTTCTCTTCTGCAACCATGTGTTGCAGTAGAGAAAATCGCTCAATTTCCCCATTCACACAGTCAGTGTTGATGCGGTATACCTCCTGTGGAGCTATTGTGTTCTCCTGGAAGGGGGAAGGTGTAGGGTGAACACAATGATTGTTTCTATCGTCTATAGCCGCTGGCAATAATTGCATGTAATAGTTCAACATGCTGGTTGTACCCAAGTCAGTCGGTGAATTGACATGGGTACAATCAGCCTACCCATAGATGGATCAAATCTTGGCTGGTTCCTGCTGAACTGGCTAAGATTCGAACCATTTATGGTCGGCTTTAGGCAGGCCATAGATGATGCGATTCTCTTTCCTGCAACTGCGGGTTGCAAGAAAGAAAATCGCCTGATTCCCCCAGTCAATGTTGATAGGGGAATCCCTACCACGGAGCTATTGTGTTCTCTCAGTGGGGGCTATGGGACGGCTACAACCTCTGACAATAAACGCATGTAAAAATCAGACATGCTGGTTGTAAGCAAGTTGATCGATTAATAGACTTGGGTACAATCAGCCTGCCCATAGATGGATCAAATCGAGCTTCTAATCATCTATGGCCAGCTTAAGTGTACACAAGGGGTGATTGTATTATGCATGCGCAGATCTCTGTGTGCATGCACAGAAGTTCACATAGACGTTGGTGTATGAGATACTATGCTGGGAGTGGAGGTTCAGAAAGTACATACCCACACATATGCTGCCTTTTTGCTCCAGTAGTATGTTGTATGTTTTTTTAGACATGCTACTTACATTGTTTGGCAATGTATTTATATCAAAATTACTAAACATAAAATAAAGTGCAGCGCTAAACATATATAGGTAATGACATGTATTCAATCAGTTCGATCAATAAAAAGTCCTCCTCAATTAGGTGACAGAGATTAGGTGCTCAAGTATGCAGGTGACTTAGGTATTCAGGTGACTTGGTTCAGGTATCCGTGCACGAAAGTGATAAAGCAATGCGCACTCACCAGACCCGCATAAAATATGCGCCTTTGTGTATAAATGATCCAGGTGTCATACGATACTGGGTGGTCCTCCCTCAGCTGTGTATGAGGCTGATGATCCTCTCCACTTAGGGGTCCCCCTGGTGTTGGACGTTAAAGGATCTGGTCTGGGTCCCTCCGGTGTATCCAGGAGCAGGTCTGCAAATTAGAGTGCTGTAATTGCCAGTGCTTGTGAAAATTAGTACTTGTCGGAGGACTGTCAACAGCAACACAGCATCAGTGCACAATATGTATCTACTCTTAGAGTAGCAGATGAGTTGTTTCCAGCCCTTTTATTGGGAACTCCTTTGCTCCTATAGTCTGCATTATGGGCCCAAAAAGTTTTGACCCTCTAGCCAGAGAAGTCAAAAACAAGAATGCTTATATTATGGATTCCACCAGACCTCCTTCCACATCAAGCCTTATATGTGGACCCACCAGATGAGCAATGGACTATTCTGTTGGATCTCGAGCACGACGGGGAGACGGTGACCGGCGCCCAGGTGTCATACATCGGAAAAGATTGTGCAGAAATTCCACAATTTCTTGCTTGCAAATATGGTCATTTTGCAAAGAGGCTGGATCTGAGCTTTAACTTATTACAGGAGGAGATCCAACAGAATAGTCCATTGCTCATCTGGTGGGTCCACATATAAGGCTTGATGTGGAAGGAGGTCTGGTGGAATCCATAATATAAGCATTCTTGTTTTTGACTTCTCTGGCTAGAGGGTCAAAACTTTTTGGGCCCATAATGCAGACTATAGGAGCAAAGGAGTTCCCAATAAAAGGGCTGGAAACAACTCATCTGCTACTCTAAGAGTAGATACATATTGTGCACTGATGCTGTGTTGCTGTTGACAGTCCTCCGACAAGTACTAATTTTCACAAGCACTGGCAATTACAGCACTCTAATTTGCAGACCTGCTCCTGGATACACCGGAGGGACCCAGACCAGATCCTTTAACGTCCAACACCAGGGGGACCCCTAAGTGGAGAGGATCATCAGCCTCATACACAGCTGAGGGAGGACCACCCAGTATCGTATGACACCTGGATCATTTATACACAAAGGCGCATATTTTATGCGGGTCTGGTGAGTGCGCATTGCTTTATCACTTTCGTGCACGGATACCTGAACCAAGTCACCTGAATACCTAAGTCACCTGCATACTTGAGCACCTAATCTCTGTCACCTAATTGAGGAGGACTTTTTATTGATCGAACTGATTGAATACATGTCATTACCTATATATGTTTAGCGCTGCACTTTATTTTATGTTTAGTAAGGTCTTCTAGGGGTTATTGGTACCTCATTCGTGCATAGCAGCTTTACAATTGTTTAATACTAAGGCGCTTCTCTCCAGTCACTTTCATATCAAAATTACTGCATGCGCTATTATGTCTACCCTCTAAAGAAAAAATTAGCCTGCCAGCCCACAAAATTCACAACTCCAGCAAAAAGGAAATACAAACTATGGTGCAGCGCTAATCAAAAATAAAAAAAGTCACATTTTTGTTTTTAGCTGGAGGTTATTCCTTAGCGAACTTCTAGCAACAGAAAATATGGAAACACAATACTGGGATGTTTAAAGTGAAGGTATAGGTTGAAGGATCCCCACCTTTGGATGCATGAGGGAAGATTTACTAAAACTGGAACACTCAGAATCTGGTGTAGCTGTGCATGCCAGCCAATCAGCTTCTAACTTCAGCTTGTCCAGCTAAGCAATGACAATAAAACCTGGAAGCTGATTGGTTTATGTGCAGAGCTGCACCAGATTTTGCACTCTCCAGTTTTAGTAAATCCTCGTCATGGTGTACCATCACAATTCACCCCACTCTTGATGACTGCCTTTAGTAAATCAAGTCCAATATCTTAGCATAACTTTTAGCATATATAGGTGGATAAAATGAGTATCTGTTGCTCTTCCACCACTTTCTGATTTCAGCGATTTGTATCTTGGTATCGCTGGGGGCTGTTTTTTCTCATGTTGTGTCACATTAATCTGTTTTTCCCCTGAAGGGCAAATATTAATATGGCAGAGAAGGACACTGCTGGCACCAGAGCTATGTCTGTATATATCCCGCTGTATGTTTGTGTCTACCTGAATGATCGATCCACAACACCCAGACGAGCAGTGCTATCAGTGGTACATGTGATCTGTACAGGTGAAACTCGAAAAATTAGAATATCGTGCAAAAGTTCAATTATTCCAGTAATGCAACTTAAAAGGTGAAACTAATTTATGAGATAGACTCATTACATGCAAAGTAAGATAGTTCAAGACGTGATTTGTCATAATTGTGATGATTATGGCTTACAGCTCATGAAAACCCCAAATCCACAATTTCAGAAAATTAGATTACATGCAATCAATAAAACAAGGATTGTACATAGAACAATATCGGACCTCTGAAAAGTATAAGCATGCATATGTACTCAGTACTTGGTTTGGGCCCCTTTTGCAGCAATTACTGCCTCAATGCGGCGTGGCATGGAAGCTATCAGCCTGTGGCACTGCTGAGGTGTTATGGAAGACCAGGATGCTTCAATAGCGGCCTTCAGCTCTTCTGCATTGTTCGGTCTCATGTCTCTCATCTTTCTCTTGGCAATGCTCCATAGATTCTCTATGGGGTTCAGGTCAGGCGAGTTTGCTGGCCAATCAAGCACAGTAATCCCACGGTCATTGAACCAGGTTTTGGTGCTTTTGGCAGTGTGGGCAGGTGCCAAGTCCTGCTGGAAAATGAAGTCAGCATCCCCATAAAGCTCATCTATGGAAGGAAGCATGAAGTGCTCCAAAATCTCCTGGTAGACGGCTGCGTTGACCCTGGACTTAATGAAGCACAGTGGACCAACACCAGCAGATGGCATGGCTCCCCAAATCAACACAGACTGTGGAAACTTCACACTGGACTTCAAGCATCTTGCAGTGTGTGCCTCTCCATTCTTCTTCCATACTCTGGGTCCTTGGTTTCCAAATGAGATGCAAAAGTTGCTCTCATCAGAAAAGAGGACTTTGGACCACTGAGCAACAGACCAGATCTGTTTTTCTTTAGCCCAGGTAAGACGCTTCTGATGTTGTTTGTTGTTCAGGAGCGGCTTGACAAGAGGAATAGGACATTTAAAGCCCATGTCCAGGATCCGTCTGTGTGTGGTGGCTCTTGATGCACTGACTCCAGCCTCAGTCCACTCCTTGTGAAAGTCCCCAACACTTTTGAATGGCCTTTTCCTGACAATTCTCTGCAGGCTGCGGTCATCCCTGCTGCTTGTGCACCTTTTTCTTCCACACTTTTCCCTTCCACATAACTTTCTATTAATGTGCTTTGATACAGCACTTTGGGAACATCAAACTTCTTTTGCAATTACCTTTTGAGGCTTTCCCTCCTTATGGAGGGTGTCAATGATGGTTTTCTGCACAACTGTCAGGTCAGCAGTCTTTCCCATGATTGTGATTCCTACTGAACCAGACTGAGAGACCATTTAAAGGCTCAAGAACCCTTTGCAGGTGTTATGGTTTAATTAGCTGATTAGAGCGGGACACTTTGAGCCAAGAATATTGCACCTTTTCACAATATTCTAATTTTCTGAGATTGTGGATTTGGGGTTTTCATGAGCTGTAAGCCATAGTCATCACAATTATGACAAATCACGGCTTGAACTATCTTGCTTTGCATGTAATGAGTCTATCTCATATATTAGTTTCTCCTTTTAAGTTGCATTACTGAAATAAATGAACATTTGCACGATATTCTAATTTTTTGAGTTTCACCTGTATATATATGCTGCGCTGTCCTGTGTCCACTGACGCTGAATGCTGTGTCCCTCAGTAACCAGTCCAAATGGATGTCCCATCATTTTAGAACAGTCAGAAAAAAGTTGCTTGCTGAGTGATTGCTGGAAGTTACAGCATAGTGTACTCAAAACTGATTTTTCAGTTACACATGAAGTCGCCTGCTGACCTGTATATCTTTGTTGGAATTGCTTTTTCATAGCTTCAGGTGACCTGCCATCATGCCAGAGTTGGGAGTTCATGCAGAAATGTATATTACTCTGTTATGTCTGTATATAGAACGTTTAGCCCCTTCTACACAGTGGGATTTAATGCGACACCGGAGTCATCAGGACACTCCACCCCCATATCCAAGGACCAGGATACAGCAAAGTAAAACCACACGGGATGGTTGTGCTTGCATCCTACGTTTGTCTATTTGGAAATAGAATGGATTATTTCCATCTGGTTCTATATCTCATTTGCGGCAGGTCAGACCTTCCTGCGCACAATTACCGATGCTTACCGCTAATCAGGAAAAAAAATTCAATTACATTTATCAAGGTTACAGTCTAATTACTGGCAGAGCACATTGCGTTTCCTCTTTAACATTTCTTCCAGTTTTCAGCTTTAAAATAATTAAATCTTCCTTTTACGGGCAGCAGTAAGCAGAGAGCGTCGGTACGCAGCCGGCGCTGAGATGCCCGCTATTAACACATCACGCCGGAGACGCTCACGCCCATTAATAAACTTCAATTCACCAGCAACACTGACATTTTAAAGAAAAAAAAAATCTGGTTTCAAATTTGATAAGAGATTAGCGCAGACGGAGAACCGCCACCTGATTAAGGCAATTTAAATGCTTGCAAAGTGGCGAGATTAAAATCAAATAAGTGTCGAATTTTTTCCCTCGCCTGACTTATCTCGCCTGTTGGAGCTGTCCCTTAACTAGCAGCTGCCAGAGGATTCTGGGTAATGTCTTCTGCGTCAATTACCCGGGGAGGGATTTTCGGGTGAAACTCTATAATTACAGTATTATCAATTCCCCGTGCTCGGGATTGCAGATAGCCCCCCGGTTCATGACGCCAGCTGGCCTCCAGCGCACAATCTCTCGGCAGAGTCGTCCCTCGTTGTGTCCTGAGCGAGAAGCGGCAAACTCTGCGAGCAGCGGGGAAGGTAATGAGGTGCCTGTGCCGGGCGTGTCGCATACTGTGTTCAACATGGAGGGGGGACAGTTATCGCGCAGAGTCCGATTAAT
The DNA here is from genome assembly GCF_062004578.1 of Staurois parvus. Taxonomy (NCBI): domain Eukaryota; kingdom Metazoa; phylum Chordata; class Amphibia; order Anura; family Ranidae; genus Staurois; species Staurois parvus. Next base: position 385,265 of record NW_028318265.1, read on the forward strand.
GAAAGACGCCTAGATGAATTTCCATTAACGTTCAGAATGCCGGAAGGAACTTTCCAACAGCTGCACATGCTTATGTTTATTTATATGGAGAGTCATTTATTTATTCCAGCGCCATCCGCGCCTCTGTTCAGTTATCAGAGTTACCACTGAATGATTGGAGGGTGTGTTTGTGTTGGGGGGAACACCTTAAAGCAGGGTTGGCAACAGGTCGTTCACAATCTACCATGACATGTGTGACCCTTCCATGTCAGCCGCCAGGTCTTGACCATGTCCACTGCCTCTTACATCTCAGATGAGAGTGGCATTAGGCATTGCAGAGCCATCAGAAGTCCTAGGCCCACTCTCAGCTATGACGTGTCATATGTCATGGCCGAGGGTAGACATGGGAGGACTTCCCCTACTCTGCTGGTTGCTGCTGCATCTTAGGTTTGGTGAGTAAATATTACAGCGGGCTTTTTCCAGCTCTGGGGAGTATGTTTGTACTGGAAGGGCATATTTGCACGTGTGCGGGGGGGGGGGGGGGGGATGTGTGTTAGTAGCTCCTAATCTCTGCACTGTGTTATGTACTACTGATATTCAAATTCTGCATTACTCATTCCTGACGTTACTTATTCCTCTGAAGTCTGTTACTACCAAATTAACTTTGTGTTAGTAACTACTGACACCTGAACTCTGCTTTACTTACTCCTGACCTCTGAAGTCAGTGTTACTTTCTGTTGGCCCCTGAACTGGGTGTAACTTGCTACTGATGCCTGAACTCTGTATTAAATACTACTGACCTCTGAACTGTGTTACTTACTACTAATCCCTGTACACTGTGTTACTTATTACTGACCTCTGAACTCTGCATTACTTACTACTGATCCCTGTACACTGTGTTACTTATTACTGACCTCTGAACTCTGCATTACTTACTACTGATCCCTGTACACTGTGTTACTTATTACTGACCTCTGAACTCTGCATTACTTACTACTGATCCCTGTACACTGTGTTACTTATTACTGACCTCTGAATTCTGCATTACTTACTGCTGAACCCTGCACTCTGCATTACATACTACTGACCTCTGAACTCTGCATTATATACTGCTGAACTCTACTTTACAAATTACCTCTGCCTTCTGCCTTGCTATTGACCTCTGCCCTACTTATTACTGACCTTTGTGTTACATACTACTGACCTCTCAAACTCTTCCTTACTTACTACTGACCTGTGCCCTCTGCATTGATTACTACTGATCCCTAAACTGTGCATGATTTACTACTGACCTTTGCTTTACTTACTACTGACCCCTCATCTGTGCATTACTTACTACCGCCCATTGCATATTAACTTTTGACCTCTGTGTTGCTTACTACCGACTGTGTTGCTATTGACTATTGACCTCTGAACTGTGCATTAATATTTACTACTGACTTCTGTATTACTTACTTCTGACACCTGCGTCCTGCATTAGTTACTACTGACAACTGAACTCTGCATAACTCACTACTAACCCTGGAACTCTGCATAACTCACTACTAAGCCTGGAACTCTGCATTACTTACTGCTGACCTCTGAACTCTGTTTCATATGCAACTGATCCCTACACTCTGCAGTATGTTTTACTGACCTCTGCACTTTGAGTTACCTACTACTGACCTCTGAACTTTGCATTGCTTACAACTGACCTCCACACACGGTGTTACATACTAATGACCTTCCCTAATTGTTAATGGGACCTTGCTAGGTTATCTCCTTAACCACTTGACCAGGACATTTTTGCTATTCAGCACCGTGCTACTTTAACCTCCCTGGCGGTATTCCCGAGTGTAGCTCGGGGTAAAGTTTCTGTACCACAAGCGGTAACCCCGAGCTACACTCGGGCTTACCATGCGGCCCTGCTCCACGATCCCTCGATCACTTACCTTGTCCTGCGCTACCGCGATGTCCTTCCTGCATTGTCCCTGGCAATGTAATCTGGCAGATGCCGGCATCTGTCATCTGGGTTCCGTCCCCTGCGAGCGTCGGGACGTACGGGGGATGGAACGGCGGGAAATTTGAAAACGACAAACAGTGACATTCACTAAAATCACATAGTATAACATTACTGTATCAAACCATTTCACATACATTTTGTCCCTACTGCTTTGTCCTGTGCCCTGCCTGCATTTTTAATGTTCTTTCTGCCTGGAAACTGAGAAATGTCCATGGCGTCCAAAAAGCGTCCCTTTAGGTCAAAAGCGGGTTTAGACCAGCTAGAGAACAGCGATAGTAAATTAGAACCACTTGCAGAATTGAGTGATAATGATTCGTGGGGAAATTCGTCATCAGACACTGAAAACGATTTTGCAACTTTGCTCAGTGATGTGCGAACTTGGCGCTATATTTCAAATTTCAGTGTTTTTGGTTTGATTATATTATTGAATTAAATGTATTATTATTATATTATTATTTTTTATGATTATTTATTACATTATAATTTATGATTTCGTGTTTCAAGTTTTTTCCTACCCGGGATGTTTACTAGACTCTTGTTCGGACAGATTTCAGTGAGTTATTCCTAAAAATTACAGGCCTACAATAAAAAAAATACATATTTCCATGAAAAAAAATGGGCCGCTTTGAGCACAGAAATATGGACATAATCAATTTTATATAAACAAAAAAAATACTGAAATTTTGAAAAAAGCATGTCTTAGTTTCTATTGTAAAATTTTGCAAATAAATAACCTCTATTTATACATTTAAGCCAAAATATAGTCTGCTACACTTTGGTAAAAATAACCCAAATCCGTGTACCGTATATTATTTAGTCTGTGTAAAAGTTATAGAGTCTACAAACTATGGTATATATATATATATATATATATATATATATATATATATATATATATGACTTTTGTTTTCCCTGAATCCTACCCCTCCTCCTTCCAGTCAGAGTCATGACAGGGGGCTGATATCACTGCTCAGAAAAATTAGAGGAAAACTTTGAATACACATCAGATCTCAATGGGGAAAAATCTCATGCTGGATATCTATAATGATATGGAGTGGGTATTGTGTTAGGAATGTAAGGATGCCCCATCGTTTGATGGAAATTATCAACCTACAGAGGACTGAATTCAAAGACACCCCAAAATCAAATTGAAAAAACAGTGCAGCAGGCTAGTCCATTTTGCTTGACTGAGGGACATGCTGACTATCAAGGCTAATCACTTACTAGCGACCTAATAAAGAAAACCACCCCTCAACCTTCCCCCACTTGAAATAGCCACACAACTGTCCTTCTATGGTGTCAAACGGCCATAGCAGTCCATTTATTTAACATAACAACTATGACAGTGCATCAAGTACAATCAATGTATTAACCGAACAGTAATGATCCCAACAGGGTCCAAGGTCTTCGAAATCACTGATAATCACATCAAATAACCTGGCTGTATCTGCCACCCAATAAGAAGGCCCCCAGCCGATACTACACTGCCTCAGGGACAATGCTGCAGCTACGTAGTCCCAGATACAGCCCATTAACTACAACATTACCAATGTAACCTTATAATTGGGAAGGGACACCCATACCTAAAACCCATAATCTTCAAAAATGTTACTCCAGCACCGCCTTCAAAGACCCAGCGACCCCTGCCAGCTGCTTTGACAAAACACAAGAACAATGACCCCAAGACAGAAAAATAAAATAAAAGAAAGAAAAACAACAAGAGCCCAAAAAAGGCAAGGCAAACACAAAGGACAGAACCAGGAGCACTCAAACAAAAAACACCAACGAAACAGGTCAAGAGAGGGAGGGTGGGAGAAACCTCACCAGTGCTGCCACAAGCTCCGACTGACTCCCGACAAGTCCAGCCTCCTCTCCTCATCCTGGAGACCCTCCCTCTTTACTTAAACTTCCAATCAGGTAAGCCACCACCCTTATTAATGAATATACACCCAACCCTATTATAATCTCCACCTCGTCTGCATTCCCCAGTCATGCTGGCCCTCCCCTTAGCTTTGTTCAGTTCCAGACCATGTGCTGAAATTCCATTGCAGCAACTCAAAATGGTACTGAGTAGTTTGTATGGCCCCCAAGTGCTTGTATGCATGCCTGACAATGTCGGGGCATGCTCCTAATGAGACAATGGATGGTGTCCTGGGGTATTTCCTCCCAGATCTGAACCAAAGCACCGCTGAGGTCCTGGACAGTCTGAGGTGTAACCTGGTGGTGTCAGATGGACCGAAACATGATATCCCAGAGGTGTTCTATTGGATTTAGGTCAGGCGAGCGTGGGGGCCATTCAATGGTATCAATTCCTTCATCCTCCAGGAACTGCCTACATACCTTTGCCACATGAGTCCAGGCATTGTTATGTACCAGGAGGAATCCAGGACCCACTGCACCAGCATAGGGTCTGACAATGGGTCAAGGTGCCATTGTCTAGCCTGTAGAGGTCTGTGCATCCTTCCATGGACATGGCTCCCCAGACCATCACTGACCCACTACGAAAACGTTCATGATGAATGATATTACAGGCAGCATAATATTTTCCATGGCTTCTCCAGACACTTTCACATCTGTCACATGTGCTCAGGGGAAACCTGCTCTCATCTGTGAAAAGCACAGGGTGCCAGTGGCGGACCTGCCAATTTTGGTGTTCAATGGCAAATGCCAATCGAGCTCTATGGTGCCGGGTAGTGAGCACAGGGCCCACTAGAGAACATTGGGCCCTCAGGCCACCCTCATGAAGTCTGTTTCTGACTGTTTGGGCAGAGACATTCACACCAGTGGCCTACTTGAGGTCATTTTGTAGGGCTCTGGCAGTGCTCATCCTGTTCCTCCTTGCATAAAGGAGCAGACACTGGTCCTGCAGATGGGTTAAGGACCTTCTACGGCCCTGTCCAGCTCTCCTAGAGTAATTACCTGTCTCCTGGAATCTCCTCCATGCTCTTGAGACTGTGCTGGGAGACACAGCAAACCTTCTGGCAATGGTATGTATTGATATGCCATCCTGGAGGAGTTGGACTGCCTGTGCAACCTCTGTAGGGTCCAGGCATTGCCTCATGCTACCAGTAGTGACACTGACCCTAGTCAAAGGCAAAACTAGTGAAAAACAGTCAGAAAAGATGAATAGGGAAAAAAATGTCAGTGGTCTCCATCTGTGAAACCATTCCTGTTTTGGGGGTCGTCTCGTTGTTGCCCATCTAGTGCACCTGTTAATTTCATTAACACCAAAGCAGCTGAAACTGATTAACAACCCCCTCTGCTACTTAACTGACCAGATCAATATCCCAGGAGTTGATGCTATACTCTGACTTGACTTGATGCTATACTCTGATTAAAAAGTGTTCCTTTAATTTTTTTGAGCAATGTAAATACAACAGGTAAAATAAGTTTTCACCACATGTTGGTAACAACCCATGCAATCCATACATACAAAGTAACCAAAACAAATAAGATCAGAAATTAAGTTATGTGTAATAAAGTGGAATGACACAGGGAAAAAACATTGAACACATGAAGAAAGGGGGATGCAAAAAGGCATGGAAAGACAGGGCACCAGATGAAATCTATCATAAATTAGAAAGCAACCCTGCCCCTTGTCAGTGCAAATTAATATCAGCTGGTTCAGTCTCAATTGATGGCCTATAAAAAGGTCTCTCATTACCAAGGTGTCACAGAAGAAACATCTCATTATGGGAAAAAGCAAAGAACTCTCTCAAGACCTTCGCAGCCTTATTGTTGCAAAACATACAGATGACATTGGTTGCAGAATGATTTCTAAACTTCTGAATGTTCCAGTAAGCACCGTTGGGGCCATAATCTGGAAGTGAAAAGAACATAATTTCACCATAAACCAGCCACGATCAGGTGCTCCTAGCAAGATTTCTGACAGAGGAGTGAAAAGAATTATCAGAAGAGTTGTGAAAGAGCCAAGGACCACTTGTGGAGAGCTTCAGAAAGACTTGGAATTAGCAGCTACAATTGTTTCAAAGAAAACAATAAGTAATGCTCTCAACCTCCATGGCCTGTATGCACGCTCACTAAGCAAGACTCCATTGATGAAGAAAAAACATGTTGAAATTCATTTAAAGTTTGCTGCACAACATTTACACAAGCCTGTGAAATACTAGGTGAATGTAGTCTGGTCATATGAGACCAAAATTGAACTCTTTGGATGCCATATGACACACCGTGTTTGGAGGTCAAATGGAACTGCACATCACCCCAAAAACACCATACCAACAGTGACATTTGGAGGTGGGAACATCATGGTGTGGATCTGTTTTTCAGCATACTGGCAAAATTTATATCATTGAAGGAAGGGTGAATGGAAAAATGTACCAAGAAATTCTTGATAAAAAATCTGCTGCCATCTACCAGGATGATGAAGATGAAACAAGGTTGGACATTTCAGCAAGACGATGGACCCAAACACAAAGCCAAGAAAACTCTCAACTTGTTTCAAAGAAAGAAAATAAAGCTGCTAGAATGGCCCAGTCAATAACCTGACTTGAATCCAATATAAAATCTATGGAATGAACTAAAGATCAGTGTTGACAGAAGAGGCCCATGTAACCTTCAAGATTTGAAAACTGTTTATGTGGAAGAATGGGCCAAGATCACACCTGAGCAAGGCATGTGGCTAATTTCTCCATACAGGAGGCGTCTTGAAGCTGTCATTACCAACAAAGAATTTTGTATGAAGTATTAAATAAATTTCAGTTAGCGTGTTCAATACTCTTTCCCTGTGTCATTCCATTTTATTACACATAATTTAATTTCTGATCTTATTTGTTTTGGTTTCTCTGTATGTATGTCATGTCAGTAGCACCTTTAGAAATACATTTACTGAGAAAAATGGTGACGTGTACAATACATATTTTATCCACTGTGTATATATATATATATATATATATATATATACATATATATATGTAAAATATAATCAGTCCTGATGTACTGATGGCCTATCTTATTTCCTCCATTTTCTCATGAGGCCCTAAAATGCCAGGACAGTACAAATACCTCTGAAATTACCCCTTTTTGGAAAGTAGGCAGTCCAAGGTATTTCGTAAGAGGTGAGGCAGGTTTTTTGAAGTTGTAATTTTTTTGTCAGTCACAATTTTTTGGAAAATGAAGACATTAAATAAACACACTTTGGAACTAAAGTGTGTTTTAAATAGTTGCTCATGGGATGTGGCACTGTAAGATTATCCCCAAGGTATGGTTGCTTTTTTTTTCTGAAGAAATTAAATTAAATAACATTTGTTTTTTTTTTAATTACAATTTTTTTAATATACTGTCACCAGTGCAGTACAATGTCATCATGTTACTTGTTGTGGCAGTGATCAGAGATACTGACTGGTGACAGTATAGAACATAAAACACAAAATAATTTTTTATTCAATTTTTTAAACTTTTATTTTTTAACTTTTTTTTCTTTTTTATTGACACTGTACTATGGTGGGGGCAGGTGATCAGGGATTTATTTTTTACTTGTTATTACTTATAACAGTGATGATTACTGTTATAAGCAATAGTTTTAACTGTCATGAGTGGCTTTCATTCATGACAGCTTGCTTACTATAGTGATGCTGTGATTGGCTACAGCTAATCACATGGTACAGGGTGCCAGGTACCATGTGATAGCTGTGGGCCAATCATGGCAACAGTGAGAAACCTGTCATGAATGGAATGGAATCATGTGATCGCTGTGATTGCTCACAGCGGCCAGTTACCAAGCACAGTCATATGCTGTGTCCACTGGACACAGCGCTCACGGGATTGCTCATGTGCTAAGCGACATACAAGTAAATGTACTGTGGGCAGGCAGCAAGTGGTTAAAAAATGCATGCTGCACCCTGGTGATCTTTGATTTCTTCATTGTTGTTCATGTAGATCTCAACTTCTCTAGGGTTGCCTACCCATGCCTTAAAGGGGCAGATCATCTAAAACTAACTTTTGCTTCACCCCCTTCACTGCCGTTATCAGCAAATACCTTAATGCATTATTTTACACTACACAGAAAACAGAAGAAAATGTGAGACTCAGTGAGAAGGTGAATGGTATGGGGATTTATAAGTGTAAATTAATATTTCACACCACAAATAATCTCGGAGTATGGTCTAAATGTCCATATTTCCTGGCTGTCAAGTGGGTAATGAAATCAGATTTTTTGAGATTTTGGTGTTGGACTTGTTGCTGGTAATAGAATGTCAGAACTGTGCAGCTTCCAGACTCCCCTTCCTCTGACCTATGTCCCTAGGTACCAGTGAGGAAATGTCACCAGCGCTTTGCCAGCGATTAGCTGTAATTGATGATACATTAGCAACATGCTGGAGCACCTTGGGGGGGCTGGGGAGAGGGTTAACTTGGGAGGGGTCTGCATGTAACTGTCCCTTCCAGCAGGCTGTTAATCGAGATTTCGTTTTAGGACTATGTTCCTTATTAGACAGTTAAGAGAGTTCAGAAACCCAAACTCTGGGCTCACCTCTTCACAGTGTCAATCCTATCTCAGGGATATTTTACATACAAGAGGCCTCTATCTTCCCAGTAGCTCCAGGCCAACAAGTACTTCTGCAACACCAGGGCCATCAAGAAAACAAAGGTCAGGTTTGGCAGTGCAAATCTGCAGAAGGGAATACTTATTTCTCCATAGTGCAGCAGTGCATACTATACATCAGGCCAACTATCCCTTTCTCAAACAGTCCGTCCACCTCATATGATCCAATTTCTGCACAGCAGATATTACTTGGTGCACTTACTGTATATACTTCAGGGCTATCTAGGATTGTTTCTCCAAACCCAGGACTCTTATCTTTCCTCTGATCCCTGGGGTGACCCTAAACTCCAGAACCACACTATGGCCTTCCTACCAGTTCAGCTGAAGTTTTCCTTTACCTGACCCAAGGGCAGAATATCCCAAACTCTCAGATCTGTCACAGTGAACACTAGCATGGAGACCCAGGCACTCACCCTACAAGTACATGACAAGTTTTCAGAGTGATAGAGTCAAACTAGTTTACATCACTCAAATAGTATGCAAATAAAAGTATATATAGCGGCGAGTTGTACAGAGTTAGGAGCAGCTTGCACTAAAAGAATGTGACAAATCTAAGTACATATATAAGTAACAAAACAGTGCATCACATAAAATCCATATATGTATACCAAACTAATATTCCAAATCAATAAGTACAAATATGCAAATAAATGTTTTCCAAAAGTGCAAAGTGCAAAAGCATAAAAAATATATATAGCAGTCCTTCCAATGTGAATCTGTATGCTTGCAGTGCCAACCAAGACAAACTGTTTAATCCCACCAAGTGCTCCTCTCCAGTGCAGGGTCCTCCACCACCATGCACTCACCAGAAAGCTACTTGGTCAGTAGCATGTAACTCCTCACTAAGAGATCCTGATTATCCACTCTCCAGTGTTGTTACAGACCTGGCTTAGACCTTGGAAAAAGATGCTCACCGCTGTGTTTTTGAATCGGAGCAGAGGCCATTTTGGTATGTATGACCGCGATTGTTCATATTCTTCTACATGGAATATTTCTTCTTTTTTCAAGGTCCAAGCCGGGTCTGTAACAGCACTGGAGAGTGGATAATCTGGACCTCTTAGTGAGGAATTACATGCTACTGACCAAGTAGTTTTCTGGTGAGTGCATGGTGGTGGAGGACCCTGCACTGGAGAGGAGCACTTGGTGGGATTAAACACAGTTTGTCTTGGTTGGCACTGCAAGCATACAGATTCACATTGGAAGGACTGCTATATATATTTTTTATGCTTTTGCACTTGGCACTTTTGGAAAACATTTATTTGCATATTTTCTCTTATTGATTTGGAATATTAGTTTGGTATACATATTTGGATAGACATTTTATGCGCTGCACTGTTTTGCTATTTATAGTTCACATCATTACAGAGTCTTCCATCACTTGGGTGCCAACACTACACGCAGGGTCTTTTAAGAGAAGTCCTAAATCCCAGTAAGAGATGTCCCAACTGAAACGTAGTTGCATGAATAATGGATTTCTACTTAGGGTATAAATCTTTACTATTAACAAGGATGTACTGTACATGCTTAGTTATTCCTTCATGACAGAAGGAAAAAACAAGTCTTAAAGCTGAACTCCAGGCACAAAAACGTTTGTTTAAATACAGTGAGGAACAGAAGTATTTGAACACCCTGTGATTTTGCAAGTTCTCCCACTTAGAAATCATGGAGGGGTTTGAAATTCACATTGTAGGTGCATTCCCACTCTGAGAGACAGAATTAAAAAAAAAATTCAGGAAATCACATTGTATGATTTTTAAAGAATTTATTTGTCTTGCACTGCTGAACATAAGTATTTGAACAACTAAGAAACAGCAAGAATTCTGGTTCTTAAAGACCTGCTACTGTGCCTTTAAAAAGTCCACCTCTACTCCACTCATTAATCTAACTTAGTAGCACCTGTTTGAGCTCTTTAAAGACACCTGTCCACCCCACAGTCAGTCAGACGCCAACTACTACCATGGGCAAGACGAAAGAGCTGTCAAAAGACACCAGAGACAAAATTGTGGACCTCCACAAGGCTGGAAAGGGCTACGGGGCAATTGCCAAGCAGCTTGGTGAAAATAGATCAACTGTTGGAGCAATTGTTAGAAAATGGAAGATGACTGTCAGTCTCCCTTGGACTGGGGCTCCATGCAAGATCTCACCTCGTGGGGTATCACTGATGATAACAAAGGTGAGGAATCAGCCCAGAACTACAAGGGAGGGGCTGGTCAATGACATGAAGAGAGCTGGGACCACAGTTTCAAAGGTCACTGTCGGTAGAACACTACGCCGTCATGGTTTCAAAACATGCATTGCACGGAAGGTTCCCCTGCTCAAGTCATCACATATCCAGGCCCGTCTGAAGTTTGCCAATGACCATCTGGATGATCCAGAAGAGGCATGGGAGAAAGTCATGTGGTCAGATGAGACCAAAGTAGAACTTTTTGGTCTAAACTTTACTCGTCGTGTTTGGAGGAAAAAGAAGGATGAGTTGCATCCCAAGAACACCATCCCTACTGTGAAGCATGGGGGTGGTAACATCATGCTTTGGGGGTGCTTTTCTGCGAAGGGGACAGGACGACTGCACTGTATTAAGGAGAGGATGAATGGGGCCATTTATTGTGAGATTTTGAGCAACAACTTCCTTCCCTCAGTCAGAACATTGAAGATGGGTCGTGGCTGGGTCTTCCAACATGACAATGACCCGAAGCACACAGCCAGGATAACCAAGGAGTGGCTCCGTAAGAAGCATATCAAGGTTCTGGAGTGGCCTAGCCAGTCTCCAGACCTCAATCCAATAAAACATCTTTGGAGGGAGCTGAAACTCCGTGTTGCTCAGCGACAGCCCTGAAACCTGACAGATCTAGAGGAGATCTGTGTGGAAGAGTGGGCCAAAATCCCTGTTGCAGTGTGTGCAAACCTGGTCAAGAACTACAGGAAATGTTTGACCTCTGTATTTGCAAACAAAGGCTTCTGTACCAAATATTAACTCTGATTTTCTCAGGTGTTCAAATACTTATGTTCATCAGTGCAGGAGGGACATCGTGGGAACGCAGGACAAGGTAAGAGAAGAACAGATCCCGGAGCAGCTCCGCATGGCATTCCCGAGTGCAAGACAAATAAATTCTTTAAAAATCATACAATGTGATTTCCTGAATTTTTTTTTTAATTCTGTCTCTCAGAGTGGGAATGCACCTACAATGTGAATTTCAGACCCCTCCATGATTTCTAAGTGGGAGAACTTGCAAAATCGCAGCGTGTTCAAATACTTCTGTTCCTCACTATATATATACCCAATAGCCACAAAAGATATAAATCCACATTGTGCGCACCAAATGCCTTTGCAAAGACAAATATTACCTTGTAATAGTAGAAGTGACATCATCACTGTGCTGTACATACCTTGTGCAGACAGCAGAGATATGGGAGGGACCAAGCGACTCTACTACAGGCTGCCTGCAGAAAAATACAGGAGGGGGCAAAGACCAGTCATCCTGCGCAAGAGGAGGAGACAGAGAAGCAGTGACTATTAAGTGTATGCAGGTGAATTATATTGTGCTTTTTAATAGTAAAGGAAAACTGGCCTAAAAATCTAAAAAAACAATAAAATACATTTTCCTATTCCTAACACCCATGGTGATACCACTTATATGTGTTTAATCTTACCTTAAACAGAATGGCACTAACACTGGCACTGACACTGAAATAAAAAAACATTTTAAAATCCTACTGGAGCCCTCCTTTGGGGAGTGTTGGTAGGTGCAACATGGTGAGATGTCAGTAAATACACAGAGTCCGGTTGCAGAGAACAAGAACTTGAAGGAATGGCTCAACTGTACAAACAGTCCACCAGGGAGCACCACTCCAGGAAACACTTAATAGTTCTATGCAACTTGGAAATGCAGCAGGTTCAGCATCCATCTCAAAGGGTGGAGTATGTCCTGGCTTGTCCAGTCCCAATTAGGAGGCTTCCAAAAAGGGTAGCATATCCCTAGCCTGTCCTGTCTCGTCTGGAACCTCTCCCTGCCGCTAATCACTTTCCCTGTCAGATGGGTGCTCTTTCTCTGCACTATCCACTATGCAAATGCACACCAAAACCTGGGGGCACAGACCTAAAAAGGCTATGTTGATCTAAGATGGTCACCAGGAATCACCTGGATGCAGCATAGCCAACCAGAACACTGCCCCAGAGGCCCAGGAAACCAAAGAGGAGCCAGGTTTCTCCTGACTTCCTTTCCAGCTGCAGTACTGCTCTGGTCAAGCGACACCTACAATGGAAGAAGCAGACTGCACCTACCTACACTCCCCCTCTTTGACAGACGCTGTCCTCGGCATCAAAGTAAGAACAACAATAAAACATTGGCTCCAAGCTGGAACCAGTTTGCTGTGCAGGATAGACTGGAGAGCAACCAAACCATACTGTGAGTCCTCAGGGAAGGGAGTCCAGAGGTGCTGTATCCAACCGGATCATCCAGAGGGTCCCACAAAAGGATAGAAGTGCCCAGAGGGAAGCCCAGAGATGGCAGACGTACCTTTATGACGATTTCACTGAACCATGGAGATGATATATGTCTCTATATGCATATTGGAATTATGCATCTGGTGAGTGTGTAATTTGAATATTTAATCACCAGAAGATGCACAGTGGATGATATATTTCATATATTTATATACATAGACTTTGGCATTTTAGTGGTCACTTTATGTATATGCACTACTGTCACTTTCAACCATCTTCACATTATCAGTGGGATTTCATATTTAGAACATGAATAAATAAAAAATAAGTGCAACGCTCATAAATAAACTAAATCTCTATATATACACATAATTACATATTAGTGAACAAACGTGAATCACATTGAAGAGAAAAAAAAAAAATTGCAACAACACAATGGTGCTACAAGTGAAGATAACCATTAATAAGCCCCTATATCAGGGGATGTATCTAATAATGATAGTGCTCAGTGTCAACACACTCTATTCATCAATATAAATGACAACTAAATCATAAAAATGCAATAAGTGAACACATCACTCAAAAAAACCTTGATATATAAACAAAAAGTGTCACCAGTGTCCACGTCATAAATACACATGCAGGTGAATCTCGTGTGTTGCTAGATCCTGGTGATAACAGCACACTCAGCTAGATTGGCCCCTCACCTCCTTGCTGTGACCCTAAAAGGGCCTAAATGCCTTATGGATCTCTCCTGAATCCTCCTGGGTAAAAGCGTATCCACCAGCAATCTCCTAAATGGCTCTTATCCAAACATATCAGCTCCCACATAATCCACAAAGAAAAAAGCCTCCATAGTGCATTATCATTTATTATTACAGTAAGATAACATATACAGGACACTCACATTTTTCCTCTTCTTGTACAGAGCATATAGAACCTCATGCATGGGTGTACTTGCTGGGTTCTCTAGGGTGTCCAAACATGGCGTCCGCACCGGAAATGACGTCACCTACGCGTTGCGTCACCTCTCACGTGACTTCCTTAAATGTATTATTATATTATTAATTTTTATGATTATGTATTAAATTATAATTTATGATTTCGTGTTTCAAATTTTTACATACCCGGGATGTTTACTAGACTCTTGTTCGGATGGATTTCAGTGATTTATTCCTAAAAATTACAGGCCTACAATAAAAAAAATACATATTTCCATGCAAAAAAATATACCGCTTTGAGCACAGAAATATGGACATAATCAGACCGCTAGGGAGGTTAACAACGGTCTGGGTGAGTTTTTTAATTCAAACCACCCACCATTCTTAGATATATGTCCATAGTGGCCCCACCACCGGCACTTCCAGTCCCCCTAGCGGTCTCCTTGTAACAGATTCTCTGCCCTATGAGGGGAATCCCATTTGAAGGAGGACACCTCTTGCTTCAAGGAGGCCACATCTTGAGCCAGTTCTCCCAATGCGGTTTGTAGAGCTGACAGGGGAGATGGTGCCAAGACCTTCTCCTGCAGGTACACCGGTTCATAACTCTTGGTTAGTGCCACCATTGCTTTCTTCCCTTCCTGCTCCCACACTACCGCGTCCACCACCTTTTCATGGAAGGAGATGACAGGTTGCCTCCTGATTCTTTCATGCAGGGCTCTCTGGACTGGGCCAGCTTTCATGCCCACCAGGAACTTGTCCCTCAGCATGTGATCCGATGTAGTCATGTCAGAGCAGCTGTGCATGTCCATCTTTTCCAGGCGCCTCCAGAGGTTCTGCATTGCTACCGCATAATGAGTGGGATTCTCATCTGCCTGCTGTTACCGGAAAAAGAATCTCTGCCTTAACTCCAGGGCCGGTACCTTTTCTACAAACAGGCCCTCCAGGTGTGACACAACCTGTTCTAATGCAGCTTGATCCTCCTCTGGCAGCACTTATCACAGCTTGGCAGGCATCATCCGCTAGGGAATTAATAGCCAGCTCCACGATCAGTCGAGCAGGGACCTAATATAGGCATGCAGCACTCTCCAGCCTCTCCTCCCACTCAGCCAAGGGAATGTTTGAGTCAATAAACTTAGGCACCAGGGCTAGGGCCAATCCTAGTGGAGACGTGATGGAGCCTATTACTTGTACTACACAAGGGACATATCATGCTGACTGCCATTTGATACTAAGGTTGGCAGTGCCTCCACACAGGGCAGGGCCTCTGTGAACATAGGGGATTCCCTTCCTGGGAAACATTCAGTAATTTAAACAATGTAATTAGGAGAACTACTGCAAGCAACATATCACATTAACCATAAGTATACAGATGCACACCAGTATAGAAATAATACAAGCTTTATATAATAAGAGAGATATAAACAGTACATCCAAATTACAAACAGATAATATCAGCAAAGTGCCCTATAGGAGTCCTGGTGGTACTGTCCACATATGCCTGGGCATACATAGTTATTATTGAAATACCTGAAGGTTACTTTTGCAGCAAAGCCAAGTTGCAGGGGCCCCTGTCTTTGCATTGGAGACATGAAGTCAAGACAAGTCATTGGGGAATCCTCAAACTGTTGTCCAACTGGCCTAGAATGGAGCTTCTCACTGGAAAGAACTGTGGTGTGGCAATGGAGTCAACCTATCTCCTCTGCTCTTTAGTCCCTCTCCCCAGTAGTTTCAAATCTGACATGCAATCAAGACAGAATCACTGACCAGAAGGAACAGGGTTAACTAGAATAGCAGGAGCTGCATGTAAACTCTATTGCAATAAACAGATTTATCTACCAATATAGTGGAAATTGACCACTACATACATTGAGTAGCACAGACCTAGCCATCCGGCATTGTACATGTGAGATAGTAACAATAGGACAGAGATAAGTCTATCACTAGGGTTCAGAAATACACTCAAGAAGCTGTGGGCAGCAGCAGTTAAACTATTGGAACATAGGAATACTTGCATAGTATAGTCTCTTCTTCTGATCTGGGTGAAAATACAGAAGTAGTATAAGCCCCTGTGTGTGTATAGGATGAAGTGGCTCAGTTTTCTCTCCTCACTTCCTCCTTCTGGGGGTTTTCAAAGTCCCTCCCTCAGACAGGATATGTTAGTACATAGTTATATGAAACACTGTGATATTAGCAGCTAACAGTAGAAGCAGCAGATCCTGACATTACCTAAAGCCAAGACAAGTTCCACCCAAAAGTGGAAGCTCCGCTTGTTTACTCCCCCCCCCCCACTACCATATTTGTCACTTTTGGGGGGGGGGGGGCAGATACCTGGTTTTGACAGTTACCCACTCACAGTTCCGGATCAGTTTGCTGCGGCAAAGTGAGCCGGAAGTTTGGCCCCCCTCCTTCCTCCAGCAATCTTCTAGGACACTTCACAGGTCCCAGAAGACTGCCAGACCAATCAGGATGTGCAATGTGACCCGCACATGCGCAGTGGGCACCCGGCTGTGAAGCCGCAAGCTGTCACAGCCTGGTGCCCACAGTTGAGATGCCGGCACCGGGCGAGGAGAGGGTGAAAAGGGACAGGACGGGTGAGCACACCGCTGGACCCAGGGACAGGTGAGTGTGTGTTTATTAAAAGTCAGCACCTACTGTTTTTGTAGCTGCTGATTTTTAATAACCACAGAAATGACTGGAACTCTGCTTTAAAACACTCTAAGGGGAATTTACTAAGATTGGACCAGCCAGGATCTAGAGCAGCTGTGTTAGGCTACCAATCAGCTTCTAGCTTAAGGGTCCTTTCACACTGATGTGCTTTTGATGCACACCCATTGGCATACAATGGAATGTGCCTTTTTGGTGCTTCTTTGAAAAACTGCACCAAAGACGCACCATGCTGTAAATTTTAAAGCACAGTGCACCTGCAATATTAACAGTTACACGGGATAGCATTTAATGGGGAAACAATTTCATGTGATTTTGTTGCCCAGAAAAGGGCCTAAAGCATTACTTAACTCCCTAAAGCAACATTTTGTTGAATCTTCCCCCTCCTGTTACAAAAACGTTAAAAAAGCCATTATGATTTGTACGTTTTTGCTAATTTTTGTGCTGCAAGTCAGCACTTCCTGATCTCATCCTAGGCTGGGCCTACTGCCTTCTGGGATTGATATATTACAGCTATTCTAGGAGGCAGTGTGGTGTGCATATGTGCATGTGTAGTGCTACCCCCTCAGGGGTCACTGAGTCATTTTTGGGTTCCCTGTCTTACCTCACCCCACTCTGGAAGCCCAACCCCTGCTGACACCACCATAAAGCTCTAATCAGAGGAACCCTCTGGTTGCAACCACAAAATAGACTCAAATTTAGGGTGAATCAATATCTTGGTTGTATTTAGATCAAATGTAAGCACAGTAAAACAACATAAATGGTTGTGCATAACATAATAGCTATCACTTGTAGTAATTTCAAATAAAAGTCAACTTTTTACATTGGTGAAATATGATAGTGCCACATCCCTAATAATTTGAACTCATAAACTGTTAAAAAGGAGGAATAAGGAAGAAGAACCCCCTAAAAAATGGGGACCTTTGAGGCACACCATCTATATAAAATCACTATTTATTATATAGCAAGCCTAAAGAGTTGGATCCCCATGAAGCAATATGTTTTTCTAGGATGTAATTTTTTAAACTTTATGTGATACAGCATTTTGGATGTTAATATGAGTATATTATATATGTTGGATTTTGATATATAATAAATAGTGATTTTATATTGATGCCTCAAAAGTCCCCATTTTTAGAGGATTCTTCCTCCTTATTCCCCCCTTCTTTCTGGTTTATGAGTTCAAGTAAAATTAAACACAGCATCATCTCAATCGGTTATGGACGTCCTGCAATTCAGAACTTAGCCAGTAACCCCAGTCCTGAGATGTCTTTCACCGGTGAGCATGAATAACTACCAAGCTGAGTGGCTAACTCACTTTGGGCTCTCAGGCTGATATGGTTCAATTCTGAGGCAAAGAGAGATTTCCTAATTGAATAAGTCAATGTCCCTTTAAACTGCTGTATAAGATATTCTGCGTGCTTGATGGGGCCCGAGTTGGTGCACTTTAAGAATTCTGAAAGCAAAGGTAGAAGTTCCTCAGTAAGAGGTGAATGCAAAGAAATGGAGCTGCCCCTTCAAATGGTAGGTGGCTTGGGCAGTACACCTGCAACACACACAGGGTGAAATGCAGATTTAAGCAAGGACACACACACATATGAGCAGCAGCCCTTTCTGTAAGAATTGCCTCCTTTTGGGACCCCAGTGGTAAATTGCAGCAAAGCAGGATCTCTTTGGTGAATGTGGAACCGTCTGTGGTGAAAGCAATGATGCAGCTTAACTTGAAGAGGGCAAGGCACGGCAGTGGGCTCCTGTGATTGTATTATGCTGAAGATGTAGCAACTGGGCTGGGTGAATTAGGCCTCAACATGTGTAACTTGTGAACAGTGTCAGTTAAACTAGGCAGAAAGCAGCAGACTTCAGCAATATCACTGTCAACTTTAATGGTTTGTGACTGGAACTCTCTCACCCAATCCGGGGTATTGGTCAGATGGTTGATGGTCTCTCTGCAAATGGGAGGATCCCCAGTGTTTCTGTGGTTCCTCCTTCAGAGATCACTCCAGACAGCAGCATTCTGGACCACTGACCCTCAGGACAGCTAACCAGGCTCGTCAGCGGTGTCAGTGGTCAGTGACTTCTCCTCCTCCCTTCTCTCTCTGTGTGGCCAGGCTGGTTCTCCAGTGTCCTGCATGGCCTTCTTCTGCACACCTGTTCTCCAGCTCTCACCCCTCACTTCCTGCCCCGAGTTCCTGGGCTGTATTCATTTGCCTCCACCCATGCGAGCCGGTGAGAGCCTGAGCCAGCTGCTCCCTCCCCCTCCACAGTCCAGCATGTCAGTGAGCGCTGGGGGGGGGGAACAGAGCAGACAGCGGTAACTTACAGTCCTGGCTCTCTGCTTAGAGCGGCAGGGAGAACTGAGCAATCAGCAGTGTTTGATCGATGCTGCATCCACCTTGGTAAGTATGGTTTAAAAAAGATAAACAATTCCCATATGTGATGGGCTGCCTGACACCGCGACTGGGTGCCTCTGCCATACGGTACCTCTTTCCCTCCAAGCCCTTCCAGAAGGCCAATAGCTAATAGCAGCCCTTTACCCCAAGCATAAAACCAAAGGAATACTGTATCTGAAGGCACAGGCATTGCCATATGTTTGGGGGACGCACGTGATCATTTTCAAAACAAACCTTGGAGAATTGATATTTGCATGTCACTTGTGCCACCCAATTCTGACAGTTTTGTAGCTTTAATTTAGACAGGGGTTCTCTTTAGGGTTAATGCGTAGGGGCAGAGGTCAGAGGTTAGTGTGGGAATTAGAGTTATGGATCAGCGAGCGGATTCTGATTTATTCATGTTGGTGTAACGATTGTATTCCTGCTTCCTGTTCAATGTTATTGCACTGCAATGTAGTCCCATGGTCCTTCCTCATTCTATAGGTGCTGCATACAGCATTCCATAGGGTTCATCTATAAATTCTTCTTCAGGAGTCACATGCAATGACAATAAGGGTTGAATCTGCATATTAAGGGGTCATTTACCGTATTCTCTAGTGTTTACGTACATCACTGTTTGAAGAGCATACAGTATACTGTATACTATAGGGGTCATGTACGATAGTTCTGTACAGCTTCCTATAGGCGTTCTCTTTGATATTTCAGTGTATTAACTTTCATCTATTATTGCATGCATTATTCTATTCTATTCTATTCTATTCTGTTATTGCATATCAGAAAACAATTCCTGTGTTATGGGTCCAACTACACTTTACATAGTTTTGTATCAACACCGCTTCAATCATAAAGCTGCTTTGAGATCCCCTGTACACACCCTGCAGTGACATGTATGTTAATATGAACCATGTTACTCTACATATGTGTATATGTTGCTCATGGCACTCAGTAAACAACACCAATCAGAAGAAGATCTGACCAACACACACCACACTGTTATTAATCGTGTTCAGTTTCCCCGTTATGTGCTCTGTGCTTCTGTAGACGTAGTCTTGTCAGGACATTACGGGATGAATTATATTTTGTCTCCTCTGTGATTCACACTAATAAATTTCCGCAGAAGTAGCGAGACTTAATTGAACTATTCGGAGAAATGTCTCTGTCAGTTGATTATAGAAGTCATTTCATAAATGTCAAAAATCTCTTTAAATGAGTGATGAATATGGAGGATGGTGGAGTAATCAGCGGGATGTTTGTGCCGCACTCAGCTCCCTCCTGTCCCTGGGAAGAAGGGGGATTATTCTCTGCTCTATACTGCCCCCCACCTGTTCTGGTGAAAACACTATCACTGCGCTAGGTAGTGAGGGGAAATCTCCAATGGTGACCGAGACAGGAATGGAAGCGGACAGGGGCTTCCCTTCTCCCACTGGATAACTAAACATATATTTCTTACTGTTATGTCCCTCAATTTCTATCGTGGTCAAAACACTTTCACTGGGCTAGATGCTTGCCCCATCCAGAACTGATGTTTCAGCATCTGCTGGTTGTTGTTAGAGTTCAGCACCTACCATCACACCAAGTCCCTGTCTACCTGGTGGAGTCACACAGAAGATGTGTGACACAAAACAACTATTGTTTGTATTGGTATCACAATGTTGATGTTATAAAATGAAGGTGTGTGTTGTGACCTAGATTTCCCCCAATCCATAGACTCATCTCTTATCCTGCCCCTGAACCCCCCTTCTACCCCTTTTATATTATCCCTTACCCTTGATAGTGTCCCTAGATTCCCCCCCTATCTCCTTTATATCATCCCCTAATGTTAAAGTGGTTGTAAAGAATCATTTTGTTATCTTAAAATAATAAGCATGGTATAGTACTTGCCTGCCCTGTGCAAAGGTATTGCAGAGAGTAGCCAGAACCTCCTCTTCTGGGGTCCCCCACCAGCGCTCTTAGCTCTTCCTCTTCTATGTGTACCCCCATAGCAAGCCGCTTGTTATGTGTGCACACCTGCGGGCTCACTCCCAAGCTGGGCTGTGTGTGTCCATAGACTCACAGCATGGCTCGGTTCCACCCTCTGGTCCTTCCTCACAGAATTTGATTGACAGCAGCAGGAGCCAATGGCCAGTGTTATGTGAGAAGTGGAATAGAAACCAGGGCTGCTGCAGGGCACAGTGCTGGGTCAAGATAGGACTCGGGTAAGTAAATAGGGAGGTGGGGGTGATACAACTGGGACATTTTTTTACCTTAATGCAGGAAATGCATTACGGTAAAAACTGTCTTGCCTTCAGAACCCCTTTAATAATGTCACTGGTCTCCTCTCCCCTTTATATCATTCCTTGCTCCTGGAATTACCTCAGGGGTACGCAACCTTAAAGAGGTGGAGATCTACCTGAACAACATGGGACAGGTCAAAGATCACCGGGCACAGTGTCACCTCCTCACACCTGATTTAAACCTCTAATTGCCGTAATTACAGTGTCACAATCGTGTGCATTGCACTCCAATCATTGGTTTAAATCAGGTGGTGAGCTGCAGGTATCCTGCACTGAACTCTCAAGTGTGGGTAAACCGCAGCACATCAGTGTGAAAGCAGCCCTGTACTATTATGCCCAGTGTTGCTTCACACTGACCTGAAGATCTCTTCTTTTCTGCTGCTGACACCACTCTGGAGACTGCAAGCCGGGATAAGAGGTGGAGTGCAGTTGGTATCACTCTGCAAGGGAGAGGATCCAGCACTACAGAGGAGGCATCGGCCTAAGAGGCTCTTGTTTCCTACAACAGCTCCAACTTTACAAGTAGTCCCTCTGCATTGCACTCTGTTTGATGCCCTGGGATGGCAGATCAGCAAGCCCAGGCTGTGATCTATTAGTCATCTGGCCGCGAGCTACAGGTTGCTGACCTCGACTTACCTCATATCCCCTTTATACTGTATTATCTCTTACTCATGATAATCTCCTATTACCTTTATATTATCCCTTACCCTGATAATGTCCCTGGACTTCCCTCCTCTCCCCTTTATATCTTTCCTTACCCCTGATAATGTCCCTGGACTCACCTCTTGTCCCCTTTATATTATCCCTTAACCCTGATAATGTCCCTGGACTCACCTCCTATCCCCTTTATATTAACCCCTGATAATGTCCCTGGAATCACCTCTTGCACCCTTTATAACATCCCTTACCCCTGATAATGTCCTTGGTCTCACCTCCTGTCTCCTTTATATTATACCTTACCCCTGATAATGTCCTTGGTCTCACCTCCTGTCTCCTTTATATTATCCCTTACCCCTGATAATGTCCCTGGACTCACCTCCTGTCCCCTTTATATTATCCCTTACCCCTGATAATGTCCTGGACTCACCTCCTATCCCCTTATATTACCCCTTTCCCGTGATAATATCCCTGGACTCACCCCCTATCCCCTTCATATTAACCCCTGATAATGTCCCTGGAATCACCTCCTGTCCCCTTATATTACCCCTTCCCCCTGATAATATCTGTGGACTCCCCCCCTATCCCCTTTATATTAACCCCTGATAATGTCCCTGGAATCACCTCCTGTCCCCTTTATATTAATCCCTTACCCCTTATAATGTCCATGGACTCACCTCGTGTCCCCTTTATATTATCCCTTACCTCTGATAATGTCCCTGGACTCATCTTCCCTCCCCTTATATTGTCCTTTACCCCTGATAATGTCCTTTGACTCACCATTTATCTCTTTTATATTACGTTGTATATCCTACACCTAATAATGTCCCTAGACTACACTCCTATCTCTTTTATAGTATTCCTTACCTTGATAATGTCCCTGAACTCTTATCTCCTTATATTATCCCTTACCCTGATAATGTCCCTGGACACACCCCCTATCCCCTTTATATTAACCGCTGATAATGTCCCTGGAATCACCTCCTGACCCCTTTATAATATCCCTTACCCCTGATAATGTCCGTGGACTCACTCTCTGTCTCCTTTATATTACAGTTACCCCTGATAATGTCTCTGGAATCACGTCCTGTGCCCAATATATTATCCCTTGTCCCTGATCTCACTTTCAATTCCCTTCATATTATCCTTTAGCCCTGATGATCTCTCTGCACTCCCCTCTTTATTTCTTGTATATTCCCTATATTCAAATATTGCTACCCACTATCCATCCCATAACAATTCTCCACTTTGGCAATGCTGAAAAGTTTTTTTTGTAAAGTGAACTGAATGTAAAAGGGATGGGGTGGGGGGCAAGGTAGGGAATGAGTGGTGGTGGGGGGAAGATGAAGGATATACATCGAAGGTGGGGGGATAAAGTGTAGGGGGGGCAGAGATCGGAATAGGTACTGAGAATTAGAGTGCTGGAGGGAAAAAGAGACAGAGAGGGATAAAGGGAAAGAGCAGAGTAGAAAGAAGAAGGCAGGGAGAGAGTAATTGTGACCTCTGCTCTTTGTATTCTCAGTCCTGCTGCTTATTTTTCTCCCCCTTGAAATAATTTCTAATAAGAAAAAGAATTTGGTCCCCTGTGTTTCCTTTCAGTCTTGCTACAGATTTGAAAGCAAATTCTGGCTTCGTCCTTACCCCGAGGCTGATGGACTTTTCCTTTCAAAGTAGGCCACTTCTATCAGATGGCATTATCTGCTGCCTGCCTATGATACGCTGAAGGACAACAAGTTATTCCATTCCTTATCAAGATATCAGACACATTTGTCATATCTGCCCAACACTGCGGCATGAAGAACATGGCCTAACGGTCAGCGCTAATCATACCCCTTATTACATTTCTACATCTTCCTTTTTATTATTGTTGTTTCTTTATAACTAAAAAGTTTTCAGTGAGTTTTCCAGGGCAGCGGGCTGTGCGCAGCCGACATGAATATTTAATTCCACCGTTCACCGTTTATGTGAAATTCCTCTAAGATCTCCTCTGCCTTTTGCTTTTCATCGTATCTTCTCGAGGGCTCCGCTGGGAATTAGCTCAATCATTCGCTCCCTAAGTACACAAAATTAGCTGCTTATCTGTTGATCTTGTTACATCCTTTAAAAATCCCTTTTAGAGCGCTCTCTTAGAGGACTGAAATAAAAGCAAAACAGAGCCGGCTCAGGCCTGACTGCCATCACGGCAAACGTATAATTAAATTGCTCTTTAAAACAATAAGAGGACAATTACACGGTGTCACTTGTCACCGACTTGATGCATCCTCCCTCCTCGCCATTTCTGTATGCGCGAGGGAAGACGGAGAGCGAAACGCAATCACTTTGCTTAATATATGGCCTCTATAGCGGCGTATAATTGTAATCTAAACAAGGCTGAGTGAGAAAATGTCTGGAAATTGCTGTATATCTGGATTCCTGCTGCCGAAGAGAGATTCGATTTTTTTTTTTGTTAAGTCTACCTCGGTGTGTTTCATGTTCTCTCTCTGCTCAGATTGCTCAGATTAATGAGAGGAGCTGGGGAAATTAGGATGAGGGCAGCCTGTTAATGCAGCGTGCGAGCAAGCCAGAGACGTAGAAGCTGCTCGGTATTGATTGTTCCAGCGTCGCTGGGGAACCGCTTCTAGCAGTTGACTCTTCTTCTCCTCTCCTGAAGTTCTAAGGGGCTCAAACCAAACAACAGGGACCAAAAAGCAAATCTCCACTGCTCGGTAAAGAAGCCTATCAATTAGGCTTTGAAGGTCATGGAAAGTTTTTTTTTCAAGCCCTCCTCCTCCTCCCCTTTCCCTTCCACCAAAAACATAAATACATCTGAAGATTCCATTCAATTAAGTATCTCACAGCTCCAGCTGCTTCCTGAGTGAAAGGTCAGCGGAGTGCGTGAGGAGTGCAGAAAGGCAAGCAATAGCTTTATTTCTAATGATACCCAATGGTCAATCACTCCCCAACAGTGAGAGCTGCCCTGAAGCATCATTGTGCTTGCTGCAACGATCGATCAGCTGAAAAAAAAAATAATAATGATACTCGTAGATAGAATGTCAGCCAGCGCCATCCCCATTGCTTGACATTCACACAAGTTCCAGCTCCAGACTTAGACTGGACATCAAAGACCCCTGTGGGTCACATTTCTCCTCTCCCACTGAGGGCACTTAACCCTTCTTTCATTATGGTGATCAGCAGACCTTCTTGTAGCGCAAATGGCACAACTGCGCAACCAACTTTAACTGCGTGTCCTAAAAGTCCATCAAATTGACCTTCTTTCATCTTGTGTTTACATATCAGCAAATTACACTTTTATCACTTACTGATCCTCAACCATTCATTTTCAGTGCTGCCATCTTCATGCGGTTTGTTTTCAGCACTGGCCTTGCTATATCCCCATGTCAGATACTAGATAAGGTAAGGTGCTAGTACCACACTATAGGGCATCTGAAAGCAAACTTGTTTATAGATGGAGTGTGGAGGCGATTCAAACTCTTGTTTCATATGGTGACTTAAAGTGAGAGAAAATCCAAAACTTTGAGTAACTCCTGGAACGTGTATAGAAGGGAAACCTCTAATGAGGACACCAAGAAGGCTCCATTCACACTAGTGAGTTTCAAATTGTGGGTGGAATCGCTGCAACTCTTCCCAGGATTTGAAAACGCGATATGAAAATGTGAAAGCGCACGTTCACGTGTTCAGGTGCCATTGATTTCAATGGCACCTGAAAACAAGGCATGTTTTTGCCGCAATCGCGGTGAGTTTTTCTTCATGATAAAGGGGCCACGATTGCACAAGCAAAATAACGGGATGCACGGTGCCCAAAAAAGTTCCAGAATCATTTTTGGGTGCCTCATGTCCTGCGATTTTGTTTGCAGGATTGTGCCACATATGTCACGTGGAAAAACATGCCAGGATTGCGGCAAAAATGCCCCATGTTTTCAGGTGCCATTGAAATGAATGGCACATGAACACAAGAATGCATGCCTTCACATTTTCACAGCGAGTTTTCATATGACGGGCAGAATTGAGGCGATTCTGCCCGCGAATTAAAATACCTTAGTGTGAATGGAGCCTAAAACTCAGTTTCTGCAGCAGCTGGTTCTACCCACCAATTGCACAGTGTCAGACTGAATGGCATACTATTCCCCACCACCTTTCTGAAAATTTCAGCAGAGACTTAGGGCTTGTTTAAACCATGGTGCAGAGACCTCAGTTTTTCTGCACACATTCTGCAAGAGAACAATGAAATCAATTGTTCTCTATGTGCCCTGTTCACACCACACTAGTATCATGCAGATTTTCTGCACAGGAATCTGCAAGGTGTATAAAACTCATTAAAGCACACATAAAAACTGATGTCTCTGCAAGTGAGATCTGCACGTCAGTTTCCATCAGTTTTTCTGTACGTATGGTGTGAACAAGGCCTTAGGATGGTTTATCTGTCAGATGGCGGAGAATCTACACTTCCTGAGAATGCAGGAATATCTGTTGATCTGTTGAAGAGTGAACAATACAATACACAGGCAATTTGTGCTCATTTACTTATTTTAATGTTGGCAATATCCACATATTGTATATACAGTATATATGGCAAGCAGGGGTTAAATCACTCCTATTAAAGAGAACCTTAACATAAAGTGGAGATAATTGGTCTTGTTGAGATACTGTAGATAAATAATGAGTAATAAGGGGCTGGTATACTTACCTTTGCTGGAGTAAATGACACCCCAGGTTTGCTCCAGTGACTGACTATTTGAACACATGACCTCTACCCTCCAATTCCAGGTGCTTACTGTAGTGAGGACTCCTGTGACTAGGAGCTGTATCACAGATATTCAGTTATAGCACTGCCTGCTTTGTGATCCAGCTAGCCCTACTGGACTGCACAGCCAGGTCCTCAGCCTCCACTTAAGGAGCAGAACAGCATAAATCACACCCCCAGCCTGCTTCTGAGCAGATGCAGCATGGTGCGGCATCAGTAATTGCACAGAGTATAACTGCAGATAATGAGAGCTTGTATTGGGGGAACTGCTCAACTTTACAAACAGCCTTGCGGGGAGAGCACCACACCAGGAAACACTCACAGTTCTGTGAAGCTTGGAGGTACAGCAGGTTCAGTTGCACTGACAGCATCTGTTTTAAGGGGCAGAATGCGGTCTGTCTGGTCTGGCATAAATGGGAAGACTTCTAAAAATGGGTGATGTATCCCTAACCTGTCCCTACTTATCTGGAACCTCTTCCTGCCACAAATCGCATTCCCTGTCAGATGGGTACTATTTCCCTACACTATCCACTTCACAGATGCATGCCAAAACCTGGGAGAAGGGAACTAAAAAGGTTCTGTTGACCGAAGATAGCTGCCAGGGGTCACCATGATGCAGCATAACCAACCGGCACACTGCCCCAGAGGCCCAGGAAATCATAGAGAAACTAGGTTTCTCCTGACTTCCTTTCCAGCTGCAGAATTTCTCTGGTCGAGCACCACCTACAGTGGACGAAGCAGACTATACCTGCCTAAACTGCCCCCCCCTTTGACAGATGCTGTCCTCTGCATCGCAGTATAGTGAAAACAACAACAATAACATTTGCAAACCGAAGCAGAGTACTGGAAAAACAGTAAAACAAACTCAAACAATATAGTCAAAATATCTTTCAGGACGTTGTTGCCATTGGACTGCAAAGGGCAACGATTCTCTTGACTTTCAGCAGCGTCAATTGGCATAGACTAATTCTCAGGTTGTGGCTTGGTGGCCACAGGAGGAAAGGGGTCACATGCATTCTCTGCTCTCTCCTT
Organism: Staurois parvus; assembly: GCF_062004578.1. Taxonomy (NCBI): domain Eukaryota; kingdom Metazoa; phylum Chordata; class Amphibia; order Anura; family Ranidae; genus Staurois; species Staurois parvus. The sequence continues at coordinate 412,947 of NW_028318265.1, forward strand.
GCCTTCGTCCAAGGCTGTGTCCCTTGTCCCATCCTTTAGATTGTAAGCTCCATGAGCAGGGACCTCTTATTCCTTCTTTACTGAACTGTACTGTCTCCCTTTATATTGTAAAGCGCTGTGCAAACTGTTGGCGCTATATAAATCCTGTATAATAATAATCAGAACAGTTGGTCATGGTGGATGGAGTTGCCATGTCTTCCATACTTCCAGCAACAGAGTTGTCAGTCTCTGAGTTGTTGAAGGCTTGGAGTTTGAGCACGAGAGGTTGCAAGAACCCCTCAGTAGATGCCTCGTACAACGGTGGAAGATCCACAGGGTCAAGTGCTTTTTGGGCATCAGCAGGCTTTTTGGAGCAGTCATGTGAATGTAATACCATAAACAAGTGAAACTAAACTGAAATCATATAACTATAATGCTGCTAAGCATCAATAGTGCTCTTCACCACACCATACGTACAGTTGTGTTCAAAATAATAGCAGTCAGACATCACTAACCTGATCAATCACTGTTTTTGGTAGAAATGATATTTCTACATGGCAAATAATTTACTAGCAAGTGTAGTAGAATAATAGAAATCCATGACATGCATGCTGCTGATTCTGTGTAATTGAATCACTAATTGAAAGGGGCATGTTCAAAATAATAGCAGTGTGGAGTTCTATTAGTGAGGTCATTCATTCTTTGAAAAACAGGTGGCAATTATTGCCTTTATTTAAGGAAGGAAGGCAGCAAATGTTGTACATGCTGGTTACAGTGCATTTCTCTCTGAAATTCTGAGGAAAATGGGTCGTTCCAGACATTGTTCAGAAGAACAGCGTACCTTGATTAAAAAGTGGATTGGAGAGGCGAAAACATATAAAGAAGTGCAGAAAATTATAGGCTGCTCAGCTTAAATAATCGCAAATGCTTTAAAATGGCAACCAAAACCTGAAAGACGTGGAAGAAAGCAAAAAACTACCATTCGAATTGATTGAAGAATAGCCAAAATGGCAAGGACTCAGCCAACAATCAGCTCCAGGAAGATCAAAGAAGGTCTAAAGTTACCTGTGAGTACTGTTACAATTAGAAGACGCCTATGTGAAGCCAAGCTATCTGCAAGAAGCCCCCGCAAAGTCCCACTGTTGAAAAAAAGACATGTGCTGAAGAGGTTACAATTTGCCAAAGAGCACAATGACTGGCCTAAAGAGAAATGGAGCAACATTTTGTGGACTGATGAAAGTAAGATTGTTCTTTTTGGGTCTAGTGGCCGGAGACAGTTTGTCAGACGACCCCCAAACACTGAATTCAAGCCACAGTACACTGTGAAGACAGTGAAGCATGGTTGCACAAGCATCATGATATGGGGATGTTTCTCATACTACAGTGTTGGGCCTATTTATCGCATACCAGGGATCATGGATCAGTTTGAATACATCAGAATACTTGAAGAGGTCATGCTGCCTTATGCTGAGAGGAAATACCCTTGAAATGGGTGTTCCAATAAGACAACGACCCCAAACACACCAGTAAATGTGCAACATCTTGGTTCCAGACCAACAAGATTGACGTTATGGAGTGGCCAGTCCAATCCCCGGATATTATTCCAATAGAAAACTTGTGGGGTGACATAAAAAATGCAGTTTCTGAGGCAAAACCAAGAAATAGAGAAGAACTGTGGAATGTAGTCCAATCATCCTGGGCTGGAATACCTGTTCACAGGTGCCAGAAGTTTGTTGACTCCATGCAACACAGATGTACAGCAGTTCTCAGAAACAGTGCTTATACAACTAAATATTAATTAAGTGATTCAAAGGAAAGCAAAATCTTCAAACATTTTTCAGTTTATATAGTGAATGTTTGAGTTTGTAAAGAAGAATACAAACACTGCTATTTTTTTGAACAGTCTAATATTCACTTTTCTTAAATTTTTTTAGAGGAACAACACAAATATGATATATTTTTCTTCATGTTTTGATTTGGAATAGAATGTGTCGTGTTCCCAATGCATTTGTGTGTATGGAAATAAAAGCTATTAGAAGGATTTTGAGCTTTATTCACTTTTTTCAACACACTGCTATTATTTTGAACACAACTGTATATAGATATATAAAAAAGATGTAGCTCAATATTCCTAAACGCCAATTGCAAATGAAAAAAGTCCATAACAAAATGTGAATAATCCAAAAATAAAATCCATTGTGTAATCTTCCACATAAAAGTGGCAATAGTCCTTCGCAATAGTGGCAATAGTCCATTAAGGCAGAATCTTGTATAGTCTTTCCTAATCTTCCAATCCTTTTTAGTTATCGCTCCCATCACCTGGTGCAATATATATGCTCACCTTTACAATTGGACCCCAGTCTAAATCAAGGTCACACAGGCACAATTCCACCAGTCCCAAGGGCATTCACTTCCTTCATCTCCTCCTCCTTCTTCCGCAGCTTCAAGCTCACATATACAGGTGCATGCAAATGAAAAAAAGAATATAGTGCTCTCCACACAAAGATGACCCTCTTATACCTATACAAGAAAGCACTCGCAGTACTAATATGTATGTATGCAAACAGATATATACATCCAGGATCACAAGTAATACAAACACATATGTATCCTCTGTGCTACCTCGCTCCTCACCTCCTAAAAAGGACCCCAATATATATGCCAAGGTCACATGAGCTTGTAATACCTCCTCCAATGCAAGATATCCTCTGCTCTCCTTCAATGCTGTCCTCCCAAAACAAAACAATAACAGGTTGAATCACATGTAAATACAGAAATGGGACCAATAGTGTTCTCTGCTAAAAGCACTCTTTATTCAAACTATCAAAATGCTGCTCACATTAAAAGAGCACCCAAAGTGCTATGATATGTGCTATACAAACACCATAATCAAAAGTTTTGCGATTGTGACCACCGTGGGAGTTGCCATTATTGGTCATTAAGGCTATACTGTATATTGCAGTGTGGCAGCATGGCCCTGCACTACCAAAGAAGCCCACGTGTATAGGAGCCATACTACAATTATCTGTAAGATGCTTATGGTCCTAGGTGATATATGCCAACTGTGAATCAATCCCTTGTGAATATGGTGTTTATTTGTATAGCGAATATCATAGCACTTTGAGTTCTTTTTTAATGTGAGTAGCATTTTGATGTTCCTGTGCAACCATGTCCACCACCAAATTATGGAAGGAGATGGCAGGTTGCATCCTGATTCTCTCTTGCAGGGCTCTCCGGACTGGGCCAGCTTTCATACTCACTATGAACTGTTCCCCCAGCATGTGATCCGATGCAGGAATATCAGATCAGCCATCCTTTTCCAAGTGCTTCCAGAGGTTTTGCATTGCTAACGCATAATGAGTGAGTTGATTAATTGATTGTCTAAGGGACATGTTGGAAACTTTTTCCTGCTCAGCAGCTGCAGCTGCTGATCAATGTATTGTGAGAATACAATTGGCTGAACGAAAAAACCCCCAAAAAACTAACAGTATATGGCCAGCTTTACACAGATTTTTTTATTTCTGAGGAAAAGAGGGGGCATGGATCAGAAAGGGGTGTGTATGGCCCAAGAGGGGTATGTTTCCAAAAAAGAAGTGTTTCTGACCAAGTTTGTTCATTCACACAATGCACTGGATTTAGTGGTCAGACTCTGGTGCCTATTGGACTCTCAGTACAGGAAAGTGAGGATTGTTCTCACAATGTCTGCCTGACTGTATACCTACAGTTGCAAGAGAGTAGCAGCAGTGCTAAACTTTCTCCATTTGTAGACAGTCTGTCTTACCGTGGTTCACATCAGACAGTGCTTCTTGAAACCCAAAACAGGTGTGTGTTTTTTAAGGGCAGGACAGCTGTCAGCAACACATCCAATATCATCACACTGATTGGAGTCAAGGTTGGCTCACTCCTGGCTCCAATTAGCTCTGGGAGAAGTCATTAAGCTAGGGCCTCACATACTTTTCTCCCCCTGCACTGTGAATGTTTACATGTTATGTGCAATTAAACCATGGCAACATCTAATGTTTGTGTAGTATTATGTTCAGCAGACTGTGTTCTTCTATTGTTGTGACCTAGATGACGTTCAGAGCACATTTTATGCCCAATTCATGCAAAACTCCACGTAATCCCAAGGGGTTCACATACTTTTTCTTGCAACTGTATTTCTTTGACTACAGTTTGGCTATAAGTATTATTATAGGACCCATATTATTTCCAGCCTCATTTCACTGAGATCATTACGGGAGACCAAGACACATGGAAGGTACCACTGCTGATATTTGTTCCTACACATGCTACTTCTCTGGCTGCCATGCTGATCCTATGGTCTTAATACTGCATTGCTGACTTCATCAACTCCCCTTATCCCCCAGGGTCTGTAGATCATGCTTTTCCCAGGTCAGCGACCTGCTGAAGCTGGACACAGCGAAGAAACTGGATATTACCAAATGGAGGTCAGCAAGTGAAATCCCCCAAATTTCTTTCATTACAGTTGCACTTTAAGGTGTGAATTCTTAACAGCTCTCTAGAATACAGAGTGGTCTGAGATGTCCTCCGTCTGGAATGAATTTCTGGACCAGGATGTGACTGTACTGATGGCTCAGCATTACCACAGCATCCAACCCTAATTTATATCCAGTCTGTGATTTCTCCAAACTCAGCGGACACACCCCCTATCAATACCACCGCTGAGAGCCGCTCACTGCTCTATAATTACTCTGATATTAACACCCCCATACAGGTTATGTCAGAGCCGCAATAACTCACAGAGAAGAGAGATGATGAGTGTGCAGCAAAACATTTACAAAGATCCTGACGATTCTGGAACAGGAATACCTGTATTCTTATATATGTATTTAGTACAGATGTACTATGCAGTGCTGTACAGAGAGCCAGTTACATCAGTCTCTGCACCAGAGGAGCTTACACTCTAATGATCCCCCACAATCACATGCTGTTATCATTATACATTTATATAACTCTGATATATTCTGCAGTGTACAGAGAACAGTGAGGCAGTCCCATCAGTCTCTGCACCAGAGATGCTTAAACTCTAACGATCCCCCACAGTTACACATTGTTATTATTATAGATTTATATAGCTTGACATATTCTGCAATGCTGTACAGAGAACACTGAGCTGGTCACATCAGTCTCTGCACCAGAGGAGCTTGCACTCTAGGGTCCCCACCACAGGCAAACACTATTATTGTTATACATTTATATAGCTCTGACAAATTCTGCAGCTCAGTGTACAGAGAACACTGAGCTGGTCACATCAGTCTCTGCACCAGAGGAGCTTGCACTCTAAGGTCCCCACAACAGTCAAATGCTATTATTGTTATACATTTATATACAGTGGGGATCAAAAGTTTGGGCACCCCAGCTAAAAATTTGTAATAATGTGCATAAAGAAGCCAAGGAAAGATGGAAAAATCTCCAAAAGGCATCAAATTACAGATTAGACATTCTTATAATATGTCAACAAAAGTTAGATTTTATTTCCATCATTTACACTTTCAAAATAACAGAAAAAAAAATGACGTCAGCAAACGTTTGGGCACCCTGCAGAATTTATAGCATGCACTGCCCCCTTTGCAAAGCTGAGACCTGCCAGTGTCATGGATTGTTCTCAATCATCGTCTGGGAAGACCAGGTGATGTCAATCTCAAAGGTTTTAAATGCCCAGACTCATCTGACCTTGCCCCAGCAATCAGCACCATGGGTTCTTCTAAGCAGTTGTCTAGAAAACTGAAACTGAAAATAGTTGATGCTCACAAAGCTGGAGAAGGCTATAAGAAGATAGCAAAGCATTTTCAGATGTCAATATCCTCTGTTCGGAATGTAATTAAGAAATGGCAGTCATCAGGAACAGTGGAAGTTAAAGCAAGATCTGGAAGACCAAGAAAAATATCAGACAGAACAGCTCGCAGGATTGTGAGAAAAACAATTCAAAACCCACGTTTGACTGCACGATCCCTCCAGAAAGATCTGGCAGACACTGGAGTTGTGGTACACTATTCCACTATAAAGAGATACTTGTACAAATATGGTCTTCATGGAAGAGTCATCAGAAGAAAACCTCTTCTACGTCCTCATCACAAAAATCATCGTTTGAACTTTGCAAATGAACATATAGACAAGCCTGATGCATTTTGGAAACAAGTTCTGTGGACCGATGAGGTTAAAATTGAACTTTTTGGCCGGAATGAGCAAAGGTACGTTTGGAGAAGAAGGGGCACAGAATTTAATGAAAAGAACCTCTGTCCAACTGTTAAGCATGGGGTTGGATCAATCATGCTTTGGGGTTGTGTTGCAGCCAGTGGCACAGGGAACATCTCACGAGTAGAAGGAAAAATGGATTCAATAAAATTTCAGCAAATTTTGGATGGTAACTTGATGCCATCTGTGAAAAAGCTGAAGTTAAAGAGAGGATGGCTTCTACAAATGGATAATGATCCTAAACACACCTCAAAATCCACGGGGGATTACATCAACAGGCGTAAACTGAAGGTTTTGCCATGGCCTTCACAATCTCCTTACCTCAACATAATTGAAAATCTATGGATAGACCTTAAAAGAGCAGTGCGTGACAGACAGCCCAGAAATCTCAAAGAACTGGAAGACTTTTGTAAGTAAGAATGGGCAAAGATACCTCAAACAAGAATTGAAAGACTCTTGGCTGGCTACAAAAAGCGTTTACAAGCTGTGATACTTGCCAAAGGGGGCAGTACAAGATATTAACTCTGCAGGGTGCCCAAACTTTTGCAGACGCCATTTTTTTGTTTTCTGTTATTTTGAAAGTGTAAATGATGGAAATAAACTCTAACTTTTGTTGACATATTATAAGAATGTCTAATCTGTAATTTGATGCCTTTTGGAGATTTTTCCATCTTTCCTTGGCTTCTTTATGCACATTAATACAAATTTTTAGCTGGGGTGCCCAAACTTTCGATCCCCACTGTAGCTCTGACATATTCTACAGAGCTGTACAGCACACATTGAGCCATTCACATCAGTTTCTGCACCAAAATAGCTTACACTCTTCCAGCAAATTCCCAATGGGATCCCATGTACCAGAGATCTGTAGACGGAGTCAGAAAGACACTGGTGTGCCAGCTTCCTTCCACTGGCACACACTTGAACTAGTGAGTGGTACAAAAGACCCTTTACTAGACAAATCTGCAACAAATTTGAGGTCACCAACTGGGAATCAGGAGAGACTGTCAGAGATCGATGGTGTGTCTGTAATGAAACCTATTATTCTTCATCCTATTATAATTCCTGCCATCATATCACAATGTAGAAGGGGTTTTCTATCAGCTCTTTACTAAGGTTCAGGAACTAACAATTGGTTCTCAGAAGGACCTTGCACTGCAGGGTTAGAGTTAAGAACTTCTGCAGAATTAAATATTGAGGCTGCTAATGACCTACTCATTGAAAAGCCACCCCCCTGACTGCCTCTGTTGGTACTATCCCTGACCAGGGGCGGACTGACCATTTGGAAACTCGGGCACTGCCCGAGGGCCCAGGGGCAGTAGGGGGCCCCATGAGATGCCCCTGGTACCTTTTTCATAGGCTTTTTTGAGTTTGGGCAAGGGCACAGGGGCCCCATGATCCCCTATTGCACGGGGGCCCCATGAGTTGTCAGTCCGCCCCTGTCCCTGACCCAGGAGAAGAAAACACGCGAGTGAAGTCAGTCCTGATCTGCATGCTTTTTCCGGTTTAGAGATTGAAGCTGACTATACACTATTACATTTTTTAATAAAAATTTGTATGAAAATTCTTATTACATTATTAGGTGAAAAGTTTGCTTGCTTTTAACATTTGATTTTGAAATGAATGTAATTTCCCAAATAAAAACCACATACACTATTAGATATCCCATTTTCAAATCACTGCAGTCGAAAGCAAACATCAATTTGACTCCACTATTGATCAGAGAATTGAGTGAATGTTCTTAAAACAAACAATTTTGAGTGAAATTCCACTAGTGTATACCCAGTTTGTATTACAGTAAAGACAGCCAGGCACACAGCATTTCCAGGAGGCACAGAATTGGCAGCCCCATATCCTTTCAAAGTTTCCTTTTGAGTTCAGGATGGAAAGGTTTTCATTAGAAATGGAAGAGGACAATTATTTTTTAAGATAATTTGCTCTCTGAATTCTCAACGTTTAATATTTCAGATTAAGATTTAGGGATAGGGTTTTGGTTTAGAATAAAATAGGTTGTCATTTTCATCCCATCCCAGGACAGAACACGTTTCACTGGGTTATTTCTAATGTGGATGAAATGTGGAGAAATTGCCAGATGCAGCAACCTTTCTCCAGACTGATACAAGCTTTTCCTCTGTCCTTTTCCTCGGCGGCACTTTGCAGCGTTATGAGAAAGTCGATCCGATAAAGGGAAACACTTGAAGTGGCCATTCAGCTGCAGATTAGAAAGTGGTGGCTCACAGACATGCTGACTCCACGCAGACTGCCCCGTCCAGGTCTCACATGGCTATCACAACGTGTCACGTCTGTCTCCACAGGGCCAAGTGGCGGAGAAAAGTTCCCTCTCACTGATTGCTCAGACGCTGAGACAGAGCGATTGTGGCGGTAACTTGATCATACAACTTATGAAGATTTCCTGAGCGTCTTTATTATCTGCCAGAGGCCTCGTTCCTTCCTGCCGTAAGCGGAGACGCTATTAGGCTTTTCTTTAATGGCTCTAATTAGAAAGCTGATGATTTTCTACTTGTTGAGTTCAATGGCGCATTCACCTATAAACAAAAACACTCTGATTACCGCTGACCGCCAGGACCTGCGTCAAGGCTGCCCTTAATAATGGCTTTTTATTTGATTTCTCGCTTTCAGAATATGATTCCACGTGTTCATTTAGCGCAGAGGCAGTGACCTTGTCTCTCCACCTACGTGTTGAAAGGAACAGTAATTCTCTTCACAAGCCGTGGAATGAAATATGGAAGATGGAGTTAAAGTGAGCGTTGTCCGGCGGGAGGTGGAATACAAGAACACATTAGCTGCGGCTTTTGTCACAATGTGAATAATTATGGAGCAGTAATCTGGGACGGAGACCTCCAGAATTGGCAGATTTTGCTAATAAAATGAGTGTTGAAGTCAGTGTTTTGGTGTGAATAATTATCACCTTTTTTTCTAAACTTGTTATTTTGTACAATACTCTGAAAATGTGAATTCAACATATTAAGCTTAAAGAACATAATCAGTGACAATCATTTACCTGAAATCAGAATTTATTATGCTTTTCGCATCGCAAGCACCATGCTGACATCATTCCACCAAAACCCAAACTTTCCGCCAAGAATAAAAATGCACAGCCAATCCCGTTGACTTCTTAGCTGCTGCCATTCTGATAGCCCATCTAGTCTTGTGAGATCCATAAACAAAACTGCACTTTATTTTTTTGCATGTGTGCAATAGCGGCAGAGATGATGAAGAATTGTGTTTTTGTGTTTTCCTTCCATTCAGTCCAGAAATCATTTATTTATAATGTTTATATCTATGAATGCTGAGATTTTTTATCATAGATCTAACCAGTAATATTGTGACGAGAACAAAGATGGCAGTATACAAATGACATAATAAAATGGCATCAACTGCACCAAAGTTTCCACCACTCCTATATATCCTTATCTGAGTGATCTCTTCATAACAATCCTCCTAGGATTTCATATTCTGCAGTGTGAGCAAGGACAGGTCTGCTGGGCCCCAGAGCCAGGAACACAGGAAGAGCCCTTGGGGCCTCTCACAAGAAATGCCTGCCTATCAATCTTGTTGATAAATATGACAACTCAAAGGTAAATGACCAGTTTAGACTCCACCCAACAAAATTTAGAACTGTCGTAACCTAGCATAGCCAGCTGCCGGATGCTCCATGTAGCTGCAGATTCTTCTGCCTTCCCTACCTACATTGTTCAACTGGTAGCCAGAGCAGCCTATGTAAAATCCTCTTCTCATGCTGGCTGTGCTGTGGTTGTGTGAGACATCTCCCCCCCAGCATACCCGGCCTCATCTGGAAGCAGAGCAAAGGACCAATCAGGGAGCAGGACAGCTAGCCAAGCAATCTCATAGACTGTAATGCAGAGTACTTGGGATCAAGGAAGATGTAGTCCAAAACAGGATCTCTGTAATGCAGCAATTTCAAGTACAATCATATACAGGGCTTGGATAAAAATATGGAAACACTACGTGAAGGTGACAATACGTTTTGCGTTGAAAGTGGAAAGGATGTAACACTCTTTTGCTTCTGCTGTGTGATGAGACACCTAGCTAACAGGTGGGAAGCCTCACTTTCATCATTCACTGCGTACGCTGCTAGCAATACATGAGTCATGTCAGAGCTTACTGAGCTTCAAAGCGGGAAAATTGTTGGTGCTCACTTAGTTGGTGCTTCTGTGACTGAAGTTGCCAATTTATTTGCCGTGTCGAAAGGTACAGTGTCAAAGGTTATGATGGCATATACAATTTCCGGGAAAACATTGTCTGATAAGTATAAGTGCAGTTGACATGGTCAACTGACCAAAAGAGGCAAAAGGACATTGGAATAAGAAAATAAGAGCTGCAAATGTGACTGCAGAGCTCAACCTCAGTCTTCCAAAGCCTGTGTCCACAAAAACTGTGCAGAGGGAACTGCATAAGCAAAACATTCACGGGTGAGTTGCGATTGTCAAACCACTAGTGACCAATAGTAATGGTAGAAGAGGAGAGAATAATGGAACACCCACAAATCACAGACTATTGATCAATAAAAGACTGTAATATGGTCCCATGAATCAAACTTCACACTGTTCCCAACCAGGAGTGTCTTGTAGCAATTGTAAAGCATGGTGGTGAAACAATCATTTGAGCAGCCAAATCTTGGGATTTTGCAGGCCCCATCGTCATCTTGAAAGGTAGAGTCACTGTCAGTGACTATGTATAAAAGTTTGGCTGACCATATGCACCCTATGGCGCAGACATAGTTTCCCAAAGACAGCGCCATTTATTAAGACGATAATGCTCTGATTTACACAGCTGGTGTTGTCAAATTGTGGTTTGAAGAGCATGAAGATGAAGTCTCGTACTTTTCCTGGGCAGTGCAGTCACTGGACCTCAATATCATAGAACCAATATGGTCAATTTTGGAGAAAAAGGTTTGGGCTCATTTTACTGCAAGTGCTGGAATGTTTTTTTACATGAAGAGTGGTGATATCAGATTCCCTTATCTACCTGTAGTGCCACCCTTGTGAGGGCGCTGTGTTGTCAGTACCCCTAATCTCTGCACGGCCAGGCAACAGGTATTTCTCAGACAGACTTGCATCCAAGAGACAGTAACCGGTCTGTGGGCTTGGTTTTGTTATTTTTTTATCAAGGGAAATAACTTGGATAGGGAAATAGGGATGATGCCCAGTTGGCTTGGATCAATGAAAGGGGGATAACTTCCTTCCTATGTACAAAGACAGATCCTGGACTGTTCTTATCCTTGAAAGCTGTCAGTCTTAGCAGGTCAGTAGCAACAGCCCTTTATGGGCGAGGAACTAGCAGAATCTCAAAAATCAGCTTAGCTTCTAGTAACTACATGCAGAGATATCTTCTTTTTCTCCCATTCTAGAGCTGCTCCTAGCTCTGCAGCCTGCACACACTACCAGCCCTCCTGGCTGCTTGGCAGAACCCTTGGGAGAAGGATAAAGGATTGAGTCCAGCGCTGTCCATTGAAAGCTTGCTACATGTGGCAGTCTTTCCCCATGTGGATCCCAGGGAGTGCTGCTGTATTCACTCTGTACTCTTTGCTCCCCGCTGCTCCAGATCCCATTAATGCAACATTGCTGAATGTATCCTTCTGAGCCAGCCTGTGCCTCGCCCAGAGGCCGCCCCCCCCAGCCTGTGCCTAGCCTGGAGGCCGCCTCCCCCCCAGACCCCTCCCATGCACCTACAGTCCCCTCAGCACTCCATTTTGCACCCAACTTCCCTGTCAGCATGACTCTCCCAAATTTATGGGCCAGTCCACCACTCCACCGGGGCCTCCAAACCTGGGATTGGCTAGACTCCCATAAATATGCAGATTAGGTCTTCACCCCTTCCTGCTTACTAACTCTGGAAGGTTCTATGGTCCTCGAGAGTCAGGAGGCGAAAGAGCCACAACCTGTTAAGTCATCCAGCTTGACCTGCAATAACCCCACCTCAATCACAGACTTACACAGTTACCATGAGTCATACACAATTATTTTACCTGCAATACACTACACCAGGGGTGGGCAACTGTGGCCCTCCAGCTGTTGTAGAACTACAAGTCCCATGAGGCATTGCAAAACTGACAGTTACAAGCATGACTCCCAAAGGATGAGGCATGATGGGACTTGTAATTCACCAACAGCTTGAGGGCCACAGTTGCCCACCCCTGCACTGCACTATTCTAGTAGCACACCAGAGGGTGCTACATACCATCCAAGACTTATATTTGTCAACTCCCAAGAGAATTCAGGCCATCTTGGATGCCAAAGGTGGTCCAACACCATATTAGGTAAAGATTTTGTTCTTTTACCTGATGTTTCCATAATTTTGTAGTTCGAAATACCACTGCATATATATATATATATACAGTCATGGCCGAAATTGTTGGCACCCTTGATATTTTTCCTGAAAATCAAGTATTTCACACAAAAAAGGTATTGCATTAACACATGTTTTGCTATACACATGTTTATTCCCTTTGTATGTATTGGAACAAATATAAAACAGAGGCAGAAAAGCAAATATGACATAATGTCACACAAAACCCCAAAAATGGGCTGGACAAAAGTATTGGCACCCTTAACTTAATATTTGGTTGCACACCCTTTGGAAAACATAACTGAAATCAGTCGCTTCCTATAACCATCAATAAGCTTCTGACACCTCTCACCCGGAATTTTGGACCACTCTTCCTTTGCAAACAGCTCCAGGTCTCTCTTATTGGAAGGACACCTTTTCCCAACAGCAATTTTAAGATCTCTCCACAGGTGTTCAATGGGATTTAGATCTGGGCTCATTGCTGGCCACTTCAGAACTCTCCAGCGCTTCTTTGCCATCCATTTCTGAGTGCTTTTTGACGTATGTTTGGGGTCATTGTCCTGCTGGAAGACCCAGGATCTTGGACGCAAACCCAGCTTTCTGACACTGGGCCCTACAGTGCGACCCAAAATCCTTTGGTAATCCTCAGATTTCATGATGCCTTGCACACAGTCAAGGCACCCAGTGCCAGAGGCAGCAAAACAACCCCAAAACATCATTGAACCTCCACCATATTTTACCGTAGGTACTGTGTTTTGTTCTTTGTAGGCCTCATTCCGTTTTCGGTAAACAGTAGAATGATGTGCTTTACCGAAAAGCTCTATCTTGGTCTCATCTGTCCACAAGACGTTTTCCCAGAAGGCTTTTGGCTTACTCAAGTACATTTTGGCAAACTGTAGTCTTGCTTTTTTATGTCTCTGTGTCAGCAGTGGGGTCCTCCTGGGTCTCCTGCCATAGCGTTTCATTTCATTTAAATGTCGACGGATAGTTCGCGCTGACACTGATGCTCCCTGAGCCTGCAGGACAGCTTGAATGTCTTTGGAACATGTTTGGGGCTGCTTATCCACCATCCGGACTATTCTGCGTTGCAATCTTTCATCAATTTTCCTCATCCGTCCACGACCAGGGAGATTAGCTACAGTGCCATGGGTTGCAAACTTCTTGATAATGTTGCGCACTGTGGACAAAGGCAAATCTAGTTCTCTGGAGATGGACTTGTAACCTTGAGATTGTTGATATTTTGCCACAATTTTGGTTCTCAGGTCCTCAGACAGTTCTCGTCTCCTCTTTCTGTTGTCCATGCTTAGTGTGGCACAGACAGACACACAATGCAAAGGTTAAGTGAACGTCTCTCCTTTTTATCTGCTTTCAGGTGTGATTTCTATATTGCCCACACCTGTTACTTGCCCCAGGTGAGTTTACAGGAGCATCACATGCTTGTAACATTCTTATTTATCCGCAGTTGTGAAAGGGTGCCAATACTTTTGTCCAGCCCATTTTTGGAGGTTTGTGTGACATTATGTCGAATTTGCTTTCTTTCCTCCCTTTTTTTGTTTTGTCCCAATACACACAAAGGGAATAAACATGTGTATAGCAAAACATGTGTTAATGCAATACGTTTCGTGAGAAATACATGATTTCCTGGAGAAATATCAAGGGTGCCAACAATTTCGGCCATGACTGTATATATATATATATATATATATATATATATATATATACATACACACAGTCTGATTGAAAAGTAACTCCCTATTTTAAACTATTTATACATTTTTTATATGAAGTTACTTTTTTCTTAATTCTTTAATGTATGCTTCTTAATCTATGACAATTAACTCTGCAATACCATGAATGCCAAAAGGTATCTCACTATGCTGTAAGATGAAATCTGGCCAGTTGTCAATACCTGGGAGAATATTGAAGACTTGATTTTTATGCAAGATGGTGCTCCTCCACATTTTGCTATTATTGTTCGTGAATGGCTGAATGAACATTTTCCTGGGAGATGGTTGGGTCGACGTGGTCCGCATGAGTGGCCGGCCAGAAGCCCTGATTTAACACCCTGCAACTTTTTTCTTTGGGGTTGGTTGAAGGAACAAGTTTACTCTACGAAACCAAAGACTTTAGAATAACTTGAAGGGCGACTACGAGAAGTTATTTCTGCCATCCCACAAGATCAGTTGATGCGATTCCCGAGCGGCTTCAGAAGCTGCAGGCGAATGCTGGTGCACATATAGAATTTTAAATAAAACTCCATGTTATGTGTGTTCTCATATTAATTTTTTGTAAAAATAATGATTAAAAAATAAATTATAAGATTTTTAAAATAAGGAGTTACTTTTCAATCACCCTGTATATGCTGCGCCGACCATTCAATTCCATACATGTACAAGTAAAAATCAATTTATTGTGCATCAGAAATCAATTTATAAAATAAAATATATAATACAAAATCACAAACAAAAGTCTTTGGTGTATTATTTTCACACCCCGTAAATAACTTTCTTTTTCAATATTCAACACATCAATCCATAATATGATGTATCCCACAACTTGTTCCTTGCACTGGTTTTTGGTAAGTTTATATGTTAACATTTTTGGTCTCACTTCCTAGTTTTGTGTCAACCAGCAGCAAATCAGATCCAACCAATCATTCCTCATCTGAGATTCCCAAGTGGGAATGAAATTGGTGATTGTCACTAAAGGAGCCCATAAACCCATAGATTGGGTTTACCTGATTTTGCGTATTACTATGTATGAATGTCCCCAAGCCTTTCTTTACCAACCCTGGCTGAGCACTGTCCAGAGACAAAGTGGTTGGGTAGGACTAATGTTTCAAGCATTGATTGTTTTTTCTTTCAGATTATTCAGCACTCCCTCCTCCACCGCAACAAAAAAAATGTTCACCTGATACAAATCCGTGTCTGTGCATCTGTCTCTGTTTGACTAGATTGGACACAGCAAACTGTCCACATGTACCCTAATGCTGTACACAATGAACAGTTAGATAAGCAATGGATTGTGGACCTTAATGGCAGACTTGAATATTTCAAGTGTGGCAGAGACAACCCATGCAAAGAAAAGTCAGAGATATCCATATAAGAAAGAATAAGAGGATCTTGATGCAAGGAATGGTCTGAGGAATTTTGTTATGAGGAAGGGAGAGGATCCCCTAGTGGGAAAAGGTTGGAGGCAGGGGCGGACTGACCATTTGGAAACTCGGGCACTGCCCGAGGGCCAGGGTCAGTAGAGGGCCCCATGAGATTCCCCTGGTACCTTTTTCATAGGCTTTTTTGAGTTTGGGCAAGGACACAGGGGCCCCGTGATCCCCTATTGCCCGGGGGCCCCATGAGTTGTCAGTCCGCCCCTGGTTGGAGGTCTCCGGTATGAGAAAAGGATGAGAGATCTTATAGCAATAAAGAATATTATTAGAAAGCGTTTGAGGATCCCATCCTAAGAGGGGTCAGATAATCCTCTGATAAGGAGTGGTCGAAGAATTCCATTATGGGGAAAGGTTGGAGGAATCCAGTATTAGGAAAGTTCAGAGTATCCCTAGAGAGAAAGGTTTGGAGGATCCTGGTATGAGGAAGGGTAGAAGGATCCCATCATGAGAAGGAGTCTGAGGATCCAAGGAAGAGGGAAGGTCTAAGGGCCATTGTTTGATGAGAAGTAGAAGAGTCTTCATATAAGGAAAGACATTATACACTATACTGTAGACTTCAACTCAAAAGTGAATCCTAGCTTGTGACTAGTAACTAGAGCAATTTGCTTTGAACGGTTTCATAATATTCAGTGCAGACTCTGCTGTTGCTCACAATCAAAGGGAAATGCAGTAATTGCACCTAAGCTGGTATTACAGAAGACTTTTTTGTGCAGAGTTCTTCTTTAATCAGATTGCCATTGGACCCTAGCCATCACTGTTTTCTGTATATTTCTTCTCTTGGCATTGCCGCCTTCTTTATCTGTGCTATGTTTCCTGTTATTGATACTGTTCTGTGTTCGCTTATTATTTTGTCCTCAGAGATAATTTGTTGATAATCTTCGCTATGATTTCATAATTAAAACACCATCTGCTTGTTTCCCGCATTGTTTGTCAGAGTTTACGTGTGTGTGGGCGGCCAGGGCTCAATCCTGGCAACGACCTGTGCTGCGTTCTCAGCCATGATTGGCTGATCTTGAGTGTCTGAGATACTAGACGATTGTTAGGCGTTAGCGAGGGAAAGAGACAAAATTAACAATACAGAAATTATTCTGAAATATTAGCACACTGTCATTCCTCAAAGCTGGACACACAGAAAGCGCTGACGCTTGGTCAATGTTCAGAAAAAAACGCATGTGCACACACAGACCGCAGCCATTTATAGGTGTTATAATATGTTTCAATTGTTCATATGATTATAATAAACTTAAAGTGGAACTTTAGTCAGAAATATAGGTCCTGCTAGATCACTTCAGGCTGACCCCTTTTGCAGTTATAGCTACAGTCAGGTCCATAAATATTGGGACATCGACACAATTCTAACATTTTTGGCTCTATACACCACCACAATGGATTTGAAATGAAACTAACAAGATGTGCTTTAACTGCAGACTGTCAGCTTTAATTTGAGGGTATTTACATCCAAATCAGGTGAACGATGTAGGAAATACAACAGTTTGCATATGTGCCTCCCACTTGTTAAGGGACCAAAAGTAATGGGACAATTGGCTTCCCAGCTGTTCCATGGCCAGGTGCATGTTATTCCCTCATTATCCCAATTACAATGAGCAGATAAAAGGTCCAGAGTTCATTTCAAGTGTGCTATTTGCATTTGGAATCTGTTACCGTCAACTCTCAAGATGAGATCCAAAGAGCTGTCACTATCAGTGAAGCAAGCCATCATTAGGCTGAAAAAACAAAACAAACCCATCAGAGAGATAGAAAAAACATTAGGCATGGCCAAACCAACTGTTTGGAACATTCTTAAAAAGAAAGAACGCACCGGTGAGCTCAGCAACACCAAAAGACCCGGAAGACGGCGGAAAACAACTGTGGTGGATGACCGAAGAATTCTTTCCCTGGTGAAGAAAACACCCTTCACAACAGTTGGCCAGATCAAGAACACTCTCCAGGAGGTAGGTGTATGTGCGTCAAAGTCAACAATCAAGAGAAGACTTCACCAGAGTGAATACAGAGGGTTCACCACAAGATGTAAACAATTGGTGAGCCTCAAAAACAGGAAGGCCAGATTAGAATTTGCCAAACGACATCTAAAAAAGCCTTCACAGTTCTGGAACAACATCCTATGGACAGATGAGACCGAGATCAACTTGTACCAGAGTGATGGGAAGAGAAGAGTATGGAGAAGGAAAGGAACTGCTCATGATCCTAAGCATACCACCTCATCAGTGAAGCATGGTGGTGGTAGTGTCATGGCGTGGGCATGTATGGCTGCCAATGGAACTGGTTCTCTTGTATTTATTGATGATGTGACTGCTGACAAAAGTAGCAGGATGAATTCTGAAGTGTTTCGGGCAATATTATCTGCTCATATTCAGCCAAATGCTTCAGAACTCATTGGATGCCGCTTCACAGTGCAGATGGACAATGACCCAAAGCATACTGCAAAAGCAACCAAAGAGTTTTTTAAGGGAAAGAAGTGGAATGTTATGCAATGGCCAAGTCAGTCACCTGACCTGAATCCGATTGAGCATGCATTTCACTTGCTGAAGACAAAACTGAAGGGAAAATGCCCCAAGAACAAGCAGGAACTGAAGACAGTTGCAGTAGAGGCCTGGCAGAGCATCACCAGGGATGAAACCCAGCGTCTGGTGATGTCTATGCATTCCGGACTTCAGGCTGTAATTGACTGCAAAGGATTTGCAACCAAGTATTAAAAAGTGAAAGTTTGATTTATGATTATTATTCTGTCCCATTACTTTTGGTCCCTTATCAAGTGGGAGGCACATATGCAAACTGTTGTAATTCCTACACCGTTCACCTGATTTGGATGTAAATACCCTCAAATTAAAGCTGACAGTCTGCAGTTAAAGCACATCTTGTTTGTTTCATTTCAAATCCATTGTGGTGGTGTATAGAGCCTAAAATGTTAGAATTGTGTTGATGTCCCAATATTTATGGACCTGACTGTATGTAAAACATTAAAAATAAGGGCCTATACTGCTTAAAATCCATTAAAATTCGCTGCGGGGTACTTCTGCGTTCCCGTACCAGAAATCTGCCTTTGAACAGCTTTGCCAACAGCGTCCGGGCGCTCCGGGCCTTATATCCCTTCTTTATGCAGCTCTGAACAGACGCTCGTCGCATACTTCTCTTTCATATGTTGTTCAGTGGGAGTGCGACCTGGGAGTGGCTGTGGATCCGGAGGACTGGAATAAGGCCTGGTCACTCATAGCTAAATGCTCATTTAATACGACCACACTGGAGGCAGCCTATAAGGTATTGTTTCGTTGGTACTGGGTTCCGGCTCGGTTGGCCCGGGCTAACCCTGCCTGTAGTGATCAATGTTTTCGGGGTTGTGGTCATCGTGGTGATGTATTGCATATCTGGTGGTCATGCCCGAGACTGTTTCGTTTTTGGTCTCGTGTATTTGGCCTCCTTTTCACTTTCTTCCATCTCTCCATACGCCGGGATGTTCGGTATGCTTTGCTTCATTGCCCCATACCGGGCCTCTTGGCTCACCAGCAGAAGTTGGCTTCCTATCTGTTTTTATCCGCCACTAGAACAATTGCTCAGGCCTGGAAGAGTCCGTTTGTCCCTCTTCAGGGGGTGCGGGATCGTATGACCTCTATGATGCTCAACGAACAGATGTCGAGTATCCGCAATGACTCCCAACGTAAATTTTTGAAAATATGGGAGCCGTGGTTGCAATATGCCCTTCCCTCACTCTCCCCGGCTAGTCTGGGGATGTAATGGCGTTCGGTGTTGGCGCTCTTGAATCCCTGCTCTTTGCCCCCACCTTTTTTCTTTTTTTTTTTTCTTTTCCTTTTTCTCTCTCTCTTTGTTTTTGGTGTGACTAGGACAGCTGCATTTAGTTGTTATAATCAGTTACATTAATGTTTTGTAACTTATGTGCCATTGATAGCCCCTGCGTGGGCGTACCTTTTGCCCTGTTGGCATTAGAGCATTGTTTTTCCCCCTTTTTTTTTTTTTTATTTTGCATTTTGTTTATCTGTGCAATTGATAGCCCCTGCGTGGGCGTTTTATTGCCTCTGTTTATACTGTTTAAAAAATGTAATAAAAACCATTGAAATAGAAAATCCATTAAAATACTTTCTCACCCTGCTCCGCACATGCTCAGTTGCTCTCTATTTTTTGGCACTGTGCCGAACATTATAGAGGTTGATCTGCTGACATTCTAAAGATTACGGCTGCTCAGGGGCTCTGGGCTTTAGCAAAATGGAAGCCTACAGCAGAAATAAACAGGAACAATGCTGGAGGCAATTTACAGCACATACTATCTTTGGTAGCAAAAGCGTAGGCAGGTGCAGTCTGTAAAATGAAATTAAAAGTGAAAAACTGCCATCTCCAAGCTGAAAAGAAACAAACACACAAAACGTAAAAAAAACCCCCACAAAAATCTAGGCAGCTGCCCCTTTAAGTGAAAAGAAGTTTTTATTATGCGTAAAATAAGTGAAAGTGGGTGCTAGTCAGATATGCAACAATTCCACCTAGTAATAGAAAAAATGTAAACAACACATACTGTATGTATATGGAAAGTAATGTATGCTTAAAAAAGCCCAGAGCAATATTCATAGTGCAGAAAGGTTTATTTTAAAAAATGTATTTAATTCACACAGCCGTCATGTGTTCCTGAGGATGCACACAGCGCGAGATGCATTGATGCTTGAGCCGCACACGTCACTGCCGGTCTTCCTCTGACGCCACATCCGGTTGCTGCGGCACACACCGGCCATGGGAATTAATGGTGGTGTTGGGAGAGGGATACCCCTAGTGAGATGTTTGTGTTGGTGTCCGCTTTGGCAACTTATATATGTGAGTGTATATATTTTATTTCTATTATTTCATCTTTTTAAATAAAAATTACTACACTATGAATATCTCTCTGGGCTTTTTCCTGAGACTATGTTCTGGCAATGGAAGAGATGTTTCAGTGGTGCTTATGTGGATGGGATTCAAGGAGTCCGCAGAATTGGGCATCCTACCTAACATATACAAGACGTGGTCTTTAGAGATGAGCGAATCGAACATGGCGAAGTGGAATTCGTTTCGAATATTGGGAAAGATTCGATTCGCGCCGAATCCGAAAATTAGCCAACTTCGGATGCACGAATCGAATTTTCCCAAAAATGGCGGCAACATGTATGGCGACGGAGCGGGGATCTCTGGGAAGGCGCGCAGACAAGGCGCGCTGACCCATAATGCATTCATTCATGACATGTGATCGCATTAGCCAATCAGCAGCCAGCCAGCCAGCACTGTGTAATGGTGGAGCTATAAATTGCGGCCATCTTACAATTCTCCATTAGCCTGCGGTCATTCAAGAGAGACAGACCTGTCTGTATTAGGGACAGAGTTAGGGCCAGAGAGACTTTAGGGCCACAGAATCGTTACTTAGGGACACAGAATCGTTACTTAGGGACACAGAATCGTTACTCAGGGACACAGAATTGTTAATCAGGGACACAGAATTGTTACTCAGGGACAGATACAGAATTGTTACTGAGGGACACAGAATTGTTACTCAGGGACACAGAATTGTTACTCAGGGACACAGAATTGTTACTCAGGGACAGACACAGAATTGTTACTGAGGGACACAGAATTGTTACTGAGGGACACAGAATTGTTACTGAGGGACACAGAATTGTTACTCAGGGACACAGAATTGTTACTGAGGGACACAGAATTGTTACTGAGGGACACAGAATTGTTACTGAGGGACACAGAATTGTTACTCAGGGACAGACACAGAATTGTTACTGAGGGACACAGAATTGTTACTGAGGGACACAGAATTGTTACTGAGGGACACAGAATTGTTACTCAGGGACACAGAATTGTTACTCAGGGACAGACACAGAATTGTTACTGAGGGACACAGAATTGTTACTGAGGGACACAGAATTGTTACTGAGGGACACAGAATTGTTACTCAGGGACACAGAATTGTTACTCAGGGACAGACACAGAATTGTTACTCAGGGACACAGAATTGTTACTCAGGGACACAGAATTGTTACTCAGGGACACAGAATTGTTACTCAGGGACAGACACAGAATTGTTACTCAGGGACACAGAATTGTTACTCAGGGACACAGAATTGTTACTGAGGGACACAGAATTGTTACTCAGGGACACAGAATTGTTACTCAGGGACAGACACAGAATTGTTACTCAGGGACACAGAATTGTTACTCAGGGACACAGAATTGTTACTGAGGGACACAGAATTGTTACTCAGGGACAGACACAGAATTGTTACTCAGGGACACAGAATTGTTACTCAGGGACACAGAATTGTTACTCAGGGACACAGAATTTTTACTGAGGGACACAGAATTGTTACTCAGGGACACAGAATTGTTACTCAGGGACAGACACAGAATTGTTACTCAGGGACACAGAATTGTTACTGAGGGACACAGAATTGTTACCCAGGGACAGACACAGAATTGTTACTCAGGGACAGACACAGAATTGTTACTCAGGGACACAGAATTGTTACTGAGGGACACAGAATTGTTACTGAGGGACACAGAATTGTTACTCAGGGACACAGAATTGTTACTCAGGGACACAGAATTGTTACTGAGGGACACAGAATTGTTACTCAGGGACAGACACAGAATTGTTACTGAGGGACACAGAATTGTTACTGAGGGACACAGAATTGTTACTCAGGGACACAGAATTGTTACTCAGGGACACAGAATTGTTACTCAGGGACAGACACAGAATTGTTACTGAGGGACACAGAATTGTTACTGAGGGACACAGAATTGTTACTGAGGGACACAGAATTGTTACTCAGGGACACAGAATTGTTACTCAGGGACAGACACAGAATTGTTACTGAGGGACACAGAATTGTTACTCAGGGACACAGAATTGTTACTCAGGGACAGACACAGAATTGTTACTCAGGGACACAGAATTGTTACTCAGGGACACAGAATTGTTACTGAGGGACACAGAATCGTTACTGAGGGACACAGAATTGTTACTCAGGGACACAGAATTGTTACTCAGGGACAGACACAGAATTGTTACTCAGGGACACAGAATTGTTACTCAGGGACACAGAATTGTTACTCAGGGACAGACACAGAATTGTTACTCAGGGACACAGAATTGTTACTGAGGGACACAGAATCGTTACTGAGGGACACAGAATTGTTACTCAGGGACACAGAATTGTTACTCAGGGACACAGAATTGTTACTCAGGGACAAAGAATTGTTACTGAGGGACACAGAATCGTTACTGAGGGACACAGAATTGTTACTCAGGGACACAGAATTGTTACTCAGGGACACAGAATCATTGAATTAAAGAGTATGTCAGACAACACGCAGAGGAGTGGCAGAGGAGGCAATGTTTCAGGAGCGAGCAGACGTGGC
Source organism: Staurois parvus (assembly GCF_062004578.1). NCBI lineage: Eukaryota > Metazoa > Chordata > Amphibia > Anura > Ranidae > Staurois > Staurois parvus. Next base: position 436,057 of record NW_028318265.1, read on the forward strand.
AGCAGAGGAAGGGGTCGAGGCAGCACTAGTCGCAGCCAGAGGCCAGTGCTCCCGGTGTCATCCAGCGGTCGTGTCTCCACCGACAACCCTGCCGTCATTGATTGGTTGGCTCGGTCGTCTTCCTCTTCCCAGGTCACCTCTGACACCTACAGCCAACGGTCGGTGGGTACGTCAGACACAACCGTTAGTTGGCATGGCCCGGGAGCAAGCCCACTGAAATCACGTGTCCTCTACCTGCCCCTGTCCTTTGGTGTTCCCTCACCAAGCGAAGTATCGCATGCTGTGGGCTCAGCCCCACTGTACAGTGAGGAAGAGCTAACAGAGGGCGGTCAGGAACGGGGGGAGACATCCGCCTCTTCAGCAGCCAGGCAAAGAAGTACTGGCGAGGAGAGTGGCTCGGTAGCCGGTCTAGAGACAGGTCTGTCTCCTGACCCACATGCAGCCGAGGGGGCTAGTAGTGAGGCGGAGACCCTAATTGATGATGATGAGGCTGATCGCACTTGGCAGCCTCGTCGTCATCTGCCAGGCCCGTAATCTGCCATGGGCCCCCGTACCGACTCCTCATGCTGCTGCCAGGTCCGTAATCTGTCATGGGCCCCTGTACCGCCTCCTCATGCTGCTGCCAGGTCCAGAGTGTGTCATGGGTCCCTGTACGGCCTCCCATTGCTGCTGTCTCCATCGCCACACTCTGCCATGTGCCACTTTCAGGTCTCCTCACACTGCTGGTGGGTTCCATTTTGTCATAGGGTGCTGGCAGATTACGGGCCTCCCATTGCTGCTGCCAGGCCCGTAATCTGTCATGGGCCCCTGTACCGCCTCCTCATGCTGCTGCCAGGCCCGTAATCTGTCATGGGTCCCTGTACGGCCTCCCATTGCTGCTGTCTCCATCGCCACACTCTGCCATGTGCCACTTTCAGGTCTCCTCACACTGCTGGTGGGTTCCATTTTGTCATAGGGTGCTGGCAGATTACGGGCCTCCCATTGCTGCTGCCAGGCCCGTAATCTGTCATGGGCCCCTGTACCGCCTCCTCATGCTGCTGCCAGGTCCAGAGTGTGTCATGGGTCCCTGTACGGCCTCCCATTGCTGCTGTCTCCATCGCCACACTCTGCCATGTGCCACTTTCAGGTCTCCTCACACTGCTGGTAGGTTCCATTTTGTCATAGGGTGCTGGCAGATTACGGGCCTCCCATTGCTGCTGCCAGGCCCGTAATCTGTCATGGGCCCCTGTACCGCCTCCTCATGCTGCTGCCAGGCCCGTAATCTGTCATGGGTCCCTGTACGGCCTCCCATTGCTGCTGTCTCCATCGCCACACTCTGCCATGTGCCACTTTCAGGTCTCCTCACACTGCTGGTGGGTTCCATTTTGTCATAGGGTGCTGGCAGATTACGGGCCTCCCATTGCTGCTGCCAGGCCCGTAATCTGTCATGGGCCCCTGTACCGCCTCCTCATGCTGCTGCCAGGCCTGTAATCTGTCATGGGTCCCTGTACGGCCTCCCATTGCTGCTGTCTCCATCGCCACACTCTGCCATGTGCCACTTTCAGGTCTCCTCACACTGCTGGTGGGTTCCATTTTGTCATAGGGTGCTGGCAGATTACGGGCCTCCCATTGCTGCTGCCAGGCCCGTAATCTGTCATGGGCCCCTGTACCGCCTCCTCATGCTGCTGCCAGGCCCGTAATCTGTCATGGGTCCCTGTACGGCCTCCCATTGCTGTTGTCTCCATCGCCACACTCTGCCATGTGCCACTTTCAGGTCTCCTCACACTGCTGGTGGGTTCCATTTTGTCATAGGGTGCTGGCAGATTACGGGCCTCCCATTGCTGCTGCCAGGCCCGTAATCTGCCATGGGCCCCCGTACCGACTCCTCATGCTGCTGCCAGGCCCGTAATCTGTCATGGGCCCCTGTACCGCCTCCTCATGCTGCTGCCAGGTCCAGAGTGTCTCATGGGTCCCTGTACGGCCTCCCATTGCTGCTGTCTCCATCGCCACACTCTGCCATGTGCCACTTTCAGGTCTCCTCACACTGCTGGTGGGTTCCATTTTGTCATAGGGTGCTGGCAGATTACGGGCCTCCCATTGCTGCTGCCAGGCCCGTAATCTGCCATGGGCCCCTGTACCGACTCCTCATGTTGCTGCCAGGCCCGTAATCTGTCATGGGCCCCTGTACCGCCTCCTCATGCTGCTGCCAGGTCCAGAGTGTGTCATGGGTCCCTGTACGGCCTCCCATTGCTGCTGCCAGGCCCGTAATCTGCCATGGGCCCCCGTACCGACTCCTTATGCTGCTGCCAGGCCAGTAATCTGTCATGGGCCCCTGTACCGCCTCCTCATGCTGCTGCCAGGCCCGTAATCTGTCATGGGTCCCTGTACGGCCTCCCATTGCTGCTGTCTCCATCGCCACACTCTGCCATGTGCCACTTTCAGGTCTCCTCACACTGCTGCTGGGTTCCATTTTGTCATAGGGTGCTGGCAGATTACGGGCCTCCCATTGCTGCTGCCAGGCCCGTAATCTGTCATGGGCCCCTGTACCGCCTCCTCATGCTGCTGCCAGGTCCAGAGTGTGTCATGGGTCCCTGTACGGCCTCCCATTGCTGCTGTCTCCATCGCCACACTCTGCCATGTGCCACTTTCAGGTCTCCTCACACTGCTGGTGGGTTCCATTTTGTCATAGGGTGCTGGCAGATTACGGGCCTCCCATTGCTGCTGCCAGGCCCGTAATCTGTCATGGGCCCCTGTACCGCCTCCTCATGCTGCTGCCAGGCCCGTAATCTGTCATGGGTCCCTGTACGGCCTCCCATTGCTGCTGTCTCCATCGCCACACTCTGCCATGTGCCACTTTCAGGTCTCCTCACACTGCTGGTGGGTTCCATTTTGTCATAGGGTGCTGGCAGATTACGGGCCTCCCATTGCTGCTGCCAGGCCCGTAATCTGTCATGGGCCCCTGTACCGCCTCCTCATGCTGCTGCCAGGCCCGTAATCTGTCATGGGTCCCTGTACGGCCTCCCATTGCTGCTGTCTCTATCGCCACACTCTGCCATGTGCCACTTTCAGGTCTCCTCACACTGCTGGTGGGTTCCATTTTGTCATAGGGTGCTGGCAGATTATGGGCCTCCCATTGCTGCTGCCAGGCCCGTAATCTGCCATGGGCCCCTGTACCGCCTCCTCATGCTGCTGCCAGGCCCGTAATCTGTCATGGGTCCCTGTACGGCCTCCCATTGCTGCTGTCTCCATCGCCACACTCTGCCATGTGCCACTTTCAGGTCTCCTCACACTGCTGGTGGGTTCCATTTTGTCAAAGGGTGCTGGCAGATTACGGGCCTCCCATTGCTGCTGCCAGGCCCGTAATCTGTCATGGGCCCCTGTACCGCCTCCTCATGCTGCTGCCAGGCCCGTAATCTGTCATGGGTCCCTGTACGGCCTCCCATTGCTGCTGTCTCCATCGCCACACTCTGCCATGTGCCACTTTCAGGTCTCCTCACACTGCTGGTGGGTTCCATTTTGTCATAGGGTGCTGGCAGATTACGGGCCTCCCATTGCTGCTGCCAGGCCCGTAATCTGCCATGGGCCCCTGTACCGCCTCCTCATGCTGCTGCCAGGCCCGTAATCTGTCATGGGTCCCTGTACGGCCTCCCATTGCTGCTGTCTCCATCGCCACACTCTGCCATGTGCCACTTTCAGGTCTCCTCACACTGCTGGTGGGTTCCATTTTGTCATAGGGTGCTGGCAGATTACGGGCCTCCCATTGCTGCTGCCAGGCCCGTAATCTGTCATGGGCCCCTGTACGGCCTCCCATTGCTGTTGTCTCCATCGCCACACTCTGCCATGTGCCACTTTCAGGTCTCCTCACACTGCTGGTGGGTTCCATTTTGTCATAGGGTGCTGGCAGATTACGGGCCTCCCATTGCTGCTGCCAGGCCCGTAATCTGCCATGGGCCCCCGTACCGACTCCTCATGCTGCTGCCAGGCCCGTAATCTGTCATGGGCCCCTGTACCGCCTCCTCATGCTGCTGCCAGGTCCAGAGTGTCTCATGGGTCCCTGTACGGCCTCCCATTGCTGCTGTCTCCATCGCCACACTCTGCCATGTGCCACTTTCAGGTCTCCTCACACTGCTGGTGGGTTCCATTTTGTCATAGGGTGCTGGCAGATTCGGGCCTCCCATTGCTGCTGCCAGGCCCGTAATCTGCCATGGGCCCCTGTACCGACTCCTCATGTTGCTGCCAGGCCCGTAATCTGTCATGGGCCCCTGTACCGCCTCCTCATGCTGCTGCCAGGTCCAGAGTGTGTCATGGGTCCCTGTACGGCCTCCCATTGCTGCTGCCAGGCCCGTAATCTGCCATGGGCCCCCGTACCGACTCCTCATGCTGCTGCCAGGCCCGTAATCTGTCATGGGCCGCTGTACCGCCTCCTCATGCTGCTGCCAGGTCCAGAGTGTGTCATGGGTCCCTGTACGGCCTCCCATTGCTGCTGCCAGGCCCGTAATCTGCCATGGGCCCCTGTACTGCCTTCTCTTGCTGCTGCCAGGTCCAGAGTGTGTCATGGGTCCCTGTACGGCCTCCCATTGCTTCTGACTCCATCGCCACACTCTGCCATGTGCCACTTTCAGGTCTCCTCACACTGCTGGTGGGTTCCATTTTGTCATAGGGTGCTGGCAGATTACGGGCCTCCCATTGCTGCTGCCAGGCCCGTAATCTGCCATGGGCCCCCGTACCGACTCCTCATGCTGCTGCCAGGCCCGTAATCTGTCATGGGCCCCTGTACCGCCTCCTCATGCTGCTGCCAGGTCCAGAGTGTCTCATGGGTCCCTGTACGGCCTCCCATTGCTGCTGTCTCCATCGCCACACTCTGCCATGTGCCACTTTCAGGTCTCCTCACACTGCTGGTGGGTTCCATTTTGTCATAGGGTGCTGTATGGCCTCCCATTGCTGCTGCCTCCACCGCCACACTGTGGCTCCACACTCTGGTTTTGGCCCCGTGACTGCCCAAATGAGTGAAGTGTGCGGTGATTCTAAGATCGACGGCACTCATCTGCATGTCATACTGACTGACAGTATTATTTCTCTTCCCCAGCAGACTCCAAGGGCATTTAAATTCAAGGTACAGTGTTGTGCACTAATATAAAGGCTCTCTGAAGCCTAGAAACACCCTTTTTATAAGTTAAATTCGCAGCGAATATATTCGACTCGAATCAAATTTATTCCGCGAATTCGCCGAATCAGCCGAATCGAATTTTTGAATACTTCGCTCATCTCTAGTGGTCTTATATGCTTGCTGGCTGCTCTGTTGGCCTATGTAGTCTGGTGAGTGCACAGTTTGGCCATACACGTTGGTGAAACACGACTGAAGTTATAAGAAGATCTGGTCACTTTTACTTCCACAGAAATATGGTGTTTGGGGACTTCTTATCTACTATCTGGTCACTTTCACTTCCACAGAAATATGGTGTTTGGGGACTTCTTATCTACTATTTAATATATATTACTTTCCAGATGCAGTCTGTAGTCTTCCTGTTGTATTCATTCGTTTCATTCAGATGACATTATGCAATAATTGTGGGCCTTATTTTTTATGTTTGAAACATCTGATAAAACATAATGAAAAAATGATCCAGATTGAATCGGATCCATTTACATATAGTTACATAGTTAGTCTGGTTGAAAAAGACAAAAGTCCATCCAGTTCAACCATAAAAAAAAAGAAAAGTTATAATCCATCACCCACAGTTGATCCAGAGGAAGACAAAAAAAAGCAAGCAAAGCTCCTGCAGGGGAAAAAATTCATTCCTGATCCCCTGAGAGAAAATTGGATATTCCCTGGATCAACTTCACCTATAAATGTTAGTAACCAGTTATATTCTGTGTATCCAAAAATGAATCCAGGCCTTTTTTAAAGCAATCCACTGAGCTGGCCAGAACCAACTCTTGATGGAGTCTATTCCACATTTTTACAGCTCTTATTGTGAAGAAACCTTTCCATGTTTAGAGATTAAATTTGTTTTTCTCCAGACTTAAAGAGTGCCCCCTTGTCCTTTGTGATGACCTCAAGGTGAATAACGCTACACTGAGTTCACTATATGAACCACTGATGTATTTATACATGTTGATCATATCCCCACTTAATCTCCTCTTCTCAAGAGAGAATAAATTCAGTTCCTCTAATCTTTCCTCATAGCTGAGCTCCTCCATGCCTCTTTTCATTTTGGTTGCTCTTCTGTGTACTTTCTCCAGTTCCCCAATGTTCTTTTTGTGAATTGGTGCCCAAAATTGAACTGAATATTCCAGATAGTCTGCACTGTAGGTGGCACTCAATCGCAGCAGCAATGCAGTAGGAGAAAGAAGTTGTGAGGAACATGGTACCTTTATGATTTCCTCAGTCACAGGGAGACAGCTATACAATTGGATGCTGACACTCCATGTGACTTTAGTGGCCATCTTGGGTGAGAGCAGAACCTATTTAAGGCCCCAGGTCCCTGCTTTGGGGCACATTGTGCGAGTGGTTAGTGTAGGAATAAGACAATGCATATTGGCAGTGAGAGGTACCAGAGAAGTAGAAAAAGCGCAGGGATTACGCTATCTCTTCTCAGGAAGCCTTCTGTTTGGGTGTGGACCAGCCAAGCTGTACACAGTTCTTCATGGCAGAAGCTGTCGGCATCTTCGAATCTTCAGACTGCTGATTCACCACTGTTACAGTTTGTAAGTGGCTCTGGACGGGCATGCCTTCCTGCAGGCCTGTTTGTTCTGTGCTGAACTTTTCTACAATATATTGCTTTGGCCTTGATTGGACTCTGTTTGTTACTGCCCTCAGCACCATGCTGCACATTCCCACACTTGATGTATTTGGCAGGATATGCCCCTTTTGTGCAATGGGAAGAGAGACTGGAGAGAGTGACTTGCCTGTATCAGGTGCCCACCTGGCTGATTTCAGAGCTGGCCATAGACTCCTTGGAGGATGACATCCGCCAAACAATGATTGGGCAATTGGAGGATTCCTGGGCCATCCTAGAACAGATTGTGGTGCACCTGGCGGGCCTGTTTGGGGAAAATGTAGCAGTTCTGGAACTAAGATGGAGGTTCTTCATCCGCAGACAGCAGGAGGACGAAAGCCTCACCCACTTTGCGGTAGCCCTCCAAATTCTGTGGAACCGCCTAGAGAAGAAGGATGTAGACAGCTGTGACGACTTTACTGCCTCAGATAAGTTACCTGAAGCGCTGGCAGTGTGGGAACTTTGGGCATTTAAACAGGAACTGTGGTCAGTCAAAAAACAAAAGTACTCGGATACTACCGTTAAACTAGGGGCTCCTGGGGCAGAGGGATGACCCCTGGGAATATGTCAGGAACCATGAACCAGGCAGAGACAGAAAGTGCAGTTAAAATCACACCTTTAATGATATAGCAAATATAACATAGATCATAAACGTAGTCAAAACAGAAGCCAGGGTTTGGATGCCAGAGCAGTTTATCAAATGAGCCAGAGTCAGGAAACCAGAAGTCATTAAAGTCAGGAGCCAAAAATCAGGAACAGGAATCAGGAGAGAAGTAATTCAGACCGAGTTGTACATAGGAGCACAGGCAGGAACACACTGGAGAGCATATACCACATAAGGGCAAGGAGGAAATGAGCTAAGCTGCTAAAATAGCAAAAAGGCTGGACTACTGGCTGTAGGCTGGACTACTGAGGCAGGTAATGGTATCAAGGTGAATCACTGTGGAGTCAATGAGTTGCTGGTAATTAACCAACAGCTGAGCAGCTTCTGAGCACTGAAAGAAGAGCTGCTCATTAAGTAGCAGGAGCCCAGCTCTGACAGAACAGTAATACAATTCCCAATAGACCAAAGGCCATGGTTGCACCAAGTCCAGAAATCATTGCCCTAGTAAATGACCAGGTGGTCCCTTGCTGGATTGACACAGGATCCAAAGTCACTGTCATGGAGTAGAGTTCTATGCCCAACAGTTCGGGACTCAGAACCAGTTGGACCCCTCCTGGCTGTCCCTGAAGGTGACCAATAACCTGCCATCATGGTGGAAGGAGTCACTTGAGTGAGGATACAGATAAATGAGCAGGTAGTCAAATGGGTAAGGGTTGTGGTGACCCGCAGTCTAGTGAGTTTGGCAGTACCTATTGTCCTAGGCCTGAACGTCCCAAAGGATGTCCTGAAGGACCTGAACATACTGTGCTTGCTGGCCAAGACTGAACATTCAGGCAGGCGTGCATGAGACTGTGGCCTGCGAGCTGTGTGGCTAAATGTGATCCGAGCTTTCGAGGCCTACCAGCGAGCAGCTAGACAACAGACAGAGCTGGTGGGAGTTGTCTGGATGCACCCAAACAAAAGCTATTCCCGTTGCCCCTCCAAGAGGTTGTCTAGTCCCTGCCTGTGGGGGCCCACAAGAAGCTTCAAGGAGCCACGGTGATGGTTTATCCCCACAAAGACCTGGGGGTACTGGAGGAGTGGTTAGTAGTCTAAACCTTGTCCAGAGCCCACAGGAATAAGGTGCTAGTCCAGCTCATCAATTTGGGAACCTCCCTAGTCTCACTCCCGAATCACACCACTGCAGACCTCGACGTGATACCGAGTCACTACATCTTTTATTAACTGATTATTAGAATTATTATAATCATTTATATTCAGATTATTTGGTTCACATACCACAATTGGGAATATCAGTGGAGCGCTACACAATTTTATTTTATTTTATTTTTTAGAGGCACATATTAATATGAGTATCTGTAGGGTGTAAGCGAACCACAAAAATATTGTTTATTGGAATATTAATTTATTAAATTATTTATTTAAATGCACCATAGTAGCTCACAAGAACTTTAATTACTTTATTTATTCTGTACCCCGTTTATAGCTGCCATGACCTCCCTGAATGACAAACTATACAGACAGCTGCTGGAACAACTGGCCATCCCCTTCTAGGACTACCCTCTGCCTCAGCAATGCCTTCTCCATCAGCTATTAGAGAAACACCTGCTGGTCTTTGCAAATAACCCTGAGGTTGCTATGGCTGCTAGGCAATTAACCACCCTAATCACACAGGGGATGCTCCACCTATCTGGAAGCCGTACCACCATATTTCCAAACCCTTTTCTAGAAGGTCAAGGGCATGTTGCAGGGTGGGATAATCCAAGAGAGTCACAGCCCATGGGCTGCTCCTGTTATTTTAGTATGGAAGAAAGACAGTAGCTGTTGGTTCTGTGTGAACTATGCAATCTGAATGCCTGCACCTACTGGGATGCATACCCGTGCCAAGGATGAAGAAGTCATTCATGGCACTGGGCCAAGCCCAATAACTCTGTATGCTCAACCTGGCAAGCAGCTACTGGCAAGTCCTAGTGAGGAAAAAAGACCAGGAGAAAACTGCCTTTATCACCCTTGTCTGTTTAAGTTCAATTGTATGCCCTTCGGGCTGAACAATGCCCTGAGTACCTTCCAGAGGTGTTTGGGGGACTATAACTTTGAGACGGAGCTAATCTCAATGAAATCATTATTTTCTCCAAACCAATTGAAGACTACATGCAAAACCTGGAAAGGGTGTTCTGTCTGGCCCAATATGGGCTGAAATTGAAGCTCAACAAGTGCTGCTTGCTGCGTCAGAGAATCCAATACCTGAAGCAGGTTGTGAAATGTGGGGGGATCTCTCCAGACCAAAATAAAGGCATTACAGGAGTGGCTTACCCCCAAGACCATTACTGAGCTGAGCTCTATCCTGGGACTGGTGGGCTACTTCGGGCAATTCATCCACAAGGTCACACAGATCACCGCACCTCTCACCCAGCTGTTGAGCGGTCAGCTTATGCAGAGGAAAAGGGGATCCTCCCCTTGATCCAGTCCGAGTGGCAGGAATCACAAAGGAAAGCCTTCAGAGCTCTAAAACAGAACCTGACATTCACACCTGTTTTGGCCTACACTGATTACTCCAAACCCTTCCAAGTGCATGGGATCTTGGGGGCCACTGTGGCCCTGGAGCAGGATGGATGTGAAAGAAAAAACCCTACAATTATAGTTCCTTTAAGTTGGAATTATTAGCTCAGGTGTGGACCATCACAAAAATGTTTGTGGAGTACCTCACAGGGGCACAAATCGAGGTCTTCATGGACAATACCCCCCTTACCTAGAAATGGCTAAATTGGGGGCACTAGAAAATTCAATCCAGTTCAGCCAGTAAAAAAAAAAAAGTTATAATCCTATACCCACAGTTGATCTAGAGGAAGGCAAACAAACCCAGCAAAGCAGGATACAATTTGCTCCTGCAGGGAAAAAAAATTCCTTCCTGATCCCCCGAGAGGCAATCGGATATTCCTTGGATCAACTTTACCTATATATGTTAGTATCCAGTTATATTCTGTGCATCTAAGAAAGAATCTTTTTTAAAGCAATCCACTGAGCTGGCCAGAACCAACTCTTGAGGGAGTCTATTCCACATTTTCACAACTCTTACTGTGAAGAAACCTTTCTGTGTTTGGAGATTAAATTTCTTTTTATCCAGATGTAAAGAGTGCCCCCTTGTCCTCTGTGATGACCTCAGGGTGAATAGCTCTACACCGAGAATAAATTCAGTTCCTCTAATCTTTCCTCATAGCTGAGCTCCTCAATGCCTCTTATCAGTTTGGTTGCCCTTCTCTGTACTTTCTCCAGTTCCCCAATGTTCTTTTTGTGAATTGGTGCAAAAAACTGAACTGCATATTCCAGATGATGTCTTACTAATGATTTGTACAGTGGTAAAATGATATCTCTCTCTCTGGAGTCTATACCTCTTTTAATACAAGAGATGATTTTGCATGCCATTATTAAGCTTGTGATCTACCAGAACTCCCAGACCCTTCTCCACCATTGATTCCCCCAGTTGTACCCCCCCCCCCCAGTATGTATGATGCATGCATATTCTTAGCCCCCAAGTGCATAACCTTACATTTATCAACATGAAACCTAATTTGCCACATAGTTTCCCTATTAAACAGTGCATTGAGGTTGGCTTGTAAATTGAAGACATCCTGTAAGGACGTTATTCCACTGCACAGCTTAGTGTCATCTGCAAAGGCTGAAATGGGATTTGTAAACCCAGACCCTATATCGTTTATAAATATATTAAAAAGTAAGGGTCCCAACACTGAACCTTGGGGTACACCACTGACAACCCTAGACCTATCGGAGTATGAATAATTAACCACTACTCTTTGAATACGATCTTTTAGCCAGTTTTCTACCCATTTACATATGGATTTTTACAAGCCCATACACTTTACCTTACACATTAGCCGTGTGTGGGGAACAGGTGGGTCATCTGGCTGTTCCGATTCAAGATACATTACAAACCTGGGATGTTCAAGGGGCATGCGGATGCCCTCTCCAGCTATCTGGTAGAGCACACAGGTGAAGACATGGACTTGAGTCAAGAGAACGTGGAGGTGGCACCAGTTCTTCCCACAGCCGGCACATCCTGTTGCCTCAGGGGTCAACAATCAAATTCCTAGGCTGGATCCCATGAAATCCACAACACTGAGGAAAGGGCTCTAATCCAGCAAAAAGACGTCGACCTCATACAGGTACGGCGCTTTCTTTCATGGTAGCACAGGCCGTCCTCACGGGAGTGCCAACAGTTGCCTGATATAGTGACAGCAATTTTGAGGCAGTGGGACTGGATCGAATCCCGAGACAATGTACTATATCTACAGGCACGCATTCTCACTGAACAGCAGGACATTATAAAAATCGTGGTCCCCCAGTCACATATCCTCCAAATCCCTCAGGTGCTACATGCCTTGGACCCTTTGGGGCTGATTGTACTGAGACCCTGGTCAGGAAATATTTATTTTGCCCATGACTAGTGGAGTGGGTGCAATGAGCTTACTGGTAGTGTGCAGTCTGTACCATGCATAAGGCTCTCCCAGAAAAGACAACCCCAATGACTATTACAACCTTGGAACCTTACGTACTGGTGACAATGGTCTTCCTCACAGTTTCCAGCTCCCCCTCTGAGTTCCACTATGGCTTAGTTTTCGTGGTCCATTTTACCTAATTGGCTGTGATAATACTAACCAAGAACCAGACAGCCATAACCACAGCAAAGATGCTTTGGGAACACATGGTTCAGCTGTGCTGTGCTCCTAAATGCATACTCTTAGACCAGGGCCCCAATTTCAAGTTACAGATAATGTCTGCGTTACGCCACCTGAGTGGTATTCAAAAGCCACACACAACACTTTAACATCTTTAGGGTTATGGGGCCTGTGAGCATTTTATCATACTTTGCTGGGAATGTTACAGACTCTAGAGCAGGGCCACAGGGACTGTTGGCACCAGCATGCAAGGGCTGTGGTCTGGACCTACAATTATACAGTACATACAGCCAAAGGCCATACCCCCATTCTTCTTGATGTTTGGAAGCTATGGTTAACTGCCTGTAGACCTCCTGCTGGGCTCCTCAGAATGCCTCACTTCCCGCACACCCAGTGAGTGGGTGCAGGAACAGTGGGACTGGCTACAGAAAGCTAAACACGTAGTTCTGGACAGACAAAGAGACTTGGCTGAGGATAGTATTGTGGATGAACTGCCACTGCACCCGGAAGACTGGGTATGGGTGAAGAATCTGAAATGTGAAAAAGGCAGCAAACTGGAGCCCAAATGAGAACACACCCCTACTGGGTTGAGAAACAATGTTTCCCACTGACTCCTGTGTACAATGTGGTCTCAGAGGACCTTGAACCCTTCAAAAGAACCCTCAGTCTGCTGCCCCTTGGATATTCCACCTGTACAGGAAGTCCATTTTGAATAGTACCTGCCTCTCACTGAACCTGGGCCTCCGGCCTCTGTTGATCTTCAAGAGGAAAGCACCACTGACTCACTTACAGACAGTCCTGAGGCACCCCTCCCAGTGACTGCTAGTCCTGCTAATTCACTGGACTTTTCCGAAGATTCAGCCACTAGCTCAGGTGAAGGAGTTGTAGCTGGTCCTGTTGACCCCCAACCACTTGAGGCTCCGGAATCACAAGCAGAAAATGACTACTCTAAAGGTCTGCACAAAGGAGAGTGAGGCTCAATGCCCAATGTGGTCTAAACGTGGGCAAATCCCTGCAAGGTACTCTGATTATGCTGTTTGAAATACTTTTGCCATTGCCTTAATAATGTTTTGTGTAGTTATAAGTTGATCTTTACTGTGTTGTAATGCTGAGGAGTGCATCTGTCAAAATGAAGGGGAAGAGTAGGCTGGTGCAGTCTGTAGTCTCCACTGTACATTGCGCTCAATCACAGCAGCAATATGGTAGGATATGTAGTCTGGAGAGTGCACAGTTTGGCCATACACGTTGGTGGAACATGGTTGAAGTTATAAGTTATAAGATCTGGTTACTTTCGCTTCCACAGAAATATGGTGTTTGGGGACTTCTTATCTACTATCTGGTCACTTTCACTTCCACAGAAATATGGTGTTTGGGGACTTCTTATCTACTATTTAACATATATTACTTTCCAGATGCAGTCTGTAGTCTGTACTGTAGGTGGTACTCAATCACAGCGCCACATTCACTAGGAGAAAGAAGTTGTGAGGAACATGGTTCCTCTATGATTTTCTCAGTCACAGGGAGACAGCTTTCTGATTGGATGCTGATGCCCCATGTGACTTCTTGGGCTATCTTGGGTGAGGGCAGAGCCTATTTAAGGCCTTGGTGCACATTGTGTGAGCAGTTAGTGTAGGGAAAGGTTCCCTGTGTGTCAGGGACAGTGTATAGTGGCAGTGATAGGTTCCAGAGTAGGGAATGAGCAGGGACTATGCTATCTTCACTATCTTCATCAGAAAGCGTCCCGCTTGGGTGTGGACCGGCCAGGCGGCATTCTGCTCCTTGTTGCAGATGCTGTTGGCATCATGAAGTCTTCAGGCTGTTGTTTCACCACTGTTACAGTTTGTAAGTGGCTCCAAAAGGGCTTGCCTTCTTGCTGGGCCTGATTGTACTGTACTGAACCTTTCTACAATATATTGCTTCAGCCTAGCTTGGACTTTTACTGCCCACTACACCATGCTGCACCTTCCCATGTAAATATTAGTGTAGAATTTATGTTCCTTAGGGAACATTATTTTTTATCAAGTGGTTATAGGTAAAGTTCTGATTTATTGCATAGAATTTTATCTGGGTATATTGATAATCATTCTACATTAACTGTACTTATATATGTATTGGTCAGCTATGTTTGCACATATGCATAATGTGCTCCCTGCTTCATAATATTTCACAGTGACTGTACTTCACTGATCCTCTGTTGTTGCAAACCCATCAGTCTGCTTCAAATGATAAAACACAGCAGACTCACTTTGGGCTAGTTGATCTCATTAATCTTTCCAAGGGAGCACATTATTTTTCCAGTTAAGGAAATATCCATTAGAGATACAGCCACAAGGAGAAGAGGAGGGGTGAGAGCCTGCAAAGACACAGCCATGAAGGGGTGAGAGCCTGCAGGCACACAGCCATACAGGAGCGGTAATGGGTGAAAGTCTACAGAGACACACCTACACAGGAAAAGGGAGGAGTTAAAGTCTATAGAGACACACCCACACAGGAACGGGGAGGGGTGAAAGTCTACAGAGACACACACACACACAGGAAAGGGGAGGGGGGTGAAAGCCTATAGAGACACACCCACACAGGAACGGAGAGGGGTGAAAGTCTACAGAAATACACCCACACAGGTAAGGGGAGGGATGAAAGTCTACAGAGACAACCCCACACAGGAAAGGGGAGGGGTGAAAGGCTGCAGAGACCAACTCACACAGGTGAGGGCGGTGACCTATCTAGGGTATGACAAGCAGGGCACATGCCCTGGGAGCTACTTGAATGGGGTGTTGCACCACCCAGGTACTGTGGCTGTGTTTGCTCCTTTAGTTAAGTTGCTCCCTTTTCAGACCTCCTGTTGGCGCAGATCAGTAATGAACAAACAGTGCAGCTGATCACTGCTTGCACATGTAAACAAAGAGCCGAGCTCTGACTAATGATCACCTAATGCAGAGCCCAGCAGATGAAGGGAGTAGTGTAAGCATTCCTCTGCCCTGGCTCTTTGTTTACATGTGACAGCAACGATCGGCTGAGCTGTCTGTCACTGACGGTGCATGCCGACAGGAAGTCTGAAAAGAGCACAGCTTAGCTAAAGAAGCAAACATCTCTTCTCATCCCTGGGAATGATCGATTTGTGTCACCACAATCAATGTAGATGTAGATAAAGGTCTGATTGGGGCTGGGATCATTCTACTAAAGTAAAAAAAATATCTCTGCTAGCACACTCTGTATGCCATGCTGTACAATGCCTCTTATGTAACACCTCATTTTATATGCTGTAATGTATGTACCCTATTCCACACCGCCTCATTTCATATGTCATGCTGTATGCTCCCTATATCGCATTGCCTCATTCTGTTTGCCATTCCCTATTCCACACCTCCCCATTCTATGTGCCATACTGTACATTCTCTATTCCACACCGCCTCATTTCATATGTCATGCTGTATGTTCCCTATTCTGCATTGCCTCATTCTGTTTGCCATTCCCTATTCCACACCTCCTCATTCTATGTGCCATACTGTACATTCTCTATTCTATACCGCCTCATTTCATATGTCATGCTGTATGTTCCCTACTTTACACCGCCTCATTTGATGTGTCATGCTGTATGTTCCCTATTCCACACCTCCTCATTCTATTTGTCATACTGTACATTCTCTATTCTACACCACCTCATTTGATATGTCATGCTTTATGTTCCCTATTCCACACTGCCTCATTCTATATGCCATACTGTACATTCCATATTCCACACCACCTCTTTATATGCCATTCTGTATGTTCCCTGTTCCACTTAAGCTCATTTTTTATGCCATGCTGTACATCACCTATTCCATCCTGCCTCATTCTGACACCCTATTGTACATGTTATCTTCCACACAGCCTTATCCTGTATGCTGTTCTGTACATTCCCTATTCTGCACCAACCTTAAAGGCCCAGTTCTAGTGTGTATGTGTATGTCTGGGTGTGTCAGAGCTGGGGTATCAGATGTTTGGACAGAGGCACGATTTTAGTGCTTGCCATGGGCGCTATTTACTAAAGTAAGACCTCATCTGGAATATGCAGTTCAATTTTGGGCACCAATTCATAAAAAGAACATTGGGGAACTGGAGAAAGTACAGAAAAGGGCAACCAAACTGATAAGAGGCATGGAGGAGCTCAGCTATGAGGAAAGATTAGAGGAACTGAATTTATTCTCTCTTGAGAAGAGGAGATTAGGGGAGGATATGATCAACATGTATAAATATATCAGTGGTTCATATAGTGAACTCGATGTAGAGTTATTCACCCTGAGGTCATCACAGAGGACAAGGGGGCACTATTTGCGCCTGGAGGAAAAGAAATTTAATTTCCAAACACGGAAAGGTTTCTTCACAACAAGAGCTGTGAAAATGTGGAACAAACTCCATCAAGAGTTGGTTCTGGCCAGCTCAGTGGATTGCTTTAAAAAGGCCTGGATTCTTTTCTAGATACACAGAATATAACTGAATATTAACATTTATAGGTAAAGTTGATCCAGGGAATATCCGGTTGCCACTCGGGGGATCAGGAAGGCATTTTTTCCCCTGCAGGAGCAAATTGGATCATGCTTTGCTGGGTTTTTTTACATTCCAATGGATCAACTGTGGGTGTAGGATTATAACTTTTTTTTTTTTTTGGACTTTTGTCTTTTTTCAGCCAGACTAACTATTTAACTATGTAAGATACACTGCTGGGTGAGATGCTGCAGAGACACAGCCACACAGGAGAAGGGACAGGTGGGAGCCTACAGAGATACACTGATGGAGGAGGGAGAAGTCACAGAGACATGCAGGGATCGTGGAGTGGCAAAGAGGAGACAACCACATAGCAGAGGACAGGGATGCAGACACAACCACAAAGATGGGAAGATGTTTGCAGAGACATAGCTACACAGGAGAGAGGAGGGGTTAGATGCAGCAAAGGCATACCTTCTTGAGTCAATTTTCATCACCTGTCTACACACAAGTCACCCAGAATCCCCGGTCCACACACGGTTCACCCACTGTAAGCCAATTTGTTTTGTGTTATTGTTTTTGTTATTTTGTTTTGTTCCTCTGACAGCTGGTTGTGGCTTCCAGCATAACGGGTGACAGTCTGGTGGTGGCTGGGAAGTTTTGGCAGCACTGTTTTTTGCTTTGGATGAGTTTGGCACTAAAAGGGAGAAAATGATCTGTGATTCTGTAGTCACATAGAAACACGCCATATGAGGCACATTAAAATATTGAATCTGCACATATTTTAGAAATGACCTAAATAAACACTTTACAAGACCACCAGGACATAGAGCCCCCCAAAAACCCAGGAAAGAATCCCAAAGAACCTTTTCAATATCTGTACAAGGGGGAGAAGACATTACTATAAATGTACGTTGAGAAAAGTTGAAACTGAGATCCAAAAGGTCAATGTTGCTGAGGGATCAGAATGAGGGGTTACTTATTAGGCATTTGTTTCCCGGCTGGTGATAAAATTTGAGGAACACCTCTGTGCAGTCTATGTGCTAATATATCACCTGAGAAGCCTGCCCAGGGCTGTTTATTAAGGTTCACAAGGCATCACAAGATGGCACTGTATTGCAGTGGCAATTTGCAGTGGGACGGAGTCAGGCACTGCGAGTAATATGAAGGGAATGCAGTGGTTATCCTAGAGTCTCCTGGTCTGTCAATCAAGTGAAGCTGCTACAGTGGGCGGTTCAGACTAGGAGTCTCAGACTCCCTGATCTGCCCACTACAGCGATCGGGGACTTGATTCTTCACTGCAAAAACTATAAACTATAGTGGGGAAGTGACAAAACCGATAGCTGGGAGGACATAGAGCATAGCAGCCACCAGTCTTATAACACGGATGTGAAAGGGACTGATACCTGCTATTATTAAAACACTTAATGGATTTATCAGTGGCCAAAGACTGATGAATAAAAAGGACATATTGGATTAGGGTATGAAAGCAGCAACATTTACATGTATAAACATTTTCTGTCCTGAGTCCAGCTTTAAAGCGCAGATGTTTACATATACAATAGTATGTTTTTTTTAATTTACATGCAGGACAAGCTGTCCAAAAATTTATTAAAACCCACATCCAGAATGCAGGGTTCAGTTTTGGGCAGTACTTTTTAAAAAGACATAAAGCTTTGGTGAAGGTTCAAAGGTAGGCAAGTGAATTATTAAGAGGGATGGAAAATATTACAGTAAAAGGTTACAATTCATATGTCCAGAAATATCCAAGGCCAGTATATAGATTTAACAAATGTACTGTTTATTCCAAGGACTGTGCAAGGACAATGGGACATCAGTAGTGCATTGAGAAAAGAACATTTTTCTATCGGTTTAGGAAGGGTTTTTTTCTACATGAAATAGTAATGGAAAAGACGATGCTGGAATTTAAAAATGGACTACATGATTTTTTGCAGGTAAAATTAAATACTAAAGGCTAATAAAGAAATATTCTGATTCTGCTGTGATTTTGGGTTACTGACCTGGGGGGGGGTGATTTCTTTCTACACAAAAGTGACAAAGTATTTGCCCCTTCCATTTTTTTTGCATATTTGTCATACTTAAATAATTAGGATCATCAAAAAATGTTTTAACACAAAGATAACCCGAGTAAATTATAAATGCGGTTTTTAAATGATGATTTCATTTATTAAGAGAAAAAAGCTGTACAAACCTGCCTGGCCTTATGTGAAAAAAGAATTGCCCACATTTTTTGGAAAGCTGAGTTAAATTTCATTTGCCACATCCAGGCCTGATTACTGCCTGTTGAATCAAGAAATCACTTAAATAGAAGCTGTTTGACAAAATGAAGCATGCTAAAAGATCTCAAGATGCAACACATCATGTCACAATCCAAAGAAATTCAAGAACAGATGAGAAACAAAGTAATTGACATGTATCAGTTTAGAAAGGGTTACAAAGTAATTTCTAAGGCTTTGGTACTCCAGTGAACCAAGTTGAGAGCCATTATTCAAAAATAGAGAAAATTTGGAACAGTGGTGAACCTTCCCAGGAGTGGCCGGTCTTCGAAAATTACTCCAAAAGCACAATAGCAACTCATCGAGGAGGTCATAAAAGAACCCAGAACAACATCTAAAGAACCGCAGGCCTCAGTTAAGGTCAGTGTTCATGATTCAACAATAAGAAACAGACGGGGAAAAATGGCATCCATGGGAGAGTTCCAAGGCGAAAGCCACTGCTGACCAAAAAGGGCACAAAGGCTTGTCTCATATGTGCCCCAAAACATCTTGATTATCCCCAATATCCTGTGGACTGAGACAAAAGTTTAACTTTTTGGAAGGTGTGCATCCCGTTACAACTGGTATAAAACTAACACAGCATTCATAAAAAGAACACCATAGCAACAGTCAAACATGGTGGTGATTAGAGATGAGCGAATTATTCAAAAATTCGGTTCGGCTGATTCGCCGAATTCGCCGATTAAATTCGCTTCGTGCCGAATATATTCGCTGCGAATTTAACTTATAAAAAGGGTGTTTCTAGGCTTCAGAGAGCCTTTATATTAGTGCAGAACACTGTACCTTTAATTTAAATGCCCTTGGAGTCTGCTGGGGAAGAGAAATAATACTGTCAGTCAGTATGACATGCAGATGAGTGCCGTCGATCTTAGAATCACCGCACACTTCACTCATTTGGGCAGTCACGGGGCCAAAACCAGAGTGTGGAGCCACAGTGTGGCGGTGGAGGCAGCAGCAATGGGAGGCCATACAGCACCCTATGACAAAATGGAACCCACCAGCAGTGTGAGGAGACCTGAAAGTGGCACATGGCAGAGTGTGGCGATGGAGACAGCAGCAATGGGAGGCCGTACAGGGACCCATGAGACACTCTGGACCTGGCAGCAGCATGAGGAGGCGGTACAGGGGCCCATGACAGATTACGGGCCTGGCAGCAGCATGAGGAGTCGGTACGGGGGCCCATGGCAGATTACGGGCCTGGCAGCAGCATGAGGAGGCGGTACAGGGGCCCATGGCAGAGTGGCGGAGCGTAAGCAGCTAAAATTGAAGGCCATACAGAGACCTATGTTAAAAAGTCCCCCCAGCAGCAGCGTGGGGAGACGACTATCAAGAGTCCAATGGCAGAGTGGCGGAGCAGAAGCAGCTTCAATTGAAGGCCATACACAGGCCTAGGTTAAAAAGCGGAAGCCGTCAGCAGCGTGAGCAGACGACAGAGACACATGGCGCAGGGTGGCGGTGGATGCAGCAGTATTCGGAAGCCAAACACAGGCCTCGGTTAAAAAGCGGAAGCCGTCAGCATCGTGAGCAGACGACAGAGGCACATGGCGCAGGGTGGCGGTGGAGGCAGCAGCAATGGAAGGCCATACAGCACCCTATCACAAAATGGAACCCACCAACAGTGTAAGGAGACCTGAAAGTGGCACATGGCGCAGGGTGGCGGTGGAGGCAGCAGTATTCGGAAGACATACACAGGACTAGTTTAAAAAGCGGAAGCCGTCAGCAGCGTGAGCAGACGACAGAGGCACATGGCGCAGGGTGGCGGTGGAGGCAGCAGTATTCGGAAGCCATACACAGGCCTAGGTTAAAAAGCAGAAGCCGTCAGCAGCGTGAGCAGACGACAGAGACACATGGCGCAGGGTGGCGGTGGATGCAGCAGTATTCGGAAGCCAAACACAGGCCTCGGTTAAAAAGCGGAAGCCGTCAGCAGCGTGAGCAGACGACAGAGGCACATGGCGCAGGGTGGCGGTGGAGGCAGCAGCAATGGAAGGCCATACAGCACCCTATCACAAAATGGAACCCACCAACAGTGTAAGGAGACCTGAAAGTGGCACATGGCGCAGGGTGGCGGTGGAGGAAGCAGTATTCGGAAGACATACACAGGACTAGTTTAAAAAGCGGAAGCCGTCAGCAGCGTGAGCAGACGACAGAGGCACATGGAGCAGGGTGGCGGTGGAGGCAGCAGTATTCGGAAGCCATACACAGGCCTAGGTTAAAAAGCGGAAGCCGTCAGCAGCGTGAGCAGACGACAGAGACAAATGGCGCAGGGTGGCGGTGGATGCAGCAGTATTCGGAAGCCAAACACAGGCCTCGGTTAAAAAGCGGAAGCCGTCAGCAGCGTGAGCAGACGACAGAGGCACATGGCGCAGGGTGGCGGTGGAGGCAGCAGCAATGGAAGGCCATACAGCACCCTATCACAAAATGGAACCCACCAACAGTGTAAGGAGACCTGAAAGTGGCACATGGCGCAGGGTGGCGGTGGAGGCAGCAGTATTCGGAAGACATACACAGGACTAGTTTAAAAAGAGGAAGCCGTCAGCAGCGTGAGCAGACGACAGAGGCACATGGCGCAGGGTGGCGGTGGAGGCAGCAGTATTCGGAAGCCATACACAGGCCTAGGTTAAAAAGCGGAAGCCGTCAGCAGCGTGAGCAGACGACAGAGGCACATGGCGCAGGGTGGCGGTGGATGCAGCAGTATTCGGAAGCCAAACACAGGCCTCGGTTAAAAAGCGGAAGCCGTCAGCAGCGTGAGCAGACAACAGAGGCACATGGCGCAGGGTGGCGGTGGAGGCAGCAGCAATGGAAGGCCATACAGCACCCTATCACAAAATGGAACCCACCAACAGTGTAAGGAGACCTGAAAGTGGCACATGGCGCAGGGTGGCGGTGGAGGCAGCAGTATTCGGAAGACATACACAGGACTAGTTTAAAAAGCAGAAGCCGTCAGCAGCGTGAGCAGACGACAGAGGCACATGGCGCAGGGTGGCGGTGGAGGCAGCAGTATTCGGAAGCCATACACAGGCCTAGGTTAAAAAGCGGAAGCCGTCAGCAGCGTGAGCAGATGACAGAGGCACATGGCGCAGGGTGGCGGTGGAGGCAGCAGTATACGGAAGCCATACACAGGCCTAGGTTTAAAACTGGAACCCAGCAGCATGAGCAGACGACAAAGACGCACATGGCAGAGGATGGATCTGGCAGCAGTATGAGAAGGCGGTACAGGGGCCCGTGGCACAGTGTGGTGATGGGGGCTACAGCAACTGGATGCCAGAAAGTGGCCGATAGGGCTATATACTGCATGACTACATAGGTGGTTTTTATAGTACTTTATTTTGGCCTCCCTCTCAGCAGGTGTGAAAAAGGCCACCATTTTTGAACGGTAGCGAGGGTCCAACAAGGTGGACAGCCAAAAGTCATCCCTCTGTCTGATGGTTATTATTCGGCTGTCGCTACGCAAGCAACCGAGCATGCTATGGGCCATTTGTGCCAAGGAATGCGAGGGACTCCCTGCCTCCATCTCCACAGCATACTGCCACGGTGTGTCTGGGTCCTCTGTCTCCTCCTCCTCCTCTACCAGATGCTCCTGCTCCTCCACTCCTGTCCGCTGAGTGGAAAAACCACCCATTTCACTCAATAATTCCTGAGCACAAATGTCCTCCTCTACCTCCTCCTCTTCTTCCTGTCCTGCCCCCACAGGGGTCATGTGGCGTTGAGATCTGTGCGCCACGTCTACCGCACCCTGACCAGCCATTGTTAACAGCATTTGTTCCAGGACGTGCAACAGAGGAATGACGTCGTTCATCCCATAGTCCTGCCGACTCACGAATAGCGTGGCCTCCTCAAAGGGCCTGAGCAAGCGGCAGGTGTCATGCATGAGCTGCCAATGGCTGACATCTAAGTTACACAGGGGAGTACCTTTATCCGCTTGTAACATCAGGAAATCGGTGATGGCCTTTCGCTGTTCGTAAAGGCGGTCTAACACATGTAGGGTTGAATTCCACCTTGTTGCAACGTCGCAGATCAGGCGATGCTGTGGAATTCCGTTCTGCCGCTGCAGCTCAAGGAGGGTGTGCTTTGCGGTGTAGGAATGGCTGAAATGCATGCAAAGTTTACGTGACATTTTAAGGATGTCTTGCAGTGGGATGGTGGATTTTAGGAACCGCTTGTCAACCAGATTTAACACGTGAGCCATGCATGGCGCATGGCACAACCTTCCTTGACGCAGAGCAGACACCATGTTCTTTCCGTTGTCGGTCAACATGGTTCCGATTTTCAGTTTGCGCGGAGACAGCCATCTGTCGATTTCTCTGTTCATTACACTCAGAAGTTCCTCCCCTGTGTGACTACGTTCGCCAAGGCATACCAGGTGCAGCACAGCGTGACACCGTTGCGCCCTGCACATGTGATATGCCGGTCGGGTAATGGGACTTGGCACGGGGGTGGCGGCTGAGGACACGGCGGAAGAAGAGGTGGTAGAGGCGGACATCTTTGCTGGACCAAGGACGTGCAAACGTGGAGGCAAAAGCGGTGTGACCTGTCCAAGTTGCTGGTGCGGCTGTGCCGGCACCACGTTCACCCAGTGGGCCGTAAATGACATGTACTGTCCCTGACCGTAGTTACAGCTCCACACGTCGGCGCTGCCGTGCACTTTGGCAGAGACCGACATGCTCAAAGACTGGCCCACCATCTTTTCTACATGTGAATGCAGGGCTGGCACTGCCTTCTTGGCGAAGAAATGCCGGCTTGGCACTCTCCACCGCGCCTCGGCACAAGCCATCATTTCTCGGAAAGGTGCTGAGTCCACCACTTGGAAAGGGAGGGACTGCAGCACCAGCAACTTGGACAGGAGGACGTTCAGCTTCTGCACCGTCGGGTGCGTGCTCGCAAACTGTTGTCTCTTGGAAACGGATTCCAAGAAAGACTGCAGACGGAATCCGTGAAGAGGAGTAGCAGGAGAAGGAGCATCTGAACGAGCGGAAGATGCCAACGAGCGACAACTCCCCTCAGCAGAGGTGTTGGAGCCTTGACTGGCTGATAGAGGGCGATTGACGTCGGGTGACGGAGCAAGTAACGGAGCGGGTGATGGAGCGGGGGCTGGGGCAGGCAGAACCGCCGTATCTTTATCACGGTTTTCCCAGGCCACCGAATGGCGACGCTGCATATGCTGACGCAACGCTGTAGTTCCAACATTGGCCCCCTGGCCACGCTTGACTTTCTGGCCACATAGTCGACATACGGCTACGTTTACTTCCTCGGGAGGCGTGACGAAAAATTGCCACACCGCCGAGTAGGAAACTTTGCCCCCGCTACTCCTCACTGGCTGACTGCTACTTCCTCCGTGCACACCGGCACCACTACTGGCCGTGGTGGTAGGCTGGAGTGGAGCTGGTGCTCTACTCCGTGGCCGTTTGGCTCCACTGACACTGCTGCGACCCTGCTGCCTCCTGGGCAACCCACCGACTGTTTTGCTCGCTGGCAAGCTGGCACCCTCTTCTCCTGATGATGCGGAAGCAATAGCCTGATGACGACGAGGCTGCCAAGTGCGATCAGCCTCATCATCATCAATTAGGGTCTCCGCGTCACTACTAGCCCCCTCGGCTGCGTGTGGGTCAGGAGACAGACCTGTCTCTAGACCGGCTACCGAGCCACTCTCCTCGCCAGTACTTCTTCGCCTGGCTGCTGAAGAGGCGGATGTCTCCCCCCGTTCCTGACCGCCCTCTGTTAGCTCTTCCTCACTGTACAGTGGGGCTGAGCCCACAGCATGCGATACTTCGCTTGGTGAGGGAACACCAAAGGACAGGGGCAGGTCGAGGACACGTGATTTCAGTGGGCTTGCTCCCGGGCCATGCCAACTAACGGTTGTGTCTGACGTACCCACCGACCGTTGGCTGTAGGTGTCAGAGGTGACCTGGGAAGAGGAAGACGACCGAGTCAACCAATCGATGACGGCAGGGTTGTCGGTGGAGACACGACCGCTGGATGACACCGGGAGCACTGGCCTCTGGCTGCGACTAGTGCTGCCTCGACCCCTTCCTCTGCTGCCACGTCTGCTCGCTCCTGAAACATTGCCTCCTCTGCCACTCCTCTGCGTGTTGTCTGACATACTCTTTAATTCAATAAGCACCCCAAAAATAAAACCGGATTTAACTCTTTGAACGTACAATAGTGGTTGTGAAGCAGAAAGTCAGTTTATTTAGCACAATCGGTCAATTGCAGCTTGCCGTTGGCTGTAAACTGTACGTTTATGTCACTGGAATGCACTAATCACCCAAAAAATATTACCGCCAGCCGGCGTGTAAATGGATCTAACTCTTTGAACGTACAATAGTGGTTGTGAAGCAGAAAGTCAGTTTATTGTACACAATCGGTCAATTGCAGCTTGCCGTTGGCTGGAAACTGTACGTTTATGTCACTGGAATGCACTAATCACCCAAAAAATATTACCGCCACCCGGCGTGTATATGGATTTAACTCTTTGAACGTACAATAGTGGTTGTGAAGCAGAAAGTCAGTTTATTTAGCACAATCGGTCAATTGCAGCTTGCCGTTGGCTGGAAACTGTACGTTTATGTCACTGGAATGCACTAATCACCCAAAAAATATTACCGCCACCCGGCGTGTAAATGGATCTAACTCTTTGAACGTACAATGGTGGTTGTGAAGCAGAAAGTCAGTTTATTGTACACAATCGGTCAATTGCAGCTTGCCGTTGGCTGGAAACTGTACGTTTCTGTCACTGGAATGCACTAATCACCCAAAAAATATTACCGCCAGCCGGCGTGTAAATGGATTTAACTCTTTGAACGTACAATAGTGGTTGTGAAGCAGAAAGTCAGTTTATTTTGCACAATCGGCAAACTGCAGCACCAACTGTGCACGACAGCCACCAAAAAAAAAAGGGTGTATGTCACTTTAAATTTTCGATTCTTTGATAGCTGTGGCCCTGAGTAACGATTCTGTGTCCCTGAGTAACGATTCTGTGTCCCTGAGTAACGATTCTGTGTCCCTGAGTAACGATTCTGTGGCCCTAAAGTCTCTGTGGCCCTAACTCTGTCCCTTAATACAGACAGGTCTGTCTCTCTTGAATGACCGGAGGCTAATGGAGAATTCTAAGATGGCCGCGATTTATAGCTCCACCATTACACAGTGCTGGCTGGCTGCTGATTGGCTAATGCGATCACATGTCATGATTCATCCAGAATTGTAATAAAAGATGTTATAGTGAGCGCGACTTAAATGCAAAAAGTGTATCAATATATATATACACAAAAACGTTAGTGAGCAGCTGATACACCGTAAAGGTAACCAAGTAAAACCTCCAAATCAAACATATATATTAAATAACTGGTGCAGCGCTAAATACTAGAGTACAGTTTATACACACAATATATAAACATGCATGATATCACTCTATGGTGATCAAAAAATACAAAAGTTCAGTGTAATAGTGCGGATCATGCAGAGATCCCAATTAAAGGTGAGTGGATGTCCTGATCCAAGGTGTGATGATAAGTGTGATCACACAAATAGGTGAAAAACGCACTCACCAGATGTGCGTATAGTATACGCAATATGTAATCCTGCGTCACCAGGCCATAAAACGATCATCAGATCCCAGATCAGATTGTACCCAGGTCACCATCTCAGTTCCACAGAAGTGAAGTCATCTGAAACCGCTACCAGGTATCACCACCAGGGTCCTGAGTCCTCCAGATGGGCACTGCGAATGATAGCACTCACACAGAGTGCCCAATAAGAGACCTCATAGCGTGATACTGCTTTAGATGCTTTTTATTCAGGGTTGGTTGGTGTGGGGTACATACAAAGATAAATCAAAAAGTTTACTGACCATATGCATTCCTATTGGTTAGGTGTCCTGCTGTTGCTGCCCCCCTGACGCGTTTCGTGCGATGCACGTATTCATAGGGTCCAGGGCTGACCAGGACATCCTCATCAGTGCTATTTATAAATGTGAATGGCAAATTTTCCATTCGCAGTGCCCATCTGGAGGACTCAGGACCCTGGTGGTGATACCTGGTAGCGGTTTCAGATGACTTCACTTCTGTGGAACTGAGATGGTGACCTGGGTACAATCTGATCTGGGATCTGATGATCGTTTTATGGCCTGGTGACGCAGGATTACATATTGCGTATACTATACGCACATCTGGTGAGTGCGTTTTTCACCTATTTGTGTGATCACACTTATCATCACACCTTGGATCAGGACGTCCACTCACCTTTAATTGGGATCTCTGCATGATCCGCACTATTACACTGAACTTTTGTATTTTTTGATCACCATAGAGTGATATCATGCATGTTTATATATTGTGTGTATAAACTGTGCTCTAGTATTTAGCGCTGCACCAGTTATTTAATATATATGTCATGATTCATGACTCATGAATGCATTATGGGTCAGCGCGCCTTGTCTGCGCGCCTTCCCAGAGATCCCCGCCCCATCTTCTCTGTCCATTTTCTCCTGTCGCCACACATGTCGCCGCCATTTTTGGGAAAATTCGATTCGTGCATCCGAAGTTTGCTAATCTTCGGATTCGTCGCGAATCGAATTTTTCCAAATCTTCGGAACGAATTCCACTTCGTCATGTTCGATTCGCTCATCTCTAGTGGTGATAGTGTGATGTTCTGGGGCTGCACTCTACCAGAAAATCCTGAAGCAGAATGTCCGGTCATCAGTTCGTAACCTCAAGCTCAAGCGCACTTGGGTTATGCAGCAGGACAATGATCCGAAACATATCAGCAAGCCCACCTCTGGATTGCTCAAACCCCCCCCCAGAAAAATAAAATAAAGGTTTTTTTGTGGCCTTGTCAAAGTCTGGACTTAAATCTGATTGAAATGCCGTGGCATGACCTTAAACAGACTGTGCTCAAAAACCTTCCAATATGGCTGCATTAAAACAGTTCTGCAAAGAAGGGTGGGCCAAAATTCCTCCTCTGTGATATGAAAGGCTCAATTCCAGTTATCGCTTGATCGCAGTTGTTGCTGCCAAGGATGGCACAACCAACTAGAAAAGTTACAATTTCTGGGGAATTTGTGTGAAGTGTTCTTGCCTCCACCAGTAGTCTACAGCTGGAATGGGCGGAGTAACTGGGTGGAGTGGCTTGTCACTCTGCTGCCTGCTCACACACCTGGGTTCCTATGGCAACTCACTCTACAGCAAGGGCAGAGAAGAGCGGTTAAAAACAAACTGCTCCAACTTGCTCACTTCACTGGCGGTTGCCATTTTCAAACGGTTCTACTTTAAAAATTATAAATCCTACACCGAAGAGCTTTATATTGTGAGAATCACAAGACCTACATTTTGATGCATAGTATGTCTCTGAAATATTAAAAATGAAGGCACAGTCGCAGTTTAGAAATTGGCCTTCAAATTTGAGGTGGCTAGAGTGGAGTTTCAATGAATGTCAATGGGGGGCATGAGTTGCAAACAAATGGTCATATTGTGAAAACTATCAGGACTATGGCTTAGCCGTGGACATTTTTAGTGGCATCAGGGATAGCTGAACATTTTGATATAAGATTTGTGTAGGTGGTCTTGAAAATGAGGGAGTGATGGTAGTTTAGAAATCATGTCCTGATTTTTCAGCTCACACTCTAGCTTTTGTCAGCTCCCACTCTAGTTTTGAACATTCCTCCATTCATTCCTATGGGACCAATTTCACCACAAAAACACCGATATTTTGTGAACCATTGGGCGAAACGTTCCACAAAGTAATAGCACACCAATCGGGAACAATCCACACGTTTCGGTATATTACTGTCTATGTAGTGTAAAAGCTGTGGGAGGAGTTAGGGTGGTAAATTTGGCTATAATAATAAGAATATATATGTGAGATAACAGTAAGTGGTCTTGCCATGCAAGAACACTTAATAATTAGGTTTGGGGGCAATTACTTTTTCACACAGCGCCAGGCAGGTTTGGACAGCATTTTTCCCTTAATAAATGAAATCATTTTAAAACTGCATTTTGCATTTACTCAGGTTATCTTTGTTTAATGTTCAAATTTGTTTGATGATCTGAATAATTGAAGAGTGACAAATATGCAAACAAATAAAAAATCATGAAGGGGGGCAAATACCTTTTTACAGCACTCTATGTGGCAAATTTCACAACAAGTTTTTTGGCTTTGCATTGTTTTCTCTGGACCAAGGCTGTTGGAGTTTTGAGAAGCTGAGTTTGGTGGGTATTGTGGTTCTGAATATTGTGACATCAGGAACTTATCAATGTACATTTATTGGGAACCTATACTAGGGTAAATATGTAGGCTGCCATTCTTGTCCTTTGGATTCCTCTGGCTTCAGTACTTTATAGGTCATTGACCTAGTAGAAGCATGCAGCCATCAAAGTCTGCACCTGACCTAAATACATCATCATAGTAAGGGAAGTCAGAGGTAGTGTGGTTAATCCTCTCTACTGATCAAACTGACCATCTTGAGACTCTTTCTCTCTATTGATCACTCTGCCCCAGGGGCGGACTGACAACTCATGGGGCCCCTGGGCAATAGGGGATCATGGGGCACCCTGTGTCCTTGTCCAAACTCAAAAAAGCCTATGAAAAAGGTACCAGGGGCATCTCATGGGGCCCCCTACTGACCCCGGGCCATCGGGCAGTGCCCGAGTTTCCAAATGAACAGTCCGCCCCTGCTCTGCCCACCCTGAGACACTCCATCTACTGAGCACACTACCCATCATCAGACTCTCATCTCTTCTGATCACTGTGCCCATGCTGAGACTCACCTCTCCACTCACTACACTACCTACCCTGGGACTCTCCTTTCTATTTATCACACTGCCTATCCTGAGACTCACCTCTCTAATGACCACACTGCCCGTTTTGAACCTCTCCTCTCTATTGATCATAAGGGCCCATCCTAAGATTCTGCTTTCTTTTGATCACGCTGACCCATCCTGAGTCTCTCCTCTCTAATGATCACTCTACCCACCTTAAATCTTCCCTCTCTACTGGCCACACTGCCCATCCTGAGATTTTCCTTTCTATTGATAAACACTAACCCATCCTAAAGCTCTCTCCTCTCTAATAACCACACTGCCCATTCTGATCCTCTGCACTCTACTGACCATACTGACCATCTTGTGCTGCTCATCTCTACTGACCACCTCTCATCCTGGGCTTCTCCTATCCACTGATAACACTGCTCATCCTGAGCTTCTTTCTCTCTACTGACCACACTTCCTATCCTAAGCTTCTCTTCTCTGATGTTTACACTGCACATCCTGGGCCTCTTCTCTTTACAGATCATGTGGCCCATCCTGGCATTCTCCTCTCTATTGAACACACTGACCTATCCTGAGCCTCTCCTTTTTACTGTTCATGCAGAGTCCATCCTTAACCTCTCCTCTCTACTGATCATACTGCCCACCCTGAGCCTCACCTCTCCTATGATCACTTTGCTCATCTTAAAACTCCCCTACATACTTTAAACACTGCTCATTCTGAGCTTCTTGCTCTCTAGTGACCACATTTCCTACCTTGACCTTCTCTTCTCTATTGCATACATTTCCCATCCCTAGCTTCTCCTCTCTACTTATCACACTGCCCACCCTGAGCCTCACCTCTCCTATAATCACTTTGCTCACCTTAAAACATCCCTCCATACTGAAAACACTGCTCATCCTGAGCTTCTTGCTCTCTAGTGGCCACACTTCCCACCTTGAGCTTCTCTTCTCTATTGCGTACATTGCCCATATAAAGCCTCTCTTCTCTACTGATCACACTGCCCATTCTGAGCCTCTCCTCTCTACTGACCACACTGCCCATCCTGAGATTGCTTTGTGTACTGGCCACACACCTGCTACCAGTCCTTGACTATGGATTCTTGAGGTTGTTCTGGTGGACACTTTGCAGCCACTATCAGGCACTAATGGAGGTGCAGGGTCACCAGTTACCTGAGCCCAGAGAGAGAAAAAGAAGCCACTTAACTGTCATGCTATGAGGAGAATCACAAGGAGCTTGCAGATAGAGACACAATGAAATATTGTATAAATAAAACATTGCAATAAAGTAAAAACATATTTCAGACATAATCGCAATGCTGTAATGTTTTATTTAACACTCATAGCCATTTTCTTCTACTCCGCAATGTAACATTCAATATTATGTTTATAATTTTGCCTAATAAAAATAAAATACTTTTCACGCTGATGCAGCAAATGTTTCCGTCGCTGAGTAATTACATCATATCGAGCCTCTCACTTTATTGTTGTAATATTTCCAGTGAAAAAGAATATTATTCATAGTACCCTCCTCTGATCAGATCAGGCATCCGGTGCACACAGAGATGGATGTGGCTATTTATCCTGAAGGCCTATGTGGGCTAAAGAAGCTCCTTTTATTTCACAAAGTCACTGTAGTAGCACTGTAGCGAAAAAGTCATTAAGCGACATAGCTTAAAATCTTGATAACTGGGGGCGCTGTTGAGCAGCCACCAAAGATGGCCACACATTAGAATGTCTCCTCACCGCCCGGGCACGCTATATTACCCAGCATCCTTTAAAGATGCACCTGACACCCTGCACCCCGTCCTTGGCACCACTGGAACCCCACCAACCTGCCTGGAGCATCAAAAAGTCATTAAGCAACATAGCTTAAAATGTTGTTAACTGGGGGCGCTGTTGAGCAGTTACTGAAGATGGCCACACATTAGAATGTCTCCTCACCGCCCGGGCATACTATATTACCCAGCATCCTTTAAGGATGCACCTGACACCCTGCACCCCATCCTTGGCACCCCTGGAACCCCGCAGACCTGCCTGGAGCATCAGAAAGGTGCAGATTGCTGGGTCACCGTACCTTCTCTCCACAGGCACCGCTCCATGTGTGGGGAAAGATGGTGGCCGCCACCACCTCTCGATCTGAGTGAGTACTCCCAGCCCGCAGCTACATTCTAAGCTCACACTCCTGCCCAGTCTACCTCTGCCCACCCCATGGCTGAGCTCCAGACTGCCACCCATCCCCAGCCACCTGTCTGTCAAAGTGGGACCGGGCCTCTGCTTCCTCGGCCCCTGGCTTCCTGGACCTCCATAGCCACACAAGCCTTACAAGAGACCACCACAGTCGACGGGTGGACCAAACCCCCAAGGAGGGAACTGTTAATATCCCCGTAGGGGCCTGGCAACTACTGAAGCCAACTACCTTCCTGACCCAGGCCTCCTACATAGGTAGGAAAAGACAGAGGTCCTGTTCATCATCGCGGCACCTCCACCCCACAGGCGGGCGGTGTCCTGCCTGATCCCTTTACCTGGGATCCCCTGCTCTCCTGCCATAGCTTGAGCTGGCTCCTGCCTACCCTTGAACCCTAGTTTCTGCCTGTTGCCTGTCTACTATTTAGCCTCCTTGCCCCACATATCTTTTTACTGCTATTATTTGTATCTGCTTACGAATCTATAAGTATGCCATGACATACTCCCCCCTCCCTTTTTTTTTCTTTCCTATTCTTTCTCCCCCTTCCTTCTATCCTCCCCTTCTCCCCTTTCCCCAAAGTCAGGCAATAGTTTTGCTACTTTTATCCAACATGTTTCGTGATTATATACTGCAAGGTGGCCCTGTCAGTCCTGGAGAACCCCAATTATAGCAGTTCATACATTCACCGCTGTAGGTTGCTTAGGCAATTTTTTTTTTGACATCCCTGCAGTTGAGCCCACCATTCCTTCTCTCGCTGTATTCTTCCTCCCAGTCTCTCTTCTTTTCTTGATTTCCTTGAAGGTGACCAAGTCTACCATATTTGCTCTGGCCTGAATCCCTATTGTGCTTTACCTTCTATCCACCATGATGGCTACCTCTAAATTTGTAGTGGTGTCCTATAACCTACAGGGTTTTAGCTCTCCCTGGAAACGTAAGTATGCCTTCAATTACAATGCCTCACTTAGAGCCTACGTTATAGGACTGCAAGAAACCAGATTTTCCATTTCCTCCTTTCCCCAAATATTTCCACAAAAACTACCCCCAGGTTTTCAAGGTAACCTTTGAGGAAAAACGGAGAGGCGTCTTAGTGGCATTTCATAAGAGCTCTCCCTTCATATGCTCCATTGAAATCACGAACCCTACCAGTCAGTATCTAATACTACAGGGGACAATCTTAGATATTGAAGTTACCATGGTTAATTATTATGCCCCAACGCCCACCAGTCCCAATTTTTCTCTCACTTAATGTGGATAATCTCCTCGCACATGAAGGGCACTCTGATCATGATTGGGGACACTAACATGGTATTAAATAGACAGTTAGACCGATCCCCCTTGGTCAGCCCCTCTCGGGTCTCAACCAAAGACCATTTCTTCATTCCCTAAACTTTTATCCCGGATATCCTTGACATCAAGATCCTGTCCACATCCTGGTCAGACCACTCGCTACTTCTACTCACCTGTAAATTGCTAGCTTCTGCCCCTCAACACTATTCCTGGCATCTTAACAACTTCTTGCTATCTTTTGACAAGACGGTTGGAGCCATACAGGACTTTATCACTGCTTACTTCACTGACAATACTGAATCAGCTTCGTCCCCCAGGATTTTGAGGGAGGCTCACAAAGTCACGCTTAGAAGGGAACTTATACCACTTGCATCCCACAAGAAGAAGGAGAGAGACTCCTGGATAGCAACCCTGTCCTCCCGTCTTCCACAGTTGGAAGCCCAAGTTAAGGCATCTCGTTCTGTTTCTATACGCAAACAATTGGAAGCTACTAGGGTGGAACTAACAATAAAAATCCTCCTGCGCTCAATGGTATCCCTAAAAAGGTCAGAAAGCCGCTAACACTCAACCTGATACCCAACAGTAGATACTCAATTATTTTTTTTTATTATTGAGTGCACTATTTTTATTATAGGGTGGAACTAAACCTTCTTCTCAATGATAAGGCAGAAAAACAGCTTAGATGGTTCCGACATAAATACTACGCTTGCGCTAATAAATAAGGCCCAATGCTGGCCAACCTTCTCAAAGCCCATACCTGAGATACCAAAACAATAAAGTTATGCTTACCCAATAAAGCCACTGCAGCCAACCCTTCCAAAATTGTAGATACCTTTGCTTCAGTTTTGTCTGCGTTATATCAACCACCACAACTTTTTCGCAAGGACTTGACAGATGCCTTTTTTTATGACACCCATCTCCCCTGTCTATTATACTTTATGTCAGATAAAGTGGAGGCTGTTATTACTGTCTCAGAGATCCTTGCAAAAATCAAAACACTTAAGATGCAAAAAACGTCTGTACCTGACTTTTTTTGGCATTATATTACAAAAAATTTTCAGAAACCCTCACTCCCCATTTGACTAAATTTTTCAATCACTTACATTCCCACTCTGACCTACATCTGTCATCAATGGCAGCCCAAATAGTGATGATTCCGTAACCTAGGAATGATCCTCATAACTTTCACCCCATTTCCCTGTTAAATGTTGACATCAAAACCTCGCCAAAATTATCACTACCAGAATGAACTCTTTTCTACATCACCCTATCCATAAAGACCAAGGGGATTTTGTCCTCTTTTCGGCAGGCTTCCGACAATACTAGCAAAGTTATTCATCTTATCCACTTGCAGCAACAAAATAGAACCCCTGGTATGATTGTAGGCCTAGATATACATAAGGCATTTGACTCTTTCTCCTGAGAGTCAATAATGCACATTATGTTCTGGACAAATGGGGATTCCTGCTCACCTTCACATCTTGGCTGAAGGCTCTATATTGTGGACCCTCTGCCATGGTTCGCTATCTCTCTCGACAATCTTCCCCTTTCCCAATCCATAGGGGAACATGTCAGGGGTGCCCTTTCTCTTATCAGATATAACCTCTATATCAAATGAGTTATGGTTGCTCAACAGTCCTTCAGAGTTTCAAAGCACATTTGTGGACGACTTTCTTTTGACCGCAACACAGCCACATACTACCCTATCTACCCTTTTTTCTATCCTTACCCGCTTTTCCCATAACTCCGTCCTAGTAGTAAATGAGGACAAATCTTCGGCCCTCAATGTCTCTCTCACTGAGGCAGAGATCAATTTATTAAAACAAAACTATAACTTCGCTTTGTTTGCCTAGTTGTTGAGTGATGGTGCTCAGTGGATGATGGTGCACAGTGGGTGCTTATCCAGTCACTGGATGATGGTGTACAGTGGGTGCTTATCCAGTCACTGGATGATGGTGTACAGTGGGTGAGCATTTGTCCAATTGTCAGGTAATGGAGTACATTGGATAATGTTGCACACTGGAAGATGGTGCACAATGGATGAGTGCTTGCCCAATCGCTAGGTGATGGTGCACAGTAGGTGAGTGCTTGTCCAGTCATCATGTGATGTGTACAGTGGATGATTGGACAAACACTCACCTGCTGTGCACTATCACCAGTTGAAGGTACACAGTAGGTCAGTGCTCATCCAATCATTAGGTGATATTGCACAGTGTTAAAAAATGTAAAAGTGAGGCTATCCAGACAGCAGCTGAGCACTCAAGGTAACCAACATACGCCTTATAAATCGAATAAGTAAACAGTGCAGTGCTAATACCAGTCACCTGGCACTTTATAATCACACAGACTGTTTACATTGAACTCTGTTTTTCTTATTTAATTTTATATTGTTTATCATAGTTTTAGTGCTGCACTGTTTACTTATTCGATATTGCACAGTGAGTGAGTTCTTGTCAAATCATCAGGTGATGGTGTACATTGGGTAAGTGCTTATCCAATCATGGGCTGATGGTGCACAGGGGTTGCATGCTTATTGGGTGATATTGCACAGTGGGTGAGGGCTTGTTCAATCATCGTTTGATAGTGTACACTGGGTGAGTACTTACGCAGTCATTGGTTGATGGTGTACATTGAATGATAGTACAAAGTGCCTGTGCAAAGTGGGTGAGTGCTCGTCCAGTGTGAATGATGGTGTACAGTGCATAAGTACTGTACTAGTTGGGAGATGGGGCATAGTGAAAAGGTGCTTGTACAATCATCGGATGATGGTGCACAGTGGATGAGTGCCAATGCAATTGTTGTGTGGGTGCTTGTCCAGTCGTCATGTGATGGTTGTGGTGCTCAGTTCATGGTTAGTGCCTTTCATGAACTTCAGACTGCGTAGTCCCTGAGCCTGTCTCTGCACAGACTCACCACATTATCTTATTCAACTTGTGACAAACAAACTGCAAAACTTGGGGCTGCACAGGCTTCTGCCTATTTACACACAGACTGTGAGTGGTTGTCAAAATCGACGGGTGATGGTACATAGTGGCTAACTGGTTATCTAGTTGTTGGATGATGCTTAACAGTAGTTGAGTGCCTTTCCAATTGCTGGATGACGGTGCACACTAGGTCAGTTCTTGTCCAATCCCCAGG
Source organism: Staurois parvus (assembly GCF_062004578.1). Lineage (NCBI taxonomy): Eukaryota > Metazoa > Chordata > Amphibia > Anura > Ranidae > Staurois > Staurois parvus. The sequence goes on from NW_028318265.1 coordinate 472,241, forward strand.
TGATGGTGCGTGGGGAGAGAGTCTCCTCCAATTGTGAGGTAATGGTGCCCACTGGATGAGTGCTCATCCATTCATCAGGTGATGGTGCACAGTGGGTGAGTGCTTATCCAATGGCTAGGTGATGGTGCATAGTGTGTTAGTGGTTGTCCAATGGTTGGGTGATGGTAAACAGTGGGTGAGTATTCGCCCAGTCATTAGACGATGCTGTACAATGGGCGAGTGCTTTTCCATTGCCATTTGGGTTAGTGCTTATGCAATCACCTGATAATGTTGCACAGTCGGTGAGTGCCTGTCCAATCACCATGTGATGGTACACAGCAAGGGAAATGCTCCTCCAGTTGTCAGGTAACGGTGCACAGTGGGTGAGTGCTCAACCAACCTTCAGGTTATGATTTACAGTGGATAAGTGCTCGTCCAATTATGGGGAGATGGTGCACAGTTGTTGGTTGCTTGTCTCATCATCGAGTGATGGTGCACAGTACATGAACGCTTGTTCAATTGTTGGGTCATGGTGCACAGTGGGTCAGTGCTTGTCCAATAATCAGGTGATGGTGCACATGAGTGCTCATCCAATTGTTGAGAGATGGTGCACACTGGGTGAATCTTCGGTTAGGGTTGCCTCACCCCCGTAAAATATTATTACACAGGTTCTGGGGCTAATTTAATGCAGATAAGGCTCCAAATTAGTTTAATTAACACCCTAATCAGAACCTAGTGTCATTAATATGTGTTCGGTTTTAAAGGGGTGAGGTGGCAACCCTATCTTTGGGTGATAGTGTGTGACCACTGACCAAACATAAAATTGAATTTCCAAGTTTAACATTAATGCCTGGTTCACACCTTTGCATTGTATTGTGCATTTTGGAACTCACAAAAATGCATGTGATATAAAAATAAATTGAGCAGCCAGAATCTGGTACAGCTTTGCATGGCAAACAATCAGCTTCTATCTTCATCTTGTTCAGTTAAGATCTGAAAATTAAAGATAGATGGTTGCCATACACAGCTGCTCCATATTCTAGATGCACCAGTTATAATAACTTCCCTGCACTGAATCCAGTGTGCGCTGTGTTGGTAAAAATCAGGCATGTTCAATTATCTACGCATTTTCATGCAATGTGATTTTTAATAGAATAATGAAAATGTGCAAAAACATGCTACAATTCATGTTAAAAATACAGACAAAATAATTCACTGATAGATGCAAACCTGGCCTGAGAGACACTTTCTTGCTTTTATGTTGTGTACAGGGTGTTTTTAGCATTGTGTGATAGACGTAGATCTTATTTCTATAATATGTGAAATTATACTCCAATCAGCCATAACATTATGACCACCCACCATAGCATTATTGACCACCCACCTAATATTGCGTGTGTAGTAAACAGCCCTGACCTGTTGAGTCATGGACTCCACTAGGCCTCTGGAGATACGCTATGCTATCTCTCTCCACCGGCTTGCCTTTTTCCCATAGTGCATCTTGGTGCTATCTCTTTCCAAGGTTAGCAACACCCACACACTGGGCCATCCACTTAATGTAAAAGAAAACGGGATTCATTAGACCAAGCCATCTTCTTCCATTGCTCCCGGGTCCAGTTCTGATGCTCACATGACCATTGGTCAGCATGGGCACTCTGTCCGGTCTGTGGCGTGTGCAACAAACTGCGATGCACTGTGTGTTCTGACACCTTTTTGTCCTAACCAGCATTAAAGCAGTATGAAAACCAAAAGTGTAATACTGTATATTGCAGCATTTCTCTCTGTTTTCACCTGGTGATCTGGCCAAGAACATGCCTCCTGTTATTAGTGAGACACCACTTTGGAGGAATGTGTACAGGACACAGCAGACAGCAGCATTGTCAGTCTGGGGGGGGGGGGAGTGTTAAAGGAATAAAGTCCTTTTATTGATTTTTACCAGCCTTTCTCACCCGAGAGCCATGGCACTCCAGGGTGCAGCCAGAAGTCTTCAGGGGTGCCGTGGTGTCCTGGCAGAGAAAGGCTGTCAGTTGAGGCCGAGCTCCCGATCCCCAGCCACACTGTACGTCGGCAATGAGAGCTGTCAGACTGCTGAGCAAATAAAAGCAGAGTGACTTCTGTACTCTCTGCCTCCCCGTAGAGTGCAGGTAAGGTACTGTAACTTTTCATAGGGTTGTATACATATGTGTGTTTATGTGTACAAGCGTTAGTATGTTTTAATGTGTGTGTTTTTTCTATATGTGTTTGTGTACGTATGTTACTTAATCTTGACCCCCTATTCCTGTCCTATCAGAACTGCTTTTTTTAGGACTTGTTCCTAATAGCAACAAGGACTGCTGCTCCTCTGAAAAGCAATACATGCTCAGATGACTTTTCAGAGGCATTTGACAGGTGGTAAAGAGACAATATGTTGCCTCCTAACCCCGTTTTGACCCTGTATAAAGCAGCATCACCACAACACATGACAACTGCGCGCGTGCAATGTGCACACAGTTGTGGGGTGGTTGTGGTTCAACCCCTTTCACCTGGAGGTATATTTCCAGCTACAGCCACAGCATGTCTATACCCCCAGCTGCTGCTTCTGCAGCTAAAGGGGGAGCTATTGGAGGTAGTAAAAGCAGCTCAATTGTGTGGTTTTACTGCCCTCCAACCTCACAGGTGAATAAGCCCTTGATTCACATTTGTGTGGCTGTGTGTAGGGCAGCCCATTCCTTTCAATGGGTTGCCTTACCCGTGGAAATGCAGGGAAAGTCGTCCCTGACCCTTTATGGGGTACCCCTAAAGAGCAGAGCATTCGTCTGTATGTGAGGAATGTGTGCGATTTCACGTGTGTTCCGCAACACACGGTAATGTGAACCAATCCTTGGACAGGAGTGCCTCGTGACTGAAAATACTTTTCAAGGGCGCCCCAACTGGAAAAAGGTTGAGAAACACCGATTTAGGCTAGGTTCACATCTCTGCGTACCTGCAAGCCGCGTTTTGCGCAGGCACGAGAGCCCATTCATTTGAACGGACTCCTGTGCCCCGTGACACACAGGGAAGAAGTCTCTGCACTTCTTCAGAAAATGCATCCCACACGGGAACCTCGGTTCCCAGTACGGTTGTGATTTCCAGTGCGGGCGGCGTGCCATTAGAATTAATGGCACCTGCCCGTGGGTCCGCATTCCTTGGGTGGTGCGGCTGCACGGATTTTTGTGCGGATCCACAGCGGCATCACCCGCACAGATGTGAACCAGGGGTTATACCTACAGGTAAGCCTATAATAAGCCTTACCTGTAGGTACAAGGAATATCTCCTAATTGTGCACCAATAAATTCTGCTGGAGAGCTTGAACTTCACAGTCATCATATCTAACAATTGATAAGCTGCAATATAATAAATGTTTGCTTTTGGGTTTAATATTACTTTAATGTTTTCAGAAATGTAAGCTACATATATTCTATGGGATGAGACTACATAGGCCAGCCTTTCCTGCCCACAGGCATCAATTAACCTTGGCTGCCCATGGCCCTGTTGCCAATTGGCCAAATTTCCATTATTGAACCACTTTTGGTAGGTTGTGACCACTGCAGGCTGGGGACATCCCACAAGAGTTTATTTTGGGGATGTTCTGACTGAGTCGTCTAGCCATTACAATTTGACCCTTGTCAAAGTCACTCAAATCCTTATGCTTGCCCTTTTTCTAATGTTTTCAATACATCAACTTCATGGACAACATGTTCACTTGCTGCCTTATATATTTTTGGATGTCATTGTATTGAGATAGTCAATGTTATTCACTTTACCTGTCAGTGGTCATAATGTTATGGTTGATTGGTGTATATTAGTATAATTTGACACTCGTTTTTATGTTATTGTAAGTATTTATATATTCTTAGTGTAATATCTAACATCTATGATCATGACGTCTGTATTTGGGTCTGATCAGCTGGGATGGTAATAACCTCCAGCAAGTCCCAATGTATTGCTTGTCTTGAAAATCCACTGTTGGTACTCCCATGAATTAGGGTAGGACAGCATTTGCCCCCAGTTCACATCTGTGCGGGTGGTGCCGCTGCGGATCCGCACGAAAATCCATGCACTCGCACAGAGAAATGTGGACCCGCGGGCAGGTGCCATTAGTTCTAATGGCACGCCGACCGCACTGGAAAACGCAACAGTCCTGGGAACCGAGGTTCCTGTGCGGGCTGCGTTTTCCAAAGAAGTGCAGGGACTTCTTTCCCTGTGTGTCATGGGCACGGGAGTCCATTCAAATGAATGGGCTCTCGTGTCCGTCCAAAACGCAGCCCGCAGGGCCGCATAGATGTGAACCGGGGGTTATGGCGTGGTGTGTGGCTCTTGCTATTTTACCAAATACCAGAAATAAGTTTTGATCAGTTAGCTTCCCTGGCCGTTAGGCAGAGACCTGGAGATTTTTATTTTTTTGTACTTCCTGTAACATATCATCCTAGATGTTCCCCCTTCACTGGTCTCCATCTCTGTGTTCTTATATGTACATCCAAATCAATTACAAAACCGAATGTGGACACAGCAAGGTGGTGTGTGGAGGCACCAGAGGGCAGTGCAGCACCACAGTACATGGTGGAGATCCACATAGGACCTGATTGAGACGTCACCACCCTGACAGCGAGCCACCAGCAGACCATCCAAAGCTGCATGTCTCCTCCACACACACACCCAGATGAAGAATCTCATTTATAGTTCACGCCGTCTGTTCTCACTGCATCTGCTCTTTGCAAGGCTCTGAAATCAAGCAGTGGAAGTTCTGTCTGTAATACAGTCACCGGCCACTTTATTAGGTACACCTGTTCAATTGCTTGGTAACACAAATTGTTAATCAGCCAATCACATGGCAGCAACTCAATGCATTTAGGCATCTAGATGTGGTGAAGATGACTTGCTGAAGTTCAAACCGAGCATCAGAATGGGGAAGAAAGGGGATTTAGTCTTCGGTCACGTTGAATCTGACTTTGATTCAGTCACTTGAAGTCGCATGATATTAAAGTCAGATGTCAATGAAAGTTGAGGTGCGACTTGGAAGGCCTCTGTGTGACATCGTGCACAGATGTCTATGCAAGTCACACCTGAACTTGCAAAAAGTAGCCAATGAACTACTTTCAAACACTGTGCAACTCCCTCGGAGTCCGAGTTGCACCGATATGACCACTTCTATTTTAGATAGGGTGTGACTTGACATGGGATTTGAAACTATCAAATTGTATGACAAGTTGCACTGGTGTGACCGAGGACTCAAGTGACTGAATGTGGCATGGTTGTTGGTGCCAGATGGGCTGGTCTGAGTATTTCAAAAACTGCTGATCTACTGGGATTTTCACACACATCCATCTCTAGGGAAATCTAGACTCATCAGACCAGGCAATGTTTTTCCAATCTTCTATTGTCCAATTTTGGTGAGCTTGTGTGAATTGTACCCTCTGTTTCCTGTTCTTAGCTGACAGGAGTGGTACCCAGTGTAGTCTTCTGCTGCTGTAGCCCATCTACTTCAAGGTTCGATGTGTTGTGCATTCAGAGATGGTATTGTGCATATTTTGGATGTAACGAGCGGTTATTTGAGTTACTGTCTATGATCTCAAACCAGTCTGCCCATTCTCCTCTGACCTCAGACATCAACAAGGCATTTTCGTCCACACAACTGCCGCTCACTGGATATTTTCTCTTTTTCGGACCATTCTCTGTAAACTCTAGAGATGAAAATGCGTGAAAATCCTAGTAGATCAGCTGTTTTTGAAATACTCAGACCAGCTCTTTTGGCACCAACAACTATGCCATGTTCAAAGTCCTTTAAATTCTCTTTCTTCCCCATTCTGATGCTCGGTTTGAACTTTAGCAAGTTGTCTTCACCACATCTTCATGCCTAAATGCATTGTGTTGCTGCCATGTGATTGGCTGATTAGCAATTTGTGTTACCAAACAGTTAAACAAGTGTACCTAATAAAGAGACTAGTGAGTGTATAATCTCATGAAAAATTCTAATGTCACTAATACTTATGTTTAATACATGTCATCTGGTCTGCAATGTGATTTGAGAAGACTGAAGTGCATTTTATAAGTGGTCCAGTCATCCATCTTCCAGAAATCAGCAGCAAAAACTGCAAGAAACAGCATTTATCAATAAGGAGCAGCTGAGCAACTGAAGCAGGGGCTGATCTGTGTCCAGACATTTGTGAACACAGCCAAGAACTGCACATAGAACACTTGTGAACACAGCAAAGAACATAGGCACAATTATTTCTGGACTGTGTCACCTCTGAGCTGGCATCCCAGTCTAGGAAATAGATGATGACTCTGGATGAGGTCTGAACAAAGATGGTTCTGCTCTGTCCTTAATCTGATAAAGGCATCGTCAGGGGAAGTACTGTAATCTTTGTGAACGATAATAAATACATGAAAACATGTCTGTCAGGAGGTTCTTTTTTATTATGGCAGCACGGAGGTGATTGGATTGCTGCCAGGAAAGCCCAGATATCACAATTCCTGACTACTCTGATTTGTGACTGTCCTGCCACTACTACACAGAGAAGTGTTTCCCCTCTACAAAATATGAGGGCAGAAGATGACAGAGAAGAATTACAGCCAGGAAACTGGGCATTTTCTGTGAATGTATTGCCCCTATATTGGGGGATATTTATGTTTGCTCATTTCTTTCCATCCTGTATAATGACGGTAAATAGCTGGCAGATTCTGTGCACAGTGAACAGCAGAAAGCGACAAGAAAAATCACCGGATGGAGAATCCTCTGTAGGGGGCATCATCTCTTATGGCCATACATGGGTCAATTACTCACATGGTTCCATTACTGCAAAAAGAATAAATCTAATCAAGGCCACCAATCACCAAAAGCTTCTATTGAAGCCACAAAAACACTGAAATTGGTGGTAGATTGCCAGGATCTGTGCAGCCATTTCTGTGATTGAATTAGGTTTAGATTGCTGTAAATTGCCGTTTGTGGCCCCATTATAGACAGACAGAAAGATCTGTGCTTCACAGCCACAATCTCAATCACGAATCAAGCCTCAGTCGCAATCACGATTCGTGGCATGCGTTCAGAAACTTTCCAGACGTTGTTGGTTAATTGATGATCTTGAGTAGTAGACATCCTCTGCCAATCGCCTCTCCACCGCCCTCCAGCCTCCTCCACTCTGCTCCAATATGAGTTGTTTTCCAACATCTAAAAATATGTTTTTCCCGCGGTGGAGATTTCAGACAGATGCACCAAGAAATCTTTGTGGGTTTATTGCGAGGTGACTGGAAGGTCATCGCAAAGCAACAAAGTCTGAAAGAGATGAACAGCGAGTTAGGTAGTTAGTTAGGTTGAAAAAAGACACAGGCCCATCTAGTTCAGTGGTTTTCAACCTGTGGGTCGTGACCCTTTTGGGGGTCGAACGACCCTTTCACAGGGGTCCCCTAAGACCATCAGAAAACACATATTTCCGATGTGTAAAGAGCAGCTACTGTGTAGAAAGCAGCTGCTGTGTTGAAAGCAGCTACTCTCTTAAAAGCAGCTACTGTGTTGAAAGCAGCAGTATTGGAGGTAAAACGACACTCATGAATTATAATTACTGGGTAAATAATTTTATGGTTGGGGGTCACCACAACATGAGGAACTGTATTAAAGGGTCACGGCATTAGGAAGGTTGAGAACCACTGATCTAGTTGAACTGCATGGGTGGATTGTCAGAGCAGAGGTCTCCATGGGAGAACTGAGCAGGAACCAGGTTATCAAGAAGGGTGGGTGAGAGGCCTATGAACCTGGTGTAACATCATAAAAGGAACCCCACTGCCCACCCATAAGATGAGGCTGCAATTCTCAGCTTAGATTGGGCACACATTGAGCTGCATTTATCACTGCACTTGTCATGGCATTATTAAATGACCCCCCAGAAATGATTCTGGTGAATCGTCATCTGTCTCGACGTCTGGTGACATTGAAAAGAGAGTGAACCGACGGAGCGTCCATTACTCATCTCCTCGTTTTCCGCTTATTAGGGCCTGCAGGGTGTGCGACGTTAATGAAAGCCAACGTACTATTACCATTCACCGCTACTTTAACGCTGACATTTGAGAAAGCCCAAGAGGCGTTTTCACCTATTTACAAACTGCGTTTTATCTCCCGTCCATAAATCTGTGCGCGAGCTGTCCATTAACTTTGTATGACTCTGCGCCATCAATTCCTTCCAGAGTGACATTCTGATACAAGGCGAACAGATGGAATCGCGGGATTGTTCCAGCAAATTTATCATAAAAAATGCATCCGACACCTGTGTAATTTGCCTAATCATTTTCCTAATAAGCTCCCGCCATTAATTATAGACGATTTCCACAATGCAATCGAGATAAAAGTAAATCTGATGACTTAATACCCTTCAAAATAATTGCTTCACCCAACACCGGCCTCCTGTGCTGCTCTGACAGTTAATTAGGGGGAGGCTGCGCCCTGTAGGAGGCGGCAGAGTCAAGGCTGAGCCGGGTAGGAAGGAGGCCTGATGCTCCGGGGTGCCGGACGGGGATATTAACTAATAAAAGGAAAATCTAAATACGCTTCCCAAGTCGACATCCGGTACACAGATGTGATTAGAGAGGCGGGCAGCCATGGTTTGGCGAGGTCGCTGTCTTGTGGTGAGGCCCACCTGTCTCCTCATTAGGTACTGATGGTGGAATGAGGTGTGCTGCAGTCACATTGTCAATAATAGTCTGCAGATTGGATGGAAGTTTTACTTCGGGTGATCTGGGGAATCCAAGGGTGCCAAAGGGAAACTTACTACATGTCTAAAACCTATCATATGTAATGCAAATGTCTTACTCTCTCTGTCAGCTAACAGTATATTTCCAGTACAACTATGACATGTACAGACAGCAGTGTGCAAAGTGCAACAACCCATAGCAACCTGACATGACTTCAGAAAAAAAGGATCCTAATTGGTTGCTGCACTTAACACATCTTCAATATCCATGCACAAAGTTATTGAATATGGATGATAGCCATACTATGTACCTGTCCTCCCTCATACAATATAGGTGTAGGGATGGAGAAGCTGCAGATTGAAGCCAAACGCACAGCATAACCAGCAATAAATAATCTCTGCTTTAATAATAAAGTAAATAAAGGGGATGTTACCAATGCACTAAAATCCAAAGACATAGTTTTCAAGGACAATAAATGGTGGACAACATTTTCTGTAAAATATGATGTATTCTCAGGAAATAAATAGGAAACACAATAGTAGCATTGCTTGATGTGATGTGAAAACTGCCAACACCAAGCTTTAGCCCCGCGTTTATGTGGATCACAGCACAACAGTCCACAATTCAAAATAGGTCATATTTCAGCTTCGTGGAAATAACTCCAGCCATCCGCTGGGTGCTAACGTGAGTGTGCCAGTTTCATGTGAGCTCATCTATGGTAAAATCGGTGTGTAAGAATGCCATATCCATTCCCTCCTCACCCACAGTTAGCACACCCCTGTATTGATGGATCCCAGTATAAACATAAACCCAGACCATTGAAATGTACCATTTCAGCTCATCCAACTGTACCATCCCAGACCGTACATCTGTACCATCCAGGACAGTTCAACCTTTCCAATTGTTCCATGCTGCACCATCCAACTGTACCATCCTGCACAAAATGCACCATCCAAACCAGGGGCGGACTGACCATTTGGAAACTCGGGCAGTGCCCGAGGGCCCGGGATTAGTAGGGGGCCCCATGAGATGCCGCTGGTACCTTTTTCATAGGCTTTTTTGAGTTTGGGCAAGGACACAGGGGCCCCATGATCCCCTATTGCCCGGGGGCCCCATGAGTTGTCATTTCGCCCCTGATCCAAACCCACCTAATTTTACCTTCCCAGACTAACAAACTGTACTATCCCAACCCTTACAATTCTACCATCCTTTAACTTCCAGCTGTTCCATCCTGGACCATTCAGCTGTACCATGCTGAATTTTCCAATTGTACTATCCTAGTCTATTTAAATGTACCATTTTGGACCATCCAATTGTGCCATCCTGTCCGAATGTCTGACTTTACTACCCCAATCCACCCAACTGTGCCAACCTGGACCTATAATCTGTACCATTCTGGACCACCCAACCTTACCATCCTGGACTATCCAACTGTACCATTCTGGATCTTGCAACTGTACCAACACAGCCCACCCAACTTGACCATCCAACTGTGCCATTTCCGGCAGTCCAACAGTACCATCTCAAAATGTCCAACTGTATCATTTTAAACTCTTCAACCTTACCATCAACCACCTTACCTTTGCACCCTACCAGCTTGTCCAACCTGAACCTTCCAACTACACTATCCTGGATTGCTCAACTGCACCATCCCACAATTTCCAAATGTACCATTGCCAACCCTCTAACTTTATCACCATAGACTGTGCAACTGTACCATCCAGGATCCTCCAGTTGTATAATTCCAGATCATTCAACTGTATTACCAAGAATCATCCAACCGTACTATCCTAGATCCTCCAACCCTATCATTCCAAACCCTACAACTGTACCATAATGGACCATCCAGTTGCACCTTCCTGGACTGTCCAACAGTACCCCCCTGGACTCTTCAACTGTACTACTTTTCAAGGCCTGTACGGTTCTGTACCAGATTTTATTAACACTGTCCTACACAGAGCAGATCTGATCTGCTGGTCTTCTCTGTGTATGGGGAACTCTGACAGGGGTTCCTGTATAAATTAAATCACAACTATGAAAGGAAAAAGATTTTTTTTTTAAAGTAAACATACATTTCAGTTCCACTCCTTAGCAACACTAATTAGTTATTAACGCCTTTATTTAGTTTTCATATGTAAACTTTTTTTGTTTTGTAGTACAACATATTTATATAAAAATACAAAAAATCTTTAAAAGCTTTTATTTTACTACATACAGTCACTGTCCTTAGTACTAGGAACACCCTTTTATAAAAAGGAGATTTGGCCAGTGGCCACAGATCAGCAACGGGAAGGATTCACTGGAATAGATGTACTTTTTTTTTCTTTATGGAAGCTATACTATCCAGCATGAGGGAAAATATCTGTCACTTTCATAAAAAATGTTCTACAAAAAAAAATCTCATTCAAAACCAAGCCAAAGAAGTGGTTATCTTAGATAGAGAGAAATCGATGAAGTGTGAGAAAAGAAGGGGAAGTGACATAGCGGCCCCAGCTGTGGGTAGATGATGGCCCTCAGGGAAATGGGAGATATGAAGGGATATAGGCCCCAGCCGGGGGCAGATCGTGGCCCGAGAAAGTGGATGAGACTGATGGATAGTGGCCCCAGCTCTTGGAAGATTGTGGCCTAGCGAATTGGGAGAGCCAAAGGGTTAGCAGCCCCAGCCATGGGTATATTGTGGCCCCGAAGAAGATGGAGCGCCTCTATCACACACCTGTCACGTGTCTTCTCTCACAATGGTCTCCTTAGACTTTGATGTTCCATTACAGAAGATTAGGATGTATCTTTATCATGGCTCTTTCATCTCGGTGATAATGCGACATACAATTATATAATTATCATAATCACTTTCAATGTATAAAGTTCATCGTTATTATGTGTTCTAGTGATAAAATAATGGCAACTCTTTTGTTGTACAGAAATAAGATTCTTTCATTTTGTGATTAGACCCCAATAACCAATTATCAGCCACAGAAGCTTTTCCTTCTCTGTAGGAGCCAATTAAAATTGTGTTGCTACGACATTTGCCGGAATCTGTGGCCGGTCTTTTACACTTCATGAGAACTAAACCAGATGTGGTTTTTTTCTTCTTCCACCATCAGCTCCGATAGAAGCTTGTACATCAGAACTGCCCGGTCTTCTCAAACCACCATTTATTAACATAATACAAAGGTTAAATGTGTCTTACTCAAGACTGATGCTCTGCCAAAATCCAAGTGCAAGATTTATTTCTCTGCCATCTGCACTTTCCACCCAATTTCTCCACCAATAGCATGCTACTACTAAAAACACAAAGATCTGCCATCAAAAACTCTTCCTGCTCATAGCTGGTAAAATTAAATTGCCAAATATTTAGCTGAGGTTGTTTGAGTTTTTTTTTTTATTTGTGGCAAAGCAATTTGTCAAAATGATATTGTTGGTAATATCATTGTGTGTAGTGAGAGTGCAGAGTACCATTGTGTGTAGTGTGTGTGTGCGCAGCGCGTTATTTTGTGTAGTGTGTGCAGATTATCTTTGCGTGTAGTGGGCGTTTGGAGTATCATTGCATGTAGTGTATGTGCAGAGTATTACCGTGTGTAGTGGGCGTTTGGAGTATCATTGCATGTAGTGTATGTGCAGAGTATTACCGTGTGTAGTGGGCGTTTGGAGTATCATTGCATGTAGTGCATGTGCAGAGTATTACCGCGTGTAGTGGGCGTTTGGAGTATCATTGCATGTAGTGCATGTGCAGAGTATTACCGCGTTTAGTGGGCGTTTGGAGTATCATTGCATGTAGTGCATGTGCAGAGTATTACCGCGTGTAGTGGGCGTTTGGAGTATCATTGCATGTAGTGTATGTGCAGAGTATTACCGCGTGTAGTGGGCGTTTGGAGAATCATTGCATGTAGTGCATGTGCAGAGTATTACTGCGTGTAGTGGGCGTTTGGAGTATCATTGCATGTAGTGCATGTGCAGAGTATTACCGCGTGTAGTGGGCGTTTGGAGTATCATTGCATGTAGTGCATGTGCAGAGTATTACCGCGTATAGTGGGCGTTTGGAGTATCATTGCATGTAGTGCATGTGCAGATTATCTTTGTGTGTAGTGGGCGTTTGGAGTATCATTGCATGTAATGTATGTGCAAAGTATTACCGTGTGTAGTGGGCGTTTAGAGTATCATTGCATGTAGTCTGTGTGCAGAGTATTACTGTGTGTAGTGGGTGTTTGGCATATCGTTATGTATAGTGTGTGTGCGGAGTATCATTGTGTCTAGGGGGTGTTTGGAATGTCATAGTGTGTGGTATATGTGCAGAACATCATTGTGTGTAGAGTATGTGTGTAGTATCAATATGTAAACATGTGCAAAAATTTTGTTAATTGGAAATTCGGATGTATCCGAATCACAATAGTAATGCATTTCAACAAATTTGAAATCAATTATAACAAAACAACAACATAATTTGTATTCATTCGTTTCATTCGGATGACATTATGTGATAGTTTGGGCCTTTTCTTTATGTTTTGAAGCATCCGAAATAACATAACGACATAGAAAATGATCCAGATTGAAGCGGATCCATTTACATATAGTTACATAGTTAGTCTGGCTGAAAAAAGACAAAAGTTCATCCAGTTCAACCATAAAAAAAAATAGTTATACTCCTACCCCCACAGTTGATCCAGAGGAAGGCAAAAAAAAAAAAAAAACAGCAAAGCTCCTGCAGGGGAAAAAATTCCTTCCTGATTCCCTGAGAGAAAATTGGATATTCCCTGGATCAACGTTACCTATAAATGTTAGTGACCGGTTATATTCTGTATATCCAAGAAACAATTCAGGCCTTTTTTAAAGCAATCCACTGAGCTGACCAGAACCAACTCTTGAGCGAGTCTATTCCACATTTTCACAGCTCTGACTGTGAAGAAACCTTTCCATATTTGGAGATTAATTTTCTTTTCCTCCAGACGTAAAGAGTGCCCCCTTGTCCTCTGTGATGACCTCAGGGCGAATAACTCTACACCGAGTTCACTATATGAACCACTGATGTATTTATATATGTTCCTAGATTGTAAACTCCAAGGAGCAGGGCCCTCTAATCCCTCTTGTATTGAACTGTATTGTTTCCCTCCATAATGTAAAGCGCTGAGCAAACCGTTGGCGCTATATAAATCCTGTACAGTATAATAATAATAATGTTGATCATATTCCCCCTTAATCTCCTCTTCTCAAGAGAGAATAAATTCAGTTCCTCTAATCTTTCCTCATAGCTGAGCTCCTCCATGCCTCTTATCAGTTTGGTCGCTCTTCTCTGTACTTTCTCTAGTTCCCCAATGTTCTTTTTGTGAATTGGTGCCCAAAACTGAACTGCATATTCCAGATGAGGTATTACTAATGATTTGTACCGGGGGAAATGATATCTCTCTCTCTGGAGTCTATACCTCTTTTAATACAAGAGAGGATTTTGCTCGCTTTAGAATCCGCAGCTTGGCATTGCATGCTGTTATTAAGCTTGTGATCTACCAGAACCCCCAGATCCTTCTCCACCATTGATTCCCCCAGTTGTACCCCCCTAGTATGTATGATACATGCATATTCTTAGGCCCCAAGTGCATAACCTTCCATTTATCAACATTAAACCTCATTTGCCACATAGTTGCCCAATTAAACAGTGCATTGAGGTCGGGTTGTAAATGGAAGACATCCTGTAAGGACGTTATTCCACTGCATAGCTTGGTGTCATCTGCAAAGACTGAATTGGGATTTTTAATCCCAGACCCTATATCATTTATAAATATATTAAAAAAAAAGGGCCCCAACACTGAACCTTGGGGTATACCAATGACAACCCTAGACCACGCAGAGTATGAATCATTAACCACTACTGTCTGAATACGATGTTTTAGCCAGTTTTCTATCCATTTACATACTAATTTATCCAAGCAGGTAGACTTTACCTTACACATTAGCCGTGTGTGGGGAACTGTGTCAAACGCTTTTGCAAAATCCAAGTATACCACGTCCACCGCCACCCCCCTGTCCAATTTAACATATTTCATTATTATAAAAAAAAATGTGCTACATATGAAATGGAAGCATATTGCAATAAATACAGTCAAATATAAAAGTAAAATAAAATGATGATTCCTACTTATTGTGTTTTGGTTGGATGGAGGTGCATCTATCAGAATCTCCAAATCATAACATAGTGAATGGACCTGAAATGGGTTTCATTCCAATTATTCTTTTGGATGCACGCAACTCCAGTTGATATCGTCCAATCAGTGCATTCCGTTTCTCTTAGTGGGTTGGACTAGCAGCAAGACTCAGATTGTAGAAGTAATCTCCCAAAATAGCAAATTAACGTTAAAATCCAAATCAATTCGGAACAACGAATATACAAAACAAATCCGAATATACAAAACTAATACGAATATATAAAACAAATCCTGAAAACAAATTATTCTAACATAACGAATATGACAAAATTAAATTATTTACTTAAAGTGTTACTAAACCCAGGACCCTGCATTCACTATATCAGGTCTTCCACAGTATACAGAACATGGAAATGCAATTATTTTAGTAAATATAAACTGCTAAATACATTTTCTCATCAGCAGTATATAGCAGTCGTGTGACTTCTATCAGTATCTGGCCAAGCACTGGTTAAAGCTTGTGGGAGGAGTTTTCATTCTCCTCTGACTGTCCTATAAGGCTGGATGACCCCTGACCCTCTGTCTGGACAGTGCTGATTGGCCCTGTGCTGATCACCCTTCCAAAAAAGAAAACAAATTGTCTAAAAATACACAAAACTGAGCATGTGCAGAGTATCCCCTAGGGCTCTGTTCTATCAGGAGATGGATTAGGGACTGTGGAAGAAGCGCAGGATCAAAGAAGTCAGGCTCAAACAGCCATTTTACATAATGCAGAGGATTAACCCCTTAGGTTCCACAGTAAATATAACAAGCATGCTTTACTGCATACACAGACTGATTTCACTTTTGTGTGTTTAGTAACACTTTAATGGATGAATCCAAAATAAAATGAAATTTTCCATTGTGAACATCTCTATCAACGTGTGTAGTGTGTGTGTGCGCAAAGTATCATTGTGCGTAGTGTGTACTTGGACTATCACTGGCTTTAATGTTTGTGCAGACCATCATCATGCGTAGAGGAGTGTGTGTAGTAGTATCATTGTGTGCATTGGATGTCCGGACTATTATTGTGTGTAATGGGTATGTGGATTATTATGTGTGTATACTATGTGTGTAGTGGGTATATGGAGTATCATTTTGTGTTGTTTACATGCAAAGTATCATTGTGTGTAGAGGGTGTTCAGTATTATTGTTTGTAGTGTATGTCGGAGAATCATTTTGTGTATTGTGTTTATGGAGTATTGTGTGTAGTGTGTAGATTATCATTATGTGCAATGTGTGTTCAGAGTATCAAGTGTGTAGAATATCACCATGAGTAATGTGTGTGTAGGGTATCATCATGAGTAATGTGTGTGTAGAATATCATCATGAGTAATGTGTGTGTAGAGTATCATCATGAGTAATGTGTGTGTAGAGTATCATCATGAGTAATGTGTGTGTAGAGTATCATCATGAGTAATGTGTGTGCGTAGGGTATCAACATGAGTAATTTGTGTGTAGAATATCATCATGAGTAATGCGTGTGTAGAGTATCATCATGAGTAATGTGTGTGTAGAGTATCATCATGAGTAATGTGTGTGTGTAGGGTATCAACATGACTAATGTGTGTGTAGAATATCATCATGAGTAATGCGTGTGTAGAATATCATCATGAGTAATGCGTGTGTAGAGTATCATCATGAGTAATGTGTGTGTGTAGGGTATCATCATGAGTAATGTGTCTGTAGAGTATCATCATGAGTAATGTGTGTGTGTAGGGTATCATCATGAGTAATGTATGTGTAGAATATCATCATGAGTAATGTGTGTGTAGAGTATCATCATGAGTAATGCATGTCTATAATATCATCATGAGTAATGTGTGTGTGTGTGTGTAGGGTATCATCATGAGTAATGCATGTGTAGAATATCATCATGTGTAATGTGTGTGTAGAGTATCATCATGAGCAATGCATGTGTAGAATATCATCATGAGTAATATGTGTGTAGAGTATCATCATGAGTAATGCATGTCTATAATATCATCATGAGTAATGTGTGTGTAGGGTATCATCGTGAGTAATGTATGTGTAGAATATCATCATGAGTAATGTGTGTGTAGAGTATCATCATGAGTAATGCATGTGTAGAATATCATCATGAGTACATGAGTAATGTGTGTTTGTCTGTGTGTGTGTAGAGTATCATGATGAGTAATGTGTGTGTAGAGTATCATGAGTAATGTGTGTGTAGAGTATCATCATGAGTAATGTGTGTGTGTAGAGTATCATCATGAGTAATGTGTGTGTGTAGAGTATCATCATGAGTAATGTGTGTGTAGAGTATCATCATAAGTAATGTGTGTGTAGAGTATCATCATGAGTAATGTGTGTGTAGAGTATCATCATGAGTAATGTGTGTGTAGAGTATCATCATGAGTACATGAGTAATGTGTGTGTGTCTGTGTGTGTGTAGAGTATCATGATGAGTAATGTGTGTGTACAGTATCATGAGTAATGTGTGTGTAGAGTATCATCATGAGTAATGTGTGTGTGTAGGGTATCATCATGAGTAATGTGTGTGTAGAGTATCATCATGAGTAATGTGTGTGTGTAGGGTATCATCATGAGTAATGTGTGTGTAGAGTATCATCATGAGTAATGTGTGTGTGTAGGGTATCATCATGAGTAATGTGTGTGTAGAATATCATCATGAGTAATGTGTGTGTAGAGTATCATCATGAGTAATGTGTGTGTGTGTAGAGTATCATCATGAGTAATGTGTGTGTAGAGTATCATCATGAGTAATGTGTGTGTGTAGGGTATCAACATGAGTAATGTGTGTGTAGAATATCATCATGAGTAATGCGTGTGTAGAGTATCATCATGAGTAATGTGTGTGTAGAGTATCATCATGAGTAATGTGTGTGTGTAGGGTATCAACATGAGTAATGTGTGTGTAGAATATCATCATGAGTAATGTGTGTGTAGAGTATCATCATGAGTAATGTGTGTGTAGAGTATCATGATGAGTAATGTGTGTGTAGAGTATCATCATGAGTAATGTGTGTGTGTAGAGTATCATCATGAGTAATGTGTGTGTGTAGAGTATCATCATGAGTAATGTGTGTGTAGAGTATCATCATGAGTAATGTGTGTGTAGAGTATCATCATGAGTAATGTGTGTGTGTGTAGAGTATCATCATGAGTAATGTGTGTGTGTAGAGTATCATCATGAGTAATGTGTGTGTGTAGAGTATCATCATGAGTAATGTGTGTGTGTGTAGAGTATCATCATGAGTAATGTGTGTGTGTAGAGTATCATCATGAGTAATGTGTGTGTAGAGTATCATCATGAGTAATGTGTGTGTGTAGAGTATCATCATGAGTAATGTGTGTGTGTAGAGTATCATCATAAGTAATGTGTGTGTAGAGTATCATCATGAGTAATGTGTGTGTGTAGAGTATCATCATGAGTAATGTGTGTGTAGAGTATCATCATGAGTAATGTGTGTGTGTAGGGTATCATCATGAGTAATGTGTGTGTGTAGAGTATCATCATGAGTAATGTGTGTGTAGAGTATCATCATGAGTAATGTGTGTGTGTAGAGTATCATCATGAGTAATGTGTGTGTAGAGTATCATCATGAGTAATGTGTGTGTGTAGGGTAGGGTATCATCATGAGTAATGTGTGTGTGTAGGGTATCATCATGAATAATGTGTGTGTGTAGAGTATCATCATGAGTAATGTGTGTGTAGAGTATCATCATGAGTAATGTGTGTGTGTGTGTGTGTAGAGTATCATCATGAGTAATGTGTGTGTGTGTGTGTGTAGAGTATCATCATGAGTAATGTGTGTGTGTAGAGTATCATCATGAGTAGAGTAGTGTGTGTGCAGTAACATTGCAGAGTATTATTGCGTGTAGTGGGTATTCAGAGTATCATTGTGTATGTGTATGTGCGGAGTAGCATTGTGTGTAGGGCATGTAGACTATCTCGGTGTATCATTGGTGGTGTGTTCATGGAGTCCCATTGGACAGAAATCCAAGGTTTGGATTGTGACTAAAGTCTGTAATACCGGATTAAGATCTTGGATTGTTTGATGGACAGTACCCAGCAATCTTTCTCCTGAATGGTAGAGACACCTGCTGGAGGCAATTTATGGGAGACAACAGCATGTATAGAAAATTTTTAGTCTCTCCACAATTATAAATGCAAGATTTTTTATACTACACTTGATCTTAGCCAAAGGCAGAGAAGCGATGCGAGGTACTTATACAAAGATTTTTAGATACCTTGAAGACTCTTAGGTTGTTGGTTTTTGCACTCATTTCCTCCTTCCAGGGCCCCCATGAGGATGGGGAGGGAAGTGTACCCACAATGCTGTGGGTGCAGGTTTGATCCCATTGGATCAATGTAATGAGTTGTGTGGTTTTATATTTTGTATTGCCTCTTTCCTCCTGGGGAAGCAGACAGTGATAACATGCTGAGAACACAGCCACCACCTATACACAGTATGCTATGTACCACTACCCTCATGACGGCTGCTGTGTTTCTAGGTCCCCCTAAGCACCACACAGCCAGGCAACACGCATTTTCCACACTTGCATCCAAAGTCAGTGAACAGTCCATGAGCTTGGATTTTGTTATTTTATTACAGGAAATAACTTGGATGGGGTAATAGGGATTATGGGATGCCAAACTTAACTGAATCAATGCACGGGGACAAATTCCTTCCTATTTACAGAAACAGATTCTGGACTGTTCTTTTTGAAATCCATCAGTCTTTGCAGATCAGAAGCCACAGCCCCTACGGGTTAGGTACTTGCAGCCCCTCTGAAAGATAGCTCAGCTTGTTGCAAACTACATGCAGAGATGTCTCCTTTCCCCTGTAGAACTGCTCCCAGCTCCACAGCCTGAAGACAATACCAGCCCTCCTGGCTGCTCTGAAGATCTCCCAGTACAAGGATAAAGGATTAAGCACAGCGCTGTCCTTTGAAAGCTTTCTACATGTGTCAGTCTCTCCCCTTGTAGATCCCAGGGTGTGCTGATGTACTCACTCTGTCCTTGCTCCCAGGCCTTGATCTCGTCCATGCCATACTGCTGAATGGACCCTCCTGAGCCAGCCCGAGCCCGCATGCCAAAGTCCTGGGTGTCACCCTGGACTCCCACCTCTCCTTCCTACCCCACGTCCAATTGCTTTCAAGATCATGCAGGCTCCACCTCCGCAACATCTCCAAGATACGTACATTCCTCACCCCGGACACTACCAAACAACTCGTACACTCCCTCATCATCTCACGCCTGGACTACTGCAACTCCCTTCTCACTGGCTACCCAAACAAACACTATCCCCACTCCAGTCTATCCTGAACTCAGCGGCTAGACTCATCCACCTCACCAAGCGCTCCACATCTGCCACCCCCTTCTGCCAATCCCTTCACTGGCTCCCGATTGCCCAACGCATTAAATTCAAACTGCTAACTCTGACCTACAAAGCCATTCACAACCCTGCCCCAAACTTCCTAACCGACCTGATACCTAAATACCACCCTACCCGTGCCCTCCGCTCCTCACAGGACCTCCTACTCTCTAGCTCCCTGGTCTCCTCCTCCCATGCCCAATTGCAGGATTTCTCCAGGACCTCCCCCATCCTCTGGAATTCCCTACCCCAGTCCATTAGACTGTCACCTACCCTCATCACCTTCAGGCGCACCCTGAAGACCCACCTCTTCAGGGAGGCCTACCCCGCCCTCACCTAATAACTGACCTCCTCCACTCCTCCTACCACTCCATCCCTCACAGCCATTTCCTCTTGTTCCACTTCCCCTCCCTCCTAGATTGTAAGCTCGAAAGAGCAGGGCCCTCGATCCCCTCATGTATTGTATTGTTTCTGTCCTGTCTCATGTTCTGTACCCCTGCTATTGTACAGCGCTGAGCAAACCCTTTGGCGCTATATAAATACAATATAATAATAATAATAATGTGCAAAGCTGGTAGAGACATCCCCAAAAAGACTTACAGCTGTAATTGCAGTGAAAGGTGGTTCTACAAAGTATAGTAATGCCCGTAGCGAAAAAAGGAAAGGGAAATTAGCGCAGGGCAGGCATGACTAGGCCTAGGGTGGGAAGGAGAATAAGAAAGGGTTAATGATGTGCCAGGGGGGTGTGGAAAAGTATAGCTGGGTGTGCTGGTTGGTGGAGAGAGAGCGTGGGTGGGCTCTGCCGCACCTTAGGGTGGGGTGTCCCGGGGGGGGGGGAGGCATCATTTCGGAGCTGGACGTTGGTGAGTGAGATTCCCTCCCGCCCTCCCATGTTATAGGGAGTATTGTGTTCCTCTCGGGGGACAGGGGGTTGTTTCGGTCTTGGGCGGTTGTTGGTCTTGGAGGCGGTTCTTATCTTGGAGGTACAGATAATGGTGTGGGACCCATCGGTGGTATGGTGTGCCCGGGGACATTCCAGTTAACCAAGGTTTAACTGGAAGATGGTGGTGCTGCACTGCGGACGGTATGGTTGTCTCCGAGCTGGTTGGTTGCGGCTGGAGGCCTTTGTGTAATATGGTTGTCCGCAGGTGCATTTCAGATCATTTTTGTGGGGTGCCTTCGAAGACCAACAACAACAACTCTGTATGTTTCTGTTATAAGGAATGGTTGGTGTTAAAAATGTTTGTTAATAAAAGGCCATGTTGGCCATTTACTCCAAAATTGGTGTCATGGTTTTTATTTAAGTATAGTAAGGGGGGGGGGGATTTGGATGACCTATCTCTGGTGCTCTAGTCATGACTCCGGGGGGCTGAATACATAGCATAGCACACTTTTCACATATTTATTTGTAAAAAAAATGAAAACCATTTATCATTTTCCGGTACTTGTCTGTTAATTCACCAATTTTTATATATATATATATATATATATATATATATATATTATATGTTTTATTTAAATATATAAAAAATATATATATATATATATATATAAATCCGGTGAATTAACAGACAAGTACCCATTTTCCTTCCACTTCACACAATTATGTGCCACTTTGTGTTGGACTATCACATAAAATCCCAATTTTCCCCATTTTTGAAGGCACTGTATCACTATATGTGTGTATAATACTGTATATCACTATATAAGCTCACCAGACTTTAACCCCCCTGACTTTTTTGGGTATGCCAAAGGAGAAGCTGCACTAAATGACAATCACAGACATGAATCACCTGAAGGAACACATCATGAATGAATGTGCTTAAATTGATGGAAATGTGGAGTTACTGCATCTGGTTCATGTGAATCTTGCAAAGTGCATGGAATTTTGCATCACAATTGGTGGAAATCACATTGAAGGTGTTATTGATTAATATTCCAATTAAATAAAATGTTGTTGAAAAATGTATTGAAATGTATGGAAAATTTGCATTTTGCCTATGTTTCTATACTTCATAGCAGCCTTTCTCAACTGGGGTGCCTCCAGAGGTCTTCAGGGGTGTTGTGGGGAGAATGGCTGTCACTTGAGCCCAAGCTTCCGATCTCCAGCCGCACTGTTGGCACTGGGAGCCATCATACCGCTGAGAAAAGTGAAAGCAAAGGGAAGGGGGGTATCTTCTGTGCTCTCTGCTTCCCCCTGCAGTACCCGGCTGTGTGATGGAAGCTAAGGTACTGTAACTTTTCAGAATGCTTTATACATGTGCCTGTGTGTGTGTACGAGTGTGTGTGTACATGTGTGTATGTGTACATGTATGTATGTGTACATGTATGTGTGCATGTATGTGTGTACATATGTCTGTGTACGTGTTTGTATGTGTGTGTTTGTTTTTAAATGTGTGTATATGTATTTTACTTTTATTCTCAACCCCCTATTCCTGTCCTATCAGAACTGCTTTTTTAGGACTTGTTCGTAATAGCAGCAAGGACTGCTGCTCCTCTGAAAAGCAATCGAAGCTCAGATCACGATTCAGAGGCATTTGACAGGTGGTAAAGAGGCAATATGTTGCCTCCTCACCGCCTGGTTTAACCCCAGAATCAGTCACCACACCACAACTGCATGCAATGCGCACACAGTTGTGGGGTGGTTATAGTTAAACTCCATTCACCTGGAGGTGTACTTCCAGCTGCTGCCACAACATGCGTATACCCCCAGCTGCTGTTTCTGAAGCTAAAGGGGGAGCAGTTGGGGGTGGTCAAAGCAGCTCAATTGTGTGGTTTTACCGCCCTCCAACCTAACAGGTTAACAGGCCCTTGGTTCACATCTATGTGGCTGTGTGTACAGCATCCCATTCATTTCAATGGGATGCCTTACTTGTGGAAATGCAGTGAAAGTCGTCCCTGACCTTAGTTTTAATATTGCACCACACTAAAAACACCCCACGTTTGCCAATGTATGGGTACCCCTAAAGAGCAGAGCATTCGTCTGTGTGTCAGGAATGAGCGCAATTTCGCATGCATTCCGCGGCACACGGTAACATGAACCAAGCCTTGGACAGGGGTTCCTTGTAACTGAAAATACTTCTCCACCCAGTGTCAGTGTCCACTTGCCCATCACAAGCTTACCATAAGTTGCTGATCTCCACCATTCCCTGTGTAAAAAAGATAAATAAATACAAATTCCAGTATATATACACCACAGTTTGTAGACAATTAATTTACACATATTGTGTTTTTTATTTTCACCAAAGACATGTAGCAGAATACATTTTGGCCTAAATTTATTAAGAAATTTGTTTTCTTTTGTTTTATGGCAGAAAATAAAACATATTATTTTTTCAGTTATACATAAAATAAAAAAAATAGTGGTGATCAAATAACACCAAAAGAAAGCTCTACTTGTGTGAAAAAAATGATAGAAATTTAATTTGGGTACAGTGTTGCATGACCGCGGAATTGCCAGTTAAAATAAAGCAGTGCTAAATTGCAAAAAATGGTCATGAAGGGGAAAACATTTTCCAAAGCTTACGTGCATAATGTAACAGTGATTAATGTAACTATCTAAGAATAAAGCCCTAGGAATGTGCTCATTTTCCACAATCTTTAGCTCCCTCTAGGAACAACGCAGACTGAGGGCAGTTCTCAATGTCAGGAGGCTGCTTAGAAGACAGACAATATTTTGTAAGTAGATAAAGATGGTCAGTTTTATTGGAGGGAACGGTATTAGAAGGTTCAGAGGAGGAAAAATTATTTTTCAAACACCAGAGCGAACTAAAGACTTGTTGGGCAGATTTCAATAGAGGCATTTTACTGTAACACAGCTTTGTCATCTTATTATATCCTCTTTTCTGACCTTAAAAGCTGTGAAAATTTTAAAGTTTAAAACTTGTTCAAAACTGAAGATGTTTCTTGTCCATCAGGTGACATTAAGTATTTCATTTCAGTGCAACCACCGTAAATTGTTAATTTTTCTGTAAAATACCGTCAATACTGGCTGCAATTAAGGAAGAATTTTACTGTATAATTACCAATTTTGCTCTATTCCCACCGAATTATTCCATCGTGTATATTTTACTCTCTTTCAGAATAAGTGCGTCTGTGTGCAAAGACTTAAAGTGTTACTAAACCCCGGACCCTGCATTCACTATATCTGGTCTCCCACAGAACACAGAACATGGAGTGCAATTATTTTAGTAAATATAAACTGCTAAATACCTTTTCTCATCTTCAGTTAAAGCAGGCTTGTGACTTCTATCTGTGTCCAGCCCAGCACTAGCTAAAGCTTGTAGGAGGAGTTTTCTTTCTGCTCTAGGAGGATGGAAATCCCCTGACCTCTGTCTGGACAGTGCTGATCACATGCACTCTCCCAAGCAAAAAAAAAACCTAACAATATACACCAAACTGAGCATGTGCATGCCTACAGTTCAGTTTGGAGATAAGTGGTGGTCGCTTGAAAAAGGGGAGGAACAGAGAAGAAAGGATCAAACAGTCTTTTTACACAAGGCAGAGGATAAACCCCTTAGGTTCCACAGTGAGTATAACAAGCATGCTTTACTGCATATACAGACTGATTTTACTGTTGTGGGTTTAGTAACACTTTAAGATCACACGGCTTTGAATTGTCCATCTCACCTCCCTGTGAGAACCTAGACTGCACTGAGTATCTTACAAACTGCCCCAAACTATTCCTTCATTCTCTGCCCAGACTTTCACCCTGTAGTTCCAACTGCTGACCCTGCTTCTGTATATATCCTGATGTTCTGTGAATAACAAAGAGCTTGGTGGAGGACCCAGAAGTGTTGGGAAGTGACAGAGGTCCAAGTTCTGCAATAGAACAAACAGTCAGCCTCTGGACTATTCAGAATAAAACCCTACAACAAAAACCAACAACAAAAAACACAAAAAAGTGAAAAACCATGAAGATAGACATTGTTATCTATATTTAAATTTTGTTTCCCATTTTAAGGTTTATTTTTTGTGTATATACAGTATGTATATATAGGGTTCCAAAGGTAGCCACGGCACTCTGCTTGAGATAAGTGCCTAGGTGCTCACCCACAAAGAAATCCATATAAATCCAAAACTGGAGTCCATCTTCCTGAAGGCCCTACAACATAGAAGTGAACAGACTTATAAACCCAACGTCCCACCCACCAACAGCACCCCCTAATGATGACCTCACACGGTGCAATGGTTAAAAGACATATACAGGGAAAAGGTCAAAAATAGGATTATAAAAGGAGTAAAACACAAAGTTTTGTAAAAGAAAAACAAAGTATGCAAAATCCTAGCTGAAAATAAGTTATCAAAAATAGCTCCTACAAAATGCAGAAAAAGTGGAACAAACAAAGCAGGCAATGAATGGCATGGTGTGTGTGTATGTATATATATATATATTATATATATATATATATATATATATATATATATATGTATATATATATATATTTATATATATATTACAGTTCTCAGCATAAATGAGTACAACCCAACAGATTTGTCAAAAAACCTTTAATTTCCTTTCAGAATTAACATTTTCTATGGGACACTATACTACAAAATACTCCCACAAATGCAGGCCATTGATTGCAAACAAGATTTGTTAATTTGCAGACCCAAAAATGTATTTTACCTAACAAATTAATTTAAGGTCATGTTGCAAAAATGAATACACTCCAATGAAAGTCTTAGGAGCAAAGCTAAATTGTAGACAACAAAATCCTAATTAACAAGAATTCAACTACAAGTGAGTCTAATTATTCATTAAACAGGTGTCCAACAGACAGTTGATTATAAAAGGTTGTTACTTAACAAAGAAAACACCTTCCCATTTCATGCTTTCAGCAATGGCACCACATGGAAGAGAAATGTCACAAAGCCTGAGAAATAAAATAATTTAATTACAAAAGAAAGGTGAAGGCTACAAGAAGATCAGCAAAGCTTTAATTATCAGTCATATAATTTACTTATCAGTCAGAATACTGTAGCAAAAGTGATACAAAAATTTAACAAACATGGAACTGCAACCATTTCACGGAGGCGTCCAGGCTATCCACAGAAGTTAACATCTTGACAGGAACATCTTCTGATGAAAAGAGTTGAAGAAAATCACCATGCAAGTTCACTGCAGTTAGCTAAAGAAGTAGAAAGCCAAACTGGGTGATTGTTTCTCGTGACACAATACGGCATACACTTCAGAGGAATGGCATGCATGGGTGTCATCCACGAAGGAAGCCTCATCTAAAGTCCATGCACAAAAACCTAGAAAACACCAGGGCTCATGCTGCAAAAGAAGACTACTGGGACTCTGTACTCTGGAGTGATGAGACCAAGATAAATGTTTTGGAAATGTTGGCTTCAAAACTGTTTGGCGTTTCAAAGGTGAGGAGTACAAAGAAAATTGCATGATGCCTATAGTGAAACATGGTGTTGGCAGTGTCCTTCTGTGGGGCTGCATGAGTGCTGCTGGTGTAGGGGAGCTGCATTTCATTGACTGTATCACAGATATACTGCACTATATTGAAGGAGAAGATGATCCATCACTTCATTCCCCTGGTCATCATGCACGTTTCCATCATGATAATGATCCAAAACACACATCTGAAGCCACTGTAGCATTTCTGAAGAAAAACAGGGTGAAAGTGATTCAGTGGCCAAGTATGTCTCCTGATCTGAACCCAATCGCACACTTCTGAAGAGACAAGTTGAGCATCACTCTCCAGCCAGCATCCAGTCTCTAAAAGAGGTCGTGCTGGAAGAATCAAAGATTGACGTTGCAATATGTCGCCAACTTGTATATTCTATGCCTAGAAGACTTGGCACTGTCCTTACAAATCATGGAGGTCATACAAAATACTAGATGTATTATTCATTCTTGCATCAACTAATTTGAATAAAACTGAAGATTACTTTCATGTAATGAGCTAAACAAATGTTTTATAAAACTCAGTTTTGTCAAAATTTTGGAAATTGCTCTTGTGTTCATTGAGATATTGATTAAAATCTTACTTTTCAAAAGGGGTGCACTCATTTATGCTGAGCACTGCATATATATAGAGAGAGAGAGAGAGAGAGAGAGAGAGAGAGAGAAGGCGTCCCCTTACTACTCCTGCTCGGAGCCCCTGATAGTGGGGACAGAGGGCGCTGAGCCAGGAGTGGCACGAGTGCTGGGTGACTGAGATGACTGTAGGCAAGTGATGACCCAGAAGATCCGGATGCAGGCCAGGTGCGGATGACATGGGTGTAGCAGCAGGTAGGTATGGCGACAACCAGGATACAGACCAGGTGCGGATGCAGGAGCGTTGGTGCGGCAGCAGGTAGTTATGGTGGTTACCAGGATGCAGGCCAGGTGCGGATGCAGGAACGTAGGTGCAGCAGCAGGTAGGTATGACGGCAACTAGGATACAGGCCAGGTGCAAATACAGGAACGTAGGTGCAGCAGTGTCAGACGAGCTGGGTCAGGATCAATCGAGCAGATCAGGTACAAGAAAGCAGGCAAGCGGATAGTCAGGGATAAGCTGGGTCGGTGCAGGTGGAGTTCTTTCTTAGTCAGGGTCAGACAAGATACAGGCAACAGAATCAGGTTATCAAGTATAGGGTGTTATAGACTAGAAACCATAGACTGCTACTCCTGCCTGCCGGAAGCTGCCGGAGGACCAGTGCCAACAAGTACTGTCCTGCAGGAATCAGTCAGCGGCTCAGATCAGCTTGCCTCGCTTACCTATCCTGACCTCTCTACTCGGAAGGAGCCTTGCTGCGGGGATAACCAGTTCTCAGGTGAGCCGATGGAGAGTGTTAGTGAAGGGGAGGTAGATTGGGAGTCGCCCAGACTGCTTACGTGGTTCGGGCCCCTGGAGACTGAGCAGCAGGGATGGTCCTCAGAGGAAACAGAGGAGGAATGGGACTGGGAGGATACCACAGTAGAGCTGGATTCACTGATGGGACCATCAGAACTCCCATACACTCTAGACTCTGCTGGATGATCCTGTCATTCAAGGCCTGTCAGGATTTCTTCCCATGCCCCACCATCTAATTCTTTTGCTTCACCCTGGCCTAGGGCCAGGGCCAGAGATACTGATGTGCAGGAACGGGTCATCTGTTCACCGCAATACTGCAAACACCTTGGGTTGGGGGACAAGAGAAACCTGCCCTGCTTCTCCTGTCTGCAATGGGAGATAGAGAAGAGTAGCTGTACAGTGGGGGATGGATTACCCCATGTCCCTCATGACATTATGGACCTGGTTGAGGAATCCTGAACACAATGGGAGGAGTACTTGATCTGGGACCATATGCATGTCTCCAAACACATAAGAGGGCCTCACTTGGAAGGAGCCTGGGCCCGATTTCAGGACATAAAAAGAGAATGGCGCAAAGGCCAAGCCATTCACACATACCAGGTGGTAGTTGTGAAGGATCAGCCAAGCTGCAGCTACTCAGTGGTCACCCAGAGACCAAATGGCTCCATAATAAGATAGCCCAGTCCCTGGCAGTACTATTAAGAACTGAGTCCAGTAGGCTGTTTGTTTTTCTTCCTTAAGGACTATGCCGGACTATGTGTTCTTTTTTATCTCTGATATGCTGGAGTCTGGGTTAATTTTTTTTGCATATAGGCTGACTGCATTCCTTTCATGTTGCTTTGGAGGGCTCCTCTTTAAACAAGGACTCAGAGAAAAAAAAATCCCAAACAAATGTGATTCTCATTTTTGTTTGCTATTGTGCCTTATAGCCTAGCCATAGACAGTCAGTCAGAGCTAGGACTGTGCTGTTCTTAAATGGTTGTTCTTTTTGTTGCTTTGTTTACTGTTTGCAGGTCTCAGGACAGCTGTCTCCCTTTGCCTTGAAGAACAAAGAATCCCTGTTGCTGACGAAGGGCCTCCTTCTAGGGGGAAGCACTTCATCCCTATGCTAATGTTGGTTCATCTATACAGTTATGGTACTACATGTATTGTTCCGGCTACTAGTTTAGTTAGCATCAGCCAGGATGTGTATATATTTGTATTATGTGTACATACTTTATCCCCCCCCCCCCCAGTTATTGTACCCTTCTCCCCTCCCATTTTTTTGGTATAGGATGCCCCTTCTCCTGAGCTTAGAAGCGTTTTTGGTTCTCTTTTTGACATGGCTGTTTTTTTAGTGGAGGGGGGGGTGAATGTTACACCCTCCTAGTACAGCTAGGGGGATCTAGGTCCCAATGGTTTGTCAGGAGCTAGTTAGCAGCTCAGGTATGATAGCCAGAGGGGTCAAATTGTGGTCAGGGCTGAGAGACTCTGCAGGCCAGGCCCTCTGGAATTTCCCCCTGCCCTGAGGCTTTCGTAGGAGAGCTTTTGAGGCAGTAGGTGGATCTGAGGAGTCGCTGGCTGCGCTCTTGAGGGACCTCAGCCAATCCCCAACAGAAGGCTTGGCAAGGCTCTGGGACTCTCTTAAACGTGTTGGAGACTACTCAGTAGCAGGAGAGGGGTGGTGGGAGAGGTGTAGAGAGCTGGAGGAAGATGTGAGGCTGGAGGAGGAAGGCTGCCAGGAGGCCTAGTAGGATAAGGCCTGCCTTTAAGCCTGGAGCTGGAGAGGCTGAAAACTTGGAGCTCACTGGCCCCCTGGCCGAGGACCACCTATATGGCAGGGAAGGAGCAGTCCGGCTGATAGGTCTGGTAGCAGCAGCCATCCCGAAAGCAGTAGCGGAGAGGATCTGAGTGAGTACACCTGCACCTCCTGGGCAGAAAGGGGAAGAAGCACTCTGGTGAGAAACCAGATTATCACCCTATTAGTGACTGTTCACCTCACTTAAAGGGACAGGATCCAGATCCTCTGCTCAGGAAAAGTCTAGGGTCTAGGCTCTGGGGTGGTAAAACAAAGAGACGTTAGCTAGCTCTCCACAAGAGCTGGGTTGCAGCAGAGAAACATGTAAATAGTCCCAGGAAGTTTGTTCTCAGGTATCAGCTCTCTTGGGTATCCTATACCCCCTTACACTATCCCAGTTAAATCCTCTCAATAAAATACAAAACAATAGCTCATGGCTGATTTCTGACTCGAAACGTACATTGTGTGGAGGACTGCAGTACTATAGGGGGACCCAATTCATCAGCAATCCCTAATGAGTAGTTTTATATATATATATATATATATATATATATATATATATATATATATATATATATACACACAGTGCTCAGCATAAATTAGTACACCCCAACAGATTTGTCAGTAAACCTTTACTTTTCTTTCAGAATCAATATTTTCTATGGGACACTATACTACAAAATACTCCCACAATTGTGGGCCATTGATTGCAAGATTTGTTAATTTGCAAAAAACAGAAGGATTTTTCCTAACAAATTCATTAAAGACAATGTTGCAAAAATGAATACATCCCAATGAAAGTCTTAGCAGAAAAGTAACATTTTAGACAACAAAATTCTAATCAACATGAATTCAACTACAGGTGAGTCTAATTATTCGATAAACAGGTTTCCAGCAGACAGTTGATTATAAAAAGGCATTACTTAAAGAAAACCCCTTCCCATTTCATGCTGTCAACAATGGTACCACATGGAAGAGAAATGTCACAAGCCCAGAGAAAAAATAATTTCATTACAAAAGAAAGGTGAAGGCTACAAGAAGATTAGCACAGCTTTACTTTTCAGTCAGAATACTGTAGCAAAAGTGATAAAGACATTTAACAAAGATGGAACTGCAACCATCTCACAGAGACGTCCAGACTGTCCATGGCAGTTAACACCTCGAGGCTCTTCAGGAGCATCTTCTGAAGAGAAGGGTTGAAGAAAATCGCCATGCAAGTTCTCTGCCGTGAGCTAAATTAGTAGAAAGTCAAACTGGGGTGATTGCTTCACAGGACACAATATGGCTTACACTGCAGAGGAATGGCATGCATGGATGTTATTCACAAAGGAAGTCTCTCCTAAAGCCCATGCACAAAAAAACCTAGAATTTACCAGGGCTTATGCTGAAAAATAAGAAGACTACTAGGACTCTGTACTCTGGAGTGATGAGACCAAGATAAATGTTTTTGGAATGGATGGCTTCAAAACTATGGTTTCGCAAAGGTGAGGAGGAGGAGAAAAATGCATGGTGCTTACAGTGAAACATGGTGTTGGCAGTGTCTTTCTGTGGGGCTGCATGGGTGCTGCTGGTGCCGGGGAGCATAATTTCATTCATGTATCATGAATTCACAGATGTACTGCTCTATATTGAAAGAGAAGATGCTACCATCACTCCGTGCCCTTGGTCGTCCTGCATTTTTCCAATATGACAATGATCAAAAACACACTACTAAGGCCACTGTTGCATTTCAGATGAAGAACAGGGTGAAAATGATTCAGTGGCCATGTATGTCTCCTGATCTGAACCTAATTGAACACCTATGGAGAATTCTAAGAAGACAAGTTGAGTATCACTCTCCATCTAGCATCCAGGCTCTAACAGAGGTTGTTCTTGAAGAATGTAAAAAGATAGATGTTGCAATATGTCGCCAACTTGTTCATTCCATGCAGCAGGGATGACCACAGCCTGGAGAGGATTGCCAGGAAAAGGCCATTCAAAAATGTTGGGGACTTTCACAAGGAGTGGACTGAGGCTGGAGTCAGTGCATCAAGAGTCACCACACACAGACGGATCCTGGACATGGGCTTCAAATGTCGTATTCCTCTTGTCAAGCCGCTCCTGAACAACAAACAATATCAGAAGCGTCTTACCTGGGCTAAAGAAAAACAGACCTGGTCTGTTGCTCAGTGGTCCAAAGTCCTCTTTTCTAAAGAGAGCAACTTTTGCATCTCATTTGGAAACCAAGGACCCAGAGTATGAAGGAAGAATGGAGAGGCACACACTGCAAGATGATTGAAGTCCAGTGTGAAGTTTCCACAGTCTGTGTTGATTTGGGGAGCCATGTCATCTGCTTGTGTTGGTCCACTGTGCTTCATTAAGTCCAGGGTCAACGCAGCCGTCTACCAGGAGATTTTGGAGCACTTCATGCTTCCTTCCACAGACGAGCTTTATGGGGATGCTGACTTCATTTTCCAGCAGGACTTGGCACCTGCCCACACTGCCAAAAGCACCAAAACCTGGTTCAATGACCGTGGGATTACTGTGCTTGATTGGCCGGCAAACTCGCCTGACCTGAACCCCATAGAGAATCTATGGGGCATTGCCAAGAGAAAGATGAGAGACATGAGACCGAACAATGCAGAAGAGCTGAAGGCCACAATTATAGCATCCTGGTCCATAACACCTCAGCAGTGCCACAGGCTGATAGCTTCCATGCCACGCCGCATTGAGGCAGAAATTGCTGCAAAAGGGGCCCAAACCAAGTATTGAGTACATATGCATGCTTATACTTTTCAGAGGTCCGATATTGTTCTATGTACAATCCTTGTTTTATTGATTGCATGTAATATTCTAATTTTCTGAGATTGTGGATTTGGGGTTTTCATGAGCTGTAAGCCATAATCATCACAATTATGACAAATCACGGCTTGAACTATCTTGCTTTGCATGTATTGAGTCTATCTCATATATTAGTTTCACCTTTTAAGTTGCATTACTGAAATAAATGAACTTTTGCACGATATTCAAATTTTTCGAGTTTCACCTGTATATGTGTGTATATATATATATATATATATATATATACACTGTATATACACACACACTCTATTTCCAAAAGCATTGGGATACCCCTCCAAATCATTGGATTCAGATGTTCCAATCACATCCATGGCCACAGGTGTATAAAATCAAGCACCTAGGCATGCAGACTGCTTCTACAAACATTTGTGAAAGAATGGGTCGCTCTCAGGAGCTCAATGAATTCAAGCATGGTACCGTGATAGGTTGCCACCTGTGTAATAAGTCCATCCGTGAAATTTCCTTGCTACAAAATATTCCACTGTCAACTATTAGTGGTATTATAAAAAAGTGAAAGCAACCGGGAACAACAACTCAGCCACGAAGTGGTAGGCCACGGAAAATGATAGAGCGGGGTCAGTGCATGCTGAAGCACACAGTGCGCAGAAGTCGCCAACTGTCTACAGAGTCAATAGCTAAAGACCTCCAAACTTCATGTGACCTTCAGATTAGCACAACAACAGTGTGTAGAGAGCTTCATGGAATGGGTTTCCATGGCCGGGCAGCTGCATACAAGTCGTATATCACCAAGTGCAATGCAAAGCTTCGGATGCAGTGTTGTAAAGCACACCGCCAATGGACTCTAGAGCAGTGGAGGCAAGTTCTCTGGAGTGATGAATCACGCTTTTTTGGCAATCCGATGGACGTGTCTGGGTTTGGCGGTTGCCAGGAGAACAATACTTGCCTTACTGCATTGTGCCAAGTGTAAAGTTTGGTGGGGGGGGGGACTATGGTGTGGGGTTGTTTTTTAGGGGTTGGGCTTGGACCTTATTTGCAGTGAAGGGAGCTCTTAAGGCGTCAGCATACCAAGACATTTTGGACAATTTCATGCTCCCAACTTTATGGGAACAGTTTGGGGATGGCCCCTTCCTGTTCCAGCATAACTACTCACCAATGTATAAAGCAAGGTCCATAAAGACATGGATGAGCGAGTTTGGGGTGGAGGAACTTGATTGGTCTGCACAGTGTGCTGAACTCAACCTGATAGAACACCTTTTGGATGAATTAGAGCGGAGACTTTGAGCCAGGCCTTCTCGTCTGACATCAGTGCCTGACCTCACAAATGCGTTTCTGGAAGAATGGTCAAACATTCCTATAGACACACTCCTAAACCTTGTGGGCAGCCTTCCCAGAAGAGTTGAAGCTGTTATAGCTGCAAAGGGTGGGCCAACTCAATATATATATATATATATATATATATAATTTCTTTTAGACAATGAGAAAAAAAATTGGGTCAATACAGCTACTTTAAAGATGGAAGGGGATAGTATACATTTTTTTTGTTTATTACTTATTTTTTTGGTGTTTCACTGTTAGGCCTCATTAACATCATATGTGCAGAAAAACTGATGGTAACTGACACACAGATTTTACTTGAAGAGACAGCAGTTTACATCAGTTTTCATGCACACATCAATTAGTTTTATACACGTTGCAGATTCCTGCGCAGAAACAAAATCTGCACATGATATTGGTGTTGTGGTGTGAACAGGGTACGTAAAGAATAATTGATTTGATTGTGACCTTGCAGAACACGTGCAGAAAAATTGATGTCTCTGTACCATGGTGTGAACGATCCTTTATATGTTAAGAGAAACCAAGTAACAGTGAAAAACACACAAAAAAGCCTATAGTGTAACTATAATGATGGAGAAGTTCAGTGAGCGCTAACAGATACAGCAGCTGATACACTAAAAAGGAAGACCTTAAAACCTTAAAACTGACAAAACATAACAAATAGTGCAGCGCTAAAAAGTGATATAAACGTATGGTTGCACCAGTATGTATGGTGCAAAGTTCTTTAGATCTTAGCAAACGGTATAGGCCACATATGATGTGTGTGACCTTCCCAATAAAAATGCAGTGTAGGCGTGTACCACACACGCCTCCACTACTCTATATAAACTAACAATAAAATTGCAAAATAAACAATACAATAATGGTCCGATAAAAGTTCAGTGATCAAAAAAAGCCACAAATGAATAGAAGAAGGCTTGATAAGATCCCCGTAGTATATATAGTCCGGCGTTATGCAGAACCACAGGTAAATTGCGCACTCACCGGAAGCACAATTTATTTGCGCATTTGTGTCATATACACCAAAGGTCGCTCCAGTTGTAGATGGAAAGAAGCTATAGTGTAACAATGCTTCATTTTTCAAGGTAAAAACAACAAACCATCAAAAAGTTTTTCATCTTCTCAGGCAGAATTTCACGTTTCATATAAAATAGAAGCGTTTTCTTTTGTATTTTCTGCTCAAGCCACCCCAAATGTGCTCATCTCTCATTTACCTTGTACACAAAAACCACTACACTGTCCAGTTTCCTAAATCTTTCCTTAGGGCCAGTTCACACCACAGAAACGCAGTCTGGATGTGTTTCTGCAATGTTTTTTTATGGGGTCATTTGGTTTCCAGTTTTTCTGGAATTGGAACACACTGGAACTGCAAGCACTGGTGTGAACCATACTATTGACAACCATGTAACCTACTTTCTGTGTGTTTTAGATGCAGAAAAAGAAAAATGCTTAGGAACGCACGTAGTGTGAACCAGCCCTTAAGGTGACCAAACGCACTACAATTTTATTGTACAATCTCCTGTAGATTAATCATCAGCTATGTAGTGCAAGGGCCTGTCTGATTTTATACAAATTGAATAGATTGTTCAGGTGGGTCCTCTTATTTCATAGTTTTGGTAACTACACAGGAAATTATACAGAGATTGTACAATCAGATTGTATAGTATACGACCATCTTTATACAAGTACACAGGAGGAAGTGGTTGGAGACAATCAGATGTCGCATTCTCGCATTTTTTTTTTTTTGCTTTTTGGAGCATTTCCACTTGTCACGCATAGGGCAGCTTATTCACTTGAATGGGCTGCCCTGTGTGTGACAAATACCCTAAAGAACCTCCAGAACTTTTCAGAGTGGAGCATGTTTTTTTACCATGCTTTTTGGTGCACATGCAGCGCGTTTGTCGCAGGCAGACACTAGCCTGCTACCCGCACTTGGGGCGCCATTATTATTTAATGGCAATGCAAGTGTGATGCGTGTTTGTACCGTTTTTTGTGCAGTTTGCCATGTGTTTGGAAACGCAAAGATGTGAATGGAGCCTTACTGTGCTTGTGTAAACACACCAATTTCACTTTCAGGCCCCAATCAAGCTTCAGCTAATTTTTCCTGCCACTTGCATAGGGAAGCCCATTGATTTCATTGGGCTGCCATATATGGGACAAAGAAGCTCATAGGACATTTTGATGTGTTGGAGTCTGCACGTTTTTTACTGTGTGTTTAGCTGTGTCTGTCACTAGTTTTTTTCACATGGGAAAATGTGAGTTTGCCTCTGCGTGTGGGGTGCAATTAACAATTAATGGCTCTGAAAGCGCAACTAATTCATTTTAGGTGTATATACTATACCATACACTATACAATCTGATTGTTTAATCTCCATATATTTACAATATAACCAGAGGACACACTCCTCTATCCACTCATCCAATCAGGCCCTTGCATTACAGTTGATGGTAGATCTAAAGGATTGTATAGTGTATGGTGAGCTTTACAGACAGGGGCACACTTCTCTTGTTTTCAAGACCTCAGCTCTGCTCCACATAGGCTGTTGTTGCTCAGCCCCTGCACACTCTGCCAAATGAGCAATCTGTGCAAGAAGAAGGAAAAGTATAAAATGAGAAAGACCTTGGTTGTGTATTTAGTGAGAACAGAGCTGACATTGCCCGCAGTGAAAAAGCAGTATCTGCAGAGGGGAGTGGGAGCAATCTCCTGGAGGTTGGGGGCAGGTGCAGGGTGTGTGTTAATGAGGTCAGCTGCTGAAGTACTTCCGTCTAGTCTTTTTTCCATCCCAAATACCAAATTCCAGAACACAGCAGGAAGTAATGGTGGATTAACCGCCTCCCGCCCGCCATATAAGGAAATGACGGGTGAGCAGCGGTTCTCTCGTTCTGGGAGGACATCATATGACGGCCTCCCACTCTAACTGCGTGTGCGCACCACCGGGGGTGTGCAGTGTCCCTGGGACACAGAGGATCACCAATCAGCAGAAAGAGCAGATGACATGTGATCAGCTTTGTCCAATCACAGCTGATCGCATGTAAATAAGGAAATGCGCATTCCTCTCCTCACGAGCTGTCATGATGACAGCTCGTGAAGAGAGGAGAGCTGGTAATCGGCATTCCTCAGAGGGGACATCTACACTGATCATAAGGGCACTGATGATCAGTGTAGCCCCATCAGTGTCACCTGAGAGTGTCCATCAATGCCACTTGTCAGTGCCCATCAATGCCATCTGGTGGGGCCCATCAGTGCACATCAATGCCACATATCAGTACCCGACTGAGCTGCCTTTCAGTGCCAACTATCAGTGCCTGTCAGTGCCGCCTATGAGTGCTAGTCAGTACTGCCTTTCAGTGCCCATCAGCGATGTCTGTCAATGTCCACAAGTGGTGCCTTTTAATGCCCATCAGTGCCACCTACCAGTGCCTCCTCATCAGTGCCCATCAGTGCCGCCTATCAGTGCCCATCAGTGCAGCCTCATTAGCGCACATCAGTGAAGGTGAAAAATTACTCATTTACAACATTTTATAACAGAAACTAAGAAAAAAACTTTTTTTTTTCAAAATTTTCTGTTGTTTTTGGTTTGTTTGAGAAGTTCCCCATTACTACCTGTCAGATTTGAAAACATCTTGGCCATGCAGGGCTCCGCCCACACGGCCGCGTCACTCATAACACAGTGTTCTGTGAATGAGTGCCTACAAATCCTGACAGCCTTACCGGCTGTCGGCTTGTAGTTTTTAATGAACAAGTTTATTGAAGCTTCCTGTCAGTACATCTGCTTGACTGTACATCCTGTACGGTAAGCAGATATTCTGACAGGTCTGCAGGAGACCTACATAGCATTAGCAATCTACTGATCACTGGTGCAATGCTTTCCAGGCTCTTTTGAACAAAAATAATACATTTCACTAAATTCACAAATTCCTGTTAGTGGTGGATCCTTGCTGATCTCTTTTCAGATTCCTCACGACTCAGAAACTTTCCCCTCAGACAAGTCGGAGTTCCTCTAAGTTTTATCTTGAAGAAGGAGGAAGCAGCTGTCAGATGTGGCCAGGATCCTGGCAGGGTTCAGTCATAGTCATTCAATGCCAAGAGGCAAAGTGGGGCCTTTCATGCCATCAGCCTCGAGGCTCCGATGGATGACTCTTCACAGAGCCAGAACCGCTGGGTGCCAGGCAAAGCAGCTCCGAGCTCCTTAAATGGCTCCCTCCACTCATTGCAGACTATTTTTACTCCTGGAACTCTTTGTGTTTATAATTAGAGAGATTATCTACTCTGAGTCCCCAACAATATCAACTGCTAGAAGGAGGCCTGAAAACTATAATATGCCAAGCGTGGTGACCGGTGTCAGAGTGTCTGAAATAACAACTGTGTTTTGCTGCCTAGTTCTAAGGAATTTTCAACAGATATTGGTGAGTGTGGAAGAATGATGACAGGAATATAACATTGGTGACATGAGTATAGTGAAGGTGGGGGAATAGTGAAGGTAGGAGAATAGTTAGGACAGGAGGATGGTGGAATGGTGATGACAAGAGCATAATGAGAGTGGAAAAATGATAAGGACAGGAGTATGGTGGGGATGGGAGAATAGTGAGGGTAGGAGAATAGTTAGGACAGGAGGATGGTGGAATGGTCATGACAAGAGCATAATGAGAGTGGAAAAATGATAAGGACAGGAGTATACGGAGAGTGGGAGAATGGTGAGGACAGGAATATAGAGAGGGTGTGAGAATAGCGAGGGTAGGAGAATGGTTGGGGCAGGAGGATGGTGAGGATGGTGGAATGGTCATGACAAGAGCATAATGGGAGTGGAAGAATGATAAGCACAGGAGTATGGTGGGGGTAGGAAAATATTGAGGACAGGAGTATAACGAGGGTAGGAAAAGGGTTAGGACACAAATATGGTGAGAATGGTTAATGGTGACGCCAGGGGTATAGTGAGGGAGGAAAAATGGTGATGAAAGAAGCACAATAAGGGTGGGAGTGTGGTAAGGGCAGGAGTATGGTGAGGGTGAAAGGACAATATACTGTAGATGCTGAGGATGAGAAGACAATAAGGGCAGGAGTATGGTGAAGACGGGAAAATTGTGAAAACAGGAGTGTGGTGACACTCAGAGAAATGTAAAGGCAAGAGTATGGTGAGAAAGGGAGAATGGTGAGGGTGGAGGAATAACAAAGACAGGATAGTGGGGACAGTAAGGACAGGATGGTAAAGATAGGGAAACAGTGACAATAGAAATGTCAGCAGAAGGGGGAGGGGGGTGTCATTTTGGTCCTTTATTCTTTGCCAGGAGCGAGTTTCAGATCTCAACTTTTTCTGTATTCTTTACCTGTTTTCCTGGCATAAGGCTAGCCAGGCAATGATCTAATGAGCAGCACCTGCATGATTTGCATAATGAGCTCTGTGTGTGGGATTGGCATGGCTCAGCCATTGGATCTCCTTTATCATGTAATTTGGTTTAGTGAAGCGGCTGATGTGAATTATTACTATCCAGGTAATGATGGGAAATGAATGTTTGTGGAATAGCAGGCTGAAAGGTGACAACAAACCACATGCTGAGATCATTTATGCACCAATCCCTCCATCATTGCCTGAAGGATTCTTTGGGTATGTTAATTAACATTTAACACCTTCCTTACATTTACTTCATGAGATTTGTTTTTAACCGCATCTGCAGAGTGTCCACTATTGCTGTGCATGCACATCGGCTTCAGTAATTCTGCCCAATGACTCACATAGTATGGCAGTAAAAAGCACACTGAATAGTACACAAAGTGCAGTGATCAGTGTGTAGAGTGCAGTGATCACTGTGTAGAATACAATGATCCATGTAAAGAGTACTGTTTGGCTTGATGTTTGAGGTGACCGTAAGTTCAACTCAAACATCAGCCATTTATGTGTTTGACGAAAACATGAATGGTAAGGGTTTTTGGCGGGCTATTTACCCGCCATGCCCCACAATACACTGCGCTCTGTCAGTGCATTGTGATTGGTCAAAGGAATGCACCTGACCATAGGTCAGGTGCAATGCTTTGACCAATCACAGCACAAAATGACGTCACAAGGGTACGGGGTGACCCGATTGACATCACCGGGTGGCCCCGCAGCTTAGATATTTAAAAACTGTCAGTCCAAGGCAGCTGTCAGACGGCGGGAGCCAGCGTCAAGAATGGAGCATTTTTTTTTCTTTTTCAGGTGGCGGACATCGTGATTGACATTGGATCTACTTCGGGGGATTTTTAATAAAGGACTGGTCAAAGACTATTTTCTGTAATTTTTTACACTATACTTTTTTTTGTGAATGAGTAGCGGTACCATGTACTTCTTACTCATTCACATGTGGGGGGGCCTGCCCACAGACCCCCACCACCCACGGCTGCGGTTGTAGGGAAGAGGTCCTTGTCCCCATCAACATGATAAGGTGCTTTGAGGGGGGGGGCCCTCTACCTCAAAGCACCCCCCCCCCATGTTGAGGGCATGTGATCTGGTGTGTTTCAGGAAGGGGTGGGGGCGCTCGCCTCCTCCCCTTTCCTAACCTGCTGGACTGCATGCTCGGATAAGGGTCTGGTATGGATTTTGGGGCCATTTTTTAAAAAATATTTGGCTTGGGGGTTCCTCTCAAAATCCATACCAGTCTCATAGGGCTTGGTATGGATGGGGGGGGACCCCACACCATTTTTTTTTACAAATTTTTTAATTGCCGGCAATTCTGTTTACATTCAGCTGTCAGCGGGGAACCCTGCCGACAGCTGAAACATTAAAGAATAGTTTCACTACTAAAATACTGCATGACTTACTAGTATAATTCATGCGTTTCTTACCAGGTTTTTTGTAAAAAATGCATGCTTGGATGCGGTAAGGTACCGCATAGTGAATTGTCCAGGTTCAATGTTTGCAGTCAAACATTCGTTATGTTCGATTGTTCGACTGCAAACCAAACAGGGGGGTGTTCTGCCAATCACTAGTGAAGACAGCAGAAATCAGTATGTAAAGTGCAATGATCAGTGTAAAGAGTGCAGTAATCAGTTTGAGGAGTGCAGTGATTGGTGTGTAGAGTGCAGTGATCATTGTGTAGAGTGCAGTGATCAGTGTGCAACGTGTAGTGATTAGAGTGTAGACTGCATTGATCACTGTATAGAATGCAGTGTGAAGACAGCAGAGATCAGTATGTAAAGTGCAATGATCAGAGTGGAGAGTGCAGTAATCAGTTTGAAGAGTGCAGTGATTAGAGTGTAGAGTTCAGTGTTTAGAGAGCAGTGATCAGTATGCAGAGTGCAGTGTTTGGTGCAAACCGTACAGTAATTTGTGTGAGTGCAATGTGTGAAGAGCGCAGGGATCAGTTAGCAGAGTGCAGTGACCAGCATGTTGAGTGCAGGGATCAGTTAGCAGAGTGCAGTGATCAGCGTGTAGAATGCAATGATCAGCATGCAGAGTGCAGTGATCAATGTGTAGAATGCAGTGATCAGTGTGCAGAGTGTGGTAGTCAATGTGCAGAGATCACTGATCAGTGTGTAGAATGCAGTTATCAGTGTGAAGACTGTAGTGATCAATGTGCAGAATGCGGTAATCAGTGTGCAGGAATTAGTGTGAAGAATGCAGTGATCAGTGTGCAGATGTAGCCAGGTGCTTGGCTAAAAATGGAGAGTGATAGAAACACTGGCTGCAGCTGCTCTCTGTAGCTGCTGCCCTGTAGTGCTGAAATGGTTAACAACTATATCAGCAGGAGGAGGATCTGCTGAGTCAGGCAGCACTGCACTATGGGAACTGTAGTTGAGAGCAGAGAGACTCTACTGTAATCAAGAGCTTTTGGACTGTATTTCCTGGAGGAAGATTGCCAGGAGGAAGGGAAAGAGCTGCATTTTCTCAGGCTGTACAAGGTACATCTTCCTCTTGCCATGAGGGCAGTCCAGAGGGTCGCTGTCCAGTGTGCACCCTCACTGCTGCATCACGGCAGCCTGAGCAGGATCTGGAGTGCTGCATCCAGGTGTGCTGGCAGCCACAGTCACCTATGTGCAGAGCAGAGAGTGGAATAATCTGTGTGTGACCAGATGGTGAGCTGCAATATCGCTGAGACTGGTGAGCTGCTGCTGTGGGGGGTTACTTTCTGCTGCTAGAGAGACTGAACCCTTTAGGAACCATACAGCCATCTAGTAGTCTTATTGCTGCCTGCAGGCTTGTCTGGGACTATTCTTACATGCACCAATGCTATAAACTGGGCCACAACGCCAGCTGGCTGAAGAGTTAAGTCTGAAGCCTGCCCCTTTAAAGCTATTACAAAGAGACCTATTGCTTATGCTAAGAGGTACCTCTCATTGCCCCATATCCTAGCCATTTTCCTAAGGTGCACTCTAGACTAGTTGTAGTATTATTCACATTGCTGTTAATGCTCACACTATTTTGCCAAAAGAACTGGTACGCCTATCTTTACACGCACATGAACGTTAATGGCATCCCAGTCTTAGTCTGTAGGGTTCAATATTGAGATGTCCCACCCTTTGCAGCTATAACAGCTTCAACCCTTCTGGGAAGGCTGTCCACAAGGTTTAGGAGCATTCTTATGGGAATGTTTGACCATTCTTCCAGAAGCGCATTTGTGAGGTCAGGCACTGATGTCTGACGTGAAGGCCTGGCTCGCAGTCTCCGTTCTACTTCATCCCAAAGTTGTTCTATCTGGTTGAGGTCAGGACTCTGTGCAGGACATTCAAGTTCCTCCACCCCAAACTCGCTCATCCATGTCTTTATGGACTTTGCTTTGTGCACTGGTCTGCAGTCATGTTGGAACAGGAAGGGGCCATCCCCAAACTCTTCCCACAAAGTTGGGAGCATGAAATTGTCCAAAATGTCTTGGTATGCGGACGCCTTAACAGTTCTCTTCACTGGAACTAAGGAGCCAAGCCCAACCCCTGAAAAACAACACCACACCATAAGGCCCCCTCCACCAAACTTTACACTTGGCACAATGCAGTCAGGCAAGTACCGTTTTTGTGGCAACCGCCAAACCCAGACACATCCATCAGATTACCAGACAGAGAAGCGTAATTCGTCACTCCAGAGAACGCATCTTCACTGCTCTAGAGTTCAGTGGTGACGTGCTTTACACCACTGCATCTGACGCTTAACCATTGCATTTGGTGATGTAAAGCTTGGATGCAGCTGCTTGGCCATGGAAATCCATTCCATGAAGCTCGCTACACATTGTTGTTGTGCTAATCTGATGGTCACACGAAATTTGGAGGTCTTTAGCTATTGACTCTGTAGACAGTTGGCGACTTCTGTGCACTGTGCGCTTCAGAACGCGCTGACCCTGCTGTCATTTTACGTGGCCTACCACTGCGTGGCTGAGTTGCTGTTGTTCCCAATTGCTTCCACATTGTTATAAACACACTAACATTTGACCGTGGAATATTTAGTAGCAAGGAAATTTCACAATGCACTTATTGCACAGGTGGCAACCTATGATGGTACCACGCTTGAATTCACTGAGCTCCTGAGAGCGATCCATTATTTCACAAATGTTTGTAGAAGCAGTCTGTATGCTTGATTTTATACACCTGTGGTCATGGAGGTAATTGGAACACCTGAATCCAATGATTTGGAGGGGTGCCCCAATACTTTCAACAATATAGTTTATTTGTACTGATTACTGGTGACTTTGCTTATTTATATGTTGATTCCAGTCTGATGGGACAGAACTCTATTCTAAGTTACTTTGGTATAGTAATTATACTGTCTAGGACAGCCCTCGAAATTTCCACTTGCCCGTTCGCATTAGGCGAATGGAAATAAGGTGGGGGCGAGCAGCGCCGGGACTAGGGG
Source organism: Staurois parvus (assembly GCF_062004578.1). Classification (NCBI taxonomy): domain Eukaryota; kingdom Metazoa; phylum Chordata; class Amphibia; order Anura; family Ranidae; genus Staurois; species Staurois parvus. Next base: position 515,972 of record NW_028318265.1, read on the forward strand.
TGTGTGGGAGGGGTGGAAGGGGGCGGTGACAAGCAGCGATCTTCTGTATTGCTTTCAGTGAAGCAGCTGAAAGCCGCGGGAGGGAGAGGAGGAGAGGCTGCATCCAACTGCTTCACTGAAAGCCACACAGGAGATCGCTGCTTGCCACTGCCCCCACCGCTGCACTGATCATACCTGAATGTTCCGTTTCTTTCAGGGCCCCCCTGCTGTGTGCTCCTCGGTGCCTAGCCCCTCCCCCTATCCTCCAAACCAACAGGAGAAGAGGGGAGAGAGGCTGGATCTGCTCACCCTGTGCCTGCCCACACTCCAGTCCGTGCAGCTTCAGAAGAGGTGTGGGCAGGAAATTGAACGCAGAGCAGCCGACAGCTCTGATGCTTCTGACAGAGCGTGTGAGTCCTTCAACCCCCCCCCCCTTCCTTCCTTCCTTCCACCCCTTCCTTCCTTCTTTCCACCCACCCCTTCCTTCCTTGCTTCCACCCACCCACCCCTCCCTCCCTTCCTTCAGCCCACCCCTTCCTTCCTTCCACCCACCCCTCCCTCCCTCCCTTCCTTCAGCCCACCCATTCCTTCATTCCACCCACCCCTTCTTTCCTTCCTTTCACCCACCCCTTCCTTCCTTCCTTCCACCCACCCCTTCCTTCCTTTCACCCCTTCCTTCCACCCCTCCCTCCCTTCCTTCCTTCCACCTCTCCCTCCCTTCCTCCTTCCCTTGTTTCCATCCCTCTCTCCCTTCCTTCCACCCTTCCCTTCCTTCCACCCCTCCCCGCCTTCCTTCATTTCACCCCTCCCTCCCTTCCTTCTTTCCACCCCTCCCTCCCTGCCTTCCCTCCCTTCCTTCCACCCCTCTCCGCCTTCCTTCCTTCCACCCCTTCCTTCCTCCCTTTTTCCACCCCTCCCTTCCTTTTTTCCACCCCTCCCTCCCTTCCTTCCTTCCCTCCCTTCCTCCCTCTCTTCTTTCCAACCCTTCCTTCCTTCCACCCCTTTCTCCCTTCCTTCCTCCCCTCTCTCCCTTCCTTCCATTTCCTTTCTTCCTTCCCTTCCTTCATTCTGCATAAAACATTTAACAGTGCCATTTCATAAGATAATTTACAAGTGCGTGTTTAGGGGCGGAATTAAGGGTTGGGTAGAGTAGGGGTTGGGTGGGGCAACTGGTGGCTAGTAACTCTTAAATCCTGGCTAGTAACTCAGGACTTGAAATTTTGAGCCTTGGTCTAGGAGACTGTTTTTGAACCTACCTTCTGTATACTCATTTATGCTCAAATCAGCATTTACCCTAACCCATACCAATTTACCACTAAATGGTCTTGTGTCTATTTCCTGATACTAATTCATAATCTAGTTAAAAGTATCCCCACTTGTGTTCCTATAAGTAACTTTCACCCTGGTGTGCCAGAGGAGCTGACGTTGTTCTTAGCGGTGAAGTGCAGGACAAAAAGCCAAAAGTCCCAAGCTGATCCTTAGAGGGTAGCGCAACACAAAGCTCAGTGATCAGTATGTAGAGTGCAGTGATCTGTTTGCAGAGTGCATTAATTATTGTGAAGAATGCAGTGATCAGTGTGCAGAATTCACTGATCAGAGAAAAGTTGCTGGTCATTTACCAATGTATGGAAATGTCATTGATCATTATCAGTTTTATAGCACGTTATCATTGCTTTTTACATTGTTTTACTGGATATAGCTGTACAGTTATTTAACACAAAACTGATTTTTCTGTTCAGGGTATAGTTAGTTTTCTTCCAACTCCCAGTATTCCAAACTTACCTGTCCTTGTAACAGGTCCACCTTATTCCATCCTTACCAATCCCTGCCAACATCTGTAACCAGTACTCCACACTTTGCACCGATGGTTAGCAGTTCAATAACTGATTTCACTTGTCTGTGGAGTTGCGTTTCAGTTTCTTCCTGCCACAAGTAAATATAACATTTTCCTAATGTATTCTGTAGAATAAATGTTATATTTTGCTTTTATTAGAATCCTTCTAGATCTGTGCAACTACTTAGCTAATTGCAGATTTTGAGAATGTTTCAGATCAAATCTTTAATTCTGCATGTTGGATTTCCCTATTTAGCTCAGAATCAGAAATGTATTTTAGCATTTTGTTAGGGTGATGATGGATTGTACATAGACGTCACCGTAAAAATAATCCACTTGTTGTTGGTTCACCTTGTGATTTAACGATCGGCAGCAATTACCAGCGTTCCACTAAACTGCGCTACAAAGTCTGCGCCGCCCGGGGCCATGAATACATTTCCTGTAATGACAGTAAATATGTCGGCGCTTTGTTTGGACAGTCGCTGTCAATAGGAAGCGCACAGGGAGCGCCACAGCTCACAACTGTCACGCTCCAGTTTGGTAATTGCCGTCTCAGGAGTTTTAATTATTTAACAAAAATTACTGTGATATGTCACCATATCATCCTTAATCCACGGAGGCAATTGGTCACTCCTTATTAGATGAATGACACGTTTTCTGCCGCAACAGACGGTCAGAAAATCTGTAGCCTCAAAGAAAAATCCCCGAACAGCGCTCAGCACGCTGATGACATATCAGGCTCAGATTTTCCTGTTTCAGAGAAGTCTTTAGTGAGGCAGATGAGCCGAGGATGAGGAAAGATGGGAAGGTTGTTAGTAGGTTTCTGATGTGGTAACATAAGGCCAGAGGCAGGTAACATAAGGCCAGAGGCATTCTCTAATTTCCTGTTTTACCATGCATTGGCTAGAAGGCCCACCTATACTTAGCAGAGTCTTCTTAGTCCCGACCAACACTTCAATCTTGGTAATTGTAAAGATAATAAAGACAAAATGTATTCAAATGGATCTGGAATAAAGAAGAGAAAGGATATCCATGATTTAAAAAATCTAACTATCTAAACAGTAACAGATGCACAGCTTGACTGCTCTTACAGTAAAGAATCCGTAACCTGACTGCCTTTAAGTAATCCACAAATTCTTTCTGCCAGTAAAGTAAAATCAAGCCACAGTCTGACTACCTTTACAGTTAAAAATTCACATCCTGGCTGTCTATATGTTAAAGAGCCAAAAGTCTGGCTCCTCTTAAAGTACAGTATCTACATCCTTACTGCTGGTATAGTAAAGAATCCACAAACTGATTGTAATTAAAATAAAGAATCCAATATCTCTCTGCCAGTATAGTGAAAGGAGCCACAGTCTGACTGCCTTTACAGTGAGGAATCCACATCCTGATTGCCTAACTGATCTGAGAGTACAGCATCTACAACCTTACTGCTAGTACAGTAAAGAATCAACAAATTGATTGCATTTAAATAATCCAATTTCATTCTGCCAGTACAGTAGAAAGAGCCACATTGTCTGTGCCTTTACAGTTACAAATCCACACAATGGCTACCTTTACAGTAAAGAATTCACAGCCCAACAGCTCTTACAGTACATCTACATTTTACTGCAGGTACATTAAACAATTGACAGCCTTTAAAATATTATAACTAATATTATTATTATACAGGATTTATATAGCACCAACAATTTGTGCAGTGCTTTACAATATAAAGGGGGACAGTACAATTACAATACAGTTCAATATAGAAGGAATAGGAGGACCCTGCTTGTGGAGCTTACAATCTAAAGGAAGGTGGAGATGATACAAAAGGTGATGGCTGCGGGGGATGATCTGATGGAGGTGACTCAAGTACAGTTCTTAGGTGGGGGTGGGGTAGGCTTCCCTGAATAAGTGAGTTTTCAAAGATCTCCTAAAGGGGACAGGGTGGGGGCTGACTGGACATACTGGGGTAGGGAATTCCAGAGGATGGGAGAGGTTCTGGAGAGGTCCTGGAGGCAAGCATGGGAGGAGGTGGCAAGGGAGCTAGAGTGCAAGGTGTCTTGGGAGGAGCGGAGTTGATGATTTGGACGATGTGTGCGGATGAGGTTTGTAATGTAGCTGGGGGCATTGTTGTTGATGGCTTTGTACTTTGTGGTTAGTATTTTGAATTTTATTTGTTCGGGTAGTGGAAGCCAGTGAAGGGATTGGCAGAGAGGGCACAGTCTGATTGGTTAGTAAGGTGTTTCAGTCTAGCAGCAGCATTCATAATAGACTGAAGGGGGGATAGCCTGTGTAAAGGTAGGTGTGACATAAATGTACAGATTTGAGTAGATAGGATGTGACCTGTAGAAAATATGTAATCCTAAATGTAGTTGCATGCCTTGTCATTAAAGAAATATTCAGTCAGAGGTGTTCAGAGACAGATGGTCATCGATTAGCATCTGAAAAGACTAGCTTCCTTTGGAAGTGGCACCTAGGTGCTAATAAGATTTTGTCACCTTCTGGGGAAAGCAGGAAGGAAACGGCTGGAGACAGGTTGGCCTCATGACACCAGGGGGGCTCTGATCTGTCTCTCTGACATTGGGAGCTCTAAAAGAATATACATACATCAAAGGAGTATGTTTCATCCCTCATAAAAGCTATAATATTAGTTGCAGAGAGATGAAAATACTTCCTTCTGATGGGGCACTCTGTGGGTCACTTTGACATATAAAAACCGTATTTGTGGCCTATGTAGAATGCCAGGAAAATGCAGGAAATGGTTAGGTGGCACTGGATTGCGACAGCCGAACAGTGATTGGTACTGTCGCAATCGGACTGATGCGCTGGTGTCGGAAATCCAATCCCCGACTTGGTGATTCAAGCTGGTCTTGGTCCGATTGACCTTGGGCAGTTCGGCACCCAGAACATCCTGTTGGCGGGTACAGGAACACCCCCAGAGTCAATTGGCCGAGGACTAATGTCTCGCCTACGTCCATATCCCCATAAATTGAGTACCCGGACATTGGGACAGGGTGATTCGTATTTCGTATGGAGCTGGTCGATCGACTAATGGATTAATGACTTTTTCTGACTTGCTCCAGTTGCAGGGTAAATCTCAGTAAAGTTTTACTTCTGTTTTATTCCCTTTTTATTTTATAGTGAATAGTCAATGTGTGTCTTCTTGTATTTTTTGTAACTTTTTATACTTTGTACATATTTTATGCACTGCCCAATTTCGGGATATTAAATATTAAAATTAATAAGTGACTTCTGTGTATTTAAGCGGGCTCATATCTTCGGAGAGATTAGATTGTATTGTATTTTACTGCCTTGATACGCTCGGTCAAGCTCATTGCCAATCTGTATGCAATTGCACTGCGTGTTGGCAGATTGCATACAGATTGTAAAGGTAACAGATCTGCCAGACGGAGATCTGTGTGTGTGGGGTGTCCCAGCAGACCGTTCTGTTGGGTGTTGGCAGGTTACCTTTTGTGGTGTGTCTGGTGTGGGGGTGTGTGGACAGTGGAAGAGTGATTAACTCTGGGGTTCTAGCTGTAGGATAGCTGGAAATATTTTATTAGATAAAATCTTGCAACCAGCATCAAAATTTTCTTACAAAAAGGTATAAAATACATATATACAAAATAAATAAATAAATAAATACAAAAAACCATACATCTGGTCATAAACAAAGAAAAACCCTATCTGGTTACAACATCCTCCTAAAACAAAAAATATCAAAACCCACCATACTACTAACAAACACACAGTAAAGGCCAAGAAACATAGATCTTCAGATGCACATAGCCTTTCTTCAAAAAGCTCTTGTCATCAAAATCTAAAGGAGTGAAAACACAGAGGAAAAAAGAACAGAATCCTCACCCAGAGTTCAACAGACCGCGGCTACAGACCGGATATTCCTCCACGCCTCTATCCAGGTCCTTTGCCGCTGCCTGTCTCTCTCAAGACCCCGAATTTTCCCAACCTCACCAAGGATGTCATACACCACCACCGAGACAGGAAGAATTTTCTGCCGAATGGAAACCTGACACCGTGCGTTCCAAGTGTAGTAACGGACCACTAGACAAACTAAAAAAAGAGTGTCAAAATCAAAATCCACTTGTGTTTTGAAGGCCCCATATACCCACTCTGCATAAGACATGCAGTGCAGGAAGGGGATGTCTAGAGCCCTCCCCACCTCTTTGTACACCTCTATATTGAAAGGGCACTGAAGCAAGAAGTGGTCCATAGTCTCCACTTCACCCCCACACTCCGTCCTCGGACAACCACGGTTGTCCAGAGAACGGCACTTCAAGTTCCCTCTCACATATAGCCTGCCATGGAACGCGAGCCAGGCCTGGTCCCTAAACTTTAAGGGAATCCTTTCCATATTTATCAATCTTAAGCCCTCCCGCAGACTATGGCCTGGGCAATCCTTCAAGGCCAGCGGTGCATGAAAGGCAGTGGCCACGACCCTCTCCCTGAGGAATTTCCCAGGAAGCGATCTGACCTCCTCCGCCGTCACACACCACCGCCTAAGTATTTTCAAGCTCTGGGCAACATAAGCCGGGAGCTTACCGTGCTTGACTCTCAGGCTTCTCACTGGCCCGCCACTCTCCCAACAGCTCAGAAAGGGTCTAAACCAAGCCTGAAACAAACCTACCCATGAAGGCAGCTTCTCTTTCAGCATATTACCAAAATTATGTTTTACAAACATAACAGAGAAGAAAACGATCGGGTTGACCATCCCTAGGCCACCCTCCCGCCTGGACAGGTAGGTCACATTCCGCTTCACTAGGTTCAGTCTGTTCCCCCATAATAGCTGGAAGAAACAGCTGTAGACCCTCGTATAGAGAGACTCTGGCAAGAGACAAACGTAACTGACGTACAAAAAGACCGGAATCAGGTAGGTTTTGATCAGATCGACCCTTTCCCTTAAGGAGAGCCGCCTCCCCTTCCAGCATCTCACTTTACCCTCGGCATCAGACAACCTGGATTCCCAATTCGATTTACCATAATCATCAGGGCCAAATGTGATGCCTAACACTTTGATCTTTGGCTGGGGCTCCGGGAAGGTATCCGGAAGCGAGAAGTTCTCACCTTCCCTACCCATCCAGAAAACGTCATTTTTCTCACGATTGATCTTGGAGCCTGATGCCTCCGCATACTGTTCCATCTCCGAGACCACCTCCTGCGCCTCTTCAGTCCCAGAGATGAAAACAGACACGTCATCGCCATAGGCCACGACTCTCACAGGCGGCTCACCGGTAGCACCCACCGGCACCCCACCCAAAGCCCCGCCATCTAGCCTCCTAACGAAGGGGTCAATGGCAAAGGCATAGAGCAAGGGACTCAGCGGACACCCCTGGCGCACCCCAGAGCCAACCTCAAAGGGTCGCCCAACCCAACCATTGATCAACATGAAGCTCTCCGCCCCTCTGTACAATGTTTTCAACCAGCCAATAAACCTCCCTTCCAGGCCATACCGGTCAAGGAGATGCCAGAGGTACTTATGATCTACCTGATCAAAGGCCTTGGCCTGATCGAGCGCCAGCAAATACTTCCCACTGCCATCAGCCCTGCATCGCTCCAGAACCTCCCGGACAGCTAACACCGCTGTGAATGTACTTCTGCCCTGAACCGAGCAGTGCTGACGTTGCGAAAGTAACCCGTCTGCCACTGACGACAAGCGCCAGAAAAGGATCTTGGCCAGAATCTTCCTATCGACATTGAGAAGGCTGATGGGGCGCCAATTCTCAATCATCGAAGGGTCCTTACCTTTTGACAACAAGATCACAGCCGATTTCCTCATGGAGGGAGGGAGTGAACCCTCATCCAGACAGCTATTAAAGACCTCCACAAGCCGAGGTGCCAAGCTGGACTTAAAATTCTTAAAGAATTCTGCTGTCAAACCATCTGGCCCAGGTGTCTTCTTAATGGCCAGACTATCTATGGCTTTGACAACCTCTTCAACTGTGATCTCGCTTGTCAAACTTGTGGGCGGAATGTTATTTTCCAGACCTGGTGTAGACTCCAAAAAGCTCGACATCCTTGCCTGGTCGAGGTGCTTCTCCCCCAGGAGATCTTCAAAGAATGCCCTTGAGACCTCCAAGATCCCTGATCTGGATTTCGTCAGAGATCCCGTACCATCTCTCAGACCGGTGACCGTCTTAATCGCTATACCTTGCTTGCAGTTCTGGTAAGGGTCAGGCGAATGGTACTTCCCATAATCCCTCTCCAGAACCAAGGAGGCATGCCGGTCATACTGATACTTCCTTAGGAGAAGCTTAACCTCCGAGATTGCCCCAGAATCTCCACCATCAGAGACAAGGCGATCGAGCCTCCTCCGCAGCTGTTGGTAGGCAACATACCTATCAAATTGTTTTTTCTTACCTAGGGCCTTGAAAAACCTGCCAATCCGCACTTTGGTAAGCTCCCACCACTCCGACTTACTGCTGCAGAAATCCAGGATGGTCTCCTGAGCTTGAAAAAAATCCTCAAAGGATCGTCTCACATCCTCATCATCCAGCAGAGTCGAATTCAATCTCCAGACACCCCTCCCCTTCAGTGGCGTATCTGAAACATTCAAAGACACAGTCAGCAAAAGGTGGTCGGAAAACTCCACCGCCTGACACACAGGTGCCGAGAAGGCGGAGTCCCCCTTTAAAAAAAAACTATCTATTCTACTCTCACTTCTACCTCGCCTAAAAGTGAATCCCGTGCTGTCCGGGCTGCGCTTAATTAAGGCATCTTCCAGACCTGCTTCCCTAACTATCGCATTTAAAAAAACGCTGTCATACTCCAGCCTGTCAATGGAGCCCTTCCTGTCCTTAAGCCTAGTGACAGTATTAAAGTCTCCTCCAAAGACAACTTGCCGGGACGTAAAAAGGAAAGGCTTAATCTTTGTAAAGAGGCATTTCCTACCCCATGTAGACTGGGGACCGTAGATGTTAATGAGCCTTAGCTCTTGCCCCTTCACAAGGACATCCAAGACCATACATCTTCCAATCTCCACCTCAATGACCTGCCGACATGTTACCATGCCGGTAAAAAGCACCGCAACTCCGCTGTAAGGCTCGGCCGCAAGAGACCAGAAGGAGGGACCACACCTCCACTCCCTCTTCGCCAGATGGACATCAGCCAGACTGCTGAGCCGGGTCTCTTGCAAAAACAAAACATCAGCACAAATACTGCTGAGCAAAAATAAGGCCACACTTCTAGCACCTACAGACTTTATGCTAGCAACATTAATGGTTGCCACATTTATCGGAGCGGGAACTGCAATCAAGGTAATTGAGATGGTCGTTTCTTAACCTTTGTTTTCCTCTGCTTTGCAGAGGACCCAACTCTTTTTAGAGACCCTCCAGTCTCCCCCTTGTCCATGAGAGAGAGGGTTCCCACAGAGTCTCCTTCCTCCCCTGAAAGAATATCAAAATGATTTTTGGAAAAAACCTCCTCCACCTCAAAAGAAGAAATTGAGGATGCAGGAGATAACACTACCCTGCTTTTCCCACTCCTCACCACCGACCACCCTTCCCCCTTACCCTCTTTTTTTCTTCAGGGGCAGGAACTGAAAGCTTCCCTTTCCCAACACCACAAGAAGCCACCCCATCCCCTACAGGATCTTGGCGACGTAACGGGAGCAGAACTGGGGGAGGTACCACAGAAGGCGCTGCAGATGCCTTCTTGGCCCTCACACCCCGATTTCTCCGGGCAGGGGGGACAGGAACACTGGGGGCAGGGGTAGACAACACTGGGGGAGAAACATGGGGAGGCAAAGGGTCAGGGGGGGACTTCACAGAGGGGGGAGGCACAGGCACACTAGGGGTCACATTGGGTGCCTCTGGTGCTGGAGCACCTGAGGTGGCAGGATTACCAGGGGGAGATGGCACCACCTCCATCTCCTCAGCCTCCATCCTATCGAGCTCCTCCATTAATCCTGGCAGATTATGAAGGGCCTCAGGACAACGATTATAAGAATGACCTAGCTGTTGACATAAATTGCACCTAATTAAGTTACATTCACGGGCCGTATGCCCAACACCCTGGCATAGTGAGCATTTGAGCACTTCACAGGTTGCTGCGAAGTGCCCCTTAATGCCACATCTGTGGCATACCTTTGGCTGCCCCACATAGAATATAACTAAATGATCCTTGCCAATGAAGGCTGAAGTAGGTAGGTGCTTAATTCTATCACCTTCCGTGTGCAGTCTCATTGTTGCTGCCCACCCTCCTGTCCAAATCCCCCTGTCATCCAACATTTTCCTCAATGGAGCTAGCACATCACCATACCTCCCCAGCCAAACGGTTATATCCGCTGGTGGGATCGATTCGTTTCGCACCAGAATTGTAACACTCTTCACCAATGACTGCCTTGAGATGACTTTTGGGACTAGCCCCTCCCACCTTGGGGTCCCCTTGCAATCCTTCTCATAACGGATCAAAAACACATCTAAACTTTCCGCCCTCTGAAAGGATATATCATACTCCCCTGTGCCCGCCGGGGCTATAAAAGCAAAAATTTCCTGTGCTCTAAACCCCATTTCCATTAAGCGGTCAACCACTTCCCTTCTTATAGGGGGGGAACCCCTTCCTTCCCATCTCAGTTGGACCACATTCCTCCTTTTTACACCCATACCTCCACCACTCCTCTCAGATGACATTGCCACACTCCTTCCCCCTCTCACTGCAGCAGAGAAACTAAGCACCCTGCCACCCACAGGAGGGGGGCTCACCACATCCACTGGAGTCGGCAGACTGACATTTGTATTACCTGGCAGACTACCATCAGTATTAACCAGCGGGCTGATATTTGCATTAGCTGGTAGGCTGACATCTGCACACACTGGCAAGCCATCCCCTACACACCCCATCAAGTTAACATCTGCATTCACCGTTAAGCTGACACCTGCACTGACCGGCAGGCTAACGTCCGCACTCACAAGCAAGCCGGCCCCTGCACCTATCGGCAGGCTGACATCTGCAATTACCGGCAGGCCGACTCCTGCATTAACCAGCAGGCTGGCATCTGCACTCACAGGCATGCTGACATCTGCCCCCGCCGGCACCGCACTCTGATCAGGTCCATTACTCACAGTCCCTGCATGCGGCTCTCCTGCCGGCTTTGCCGCTACTTCCATCACCTGGTCTTTAGGGATCATTGAGCTGGGGATCCGCTCCAGCCGCACAAACATCGCTTTGTCCTTGGGAATCAGCTTGGCAGGCTTTGGGCAGGTATCCTCATCCTCTCCAGACTCCTCAGAAGTGAACACAAACTGCCTTCCACTGAGCGGGGACTCCATTTCCGAAATGAATTGTAAGCCGGACGGCACTTCATTGGGATCCTCCTGGGTCCCCCACTCTGGCTGTTTCTCCTGCTGCTGCTGATGAGCAGGGATGGATCCCTGCGACTCCTCCACACTCACTGGTCTCCTCCCGCTGGAACACTCTGGGGCACACTCCACTGCAGTGGATGACACACCAGGGGGATCCGATTGATCCCCGGACGAGGTCTCTCCTCCAGGCTGTCCCCTGGCCGCAGCTAATGACCGCTCCCGAGCAAGCCTGAAGCGGTCCTCATTCACATATTTTTCGCGGAGGATCCCGCTTGCCTGCTTCAGTGACATGACAAGAGAGCTCTGCTGGCGGACAACAAACTTCAGCGAGTCTAGCTCGGGTCTCATTGCCTGTCGCTTGTTGCTCCACACACGGTCATAACTGGCCTTCATCTTCCGTAGCTTCAGCTTCAACTTTGCCAGTCTCTCTTCCTCCCTCCCGATACGGGCCACATGAGCTGACACTCTCCCACGGTAAGAGGTGTACGACTCACCCCTTTTTGGCACATTTCCCAAGTCCTCGATAGCATTAGGACTGGTACTCTGCCCTGGGGGGGGTCCCCCACCCGGGTCATGGCCGGGCTCGGCCATCCAGCCAAGGGCTTAAACAATAAATCTAGCCCCAGGCTTGGTTTTAGGCCTAGAAAGCAGCAGAGCCTCACTCTCTGCTTCACAAGCTGTCTGTGCAGCAGCCACACCCACTTCCTCCTAACGAGGCCCAGCTGTAGGTAGCTGGAGGGATCCTAGAAGGGTGTGTGATTGCTAAGCTTCCCCTCAACTCTAATTAGTGCACCAGATTGTATATAAGATTTGTATCTGCCAGTGTGTGCTCAGCCATCTGGATTGGAGTGGAGTCTCCCTCTGGTGGTGGCCAAGAGGTAGTGAAAGTATATCACGGCTGGACTTATATACGGTTTCATATATTCAGAGTTAAGTCCCCCTTATTCCCTCTTACCCCAAGTCACGGCCGCACGTGCGCACCTCGGTTAGCTAGTCGCTGTGGGTGTGGCGTGTGGGTTAATCCGCGACAGTAGGCCAGTGAGGAGGGAGTTGCAGTAATCAAGGTGGGATATAACCAAGGCGTGTATAAGTTGTTTTGTGGTGTTGTTAGTCAGGAAGGGGCGAATTCTGGAAATGTTGCGGAGGTTGAGGCAGCCGGATTTAGCCAGCAGGATTTAGCCAGTGATTGGATGTGGGGCCCAAAAGAGAGGTCAGAGTCTAGGATTATGCCTAGCACCCTGGCATGTAGGGAGGGACCAAGGATTATGCTGTTGATCCTAATGGTAAATTCATGAATGGGGAGATCAAGGGGGTGAGCTGGGGAGCGGAGAGATAGATATGCGTGTTGTCAGCGTAGAGGTGGTATTGGAAACCATGGGAAGTTATCAAATGACCCAGGGAGGATGTGTAGAGAGAGAAAAGGAGGGGCCTAAGGACAGAGCCTTGGGGTACACCAGTAGAAAGAGAAAGAGGAGCGGAGGACTTGGTGTTGTGTGTGATGCTGAAAGTGCGCTGAGAAAGGTAAGAGGAGAACCAGGAAAGAGCAGAGTCATGGAGGTCAAGGGAGTGGAGTTTACTTAGGACAGTGGTTCTTAACCTGGGTTCGATCGAACCCCAGGGGTTCGGTGAGTCAGTCTCGCAGGTTCAGTGGAGGTGAAGACCCACACCCGACTCATATGATTCGTGCAGTAAATATTCATTATTATGTTTTTGTTTTTGTGTGAAAATCATGTTTTAATGGTTTTGTTCTTTGTTCTTAACGGTTTTGTTCATTTTGTGCACCTATGTATAAATATATACCTATGTTTTAAATTTTAAAAATCATATTTTATTTTTCCAATTAAGAAGGGTTCGGTGAATGCGCATATGAAACTGGTGGGGTTCATTACCTCCAACAAGGTTAAGAACCACTGACTTAGGAGGAGGTATAAGAGTATGAGTATGAAGTAATGGCCATTGGTTTTAGCAGTTCGTAGGTTGTTAGTGAGTTTTAGTAGGGCAGTTTCAGTAGAATATTTTAGGTGGAAGCCAGACTGTAGGGGATTGAGAAGGTTGTTGTTGGTGAGGTAGCAACTCATATGCTTGTGGACAAGGCGCTCGAGAAGCTTGGAGGCAAACTGAAGAAGGGAGATGGGTCTTAAGTTATTTAAAACAGGTGGGGTCCAGTGAGGGTTTTTGGGGGTAACCAGCCATGTTTGAGCGGGCAAGGAAAGGTGCCAGTGGAGAGGGAGTGGTTGAAGATGTGGGTTAGAGAGTTTAAGATAGAGCAGGAAGGAGGCTACAATAATTGTGAGGGGACAGAGTCCAGGGGACAGGTGGTGAGGTGAGCCTTGGAAAGGAGTTTGGAAAACTACCTTGGTGGTAACAAGGTCGAAGGAAGAGAGTATTGAGTTTGGTGTTGGACATGGTATGTTGGTTGGAGGAGGAAGCATGATACTGGAGATCTCATCACGAATTGTGTTGATCTTGTTTTTGAAATGATTGGCAATCTCCTGGATAGTAAGTTGGTGGATGGAGGAAGTGGGTAATGAAGTAAGGAATTAAGAGTAGAGAAGAGTTGACGAGGATTGCATAAAAGGGTTTTGATGAGAGTATTGTAGTAGGTTTGCTTAGCAGCATGGAGGGCGTATTTGAGATTGTATTTGTTATATTTGAGAAGGGTGGGTTTGTAGAGGGTGAAGTCTTGCAGGGATTTACGTTTACACCACGCTTGCCCAAGAGCACGGCTGCGTCTCTTGAGACTTTTGGTGTCATCTGTTTTCCAGGATTGTAGCAGGCAAGGCCTGGTTCTGCATGTACAGAGAGGAGCAAGTGTGTCCAGGGAGGATCATAGTAAGTTGTGGTAGGCAGATGTGGCCAGGTCTGGGGAGGGCAGGCGTGTAGCTTAACCATAAAGGCACTCGGTAGCAGAGTAAAGAAGGGAAGGGCTGAGGTGGCGGAGGTTTCTATGGGTAACTGTTTGCTGGTTGGAGGCATGGGAGGCAGGAAACAGGGAGAGTGTGAAGCTAATAAAGTTCTGATCAGAGAGAGGAAAGGGGTGTTACAGAAAAGGGGTGTTACAGAGGTTACAAGGAGTGCATAGGCGGTGAATTAAGTTGAGGGTGTTGCCATTAGAGTGAGTGGTGGTTTGTGTCCATTGTGTTACCTATGGACCTAGGGCCTATTCTTCTTCATCCAGTACAGTAAAAGTAGCCACATTCTGACTGCCTCCAGTTCAGAATCCAAATCTTGATTTACTTTACAGTAGAGAATCCACAGTGTGAGTACACTTTCACTAAAAACCGCTGAAAATTATTATTTTTTTAAATTTATTCTTATTTTTAAGAATTCAAAGTCTGATTGCTAATACAGTAAACATTCAACAATGTAAATGCCGTAGCAGAAAATGATCTGCTTGATAACTGTCCTTACAATTAACATGGTCCTTCACACTGTAGCTGCTGACTTTTATAGAGGTAGTAAACCACCACAAAAAAGAAAAAAAAAATTGTGCCCCTGCAGGTTTAAGTCACAATGTACTAGTATGCACTGCACACTAGCACATTATGACAGACTTACCTGGACATAAGGTCCTCCAGCGCAACGCTATCACTGCTCCTGGGTGCATCCATCTTCACCTGGTTTACAGACAATGGCTGTATGAATGGCCGGGGCCGCAAGACATCACTTCTGCATATGCACATGGAAACCCTGGTATGGAGCTCTGAAGGGGCGTCATGGGTGTGCCGTCCTTACAGAGCACATGCACTGGTGGCAGCAAGCTGTGTGAATATCTCTAAACGGTGCAGGTTTAGGAGATATTCACTGTACATACAGGTAAGCCCTAATTTAGGTTTACCTGTAGGTACAAGTTAAAAAGTGGACTTTACTTTACTTCCACTTTAAGAAAAGGATACTCACCTGTCTATGGATCCAGCGCTGTCCTCACCTGGGCCAGCTCTTTGCTGGTCTTTGGGTCCCCAGCGCCAGCATGTTTTCTGTGAGCAGCCAGCTGTGATTCCTTACGGCTGCACAGCCAACTTTCTTCCGCACATGCGCAAGCCACATTTTTTTCCTTGTATTCCAATGGTCCTAATTTACACCAGTGCAATGCATTCTGGTGCAGTCAACAAAAGTAGAACATACTGCGTTGTTTCTGTATGGAATGCATCTTAAACATGGCAAAATACATAACAAATGTACCCAAACGCATCAAACATGCATGTAGAAACATCTGGAGCACAGAAATGGTGGTGTTGAAGGTGCAGTTTCCTTTAAAATGTATCCCTTCCTGTTGCTACGTCTTAGATGAGGTTGGTGTGGGAGGGGTTTAGTGAGTCATGGGAACAGGGCACCCCAGGGTTACCAAGATGTAGACCTACACTGAGCTTATTTAAAGGGCCCTAGGCAAGGATTAGTTCCAAGGAGAGGTGGTACAGATTGTATGAGAACTAG
Source organism: Staurois parvus (assembly GCF_062004578.1). NCBI lineage: Eukaryota > Metazoa > Chordata > Amphibia > Anura > Ranidae > Staurois > Staurois parvus. The sequence goes on from NW_028318265.1 coordinate 531,521, forward strand.
CTTGAGGTGTCCTTTGTACCGCTGACCTTCTCATGCAGTCTAGTAACAGGGTGCGTATGACAGAGTCCAGGGAGTGTGTCTGGCTGGGCAAAGCTAGAGAAGGGACATTTGGAAGAGACAGATATACTTATGGAAGGACTTGTTTCCCCTGACCCTCATCTGCAGGTCTTGTGACTCAGCCTAAAGCTGTGGACTTAATATACGGGAGAAAGTGGGCCCAACTCTCTGGTGCTCCCTAGGAGAGAAGTAGAAGGGAAGATGGCCTAAATATATGGTAGGTTAATTGGCTCCTGTCTAAATTGCCCCTAGTATGTGTATGTATGAATGAATGTGAATGTGAGGGCAGGGATTGATGTGAATGTACAATGTATATGTAAAGCGCTGTGTAAATTGACAGCACTGTCTAAGTACTTGAAATAAATATTCATGTTAATGGTGTTCCATATGTCCAATGTGATATGTTATGGAAGAAACATGAAGTTGCAGTAAATTGCTGAAAATGCATTCATGTGTAGATATTCCTTTATTTCAAGTGTTAGGCCTCAGGCTGGGAATGTGTGAGCGGATCTCTGGCCTGGAGACATGTGTCCAATATGGCAGCAACAAAGGCTGGCAGGTGGGTGCTTTACCTACAAGCAGATAAATATTCATAACTTCAGCAGTTGACCCTCCTAACTCTGGAAGCTCCCTCCAGAGACAGATAAGAGCAATCAACCACTAAGCAAAGGGAAACCCGTTCAGACCTAGAAAACAAATTGCTACTCCACTGGGTACAGGAGGGCCACAAACTAAATTTAGCCTAACTAGGACAGGGCACTACATTTATGCCACCTAATTTTATAGGTGTAGAGATGTGGGGTGAACTCCTCCCCATTGGCCAATCATCTTTGGGGTGCTAACCCAGCAGGTGGGAGGAAAGGTTTTTCCCTGAAGTGGCCATAGGTTATATGGACCAGCTGGTTCTGATGTCTGGGTCAGTGTTAGGTTTTCTGACACCAGTGTATCAGCCTTATCGCAGCCAAACTCAACATGATTGCCATTGGCGTGGTCCATATAACCTAGTCAGTCCCTAGGTGGTTTTATAAGGCCATGACATTTCGTATCCACATGCAGTTCATAGCTCGTACATATCAGATGGAATAACTCTCACCTCCCCACGACTAGTATTCTGGACTTTATTAGAGCTAAAACATATTCCCTCTGATGTCTGGAAATTAGTAATGATCTCAGACAGTGTGGTGCCCCAGTGTGGTATGACTTTTCCCTGATTTTCGTATTTGCAATCACAAAGTCTGAGAGGATTCTTCTGATTAGGTGATAATTGGTTACCTTTATCTATAGTTACAAACCTACAGGATACTTATCAGCGGTCCTGTGGGGGTTCATGTAAGGACTCATTTAGACTTGTGGTTGTCCCCTCCATAAGCTCTAAAGACAGCAGGCGAGTGTTTACATCCAGCAGCCGCAATGCTTTGCACCTGCAGCCAAAACTATCACTTCTGTTGTGTTCAGTAGACACTATGCCCACTAAACGCGACCCATTCAAGTGAATGGGAAAGCACAGCAAATGCCCCACAACTGTGTGTGGTGCACACAGTTGAAACATGTTGATGGGTAAATATAAGATTTATACGGGTTGTGAAAAGACTTCACATCGCCTCCAAAAAGCAATATGAATGTGGATCATGTCAAAATGATTTTAAAAAGTGGCATTTTGTGATCTGAATGTCAAACGCCTCTGAAAAGTGTTCTGAACGTAGATCGTCTTTCACAGGCGTGGTCTTAAGCACAAACTTAACTGTTGTAGATCTGGGTGGACATCATATGATATCCTCCCTAGAATGCGCTGCAGTCCTCCGGACACAGACAGATGACAGATCAGTGTACTGACCTGTTGCTGGTACCATGTGATCGCTGTGATCAATCACAGCAGATTACATGACAATTGTACACAATGGATGGATTACATTCATGCCAATCATGGTGTACTATCCTGTTAAACTCTGTGATCACAGTGATCACACGGTACAGATAGGGCCAATCACAGTCCATTTGTAACATGTGATTAGCTGATGTGGCCAATCATAGCTAATCACAATAGTAAACACTAAATTAATCTATTTCATTCAGTGAAAATGGTTGCTTATAACAGTGATATTCACTGTTATAAGTAATCATAGTGTACAAAAAAAACAAAGCCTGATCACTTCCCCAGAGTAGTATGGTAACACTGTGTTGCTCTGGGCAGAGTATGCAAAAACAAATTGTAAATAAAAAGAAAAACATTTAAAGAAAGAAAAAAAAATGAAAAACAAATACTAAAAAAAGTTTTGTTGTTTTTTTTTACATACTGTCACCAGTCCCTGATCACTGTCACACCAGTTATATGATGATGCTGTACTGCACTGGTGACAGTAGGTAAAAAAATACATGTATTTATACAGTGCCTTGAAAAAGTATTCATACCCCTTGAAATTTTCCACATTTTGTCATGTTACAACCAAAAACGTAAATGTATTTTATTGGGATTTTATGTGATAGACCAACACAAAGTGGCACATAATCGTGAAGTGGAAGGAAAATGATAAATGGTTTTCAAATTTTTTTACAAATAAATATCTGAAAAGTGTAGTGTGCATTCACTAATGTTCTCTAACAAACCTCTGAGGACTTCACAGAACAGCTGTATTTATACTGAGATTAAATTACACACAGGTGGACTCTATTTACTAATGAGGTGACTTCCACTTCACAATTATGTGCCACTTTGTGTTGGTCTATCACATAAAGTTCCAATAAAATACATTTACGTTTGTGGTTGTAACATGACAAAATGTGGAGAATTTCAAGGGGTATGAATACTTTTTCAAGGCACTGTATAAATATATATATTTTCAAATATTGTCACCAGTCAGAGTCCCTGATCACCGTCACACCAATTATATGATGACGCTGTACTGCACTGGTAACAGTATGTAATATATATATATATATTTATACAGTATATATATTTTTTTAAAATATTGTGACAAAAAATTGCAACTCAAAAAAACTCATCATGCCTCTTACTAAATAAATTGGCCTGTCTACTTTTAAAAAGGGGTCATTTGGAGGATATTTTTAGTACATACTGTCCTGGCATTTTCAGTACAGGATTGATCGATTTTCAGATATACAGTATATGTACCATAGTTTGTGGACTCTACAACTTTCCTACAGACTAAATAATAAATACTGATTTGGGTTATTTTCACCAAAGAAAAGTAGCAGAATATATTTTCGCCTAAATTTATGAAGAACAGTTTTATTTATGCTAAATTTTATAACAGAAACAAAGAAAATGCTTTTTAGTTTAAAAATGTGGTCTATTTTAATTTATTTAGCCAAAAATTAAAACCCAGCAGTGATAAAATACCACCAAAAGAAAGCTCTATTTGTGCGAAAAAAAAATAATAAAAATTTTGTTTGTGTACAGTGTCGCATGACCACACAATTATCATTCAAAGTGTGACAGCGCTGAAAGCTGGAAATTGGCCTGGGCAGCAAGGGGATGAAAGTGTCTGGTATTGAAGTAGTTAAAGGAGAACTATAGGCAAAACCTTTTTTTTTTTCATTTTGGATAGAGTAATGCAGGCCATACATGGGTCGAATTCCGAACAAATTTTCTTTAGAAAATCGGAAATTTCGTGTATTTTGTAATCCAATGGTGTCACGATTGATTTTCGAAATTCGACCAACCAAGCCTTCAATTTCACCTCCTGTTGCTACAGAAAACAATTTTCATAGCCAATAATTTCTTTTCTTTCCAGGTCACAGCTCATGCTCATTTCTTTTTCAATTACATTTCTCGCACGATTCTCCCATCATTGATTGGACATTTGTTCGTCTTTCAAAACATTTCCAACGTGCCTGATCACTGAAATTCGATGGTCACACAAAAATCTGCTGTTTCTGTAACCTCTAATGGTGCAAAATTTGAACGAAAATTCTTAGAAAAGATGTTTGAAAGAAAATTCTTTCGGAATTCGACCTGTGTATGGCCGCATTTAGGGAGAGTCAGATTTTTTTCCGCCATCTGTGACCCATTGAGGAGATTGTGGTGACCCCCAAGTCACAAAAACTAGTGTCCACATTGGAAGACTTTTAGGGGGCCAACCCAAAATTTGAGCTTTTCTTTTACTTTCACTTTCATTGATAATGGTAAACAGGACAAATACAGAGGGTGAATTTTTTAACAGGGCTTCAGGCAGCAATAAAAACTGACAGGTATTCTAATCCCTCTCCACTCTATCCAAAGCTAAAAAGTCTCGCATTTAGTTATACTTTAAGAGACACATTAGCAGTGAGGTGTTAATTCATAAGACCTTCGGGTCCAAGATGTCTATTCAGATTCTGTTACTCTCATTCTAACCACATTTGTACATAACTCCTTGGCTGCATTATGAGTATATCATCCAACTTTTCTATATCAAATATTACACCTAGGTGGGAACCTTCAAGGCTATTTGTCAGGGAGCGAGGAGCCAGACACACAAGGAGGTGCAATTAAGGTAGGTTTATTAATATAAAAATAAGACAAGAGTCTATGCAAGTCCAACAGCCGAAATCGTAGCCAAAGCCGGGGTCAAGAGCCAGGAAGAATCGTTGCCAGAGCCGGGATCAGGAGCCAGGAAGAATCATCGCCAGAGCCGGGATCAGGAGCCAGGAAGAATGGTCGCCAGAGCCGCGGTCAGTTGTCAGGAGGAGTCTTAGCCAAAGCCGAGTCGGTATCCAGGAAAGCAATGAGTAGCTAAACAGGAGCTTGCTGTTGTGCACCAGACAGGACACCAATGCAATGGACAGCCACAGACAGCAGACGTATATGTGATAAGCCGCCACCTCCTGGGGGAGGAGCCGCAGAGGGCTGAAAGCATAAAGGATCCCACAATGTTTTGCAGACACCTAAGATGGATGCAGCACATGGAGCAGCACAAGGTCTGAGGAAAGGTAGGACCTTGACACTATTCCAGCAATGCAGACCTGGCGTTACAAAATTCTCCTTCCTTCTTGCTCCATCCATAATAATGGCATAAGCCATTCCACTATGTCAAGCCACATGGTATTTGGACTCCATCTTGTTACTTCATTAGATCCCAGGAGCTGATTGATGTAGCTCACAAATCGCGGCTCTGATTTGGCTTCTGGAAGGCAGAGCGCATTGTCATCAGGAATTTGGAATAAGATACATTGTTACATGACATTATAGGAGATAATTATCAGTATTAACGTCTCTCTCATACAGAACAAAGCGCCCCATTCCGCTCGGATAAAACACTTTTCCAGTAATTGTCTCCGCCAGAAGCAAATGCCGCACTGAAAAATGAATACAGCAGCCGATCTTGTGGAAAATAACGGCTTCTTTGAAGAAAAGGACAGATTTAATGAAGTTACATTTTCTAATTTCACATAATTAGTTTGGTATGAAGATGATCACAGCTCAGCGGCCTCCGATCACAGCGAAGGATTTCCTATGAAGAATTCGCTGAATGTTGTGTTCTATGTGAATATTGAGTATCTCAGAAATATTATTCAGGAAATTAATGACTTCCTTCATTGAGCAAATTGAACACCATCAATATATATAGTATATTTAAATGTGGGGATACATTATATAGACACATGGCAGAGATACATAATATACTGTAGATGTTATATGCATATAGATATATTTATATATAAGAGGATACAAGGCAAAATATAACCTCCCCATGTAAGTCCCCCAGTGAAGCAGATTTAAAATGTTACTAAACCCGCAACAGTAAAAATCAGTCTGTATATGGAGTAAAGAATGCTTGTTATTTTCACTATCGAACCTAAGAGGGTAATCCTTCGCATTGTGTAAAGAGGATGTTTGATTCTGTCTTCTCTGATCCTCCCCTGCTTCCACAGTTCCTAATCTATCTACTGACAGAACAGAGCCTTGGCAAGCTGCACATGCTCAATTTGGTGTGTATTGCTAGAGACTTTTTTTTTTCTTGGGAGAGTGCATGTGATCAGCACAGGGCCAATCAGTGCTGTCCAGACAGAGGGTCAGGGGTCTTGCAAAGTTATAGGACAATCGGGGGAGAATTAAAACTCCTCCTACAAGCTTTAACCAGAGTTCTGCTGGATTGAAGACTGCTCTAACTGCTGATGACATAAGGCATTTGGAAGTTTTCATTTACTAAAATAATTGCATTTCCATGTTCTATGTACTGTGGGGGACCATATATAGTGAATGCAGGGTCCTAGGTTTAGTAATACTTTAAGAAACTGGAAGACAAAGAAAGGGAACAAAAAATGGAACATCAATGCACAGCGGTCAATCTGCATCCAATGTACAAATTACAGGCAGCCACGTGGTCAGAATTGTTTCTGTCACTTTCTGGCAGTTTGCAGTCTTTTTCGCCACCGATGTTTGGGGGAATTTTCGGGCATAAGCGCCGCCTGCGCTCCTTGTGATGTTCATTTCGGCACCTCGTCAGAAACTCATTAGATGACTGTCATCTCTGTGAATGATTCCTCTCTGAGAACAAAAAAGGGGAAATGAGCTCCATGGATCATCTGTCTCCCCTCACTTCCTAATAAAATCAATTTTAATGAAGAAAATGAGGACTGAAATGAAACATTCATGCAAAGTTTAACCTATAGCCGGAACACTCAATCTCTGATCCTGACGAGTCAATCCGCCAGAAGGGGCGGCTTTATAAAGAGATGGCGGGGAAGACATGGAAATTTACAGGCTCATCATTGTGTACATACATCACATTCAAGCACTAGCAGACAGCCAGGGAGTCAATGCAGGAGACTATGGAATGGTACCGGTGTTCAGTGACAACTTTCTGAATATTTACATACTCCTCTTCTAGGAAACCTGTTAGCTGAGAGAAAACTAATCATATCTGTGACAGGAACACACAGTGGGGAAACCTATGTGCCTGTACTCCAAGTATTGGTGTATTTAAGTAGACCTATGTGACGTGCAGCATGCTAAGTAGCGTTTCATATAATAAAATAAGGTATGGCACGAAACATACCTATTAGATGAACAATATTCCAACTGTGATAGAAACATGTAAAAACCTAAAAGTGATACATATTGATGAGTCCAAAGTCAAGAACAAAAACAAAAACCAAAAGTCCCAAACCAGGTTGTAGATCAAAAACAATGGTGCATAATCTTGTAGTGCCAAATAAATTGCTCCACGCAGATCCTTTGTGCTCCACCACCATAAGATAATATATTGCACTCACCAACCATTCATGACCTCTTAATTAAAAGAAGGTGTAATGTGCTTTGTGTCCCCAAGAGTATGGAACATAAGTGTATATCTTCTTAATGGTTTCCCAATTTACTCCATAGCCAAGGTTAGCAAGAATCAGAAGGAGAAAAGTCTCAAAGTATAGTTGGTTTATTAAAAAAAATTAACAATATCAGCCAAATATACACTCACATTAGTTGGCACCCAATCCTGGCACTAATGCACTCAGCTCAGGATGCTAGCACCGCTCGGCAGGGAAGTCAGCGTGAAATCCATGAGCCGGAAGCGGATATGACATCACCAGACCCGGATGTGGCTGGATGCAATTCTGCCTCTACATGTTTCGCCTACCAGGCATCTTCAGGAAGCTTCTTTATTCATTTTTTTAATACACTTACTATATTATGAGACATTTCTCCTTCTGATTCTTGCTAACCTTGGCTATGGAGTAAATTGGGAGACCATTGAGAAGATATACGTTGATGTTCCATACTCTTGGGGACACAAAGCGCATTACACCTTCTTTTAATTAAGAGGTCATGAATGGTTGGTGAGTGCAATATATTGTCTTATGGTGGTGGAGCAAAAAGGATCTGCATGGAGCAGTGTATTTGGGACCTCAAGATTATACACCATTGTTTTTGATCTACAACTTGTGTGGGACTTTTGTTTTTTGTTCAAAACTCTTGGGAACACAAAGCGCATTAGACCTTCTTTTAATTAGGAGGTCATGGATGGTTGGTGAGTGCAATATATTGTCTTATGGTGGTGGAGCACAAATGATCTACAACCTGGTGTGAGACTTTTGTTTTTTGTTTTTGTTCTTGACTTTGGACTCATTAATACATATCACTTTTAGGTTTTTACATGTTTCTATCACAGTTGGAAAATTGTTCATCTAATATCTATGTTTAGCACATACCGTATTTTTTTATATGGTCACAAGTGATTTTCCACTTCAAGGGGCAGCTAACATTTTTTGTATTATTTTTATTGGCACACTAAATGGTTGAGTAATTATTTATATTTTATTGCATAGAAGATACACTGTTTATGTAAGGCAGAATATATCACTTTTTGGCATCTAAAGAGAAGTTTCTAACTAAATAAGTAGTGTTTCAATGTATCATTTGCAGGTATTTGTTAACTCTCACAGAGATCATAGTACTTCCCCCATGACAATGCCTTCATCTGCTTTTCTTTCCAGAAGGACAGCACTGACTATTTTCAGCTACGATCCACTGTCACCATCTGATTACTGGGGCAGAGGACACTGAGGAAATGTTTCCACTTGCCTGCAGCATACTGATAGCATCACCTCAGCCTAGGCAAAGTCACTGATTGGAGATCAGTGAACTTGGGATAGGTGTAGACAATGTTCTGAGTGAAATTATCCAAAAGATGGACAACTGGATGGCCATATAGCTACCGGGGAGGAAGAACTAACTTCAGTGAACAGCAGTGATGCAACTCATAGCAGCCAGTCACATTTAACATTTGTACAGCTCAGAGCAGACCTAGGAATAAATGTGGATTTCTGATTGGTTGCTGGGGGCTGTACACTCGTACACTCATTCCTCTTTGCTATAAAATTGGTTACATTGTGATATTCGTTTTATTTCTAACTCATAGAGCGTTCGTTATCTAAGCTTCTTATGTGGATGACAATAAAGTCTCACAGAATCGTCTTCCTGAAGTTTCAGTTTCGGCATCTGTTGTTTGCGCAGCTTGTTTGGTCATAATTATAGGGAAGGTAGTGCACAATGCTCAGTGAGGAGACTGACTGAGTTTGGTCAGACTTAGTCATCCGTACATTTCATACAGCCATCTATCAGACGAGGCTGGATAATAGAGGGGATCTATGCCAAGCCTAGAGCTGGAGCCAACACTGTGCACAAACTATAGACCACAAACAGAGGGGAACACATGTCTGCAGATCCTGGCAGCGCCAACCTCCTTCCCGAGCAGCTGTGCCCAGCAGGACTGGAAAAGCAAGGCAGAGAATAGAAGCGGAGCGCCGTGCTGGCCCAGTACAGCAACAGATTGGAGGCGCCCATCTCTGCCAGGCCTTCCTTCACTCGAATAATTACATTCCGCCTGCCGAGACATTCATCAAAGATCCCACATTACAGGAAATTGTGGAACTGCCGGCTTCATCTCCATCCCTCACTTGTCACACCATTAAGGGTGGAGAGGACTCACTGTAAACCCCCTGCCACCCTCACTAACCTAGAACTCTTCATCCATAGAAAGCAACACAAAACTCGCCCCAGGGCATCTAGTATGGATATTCCATTATCCTGGAGTATCTGCACTCAATATTCCCTCATCTTGGTTATCTATGCCAAATTTGCTCTCATGCTGGGTATCTGTGCCCAATATTCCTTTATCACAGACATCTGTGCTTAATAATTACCCACCCCAGGTTTCCTTTTCCCAATATTCCTTCAACCCTGAGTAACTATGGCCATTTTCCCCTCACCTCGGGTATCTATGTCAAATATTTCCTCATTCTTGATATCCATGCTTAATATGCCCTTATCCTGAGAGTATCTTTGCCCAATATTACCCTTGCTCTGGGCATCAGTGCCAAAAATTCCCTTATCTCAGGTATCTGTGCCTAATATTCCCTCATACTACATTTCTGTACAAAATATCCCCCTATCCTGAGCAACTGTGTCTAATATTCTCTCATCCTGAAGGATCTGTGAACAATATTCCTTCATCCATGATATATGTACCCATTATGTCCTCATCATAAGGTATCTATGTCCAATATACCCTCATTCTAGGTATCTGGGCATGATATTCCCTCATCCTGGGTATCTGTGTCCAATACACTCTCACTCTGGGTATCCTTACCTTATATTGGATATCTGTGCCCAGTACTTGTTCATCCAAGGTGTCTCCTCCTAATATCCCCTCATCCCTTGGTAGCTATGCGCAGTATTTCCTTATCTCAGGTATCATTGCACAAAAGACCATCATCTTGGTATTTGTGCCCAATATTTCCTCATTTACAGTGTCTGTACCCAATATTACCTCATGCCAGGGTAATTATACCCAGCATTTCCTCATCCAAGGATCTACAGTAAGTGCCCAAAATTCCCTCACCCCCAGTTATCTATAGCAAAAACTGCCTTACCCTGGAGTATCTCTGCCCCAAATTTCCTTGTGCTAGGGCATCTTTTCTCAACATGCACTCATTCTGAGAATCTGTACCCAGTATTCCCAAACCCTAGGGTATCTGTGCCCAATTATCCCTTGCCTTGGGATAACTGTGTCTGATCTTCCCTTGCCCTGCATTAACTATGGCTGATATTTTCTTACCCCATGGTAACTAAATTGCCCTTTTTAACAAGTCTCACTTTTAAGGCTGCATTCTTTATTAGGTAAAAAAATTATCAAAAAAAAAAGTTCACTGTTTGAAGGACACCCACTAGATGGGTTCATCCCGAGCTGCTTAAAACCCGGAATTCTACTGATCTCCTGAGTCTGCTGTTAAAACTTTTTGTCGTCACATGAAACACACACTTAGGGATCATGGGTCAAGTTCTGAACAGCTGGAGTACCTACTGTGTGAGGGGGATCTAAAGGATGAATTGATGGTTGTAATGGTAATGTCAGGGGATGGGTCTCTTTCTCTGACACTTTGTGAAGTTAATCTGATGTAATTAACATTTAAATGGAAAGATCACCAACTTTTAATGTGACTTGTAAATTCCAAGAGAAGGACCTTCCGGTGAGTCTTTAAATTGTCTGAAATGCGGATGGAGCGCCGAGTGGAGTCATATTTCACCGCCAACCGCCTCTGACTTATTACAGATTATAATAGGATAGAAGTGCAGCATCAGCAGTTTAGGGTTAATGTCTCCGCAACTTCATTGGAATTTCTCTGGTCATCCGACGGGCTGATTAAATCATCGTCACTTTGTCAGGAAGAGTTTTATTTTTCTTTTGTCACTTCTCTCTGATCGTTTTATATCAGCTTAATGGAAGAAGCCAGCAGAATCTTTCACCAAAATCTCACCATTCTGGAAAGACAAATGAGGGCACTTCATGATGTGTTCCAGGGGCAAAGAGGGGAGTGTCAGGAGGGCCAGGGGGTGGGGGGTTCTGGGGTCTGTGGGGACAATTTCCGAAGAGGGGCATCAGGTGAAGTTCTGGGGTGTGTGGGAAGAGTGTCAGGTTATGCATGGGAGTGCTGGGGTCTGCAGGGGCAGGGGTGGACTGACCATTTGAACACTGAGCACTGCCCAAGGGCCCGGGGTCAGTAGGGGGCCCCATGAGATGCCCCTAGTACCTTTCATTGGCTTTTTCATAGGCTTTTTTGGGTGTGGGTGAGGACACAGGGGCCCCATGATCCCCTATTGCCTGGGGCCCCCATGAGTTATCAGTCCGCCCCTGTGCAGGGGTGAGCAAAAGGGGGTTGCAGGCGGAGTGTCAGGGAGTGATGGTGTCTGCATTCTATGCATAAAGGTAAAAAAATCTTCTGTGTGCAACATTCCCCCTCCCCCCCATCCTTACCCGAGTCTCCTCCAATCCAGGGACGTTCATGATAGCCTTGCCTGTATGGGGACTCTCCCTCCTCAATGTTTGTCAATCACAGCCAGTGAGTCAATGAGTAGAGAGCAGGGGGAGGGACGAGCCAGGGCTCTATGTGTCTTATGGGCAAGCAGCTTTCACTGGGGGCACTGCTTGAAGGGAAGGAGCCAGGAGCGCCAGTGGGGGGCCCGAAAAGAAGAGGATTGGGACAGCTGTGTGTAATACTACTAAACAGAGCAGGTAAAGTATGTTTTAAGAAAACATACTTTAAGAAAAGAAAAATAATGATGCTTTAGTATCACTTTAACCACTTGCCTATCGGGCACTTATACCCCCTTCCTTACCAGGCCAATTTTCAGCTTTCAGTGCTGTCGCATGACAATTGCGTAGTCATGCAACTTTGTACCCTGATGAAATTTTTATCATTTTTTTCACACAAATAGAGCTTTCTTTTGGTGGTATTTACTGGCCGCTAGGTGTTTTATTTTTTGCACTAAAAAAAGAAAACTAGAGCAAAAAAAAAGGTTTTCTTTGTTTCTATTATAAAATTTTGCAAACAGGTAATTGTTCTCCTTCACTGATGTGTGTTGATGAGGCTGCACTGATAGGCAGCACTGATGGGCACTGATGGGAACTGATAGGCGGCACTGATGAGGTGTCAAGGATGGGCGGCACTGATGGGCAGCACTGATGGGCACTGATAGGTGGCACTGATTGGCAGCACTGTTGAGCTGGCACTAATGATGGGCACTGACTGGCGGCACTGCTGGGCACTGATGGATGGCACTGCTGGATGGCACTGCTGGGCTGCACTGATGGGCACTGGTGGGTGGCACTAGTGGGCACTGATGGGCACAGGTGGGTGGCACTGCTGGGCACTTGTGGGCAGCACTGCTGGGCACTTGTGGGTGGCACTGCTGGGCACCGATCATCAGGGCACTGATCATCAGTGCCCTGATGATCGATGCCGATCCCTCCTCTGACAACTGCCAGTTCTCAATAGTACTTTCCTCACGCTGTGACAGCATGAGGAAAGTGCAGCCGATAACCGGCAATTGGACACGGCTGATCACATGGTAAAAGGCCGTTGTGATTTGCCTTTTACCATATCACGTGATCAGCTGTGTCCGTACGACACAGCGATCATGGAGATCACTGGGTGCGCAGGAGAGCGCGTTCTGGGAGGACGTCATAAGACGTCCACTCAGAACTGGCCAGCCGCAGTGCAGCCGTCATTTGGCTATCTTTGGTCGGCAAGAGGTTAAGTATTTGGTTGCGGTTCATTAATTAACACGTTATGGTAGGCATTGCCATGTGTTGCTTTAAGGCAACCCGTTCTTTATGAATGGGCTGCCATTGCACCACAACAGATGAAAAAACAAGCATGATCCTTTTTAACGATTTTTGATGTACTGTGGTGCATTATGCAATTGGCTATACTGTACAATATGTTGCGGTGCCATTTAAAATGTAACGCATTCCACAAAGTGCAGTTGCATTACCATGCGTTGTGGTAACACAGGGATTTCAAAGCATGTTGCCACAAAGCATAAGTGTGAATGGGTTCTCAAGGAAATCTCTGTTCCATCCACCCTTACCCTAATGGAAAATGTATCTGGTTACACCACGTTTTGAGCAGCGAAATTGGCAGCAAATATTTTGAAAATATTTTTAAATAGATGTCATTTGATTTTGTCCCCACAACTGAACTATGGTGGAAATTAGCAGGGGAAATGCATTAAGCAGTTTTATGAATAGGTGAGGTGGTCAAAACTGGATATACTGCTGAGAAGTTCACTGTGATCAGCTCTGCGGAGGAAAGCACAAAGCACTGCTCCCTGTGGCTTTGTCCACACTCATGTAATGGTGAACAGCAAATGATATGGTTCTATGGGCAAACATGATGGTCAGTGGTTAGGAAATATCGCACTTTTGTAGTAAGAGCTGAATTTAAAACGGCTTGTCAGATATCAGCCTGAACCTGCTCTGGAATTCCACTCTCTTCAGAGGAAGATTCTTTCTGCCATAATTAATTTATCAGAGGTGTCACTGCATTGTGGTCATGTGACAAAGGCAGCAATCATAGGAAGACAAATGCAGATGTTATGTGTATATAACACCTCTATAGGAAAGAGGGAATTCTCTGCCTGGAACTTGTGACAGTTCTCAGATAAAATTTACTTGGGTGATGTATGGAATTACAAAGCTGATGGAATTTGACACTTGTAGCAGCCTGTGTGCATGGCTGGTGGCCGAACACCACTGTAGTTATTTAGTATTGTCAGCATGTTAAGTTATGGAGACACTCATCACCTCAAACTGCGTCATTATAAATAAAGAGGGAGTGATGGATCATGTTTGGACAGATGACACAGACAAGATTTGGACACAATGATTCATTTATATTTATTCAGTTGCATAGAATGTCCACCAATCTCTATCACAATATAAGTGCAGCACCCTCTGGTGTACATAGTTTGTTAGTGTAGTGAGAGGTTTGTTAGAAGTGTGGGTGTGAGTTAGAGAGTTTACTCCAGGTCAGGGTGGAGGGCTGTACAGGCCAGTTCTCTAGTACCTCCCCCTGCTCTAGAAGCTTGGAGAAGTTTCTAAAAGCCAGTAAGTGAAAGCCAGGAGGAGCTAATCTGCATATTCATGGGAGTCTGACCAATCCCAGACAGGAGGTCTGGCAGTGTGGCACACTGGCACATAAACATGAGAAAGCCTGGCCAGCAGGGGAGTTGGGTGGAAGATGGAATACTGAGCGGTGTTGCTGTCAGCCTGGGAGGGGACATCAAAGGAGAGGGACTCTACCTTCAGGCTGGAAGTCAGAAGGAATCTGACATAATGTGCTCCACTACCTTACAGTCTACCAGGGAAGGACAGCCTGTTAGCCTGGAAGGGAACCACCCCAACAAAAGCCTGAAAGCAGTTCATCCAAAGCTGTAGGACACAAGGACAGTTTGAGTACCTTATTACCCCCAGGGCCTAGGAGAGAGGGCTGCTAGGTGCTATACTTAACCAGTTCTCCCTGGGACAGTGCTGCAAGCCTTTTTCAGAATCTCTTGCTTTGGGATGCTCTTCAAATGACAACCAGGTGGGTAGTTTCTAGTTGGGTCTGAAGAGGTTCATCTAGAGGAGACCAAGAGTTCCTTATAGAAACTGTATTACTGATCTGTAAAGATAATGTTGCCACTCTGGAGGAAGTAGAAAGTCCAGGATACTTCATTTTGTGGAGTTTTTGTTCTAGTCAAGTTGGGCATCCAATATACCCCTAGACCATATCCAAGTTGTTTATCCCCAAATAAAACAACAAACTGTCGCTGCATGAAAGTTGAAAAATGTGTGCTGTCTGACCATATAGGAGAATAGGGGGCCCCAAAACTGGCGGCTCTGAAGGGGGAAACACTACATAAGGATGAGGTGGGCGGGCAGATATTGTGCCCTCGTTCTGCCTCTTACTGATGGTAAGTACACTGCTGCTAGCTGAGTAAAATTCTTGAAGAGGAACTCCACCAGCACAACAAAGTCCCTCTTTTTTTATAAGGCAGGAGGCACAGGAAGCAGATGCAATAAGAAAACAACAGTTTCACCCTTCTGTCTCTTTTTTCTGGCAGGGTTGCTGGAATCAGAAGACTGACATAGCCTTTGTTTGTTGGGTAAAAAAGTTTAGAAACCTATTTACCAGGAGCTTTGCTGTCGCATTTTATTCCTTGTATTTTACTTTCACTTGTTTGTTCCATGTGTCACAAATACCCATGGGGCTGGCACAATAAAATTGTCAAAGTGGGCATCACTGGAATAAGCTTCTGCTTACAGAATCTAACAAATTCAAATATTTCACAATCTATTGTTACATCAAATCGATTATCTTTCCGCTAAGGAAAGCCAAGATATTTATCCGAGCATTGGCTAGAAACATTTGATGTATGTAGTGAGCCGCGGCCCTTGTTTATTGGCCCCTCTGTCAACGCTGAGCGTCTCTCTGTCAGACGCCTCGTTATGCGCTCATTAAAAGGTTTCCCCGGCACTGCTCCGGGATCGGCGACATTCTTAGTAGCCTATTCATCACTTTGCCATTTTGATTATGACAACAAAGTGACACAATATTGAAATCGATTCCTCGTAGAAAGGCTAAGCGCCCACCCCGCACCAAACTCACTCTAATTAAAATGAGCCGCCAAGCCATAACCCTCATAACGGTATGACGGAAGTGAGCGCAGACACCCTGGGCTCATTAGTGCTGTCCCTGTCAGTTATTTCCTTAACGAAGAGCGCCAAGCGCAGCGCCTGGCTCCGATTTTCTGTACATTTCACCTCTGTGACATTCGCCAACCTCTCTACTTATTTATCTCTTTAAGAGCTGCGGCCGCCGTGATATTGGTGTCTTAATTAACAAGATGGATGAGCTCGCGCCAAATTGACGTCTTTCATTGATTAAGGAGCAGCTGGACAAGCCATTGATTGCTGCAGCGGCTCTACATAAATGTAATTGTTTCTACACACAGAAGGATAATTATCCGGGTGTACGTTTGTCCTTTCCAACCTTCCTGGGAAGGACGGAGGTGAAGGAGTAAAGAGAACCAGTCATGTTGTGACAGCACTTTCTGTATGTCAGAGAATGTAAGTGCTTCTAGAAAATCCTGAAAGAGAGCAAGAAAATGAGCACTGGTTATGTCTGCATGAATCTGTAGAAGGGATCAGTGATTGGCGGATCTGCTGCACTTCATTTCACTGAAGCTTGTCCACATATTGTCCACCTGTTGGTGGCCCTTCCATTCCATTTTACCTTTAAAATTAGCTTTAAAATGAGCAGGAACCAAAAAATAGCCACCAACTGTATCAGGCCAGGGCTGGAGTAAAATGGACTTTTTTGTCCTGCATCATTTTAAAATGGAAAATATTTTATCTTTTCAGTTGTGCCCAAACTCTGATTCAAGTCACAATACAGCCAACAACTGCACAGGGACCAGGACTTTCATGATTGTCATCATCTCTGAGCCAGCACCTCAGCCAGGAAGTAGATGGTTACCCTGTATGATGGCCCTCTCCAGCCCAGCTTCAACAGATATTTTTCCTTGAAACTCCAGTTTTGCACCTAGATGTAACACATGCCTCCTCCCAGAGGGAAGCGCAAGGGGAGAGAGAGCCTGATCTAAATATTTATCTTATCTTCAGCCACACCTTCTAAGTCAGCCTTCCAGGGTTTGACTAGTGGTCCAATAAACATTCATAAACCGAGTGATTGATCCTTCCACTCTATTTGCTGAAATATTCTTCCTAAGAATCCAGGAGCAATCATCCACCAGGTTTAGAGAAAAACCTGAGCAGGCCTAAAAGTTAAATTGCATCTTAGCTGGCTACAGAAAAGCCATATCATTAAATTCAGCCAGCCCAGGGCAGGAGTGTTACTCCTTTTTATGTTTGGGATGTTTTGTGATAAGGTTAGAACAACTGTCAAGTTTTTGTTGCTGTTTGTGCCCCTGCTGGAGAATCATCCCATCTATTCATCCTAACATCACCTACAAAGAAAGTATGAGAACATTACAATGTTATAGCTGTCACTTGAATAGAAATATAGAAAAAAAATCTCCCAATTGGTACACCTGTTCTGGTGGCAACTGTCTAAGGGTGGATTTTCCCAACTTTGGGAGATTTTTTCCCTTCCCGTTGAATCCCTGGGAGAGAAAGGGAAGGGAAATCTCCCAAATGCAGCAAAAAAAATAAAAATTCAGTGTGCTAACAGTGGTTATGTTTTCAGAATAGGTTGCATCCAGGTGTCTCTGCTTTACAATGAGCAGGGATGGTGCAGGACTTGACCAGGAGAGATGTGTCACATTGACATTGACTTCCATCTGCCATGCCAAGTATAATTTTTCTCATCAGGTCTCCAGATGACCCAAACTGTATTGATGGGTTAAGGTGATGGGAGTGTAGGGTTTAGTACTGTGGAGGTGGGTGCAACAATGGGGGTGTAGAGTGTAGTTCTGTGGAGGTGAGTGTGATGATGAGGTAGAGGTTATTATGGTGGGGTGGAACAGCAGCACTTAAGTGGATAAGAGTAGCAAATGGGTTTGAGTAGTGCAGGAGTGAGAATAGGGACTACAATTGTTGGATGCAGTTGGCACAGTAGGGGCTTGGGTACTTTGACTGAGTTGCTAGAGTGGAGGCCAAAGTGTTTCATTAGCAAGGGTTGAATGGGGGCTGCATTCATTTTGTTAGATGGGAGGCTGAAGTAGTTGGATAGAATCTACAGTGTTTGTTTGGAATGGGTGGAGTGGAAGCTCCAGTAGATTATTATTTATTATTATTATACAGTATTTATAAAGCGCCAATAGTTCGCTCAGCGCTGTACATTACAAAGGGGGACTGAACATGTGACAGAACAATACCAATACAATGCAAAACATGAGGGGATCGAGGGCCCTGCTCTTTTGAGCTTACAATCTAGATCAGTGAAGACTGACATAATTAGATGGAAGGAATAGAGTAGTAGTTAGTTGAGGGCAAAATTACTTGGCTGGGATGGATGGCATGAGGCTGTAGTAGCTTGGTGGAGTCTGAAGTTTGTTGGTAAGGGTAGGTGAATTTGAGGCTGAGTAAGGCCTATAGTGCGGATTGTAGTGGATGAAATGGATGCTATTATTCAAAGCATTATTGCAGGATTTTGTAGAGTGGGGACCACAGCAGTTGGTTTGGTTAGAATAAGTGCTGCAGTATTTTATGGAGGCTGTAGTAGTTGGGTGATGTGTAGGCTGCAGGGTACTGGCCACAGTGGATGCTAAAATAATTGGGTGGACGTCGCAGTACTTGGTTTAAACTTTCAAACAGCAATTTGCATGTAAATTTGCATGTTGCATATGGCCACCCCATTCACTTGAATGGACTGCCTTAGGCCTGTTTGTTGTCCAAAAAGAAGCTCCTGCTCCTTTTTGGGCAACAAGCTTCATGTTATTTTTAAAGGAGAGTTTTGCTGTGATTGCCACACACTCCTGTTGCATGGCACCCAAATGGCAAGCAGCACATATTACGCCATTTGGGATTGTATGCAGAATTACAGCGATTCTGCCCACAATCTCATATTGTGCAGTGTGAACTGGGCGTAAATGCAGAATACATTAGTTGGGTGGAGCAGGGGATATAGGAGATGGGTGGGGGTAAGCAAGTGCTTCATTGTGTTAAATGTTTTTTATCTATTGTGTTACATGCTCTGGGTTTAGTTATGATAACTGAATTGATGTGAGAACCATTTACGGCAATGTAGGTTTATTGCTCTGTTGTCCTTGGTTGACCTGCTGAGCTGGAAGGTCCTGAACAGGAAGAGTTAACACTGCTGGCCACCTTTTCCTGCTCAGGAAGTTACCATTCTCTGCTGCTGATACTATATAAATAGGACCTCATAGTGTCCCAAGGAAGAGAGGAAGGGAGGCAGTCCAAGACGTAGCCGATACTCTGTTGCACTGTGTCCCCTCAGGGAATCCATTTTGGGTTTCAAGGAGGTATGAACTTATATGGGCTTGTACTACCAGATGCTAGACCTTTATAGATAATTGTTACCTCACTTGGATTTATTGCCATTAATTGATGGACTCTTGCCTTGTAAATGACTTTTTATGGACTTTACTACCTAACTCATGCATGACTAACTCAGGGGGGGCATTGCAACAGAAGCATTTGTTAGGGTTGTGTTTAAGATTTTTTCAAGTACTGCTGCAATGTCTCATTTAACTACTTCAGTAAAAGATCATTATTGTTCATCTAATTTTCCTGGTCTGAAGTCACTAAAGGGGTGCATGAATGGCATATATAATGGATTATTCAAGGGGACACTGGAAGTTATAGGAGATACAGTACAAAGGTCTATCCAGCAGAGGAGCTGTCCTAAGGAAGCTATATTGCTGTTGACTACTGTACACATGTCAAATGCTTAAGCTGCCAACCAACCATGAAGCGGGTGACATGGCAAGGGTGACAGAGGATCTGGTAGAGAAGAGGTGTTATGCTTGGTCCATTCACTAGTGACTGGTTCCCTACATACTGGGAACAGCCTCACAAAGTAGTTAGGGACCTAGTCTGGGAGTCACAGGAGTTGTAATAAGGCTCCAGAAGGAGAACAAGCATGGGTAGATGGAGTAGTGTTCTTCCTGTATCCAATAGTAACATACGGATCGTAGTCACTGGGAGTTACTAGGTGATGGGACTGCTGGGTTGGTGGAGATTGGTACAGGCTCTGCAGTACCGGCTTAGAAATGCTGCATACCGAGGAAGTGTTGAATTTTAATACAGTCCATTAATATCAGTGTAGAAGTTTGGTCACGGATTACAAAGAGTTAAGTGTAATCTCTGAGGAGTCTTGCCTTTAATCTAATCTAGAGTGCTGCCTTAACACTGATTTCACATGAAAATAGCCTCTGACCGCCAGTGGGGGCAGTAGCAAGAGCTCACTCTGGGGTCTCTACAACTAGATGCATTAAGCCCCGTCTACCGAAGCATCAGTATTTGGGAGGGCTGTAGACCGCACCCCATGATGACACAATAATAATTAGTAGATCTGCAGATTTCTCACATTTTGGTTTCCCTGTGCAATGTCCCAACTAATAATGTTAATCCTTTCACAAATCCCATGCTGTCAGATACATGTGGCCAGCCATTCTGTGTACAGTAATGGCTCCACTGTACATTGGGCCGTGATAGAAAGGCTCTAGAGGGACTCCACCACTAACTGTCAGCAAGAATGTTAATTTATTCTGTAATTTCATGTTGGTTTGACCTCTTTCTCAAGTTAATGCGGCATTAAGAGCAGGGGGGCAATACTCGTGTATTAATGAATCACACCAATTGTTCCTTGTTCTTACACAGATATAGTCTGCAGAGACATGGTCTCAGTCTAATTACAGCCGATCAGACGATGATTAACAGTCTTGGTTTCACCACTAACATAACCGCAGCATTTCCCAATACAGCTAAGAAAGGCACAAAAGGGTGGAGTGTTTCACCAACCGATAAAAAAAAAATATCTATCTGAAAGCATATCGGCCATTTGTAGCAGAAACATTAATATTGTTGTCAATATTATTATCTATTAATGTTGTTATATGTGTTCTTGTTGTTATTATTCATCTTCCCTCTCTGCCTTGATCCATTATGATGTAGACAGATTCCTCCATTTCTGCCTTCCCAATGGCCCCACTTTTGGGTTTCGTTCCTACTTTGGTTTATGATGAACTGTGTGGCCTTCTCATCAGGCTTTTTCATTTGAATATGGGTTGTGTGGGATCTTAAGCATTGTAGTCTATTATGCAACGTGTTTAACAGTTCTTCAGCTTATATGGCTCACGCATTGTTTGCTGGAGTGTTTTTCATGGTGGAACTGGTGTTGGATTTAGCTGCCGGATCTGTGTTGATAAACAGGATGATATAATATAGTGTATCTTTCCTTGGAAGTGAATAGGATATTATCATCTCTTCACCCTGTAGGAAAAGGTAAACCTTTTCCTGTAGCTTGGGTAAACTTACAGGAAGTAGCCTGTTAATCCTCCCCTTTTTGCAGAACCCCATATGGGTGGAGCCCAGTGGTAGATGTTGATGTACCTTAGAGAAAGAAAATGTAGGAATAGACTAGTGGAACCAAGTCCTCCACGTGGATTTCCCCTGCTTTGGATTTAAAGATACCTGATACTCAGCACTGACCTAAGGAAACTTCTGACTGGAGGTGTGTTATTTCAAAAGGATGCCATGCCTGAATAATTGAGTGTAAGTGGACTAGTACACAGTTAGGCTGCAGGTGGATGAACAAATGCAATTCAGAATATGCTAAACTGCTGCCAGTGGGCAGGGTCCTGAGTAAAGGGTACATGGTGTAAACCTGGTCAGGTGAAGAGTAGGTGGTTGCTAGAGGTCTACCCTCCTGACACTGAGTAGAGGACCATGTGTCAAGTGACCTGTGCCCCCATGTTGCATGGACCGCAGGTGCTCAGTGAGTTCATCGGAGCCATTGCCTGCAACCTCAAATACAATGGCTTGGGCAGTAGTAACTCCCATGCATAATAGGGGTTGGTGTTGGACTGGACCAGGGGGATTGCATTGTGGGGTTTTGAACCCATGCGGTGATGCATGGTTCACGGTGTACATGTACATGATACATGGTGGTACATGAGGGGTCTACATGGGCTTTGGGGTGATTACAGGACCATAAAGGTAGCCCCTGGAGAGCCTTTTTTCTGGTATGCTCTAGCAGAGCAATGACTATGTGGGACAGCTAGAGTGTAGCCTACAACCTGCTGTCTTCCCTCCTCTCTATCTTCCTCCCTCTTACCCTTGCTCTCTTTCTCTCTCTCCCTTCTCTTTCCTTCCTTCCACCCTTCTTCCTTCTTACCTTTCCTCTCTTGTTTTAGCATTTCTTGCTTCCCTTGTTTCTTCTTTCCTTCTCTCTCTTCATATGTTTCTTTCTTCCCTATTTCTTTCTATCACCTCTTCCTTCTCTTTCTGTCTGGAAGTTGAAGGATTTTCTTCTCATCCATGTCACATGGCATAATCCAGCATCTCTCTTGATCTTATTGATGACTTATGTCAATACGTCTTCAAATGATACCGAATTGTACGATCGTTTATCCTGTGCTTGGGGAATTTTTGGCTCCCAGATTATGTCTAAAAATGTTTTACGTAATAGAAGATTCGTTTTTTTATATACACACACGTACAGATATTACAATGTACAGTATATGTGTCTGAAATATCTTTATAGTCAATACTAGCCATGTGCGTTTTGTTTCGTAATCAATCGATTTTCATCCAAAAATTAAATTTTCTGAGATTTGGATGTATACGAATCTCCGAATGGACATATTAACAAATGTAAATTAATTTGAAAAAAGTTATAATGAAATTAACAAATGCATTAGTTTCATTAGTTTCATTTGGATGACGTCACATGATTTGATAGTAGTTCAGGACCATGGGGAAATTAATAAAATTTTTGAATTTGTTCGATAATTCGAATTTGAGTACATTTGTGATTTAGGTTGAATTTGTAATTGTCACAGAAGGTCAATTCAATTCCACAGAGTAATGCAGCTTTTATGTTTTGAAAAATTCTGGAATTTTGCATAATTTATTCTGTTGCATCTGAAATGATTGAATCCTTTCGAATAGTTTTGATATATAAATAACGAATCTCCCAGAAAAATAGAATTTAGAAACTATTATATAGCAATGTTCCAAAAAAAAAACCTGTAAATTGTTTTTAATCCACCCAGACCAACAACTATACGAAATGAAGTGAAATGTAAAGAAACGAATCCCGAAAATAAATCAGTTCAACATAATGAATATGACAAAACAAAATTCTTCAATGAACAAATACATTCTAAACTAAATTAAAATTTACGGCATGCACATGTCTAGTAAATGCAATTAATATAGTCACCTAGTGAGCGAAAGATTTCTAAATAAATAGTGTCCTCTATTTTTTGTGTGTAAATATTTAGTTTAGTTTCTTGATAACATTTTTGTGTTTTTGTTTACACTCATCATTTATCATTGCCATCCTTGCAGTGAAATGTTTTGTTGGAAGACCAGTTCTGCTTCCTCATCAGCATATCTGGGGAAAATCGCACTTATTTTATGTATCAGATAAGGTTGCCCCTAATTTGATCTTAAGTTGATGCTCCGCCCTCCTCACAGTCTGCACATAACAGACTCCATCTTGTATATATGTATGTATAATATACAGTATATATTATCTCTTCTGTTGTATCAGTGATTAATGTCCATGTAAAATCGACTTAAATAAACAATTCTGCATTTATTGAAATGTGTTTTTTAAAATGTGCACAAATGTTTTTCAAGTGCCCCTACGATGCTCTGAATAATGGCGACAGCATCCAGCCGGGTATAAATTTCTGAGCTGTCCTTGTCGCGGGTCCCATAAACGTCATCTGCGGCAAGAGACGGGATTTATGGTGACACTGAATCTTTATGACCCTATAAAAGGCGCTCGTCATAATGACACGGAGAGCTGAATTTTCACAAAAATATAGTAATTGTGTGCAAGAAAAGTGTCACATAACATTTTCAGGAGAAATAATGGCCAGTGACATCTCAGGGGCCCCTAAAACAAGTAAGAAAGTGCTGAGTCACATCTTATGAACTGATTGAGCAATTTCCCATGAAGGGAAGAAGAGAGCGACAAAATAATTCCCCCAAATTACCATCGGGCCGAGCGCAGGATCAGGAACTCAGGGATTTATATTTCTTTTTATCTTGTGTGGAACCTTGAATGTTAGACTGCCGAGGAGTGTGTTTCCTGTAATGACGGCTGACGAGAGAATGGAGAATTCCATAAAGATGAATCTGAGGCCAAAAGCTGCTGAGAGAAACTTTCAGATCAGGTTGGGGAAGACGCTGCAGGCTGTAATGGCCTTGTTACCCCTTCAGGAATTGGACAGCAACTTTCTTTTGGCCATTCTCTTCATTATAAGAACATCTGTTATGTATTCAGAAATATTTTATTGCAAACTCAGTCGTGATAAAACCGTATTCATCCCAAAGTGCAACTTTTTAGAGGTTAGATTTTAGAGGGCCAGCCATGGCTACTCTGCCTCTAGATTACAGTCTGTAGAAGATATTGCAAAATTTCCTTCTCTTATCTGCCTCAGCAAGTTTCCTGCATGTAGGCAGGTTGAGTTTTATGCTGCCCCCCCCTCCAGGAAGAAGGGTTAGTGTTAAAAAGTTTTCAGGGGTTTTTTTGGTGAGTTTTCTTGGGTCCGGCTCACTGGTCCTGAATGATATAAAAATGGGACAGGGGTATGACTTGGGGCCCACATACGCTGACACCAGGCTCCAGTTGCCAGAGCACCCTTGGATCAAAGAATCTCCACATAGCACAGAACCACTGAGAGCTACAGAATACCCAAAGACACCAGAGCTGGATTTTTGCCATAATGGACTTTATCCTCTTCAGGTACTCTGGGGCAGCCACAAGCCATAGTAAAGGGCTAAGGATATTAGGGAAAGACTGTTACTGCTATCATCTGTAAAGTTTATGTTATTCTAGTAATGCTTTGGCTGGTCTGAAGTTACTAAAGGGGTATACTGCAAGTAACCGGCACATTCTACATGACAACATGGGTCAGTGAAACACATTGGGGTATGAAGACAGCAGTAGACCTGTGTGGTTCGTTTCTTTCCGAATCCAAATTCTTATGAAATTTTCATTATTCTGAGATTTGGATGTATCCAATTTTCCAAATTACAAGAGTAACACATTTAAATGAATCTGAAATAACGAAACAATAAAACAAAATAGAATAGATAATGAAAGAATAGAATATAAAAGAAAAAAATTGCATAGAAAGAATATAGCCATCTTCTGAAATTCGAATTTTGAATAGGATAGAATATAGCCGTCTTCTGAAATTCAAATTTCAAAAAGAATGTAATAGAGTAAAACAGAATAGAATAGAAAATAAAGGAACAGAATCTAAAATAAAAGAATATAATAGATCAAATAGACTAGAATGAATATATCTATTTTCCAAAATTTGACTTTTGAATAGAATAGAATAAAATAGAAAGAATATAGCCGTCTTCCAAAATTCTAATTTCGAATAGAATAGAAGCAGCTATTCTTCACAATGAATTTGGATTGATTTGATATTTTCGATTCGAATACTTTGAATCCATTGGGAAACTTAGATTCTGGTTGAAAATGAATAAATGAAAAGAAACAAAACACATTCTGTTACAAATCCAACAAAACAAAATTAGTAACTTAACAAATCGATCTGAAACTAAATACATTTTTTCATTCTGCACATGTATAGACAGCAGTATGAGAGTGATTACAGTGTGAAGACAAAAGTGGTTACGAATGGTAACGGAGGTCTAGCAAGCAACATGTTGTGAAGCATGTACAGTACATGTGACAGGTGAGAGGAGTAGTTGTTGGCACTCTCTTCGTGAGCAAGCAACAGGAACAGATCAGCACTGTAGAGGTCTTCAGCCTGTGCACAGGTACAGAAGAGGGAGAGTTAATGCAGAGCACATATGGAGTCCGCTCTAGGTGCTCGGCCCCATTCTATTACTGGTAGTGAGATAGCAGAGATACGCTGGACAGGGACAGGTGGAGTGGGCATAGGCTCAGCATGTCCCTCCTAATTGTAACAAGTTACAATGAAGGTGTACATTGACATGTGGATGAGAGGATTACCTGAAGTACAGTTTATTGTTCAAGTGTATATGATATAAGGGCATCTCTAAAGTTGGGGTTCTGCCTTAAAGTGTTGCTAAAGCCTTAACGGTTTTTACCTTACTGCATTCTATGGATTAGGGTAGAAAACCTTCCGTGCCGCAGGATCCACCCAGTCCCCCCCCCCCTTATTCTTACCTGAGCCGATCCAGTGATGTGCACAAGAGCAGCGGCAGTCACTGCTGTCTCCCACCTCATTGGGCAGATTGATAGCAGCGGGAGCCATTGGCTCCCAAAGCTGTCAATCAAATGCAGTGACAAGAGAGCCGAAGGTGGGGCCGAGCCACCCGCTCTGTGTCAATAGACAAAGAGAGGGGGCTCGGGAACAAGCCCGCACAGGTGCCCCCATGGAAATCAGCTATCTATGGGGGCACTCGCAGAAAAGGAGGAGCCTGGAGCATCAGCATGGAACACCAGGATTGGGGCTGCTCTGTGTTACACAGAGCAGACAGGTATACCATGTTTGTTATTTTAATTTAAAAAAAATGAAGGTTTAATGTTACTTTAAGATTTAGGTATCCCTGAAAGCGACCACTGCCTTGTCCCAGGGCATTGGTGAGTGTGACACAAAATAAAGGTACCCCATGTGCAAGGCGAGTAATCCTGTCTAAGGTGCCTAGCATAGCCCAGAAGGACCCACGCTGGGGTAGGCCTCCCATGTGACCCACACTTGGTGCATAAGGAGGAGGGGAACGTGGAGGGAGTGTCACCCACCTGCCCTACATTCAAGTCAAAGCCAAATCACATGACACATCTGGGGCTAGATGATATGTGAGGGCCCTAGATCCCATCAAAACAGCCTGTATGCTCCTAGAACCACGTCAGTAGTCCTGGTTCTGGTGACAGCTCACCTGTGATAGGATCACTAACAGACCATTTACCTTTTCCTAAAAGTCTCTCCATTCCTAGAAATTCCAGTCCAGCAAGGGAATGATTCAATTAGAGAAAATGGTTCTCTGCCAGGGGATTTTTTGTCCGTGACACCAGCATGCTAAGTTCTGCCACCACCATCGGTCACATAGAGGACACAGATGGGGTGTCATATTCGTAGACTGGAATTTGCGCTTTAAAAAAGGAAGCTGGAGATCTGACTGATCGCATTGGTGGTGTGAGGTCATTGAATGTTGCTTCAAATATGCCTGGTGATCGGCTGCTTGTCAGAAAATCTTATTACAGACATATTGTGTGAAGACTTCAATCCCTGAAAGGTCACATTTAATGGACAACAAATTGAAATCTTCTGCCCTGAGGTATAGTCATATCTCCATGCAGAAGGGAAACAAAAAATCAGCAGGAGAAGGAAAGTCACTTCAAGGATAAAGAACTTTCTGAAGAGATCAAACAAAAAACGGACAGTGGAGACTTAGAACCATCGATTACATTCTACATAAATGTATTAGCTGTAGTTCATTAAGACTGTGGCATAATTTAGATGAGTAGAACTGATCAGATTTGTATGTCTTTTAAAAAATCAGTATGGTTCCATCCATGCAGAGAATGCCAAATGCTGATTATGCAATTCAGTTCTGGTAATGATCTCAGCTGACTGGTCATGTGATGGTCATGATGTGTGTTTTCAGTTATCTCCCCTCCCTTGGCAGTGCTGAAGCACAGATTTATGTCTGTCTGAAGTCTTGTGAGACATCAAAGATAAGGAAGATGCAGTAGATCAATTTTGCTGTGCCCATTATCAAGGTCTTCCACTCTCCCTGTGCCGAGTTTTCAGTTTTGCCCATTATGGGGATATATGAGGGGTTCCCACCACCCCTTCACTGAGTTTCAGACTCTGCACACCTGTTACGCCCACCTCTTTGTGGAGTTCCCGGGTCTGCACATTTGATGTGCCCATTACAAGAGGTTCCCACCATCCTTGGACTGAGTTCCCAGGTTTGTGCACCTGCTATGCCCATTATGATGGGTTCCCAACATCCCTGCACTGGGCTCCTTTCATCTCTCCTGAACCTGTCCTCCTTACTCCATGATAACCCTAACTATGTTTATGAACAAAGTCATGTGATCATCTATTCATGTAGTGTAATTTGGTATCACACCAAGAAGTAACTGTTTTTTTTAACTAGTTTTACCTGGCAGTGGGACATGGCAGAATTAAAGACTAATTTTGTTGAAATGTTGACAAAAACAAAATTGCTGTTTTTCAGAGTGTTTATCATCTGCTCATCCCTGGTGTCATTTCTTGCCATACTCCAATGACAGAGACTTTTGGTTTGTGACACAGTGACAAGTTTTGTGGTGGCTGCCACATGGCCCAGTGACAATTCTCATCACATCTGGCAATCGGGCAGACTTTTGCTCTCATCGTATATCTCTGTAATGGGTTTAAAGCATCTCTGTTATGTATTTTTTCTCAGCACTCGTCATAAATGCGACCATTGTGTGAAGTTACAATAATCGGCTTCGGATTTGATGTTTTGATCTAATATTCCCCTTGTGTCCCTGGCTATGGTGACTAATATGAGGGGTGGGCCAGGAGGGGACAAATCTCTGTCATTAGCAGAAGACGGATGTGAGACGAGGGTCAAAGTGAATAGATTCCACATTAGGTAAATGATGGGTTATAATAAGAGAACGTCCTCTTCCAGCACCAACAAGTCATCTCTTTGTTTATCTCTGGAGAACCATAGACACGTACGCCATACAAAGGATCGACTGATGAAAGGAGAGGCCCATAGCTTCCCCCAGGACCAATTAAAGTGGCTCCATGTCTTGTGGGCAGCCAGATAAAAAGAGGAGAGTGAGGAGAGGAAGATGAATTGGAAAGTACAAGATCTTCTCTATTCCTCCATGACTAATCTAGCGGACGGATTTTTTATCTCTAAACTAATCCTAATGTGTGTGCAGCGGGTAACGCTTCTCCTCATACAAATGAGACTTTCCTCCTCCCCAATTATTGCCTGATGCCGGAAACACAACGTTAATCAATCGTATTAACACCTTCCGCCCAGGACTGCGTACCACTATCCAGACGCCGTCTTTGTAGCCATACAACCTTTTACTCCTCTGGTACCCCCTGCAAGCCGAAGGGCCTTTGAACCACGTTTGAGAGGGACTTTGAAATACTAAGTTGAAAGTCTTCGATGTGGAATGGGGAGCATGAAAGTCGTGCGCTTTGAACTAGTCAATTCAAAGTTGTGATCTGGCAGAAGGACAACAATGTGGAGGAGAGGGCACCTCCAGCCGCCTCACTAATTAGTGGACAAGTAGCAGCACTTCTTATCCAAGAGAAGCTGGAGAGGCCGCCGTCTGAGGATGTGAAGGGCTATAGTGCAGGAAGTGTATAGGTTACTTGTAATGGTCAATTTCAGTCCAGCTGGGCGCCAATATGTCATCTGATTAGTACAACAAACTGCTAATCAGAAACAGTGATAGATTTATCTGAGAGAAAATATATGATATATAATATATAGAGAGGAAAATACATGATATAATATATAGAATGGAAGATATTATAATATAAAAACTCATGAGGGTGTGTGCGTTTATATATATATATATATATTGTATATATCCACAGGTAGACGCAGACGCACATGTAGGTGCCATCACAGGAACCCTGGTGCATCTTCTCAGAGCCAGCAGCTTCATCACTGTTGTTGCAATTCTTGGCCTGCCATACTGTCATTTATGTAATTGTAACCCATTGAAATGTTCTTACTTGCAATACATTAAAGTGGACATTAAGTGATGGTGGCTTGCTATTCAGGGTTACACACATTGATAGAAAAGCCCTCTGGAACTTGTATTTCTGAACAGCAGGACTTGGCTGATAAGCAGAGTGCCTGGATCTACATTTCCCAATAGAGGTAGCATGTGGGTGGTGGTATATAAATATCAAAGCCCGGGAGTTTGGCCAGGAAAGTGCGGAGGGAAATTGAAGGAGAAGATAGTGTGCTGACGGCCGAAGTGTTGAATTAGGCTGCAGAGCCAGGATTGGAGAGAAAGAGAGAGAGTGGAAAGAGCTTATAGGCCACCCAGCCTGCAACGCTACCAAACAGGACACCCTGACAGCAGGAGACAGAGAGGAACGCCAAGTCTGAGAGAGGCCCATGCATCCACTAATAAAGTGAACATTGATAGTTCGTCACCTCAGTTATCTTCTTGCACACAGTTGTGAACATACATACAGTTGTCCCAGTTTGCTACCTAGTTATACCAGCGCCATTGTTGGAATATATTTGCAGTACAGTTATTGTTCAAGCTGACCGCAGGACATACAGTTACAGAGCAAGATAATTTCCCTCTCTGCAGAGCAGCATTCCTACACTGTTCATCTTTTGTTTTTGACATTCAGAGGGAGTTGGCATGTCAATTGTTGTTATTTACTACTTCAGGCTCAATTCATGGTTAGAGTTCTTATAAAGAACCTTGCAATAATTCTTTACCATCAATCAGGGAAGTGTCGAATCTTCTCCTTTTCCCTTTTCCCTGAGAAATTATCAACCACCTCTTGACGCAACTTCACACCAATTGGGCCCCAACAGGCGTGCAGAAGACATTACAGAGCTCTTAAAGGAGACACTGCCAATTATAACTAAGAATTCTCTTTATTTCACATTTAATCCTTTAATCTAGTTCTGGGGACCCACAGTGAGCTTATCTGTTATTGATAGTCATTCATGCTCACTGGGAAGTCAACAGTCCCCTCAGCCTGGGGGCAGTGGATTATTTCTGAAAGCAGGCCTGCTAACAGATACTGTTGTTTTATTGCAATTGTTGTTACTTTTGCTCACAGTTGCAAAGAGTGATCAGATTTGCTGCTAATACCAGTGTTGTTTTGTTATTCTTGACTCCAAAACCTCCAAATCCAATATAAATTTTATCTTGTGTGAGTCCATCTTATAGGTGTGATTTATGTGGGTCACCAGAGGAAGGTGCTGTCAGCAGAGGTTGGGCTTTCAATGAGAGGTCCAGATTGACAGGGAACCCAAGAATTACTCAGAAATCCCAAAGGGGGTAGTGCTACATAATGTTTCTGTTGAAATAGGCACCTACTTTTTACCCCTTCTACATCTATATTTGACTTTGTAGCACCCTCTTAGTGGAGCTAGATTCCAATGGTTAGTTAAGAGCTGGTTAGCAGCTCAGGTGTGATAGCCAGAGGGGGCAATTGTGGTCAGGGTTGAGAGACTCTGCAGGCCAGCTGCTCTGGAACTTTCCCCTGCTCTGAGTCTTGTGAAGAAGGGCCTTGGAGGCAGTGGGTGGTTCTAAAGAGTGGCTGTCTGCACTCTTGACCTCAGCCAATCCCCAACAGAAGGCTTGGCAAGGGGTTTGGACTTCCTTATAAGTGTACGAGCCTGCTAAGTAGCAGGAGTGAGGAGGTGGGAGAGGGAGTGCGGAGCAGGAATATGTGAGTCTGGAGGTGGAAGGCTACCAAGAGGAAGAAAGTTTCCAGACTGCTGGGTGAAGAGGAGTTAATCTAGGGTCTGGGCGGTACAACTAGGAGCTGCTGGCTATCACTCCCTAGAGACTGTGTTGCTGAAGAGGAGAAGGTTGTGAATAATTCAGGAAGTTGTCCTCAGATATCGGTCCACTGGACATCCTATACCCCCCCCCCCTTACCCTATCCAAGTTCTAATCCCCTCAATAAAATAACAAAACAAACACTCATGAACTGATTTCTGTCTTCGGATCAGAGCTTGTGTAAGAAATGCTAAATGACTGGCTGTGCAGAACTATAGCTATGTGAAAATGATGTAATTATATAGTAGTTGTATACCAATCTGTACAAGATTGGTGTTGGTGTTGACTACCACTAAGGCCCCTTTCACGTGGGGTGGATTCTGTTCTGATCAGCAGAGGATCTGTGAGCTGATACCCTGCTGATCGGAGCAGAGTGGGCAGAAGTAGCTGGGAGCTGAGTCAGTTTACTCCTGGCCACCCATAGAGCAGGGTGCACTCTTTTCTTGTCCGCTCTGCCTAAATGGAAGAGTCCTCTCCTGTTTTTTTTGGCGCATCTGATCAGACCCAAAGGTAAGCGCCCATTTACACCAGGGGTGCTCAAACTGTGGCCTGCGGGCCATATGTGGCCCTCAGAGTCCTCTGATGTGGCCCTTAATCTCAAACCAGGGAAGCGCATGTCCAGGGTCAGCAACCTGGTGTTCCAGGCTGCACCTGTGGCTTTCCTGCGGTTTAACTGCACTGATCCATAGACTTCTATTATATTTTGTGGGTTTGGTGCGCTTTCTGAAAGTACACCAAAACACCTGAATGCAGTAGTTTTGGTGAGCTTCCATAAAGTGCACCAAACCCACAAGACATAATATAAATCTATGGCAAAGTACAGCTAACGCACCGGAAAGCCACAGGTGCACTGCACTGCACCCATGGTGCGGGTAAACTGCAGCACATCAGTGTGAAAGTAGCAGTTTGGGGGCAGTGAAACCCCATAATTAAGATGTGTTTTTACCATAGCCCCCAACCACTGGTGCACACATAGGAGTTTACAGACATTTAGGTAGGAGCATTTGAGGGCAGGAAAATGATCATACTAAAATCACGTTCAGGAGAGGAGCATTTGAGCTCCCTATGCGTGTAAACGTGCCTAAACACTAGGGACATTTTGTGCTGGAGCGTTCATTCATTTACAAACAGGGCTTTATGTGCATTTTTAATGCTGCTTTTCTCCTGCCAAGGGAAAGGCATTCAGAAAAGCTGGGCAAATACCCAATGTGCATTCGGCCTCAAAGTGGTTCTCAAGGCTTAAGGTTTCTTTTTACCTTAATGCACTCTCTGCATTAAGATATAAAAAACCTTCAGTGCCACAGGATCCCCACCCAGCCCTACATATACTTACCTGAGCTCAATCTTGATCTAGCCACACTGTCTGTGTCTATAGACACAGGCAGCACGGCTTGGAATTGAGTCCTCACGAGTGCCTCTTTAAAATATATGTAAACCCTCCCCTTGTAAAACAACCCATTCAGTTTGAAATAGAAATGAAAGGCAAAGCATCTATGTGTACACATAAAAACATTATAAATACCCTTTTTTCCCTATTTTTATTAGTGATCACAACCTCTGTTTTCATCAGCAAAAGAGAAACAACATTACACTGGTCTTCCCAGTGAATGGCTGCACATGGGGTTGTGTCAGCAGAAGCCTTATCTTTGGAGGAGAGCAGGCTCAGTTCCCACACTGAACACTAACCACACTGCGCTCTCCTGCTTAGTGTGGTCAGTTTTTAACCTCCCTAGCGGTTTGATTATGTCAGTATTTCTGTGCTCAAAGCAGTACATTTTTTTGCATGGAAATATGTCGTTTTTTTATTGTAGGCCTGTAATTTTTAGGAATAACTCACTGAAATCTGTCCGAACAAGAGTCTAGTAAACATTCCGGGTATGATAAAATTTGAAACACGAAATCATAAATTTATAATATAATAAATAATCATAAAAAATAATAATATAATAATAATACTTTTATTTCAATAATATAATCAAACCAAAAACACTGAAATTTGAAATATAGCCCCAAGTTCGCACATCACTGAGCAAAGTCGCAAAATCGTTTTCAGTGTCTGATGACAAATTTCCCCACGAATTATTATCACTCAATTCTGCAAGTGGTTCTGATTTACTATCGTTGCTCTCTAGCTGGTCTAAAACCGCTTTTGACCTAAAGGGACGCTTTTTGGACGCCATGAACATTTCTCAGTTTCCAGGCAGAAAGAACAGTAAAAATGCAGGCAGGGCACAGGACAAAGCACTCGGGACAAAATGTATGTGAAATGGTTTGATACAGTAATGTTTTACTATGTGATTTTAGTGTATTTAGTGAATGTCACTCTATAACATTTTCAAATTTCCCACCGGTTCCGTTCCCTGTGCGTCCTGACGTCGCAGGGAATGGAACCCGGAAGATGGATGCCGGCATCGGCCGGAGGAGATGGCTGGGGACACTGCAGGGGGGACATCGCGGGAGCGCAGGACAAGGTAAGTGATACAGGGATCCTGGAGCAACGTTGCACGGTAATCCCGAGTGTAGCTTGGGGTTGCCGCTTTTGGTACTGAAAGTTTACCCGAGGGAGGGTTAATAGGAAAGCAGAGTGGCTGGCAGGAACACCAGGGAATTCAAACAAAGGAAGCAATGCAAAGAGAACAGGATACCTTTTTCATACAAGTACATGGTACAGTTGGCACATATCAGAAATATGTGGGTTTACACATTCTTTAAGAAGCGGCTTCCTATGGGGGATACTCATCAAAGAGGTGAAGCCAGGAGGATCGAGGCTGCTCTGTGCAAAACCATTGCACAGAACAAGTAAGTATAACATGTTTATTATGTAGTAAGGACCCAGGGCTAGGCTGGCTGTATTTTCCCAGGTCTCATTCCCTTTTGAGGTACATGGCAGGCAGGCACACTGCAGTTTACAGTCACTCAAGTCAGAAAGAAGGCACTGCTTTTTGCAGTTTGCTTACTGAAAAAACTTGAATTGGGTACAGGTGAACCTTGAGATACTTCAAACTAGCAGAAAGATAAATGGAGGACACTTCTAACCATGCTGCTTCTTCAGGGTGCAGTTATCCTCTTATAGTCAGTGTCTAGGGAACTATAACTCAGTGGACCCCTTTTTGCCCTGTGCACTTCCATGCTTTCCTTCACTACCAGCCAGCTTCTGTAGTGGATGCCCAAGTCAGACCCTCTATAGACTTCCTGCACTGCTCTTCAGGTATTCAGAATGTGGTTCCCCTAGCTCTTAGTTGGAGCTGGAAGCTGCAATTATCAGCCCAGAGGGCCTCAGGCTAGGTATTTTCCTAATAGAACAAGGACCCTGCTCTTCCAGGCCCCAGACTATTTATACACACCTCAGACCCCTGCTGGCCGTTCTTCCTATCTGGGATTGGCTGAGGCTGCATAAATATGCAGGTGAGGGTCTGTGTCAGGGCTCTATCCTCGGCAGAGGTGTTAGGAGACCTGGCACCCCTGCCAGTACCTTGCATGGCCGCAGAAGCTCACATCAGCTCAAATTTGGCACCAAACAGCCTTTATAAGGAAGCCCTGCACTACTCTCAGGTGCTGGTTGATCTCTGGCTCCCTAGTACCTTCATTCCCTTGCTATCCTGACTTGTGATTTCCTGTTAACAACTCGGCTTGCTCCTGGACCTGTCTGCTCTGTTTAACCCCGACCTAACCCCGGCTTGTCTAACTGATCTTCTCTCCTGCTCTCTGTGTATGACCTCGGCTATCCCTTTTGACTACGTCTGCTCCGATCCCCACCTGGCACCCGCCCTTGGCTCAAACTAGTTGTCCTGTGATCCTCTGGTCTCTGGAAGACCTGCATATGTCGCACAGGCGCTCCCTGCCTGAAGACCCCAACTCAGCGCATCAGCCATGCTCCTGGGTGGACCACCAAACAAGCACTCCCACAGGCGACCTGTGCTACTCTGGGCCTGACTCCTGCTGTCCCACCTTCAGGGGAGTCTGGAACTTAGCCACAAGGGAAGCCCTCTCTCCATTGGCCTCTGTCACCAGGTACGTGATAGTCTGTCTCCTCCACCCACTAAATTCTGGAACCTGCCAAAATCCAGGGGAAAGCAGCAGAGCCTGCAACTAGCAGAACCCACAACAGCCAGAAGTAACTGAACACTGCTCCTCTGTTGCAGGGGAACCAAAAACTAAATTTGCCTTGCTAGACAGGTGCTACAATTATTTTAAAAAAGCAAAAAGGTTTAAAATCTTTTTGAAGTTGTTGTGAAGGCTCAAGGTATTTTTTACCTTCATGTATTCCATGCAAGGTTAAAAAGAAAAAAAAACCTTCTGTGTACAGCAGCCCCAGCCCTCCCAATCCATACCTGAGCACTATCTCAATCCAGAAATGTGCACAAGAGCCTTGGCTTCCCAGGGTCTCTTCCTCCTCATTGGCTGAGACAGCAGCAGTAGCCATTGGCTCCCACTGTTGTCAATCACAGCCAGTGAAGAGAGAGCAGAGGGCATAGCTGAGCCACATTCCATGTGAATGGACACACACAGAGCAGACGCTTGGGAGGAAGGCTGCTTGGGTGCCCTCATAGCAAGAGATTATTACTGTGGTGAATGAGCTGATAGAAGTGATAAATGTCTATTCGGAGGCATAATAGACTTCCCTGAAGAGATGAGCTTTCAGGGATCGCCTAAAGGCATCCAGAGTAGGGGATAGCCGGACAGATTGAGGTAGAGAGTTCCAGAAGATGGGAGAGGCTCTGGCAAAGTCCTGGAGATGAGTATGGGAGGAGAAGACAAGGGAGCATGAGAGCTGGAGGTCATGGGAGGAGCAAAGAGGATGATTTGGATGATATTTGGAGACAAGATTGGTGATGTAGCTCAGGGCAGAGTTGTGGATGGCTTTGTATGTTTTTGTTAGTATTCTGAATTTATTTCGCTGGACAATCGGAAGTCAGTGGAGGAATTGGCAGAGAGGGGTGGCAGACACTGAGCGGTGGGTAAGGTAGATGATCACGGCAGAAGCATTCATGATAGACTGAACAGGGGATAGCCTTCGGAGAGGTAAGCCTATGAGAAGGGAGTTGCATTAGTCAAGAGATAAGGCAGTGAATGAGTAGCTTGGTGGATTCATTGGTTAAAAATAGGCTAATTTTATGTTGAGATGTTATGGAGATGAAGTCTACTAGCTTTTGACAGCGAGTGGATTTGGGGCCGAAAGGATAGGGTAGAGTCTAGGATTACACCTAGTACCCTGGCTTGAGGAGAGGGACTGATAGTTGTATTGTTGACCTTGATGGAAAAGTCATGTAGGAGTGCATGAGGGGAAGGGAATGTTATTAGCTTGGTTTTAGATAGATTTAGTTTAAGGAAGTAGTGCAACATCCATGCTGTTATGTCAGTGAGTGAGTTAGTAATGCAAGAAGAGACCGAAGGAGTGAGATGAGGAGTAGAGAGATAGATTTGGGTGTCTTTGGCATAGAGTTGGCATTTGAAGCCATGAGAGGTTATCAGGTGACCAAGAGAGCAGGTGTAGATAGAGAAAAGAAGGGGTCCAAGAACAGACCCTTGGGGGATCCCTACAGAAGAGCAAGTGAAGAGGAGGTGACAGAGTTATAGGTAACACTGAAGGAGCACTGTGACAGGTAGGAGGAGAACCAGGATAGAGATGAATCTTGGAGACCAAGGCAATGAACTTTATTGAGAAGGAGTGGGTGGTTAACAGTATCAAAGGCCGCAGATAAGTCTACTAGTAAGAGTATGAAGTAGTGGCCATTGGTTTTAGCAGTTACTAAATTGTTAGTGAGTTTTAGTAGGGCAGTTTCTGTGAAGTGCTGCGAGTGAAAGCCAGATTGTAAGCGGTCAAGAAGGTTGTTTTTGGTAATGTTGGAGCTAAGACGGTCGTAGACTAAGTGTTTTTAAAAGTTTAGAGGTGAATGGGAGCAAGGAGATGGGTTTTAAGTTGTTCAGGTTGGTGGGGTCCAGTGAGGGCTTTTTAAGTATGGGAGTGATCTGTGCATGCTTTAGGGGGAAGGGAAATTGCCAGTAGAGAGGGAGAGATTGAAGATGTGAGTGAGAGAGCATATGATAGAAAAAGAGTGACCGTAGTAGTTGTGAAGGAACAGGATCCAGGGGACAATTGGTTAGGTGGGCATCTGAGAACAATTTGGTAACCTCTTTAGTAGTAGCCGGGTCAAAAGAGGAAAGTGTTGACTGTGCTGTTGGACAAGGTTTGCTAAGTGGGGAAGATATCTGAATAGCAGATGTGTCCTCACATATTGTTCAAATCTTGTTTTTGAAGTGGTTGGCAATCTCTTGAGCAGTGAGTGAGTTAGTGGGTAAAGGAGGTGGGGGACAACTAGAGAGTTAAATATAGCAAAGAGCTGATGAGGACTGGACGACAAGGTATTATTAGGAGAGACAAAGTAGGTTTCTTTGGCAACATGAAGAGAGGAATGGTATTTTAGGAGGGCAAATTTAAATATGGTGAATTCCTGTAGGGATTTGGTTTTACGCTACACTTATTCAAGAACATGATAATGTCTCTTGAGATTCCTGGTTTTGTCAGTTTGCCAGGATTGTAATGGTCGGGACCTGATTCTTCGTGTAGTTATAGGAGCAAGTACATCCAGTGAAGGTGAGAATGAACTGTTGCAGACAGAGGTGGCCAGGGTAGGACAGGAAAGGGGAGAGATTTTGTCATAGTGGTGGTCAGTAACCGAATACAGAAGAGAAGGGTTAAAGTGGCGAAGGTTTCTACAAGTAATCGTTTGCTGCTTGGGGGGATGAGTGGTTGAAGAAAAGGATACTGTGAAAGTGATGAAGTTATGATCAGAGAGAGGAAAAGGGGAATTGGTAAGGTTGCCAGGAGTGCAGAGATGGGAGAATACAAGGTCAAGGGTATTACCATTGGCGTGAGTGGAAGTGCGCGTACAACACATCCCAATAGAAGCTATAAGAATTTTTACACGTGTGTGAAAATGTGTGAATATGTGCACACTAGACTGCTCATCCTCGTATTTTTATGCAGGAATTTTTTTGCCAGGAGTCTGATGGTTATACATCAGTACTATGTGCAATTACCCTTATTCACAAAATAAATCTCTTTAGTCCAATCTTTCTACTCGGAGAGGAAATGGGACTCGTTTGGCTTTAAGCAAAGTTTGGCGTTGTCATAGAAGTGGCGGAGAGCGGTTCCTCTTTTGCCTTTGTGTTCGGCTCCTTCCTGGTAATTACCTCATCAACTGCATATAAAGGAAAGGTTAATTTGATAGATGAAATGTCATCTTTCAACTCTGTGAACTATGTAAAGATTGGGATGAACAACTTAAATGTTTTGCGGTCAGCGTTCGCAATGTGAACTCAGCACGCTGTCCCCCTGACTTTTATGATAATGCGCGGTTCACCGTTCAATGGCGAAAAATCAAGAAATATTACTGAACTCATCACACTGTATTTTACTTCTCCAGCTAAATCCGCCACAAATCACCGTCACTAAATCATGCAGCCGCCGCTGCCCACGCTGAGCAGACCAGGGAATTTTTTTTTTTTCCGCAAAGTTCTGACCCATAATATGAAGATGAATTGAAAGAGCAACGTGATTTAACATGGCACTGTATTTCACCAATGACAGAGTCGATTTCAAATTAAAAAAAATGTTAATATTTTGACTTTTTTTTAAAAAAGGAAGACCTGGAACATTATTCTGTTATTGGTTACCAAGACACAGTAATCTGCAATAAGGAATTATCAATACAGTATGTTTTCATTTCATTTTATCCTGTAAATAAAACCAGTCATCCTTGTAGCTATGGAGTCGCTTTAGACAGTGCCGGGACAAGGCCATCCAGTCCCAGGACAAGGTTGTCCATTGCCGGGAGAAGTTCATCCAGTGCCCAGGGCAAATATGGCAACTGTACCTTCCCAGGTGGAAGAGAGGGCGTATGCTGAAAGAGTATCAATAAGTGTGGTAAGCTGCAGCAAACTGGAGATTTTTAAACTTATGCACAAATATGAGGCTAACAGCGGCAAAAGAAAATAAAAATCTCTCCGTGTCAGTGTCCATGCAGCGGTGGTGTCACTGAAATGAAAAAAATCCATACGTCGGTGGAATCACTGAAAGTAGGAAAAAAATCCCTGTGTCAGTGGTGTCACTGAAAGGAAAACATGTCCATGTACTGTGGTGCCACTGAGAGGAAATACATTTCCCTGTGTCAGCAGTATTGCTAAGAGGAAAAGTGGCACTACATCAGTACGGAAAAAAATCCACTGCATTGCTGGTGTCACTTTGAGGAGGATGGTGGTGCCATTCTTCAGAGCCCAGGGAAGGTGGGCTCTGAGGGGTGTATAAAACTAAAGATATCTAGGGGGGCTAATATTGCTGCACCTCTGAAACAGGATCCATGGCATATGGTGAGGAAGCAATGGGGTAGATTTACCAGTGCACTCAGAATCTGGTGCAGCTATGCATGGTAGGCAATCAGCTTCTAACTTCAGCTTGTTCAATTAAGCTTTGACAATAAAACCTGGAAGCTGATTGGTGTCTATGCAGAGCTGCACCAGATTTTTCACTTTCCAGGTTTAGTAAATAACCCAATATGTCACCTCCTTACTGCCTGTTTTAACCCACTGCACTGCAGTGGGGTGCATTCCACACAGTTGCAGTGTGGCATCGTTCAAAATATTTTTTCATGTGGCTACGAAGCAAAGCATCACAGCCATGACATGTGTACAGTGCTGGATGAAAATGCAGCAAAACTGCTTGCTTTTACTGCCCATATGAATGAACCCTACAAGACCTTGTTCACACTTGTGGTTGGGGGATGTGGAGGTGGTAAAAATGGGCAATTGATCTGTCTTTCCTACCTTCCAGTTGCACACCCCCTTTCCCAAGCTGCAAAGGCAGCTATAAGGGGGTATACACGTGTGGCAAAAATGGTAACCCCATTATGTCTGACAGACAGTACCGCCCACAGAACGCAACCCATGCAAGTGAATGGGGCTGAGAAGCAACTTCCCTGCAACTATATGCAATGCACACAATCTTGGCGCAGTGGGAGTTAGAAAATGTGTTGAAGAGGTGACATGATGCCAGTCAAATGCCTTCTAAAAAGGGATCCAAGGTGAATTTTTCATCAGAGGGCCACTGCAAGTATAAACCAGCCCTAAGGCTCTGTTCACACTATGAGGGTGAAACGGATTGCGTATGTTGTTGCGCAGCATGTTTGAGGCAGACTATTCATTTCAACGGGTTGTGCTATGTGCAAGAAATGCACAAAAGAAGTGCATGACCTTTCTTAAAAAATCGCACCACACTAAATCTTATGGTACTTTGCTGCCATGCGTTTTGGTGCACGTAAATGAATGCACGTTAACAAATGCGTGGGGAGGTGCCATTAAGAATTAATGCCACCATCGCACAACTGCAAAAGAGCTGTGTGTTTTTGTGCGTTGCAGTAGTGCACACAATTTTGTGCACGTTTCTGTAATGCACAAATGTGAATGAAGAAAGGAGGCTAAGAGGGTCTGAGGAGCAGAGGGGAGGTTCCCCAACCTTCTTCCCTTGTACTCATAGATGACTATGCCCACCCAGAGCTTGAAGGCAATTTCTCCTGCTTTCACTCTCTGGTCATGTGATATGTCACATGACAAGGGGAGAGCGGAAGAAGGGCAGTCTGTTCTCAATCCTCAGTGGTGTTGCACTGAGACTGAGGTGAGTTCTCGATGGCACTATGTGCCTATGGACCTCAACCCAGCTATTGCAGCACTCAGGCAGTAACAGCTGCTGCATTTCTGGACATGTCATGGTCGCTCCCACTTGATTTCTTGAATGATGACCCCATCACAATACATACCAATTCTACATTTGAACTGGTACTTCTGCTAAGGGAAAAGGATTCATCTTGTAAACCAACAACTTGATCAAAGGTAAGTAAGAAGGCCTGGTCCATGTTGCTGCCTTCTCTTCTGAAGATAGTTTTCACTCAAAGTAGAACTATAGGCAAAACTTTTTATTTCATTTTTGATAGAGCAAAGGAGGGTTACTGGCAGAACAGTGGCTAAATGGTTAGCACTTCCACCTGGCAGTACTGGGGTCGTTGGTTAAAATCCCAACCAACCTGGAGTTTGCATGTTCTCCCTATGCCTACGTGTGTTCTCTCCAGGTACTCTGGTTTCCTCCCACACTCCAAAGATAGGTAGGTTAATTAGATCCTGTCTAAATAGGCCCTAGTATGTGTATGTATGAATGTAAGTTAGGGACCTTAGATTGTATGCCCCTTGAGGGTTAGAGACTGATGTGAATGTACAATATATATGTAAAGTGCTGGGTAAATTGACAGCACTATATAAATGCCTGTAAATATAAAAAACCCTGCCAGATTAGTTTTACGCTATCTGTATCCCATTGTGGCAAAATCTCTTCTCTTCCTGTCCCAGGAAGTGGGAGGAAATCCCTGCAAATTAAGAGAATTTCTTGGGGACCCCCAGGTCACCTGAACTAGTGTCCCCATTGGAAGATTTTTCTTGGGACATCCTAAAATTTTGGATTTTATTTCACTTACACTTTCAGTGATAATGGTAAACAGGACAAATAGAGAGGGTGAATCTGCCTAATGGGGGCACAAACAACAATAAGAACCCGCAAGAGGTTCTAATCCCTCTCCACTCTATCAAAGACTAAAAAAAAAGTTTTGCCTTTAGTTATACTTTTATGTTTGGACTTGATTCTCAATTGTCATAGATTTCACTGGGAGTATCATGTTACACATGCATTGCCTTTAACCACTTTAATACCGGGCACTTTTACCCCTTCCTGCCCAGGCCAATTTCCATCTATCAGTCGCACTTTGAATGGCAATGGTGCAGTCATGCTACACTGTACCCAAATTAAATTGTTATTTTTTTAGACAGATAGAGCTTTCTTCTGCTGAAATTTAATCACCACTGGTTTTTTTTATTTTTTTGCTAAACACCAAAAAGTTTAGAAAAAAACTGTTTCTTTGCTTCTGTTATAAAATTTTGCAAATAAGTAATTTTTTTTCTTTACTGATGTGCGCTGATAAGGCTGCACTGATGGGGTGGGGGTTTAAATTTGTCTCAATCTGACTCTACTCTTTCTGCAGCTGATAGCACTGAGTTTCTAGAGGCTGATACATTTGATGCCAGCCCAGGGGAGCCCATGTGTTGTGCCAACAGATGTTCTGCTGAGGACAGAGTAGAAGTGTGTGACGTGGGTCAGAGGACAACCCCTGGTGGAATCCTTTCTCCTGAAACTTGTCACCACAGTCGCGGGTGCAGCCAGTGCAGGCTCTCTGCTATGTGTTGCGGAAGGAAGTCTATAGGGTGTTGGGGCAAATTCAGCCCAATTAGTGTCTTCCACCTCAGGCGCTGCAGCTGACATCATTTACAGGCTGTTAGCTTTGATGTTGGCCCAGAGGAGCTCAGGTGTTGTGCTGACAGACATTCTCCTGAGGAGGACAGAGTAGAAGGGTGTGGCACAGGTCAAAGGATGACCCCTGGTGCAATTGAGTCTTCTATGGATTTATCCTTTGTCCCCGCAGTTATGGGTATCATGATTGAGGACTCATTGCTGTGCACAGCAGAGGAAAAACCACAGGATGATGGGGGAACACTGACCCCATCTGAATCTGCTTTCTCAGAGGCTGTGTCTGACAACACTGCATTCTTGCAGGCTGATAGGTTTGATGTCAGCCCGGAGGAACTCAGGGGTTGTGCTGACCAGTCTCTGGCTGAAGCAGAAAGAAAAACAGAAATG
This sequence comes from Staurois parvus, assembly GCF_062004578.1. Lineage (NCBI taxonomy): Eukaryota > Metazoa > Chordata > Amphibia > Anura > Ranidae > Staurois > Staurois parvus. The sequence continues at coordinate 574,803 of NW_028318265.1, forward strand.
TGGGAGACAGTTCGGAGGGTGGAAGCTCTGGTATCTAAGCCAGGGAACCAGGTCCAGACCACCCAGGAACGACCCTATACCAGGCTCAAACAACTGGGTGTGGTAGCTAATAGAGTACCACCAGATGACCATGGCCAGTGGCTGAAAATGATGACAGCGCACAATGACAAGTTTACCTGTATCTTTCCAGTAGGTAGTCGCTGGCCAGTGGATGAAGTGGATCCATAGGGCGATCTGCTGGCCTATTCTGATCCAGACCATTTAGGATCACTCAGAGATCTGTACAGTAGCTCTCTCCTATCTGCAGAGGGACAGGCTGAAATGTTAGCGGGACCGAGCTTTAGTTGGGAGAGATCTGCCTTTATCAGCCCCTTTGGCCTCTTTGAATTCAACATTATGCCATTTGGGAGCCCAGTCACCTTTCAAAGGGTCGTGAACGGTCCGCTGGAAGGGGTGGAACACTGCCCTGTGGCCTATCTAGATGACATTGCAATGTTAAGTGCAACCTTGGAGGATTATTTAGCACACCTAACACAAGTTTTGGAGAAGATCACAGCAGCCGGCATGACGATTAAGCCCAAAAATGCCAGGTTGATATCACCAAGGTACATTACCTGGGACATGTAGTGAGGGGAGGCATGGTCTAGCCTGAAACCGGGAAAGTAGACTCCCCAGACCAAGAAGCAGGTCATGTCCTTCCTGGTGATGGCAGGGTACTATTGTAAGTTTGTTCCTTACTACAGTGCCCTGGCTAAGCCCTTGATGGACTTAACCAAGAAAAAGCTACCAAAACAGGTTCGCTGGACAGCAGATTGTGAACAAGCATTTACAGCTCTTAAACATGCTCTGGCCCGTGCTCCTGTGCTGCAGGCCCAGACTTCCGCCGCAGGTTTGTGGTCCAGACTGATGCATCGGCCTATGGCCTAGGCGCTGTGCTGAGCCAGGTGAACCCAGTTGGGGAGGAGCATCCTGTTCTGTACCTCAGCCGGAAGCTGCTGCCCAGGGAGGTGGCCTATGCAACTATAGAGAAGGCATGCTGGGCAATTGTTTGGGCTTTACAAAAGCTGCAGCACTATCTCTATGGTCGTGAATTCATAGTGATCACTGACCAGAACCCCCTTAGCTGGTTGCACAGAGTTGCTGGGGACAATGGGAAAATGTTGTGCTGGAGCCTAGTTCTGCAGCAGTACTACTTCACCATTCAGCACAAGAAAGGAAGCAATCATGGAAATGCTGATAGCTTGTCTCGTCAGGGAACCTTCCATGTAGACGCGTTACACGATCCGTTTAGGCTCAGCTATGCGTCATAGAATCATTTTATCAGTAGTTGAGATGTGATGTGATCAGTAGAAATATGTAATTGTAGATCTAGTTTAGTGTTCAGTATTTAGTCAGAGACATATGTTCACCAATTAGCATCTGAAAGGACAGAGCAGCTTTTAGGCCAGAGTTGTCACCTAGATGCCAATAAAACGTTGTCACCTATGTAGCCAGAGTTCGCCACCTTCTTGAAATCTAAAAGAAGAGCTCTAGCCATTTTGGCTTCAAGAAACCGCAAGGGACCAGGAGAGGGCTCCGGAATGTCTGCAATCTCTGATTTATATCCACAGATCAGAGGAATCTGTTTCATCTCCCATAAAAGCTAAAATATTAGTTGCGGAGAGATGAAAATAATTCCTTCTGATTGCACACATTTTAGGCTACATCTACCTGTAAAAGTGTATTTGTAGCCTCTGTAGAATCCCAGAGAAGCACATTGCGACAGCTGAACAGTGATTGGTACTGTCGCAATCGGACTGATGTGCTGGTGTCGGAAATTCTATCCCTGACCTGGTGATCTGAACCGTTCCTGGTCCAATCAAGTTTGGGCACTTCAGAACACAGAACGTCCTGTGGGCTGGTACAGGAACCCCCCCCCCCCCACCAAGAGCTAATGTCCAGCCAACATCCATATTTCAATAACTTGAGGACCCTGAGATAGGGACATGGTGGTTCGTACGGAGCAGGTTCCATATGACTGGTGAATCATGGACTTTCTTTGACTTGCTCCAGTCGCATGATAAATCTTGTTAAAAGTTTTATTTCTGTTTTTATTTCATAGTGAATAGCCAATTGTGTGTCTTTTTGTCTTGTTTGTATTTTCTGTAACAGTTTTTTCTTTGTACATATGTTATGCACTGCCCACTTTCGGGATATTAAATCATAAAATTTATAAGTGACTTCTGGGTACTGAAGCTCGGGCTCATATCTGGAGAGATTGTTTTATTTTAGTGTCTATGTGCTCGGTCTAAGTTCATTGCCAATCTATATGCAATTGCACTGCATGTTGGCAGATGCATGCAGATTGTAAAGTAGCAGATCTGTGTGTGTGTGGTGGCCGAGCAGACCAGTCTGCGTACAAACTGTTGGATGGTGGCAAGCTACCGTTTGTTGTGTGTCTGGCATGGGGGGGTGTGAACAGTGGAAGAGTGATGAACTTGTAGGATACTTGGAGGAATTCTAGAAGGCTGTGCTAATTGCTAGACTGCTCCTCAACCCTTAGAGTGCACCAGATTGTATGTAAGATTCGTATCTGCCTGTGTGTGGTCAGCCAGCTGGATTGCAGTGGAGTCTTCCTCTAGTGGTGGCCAGAGGCAGAGCGGGCTGTGAAAGTGTATCACTCCTAGATTGTAAGCTCGAAAGAGTAGGGCCCTCAAACCCCTCGTGTATTGTATTGTCTCATGTACTGTCCCCCACTATAATGTACAGCGCTGAGCAAACCTTGCTATATAAACACTGTATAATAATAATAATAATAATATCACGTCCAGTCTTATATGCTCAAAATCCCCCTCATTCCCTCTTTACAAAACATCATGGTAGCTAGTTGCTGTGGGCGTACGTTTGATCTGTGACACTCAATCTCCATTTTTGTTCTCCATATGTACTGCTTTCAGACGGAGCTATACACACCATGATTTTGTGACCTATCTGATGTTCATCTGTATGATCTTCACGAGTTTTGGAGATAAAAACTTTCAATGATCTGCTGGATGTTGTTTGGATCAAGTCACTGTTGACACTGAGGCTGTGAGTAATCTCATTACACTGGACTAGTTAGAGATCCCACTTGCAGTGCTTAGATTGGAGAGGCAGAACAGGAGAGTTATGGAAATGTTAGCGACAGGTGAAAACAATTTTTGTTTCTAGCCATGTGACTGTTACTTTCACCTCTCATTGGTTGTCCGTACTGAAAATAATGGTTGTTCTAGTAAATTGTGCCTAATGTCAGTAGGACATCTAGAAGACACATGTTGCTAGCATTGCCTTCCCGTTACACTCCATAATTTCTAATGCCCCAGGCCAGGGCTTACATGGCCTTCCCACAAATTTCTGTATGTACACAGCAGATCTCTCTTCACAGATCCATCATTTTAATACACTGACACCTCCACTGACTTCCAATCACGATGTAAATCAGTATGGTTTATTTGTGGTTTGTATCAGTTCTTGGCATTCAGGAAGATAAACGACAAACACAGATCCAATTTCACCAGCATTTTCCAGTAAGATGACACAAATTTCCACATTTCACAGTGTTTATAAGAAGACATTAAATGCTAATCCCGTCAGCAATTGCCACATTCGTTCATCAATGTCGCTGCAGAAATGTGATCCACTCCCAAGGTACAAGAGACTGAAATAATGAATGGGGAGAATCATCATTTCAAATTGTCCGTGGAATCAAACAGAGTGATTTATTCCTTTATGACACCAATAAACCACCATTAGACATTAGCAACATTTAGATTTTTCGCTTTGTAGAAATTTTGGCAAAAATGTTGACATTATGGTGAAATGCACTGGAGTAAATAGGAAAGTGAAATTAGAATAGTTTGTGGTGCATTTCAAGGAAGAAAATTACTTTGACTCCTGAGGGTTAGGAAACTTTAAAGATGAACTTCAACCAGGGCTTTTATTTAGTGGGAACGTGGGGGGGAACGCAGTTCTGGCACAGTATGCACTGAATATCTGTAATGGCATGAGGTACTGGGGTGTTCTGGAGAGTCTACTGATGCTGGCTGCGGGGTATCTATTGTTGTGGGGGTTGTATATTGTTGCTGGGGCGTCTTATGTTGCTGGGTGGGATCTACTGTTGAGAGAGCAGTCTATTTTTGCTAGCTTGTGGAGGGTCTTTTGATGCTGGGAGATCTATTGTTGCTGGCAGGGGTCTATTATTGTTGAGGTGGATTTATTGTTACTGGGTGGGGTCTATTGTTGCACAGGGATCTATTGTTACCGGGCGGGGTCTATTGTTGCACAGGGATCTATTGTTACTGGACGGGATCTATTGTTGCACAGGGATCTATTGTTACTGGACGGGGTCTATTGTTGCACAGGGATCTATTGTTGCTGGGCGGATCTATTGTTGCTGGGGAGGGCAGTCTACTGTTGCTGGCTGCAGGGATTCTATTTTGCTACGTTTCCTGTTATCATTACAAATTCCATAACATTACTTAGCACTACAATATACTTGGTTCTGTATTCTCTAAATGGGCCGTACTGGGAGGTGGGTAGGGGGTGGAACCAAGGGACAGTGCTCAGAGGTGGGTAGGGGTGGAAACAAGGAGTGACTCGGAAGGGGGAGTACTTGTACCTATTTGAGAAAAAAGTCCCAACTTAAACCATTTTCCCACACACTTGTAGCAAGCACTCTCCTGTGGTATAACTGACTACTCTCAATTTCCTGCAAACTTGCATCTCCACAATATGACCCGTTGCAGCTGCAGCAAGAATCCTGAGCCCCTCTTCCTTTCCTGTTTGAACAACTTCAGTCATCATCAATCCCCTCTTCTGATCAGTGTTGTCGTCCTATTTCTCACAGCTGTTAGCTTTATCTGTCATCAATTATTTCTGCTCTTCCTCATGTGTGGGCATGATCTGTAGGGCTTGCATCAGTCACTGTTCTTGAGCAATACATTCAAAGGCACATTCCTGACATCCCTTTAGACGTGCATGCTTCTCCCTGCTTGGCACTGGGTGCTGCAGAGTTTAGCTGTGCATTGTGCTGATCACTCTATTAGAGTATTTACAAGCAACTGATCAGCAGATTACACAATTAAAGATGAATTCCAGGTATTCAGCAACTTTTTAAAAAGTGAAGGCACACTATGAGTTAAGTCAGGCACCTCATTGGACTTAACTCATGGGGATTGATTTACTAAAACTGGGGAGTTCAAAATTGGATGCAGCGGTATATGGTAGCCAATCAGCATTTAACTTCAGCTTGTTCAATTCAGCTTTGACAATAAAACCTGGAAGCTGATTGGTTTCTATGCAGAGCTGCACCAAATTTTACACTCTTCAGTTTTAGTAAATCAACCCCATAGTGTGCCTTCACTTTTTACAAATGAGCTGAACTCCTGGAATTCAGCTTTAACCACTTGCCAACCGCGCTGCAGCCGAATGACGGCTACAGCGCGGTTGTCCAGTTCTGGGAGGGCTTCATATGATGTCTTCCCAGAATGCGCCCTCCTGCGCCCCCCACCCCCCCCAGAGGTGTGCACCCGGCCCTCTCCGTGATCGCTGTGTCCCATGACACTGACACATCTACTCACATGATGAGGTAAAAGGCCAATCACAGCGGCCTTTTACCACGTGATCTGCTGTGTCCAATGACACAGCAGATCACAATCTAAATACAGTTGCCGGTTATCATGAGCACTTTCCTCACACTATCACAGCATGAGGAAAGTACTGCCAATAACCAGCAAATGACATCTGAACTGATCATCAGGGCAGTGCTGCCCCCCAGTGCCCAGCAGTGCCGCCCACCAGTGCCGTCAGTCAGTGCTGTCAGTCAATGTCGCCCATCAGTGCCCATCATTGCTTCATCAGTGCAGCATCATCAGTGCCTCCTCATCAATGCCCACCAGTGCTGCCTTATCAGTGCCACCTCATCAGTGCAGCCTATCAGTGCCCATCAGTGCTGCCTAACCGTGTCACCTCATCAGTGCTGCCTATCAGTGCTCATCAGTGCTGCTTATCAGTGCAGCCTCATCAACGCACATCAGTGAAGGAGAAAAATTACCTGTTTGCAAAATTTTATAATAGAAGCAAAGAAAAACTTTTTTTTCAAATTTTTTGCTCTTTTTTTGTTTATAGTGCAAAAAATAAAAAACCCAGTGACGATTAAATAACATCAAAAGAAAGCTCTACGTGTGTGAAAAAAAATTATAACAATTTCATATGGGTACAATATTGCATGACCGCGCAATTGTTATTACATGAAAGCTGAAAATTGTCCTGGGCACAAAGGGGGTAAAAGTGCCCTGTAGGCAATTGGTTAAAGTCTTCAGTACCCTGTGGCCAGCAGGTAGGATCATGCACATCTGAAGGGTTGCCAGATATGTGTTCTTTTCTATAATACTAGGGCTCTTGAATAAAATCCAAGACAGGGTTCAGGAGTGCATTACGCACAGGGTGCAGGGGTTCAGGAGCACATTACGCATAGGGTACAGGGGTTCAAGAGCGCATTACGCACAGGGTGCAGGGGTTCAGGAGCGCATTACGCACAGGGTGCAGGGGTTCAAGAGCACATTACGCACAGGGGTGTATTTACCACAAGGCAAACAAGGCATTTGCCTAGGGCGGCATTTTTTAGGGGGTGCAGCACCGCCCCCCGGAAGAAGGGATGGAAGAAGGGACACGTGGCAGGGGACCAGGTGGGATCCAAGAGAGGTTGCGGGCTGCTTGATGGTGTATGCAGAGCTCGAGTCTTGTTCCCGGGGCTGTGCAGAGCTGTGAAAGTGAGTGTCTTTTTTGACGAGGGGGGGTATTAGTGGAAGGCTCTCTCAGGTGGGGGGGTGGGCAGGGGTGTTGTTGGTCAATGTCAGGCTCTCTCCATGGGGGGACGCCCTATTTTTGTGTTGCCTAGGGCAGCACAAACCTAAATACACCACTGATTACACACAGGGTGAAGGGGTCCAGGAGCGCATTACACACAGGGTGCAGGGGTCCAGGAGCGCATTACACACAGGGTGCAGGGGTCCAGGAGCGCATTACACACAGGGTGCAGGTATTCAGGAGTGCATTACGCACAGGGTGCAGGTGTTCAGGAGCGCATTACACACAGGGTGCAGGGGTTCAGGAGCGCATTACACACAGGGTGCAGGGGTCCAGGAGCGCATTACACACAGGGTGCAGGGGTCCAGGAGCGCATTACGCACAGGGTGCAGGGGTCCAGGAGCGCATTATGCACAGGGTGCAGGTGTTCAGGAGCGCATTACGCACAGGGTGCAGGTGTTCAGGAGCGCATTACGCACAGGGTGCAGGGGTCCAGGAGCGCATTACGCTGTGCTGTTCCCCTCATATTTGTTATTTAACTGTGCATTGTATTACCAATTCTTATTTCACCATGTTTGTTTCTATGTCTTGATCTGTTGCTGCCATCTGCTGGCCAGAATTTGCATGCTGCATGCCTTTGTTATAGCTAGTAAGTGTTTTCTCTGCTGGGTGTGGTTTTAGGCAAGCCTTGGTCCTGGTCACTTCCTGCAGCCATTTTTTATGTGCTGTATAGCTGTGTGACAGGGCATTCAATACCCTGGGCTTGTGAAGGCATCAGTTTTTGACCAGCAGTTAGCCTCAGGAAAGATATCACAGGACAGCATCAATACCTCTACTACCTTACAGTATTGTATCACTGTTTGTCGCTGTATTTTGGACCAAATAAACCCACGCTGATTTCATTCCTGTGTATACGTTTGGATCCATCTAACCTGAACATCTGCCGGTCTGGTCTGCTCCACTGCTTGGATACGAAGGTAGGAAGTTACACAGCCATTATCAGTTATACCTTCATTCGCCTTCATGTGGGGACAGAATAGTCAAAAACTGCCTTAAAGTCCATACCCCGCTACAGATTCCCTCAGAGTCCAGTACCACACTCAGGAATCTCCCTAGCAACAGGCCCACTTGCAGCAAATCTGCCCGGCTACAGTGCATGTTCCACAAGCCTATGCGGAAGCACTGCACATACGCAGTATCTATAGTCTCGCCTGGAAGTCCTCCACAACTTACCAAGCCATTCCTAAAGTCCTATATTAACTTTTGCTCGCATAATAGAAGTGCTGTCTATGCACGCTCCTTACATTGTTGTGGCCGCGCCAAAACCCCTCAATTCACTCTAAACATCTTAGAAATTTTATCAAAGTGCCCTATCGGAGCCGTGCTGCGATTTTCAGCGCCCAATTCAAAGGTTCGTTTTCTTAAAGAGACAGCGCACCTTAAGTCAAAATGGCCGAAAAGGACTTTGCACAGTTCCCCAGTGATGAACTAAAGCAAATGCAACCTGATGCTGATCATCATGAAGGGCAGGGAACAGAATCCACACTTCCAGCAGAACAAGTCGTACGACCAAGACGCTCTCTCAAACCGACAGTAAAGGTCATTGAAAATTATCACACCACGAAAGATGAGCTATGTGATAACCTGGAGGAACAATGGGAACGAGTTTCCTCCCTCATGTCCGGACTTAAATCCTCCTCAGGTGATGCCACAAGCTTACAAGCTGCCGTCGGGCGGCTGGACACAGCTCAAGAAAGATACAAGAGACTGTCCACAAGGTATATAACCTTTCTAAAAGACTCTAATATCGATGAAGCCCTATCAGAACTAAGCAAGGCAGAATCAATAGACAGACAAAGAGACGTCATGGTGCTGGATGTTAAAGGTAAAGCGGAACTCTGTATCTCGCATTTGCAAGAAACTAGATCACACAGATCAAATTCATCTAAATATTCCTCTCGGTCATACAAATCATCGTGCTCAAGAAGCTCAGCCTTGAGCGACAGATTACTAGAGGCCCGCATAAACGCAGAGCAATCCAAAGCGAGACACTCCTTCACAGAAAAAGAAGCTCTTGCAAGAGCAGAGGCCAAGAGGGCAGAAGCAGAGGCAGGGGCCAAGAGGGCAGAGGCCAAGAGGGCAGAAGCAGAGGCCAAGAGGGCAGAGGCAGAAGCAGAGGCCAAGAGGGCAGAGGCAGAAGCAGAGGCCAAGAGGGCAGAAGCAGAAGCAGAGGCTCGAATAAAGATTTTTGAATCAGAGATGCAGGAGGAAATTGCATTAGCTAAAGTAAGACTACTTGAGCAAGCATTGAGCCAAGGTCTTGATCCAGTCTGCTTGCTACCACAGGAGATAGATGATCCAGTTGACCGCACCAGTGACTATGTACTGAATCAGGTATCTGCGCCACCCCCAGTTTGCAGTACCGTCCAAGCCGACAACACTGAAACCTCCAAGTCAGCTCTACCTGCGGTACCACTGCCACCCACAGCACCCGAGCAACCTAATAACCGTTACCCGGATGTGCCCTCTCAAGGACGGTTGTTACAGAAAGATCGCTATCAGGCGTTTTCTGGCCTACCTCCACAGCTCAAGCAGCAGTCATCACAACATACAGAGGCTAAACGAAAGCTTAACCCTGCAGCTACATCATTCTACCCGGAAGCATCTCACCCCTTCACGCCAGGCAGCCAATACGCCCCAGGGGCATCACAAGTCGTCATGGCAACAAGCAGTGAGAAATCAGATATGTCTGAGTTTGCCAGGTTTATGGTGAGCAGAGAGCTAATCAACACCAGTCTCTCAAAATTTGATGACCGTGCTGAGAGCTACAGAGCTTGGAAGGCAACCTTCAAGGCTGCCATCGCTAACCTCAACCTAACCGCAGAGCAGGAGTTTGACCTCTTGATCAAATGGCTGGGCCCAGGCTCCACAAATCGTGTCAAGAGCCTCAGAACTGTCTACGTGGGACAAGCAGAAGCAGGTCTAGCTGCCGCCTGGCAGAGACTCGAACGTACCTTCGGCAGTGCAGAAGCAATAGAGAAGGCCCTATTCAAGAGACTGCAGAACGTTCCAAGGATCAATCTCAAGGATGTCCAGAAGCTTCAGGATTTAAGTGATCTGCTCATGGAACTGGAGCTTGCCAAGGGTGACCCTCGTCTGTCCGGGCTGTGCTACCTGGATACAGCTCATGGAGTGAACCAAATTGTCGTGAAGCTACCATACAGTCTACAAGAAAAGTGGGCGGCATCAGTCTCAAGGTACAAAAGAGAGCATGACATCACCTTTCCCCCATTTATTCACTTCTGTAGATTTATCGATGAACAGTTCCAGATGAGGAATGACCCCAGCCTCGACTTCCTGGAGTTCAACACTACAGCTTCAGCAACATCATCGTCAAGGTATGAAAGCATCATGCATAAACACAGAGACTGCAAGAGCAGCGTGAGTGTTAGAAAGACTAACCTACCATCTCCTGCAGTACCCACGGGTAAACAGTACACTACCTCATCAGGAGATAAGACCTTCAATCGTGAATGTCCCATTCATAAAAAACCACACTCTCTGAACAAATGTAGAGGGTTTAGATCCAAAACCATACAGGAGCGCAAGAAAATCCTCACCGAGCTCGGGGTATGTTTCAGATGCTGCGCTTCATTGGAGCACATGGCTAAGGACTATAAATCTGTCATCGAATGTGAGGAGTGTCATAGTGAAAGACATGCCTCAGCTATGCACCCAGTCCCACTCTCCAGAGATTCACCCACTGCCATCACCACCAGTCCTGCTCCAAGTCATGGCGGGGAGCCCCAAAATTACGCTAATGCAGCGACTGCTGTTTCCTGCTCATGCTTGGATGTATGTGGGGAGGGCCAGTGCGAGAAATGTTGTGCCCGAATATGCCTGATCAAGGTCTACCCAGAGGGACTACCAGAAAAGGCAGTAAAAATGTATGCCATCATTGATGACCAAAGCAACCGGTCCCTAGCAGGTCCTAAATTCTTTGAAGCCTTTGGAATAAAGGGACCATCCGAACCCTATACCTTAAACAAAATAAAGTATTATTTGTGTCGCGCTCCTCAAAATATAATTTAGTGATATATGATGTGTTGTAAAATATAATAAATTAGATAAATAAATATAAATGAAAATAAATGAATATTATCTCATAATAATATAATATAACTTAAATTAAATCATGCCCAGTGCTGCAAATTAATAATAAATAACTAAAAACATTCTAAAATTACCAGTTTATTTCAGGGTGTAGGTTTTTACACATGTGGACGTTGCTACAGTTGCAGCAGGGTTCGGAATAACCCTAGGCGTAGATATACATTTAGCAACACTGTTAACAACAAAGAATACAAGATCAAACAATTCATCTCGTGTGATACAAAAGGAGTCATTTACGCTTTAAAATGCCCCTGCAATCTTATATATATAGGTAGAACTAAAAGAGCTTTGAAAGAAAGGATAAAAGAACACGTGTACAATATAAATAGAGGTTATAAGTACCATCACGTATCACAACACTTTCGCCTATTTCATAACTCAGATGCTTCCCTGTTACAATTTTGGGGAATAGAGAGGCACATTAAGCACTGGAGAGGGGACAACTTAATCAGAGAAATTAGCAAGAAGGAGTCTAAATGGATATACGAAATGAATTGTTTGGATCCAAAAGGCCTAAATAAGGAATTTGACTTATCTTGTTTCATTAGTAATTATTAATGAAGAGTACATTACTTCAGGAGATTTAGATAGATATATAACACTAACAGCATGCCGTGATGGTTGCGGACATATTTTTTGGGTGGATGGGTGTATATACGCAAGCGCAATATTTTCGCGTCATTTATCCATTTTAAAGTGGTGTACTGACGGTGATGATTCATCAGATTATCATCTTTAAATAAAGAAATATCTCCTACATCATATATGGTTTCCATATGTAGGGGGTAAACCAATATCCACTATAAAAATACAGTATTATATCCATACATGAATGGTGATAGAATTAAATGACCAGTTAGTAAGGGGATCAAATCACTATATAATTTTAGATAATACATTAATCTTTGATATTAGTTTTAATATTTGGCATTTATATTATTTAATATTTTCAATTTTATTTTCACATTTATTTTTATTTTTATTTTTATTATTATTATTTTTATTTATATTTATTTACATTTTTCTACATATATTTTTTTAGTTTTTAGTTTTTATTTTTTAGTTTTTATTTTATTTTTTATTTTATTTTATTTTATTTTATCTTATTCTATTTTTATTTTTATATTTATTTTTTTTTATTATTATTATTTTTATTTTTATTTTTACTTTCATCTGTATATATTTATTTTCATCTGTATTTTTATTTATATTTAATTCTATATGTATATTCACTTTTATTTTTATTTTATTCTATTTTATTTTATTTTATTTCATTTTATTTTATTTTATTTATATAATTATTTGGTACAAAATTTCACTTTATAATATATTTACACATAAATATGCACATTATTTTTAATTATTTTTTTCACCCTCTGTAATAAACTAAATAAGTTCCCTCTCATATTAATATTATTTTAAAAAAACATTGATTAAAAAGTTTTTTAAATTTTACATGGTGGCACTACTAGTGCCATGATTACCAATACGTTTAAATAAAGGTTTTAGTTTATATAAATTTGTGTATTTGATGGTGCCCGGCCCAATCACAGTACTAGTGACATTGAGTCAGAGTAAAAGGCTGTTTATTTATGTTTATTTTGATAACACAACACAAGATATGTGTCCCAGGTGTGTACACATCGTAGGAATATCAGTAATTATATGGCCCCGTGGAGATGGCCGCCTCCGTGCGGACTTCGGGAAAATGGCGCTGCAATGGCCTATATAAGGGCAGAAGCGTCATGGCGTCGTATCACATCCCCCTGAGGAAGCCACGTGACCCTGTGGCGTAACGCGTAGGGGAGGGGCTCTGACGTCACGACGCCACAACTAGCGGAACGGCGAGTACTGTCTTTGTGCGAGGGCACACATATTAACAAACGCTCTGTATTGATTTTGGAAATGTGAGTTTGAACTTGTCAGGAGACGCATTAAAACCTTTTTGAAAGATATAAGCACCATGTGGGGATCTCTTTTCTCTTTCATGGCCTAAAACGGAGGACCAAAAGGGGAGGAAGAGGTGATAAGGGATAGACCCCACACCACAGGAGGGGAGATATCCATACCCATTCATCCAGCCCTCACAATTCGGAAGGAACTGGGAGGCCATCTAGTGGAAGGAAAGCAACACCGCAGTCTACTATAACAACAATAGACTTTCCATACATCTGCATGAATTGGGACGTTTTATCTTATTTCAAATAAGGATTAGAAGCATATAGTCCTAATCACCGCTTCAGGTTGCACAAGTGTAGTGATTACTATATATTAATTGCACAGCTTTGCATCATTATATATTTTTTTAGATATAATTAAGTATTGCACTTTATCATATATATATTTTTCACTGTTTTGGGCAATATTTGCACACTTTGCACATGCACAATTTTTGCACATTTCATATTTTTTTCTAATATGGTTTGAACAAAGAGGCTTTTCTTTGATTCACTTGATTTGAGGCACATTATACCATATATTTTATAATATTAAACACATTGTTTTTAGTTATTTATTATTAATTTGCAGCACTGGGCATGATTTAATTTAAGTTATATTATATTATTATGAGATAATATTCATTTATTTTCATTTATATTTATTTATCTAATTTATTATATTTTACAACACATCATATATCACTAAATTATATTTTGAGGAGCGCGACACAAATAATACTTTATTTTGCTTATTTATACACATTTATTTGAGTATGTGTTTTATGTGTTGATGCACCATTATATTTTAAATAATTAATTGTAAGCACTTTTATGTCACCATAGTAGCTCACAAGTACACACCCCTATAAAATCAGTATCACATAAACTCATTCCACTTGTTCAGAGAAACTATGGAGGTATTCTCATATTTGGAAAATAAAAATTTAAATATGGAAAATATTTTTAAAGGAGAAGAAAGCCCAGATAATAATATCAATATGCTATTTAGAAAGATTGGACATACTATGGATAAAAAAGTAAATACATGGTGGGATATCATGACCATGCAAAAATACATTCAAGAGAAAATGATCCCTAGAAAATTAAGGTGGGAATTACCGATAGCTGATGGATTAACAGAAGAAGAAGATATTAAGGAGTGGTATGATTTCTTTAGTGAGAAGGGGATGGAGGTCCTACACTTTCTCATTAAAAGAAAGCAAAGGAAAATAAGGAAGATAGAAACAACCATTCAGGAGTATAAAGATAAGATTGAAACGCTTAAAGGGAATCCAAACTTTGATAAACTCATGAATGAATTAAATAAAAATGTTCAGAAAAAAGATCTAGAGAATCAAACAAAGAAAGGGAAAAAATTCCAAAAAGTATATCAAGATTATCAACAAAAGAGAGTCTTTAAATGGCAAACAACGCTAATTCCAAATGAAGTGAGATCCACAGAGACCACACCAGAGAAATCAGTAGATATACCTCCTAAAAAGAAAAAAGAATTAGATTTCAAAACACCAGCAAAATATACCCCAAAAGGAGAGCAAAGGGAAAACAAACAACAGAACTATCACAATCACACACCATATCAATACAGGGGTCCAAATAACCATTGGAAACAGAATTATAATCAACAAAGAGGACCACCACAATACCCACCACAAGGGGGCAGACCCTATTACAATCACAATTACAATAGGGGCTATCAACCAAGAGGACCATACCATAATTATAGACAAGGAGATTACAATGCAGTTAACCATGGGAATTATGTATACGAACAACACCCACCCAAACCACAAAGACCCCAATATTACAACAGACCAGAACACAAACCCTACATTTTACCTCAATACAATAGCTATTCGCCATTGGCATCACCGGCTCCTGATATGTCTATACCAAACCCTTTTTTAGGGTGGAGTCAATATCCCCATATGGAACGAGGGGAAATAAAAGGGCAGCCAACAGGAGAGGGTGTAGAGGAGGAAGAAGGAACAAACAAAAAAAGAAGGAGAGACTAAAGGGAGAAGGAATTTTTAATATTAGTGGCATCCCCTTAGAAAAGGAAGAAATTCACACATTAGATAAAGGCCTCAAATATGCACCCATTCGAGGCCTTAACAAATTTGATACATATGTAAGTATACACAAGATGATAAGGAATTTAAATCTCAAAAAATATTATGCTCAAAATCCCATCACTAAAAACCACTCGGGAGAACAGGAAAACACACATTACACCACCCTTAGGAATAAATTGACTTTCAATCCTAAAATTACTGACAATAAGTACATAGATGTTTTTAAAAAACTAGTTGTTGAAGATTTGGAAGCTTTACAAATAAAAACATATAGAGAAGATAAGGTCTTACAAAAAGGTGTTAAGAGTTTGGAAAAAAAGAAAAATATAGTGATCAGACCCGCGGATAAGGGAGGGGGAATAGTGGTCATGTCTAAGGACCAATATGAAAACACCATGTCAAATATATTAAGTGATACATCAACATACAAAAAGTTGGATAGTGACCCCACAAAGGCATATAAGAAAGAACTGGTTAAATTAATACAATATGGTAGCATGAAGGGAATATTGAACAAAAAAGAAGAAAAATACTTGATACCATCAATATGTAAATTACCCATTATATATGCAGTACCAAAAATACATAAAGATAGCAAAAACCCTCCAGGACGACCAATTATTAATGGGATAGATTCAATGACATCTAGGTTAGGTGAATACATCGATATCCACTTACAGCCATTAGTTGAAAAAACTACAGCATACCTTAAAGATACAAGACATATAATTCAGTTGACTCAGAACATGAAGGCAAATAAAAATACACTACTAAGCACAGCAGATGTCTCATCCCTATACACCAATATAAACCATGAAGGAGCAATAGAGGCAGCTAAATGGGCATTGAAAGATGACACTGCAACCTCCAAAAAACATAGAAGGTTCATTATCAAATGCCTCAAGTTTTGCCTATACCATAATTACTTTTGGTATAGTGACGAATACTTTTTGCAAATAAGAGGAGTTGCTATGGGCGCTAAGTTCGCCCCTAGCATTGCCAACCTATACATGGCAAAATGGGAGGAGGAATACATATATAGGAATCTGAGAAAAGAAATACAAATATATAGTAGGTATATTGATGATATTGTCCTAATATGGGATGGCAATAAGGAAGATTTAGAGGACTTTTATGAGAACCTTAATAAGAATGAAAATAATATAATTCTGAGTTGGAATATAAACGAAGTGGCTGTAAACTTTTTGGATATATTAATGGTAAAAGAAGGAAATACAATATATACAAAAAACTCTTTCAAACAAACAGATCGAAATGCCTATATACCAACCACCAGTTGCCACTATCGGCCTTGGATTAACAATATGCCTAAGGGTCAATTTATAAGACTTAAAAGAAATTGTACTAAAGAAATTGATTATAGAGCACAAAGTGAAGTATTAAAGCAAAGACTCATAGATAAAGGATATGCACCGGATAAAATAGAGATTGAAAGAAATACGGTAGGCCATATGGATAGAGACATGATGTTAAGGGATAAACCCAAGACAAGCACAAAAAATATTGAGGTACCAGTAGTTTTGGGTTATAATAAACAATACAAAGCGGTACAAAATATCATTTCCAAACATTGGAAAATTTTGAAGTTAGATAAGCACTTAAAAGATATAATACCTGATAAACCGAAATACATATACAAGAAAGCACCAAATCTGAGAGACAGATTAGTAAAAAATATTTTGGAACCTCCACATTCTAAAATTACCAGTTTATTTCAGGGTGTAGGTTTTTACACATGTGGACGTTGCTACAGTTGCAGCAGGGTTCGGAATAACCCTAGGCGTAGATATACATTTAGCAACACTGTTAACAACAAAGAATACAAGATCAAACAATTCATCTCGTGTGATACAAAAGGAGTCATTTACGCTTTAAAATGCCCCTGCAATCTTATATATATAGGTAGAACTAAAAGAGCTTTGAAAGAAAGGATAAAAGAACACGTGTACAATATAAATAGAGGTTATAAGTACCATCACGTATCACAACACTTTCGCCTATTTCATAACTCAGATGCTTCCCTGTTACAATTTTGGGGAATAGAGAGGCACATTAAGCACTGGAGAGGGGACAACTTAATCAGAGAAATTAGCAAGAAGGAGTCTAAATGGATATACGAAATGAATTGTTTGGATCCAAAAGGCCTAAATAAGGAATTTGACTTATCTTGTTTCATTAGTAATTATTAATGAAGAGTACATTACTTCAGGAGATTTAGATAGATATATAACACTAACAGCATGCCGTGATGGTTGCGGACATATTTTTTGGGTGGATGGGTGTATATACGCAAGCGCAATATTTTCGCGTCATTTATCCATTTTAAAGTGGTGTACTGACGGTGATGATTCATCAGATTATCATCTTTAAATAAAGAAATATCTCCTACATCATATATGGTTTCCATATGTAGGGGGTAAACTAATATCCACTATAAAAATACAGTATTATATCCATACATGAATGGTGATAGAATTAAATGACCAGTTAGTAAGGGGATCAAATCACTATATAATTTTAGATAATACATTAATCTTTGATATTAGTTTTAATATTTGGCATTTATATTATTTAATATTTTCAATTTTATTTTCACATTTATTTTTATTTTTATTTTTATTATTATTATTTTTATTTATATTTATTTACATTTTTCTACATATATTTTTTTAGTTTTTAGTTTTTATTTTTTAGTTTTTATTTTATTTTTTATTTTATTTTATTTTATTTTATCTTATTCTATTTTTATTTTTATATTTATTTTTTTTTATTATTATTATTTTTATTTTTATTTTTACTTTCATCTGTATATATTTATTTTCATCTGTATTTTTATTTATATTTAATTCTATATGTATATTCACTTTTATTTTTATTTTATTCTATTTTATTTTATTTTATTTCATTTTATTTTATTTTATTTATATAATTATTTGGTACAAAATTTCACTTTATAATATATTTACACATAAATATGCACATTATTTTTAATTATTTTTTTCACCCTCTGTAATAAACTAAATAAGTTCCCTCTCATATTAATATTATTTTAAAAAAACATTGATTAAAAAGTTTTTTAAATTTTACATGGTGGCACTACTAGTGCCATGATTACCAATACGTTTAAATAAAGGTTTTAGTTTATATAAATTTGTGTATTTGATGGTGCCCGGCCCAATCACAGTACTAGTGACATTGAGTCAGAGTAAAAGGCTGTTTATTTATGTTTATTTTGATAACACAACACAAGATATGTGTCCCAGGTGTGTACACATCGTAGGAATATCAGTAATTATATGGCCCCGTGGAGATGGCCGCCTCCGTGCGGACTTCGGGAAAATGGCGCTGCAATGGCCTATATAAGGGCAGAAGCGTCATGGCGTCGTATCACATCCCCCTGAGGAAGCCACGTGACCCTGTGGCGTAACGCGTAGGGGAGGGGCTCTGACGTCACGACGCCACAACTAGCGGAACGGCGAGTACTGTCTTTGTGCGAGGGCACACATATTAACAAACGCTCTGTATTGATTTTGGAAATGTGAGTTTGAACTTGTCAGGAGACGCATTAAAACCTTTTTGAAAGATATAAGCACCATGTGGGGATCTCTTTTCTCTTTCATGGCCTAAAACGGAGGACCAAAAGGGGAGGAAGAGGTGATAAGGGATAGACCCCACACCACAGGAGGGGAGATATCCATACCCATTCATCCAGCCCTCACAATTCGGAAGGAACTGGGAGGCCATCTAGTGGAAGGAAAGCAACACCGCAGTCTACTATAACAACAATAGACTTTCCATACATCTGCATGAATTGGGACGTTTTATCTTATTTCAAATAAGGATTAGAAGCATATAGTCCTAATCACCGCTTCAGGTTGCACAAGTGTAGTGATTACTATATATTAATTGCACAGCTTTGCATCATTATATATTTTTTTAGATATAATTAAGTATTGCACTTTATCATATATATATTTTTCACTGTTTTGGGCAATATTTGCACACTTTGCACATGCACAATTTTTGCACATTTCATATTTTTTTCTAATATGGTTTGAACAAAGAGGCTTTTCTTTGATTCACTTGATTTGAGGCACATTATACCATATATTTTATAATATTAAACACATTGTTTTTAGTTATTTATTATTAATTTGCAGCACTGGGCATGATTTAATTTAAGTTATATTATATTATTATGAGATAATATTCATTTATTTTCATTTATATTTATTTATCTAATTTATTATATTTTACAACACATCATATATCACTAAATTATATTTTGAGGAGCGCGACACAAATAATACTTTATTTTGCTTATTTATACACATTTATTTGAGTATGTGTTTTATGTGTTGATGCACCATTATATTTTAAATAATTAATTGTAAGCACTTTTATGTCACCATAGTAGCTCACAAGTACACACCCCTATAAAATCAGTATCACATAAACTCATTCCACTTGTTCAGAGAAACTATGGAGGTATTCTCATATTTGGAAAATAAAAATTTAAATATGGAAAATATTTTTAAAGGAGAAGAAAGCCCAGATAATAATATCAATATGCTATTTAGAAAGATTGGACATACTATGGATAAAAAAGTAAATACATGGTGGGATATCATGACCATGCAAAAATACATTCAAGAGAAAATGATCCCTAGAAAATTAAGGTGGGAATTACCGATAGCTGATGGATTAACAGAAGAAGAAGATATTAAGGAGTGGTATGATTTCTTTAGTGAGAAGGGGATGGAGGTCCTACACTTTCTCATTAAAAGAAAGCAAAGGAAAATAAGGAAGATAGAAACAACCATTCAGGAGTATAAAGATAAGATTGAAACGCTTAAAGGGAATCCAAACTTTGATAAACTCATGAATGAATTAAATAAAAATGTTCAGAAAAAAGATCTAGAGAATCAAACAAAGAAAGGGAAAAAATTCCAAAAAGTATATCAAGATTATCAACAAAAGAGAGTCTTTAAATGGCAAACAACGCTAATTCCAAATGAAGTGAGATCCACAGAGACCACACCAGAGAAATCAGTAGATATACCTCCTAAAAAGAAAAAAGAATTAGATTTCAAAACACCAGCAAAATATACCCCAAAAGGAGAGCAAAGGGAAAACAAACAACAGAACTATCACAATCACACACCATATCAATACAGGGGTCCAAATAACCATTGGAAACAGAATTATAATCAACAAAGAGGACCACCACAATACCCACCACAAGGGGGCAGACCCTATTACAATCACAATTACAATAGGGGCTATCAACCAAGAGGACCATACCATAATTATAGACAAGGAGATTACAATGCAGTTAACCATGGGAATTATGTATACGAACAACACCCACCCAAACCACAAAGACCCCAATATTACAACAGACCAGAACACAAACCCTACATTTTACCTCAATACAATAGCTATTCGCCATTGGCATCACCGGCTCCTGATATGTCTATACCAAACCCTTTTTTAGGGTGGAGTCAATATCCCCATATGGAACGAGGGGAAATAAAAGGGCAGCCAACAGGAGAGGGTGTAGAGGAGGAAGAAGGAACAAACAAAAAAAGAAGGAGAGACTAAAGGGAGAAGGAATTTTTAATATTAGTGGCATCCCCTTAGAAAAGGAAGAAATTCACGCATTAGATAAAGGCCTCAAATATGCACCCATTCGAGGCCTTAACAAATTTGATACATATGTAAGTATACACAAGATGATAAGGAATTTAAATCTCAAAAAATATTATGCTCAAAATCCCATCACTAAAAACCACTCGGGAGAACAGGAAAACACACATTACACCACCCTTAGGAATAAATTGACTTTCAATCCTAAAATTACTGACAATAAGTACATAGATGTTTTTAAAAAACTAGTTGTTGAAGATTTGGAAGCTTTACAAATAAAAACATATAGAGAAGATAAGGTCTTACAAAAAGGTGTTAAGAGTTTGGAAAAAAAGAAAAATATAGTGATCAGACCCGCGGATAAGGGAGGGGGAATAGTGGTCATGTCTAAGGACCAATATGAAAACACCATGTCAAATATATTAAGTGATACATCAACACACAAAAAGTTGGATAGTGACCCCACAAAGGCATATAAGAAAGAACTGGTTAAATTAATACAATATGGTAGCATGAAGGGAATATTGAACAAAAAAGAAGAAAAATACTTGATACCATCAATATGTAAATTACCCATTATATATGCAGTACCAAAAATACATAAAGATAGCAAAAACCCTCCAGGACGACCAATTATTAATGGGATAGATTCAATGACATCTAGGTTAGGTGAATACATCGATATCCACTTACAGCCATTAGTTGAAAAAACTACAGCATACCTTAAAGATACAAGACATATAATTCAGTTGACTCAGAACATGAAGGCAAATAAAAATACACTACTAAGCACAGCAGATGTCTCATCCCTATACACCAATATAAACCATGAAGGAGCAATAGAGGCAGCTAAATGGGCATTGAAAGATGACACTGCAACCTCCAAAAAACATAGAAGGTTCATTATCAAATGCCTCAAGTTTTGCCTATACCATAATTACTTTTGGTATAGTGACGAATACTTTTTGCAAATAAGAGGAGTTGCTATGGGCGCTAAGTTCGCCCCTAGCATTGCCAACCTATACATGGCAAAATGGGAGGAGGAATACATATATAGGAATCTGAGAAAAGAAATACAAATATATAGTAGGTATATTGATGATATTGTCCTAATATGGGATGGCAATAAGGAAGATTTAGAGGACTTTTATGAGAACCTTAATAAGAATGAAAATAATATAATTCTGAGTTGGAATATAAACGAAGTGGCTGTAAACTTTTTGGATATATTAATGGTAAAAGAAGGAAATACAATATATACAAAAAACTCTTTCAAACAAACAGATCGAAATGCCTATATACCAACCACCAGTTGCCACTATCGGCCTTGGATTAACAATATGCCTAAGGGTCAATTTATAAGACTTAAAAGAAATTGTACTAAAGAAATTGATTATAGAGCACAAAGTGAAGTATTAAAGCAAAGACTCATAGATAAAGGATATGCACCGGATAAAATAGAGATTGAAAGAAATACGGTAGGCCATATGGATAGAGACATGATGTTAAGGGATAAACCCAAGACAAGCACAAAAAATATTGAGGTACCAGTAGTTTTGGGTTATAATAAACAATACAAAGCGGTACAAAATATCATTTCCAAACATTGGAAAATTTTGAAGTTAGATAAGCACTTAAAAGATATAATACCTGATAAACCGAAATACATATACAAGAAAGCACCAAATCTGAGAGACAGATTAGTAAAAAATATTTTGGAACCTCCACATTCTAAAATTACCAGTTTATTTCAGGGTGTAGGTTTTTACACATGTGGACGTTGCTACAGTTGCAGCAGGGTTCGGAATAACCCTAGGCGTAGATATACATTTAGCAACACTGTTAACAACAAAGAATACAAGATCAAACAATTCATCTCGTGTGATACAAAAGGAGTCATTTACGCTTTAAAATGCCCCTGCAATCTTATATATATAGGTAGAACTAAAAGAGCTTTGAAAGAAAGGATAAAAGAACACGTGTACAATATAAATAGAGGTTATAAGTACCATCACGTATCACAACACTTTCGCCTATTTCATAACTCAGATGCTTCCCTGTTACAATTTTGGGGAATAGAGAGGCACATTAAGCACTGGAGAGGGGACAACTTAATCAGAGAAATTAGCAAGAAGGAGTCTAAATGGATATACGAAATGAATTGTTTGGATCCAAAAGGCCTAAATAAGGAATTTGACTTATCTTGTTTCATTAGTAATTATTAATGAAGAGTACATTACTTCAGGAGATTTAGATAGATATATAACACTAACAGCATGCCGTGATGGTTGCGGACATATTTTTTGGGTGGATGGGTGTATATACGCAAGCGCAATATTTTCGCGTCATTTATCCATTTTAAAGTGGTGTACTGACGGTGATGATTCATCAGATTATCATCTTTAAATAAAGAAATATCTCCTACATCATATATGGTTTCCATATGTAGGGGGTAAACCAATATCCACTATAAAAATACAGTATTATATCCATACATGAATGGTGATAGAATTAAATGACCAGTTAGTAAGGGGATCAAATCACTATATAATTTTAGATAATACATTAATCTTTGATATTAGTTTTAATATTTGGCATTTATATTATTTAATATTTTCAATTTTATTTTCACATTTATTTTTATTTTTATTTTTATTATTATTATTTTTATTTATATTTATTTACATTTTTCTACATATATTTTTTTAGTTTTTAGTTTTTATTTTTTAGTTTTTATTTTATTTTTTATTTTATTTTATTTTATTTTATCTTATTCTATTTTTATTTTTATATTTATTTTTTTTTATTATTATTATTTTTATTTTTATTTTTACTTTCATCTGTATATATTTATTTTCATCTGTATTTTTATTTATATTTAATTCTATATGTATATTCACTTTTATTTTTATTTTATTCTATTTTATTTTATTTTATTTCATTTTATTTTATTTTATTTATATAATTATTTGGTACAAAATTTCACTTTATAATATATTTACACATAAATATGCACATTATTTTTAATTATTTTTTTCACCCTCTGTAATAAACTAAATAAGTTCCCTCTCATATTAATATTATTTTAAAAAAACATTGATTAAAAAGTTTTTTAAATTTTACATGGTGGCACTACTAGTGCCATGATTACCAATACGTTTAAATAAAGGTTTTAGTTTATATAAATTTGTGTATTTGATGGTGCCCGGCCCAATCACAGTACTAGTGACATTGAGTCAGAGTAAAAGGCTGTTTATTTATGTTTATTTTGATAACACAACACAAGATATGTGTCCCAGGTGTGTACACATCGTAGGAATATCAGTAATTATATGGCCCCGTGGAGATGGCCGCCTCCGTGCGGACTTCGGGAAAATGGCGCTGCAATGGCCTATATAAGGGCAGAAGCGTCATGGCGTCGTATCACATCCCCCTGAGGAAGCCACGTGACCCTGTGGCGTAACGCGTAGGGGAGGGGCTCTGACGTCACGACGCCACAACTAGCGGAACGGCGAGTACTGTCTTTGTGCGAGGGCACACATATTAACAAACGCTCTGTATTGATTTTGGAAATGTGAGTTTGAACTTGTCAGGAGACGCATTAAAACCTTTTTGAAAGATATAAGCACCATGTGGGGATCTCTTTTCTCTTTCATGGCCTAAAACGGAGGACCAAAAGGGGAGGAAGAGGTGATAAGGGATAGACCCCACACCACAGGAGGGGAGATATCCATACCCATTCATCCAGCCCTCACAATTCGGAAGGAACTGGGAGGCCATCTAGTGGAAGGAAAGCAACACCGCAGTCTACTATAACAACAATAGACTTTCCATACATCTGCATGAATTGGGACGTTTTATCTTATTTCAAATAAGGATTAGAAGCATATAGTCCTAATCACCGCTTCAGGTTGCACAAGTGTAGTGATTACTATATATTAATTGCACAGCTTTGCATCATTATATATTTTTTTAGATATAATTAAGTATTGCACTTTATCATATATATATTTTTCACTGTTTTGGGCAATATTTGCACACTTTGCACATGCACAATTTTTGCACATTTCATATTTTTTTCTAATATGGTTTGAACAAAGAGGCTTTTCTTTGATTCACTTGATTTGAGGCACATTATACCATATATTTTATAATATTAAACACATTGTTTTTAGTTATTTATTATTAATTTGCAGCACTGGGCATGATTTAATTTAAGTTATATTATATTATTATGAGATAATATTCATTTATTTTCATTTATATTTATTTATCTAATTTATTATATTTTACAACACATCATATATCACTAAATTATATTTTGAGGAGCGCGACACAAATAATACTTTATTTTGCTTATTTATACACATTTATTTGAGTATGTGTTTTATGTGTTGATGCACCATTATATTTTAAATAATTAATTGTAAGCACTTTTATGTCACCATAGTAGCTCACAAGTACACACCCCTATAAAATCAGTATCACATAAACTCATTCCACTTGTTCAGAGAAACTATGGAGGTATTCTCATATTTGGAAAATAAAAATTTAAATATGGAAAATATTTTTAAAGGAGAAGAAAGCCCAGATAATAATATCAATATGCTATTTAGAAAGATTGGACATACTATGGATAAAAAAGTAAATACATGGTGGGATATCATGACCATGCAAAAATACATTCAAGAGAAAATGATCCCTAGAAAATTAAGGTGGGAATTACCGATAGCTGATGGATTAACAGAAGAAGAAGATATTAAGGAGTGGTATGATTTCTTTAGTGAGAAGGGGATGGAGGTCCTACACTTTCTCATTAAAAGAAAGCAAAGGAAAATAAGGAAGATAGAAACAACCATTCAGGAGTATAAAGATAAGATTGAAACGCTTAAAGGGAATCCAAACTTTGATAAACTCATGAATGAATTAAATAAAAATGTTCAGAAAAAAGATCTAGAGAATCAAACAAAGAAAGGGAAAAAATTCCAAAAAGTATATCAAGATTATCAACAAAAGAGAGTCTTTAAATGGCAAACAACGCTAATTCCAAATGAAGTGAGATCCACAGAGACCACACCAGAGAAATCAGTAGATATACCTCCTAAAAAGAAAAAAGAATTAGATTTCAAAACACCAGCAAAATATACCCCAAAAGGAGAGCAAAGGGAAAACAAACAACAGAACTATCACAATCACACACCATATCAATACAGGGGTCCAAATAACCATTGGAAACAGAATTATAATCAACAAAGAGGACCACCACAATACCCTCCACAAGGGGGCAGACCCTATTACAATCACAATTACAATAGGGGCTATCAACCAAGAGGACCATACCATAATTATAGACAAGGAGATTACAATGCAGTTAACCATGGGAATTATGTATACGAACAACACCCACCCAAACCACAAAGACCCCAATATTACAACAGACCAGAACACAAACCCTACATTTTACCTCAATACAATAGCTATTCGCCATTGGCATCACCGGCTCCTGATATGTCTATACCAAACCCTTTTTTAGGGTGGAGTCAATATCCCCATATGGAACGAGGGGAAATAAAAGGGCAGCCAACAGGAGAGGGTGTAGAGGAGGAAGAAGGAACAAACAAAAAAAGAAGGAGAGACTAAAGGGAGAAGGAATTTTTAATATTAGTGGCATCCCCTTAGAAAAGGAAGAAATTCACGCATTAGATAAAGGCCTCAAATATGCACCCATTCGAGGCCTTAACAAATTTGATACATATGTAAGTATACACAAGATGATAAGGAATTTAAATCTCAAAAAATATTATGCTCAAAATCCCATCACTAAAAACCACTCGGGAGAACAGGAAAACACACATTACACCACCCTTAGGAATAAATTGACTTTCAATCCTAAAATTACTGACAATAAGTACATAGATGTTTTTAAAAAACTAGTTGTTGAAGATTTGGAAGCTTTACAAATAAAAACATATAGAGAAGATAAGGTCTTACAAAAAGGTGTTAAGAGTTTGGAAAAAAAGAAAAATATAGTGATCAGACCCGCGGATAAGGGAGGGGGAATAGTGGTCATGTCTAAGGACCAATATGAAAACACCATGTCAAATATATTAAGTGATACATCAACATACAAAAAGTTGGATAGTGACCCCACAAAGGCATATAAGAAAGAACTGGTTAAATTAATACAATATGGTAGCATGAAGGGAATATTGAACAAAAAAGAAGAAAAATACTTGATACCATCAATATGTAAATTACCCATTATATATGCAGTACCAAAAATACATAAAGATAGCAAAAACCCTCCAGGACGACCAATTATTAATGGGATAGATTCAATGACATCTAGGTTAGGTGAATACATCGATATCCACTTACAGCCATTAGTTGAAAAAACTACAGCATACCTTAAAGATACAAGACATATAATTCAGTTGACTCAGAACATGAAGGCAAATAAAAATACACTACTAAGCACAGCAGATGTCTCATCCCTATACACCAATATAAACCATGAAGGAGCAATAGAGGCAGCTAAATGGGCATTGAAAGATGACACTGCAACCTCCAAAAAACATAGAAGGTTCATTATCAAATGCCTCAAGTTTTGCCTATACCATAATTACTTTTGGTATAGTGACGAATACTTTTTGCAAATAAGAGGAGTTGCTATGGGCGCTAAGTTCGCCCCTAGCATTGCCAACCTATACATGGCAAAATGGGAGGAGGAATACATATATAGGAATCTGAGAAAAGAAATACAAATATATAGTAGGTATATTGATGATATTGTCCTAATATGGGATGGCAATAAGGAAGATTTAGAGGACTTTTATGAGAACCTTAATAAGAATGAAAATAATATAATTCTGAGTTGGAATATAAACGAAGTGGCTGTAAACTTTTTGGATATATTAATGGTAAAAGAAGGAAATACAATATATACAAAAAACTCTTTCAAACAAACAGATCGAAATGCCTATATACCAACCACCAGTTGCCACTATCGGCCTTGGATTAACAATATGCCTAAGGGTCAATTTATAAGACTTAAAAGAAATTGTACTAAAGAAATTGATTATAGAGCACAAAGTGAAGTATTAAAGCAAAGACTCATAGATAAAGGATATGCACCGGATAAAATAGAGATTGAAAGAAATACGGTAGGCCATATGGATAGAGACATGATGTTAAGGGATAAACCCAAGACAAGCACAAAAAATATTGAGGTACCAGTAGTTTTGGGTTATAATAAACAATACAAAGCGGTACAAAATATCATTTCCAAACATTGGAAAATTTTGAAGTTAGATAAGCACTTAAAAGATATAATACCTGATAAACCGAAATACATATACAAGAAAGCACCAAATCTGAGAGACAGATTAGTAAAAAATATTTTGGAACCTCCACATTCTAAAATTACCAGTTTATTTCAGGGTGTAGGTTTTTACACATGTGGACGTTGCTACAGTTGCAGCAGGGTTCGGAATAACCCTAGGCGTAGATATACATTTAGCAACACTGTTAACAACAAAGAATACAAGATCAAACAATTCATCTCGTGTGATACAAAAGGAGTCATTTACGCTTTAAAATGCCCCTGCAATCTTATATATATAGGTAGAACTAAAAGAGCTTTGAAAGAAAGGATAAAAGAACACGTGTACAATATAAATAGAGGTTATAAGTACCATCACGTATCACAACACTTTCGCCTATTTCATAACTCAGATGCTTCCCTGTTACAATTTTGGGGAATAGAGAGGCACATTAAGCACTGGAGAGGGGACAACTTAATCAGAGAAATTAGCAAGAAGGAGTCTAAATGGATATACGAAATGAATTGTTTGGATCCAAAAGGCCTAAATAAGGAATTTGACTTATCTTGTTTCATTAGTAATTATTAATGAAGAGTACATTACTTCAGGAGATTTAGATAGATATATAACACTAACAGCATGCCGTGATGGTTGCGGACATATTTTTTGGGTGGATGGGTGTATATACGCAAGCGCAATATTTTCGCGTCATTTATCCATTTTAAAGTGGTGTACTGACGGTGATGATTCATCAGATTATCATCTTTAAATAAAGAAATATCTCCTACATCATATATGGTTTCCATATGTAGGGGGTAAACCAATATCCACTATAAAAATACAGTATTATATCCATATATGAATGGTGATAGAATTAAATGACCAGTTAGTAAGGGGATCAAATCAATATATAATTTTAGATAATACATTAATCTTTGATATTAGTTTTAATATTTGGCATTTATATTATTTAATATTTTCAATTTTATTTTCACTTTTATTTTTATTATTATTATTATTTTTATTTATATTTATTTACATTTTTCTACATATATTTTTTTAGTTTTTATTTTTTATTTTTTAGTTTTTATTTTATTTTTTATTTTATTTTATTTTATTCTATTTGTATTTTTATATTTATATTTATTTTTATTATTATTATTTTTATTTTTATTTTTATTTTTACTTTCATCTGTATATATTTATTTTCATCTGTATTTTTATTTATATTTAATTCTATATGTATATTCACTTTTATTTTTATTTTATTCTATTTTATTTTATTTTATTTCATTTTATTTTATTTTATTTATATAATTATTTGGTACAAAATTTCACTTTATAATATATTTACACATAAATATGCACATTATTTTTAATTATTTTTTTCACCCTCTGTAATAAACTAAATAAGTTCCCTCTCATATTAATATTATTTTAAAAAAAACATTGATTAAAAAGTTTTTTAAATTTTACATGGTGGCACTACTAGTGCCATGATTACCAATACGTTTAAATAAAGGTTTTAGTTTATATAAATTTGTGTATTTGATGGTGCCCGGCCCAATCACAGTACTAGTGACATTGAGTCAGAGTAAAAGGCTGTTTATTTATGTTTATTTTGATAACACAACACAAGATATGTGTCCCAGGTGTGTACACATCGTAGGAATATCAGTAATTATATGGCCCCGTGGAGATGGCCGCCTCCGTGCGGACTTCGGGAAAATGGCGCTGCAATGGCCTATATAAGGGCAGAAGCGTCATGGCGTCGTATCACATCCCCCTGAGGAAGCCACGTGACCCTGTGGCGTAACGCGTAGGGGAGGGGCTCTGACGTCACGACGCCACAACTAGCGGAACGGCGAGTACTGTCTTTGTGCGAGGGCACACATATTAACAAACGCTCTGTATTGATTTTGGAAATGTGAGTTTGAACTTGTCAGGAGACGCATTAAAACCTTTTTGAAAGATATAAGCACCATGTGGGGATCTCTTTTCTCTTTCATGGCCTAAAACGGAGGACCAAAAGGGGAGGAAGAGGTGATAAGGGATAGACCCCACACCACAGGAGGGGAGATATCCATACCCATTCATCCAGCCCTCACAATTCGGAAGGAACTGGGAGGCCATCTAGTGGAAGGAAAGCAACACCGCAGTCTACTATAACAACAATAGACTTTCCATACATCTGCATGAATTGGGACGTTTTATCTTATTTCAAATAAGGATTAGAAGCATATAGTCCTAATCACCGCTTCAGGTTGCACAAGTGTAGTGATTACTATATATTAATTGCACAGCTTTGCATCATTATATATTTTTTTAGATATAATTAAGTATTGCACTTTATCATATATATATTTTTCACTGTTTTGGGCAATATTTGCACACTTTGCACATGCACAATTTTTGCACATTTCATATTTTTTTCTAATATGGTTTGAACAAAGAGGCTTTTCTTTGATTCACTTGATTTGAGGCACATTATACCATATATTTTATAATATTAAACACATTGTTTTTAGTTATTTATTATTAATTTGCAGCACTGGGCATGATTTAATTTAAGTTATATTATA
This sequence comes from Staurois parvus, assembly GCF_062004578.1. Classification (NCBI taxonomy): domain Eukaryota; kingdom Metazoa; phylum Chordata; class Amphibia; order Anura; family Ranidae; genus Staurois; species Staurois parvus. The sequence goes on from NW_028318265.1 coordinate 605,408, forward strand.
TTATTATGAGATAATATTCATTTATTTTCATTTATATTTATTTATCTAATTTATTATATTTTACAACACATCATATATCACTAAATTATATTTTGAGGAGCGCGACACAAATAATACTTTATTTTGCTTATTTATACACATTTATTTGAGTATGTGTTTTATGTGTTGATGCACCATTATATTTTAAATAATTAATTGTAAGCACTTTTATGTCACCATAGTAGCTCACAAGTACACACCCCTATAAAACCTATACCTTAAACACCTGCTCGGGCCGCATAGAGACTAGCGGCAGAAGAGCACAAAGATTCATCGCTTCTCCTGTCAGTGGGGATACGGAAATACCCTTACCGACGCTGATCGAATGTGATCAAATACCCAAACATAGAGATGAGATTCCTACCCCAGAAGCTGCATTTCACCAACCTCACCTAAGGCACCTAGCCAATGTTATCCCACCTATGGACATCAACGCCGAGATTCTACTCCTGCTCGGCAGAGATAATCTAAGGGTACACAAGGTGCGTCAACAGTGTAATGGTCCTGACTATGCACCATACGCCCAGAGACTGGACTTGGGATGGGTAATCATAGGAAATGTATGCTTAAATCAACCAAAAATCGACTCCTTCAAAACGTACATGCGTGCAGATGGACGCACAACTTGCATTAAGCCGTGTCCTCATCACTATGAGGTGAAAGAGAAGTCTCTAGGCCTCGTACAACTACCTGACGTCATTATTCCCCTCTTTGCCGACAACTTGGGGAGATCAGTCTTTCATACAACCAAGGACGACGATAAGGTAGCCTTGTCAGTAGAGGACAGAGAATTTGTCGAGATAATGGACAGTGAGTTCTTTAAAGACGAAACCAATCACTGGGTTTCTCCATTACCCTTCCGAGCTACCAGGGTAAGACTCCCGAACAACCGGGAACAAGCTCTGTCTAGATTTAACTCTTTTCAGCGTACCATGAACAGCAAGCCTGAAATGAAAGAACACATCGTCGCCTTTATGGATAAAATATTCCGTAACAACCATGCAGAACCAGCTCCATCCTTAAGGAAGAACGACAAGTGCTGCTACTTGCCTTCATTCGGAGTATATCATGCCACTAGACCTATGTCTGTAGGTTCCTTTACTAACTCTACTTGGCTTACAGGTCCGGAGTTTCTGCTAAGACAGGCGGACGAATGTGTACAGGAAGTTTTCAGCATCCAGGATCCGGATAATGATCCAGAAATCCGCGCTGAAGTTAGTGTATTGGTCACTGGAACAAAGCAAACCTCCAGCCTCGGTTGCCAGCGCTTTGAACGTTTCTCTAGTTGGATGAGACTCGTCAGGACTATCGCAAGGTTAGTGCACATTGCGAAATGTTATCACAATACTCACAAAGATAAGGATTGTCACGGTTGGCACGTCTGCCATTAACCCTTCTCTGCGGAGAACATCTCTCATAGTGAGTCCCTCATAATACGTCACGTCCAACAAGAGGAATTCAATGTAGAATGGAAGTGCTTATACAACAAACAGCAGATTCCAATAAAAAGCCCTCTTGCCAACTTAAATCCAGTTATTGACAGTTTTGGCTTGCTCAGAGTTGGTGGTCGTTTGAATCAAGCCCACCTAGGAGTTGCAGAACAAAATCCTCTCATCATTCCCAGCAAACACCATATCACCATCTTGCTGATCCGACACTACCACAAAAAGACTGAACACCAGGGCAGGCAAATCACTGAGGGCAAGTTACGGTCTGCTGGCTTTTGGATTATAGGTATGAAAAGACGTGTGGCCCAAGTATTGCATGACTGTGTTCACTGTCGCAAAGCTAGAGGAAAACAACTACACCAACAAATGGCTGATTTGCCTGCGGACAGACTATGTACAGAGCCGCCTTTCACCTACGTTGGCCTAGACGTCTTCGGGCCATGGATGGTGTCCGCACGCAGGACCCGTGGCGGTCACGCAAACAGTAAGCGTTGGGCTGTACTATTTACTTGCATGAGTGTGCGAGCCGTTCACTTAGAGGTCATAGAATCCATGGACACATCCAGCCTTATTAATGCCTTAAGACGGTTCTTCGCAATCAGAGGACCAGTGAAACAGTTGAGGTCTGACCGTGGAAGCAACTTCATTGGAGCCTGTAGAGAACTGAACATAGACACCAAATCCATTCAAGATCACTTGGCGGAAAAGGGTTGCACCTGGATTTTCAATCCTCCTCATAGTTCCCACATGGGGGGCTCCTGGGAGAGAATGATCGGAATCTCACGCAACATCTTGAATTCTATGTTGATGGATGTAAACTCTTCAAGACTCACACATGAGACTCTAGTCACCCTTCTCGCTGAAGTTTCAGCTATCATCAATTCTAGACCCCTCGTGCCAGTATCTATGGATCCTGAAACACCAACCGTACTGACTCCAGCTATCCTACTTACCCAAAAAACTGAGATTACACTAATGCCTAGTGGAGAATTTACTCATGCGAATATCTACCAAAAACACTGGAAACGTGTACAATACCTAGCTGATTACTTCTGGAACAGGTGGCGAAAGGAGTATCTCAATATTCTTCAAGGAAGAAGTAAGTGGCAACACCACAAACCAAACCTAAAAGAAGGTGACCTTGTGTTGATGAAGGAGCAACATACCGTACGGATTAATAAGAAAACAACAGCAGTGAGCGCTAATCCTGATAGCGGCTGAACACTCTAAGCAACCAATAAAACTTAAAAGCAATAACATAAAATAGTGCAGCGCTGAAATAGTGACAATATGACAAAAATTGTCCACTAAAAGTCTTGTTCATATGAACGTATCCAGTGTCAGATGTGAATTCAGAATTGGTGATCCGTGTGGAAATGGCTGGAAAACGCACTCAAAAGGCAGCTTTATTCAAAATAGTGATATCCAATTCAAAGCAGGCAGGTATCATACAGATGTGTCAGCAAGACAACTAACCCTGGCACTTCGAATAGTGGCCGCCGGGCCTCCACGTGGCTCCGGCGGCGTAGCGTCTCGACGTCCAGGCTCCTCCTTACGCGTTACAATGGTTCCATACCTCTGAAGATGTGCGTGCGCACGTAACGCGTAAGGAGGAGCCTGGACGTCGAGACGCTACGCCGCCGGAGCCACGTGGAGGCCCGGCGGCCACTATTCGAAGTGCCAGGGTTAGTTGTCTTGCTGACATATCTGTATGATACCTGCCTGCTTTGAATTGGATATCACTATTTTGAATAAAGCTGCCTTTTATGACCTACTTCACTATGGGTGTCCTTCCCTAAAACTCCCTTGAGGAGCTTTTGCTTGCAGAACCTGGAACTTGGAATTCTACTTCTAATCGAGAGAAGGAAGATCTGTTGCTGCATTTACGGAGGAGGGACCCACCATTCCTGTAACCGGACCAGCTTCACTTCCCTCTGGATTGATGACCCATGAGCTTTAAATGCACACTGCGTTTATGTGTCTTACTTCTGGTGAGTGCGTTTTCCAGCCATTTCCACACGGATCACCAATTCTGAATTCACATCTGACACTGGATACGTTCATATGAACAAGACTTTTAGTGGACAATTTTTGTCATATTGTCACTATTTCAGCGCTGCACTATTTTATGTTATACCGTACGGATTGACTGGCCTATGGGACTAACTACAAAGGTTCTTCCTAGCAAGGATGGCAAGGTCCGTAAAGTGGAGTTGAAGATCTACAGAAAGGGTGAGCTTAAAACGTTTGCAAGGCCAATTAACGAACTAATTTTGATACTACCCATCGAGAACATTCCCGCTGGGTGAACTCTACTGAACTTGAACTTTGTGGTTCTTCTCTATCCCAACTCGGAATCTACTATATTGTTATGTTTATTGCATTCTAACATGTTCTTTGTTACAGGTTGTTTTATATTTTATGGACATTCGTCCTAGTGAAATCCCTTATGGAATTTCAGACGGGGAGTGTGCTGTTCCCCTCATATTTGTTATTTAACTGTGCATTGTATTACCAATTCTTATTTCACCATGTTTGTTTCTATGTCTTGATCTGTTGCTGCCATCTGCTGGCCAGAATTTGCATGCTGCATGCCTTTGTTATAGCTAGTAAGTGTTTTCTCTGCTGGGTGTGGTTTTAGGCAGCCTTGGTCCTGGTCACTTCCTGCAGCCATTTTTTATGTGCTGTATAGCTGTGTGACAGGACATTCAATACCCTGGGCTTGTGAAGGCATCAGTTTTTGACCAGCAGTTAGCCTCAGGAAAGATATCACAGGACAGCATCAATACCTCTACTACCTTACAGTATTGTATCACTGTTTGTCGCTGTATTTTGGACCAAATAAACCCACACTGATTTCATTCCTGTGTATACGTTTGGATCCATCTAACCTGAACATCTGCCGGTCTGGTCTGCTCCACTGCTTGGATACGAAGGTAGGAAGTTACACAGCCATTATCAGTTATACCTTCATTCGCCTTCATGTGGGGACAGAACATACGCACAGGGTGCAGGTGTTCAGGAGCGCATTACGCACAGGGTGCAGGGGTTCAGGAGCGCATTACGCACAGGGTGCAGGGCTTCAGGAGCGCATTACACACAGGGTGCAGGGGTCCAGGAGCGCATTACGCACAGGGTGCAGGGGTCCAGCAGTGCATTACGCACAGGGTGCAGGGGTCCAGGAGCGCATTACGCACACGGTGCAGGGGTTCAGGAGTGCATTACGCACGAGGTGCAGGGGTTCAGGAGTGTATAACACAAAGAGTGGAAGGATTAAGGTGTTTGTTACCCCCTGAGGAAGCCACGTGACCCTGTGGCGTCAAGTGTAGGGGAGGAGCATATGACACCACATCGCTCCACATGTGAGGACTGAATGGTAACTTTATAGCTGATTTGCACCGCTGGCAGTTTTCATGCTAATTTATACATTGTTTTCTGGAAATGTGTGGTGCGCTTTTTTAATGCAAGTCAGAGGATTGGGGATTTTGGCATATTTTGTCTTCCCTGCGTGTGTGTGACTGGTCTCTATGTGGAGTGAGGTACAGGATTTCATTGACCAACGGAGGAAAGGAGAGGAGGCATTGGAGAGGAATTGGAGTCATTTGATCCACCTCAAGCAATAAATCTGGCTCCCCAGGGGGCACAAGCGTTCACTGATCATACAGTTATAGGAAGGTCAGTTTGATCCAGGTGAGAGCACATCCGGTAAAGGGTGATCACGGTGGTTTTTGAAGCTGAGAAGCACGCACCGGTGTCAATAACACAAGATATCAAGAGAAGCTTCACGTTTTTCAAATTGCTTGTTAATTCCGGACTTTAACCTTATGCACATTTATTTACAGTTTATAAGCACATCAGGCTTGTCTTGGATAATAAGATCATATTCTAATTTTGTAGTTTAATGATTGATGGGCATATCTATGGACATATTTACATACTGTATGTTTAGATAGTATGTTATTTTGAGGCATTTAAGCGCAGCACAGTAAATATTAATTTTTTCCACTTTAGCACATATTTATGGGACTGTGTATGGTGTCAGCAGTGTTTATTAATTTATGTTCATTTATTTCCACCACACATAACATCTCACAAGGCTATATTGATCTATAGCATATTTTTTTACACTCAGGATGCAGGGTTCAGGAGAGCATTACTCACAGGGTGCAAAGTTCAGGAGTGTTTTACACACAGGGTTCACCCTGCAACCCTGTCCATGTGCAGGGAACCCTGCATCCTGTGGGTTCACATGGAGTTTTCTCAGTTGATTTTCCTGGTTGATTTTAGAGATAGCATGCGGTCATAATTGCCTCCTCCCCATCAAATACAGTTTATTGCTGAGATTAGCGCTTTCACGCACTTTTTGTAATCCTTCCCACATTTCCTTAGCAGTTTCACACTTAAATATAGATTATTTGATAATATTCTATGCTAAGAGAGATTGTGCTGTAACCTTTCTGATATTTCTCTATCCACTAATCGGGTGTTCTGGCCTGACTTCATTTATATATTTCCACGTACCTTCTCTTATTAGCAGTATTTTCATCTCAAATTTCTGAGACTGGTAGTTCTGGTTTGCTAGATTTGCAAGTGAAATTTTGTTGCAGCTGTGTTACTAGCCATTTACCGCTAATCTAAGCCCTCCCCCGAAAATAAGACCTACCTCCACCAGGGACAGACTGACAACTCGGGCACTGCCCGAGGACCCGGGGTCACTGCAGGGCCCCATGCCAGGCTCAGTCCGTCCCTATATGTGCCGCTTCTGAAATAAGCAGAAGTTGAAGGGACAGACAGTGAGGCAGGCACTTCGGACACCTCCCCTCCTCGGAGTTTCAGCAGAGGGGCGGGTCCACATCCCTGCCACGGGTGCTGATGTCGGAGTGCTGGAGGGGCGGGCAGAGTATGTAGCAGGTAAGTATGTACCTCGACCCTGATGACAGCACTGCAGCTTCATGTCGTAGGTAGGGGGGAGGGGGGGGGGAGAAAGAGAGCAGAGAGAGAGAAGGCAGAGAGAGGTGGGCTTGCTTTAAAACGAACCTTTTTGTGGAGCTGGAGGAGAGATCAGTTAGGTTGCAAGCCGACGATCCCCGCAGGATGGATCGGATCTGCAGATTGGGGAGGATAATGGATCGGACTTCGATCCATTATGCTCAATCCGCAGATCCGATCCATCCTGCGGGGATCCTCGGAGGGGGTGTCACCAAGTGAATAAAAATAAATAAATGTCAATAAAAATAAGACCTACCCAAAAATAAGCCCCAGTGCATTTTTTTTTACCTAAAATTAATATAAGACACTGTGTTATTTTCGGGGAAACACGGTAGATGCAACCACAAACCTATAAACACCACCATCTACTGGTGGAAGAATATATCTCTACTGAATACTGATGTAGTACAAAATTACATGAACCTTGCAGGGGCGGACTGACAACTCATGGGGCCCCCGGGCAATAGGGGATCATGGGGCCCCTGTGTCCTTGCCCAAACTCAAAAAAGCCTATGAAAAAGGTACCAGGGGCATCTCATGGGGCCCACTACTGACCCCTGGCTCTCGGGCAGTGCCCGAGTTTCCAAATGGTCAGTCCGCCCCTGGAACCTTGTATTCCAATAGGGTCCCTCAGGGCTTTTTTTTTAGTTCGAACGTGGGGGATGCAGTTCCAGCACCTCCAACAATGAATGTATGTAATAGCAAGGGGTGCTGGGGTGTGCTGGAGAGCCTATTGATGCTGGCTGCTGAGGGATCTATTGTTGCTGGAGAAGATTTATTTTTGCAAGGGGTGCTGGAGAGCCTATTGATGCTGGCAGCTGAGAGATCTATTGTTGCTGGAGAAGATCGATTTTTGTGGAGGGGGGGGGTCTGTTGTTGGGAGGTCTGTTGTTGCTGGTGGGGGATATATTGTTGCTGGGGCTGGGTCTTATGATGCTGGGTGGTCAATTGCTGCTGGGAGGGATCTACTGTTGAGGGAAGAGTCAGTTGTTGCTGGCTGCTGGGAGATCTGTTGTTGCTGCTGGGAGTCTATTGTTGCTAGGGTAGATTTATTGTTGCTGGAGGGGTATTTTGTTATGGGGGGTCCATTGTTGGTGGGAAGGTCTACTGTTGCTGGGTGGATCTATTTTCGCTGTATTTTCACTCTATTTTCATTACCAAATTCCATAAATTTACTTAGCACCACAAAATTATATTTGTGTCTGTATTCTATAAAAGAATCAGTACTGGGAGGAGGGTAGGGGGTTGAACCAAGGAACGGTGCTAGGAGGTGGGTAGGGGGCGAAGATTGGAAGAACAGCTCCAGGCATGAGTGAAACCAGTCAAGGAATGCTAAAGCTTTTCAGAAAATGCTGCAGCTCTGCTGAAATCATAGAGCCCCTCAGTTTATCTTCTGCTGGTGTTTGATAGCCAGGGGCTATCGACAATACGACGCGTCGGGGAGATTGACTTCAGTGTTTATTTAACTTTCCAAAAAAATCAGCAGGTTTCACACAAAGTTTTTCAGTAGGTCTGCAGGCTCTTGTCACATGACTGTATGCTGTGCAACCTTCCTCTCAAGTGTCTCCAGTGTGTGTGGGAGGAGCTGCAGTCGGCTGAAAGACGGGGTGAAGCTGGAGCCCCAGAACATGTAAAAAGGATGAAACAGACAGCCCTGAGGTTTCAAGTTGGAAAATTCTCAGCCTCACCAACCGAAGTCCATTTGTTTCATGCTCCTCCCACCACCAATTAAGACCTTTTATTATTGCAGTTGTTGTAATTGTACCATCGACTTTTCTATCTGCCACAAACTTCCAGAAGATCGGTTAAATATGGCAAACAGATCCTGCGCAGCAGGCAGTGAGGAGGCCGGTCCGTCGCTCTCCGTCGCCATCTCACTTACGCCATCCGCTCCTCCTAATTGAACGAATCGCCGTTTCATTATCCTATTATCCTATAAAACAAAAGGGCCGTCTGGATCACATTAGCGGTCATTTCTCATAAAGACACATTATTGATCCGACTTCCAACCGTAAGCATTAAAAATCGCCCGGCGCAGAGCCAGTCACACACGCCGTGGCCTGAAGAATTAAAGGTGAATTAAATGTGACAGCGCTGAATTTGCAGGCACAAAACGAGCGGCAATTTATATGCAAAATGAAATGCTTTATGAAAATTTCCTCTATTTTCTCGTGGAGATTTGGGGAAGAGATCGCGCTACACGCCGCTTCTGCTAATATGGCTCTTCTTAAATATTAGAGAGTAGCGGCAGAAGAGGCGCTTTGATGTATAAGTAATCTCATTAAGTGATGAGCGCCGAGTAGAGACTTCTGCTCTTCTATTCTTATTTTACAAAGTAATTTCCACCCCAGAGGGTCAAATTTCCCCGACAAATTCTTAATTACCGAGCTGCAACACAAGACGACGGTATTTGTGCATAATTCTGGTATATTCCCGCGAGACGGTTAACTAGTCTTAGCGAGCATTTCGTTTGGCCCCGCTCACTGAACTCTGTAATTAGATAATACTTTTGATGATCGTACATTTGAAGTCTTAATCCGTTTCATTTTCCGGGTCTCTTGTATTTCCCAGGAAAATGACCGTCGCTTATTAAATAACCCCCCATAATCTGCGCGGCCACCGCGCTCTTATATTTTCTCTCTTTTGTGAAATATTCCAAGGATCAAAGCCACCATCAATGAAAGAGCTTGTTAAATGCAATTTAATATTCACCATTCGCCGCGCAGACTGCGTCGCTAATTAATTGTGTAATAAATTCAGCGTTACGTGACAATCAAACAGCGTTGGTTTTTTTCTAGCCGCAATGGCTGTTTACCTCTTCTATAATTAATTCTCAGTTGGGGCAGCTGCTGGTGGCACCGTATACACTACTTATAGGTGACAAGAGCTGCGATTTTATCTTTGTCACGTAGGAAGAAATCAGAGGATGCAAGAAAAGTGTGAAACAAATTTAATTAGTGCGATCTTGACGTCTTTTCTTATAGAGCGATGGTAGTATACTAATTATCAATCGACAAAAGCCACTTTCTACAAGTGTTGTTTAAAGAAACATCACAATATCACCATCTTATTTATACATTTTTCACAATATCACAAGACGCCATAAAGCAATGACAGTCTGTCTGCAGATATAAAGGTCCAATATTTAGTGTAATATTCACAAATCACAGAAAGGCTAAAGTTTTTTTTTTTTTTACATAAACAACCAATCATTCCAAGCTTACTGCTGTGCACCATGCAGTGCCAGGACAAGGTCATCCAGAGCCCAAGGCAAAGATGCCAAACTGTCCCCCCCCCTTCCCCGATCATGATGTGCAAGTCTAAGGGATCCTACGCTATGCCCAGCAGTCACTCACTTGTCAAAATCACTGCCACTGTCACTATTCCTGTCATGCACCCCCATGCCTACAATAAACCATTGCGCCCAGGGCAGCCGCCCCTTTCGCCCACCCTTTGTACTGGCCCTGTCACCATGGCTCAGTCAGACACAGGTCAAAGAATTGATTAAAAAATAGAAGCTTTTATGTCCATGCCTTGTGATCAGAATATGATAAGTCTGAATTTCAGAATGATAAAGTTTTTATCCTATGAACCAACAGGAACATTTCCTTTCTGGGCACCTTGTATGACATGCTGATCACATGGCTTTGTTGCTAAAGAAAGCCATGTCACAGAGATGGGGCGTTCAAGTTATGAGCACTGAGAGGTCTTGGCTTTAAGGGTTCATTCAGAGCAGTGCTGACACCCATAGTCTGTGAAGGAGTGCCTTGTTTATGCATTTTTGGCCGCTAGGTGCTGCATGTAGGCAGCCTAGCAGTGTCTGTTGGGATGCAGAGGGTGCACAGACACAACCGGTTGTCCCAATTTGATGGCCATGTCCCGATTTGAGCGGCCAGACACAGACTGTTTTTACTTCTGGGTCATTCACCTGCACTGCTGTCAAATTGGGTTCAGCTGTGTTTGTGCAGCCACTGCATCCCAATAGACCCAAATGGGATTCCTGTATGCAGCACCTGGCGGCTAAAGCCACATAAACAGGACTACTGATGACAGCTTCCATCTGAAGCAGTCCACCACAGACAATACATTTCTTCTAGTTGAAATGTAGGAGCTTGGCCTTTTTGCATACTATCAGTTCGCCAGGTCCGAAGAGCACATTTTTTGATGTGCTCAAATGAACGGGCTGCTTTAACGCAACACACGTTAACTCGCAGCATAATGTGTATAAACGTGTGTGAGCTAAAGTAGTGGAACAAAGCAGAGCTCCAGTATTAATCATAAAAAAATGCATTTCCCAGCACCTTTTAAAATTAAAAATGAAGATCTCCTTGGCCCAGTATTGGTCAAATTCTGGTGTGAATGACATCCAGTGTCATCAAACCCACTCCCTGTGAGCCCAGGATGTCATGAACCTGCCCCCTGGGGATGTGTCATCATATCTGGCCTGAGCTCAGGGAGAATGCTGCAGAGAATGTAGCTGATGTCATCACATATTTACTGTTCCCTTCAGGGTTTGGGACTGTCCACCACCAAACACAGACAAAAAGAGGAACATCACATGGCTGGCCAGTAGATTGCTTGAATCAAGGTTATTATGAAGTACGTAAATGTTTTAAAAATGCTGGTGAGATGGGCAAGGGTTTAAGATAGAGATAGGCTTTAATAGGTTCTATTTAAAGATGTAAGAAGTTCTGCCATTCCAATTTAAAAAGAAGTTTCACTCCCAGAGTTCTTCTTTAATTCTAATTCACCCCCAGTACAGAGTGTATCATAAAAAAAACTTTATTTCATCTGCACAGCTGTCAGATGATGTTATTTTACAATTTTACTTTTTCTAAGGACTTGGTGACAGGTGACGTTGGTGACATTATGTGCTTAGCTCTGTAACAGATCAAAGACCTTTATTCACACATAATTGAGTGGAGCATTAATAGTGTGATGATTGCAAGTGGATTATCAGGACGTTAATGTAATATAATTGCATCTTACTGTGTAAATATGGAGTGTGGTGGCTGCCTGGAATAACGGATGCTCCCTTGTCCCTGGTCAGTGGAACATTAACTGATGTTGGTATGTGAATTACGCATTGTCTCATCTGTTGCCATCTCCTTGCAGGACAGTGCTTCTTTGGCAAGTCTTGCTCAGCTGTGCGGTCACCTCGTACCTCGACTTTTCAGAAGGCAATGCTATGACCCTGTCAGAACAGTTATGGCGGCAGCGACCCCGGGAACAGTCTCCCTGAAACTGCCGAGCGGAGTCGGTCACTGTTCACTGATTAAACTTTTAACAATATCCCCGGCATGATAAAGGGCAAAATGACAAGTCGCCCATCGCCAAGGTGTCTGTATAATAAACTAATTAGTAAAACGCGCAGCCTGTGGAGCTTTTAATGAGCGCTATCCGCTGCTATCTGTAATAATAACCCAGTCTGCCCCCTTTTGGGATTCAATTAAGGCGCAGACTGTCATATGCTCGGCCTGGCTGATCAATGAACACATCGCGACCTTTGTCAGCGCTGTTTGCAAGGTCGCCTCCAGTAGCAAGGACGAGCGTCCGACTACAGCAAAGGAAGACGAAGGAAGGAGACAGACGGCCCAACTTTACAGAATTCTCTACTAGTGACATCAGCAGAATGTTCTGTCACTCTGAGGTCACCTGCCAAAAATCTTTCCAAAGTAACTTTTCTCATTCCGAAAAAACGTCAAATTCAGAAAATTCAGAATTATTTCATGGGTTTAACATAAGAAAAAATACAAAAGCCATTTCTGCTTTTAAGCTGGCAATATTTTTGTCCTTATTTGAGTTTCTGGCTTATAGCAAAGCAGGACAGGAGAGATTTCTCTACAATTGTTTTTGCCCGATGCTGACCATTCCAGGTAATATCCCAGTCTGTCTCCTCTGGCAGATGCTATTCGGGTGATCTGATGTCCCTGCTAGGCTCACAAATACTATTTACAGAAAAAAAGTGAGTACAGTCTTATCTATTGTCCTCACTAACCAATTCCACTCTAGAAATAGGCCATGTCCTCATCCAAGTCAATCCAAGCTGGGGCCCCTAAAGATGTCTCAGAAATCAGAACTATCTGACCAGAATTTTTTGAAACTGCATATATGGGTCATTATTGGATAGATAAGAGGCACAGCTGAGGGTAGGAAAGCTTCTCAGAGGGGATACAAGGCTCTCTGTAGATTAGAAATCTTACATCTTAAATTGCAGTTCCACCCAAAAGTGGAAGCTCCGCTTGCTTGCCTCCTCCCCCTCTCCACTGCCATATTTGACATTTTTTGAGGGGAAGTGGATACCTGGTTTTGACAGATACCCGCTCCCACTTTCGACCGCGGCGAAGTGTGTCAAACGTTCGGCCCCCCTCCCTCCTCCCACTTCACAGGTCCCAGAAGACTGCCGGACCAAGCAGGACGCGCAGCACGACCCACGCATGCACACTGGGCACCCAGCTGTGAAGTCGCAAGCTGTCACAGCCTGGTGCCCAGAGTTGAGATGCCAGGGCTGGGGTGAGCAGAGGCAGAGAAGAAATGGCACAGGTGAAAACATCCCTGGGACAGGTGACAGGTTTTGTAGCTGCTGACTTTTAATAAACACAAAAATGAGTGGATCTCTGCTTTAACGTAGAACTACTGGCAAAACTTTTTTTTCCACTTTGGATAGAGTAAGGGAGAGTTATAACCCTGTAAGGTTTATTTTCACCATCTGTGTCCCATTGAGGAGATTTGCCTTCACTTCCTGTGCCACAGCCAGACAGGAAGTGAGAGGAAATCCCAGCAAATTAAGGGAATTTCTTGGGAACCCCCAGGTCACCAGAACTAGTGTCCCCATTGGAAGATTTCCCCTCTATTACTTTTCTGAGGACAACCCAAAATTTGGGATTTTCTTTTACTTTCACTTTCAATGATAATGGTCAATAGGACAAAGAGAGATGGTGAATCTCCTCAACCGGGACACAGACAGCAATAAAAACTGACAGGTGTTCTGAGTGGTCCTGATTTGATGGCCATGCAGGTGAGCGGACAGACACAGACTGTTACTTTTTGGTTCGCTCATCTGCACTGCTGTCAAATTGGGTTCAGCTGTGTTTGTGCAGCCATTGCATCCCAATAGACCCAAATGGGATTCCTGTATGGAGCACCTGGCAGCTAAAGCCACATAAACAGGACTACTGGTCACAGCTTCCAATTGAAGCAGTCCACCACAGACAATTATTTCTTCTAGTTGAAATGTAGGAGCCTGGCCTTTTTGCATACTATCAGTTCCCCAGGTCCGGAGAGCAATTTTTTGGTGTGCCCAAATGAACGGGCTGCTTAACGCAACACACGTTAACTCACGGCATAATGTGTATAAACGTGTGTGAGCTAAAGTAGTGGAACGAAGCAGAGCTCTGGTTTTAATCTTTTAAAAAATGCATTTCCCAGCACCTTTTAAAATTAAAAATGAAGATCTCCCTGGCCCAATATTGGTCAAATTCTGGGTTGAATGACATCCAGTGTCATCGAACCCACTACCTGTGAGCCCAGGATGTCATGAACCTGCCCCCTGGGGATGTGTCATCATATCTGGCCTGAGCTCAGGGAGAATGCTGCAGAGAATGTAGCTGATGTCATCACATATTTACTGTTCCCTTCAGGGTTCAGGACTGTCCACCACCAAAGACAGACAAAAAGAGGAACATCACATGGCTGGCCAGAAGATTGCTTGAATCAAGGTTATTATGAAGGAAATGTTTTAAAAATGTTGGTGGGATGGGCAAGGGTTTGAGGTAGAGATAGGCTTTAATAGGTTCTATTTAAAGATGTAGGAAGGGACAGGCTGCAGTAGGTCTGAACATAACACCAGTAACAGAATTTTGGTATAAATGCCCAATATTATAATCCTGTTTAGTGATTAAAAAAAAGGATGGAGCTTATATGAACGGCTATTATATTTTGAAAGTGATCAGCACTTTCTGTACTCAGCAATCAGAATAATTGTTTTTGTCTCAGTTGTCTCATAAAACTGTTACAGAAAACCAAGAATGATCAGCACAAATATTTTCAAGTTTGGGAAGAATAGGTGAGACGCAATGGGGGAGATTTAATAAAACTGGAGAGTGCAAAATCTGGTGCAGGTGTGTATGGTAGCCAATCAGCTTCTAACTTCCGCTTGTTCAATTAAGCTTTGACAATAAAAAGTGGAAGCTGATTGGCTTCTATGCAGAGTTGCACCAAATTTTGCATTCTCCCATTTTAGTAAATAAACCTCAATGTCATTCCTAAAACACCCAAATTTGACTTGGAGATCTGTGATTTGTATCTTTCTAGAGCAATCTGTTTTTCTGTGCCACTTGCTGCTCAAAAAGACAAGCTCGGCCCTCACCAATGCGCCATTTCAACCATTCACACTTCTAGTGGCTGCCCTAATTGTTCCGGGCTTGTATCCTGGAGATGGGCTTTAAGGCATGTTCTGTCTGTGCCCCCTACATGTATATACCAAGTCTGACACATGAAGTAAAGCTCCTATTGGTTCATATTTTAACTTCTTAATTAACAGCTGTTCAGCTTTTTCATGGCATGCTAAAGAAGCTGGCCTAACTTTTTTAATTCTCCCACATATGCCTAACTGTTATATGAAGTGTTGTTTTTTTGTTTTCTTTTAAGTGCTGTAGCTTTTCTGAAATGACACTGGAATTGTGTAGCTGGTTTAGATGCAAACAATGCTTCCATGTTGTTTAACTCAACAGGAAAAAAACTGTTACTGTAACTGCTTATAAAGTGTTACCTGGAGTTTGTCTTCAATTTGTTAGTGTATTTAAATCTGCTAGAACATCTTACACTTCCCTTCCCCCAGACTCCAAAGGTGCCCTCTGTGCTCAATTATCCAGACTGGGGGCACTCTAATGCAGGAGGTGTGTTACTGGCCAGATCACCAAGTGAAAATATTAGGAAAGAAGCCTAAAAAAAAGAAAATGCAGCCACCACATCTAATGATTGGTAAGCTGCAATATATTACATTTTTGTAGTGGCTTTAATACCGCTATAAAATTATTTACTCAAAAGCCACAATAACTTACCTAAAATCAGGGAACCAGGTCTTTTGCTTCTGGTCTGTATTGTTGGAGGGGCTAGTCAGCAATGCAGTGTGCAGTGGTGGGTGCTGCCTATTAGCTGTAAGAAGACTCCATCACAAGTTTTTGACAAGTTCCTAAAGTTTAAGAATGTTCAGGAGATGGGTCATGCAAGGGTTGGACATAGGACCAGTCAGCTGGACCAGTGAAGACAGAGCAAAGCATCTTCCAATCACTGGTCACTGCTGCCAGAGGAGAGGCGATGGAGGATCATGTGATGACAGATTCAGATAAGTTTTTCTGGATTTTAGGGACTTTTTAAAAATTAAAAAACAAATTGTATGGGAAGGAGAGGTAGGTGTTTGTTTACAAGTTTTCTTCTTTAGGTCTAGCTCGTATTGTGAATTGGTATATTCCTAACTTCAAGTCAACTTTTTATATGAATCAGATTAGATTGCCCCCACCACTGGGAGGCAGGAGAGAGGGGAAGGGGGGAGACTTTACTCACAGTGGATGGATGGATCAGCAGTCTGCAACTTTCCTCTTCTGGCTGCTGGGCTTCACACATCTCCTTCTCTGAGGCACAGCACTGCCAGGGAGTGACAAAGGAGCAGAGAGTGGGAGGAGGAGGAGCAGAACCAGCTCTCTCTCTCCTCTCCTCTCCCATCCATGCAGAGGGAGGTAGGGGGTAACTACCAATGTTGGCTCTGGGCTGTGAGAGAGAGACTCTCTCAGCTCAGAGCCCTGAGGCTGCTGGGGAGCCACAGTCTGGCCTCTTGGGGCCCCTCCACAGTGGCATCAGAGCAGCCCAGGGGGCTTTTGCCACCCTGGCCCAGTCCGCCCCTGCCCCCTATACATTCAGAGATGGGACGTAGGCTGGCCATACACTATACAATTTTCTGTCCAATTTCTGCCCAATTTCCTTTAGATTTACCTTCAACTATGTAGTGCAAGAGCCTGCCTAATTGGATACAGTTGAAAGTGTTGTTAGGTTTGACCTCCTATTAAATGGTTTTTGGTAAATCTAAACCAAAACTCTCAAGAAAATTTGTATAATGTATGGCCAGCCTAAGGACAGAAAAGACCTCACTAAACATGATCTCTCAGGTGTATCACCATCCTGGCTCCATCATTAGTTAGCCACCCAAG
Organism: Staurois parvus; assembly: GCF_062004578.1. Taxonomy (NCBI): domain Eukaryota; kingdom Metazoa; phylum Chordata; class Amphibia; order Anura; family Ranidae; genus Staurois; species Staurois parvus. The sequence continues at coordinate 622,089 of NW_028318265.1, forward strand.
ACATTAACAATTCACATTAATATATCCTGCCTGCATGTACAAAGAAAGAAGAATGTTTGTGCAGGAAACAAATTAAAGAGACATTTTATGACTTTTATTCACAATTACAATTTCTCCTTCAGTTCTCTCAGCCCAGCACCACCTGCTCTTCTAAATGAACCATGAACATCACTTAGTACTTCATTAGCCAACACCGTCACCTGTCTGCAGAATTCACAGATATAAATATATCCGTTATAAATGGTATAAAATAACAGTAAGGTCACCTACAAACATTTCTTTCATGTGTAGAGTATGTCCGGAGGACAGGATGTGAATTGCTTAGGTTTCTATGTTTTGGTTTTTATTGCAGCTTCCAGATAATTCTTATAGGACCTGTTGGAAAACTCCATCAATTTTAGTTTTTTTAAATAATTTTCAGTTCCCATCTGGTTTACAGAATGACCCCCATGTGAAAGTAAAAAGTGCTAACCCTTTAAAATCCCTCTCTTTACCTCAATCTTTGTCTCTTGTTTTGGATCATCTATAACACAAGTGGATGAGAGACAGAAACACAGCATAAATCTTTATGATAATCGTCATCATCCCTGCCAGGAAGACATCTGAGCTGTTATCTGATGCACTCGCAGACGGTAAACATAAACAACTCATTCAGATAATAATGTAAAGAAATGAAGTTATTTAAAGCTTTTCAGGAGTCAATGAAACATGAGATTGTTTCTGCTCAATTTCCAAACATTTTACAGGAAGATAAAAAAATCATTCCTAATTACTCACCAATGAGGTCTGTCCACATGAAGGACTGAACATTGGGAGCACTGCTACACTCTGGTCACAGGGCTGTTTGGACTTTCCATTCAGAAGAACAGTCCCCAGACTTTCAGTTGTGCCAGTGATGACCACTGTCTGCACTGTGAAACATCTCTTCGAATTCCTGCAGCTTGGACGGAGGTGGACCATGAGTTCTGATAATCTTACGGGTTCATAAAATAGAGGCTGAGCAGGCAACAGAGACCCAAATTATTCTCATGGAGCCTTCCTAGAAATCTTTTGACTTTAGGCACTTGATTCTCCAAAAGACTTTCTTTATCTACATTAGGCAACCGGCCTGGTCTGGTTTGACAACATGGTTCACCCTCATCCAGTGATTGAACTAAAGTTTATTTTCACTTCTGCATCCAAATTGAGATAACACCTATTTCAGGGCTCGACAAATCCTATGTGCCAGGTCACCATGTTGACTAGACATTGCTTCCCGGCGCCTGGGTTCACACACTGCCTCCCACTGACTTCAATGCAAAACTGCCTCCACTTGACTTACAAAATATTTCAAAATAGCTGCTTACCTTTTTATTTGATCTCCACTCTTCCAAATACTTTTCTTCAAGCATCAACAGTATAGCTGCAATCTTGATGTCTCCACACAAAAGAAACCATCACCTCCTTAACGCATTTCACCACAAATGGCTTGATCAAAAGGACAGTTGCAAGGATAGCCCTATCCTAGTGATCAAGCCATTCATGGTGAAACATGTTAAGGAGGTGATGGTTTCTTTTGTGTGGAGACATCAAGATTGCAGCTATACTGTTGATTCTTGAATAAATGTATTTGGAAGAGTGGAGGGAGATCAAATAAAAAGGTAAGCAGCCATTTTGAAATATTGATGTACCTTCGACATTAAAATAAAAGATCTGTGGATGAGAAAACAATTGTTTGGTGAGTTCGGCTATCTGATAAAGACTGTCCACGGTGATCGTATCTGCTTATAAAGGCCAGGCATAGAGGTCTCAGCAAGGGATAAGTCACTAATACAACCAGGGCTGCTGTTAGAAACCACGGGCCCCATACAGCCAACCTGACAGGGCCCCCTTCAAAAAAAATAAAACAAAATACAGTTTACTATGCTTTAGTTATGAATAAACACAGTGAGCAGTACTGATCACTCATTGTGTTCATTCAGGAAAGGAAGGGACTGGTTAATGTGCCATATTTATCGGACCGCTCCCCCACTCTCTATCCTGAAGGATCCTATTGTGTGCTTGCAGCTGGAACGAGAGGAGGTAAGCCGGCACTGTGGGGGTCCAGGCAGCTGGGTGAATCAAATGTGCACAGGGAAATTGATCGGCATGGTGGGTGGGGGAAATTACTGGAACCGATCACCTGTGTGGCTCTCTCTGCAGCGGCTGAAAACCAGCGGGAGGGAGAGAAGAATCCAGCTTTCAGATTTTGCAGAAAGAGCCATACAGAGGATCGATCCCAAAAATTACCCCCACTGTGCCAATCACACTCCCTGCCCACATGTGATTCACCTAGCTGCCTGGGCCTCCTGCTGGCCTGGGCCACATACAGGAGGACTGGTGGTACCCCCTTATCCACAGTCCTGAATACAACAGTTGGAGTCAGAGTAATGGACATTGTCAGATATGATATGAGGTCAATTACAATCATGAGAAAATCTGATAATAAAGTTTATTCATCTGCAGTAAGTGCCGGTTCACACTATAGAACCGCAGTCCAGATGCGTTCTGGATGAGTTTTTGCATGCGCATTTTTGCTGCATTTTTGGCGCGTTTCTTATGCATTCCAGTGAATTTTTTTTCTTTCTTTTTCTTCCATTTTTGGTGCATTCTGGTGCATTGTTGATGCGTTTTACTGCGTTCCAGTACAGTTCTGTGCAGAAAAAATGCAGCTTGTTCTGCTTATTTTTCGCCACCCGGAATGCACTGGAACTGCAAACACTGATGTGAACTATGACATTTACAACCATATAACCTACTTTCTCTGTATTAAGGATGCTGAAACGATGTAGTGTGAACCAGGCCTAAGTCACAAGGTGAGAGGCTGGAGCAGGGGCTGTGTCAGATATTTGTGAATACAGTCAAGAACTGCACATGCACCAGGATTTATATAATCGTGTCATCTCTGAGCCCCCTTCTCAGTCCAGGAAATAAATGGTAACCCCAGATGAAGAACATAGATGTCTCCTTCTTTCTGGGGAGAAAAGCAGATGAAGGCATTGTCAGGGGGAGTACTGTGATCTCTGCGAGAGGTAATAATTCCCTGAAAGCAGGGGTGGACTGACCATTTGGAAACTCGGGCACTTCCCGAGGGCCCGGGGTCAGTAGGGGACCCCATGAGATGCCTCTGGTACCTTTTTCCTAGGCTTATTTGACTTTGGGCAAGGACACAGGGGCCCCATGATCCCCTATTGCCCGGGGGCCTCATGAGTTGTCAGTCCGCCCCTGCCTGAAAGTGGTACATTGATACATTACTGAACATTTTGAACTTAAGGAAACAGATATATCTTTAAATTAAATAAATGTTTCTGTTTTATTATTACATTTTTACAAAGAAGATTGATGTAGTGATGAACACCAAATGTGTCTTTATGGTCACCTGGAAGGGTTGAAATGTGAATTTCTAATCCATTTTGATATCAGAGATTCCGCTATAGTTGCTACATTGCGTTGCATATGGCGCTCTGTGCTCCCATCCCGCATTTGAGAGGTTAAGGATCACAAGAAGTAACAAAGCTGGAGAAAAGTTCATTTCAAGTCATAAAATATGTTAGTGTGCTCGGCAGAATTTCATGAGCACCAGGCACAGGAAACCGAGACTTCTGTATAATAAGGAACGCCACTCGCACTTACAAAGTTTCGTGGAGGAAGAAAGGCGAGTGATGAAAGCGCAGAAGGTTTTTTGTATGTGCTGCGAGTTTTCATCTGTTCTCTCCTGCCTGCAGAATGAGGGACTACAGGGGACCAGGCCACAAACCTTCAGTCCCTGTGCTCCATCCTGAAAGGAGAATGCCACAATCAAAGGGAATGGCGGTGACAGAAGATCCCCAGCTGAAAGCCATTGTATATTCTCGCTCCGGGTCACATGCACACGCTGTACTTTGCATCACAGAGACAAGGGCTTCTAATGTAACATTTATGACTTGGATCAACTTCTCTTCCATGCAAGCAGAAATATTTGATATTTCTTTACTTTCAATATTATTGTTGAGGCCCAGTCATCTACAGGAACCCAATTTAAACATATTTATATTGAACAAGCAGACACATTGTCACTTGTTGGCGTACAATTCTGAATAATGTGATAAGGGTGTTTAAATAAATTCACCAGAGATTGAGATTCTATTTTGAGGCAATAAATTTATATTAAAGCTGAGCCAGGATACGCAAATATTGGTTAAATACAAAAGACGTGTGTATTCTTATTTTGATCTTGGTGTATTATGATTATTTATTCAAGATCCGTGCAGTAGTCCAGTGTGAAACGTTCTCTCTGTGCAGGAGCTTCCTGTAATAAAGACTGGTCCCTGCTGCTCTCTCTCCTTCTGCAGGGTAACTAGTCTTGTCTCCACCCCCTTCTGTTGTTTCCTGCAGGCAGCCTGTAGTTGGTGTGGCCTGTTGACCCCCCCCCCCCCCCCAACAACTCTGTGCTCTTCACAGACTACATACAGCACAGTGATGATGTCACTTTTATTCTTACAAGGTAATATCTGGGTTTGCAAAAGTGTTTTGGTGCGCACACACAGTGGATTTATATATTTTATGGCTATAAAGAAATATATTTAATTGGAAGTTTTTGTTCCAGGAGTTCAGATTGAAAGGCTGTGATTAAATGATATTCTGAGGTCCCCCCCCCCCCCCAACATGGTGAAGAAACATCAGGAACTATACAATCGCTTCTCTATATACATACCATCATTCCACCAATTTTAAAGGGGCTCTCCATGTTCACGAGAGTGGTTTGGCTACTCCTTTAAAAACTTGACCCCCCCCCCCCCCCAGCTGTACACGTACTACGGTGGGGAGGCACAGGCAGGCACAGTCACATATACGTGATGTGCCTTCTGGGTTTGGGGAGTGCACATGCGCACCCCCTGCTGGCCCACGCTGTGACAGCACGGGTTTTGCAGCTGATTTCAGCCAATGATTTTGACGTCAGCTGATTGACTGTGTCCAATGACACATAGAGTTCTGTGTTTACAAAAACAGCCATATAGTAAAGTAAAAGCAGCACACATTAACCGCTTCCACGCTGGCCTATAGCAGAGATGCTGCTACAGGGCGACACAGGTATGCAAAATCATGTATACACAGGGGCGGACTGACAACTCATGGGGCCCCCGGGTAATAGGGGATCATGGGGCCCCTGTGTTCTTGCCCAAACTCAAAAAAAGCCTATGAAAAAGGTACCAGGGGCATCTCATGGAGCCCCCTACTGACCCCGGGCTCTCGGGCAATGCCCGAGTTTACAAATGGTCAGTCCACCCCTGCGTATACACCTGCTTTTGCACTTCTGGGTAGGGTGCGCACGCATGCCCCTACCCGCACCGCCATTCGCAGCCTCTGCTGTCAATCACCGGGTCTCAACCGGTGATTCCCCGCTGGAACCCGGGGCTCTCCGCATTTTACTGATGGGGAGAGACCTGTGTATAAACAACACAAATCTCTCCTGTCAGCTCCTGCACACTGCTTTGTATGGCTCTGAATAGCAGAGCTATACAAAGCAGTGTGCTTACAGTGTAAAGCACACACATAGCACAAAGTGAAACAGCACACAGTTAACCCCTTGATCGCCCCACGTGTTAACCCCTTCCTGCCAAGTGCCATTAGTATAGTGTCAGTGCTTTTTATTAGCACTGATCACTGTATTGGTGTCACTGGGGATGTCAGTGACACCATGTCATTTCCCCCCAGTGTTAGAATGCCCACCACAGTCTCGCAGTCCCGCTATTAGTCACTGATCGCTGCAATTACTAGTAGAGAAAAAAAATTCCAGTGTATATATACTGTCATTTGTAAATGCTATAACTTTCACATAAACCAATTAATTTACACGTATTGGGTTTTTGTTTAGCAAAGACATGTAGCAGAATACATTTTGGCCTAAATTTATGACGAAATTAGATTTTTAAAATTTTTTTACTGGAGATGCTTAATAGCAAAAAGTCAAAAATATAGGGTTTTTTTTTCACAATTGTCAGTCTGTTTTTTGTTTATAGCGCAAAAAATAAAAAATGCACAGGCAATCAAATACCACCAAAAGAAAACTCTATATGTGGGGAAAAAAAGGACTTAAATTTAATTTAGGTGCAGCGTTGCATGACAACACAATTGTCAGTTAAAGTAATGCAGTGCTGTATTGAAAAAAATTGCCTGGTCAGGAAGGGCGGTAAATCCTCAGCAGGGCAAGTGGTTAAGCACATTACACGTGTTGGGCACACAGTTGGGCACACAGTTAACCCTTTGATTGCACCTAGATGTTAACCTGTACCTAGCCTCTCAGGTAGATTTTTGCATATGTTTACACTAATCAGATATTAAAATTAGTACCAAATGAATACATGTGCAGATAATAGAGACACTGAGCCATTGTGCACAGCAACCAACTTCCAGCTGTTCTATTTTCGTAGTCATGGCAGTTAATTGCAGTGTGAGCAGGAATATGTGCAGTGTTGATAAATCTCCCAGGGGATGGGAGCGCTGAACTATCACAGACACATGAGTGATGTATGATGGCCATCCCACCATACAGTGACTGACACATCCTTGGCTCAGTGAGTTAGTGCTTTCATAGAGATTGATGCCATATGACTCTAATATCATGTGACTTCCTGCATTAAATATAGATTGTGGAGTTTAGTTTTACAGAACAATTTCGTCCAATAAATGGATCTTCCTCAAATTTGTAGCAGGGCGTCTAAATTTATATTCTCAGATTGTCTTGGTATTAGCTAAAACTATTAAAGCAGTATTAAATGTAATATATTGCAGCTTACCGATCCCTAGATGTGGTGGCTGCATACGTTTTCTTTTTTTTTCTCCATTTTCACTTGGTGGTGTGGGCAGTAACATACATGTCTTATGGGGAATACATTCTGAATGAAGGAACAGCTGAGACACCTTTGGACAGAAGAAATGCTAATCTGAGGGAGTGTTAGATGTACTTGCAGATTTAGATGCACTAACAAATTGAAGCCAAACTTCAGCTCACACTTTTTAAGCAGTTACACCAACAGTTTTTTTTATTACTTTGGGATAAAGTTTTTTTTTTATAAGTAAATAAAATCTGATCATTGTAAGCACCCCTGTCAGTGGTAAATGGTTTGTCTCAACCCTCTAACTGCTACATTCGCAGTACAGACTGTTTCGTAGAAAAATTAAAAGCCTGCTTGCTGGATCACCAGGTGAAAATAAAAGAGAAAAAGAAAAAAGAAAAAAGAAAATGAATGTATCTGTCAAATCTAGGAATTGGGGAGTTGCAATATAATATTGCTATTGTACAGCCCTGAGAAAACCCTTTGGCTCTATATAAATACTGTAAAATAATAATAATAATAATAATAATAAATGTTTGCTTTGGGGTTTAATGCCATTTTAATGTGGTTGTAAACCTCAGACATGAAATATGTGTAGCACTACTCCCTTAGGAGTTGCTAGAGAATTGGGTCTCCCTATAGTCCTGCACAGCCAGGCAATGCACATTCCTTGCAGACTTGTATCCAGGAGACAGTAACCATTCCTTGAGCTTGGGTTTTTTTTAGTTTTATTAGGAGAATTGAACATGGATGAGGTAAGGGGTGTATGGGATGCCTAAGGGAACTGCAACTGAGGACAACTTCCTGGAACAATGTACAAGTCCTTACACAGCAAAATATCTTTTTGGAGAGCTAGTCAGCCTCTCTTGGTGTACCACCCCAGACCCCAGATAATCCCCCTCTATCCAGCTGTCTGAAGGAATCCCTGGGCAAGGGGATCCAGTGCCTGCCACTGTAAGCTGAACAGTCCCAGGTAAGGGGCTAATCAGGTTCTCCACCAAAGTGCTCCCTTTCCATTTATCTGGCCCAGGGTGTGTAGGATTACTCACTCAGTCCTGTTCCTATGAGCTGGTGGGTTGGTAGCTGCTTTCAGGTCTTAGGCTAGACTAACTCCTTCCCTGCTGCAAAAGTGGTCCTCGTTCTGGGGGTCGATGAGATCTGAGCTTTCTTCCTCTCCAGCACCACTGCCTGGAGGTGGACTCCTTCCCAACTGGGCCCCCTCCCAGGCTCCTGCACCTCAGCCGTCTCACTCGATCTTCCACCTGAAATCTCCTGCTACTGAGCAGGCTCTGTCAAATTTAAAGAATCCCCTGGTCCCATTCCAAGCTTCCTTCTTGGATATTGGCCAGGGTCCCCTAAGTATGCAGGCCTGCCCCTCCTAACTCCCCTCACTGCTTATAGAATCTTCTCCAAGATTCTAGAGCAGGGAGAGATATCAGGGAACTGACCTGCAGAGATTCTCAGCCCTGACCTGAATTTCACCCTGCTAACTATTGCACCTAGGCTGCTACTCAGCCCTCCTAACTAAAAATTGAACACAAGCTCCTTCTGGCTACCTAGAGGGGCACTACATATGAACAAAGCATATCTCTCTATAGTGTGTACTTGTCTCAGTCCAGATCACTAAATGTCATTTCTGCCTGCTGCCCTGTTTCTCTGCTATCAGCTTTAATCACTTCTGACAAGTTTTCCTGACACGAAGAGAAAAATTGTGACATGGGAGGTACCTGAAGCAGAGTGACAGCCTCAGCTCTGTTCCTCTGATCTGGATGAAGGGGGGTGTGTCCCTTCCCTCCAATCAGCACTAAGATCTCTCCTCACTGAGCTCTGCAGATTGTAACTTCAGCTCCCTGCAACATTTCCTGACAGCTCAGACAAGCTTGATAAATTCTAGACTTTGAATTAATGTAGCGAAGAAAAAACTGTTAATAAACAGATACAACTTATATAGGAGGATTTGTTTCATCTCCGTGTATCAACTGAAGCAAGTCAATTCACTGGGTATATGCAAGGGTTTACAACCACTGTAGGGGAGTTTTGCATAAATCTTCGCCCTGAAACCACCATTAAAGTTCCACTTATGACCAGAAAGAAAATGTTTTGTGTGTTCTGCTATTTATTCTAGCAATATCTTGTGAACTATTCTAGATCCAGGTGAATTTATTTATTGATTTATTTATTTCAGGTACTTATATAGCACCGTCCATTTACGCAGTGCTTTACATATATATTGTACATTCACATCAGTCCCTAACCCTCAAGGGGTGTACAATCTAAGGTCCCTAACTCACATTCATACATACATATGCTAGGGTCAATTTAGACAGGAGCCAATTAACCTACCAGCATGTCTTTGGAGTGTGGGAGGAAACTGGAGTACCTGGAGGAAACCCAAGCAGGCACAGGGAGAACATGCAAACTCCAGGCAGGAGGTGCCGTGGCTGGGATTTGAACCAACAACCCTAGTACTGCCAGGTGGAAGTGCTAACCATTTAGCCACTGTGCTGCCCAATTTACATATAACCATGTACTTACACCCCTTATTCTTGAGTTGTTTTACATTTTCTTCCTGTAAACATTCACAAAGTTTGCTGAGGAAAGTTTCCCATCTTGCATAGCTCTCTGATACATTCCACAGGTATATGGAGAGATTCAGAAATTGTTTCCACCGGGGGGCCGTTAATGACAGATAATTCTGACTGTCAATAATGAAGCAGATGGTCTGAGTGATTCCTTTAATGTCACCATATTTTAAAGATTTGGTAATTTACAGATCCTGCAATGTGATGTGAGCTATTTTGATGTTGCTTTGATTAAAATTCACTTGAATTATTTACTATAAAGAATGAAGTGGAATATTAATATGTCATTTCAATATTAATTAAGGGCTGGATAAGCCAGGGGATTTTCTTGTTCTCTCAGTCAGGAAAGATTTGCTCACACCAAGTCTGTAGCAGATTCCAGACTGAGGAGCCACCTGGTGAAGGACAACATTTCAGGTTTTGTAGAAAATATGCAGCCAAAATTACATAGGGTACATTACATGAATGATGGGAGATAAGAGACAGATGTATGATAGATGTGTGACAGAGGAATCATATTTCTAAGATAGATACAGTACATGATAGATATGTTAGATAGGCTAGATAAATCAGTGGTTTTCAAACTGTGGCCCAAGGCTGGATGTGGCCCTTTGCTTGCCTTTATCCAGCCCTTGGGGCACAATCCCTTCAACTGACACCAATGATGGCGCACTATTTCTTCCACTGACACCATCGATGGGGCACTTTTTCTCCCATTGATGCCAAACATGGGGCAGTATTCCCCCCACTGACACTAATGATGGGGAACTATTCCTCTCATTGATTCCAAACATCAGGTCACTATTCCCCCCCACTGGCACCAATAATGGGGCACTATTCCTCCCACTGACACCAATGATAGGACATTATTTCTCACACTGACACCAATGATGGAGCACTATTCCACCCTTTAAAACCAATAATGGGCCACTATTCTTCCCACTATTTCAACAATGGGGCACTATTCATCCCACTGGTGTCAACAATAAGACACTATTCCTCCGTTTAAAATCAACAATGGGAAATTATTTAGTCCCACTGGCCAAAGTACGGCCTCTCTAAGGCCCGAAGAACAGTGAACTGGCCCTTTGCTTAGAATGTTTGCAGACCTCTGTCATAGATGATAATTGTGTGATGGCTATGTGACATATAATAGATGTATAAATGACGTATGGTAGGTAGATGATGTAGATGTATAATACAACCAGAATTCCAAAGAGGACTCTACCAGGGGAGGACTGACAACTCATGGGGCCCCTGGGCAATAGGGGATCATGGGGCCCCTGTGTCCTTGCCCAAACTCAAAAAAGCCTATGCAAAAGGTACCAGGGGCATCTCATGGGGACCCCTACTGACCCCGGGCCCTCGGGCAGTGCTCAAGTTTCCAAATGGTCAGTCTGCCCCTGGACTCGACATAAATTACATAAAAACAGAATTCAATGATCTGCAAATCTCATAAACCCATATTTTTTTCACAATTGAAAATAGAAAACAAAGAACATTGTAACATTTTAAGAAAAAAAAATAGGGTCATTTTGAAATTGATGGCAGCAACATATCTCAAAAAAGTTGGGAGTGGGCAACAAAAAGTTGCCAAAGTAGGTGGTACCAAGAACAACAAGGAAGGTAAGTGGTAACAAGGAAGAGCTGGAAGAACATTTTGCAACTAAGTTATCTGGCAGCAGGTTAGTAACATGACTGGGTATAAAAAAAAAGAGAATCTTAGAGAGTCAGAGTAGAGGCAGAGCTTCACCAATTTGTGAAAAGCTGCATCTAAAAATTGTCCAACAATTTCAGAATAATGTTTTTCAATGTAAAATTGCAAAGACTTTAAATATATCATCATCTACAATACATAATATCATCAAAAGATTCAGAGAATCTGGAGAAGTCTCTGTGCGCAAAGGACAAGGCCGAAACGCAATATTGGATGCCCGTGATCTTCGGGTCCTCAGGCGGCACTACATTAAAAACAGGCATGACTCTGTGATGGATATCACTGCATGAGCTCAGGAATACTTCAAAAAATCACTGCCTGTGAGCACAGTTCCCTATGCCATCCAAAAATGCAAGATAAAGCCCTATCACGCAAAAAGCCATATCTGAACATGATCCACAAATGCTGCCATCTTCTCTGGGCCAAAGCTAATTTAAAATGGTCTGTTGCAAAGTGGAAAACTGTTCTGTGGTCAGTCTAAGCAAAATTTTACCTTCTTTGTGGAAACCATGGGTGCCACGTCCTAAAGAGGAGAGGGACCTCAGTTCAAAAGTTTGCATCTCTGATGGTATGGGGGCACATTAGTGCATATGGTATGGGCACATCTGGAAACGTACCATCATTGCTAAAAAATATATCCAGGTTTTAGTGCAGCATATGCTCCCATCCAGACACACGTCTTTTTCAGGAAAGGCCTTGCATATTTCAGCAAGACATACTGCACCTATAACCACAGCATGGCTTCGTAGTAGAAGAGTGCTTAACTGGCCTACCTGCAGTCCAGACCTTTCACCAGTTAAAAATAATTGAAGCATCTTGAAACAAGAAATATGATAAAGAAGACCCAGGACTGCTGAGCGCTTAGAATCCTATATCAGGCAAGAATGGGACAACATTCCTCTCCCAAAACTCCAACAACTGGTTTCATCAGTTCCCAGACATTTACAGAGTGTTGTTAAAAGAAGAGGGGATGCTACACTATGGTAAACATGGACCTGTCCCAAATTTCTGAGATGTGTTGCCATCAATTTCAAAATTAACTTGTTTTTTTCTTAATAGGGTACATTTTCTCAGTTTAAACAATTGATGGGTTTTCTATTAAGAATAAAATGTTGGTTTATGAGATTTGCAAATCATTGCAGTTTTCTGTTTTTATGTACATTTTATACAGTGTCCCAACTTTTTTGGAATTGGGGTTGTAGGTGATAGATGTATGATAGATGTATAATAGATGTTTGACAGATGATAACTGTGTGGTAGATAGATAGATAGATAGATAGATAGATGTCACATGTGTGATAGGTGATAGCTGTGTGATAGATGTATAACAAGTGATAGATGTATGACAAATGAATAAAAGATGGAAGATAGAATAATGAAAGATGTATGACAGATAAATTATAGATACGTGATAGATGATAGATGTGTAAGTGATGTATTATGAATGTTTGATAGATATGTATAGCACACTCCTAGTTATGATGTAGGAGCTAAAAATAAGTAAATTTTAGTTTGGTTCACTGTAATCAGTGTGGCTGTTTGTGATTGTTTAGGTCTGTTCTGAGTTTCAGGCTGTAGGTTTGATTAGTCTTACTGTCTTCTAGAACTCACTGGATGGTTCTGCAACATGAGGTGAGGAGTGAGGAAAATGAGCAGCATGAATATTTATACTGTCTCAGCCAATCCCTGTGGGAAGATTGCACAGATCGGTGCTGGGAAACTGTATAAATAGTTTGAGACTTTGAACAGTCTTGCCCCCGAGGCCACCTGTCACGTTTGCTGATAATCACATTCCCAGCTGGGTGAGCTGGGGGGCCGGGTTTGCCGGAAGCTGTTGGAGCTTCTGGCAAACCCGGAGAAAGTGTCTGGAAGGAGAAAGTGTCTGGAAGGCATTGGGAGAAGGCAGCCAAAAGTCTGAAGACATTGGTGAGTACAGACCAGGGGCGGACTGACCATTTGGAAACTCGGGCACTGCCCGAGGGCCTGGGGTCAGTAGGGGGCCCCATGAGTTGCCCCTAGTACCTTTTTAATAAGCTTTTTTGAGTTTGGGCAAGGACACAGAGGCCCCATGATCCCCTATAGCCCGGGGGCCCCATGAGGTGTCAGTCCACCCCTGGTGCAGACAGTTTAAAGATCCTAGAGACTGTGTGCTGTTGCCACCCCCTGGTTTTAGTCAGTTGTGTGTTTTAAAGGGGACAAAGTTTCCAGTGTCTGGAAGAGCTTAGTCTATTTAATTCTTAGTAAAAGGACTTTGCTTGGACTGTCCAGAGAGGAAGATTCATCTCCTCAAGCAACTACTACAACACTAAGTCCATTTCTTGTGTAAGGACTTGGCTTATAGTTCTACAGAAGATAAAATGTCCTCCTATTTGCACATAGTTCTTGAATATCCCACCCAATTCCCCATCCCTATCCAAGTTACCCAAAAATAAAAACACCAAAAAGAATACCCCTGGACTTTTCACTGAGCCAAAGAGTGACTGTGACTGTGTGCTAGCTGCAGAGCAACTACTGGGAAAAGATCCCTGGGCAAGTTTCTAGTGGTTCCTATGGAGTTTATGCTATTTTGGGGGGAACGGCTGGGATTACCTTTAAAAAATCACAGTGGTTACCATCAGTAACAGTAAGAGACTGTCATTGTATTTGTATGGTGTTGTGTGGATTTCGGGGAGGCAGTCAGTATGGAGAAGTGCTGTGTCACAGTGGTGAATGTCTGCTCTACAGTAAAGACTGCTGCCAGTGCAAAAAACAGTTGTGACAGTGAAAGAGTTAACATGTGGCATGGGAGCGCTGTCAGTGTTTATCACAGCAGAGAGTGCCTTCTCTCTACTGACTACTGCCAGTGCAGAAGCATTTCCAAGTGGTGACAGTGAAAGGGTTATCAAGGGGCACAGGTGCAAGAGCGCCAGAGAGATCTGCCCAACAGGTGGGGTCAGCGCCAGTGCACCAGCCTATCAGAACAATCGGGTGGGGGCCGTCGCCCAGTCACATCCAATCTGGAACAATGGGAGAGGCTGAGGCTTCATTTCCGAGTGCAGAGGAGAGAGACCCATGTGGAGAAAGCACCAAGATAACGTATGTGAGACACAGTGAACCTCAGGTGATTGCTGGAGCCACAGTTGTCCATATAGGCTGGGGCAGCTGCAAAACAGGATGCTATCTGATACCGGAGTGCTATCAGCCCAGGTTTTGGCATTATGCAGCAGAGATGACAAGGAGTACTGGCACTGGTATGTGTTAGATGCCCGAATGTTATCATCAAGCTGCAAGCCTGGGGCCGGTGTGGTCACTGTGGTGAGATGTTGCTAAAACTGCTGCCCAAAAGCGGACTGACAACTCATGGGGCCCCCGGGCAATAGGGGATCATGGGGCCCCTGTGTCCTTGCCCACACTCAAAGCACACCCAAAAAAGCCTATAAAAGGTACCAGGGGCATTCCATGGGGCCCTCTACTGACCCCGGGCCCTCTGGCGGTGCCCGAGTGCTAGAATGGTCATTCCGCCCCTGCCCAGAAGTCAGCAACCCAGCGTCCTGCTACTGAACTGGTAGATGGGCAAGAGCCCATATCCTGAATTCTACATTCAAAGCCCTCAGGAGTGGAGGTACCACTGGAGCCAGGACCAGTGGTGTTCTCCCATACAGTCTGCCAAAAGAGTGAGATGCTTATCTCCACTTTCAGAAGGATGCAGCCTGTAGGAGCTGGAGAAAAGCCCACAACCAGTACAGCCACCCGGGCAGAGGACCAGTTGGCTGTGGTGAAGACATCGGGGATCAGCAGGACACAGTGGCTGGACTCCACAAGTTCCTCAGGTGAGGAGGGCCAATGGGTCTTTGATCCAAGGTCATCCAAGTTTGAAAACATCTTTGGGTCTGGTAAGAAGGGCATTGGGGACTAGGATTCAGTAGCTGAGACTGAGTGGGACTGGGGGGCTGGTACTAACAGAGGCTAGTCTAGACAGGATGTTTATCTCTGCTTTCTGTTCCATGGTTCTGAAGGATGCTATGTGGCAAAATTCAACCTTACTGCATATATGTTGCTTGTACAAAGTGATGTTGCTATAAGTGCTTTTATGCCCATTAGGGGCCTAACAGTATACTTGGGCAACTAGGTGGGGTTATAGCTAAGAGTACAGCTAGTCTTTAAGTATAAGTGTCTAATTGAGTAAAAGTGATTTACTGACTGTAAGGTGAATTGTACATATTTACACTAGTCCATTGTATAGCATGTAGTATTTAGGAATGTAAGATGTTAGACTCTGTAACTTTATGCTCTTTGGAGAGATATCCTCACAGGGATAGTTCATTTAATCACTGTGCTATTAGTAAGGATGTAAATATTAGTTAGTAGGTTGTATGCCCTAATTGTTCTCTTCTAGGTTAAGACTGTGATACTTTGGCTAAAGTATTAACCTTTGAGCTTTTTGACTGTAAATAGTGGTATATTCAGGTAGTAATAGGGATTTAGATAGGATAGGCTGTAAATATTAGTAGATGTACTTAATAGAGAAATGTACATTACTGCTTGACATTTATTAGTGTGTTACCCTCCACTTTCTTATTTTAGCCAGGGGTGTAATTTGCTAATAATTGTAGTGCTCTACCAGATAGGCTGTATATACTGTATATTGTTCACATATTTTTTTACTAAAAGACTTTTTGTGCTGCTGATCTATACTGTGATTACATTGTTCATTGCCAATATGTAGAATGCCACATGGATTTTGTCAATTGTTAATCTCCCTTTAACCCCTCCTACCCCCTCCATTTTTTCTTTCAATACATTTTTATTGAATAGTTTTAAATTACAAACAAAGAATTAACAATAAACAGAAACAGTCAATGGTGGTCGTGCACTGAAAAACATATCCGTAAATGGAGACAAGTATTTTACATGTCAAAAAAGAAAGAACAAAAATATCAACCATATCAAGTTGGTAAGTCAGAGTAATGGCAAGACAACTGCAAAATAGATAATGACGTTTGAAATGCACAATATATATAGCCCAACCAAAAAATATGAATCTTATCATAAGTCATCCCTGTGGAAGAGCCAATGAAATAGAAAAATACAAAAAAAGGGGGCGAAACAAGAAAGGATCGAAAGGAGAACATCGAGAGCGCATGAATCTGGATTATGGGACTTCCAGGATCATAGCAAAATTATATTATCTATTTATATAGCAGGATGGGCATGTTGAATCCATGGAGTCCATGTTTTAAGGAAACTCTCTTGGGTATCTGAAAGGATGCTAGAAAGTTTTTCATTAACCAGGAAAAAGTCTAGGTGACGATGTACTTCCTTAAAGGATATGAACTGTTGTTTCCAGGCTTTTGCTATGGTTTGTTAATAAAACATAGTTACATAGTTAGTCTGGCTGAAAAAAGACAAAAGTCCATGCAGTTCAACCGTTATCATACATATGTAGCTAACGTAAATTGGTGTTTTGAAAGGCCTGGGGGTTTTGTGTTGAGAAGGACATGCCAAGTCTTTTTCCCTAGGGAAAAGCAAGTTAATAATGAGTGCAAGAGTTTAAGGACCTTTGACCAGAACCAAAAGCACATGTACTCCATGTATGTAGGACGTCTCCCAGGGTAGTACAGCCTCGGAAACAGGTACCAGGAGCAGAATAATGAAGATGCACTATGTGGGACAAGACCAAGTACCATCTTGTAACAGTTTTAAAGGCTGATTCTATTGTGAGAATATTGATAGAGCATGAGGTCAGGGTTGTCCATATCTGTGACCAACAGCCCATATCTTTGGTGCTTTTCCCACATGGAAACGTAAGTGTGATTATTAGGATGTCAAAGATTGGTCAACTGTGAATAAAGGATAGAAATAAGTTTGGGGAAAAGGAGTGTCCGATGACAAATATGTTCAAATAAGGATAATTGTGTCGTCGGGTCTTTGTCTAATTTGTAAAAATCGAAAAAGTTCAGTGTGGGGGGACTTGATATTAATCCCTTATTTCATCCCAGGTGTAAACAGAACGACCATTGAGGAATGAGTGCACACATTGAAGTTTGTGGGAAACCCACCAATAGAAAGCGTTGGGGGACTCGAGGCCAGGAGGAAACAGAGAGTTGCCTAAGAGAGGGACAAGTGGTAAATGAGGGGATATTAGACCACTAGAGCATTTAGTGGAGCCCCATATGTGCAATAAGTGGGCCATTAGAGGGCTGATATTTGCAAGCCTAGATCTCGGAGGGAGCCATAAAAGTGAGCTAGGGAAACCGGGTAGCAAGAGAGTGCTTCCAAAGTGACCCATAGAGGGGCCTGCTGTGCTGCATATAAAGAAGTCACAGATGCAATTTGAGCCGCACTTAGTATTTGGAAAAGTTAAGAACTCCTAAACCCCCTTGTTTATGGGGTATAAGCATGGTGTGTTTTGTGACCCGAGGTTTCTTGTGAGCCCAGATAAAGCATAGAGCATAATTTTGAAATGTCTTCAGGGCGTAAGAGGGGACTGGGATGGGGAGGATGGGGAATAAGTATAGGAGCTTTGCAATAATAGTCATCTTTACTGAGTTGATTCTACCAATCCACAAGAGAAGCTGGAGAGACCAAGACGTGAGTAAGGTTTTAAGAGAACGGAAAATTGGGAATATATTTGGCTTCATAAAGAGTGTGGCAGGATATAGTAAGGTTAATCCCTAAATATTCTAAATTGGTAGGGGGCCAAGCCAAGTTATAGTTTTGTTTCAATGAACCGATTTCTGCCTCAGGAAGAGAGGCATTGAGGGCCCATGATTTGTCCTTGTTTACTACTAAGCTTAAGATATTAGAGAAGCAGGTGAGGATGGAAAAAAGTGCAGGTAGTGTAGTATGTGGTTGGGTCAAGGTCAAAAGCAGGTCATCCGCGAATGCGCTGACTTTGAAGGACTGATGGGCAATCATAACCCCTATGATACCCGGGTTAGATCTGATGAGATGTAGTAGGCCAAAATAAAAAGTATTGGGGAAAGAGAACATCCCTGGCGTGTTCCCCTGTGGATGGGGTAAGGGGAAGACTGGTGAGAAAAATAGCGAACTGTGGCAGAGGGTCCTCAATAAAGAGCCCTCAGCCAGGATGTGAAAGCAGTCGGGAATCTCCATTGTTTCAAGACATAATGCATATACTCTCAAGAGAGAGAGACAAATGCCTTGTGCATATCTACAACTAGAAGCATACCGGAGGTTCTTTTTTGGTGCAACAAGTGTTGTCAAAGGCCTGCCGAAAGGGGACAAATCCTCCTTTATCTTTATGGATAAGTTCATGCAAGAAAGAATGAATTCTGGTAGTGGGAATTTTGGCAAGGATTTTAATGTCAACATTCAACAGGGAGATGGGTCAAAAGTTATGAGGATCCTGAGAGTCTTCCCCAGGTTTCGGAAGCAACACTATTTGGGCAGCCGTGGATGACGGGTGCAGGTCCGAGTGGGAATGTAGGTGGTTGAAAAAGTTAGTCAAATAGGAAGCGAGGGTTTCTGAAAATATTTGCAATATAACACAGAGAAGCTGTCAGCTCCAGGAGTCTTTTGCATCTTAAGTGATTTGATTGCTGGAAGGACCTCTGAGATGGTAATATCAGCCTTCATAGAGTTGGATAGTCCGGGAAGATGGATGTCGCGAAAAAGGACATCTGCGAAGTCTTTGCAGAAAGGCTGTGGGGGTTGATATAACGTGGACTGAAGCAAAGGTGTCCATGATTTTGGAGGGACGAGTGGTGATAACTTTGTTGGGTAAGCATAACCTGATCAGTTTGGTATCTTGGGTATAGGCCTCAAGAAGGTTGTCCAGCATTGGACCTAGCTTATTGGCACAGGCATAATATTTATTTTGGGACCATCTGAGCTGTTTTTCTGCCTTATCATCGAGGAGAAGATTTAGTTCCACCCTAGTAGCTTCCAATTGTTTGCGCAAAGAGACAGAGTGATACGCCTTGAATTGGGTTCCAACTGCGCTAGAAGGGAGGACAAAATTGCCACTCGGGAGTCCTTCTCCTTCTTCTTGCAGGGTGCTAGTTGTATAAGTTTCCTATAAGCGTGACTTTGTGAGTTTTCCACAGACTTGTGGGGGATGAAGCCGATACAGTGTTGTCAATGAAGTAAGTGGAGATGGAGTCCTGGATGGCTCCCACTGTCTCGTTAAATGACAACATGGAGTCATTCAGGTGCCAGGAATACTGTTGAGGGGCAGAGACCATCGATTTACAGGTGAGTAGGAGCATTGAGTGATCAGATCTAGGTGTAAGCACATTGTAGTATATGATCAGAAAACACATTAGATTAAAATAGCAAAACTGTTGCCTAACCTTAGAGAAAAGGGGAAAAGAAAGGGAGGAGGGGAGAGAAAAAAAGAGGGGGAGCTGAAATGAGGGAGAAAAGTACGTGAGTAGAAAAACACGCTTGTGCGCATACTTGTGAGCAAATACTGATAATACCAATGAGAGAAAAAAAAACCAAAACACACAATAACACATATGTTAAGGGACAGGAATCCAAGACCATAGTCATAAACATGCGCTGAGACTAATATGTTCAAGTCTGCAGGACTATCTAGGTGCCCCTCAGTAATAGGTTTATTTAGTTCAAATATAGTGTACTAGCCCAAAAAATAAAAGGGCAAAAAAAAGATGGTGGAATAGTGGTGATTCCATCTTCATCCAGGACCTTGGGTCTAGAGGTTGACCTAGTCTGCCTGGGTGCAGGACGTCATCTTTGGGGAAGAGGTTCTCAACGAGTAAAAGGCGAGGAGACTTGTAGGAGGATGATTGGATTGCCTATGAGCTAGTAGGTGTTGGAAGCATAAGTTGCAGCTTGGTAGGGACTTCCTGAGCCTCTTCCGGCATGGTGAAAGCATAGGGATGGCCTTGAAAGGAGAATGTTAATTTGAATGGAAAGTTCCAGTGATATTTTTTATGGTGGTTTTGTAGTGTCTGCTAGAGATCAGAGAATATTTGATATTTGTGGGATTGAAAAGTTAACTCCATTTTGGACCAGGCCGCTTGCATGAATGCCTCCTTGATTTTGTAAATAGTGGGTATGACTATGGATCCAGTCAAATTTCAGTTTTTCAACTGGAGTTATGGCAATGAGCTCCTGTAACAAGGTGATAACTGTGGAGTTTAAATCCTCTATGAATTCAGGTAGACCCCTAATCCTAAAGTTGCTTCTCCTGCTGCGGTTCTCCTCAAGTTTCTGAAGGGCAAAAGCAATTCAATTTGATAGTGTCAATATCTTGCTCGTGATTGTCGATCACCAAGATTGCATCATCCATATTGTGTTCAAGGTTATCAATACAGGATCCTGTGTCCCTTATTTCATGAGTGATCTTAGTAGTGAGTTGTTCTGTTACAGTATTCAGTTCCTGTTGAAGGAGAAGATTAAACTTTTCAAGGAGAACTGAATCTCAAACCGTCACAGCGGTGGGATCCGCGATTTGAAGGCTGCAAAACGGTCATTTTAGATAAGGGCCTTTTAGCAGTGGTGGCTGAGGCCTTAGAAGAACCTACTGTGGGTTTGGTTGATTTGGCTGGAATAGTAGTAGAATGTTTCCCCATGGTCCAAGAGGGAGCCAGGGATACTTGGTAAAGGGACCGTCCAGAGGCAGTAGTGGTCGTTAAGAAGAATAGTTCCGAGGGGTATCTAGGCTTGCAATACAGAGCAGTACGCAGCTAAATCGTATGATATTAGAAGAAACGCTGAAGATAAAATTAGTGCTAGTGTCCGGTAGGGCGCAGTCAGGGCTTTGGACTTCCTGGATGGACTAAAACCCATGGATCCCCAGTGGGTCAGGTTGCAGGGGTATCCCATGACTGGCAAAGTGTTTCACCCATTAGGGCTGGTAGGCAGCAGGCAGGAACCAGCATGGGAATGCAGGCTCAGGTTATGGCGGGATAGCAGGGGACCCCAGGTGTGAGAATCAAGCAGAATGCCTTCGGCCTGTGGTGTGGAGGTGCCTCTGTGGTGTCGGGAACACCTGTCCTTACCTGCCATTGCAGGGAGCCCATATCAGTGGGGTGGTAGGCTGCAGTGGTGTCCAGGGCCCAACAGGGGTGTCGGCAGCTCACACCACGGAGGTGCAGTCTGTCCACCAATTGTGGCGGTCTAAGGCCGTGGAGGCCTAGGGAGCTAGGAATTAGCATGGAGGAGCAGCAGGATGGATTGAGGCCTAGACCCACCAGGGCAGACCAGCCTCTTAGGTGGGAGTGCTATCCAGAGTTCGGCTGTGGAGTGGTCAGGGAGTGGGTACTGTCTGGTTGGGAGTATGGGCTGGCGAGGTAGCTGTGGTCCAGGGGTACTCTTTCAGTCCTCGGGGCCAAGACGGCCGCCATCTTCCCCCGAGTGTAAGGCAGTGCCTCCAGTGACTGGGGGCGGAGACCCCGCAATCCGCATCCGTCAGGCATTCCAGGCAGATCTGTGGGGTTCCTTGGTAGCCGGGGTGGGGTGCAGGATGTCAGGCACATTTCCTTAAAGTGTGTGGGTGCTATAGTGCGCCCAGGCGGTGAGGAGCTGTTTCAATGTGCAGCTATCTTCGACGGCTGCTCAACAGCACTCTCCTACCCCCTCCATTTTTTTGCAGGGTACTTGTTGACAGTAGCTGTCAGCTCACTCCAATGAGGACATGGCCTTTATTTGGCAGGAGGTAATGTAGCACCCTCCTAGATAGGTGCTAGGATTAGGTAAATTTATTTTAGCTCATTGAATCCAAGGGTGTAGCATTCATGTTGTTAGGTAAATTTAGTTTGGCTCACTGTAATCATTGTGACTGTTTGTTTCACAGGCTGCAGGTTTGATTACTCCTCCTGCCTTCTATAACTCACTAGATGGTTCTGGGACATAGTTGTGGAAGTAAGGCAAATGAGCAGCATGAATAATTATACTGTCTCAGCCCATCCATGTGGAAAGATTTCACAGATGGATGCTGGGAAACTGTATAAATAGTTTGAGACTTGGAACAGTCTTGTCTTGTTTCTGAGGTGGAGATCACAGCCTGGGAGGGCTGATTGCCCACCAGACTACCTGCTACATGTCCGGTGTCTTGAAGAGCTTAGTTTATTTAATTCTTCGTAAAAGGACTTTGCATGGACTGTCCAGGAAGGAAGATTCATCTTCTCAAGCTACTACTACAACACATATTTCAATCTTTTACTTGTCCAAAGACTGGACTCATAGTTCTATAGAAGAAAAAGTTTCCTTCTATATGTACATAGTTCTGGAGCATCCCACTCAATTTCCCATCCCTATCCAAGTTGCCCAAAAACATAAACACCAAAAATAATACCCCTGGACTGTTAATTGAACCAAACAGTGACCATGCCCCTGCCTGCAGGGAAACTACTGCAAAAAGAACCCTGGTCATCTTTCTAGTGGCTCCTACAGAGGTAGTGCTACAAATGTAATAGAAAATAGATGTTACTCAGGTAGAGTACATAAGATCTAGGAGCAGGATGGGAGAGGATCCCTTAACTATCCAGATGCATGTTGGATCTGATCTCCTGGTTCTTCACAGCATATCTTGAAATATAGAATATTACTATACAAGGTTTTATATTATTCTGACTCAAAAGTTACCAGAATTAAAAAAAGGCTATGTTGCAGTTGTGAACATAAAAAATAAACATATGTACAGTATACGGAATGCCAAAGGCCTTCTGAGTCATAACCTGTGTGCTGGAAAATGCTGAAATAGACTGTACTGAACAGTATGTCTGCACTCTGGAAATTGTTGCATTTGTTCTTGGCACCAAATAAGTCAAAATGACCGATATATTAGTTCTTTCAGTACTCACAATGCTGTGGTCTTGACACCAGTAAGAAGTGATATGGCCTGCACACAGCTTGTCTGTCTGAGAATTGTCTTGATCCTGGTTTCAGGGTTGCAGTAATTGTATCCATAATCTGAGCTTCTAATGGTTCTTGTTATTTCATTCCAGCTGTCTAATAAACAGCATCTATTCTTCTAATTAAAATGAACAGACAATTAAGAGAATCTGGTCCAGGAAGAGGAATTGCGTCCCCTCACATTAGTGCATCATCACCGTCTCTAGGATTGCACATGGATGAAGACGTGACAGTTGTCTGCCAATTAATTTGCCAACATTTGCAATCGTCTCATTTCGGCAGTGATGGGGCGCCACCTGTTCCTTACTGACATTACGGGAGATCGGTACTGACAGGGAGATCCACAAAACAGAATGCCACTAACTAGAAGACTCATGTCTATGTAATTAGCAGGCCTTTGAGTGCCCACTTGTTATAGATTCTGTTTATAGCCCTACAGAAGAGACAGTGCACAGTCCACATGTGTTTGTCTGCTGCTACTCTGCTAACAGGAAACAGGAACGTTATTAAAGAGAAAAGACATAGAGTTTAACCATAGATGCAGCTACAAACTTATAACCACTGCCATCTACTGGTTGAAGAATATATCTCTACTGAATACTGATGCTGATGTAGTTGTTGTTATTCTCAGCACCTATACTGTTATAGACTGTCACAGAAGTATTGGAAAACAAATCTAGGTGACCTGGGATAGTAACAAATGTGAAGTTTGGGGTCCCTGAAGACAGTTGACAGACCCCTGCAGGAAAGCCTAGCAGATCTGATATAATTTATACTGGATTTGGATATTAACTTTCCTCAATTTGTGGTTTCTAGAGTTTTACACAAATAATAATCTTATTTCATTCACCATTTAAGCCTGCATTTAATATATACAGGGTTATAATAAAGCCGCATATCTTGGACAGCCGCTGACCTTTCTATCAGTCAGTGAAATGTCTGCGGTTTATGGCAGTACAGATGTGAGCACTACAATCATTTGTATTGTTATTTACTGTCTTTGTGTGCCGCAATGAGCGCACTTTGTTCTCATTTGCCGCGGCGCAGTCACCTTCCCGCGTCATCTATTATCATCCGCGATGAGGCGATAATAGAAAACAAGCTTTGATTGCAGGTTGATTTGTGTTTATGATGATGAATAGAACAGAACAGACAGGCCGATCGTCACATGTGAAATTGAAGCCAGTACAGTGTTTAGCGGGCTGAGCAGACATGACAGCGTAAAGAGGATGAATTTATACAGCCGCTCTGCAGGATGAAGCTCAGCAATCGTATTATTGATTGGAAAATATATGACAACAAGTCTATTCCAAGACTGACCAGGAAGACGTCAGACTGCTGAGCAGAGAGAGATATGAGTTGTCAGTGAGGGAAATGAACCAATGGTCGGTTCATGTTTGGGATCTGCTGTGTGTGACAGTGGAGCTGTTTATTAGAGAGTGTTAGCTTCTCTTTCTGGATGGGAGGAGCCAAAGTTTTAGTTGTGTCTTCTTTTCCACGCAACATACTGCCTTTGGGGCAACACAGTGGCTAAATGGTTAGCACTTCTGCCTGGCAGCACTAAGGTCATTGGTTCAAATCCCAACCACGGCACCACCTGCCTGGAATTTGCATGTTCTCCCCGTGCCCGCGGAGGCCTCCCCCGGGCACCCCAGCCTCCCCCCACACACACCCCAAAGACATGCTGGTAAGCTAATTGGATATTGTCTAAATTGTCCCTAGTATGTGTATGTATGAATGTGAGTTAGGGACCTTAAATTGTACACCCCTTGAGGGTTAGAGACTGATGTGAATGTACAATATATATATAAAGCACTGCATAAATTGATGTCACTATATAGGTACCTATAATAAATAAATAATTAATGTACCAACTGCTCCATCCACATATAAAAGGTCAAGAGGTCTTACCATGGGAATAATACAAGAAACCAGTGCAGGGATCAATTTGCCAGCAACCATAAAATCCCAAAATATCAGTTTTGGGTGGAGATACTCTTTAAATTGATCCTTTCCTTTATCAATGATTACAGAAACAGAAGCCATATGTGAGCTAATCAGCTTCTAGACAAGGTAGTGAGCAAATGTCACACAAGTCTGCCTCTGAGATCTACAATGTTCCGAAATTGGGTATATATTGCAGAGCATAAAGAAGTCAAAGTCATGTTGTCATTCACAGAGCACACATTCAACACTTCTGCCCTACCTGTAACAGTCATGTATCACCATTGTCTGCACATGGTCAGAAACCAGGAGGAGGAGTTAGGGAAGGAGATGAGGGTTAAGCAGCTGACTTTAACAAAAGTCAAAATTTGTATTCAGTGCCTTGAAAATGTTCCACATTTTGTCATGTTACAACCAAAAGCATAAATGTATTTTTTTGGGATTTTATGTGATAGACCAACACAAAGTGGCACATGATTGTGAAGTGGAAGGAAAATGAAAAATGGTTTTCAAAAGTTTTTTTATAAATATCTGAAAAGTGTGGCGTGCATTCGTATTCAGCCCCCCTGGAGTCAATACTTTGTAGAACCACCTTTCGCTGCAATTACAGCTGCAAGTCTTTTTGGGGATGTCTCTACCAGCTTTGTACATCTAGAGAGGGACATTTTTTGCCCATTCTTCTTTACAGAATAGCTCAAGCTCTGTCATATTGGAGAGTGTCTGTGAACAGCAATTGCCACAGATTCTCAGTTGGATTTAGGTCTGGACTTTGACTGGGCTATTCTAATACATGAATATGCTTTGATCTAAACCATTCCATTGTAGCTCTGGCTGTATGTTTAGGGTTGTTGTCCTGCTGGAAGGTGAACTTACGCCCCAGTCTCAAGTCTTTAGCAGACTCGAACAGGTTTTCTTCTAAGAGAGCTTAGGTGAATAGAAGTGCTTATGTCACTTAGGTTTTCTTCTAAGATTGCCCTGTATTTGGCTTCATCCATCTTCCCATCAACTCTTACCAGCTTCCCTGTCCCTGCTGAAGAAAAGCATCCCCACATCATGATGTTGCCACCACTATGTTTCACGGTGGGGATGGTGTGTTCAGGGTGATGTTCAGTGTTAGTTTTCCGCCACACATAGCATTTTGCATTTAGGCCAAAAAGTTCAGTTTTGGTCTCATCTGACCAGAGCACCTTTTTCCACATGTTTGCTGTGTCCCCCACATGGCTTCACGCAAACTGAAAACTGGACTTCTTATGGCTTTCTTTCAACAACGGCTTTCTTCTTGCCACTCTTCCATAAAGGTCAGATTTGTGGAGTGCACGACTAATAGTTGTCTTGTGGGCAGATTCTCCCACCTGAGCTGTGGATCTCTGCAGAATTACCATGGGCCTCTTGGCTGCTTCTCTGATTAATGCTCTCCTTGCCCAACCTGTCAGTTTAGGTGGACGGCCATGTCTTGGTAGGTTTCCAGTTGTGCATTATGCATTCCATTTTCAGATGATGGATTGAACAATGCTCTGTGAGATGTTCAAAGCTTGGGATTAATTTTTATAACCTAACCCTGCTTTAAACTTCTCCACAACTTTATCCCTGACCTGTCTGGTGTGTTCCTTGGCCTTCATGATGCTGTTTATTCCCTAATGTTCTCTAACAAACCTCTGAGGGCTTTACAGGACAGCTGTATTTATGCTGAAATTAAATTACACAAAGGTTGACGCTGTTTACTAATTAGGTGACTTCTGAAGGAACTTGGTTCCACTAAATTTTTGTTAGGGGTATCAGAGTAAAGGGGGCTGAAAACAAATGCATGCCACACTTTTCAGATATTTATTTGTGAAAAAAAATTGAAAACCATTTATCATTTTCCTTCCACTTCACAATTATGTGCCACTTTGTGTTGGTTTATCACATAAAATCCCCCAAAAATACATTTATGTTTTTGGTTGTAACATGACAAAATATGAAAAGTTTCAAGGGGTATGAATACTTTTTCAAGGAACTGTATATGTAACAGAGCTGGTTTGTCTGGTTGGCTGCTGCTGTTTGGGTGGAAACAGAAGAGTGTATGAAGGAGCTAGAGGAGGATAATATACAGTGGGGATCGAAAGTTTGGGCACCCCAGCTAAAAATTTGTATTAATGTGCATAAAGAAGCCAAGGAAAGATGGAAAAATCTCCAAAAGGCATCAAATTACAGATTAGACATTCTTATAATATGCCAACAAAAGTTAGATTTTATTTCCATCATTTACACTTTCAAAATAACAGAAAACAAAAAAATGGCGTCTGCAAAAGTTTGGGCACCCTGCAGAGTTAATATCTTGTACTGCCCCCTTTGACAAGTATCACAGCTTGTAAACGCTTTTTGTAGCCAGCCAAGAGTCTTTCAATTCTTGTTTGAGGTATCTTTGCCCATTCTTCCTTACAAAAGTCTTCCAGTTCTTTGAGATTTCTGAGCTGTCTGTCACGCACTGCTCTATTAAGGTCTATCCATAGATTTTCAATTATGTTGAGGTCAGGAGATTGTGAAGGCCATGGCAAAACCTTCAGTTTATGCCTCTTGATGTAATCCCCCGTGGATTTCGAGGTGTGTTTAGGATCAATATCCATTTATTGAAGCCATCCTCTCTTTAACTTCAGCTTTTTCACAGATGGCATCAAGTTACCATCCAAAATTTGCTGAAATTTTATTGAATCCATTTTTCCTTCTACTCATGAGATGTTCCCTGTGCCACTGGCTGCAACACAACCCCAAAGCATGATTGATCCAACCCCATGCTTAACAGTTGGACAGAGGTTCTTTTTTTTAAATTCTGTGCCCCTTCTTCTCCAAACGTACCTTTGCTCATTCCGGCCAAAAAGTTAAATTTTAACCTCATCGGTCCACAGAACTTGTTTCGAAAATGCATCAGGCTTGTCTATATGTTCATTTGCAAAGTTCAAACGATGATTTTTGTGGTGAGGACGTAGAAGAGGTTTTCTTCTGATGACACTTCCATGAAGACCATATTTGTACAAGTATCTCTTTATAGTGGAATAGTGTACCACAACTCTAGTGCCTGCCAGATCTTTCTGGAGGGATCGTGCAGTCAAACTTGGGTTTTGAATTGTTTTCCTCACAATCCTGCGAGCTGTTCTGTCTGATATTTTTCTTGGTCTTCCAGATCTTGCTTTAACTTCCACTGTTCCTGATGACTGCCATTTCTTAATTACATTCCGAACAGAGGATATTGACATCTGAAAACGCTTTGCTATCTTCTTATAGCCTTTTCCAGCGTTGTGAGCGTCAACTATTTTCAGTTTCAGTTTTCTAGACAACTGCTTAGAAGAACCCGTGGTGCTGATTGTTGGGGCAAGGTCAGATGAGTCTGGGCATTTAAAACCTTTGAGATTGACATCACCTGGTCTTCCCAGATGATGATTGAGAACAATCCATGACACTGGCAGGTCTCAGCTTGGCAAAGGGGGCAGTGCATGCTATAAATTCTGCAGGGTGCCCAAACTTTTGCAGACGCCTTTTTTTGTTTTCTGTTATTTTGAAAGTGTAAATGACGGAAATAAAATCTAACTTTTGTTGACATATTATAAGAATGTCTAATCTGTAATTTGATGCCTTTTGGAGATTTTTCCATCTTTCCTTGGCTTCTTTATGCACATTAATACAAATTTTTAGCTGGGGTGCCCAAACTTTCGATCCCCACTGTAGGTGTCTGAAACTTCACATTTGGGGAATAGAAAGGTTCACTTTAATGTACAACTGTATATTTACATATTTACTGTAAAAAATACAGCTCTCCTTCCTAGCCAACTAATGTAATCAAGCCAGACCCCTCAACCCCTGACCCCCCCCCTCAGTTCTCTGCTGGCTGTGTCTGCGCATCAACTCTTCAAATACTTAAATGGTTCTGTACACCTAGAGTGGCAGTGGAGGAGGCCAGCACTGCCAGCAAAAAGCAAGAAGGCACCCAAGAGGTCCGGCATAAAGTGGGGTGAAGGAGTGCAATGTAGTACAGATGTAACTGAACTTTAAAGGAATGTAGGCAGGTGCAGTCTCCTTTCTCCACTGCACATGCCGCCCAAACGCAGGGGTATTAGAGGAGAAGGGTCAGGAGGAACATGTTCCTCTATGGTTTCCAGGGTCGCTGAGAAAGTTGGATGGCCATCTTGGGTCAGGCAGAGTCTATTCAGGTCTACCCTGGCTCCCTGGTTTGGCACGCATTTTCTGAGTGGACAGGGCAGGGACTGGTTACCCATCTGTCACGGAAAGTGAATGGTGGTAGGGAAAGATACCGCACAAGTAGTGACAGGTGAGGAGCATGCTATCATCTCCAGGAATCCTCCAAATTGGGTACAGACTGGCCAGGCTGCATTTCACTCTCAGTGACAGCACTGTCAGCACACTGGCCCTGCTCCGCTCTGCATTACTGTTCTGATCTGTGAGTGTCCCGTCAGGTGCCTTCCCATTAGACAGGTTGTATTTTTGGGTCATGACTTCTATACAAGTTCTGTTATCTGCAGTTGGACTGCATTCACTACCACCACACCATGGCGCAGCCACCCACAGGCAAAACACTGGAACTCAGCTGTCAAAATATCTGAAAGAAGAATTGTCTGTGTTCCTCACAATAACCCATTAAATATTCTGGTCAGTTTTTATCCTGCACTAATAAAATGTCAACTGGAATCTAACTGGTTGCTGTAACACAGACAGTTCTTCCTTCAGGCACTGATAAATAAATGTAGCACCCTCTAGTGTAGTGTATCGTAGGTAAAATCATTGTGTATGACTTATGGTAATTGTGTAAGTCTGTGATTGAGGTCGGGTTATTGCAGGTCAGCTGGATGACTTAACAGGTTGTGGCTCTATCACCTCTTCCTGACTGGAGGACCATGGAACTTTCCAGAAGTCAGTAAGCGGGAAGGGGTGGAGACCTAATCTTCATGTTCATGGGAGTCTGGCCAATCCCAAGTTTGGAGGCCCTGGTAGAGTGGTGGACTGGCTCATAAATATGGGAAAGTCAGGCTGACAGAGGAGTCGGTTGGAAGATGGAATGCTGAGGAGACTGTCAGTGCCTGGGAGGGGTACCCTAGGTCTAGGGGGGGCCAGCCTCCAAGCTGGGCTCGGGCTGGCTCAGGATGATACATTCAGCAAGGAGGTGTGATTGGAATCAAGACCTGGAGCAGTGGGGAACAAAGAAGACAGGGTGAGTACAGCAGCACTTTCTGGGATCTACAAGGGGAAAGACTGCCACACATAGCAAGCTTTCTAAGGACCCTTATCTTTGTCCCGGGAGATCTTTCAAGAAGCCAGGAGGGCTGATAGTGTCTGCAGGCTGCAGAGCTGGGACCAGGTCTGCAGGGGGAGAAAAGACATCCCTGCATGTAGTTACGAGACGTTAAGCTGACTTTTTGAGGAGCTGCTATTTCCTCACCCATAAAGGGCTGTTGCTACTGATCCACAATGACTGACAGCTTTCAAGAAAAGAACAGTCCAGGATCTGCCTGTGTACATAGGAAGGAAGCGTCCCCCTTCCATTGATTCAAGCCAAACTGGGCATTCCATAATCCCTATTTCCCTAAGCTGATTTCCCCTAAAAAAAAACAACAAAACCAAGCCCATGGACTGGTCACTGTCTTTTGGATGCAGGTCTGTGTAAGAAATACCTGTTGCCTGGCTGTGCAGAGAGAAGCTTAGGGGTACCCACAATACAGTGGCCCTCACGAAGGTAGCGCTACATGGAGATTTCCATTCCTAGAACCCCCATAGTAAACAGAAAATTGTCAGATGGACTCTCTGCATTACATTATGTCAGGCCCTCCTAGTTATGTTTCCTCATAGGAAGTGATGAAATGCGTCAGAGCGGGACTGTGCGGCAATCGGAAGTGACGAGAGCGGAACCGGAAGTGACATAATTGGCACCATTTTGTGTCACTCAGCAGTGGTGAGAGTACTGCAGGGCTTCACATGGTTTGGATTCTCTATCTGCAGCATTTTTGAGCTTGATATTGGCTATCTATTTGGGCCAATAAAGAAGGCATTTTGTACTGCACCATTTGGGTGTCTCTTTTGTATTTTTTTCCCTTACATGACCATTTGTGAGGTGATGACAGAGGAGGAAGAAGGGTGGCTGTGACCATTTTCAATGCCTTTATACCTATTACCAACCAATCCATGGAATGATACCTGTGCATCCTGAAGATAGTGACATCTTGGTGTATGGGAGATGGTGATTGTTTTCTTTAAGTGATTTGGCCAACCATGACAGTGGGGGGCATATTCATTTGGTGAGTGCACACCCGAAAGGGGGGACATTTCATTTTGTACACGTGATGAACTTTCTTGGAGAACTTGAAGATTTTTGTGGGTTTATTAAGGACTTTATTTAGGACCTCTTCACATCAAAGGTCATATTTTGATATTTAGTTTTATTGTTTTATTCACTATATGATATTTTGTGCTACTGAACCACTTTAAGTTGTTCCTTTTTTGGTCAAATATAGTTTTTTTGGCTCCTTTTGTAATGAAGGGGCAGAGATTGCTGGTCTGTTCAGGGTTTCACAGGCTGGGAATTTTATTGCCTCCCCCTGCCTCTAGAAGACGTTTCTAGAGCTTAGGGAGGGAAAATTCAAATAACCAGACTGAATATTGATCAGGACCAGTCAATTCCTGTGGAGGTGTTCCCAGATGGTGGCTGGGGAAGCTGATGAATAATCTGAAGCACTGGAGACATTGTCTTTGCCCAGGAAGGAGGGTTCCCAGGCCCCTGAGGCAGCTTAAGGACTGGGTTGCTGTTCTGCAAAGTGTCAGGAGTTTCAGTGCTGAGACCTAGAAGCAGCCTGGATCTGACAGCAAACTTTCTTCAAGGGATCAGGTCTGAAGAAGGATTGTCTCACTCACTGAGCTGGAAGGAGGCAGCTTTCCTGGGGACTTGTGAGTAAAGACCCTAAGGCCATATGCACACTATATTCTCTATGATGCCTTTTCTCCTATAGGAAATTTGCTGTAGAATAACAAGGTAAAAAATGAATTTATGCCATACATTTACACACATTTTTATACATGTTAACATGTGTTCACGTATCTGGCGTTATTGCAATCTATTGGCCAGAACATTAATTTATTCTGGCAATTACAATGTATTAACGTGCGAATATGTGTTAACAAGCCTAGCGCAGGGGCGGACTGACCATTTGGAAACTCGGGCACTGCCCAAGGGCCCGGGGTCAGTAGGGGGCCCCATGAGATGCCCCTGGTACCTTTTTTATAGGCTTTTTTGAGTTTGGGCAAGGACACAGGGGCCCCATGATACCCTATTGCCCGGGGGCCCCGTGAGTTGGCCCCCTGGCCTAGCATTTATGCTCATTTAGACTCTTGTGTTTTTTTATGCTCAAAAGCTCCTCTCCTGAATGCCACTTTGGTGTTTACTTTTTCTGCTTCTAAACACCCCTGCCTTTTAGCTCCTGCAAATGCCTATAGTGTATATGGACTAACATTGAGGTGAATTTAGAGGTAGAGAAAAAAAAAGCTTGAACACCTTTAAAAGCTGTTTTTTTGAGCAAAAGTATGCATGAGCCTTAAAAATGATCTCTGTGATTGTATTGTGTTCTGAAGATTGCACTGGGTATTATTATTATACAGTATTTATATAGCGCCAAAGGGTATGCCAAAGCTGTACAGTAGCAGCGGTTATACATTGGAGCACGATGCCAGAGTGATTTACCCCATGGTCTAAAACTGTAAGGAAATATAATGTTCTGTACTCACATTTACTTTGATAGAAGACTGTCTTCTAACTGATGTTTACTAATCATTTTGGAGTACCACATGCCTCAATCCACAGCCCTTGCACGGGTAGTGATGCAATCATTATGTTATATAGAGTGAACGAAGGGGATACCTATGGTTGCTCATGGGATAGACCGAGTTCAGCAGAGGGGCAACATCACCAGTGTGTTGATGTTACCATTACCAGACCACACAGAAGGTGGGTTAGTGTGTGGAGTCTGCCGAACTGTAGGATTTGCAGGGTCAGCATGGAATGGCATTCTTCTGAACATGGTACACTGCCCTGAACTGCAACAGCACCTTCTTGTGATGTGACAGCATTTTTCTGGCAATGTGGTAAAACTCTCTGCAAAGATATCAGGATTCCCTGGGAATGTTGCTGTACTCTCTGTAAACAAAGTAACATTTTCTTCTCATTTGAGAGTTATTTCTAGTAACAACCATCATAATGGATCCCTGTCAAATTGCAGACTTAATATTTTATGCAGACGTTTCCTAAAAATTTTCCATCCATAGCCCACCATAAATAACCCATACACATGTTGTATAGGAAGGTTCATTTCTGGCAAAGAAGATAGAGGAGGGACAATGAGATATTTGGAAGTTTGGTGAGTAGTGGATGGAGCTCAGTGAATGAAAGCAGCTTAAGAGAAGTCCTGGAACATGAGAAATTACATTATGGGATTTGAGTGGTTGGTGAGTTGATGAGCAAGTAGGCAGAGTGACTGGGTATACACAAAGGCTTGGAGAGTTGGAAAATGCTGGATGAAGCTCTAAGGATAAAGTGGTTGGGTGAGTTTATGAGTGGGTGATGAGCAAGTAGGCAGACTGGCTAGGTATATACAAAGGCTTGAGGAGTTGGAAAGTGTTGGATGAAGCTCTAGGGATAAAGAGCAGTTTCAGAGAAGACCTAGAACCAAGACTGATTAGTGGTTTTGCTGGGTGACCTCCACCAACATCCCAGCTATGAATCTCTCAGATTGGCCTAGATTTTATCTCCAAAGTAGAATTTGTGTGTCATGGCTCATGGACATTACAGAGTCACCTCTACTTCCTCTGAAAGAACTTGGGAAATTAGCATTATCCTCACAGACTTCACAAAGTTTTATTAAGGCAAAAACTTATTTTACTCTCCAAGAAATGACGGTAAGATGGAGAAATGATGGATGGCGTATTACAAAGATGGATAATGACAACTGAGTAAAGGTCAAAACGATTAAGTATATCCGGCGGAATAAAATAATCTATTCTCATCACTAAAGGTAAGTGTCAGAAATTGACGAGTCCCCTTTATGTAAGAATGATGGCGCTGCTGGTCGAGGAGTCATACGGGGAGACGGAACGACATTAAACGCTGACTGACGGCTCTAATCACTTTGTGGACAGAATATGGTGGAGCTCCGATGTGACGACAGGTCTAATCAGTGATTGATCTCTTAGACATGACATGAGCTAATAATGGATCACGTGTCTCTCTATTTGGATGTATACAGCACACAAAGATGATAATGTGAATATTGTAACACTGTGTAATACCAGCCCCCCTTCATCCTTATCAGGATATACTATAGAGAAACCCTGCCCCCCCCCCCCCCCATCCTTCCAGATCTTATAAAGTTTATAATCATTTGTGCAGAAAAATATCCCCCTCCCTCTTCCCTAACAAACAGGAACTGATTTACCATATCTATTTGTTTCCGATGCAATGCTGGTCCACATACTGACAGCACAAATACATACATGTGAATGGTCAGACATCAGTCAGCAGAGATCACTGATGGGGGTCCCGTTATTGCTGATGAAGATAGCTACAAATAAACAGGATCAGCTATATATCATAAATTTTAAAGTGACGGTACATCCAGGGACATTGCCAGTGGTAGGAAATTATATATTGAGGATAGGAGGAGAGTCCATGGACATTATCAGGCGTAAGGGATAAATTAAAGGAGATAGGAGGTGAGTCTAGGTACATTATCAGGGGTAAGGGAAAATATAAAAGGGATTGGAGGTGAGTCTAGGAACATTATCAGGGGTAAGGGATACTATACAGGGGATAGGAGGTGAGTCTAGGGACATTATCAGGGGTAAGGGATACTATAAAGGGGATTGGAGGTGAATCTAGGGCAGGGGTGGGCAAACTTTTTGACTTGAGGGCCGCAATGGGTTCATATATTGGACCCGGGGGACAGACCAAGAGTAGATGAATGATGTGTATGTGTCATCCATAGTAAGTATACTAATATTCCCCCATAGTAAGCATAGTAATTAATCCCCCATATAGTAATTCATCCCCCCTATAGTAATTCATCCCCCATATAGTAATTAATCCCCCATATAGTAATTCATCCCCCATAGTAATTCATCCCCCATATAGTAATGCGTCCCCCATATAGTAATTCATCCCCCATATAGTAATTCATCCCCCATATAGTAATTCATCCCCCATAGTAATTCATCCCCCATAGTAATTCATCCCCCATATAGTAATTCATCCCCCCTATAGTAATTCATCCCCCATAGTAATTCATCCCCCATATAGTAATTCATCCCCCATACAGTAATTCATCCCCCCTATAGTAATTCATCCCCCCTATAGTAATTCATCCCCCATAGTAATTCATCCCCCATATAGTAATTCATCCCCCATAGTAATTCATCCCCCATATAGTAATTCATCCCCCATAGTAATTCATCCCCCATATAGTAATTCATCCCCCATATAGTAATTCATCCCCCCTATAGTAATTCATCCCTCATATAGTAATTCATCCCTCATATAGTAATTCATCCACCATATAGTAATTCATCCCCCATAGTAATTCATCCCCCATATAGTAATTCATCCCCCATATAGTAATTCATCCCCCATAGTAATTCATCCCCCATATAGTAATTCATCCCCCCTATAGTAATTCATCCCCCATATAGTAATTCATCCCCCATATAGTAATTCATCCCCCATAGTAATTCATCCCCCATATAGTAATTCATCCCCCATATAGTAATTCATCCCCCATAGTAATTCATCCCCCATATAGTAATTCATCCCCCCATATTAAGTCCCCAAGTCCCCCCTGTGTCAATTCACTTACCTTTGCGTTCCTCTCGCCGTGTTCCCGCTTCGTTCCGGTGTAGCATGAAAATCTGTCTCCTATGAGGATCTGTCCCCCTCGACGTATCTGCGCATGTGCCAGTTTCAGGCATCAGCAGCCGATCGGCGATCTCCGGCACATGCGCAGATACGTCGAGGGGGACAGATCCTCACAGGAGACAGATTTTCATGCTGCACCGGTCTTCAGGGCGGACTGTGAGAGGAGCCTAGCTCCGCGGGCCGGATTAAAAGGTCCGCTGGGCCGTATACGGCCCGCGGGCCGTAGTTTGCTCATTGCTGGTCTAGGGACATTATCAGGGGTAACAGATACTATAAAGGGGATAGGAGGTGAGTCTAGGAACACTATCAGGGGTAAGGGATACATAAAGGGGATAGGAGGTGAGTCTAGGAACATTATCAGGGGTAAGGGATACTATAAAGGGGATAGGAGGTGAGTCTAGGAACATTATCAGGGGTAAGGGATACTATACAGGGGATAGGAGGTGAGTCTAGGGCAGGGGTGGGCAACTGTGGCCCTCCAGCTGTTGGTGAACTGCAAGTCCCATCTTGCCTTTGCATTTGGGAGTTATGCTCGTAACTGTCAGTTTTGCAATGCCTCATGGGACTTGTAGTTCTACAACAGCTGGAGGGCCACAGTTGCCCACCCCTGGTCTAGGGACATTATCAGGGGTAAGGGATACTATAAAGGGGATAGGAGGTGAGTCTAGGGACATTATCAGGGGTAAGGGATACTATAAAGGGGACAGGAGGTGAGTCTAGGGACATTATCAGGGGTAAGGGATAATATAAAGGGGATAAGAGGTGAGTCTAGGGACATTATCAGGGGTAAGGGATACTATAAGGGGATAGGAAGTGATTCTAAAGACATTATCAGGGGTAAGGAATAATATAAAGGGGACAGGAGGTGATTCCAGGTACAATAACAGGGGATAGGGGATGAGTCAAGGGACATTATCAGGGGTAAGGGATAATATAAGGAGATAAGAGCAAAATTCAGAAACATTATTAGGGGAAGGGATAATAGAAAAAGTGGGAGGAAGTGAGTCCAGGGACATTATTAGGGTAAAGGATAATATAAAAGGGATAGGAGGTGAGCCCAGGAACATTATTAGGGGTAAGATATAATATAAGGGGGATAGGAGATGAGTTCAGGGACAATATCTGAGTAAATATATTGTAATGGGGATAGGAGGCGAGTCCAGACTCATTAATAGGGGTAAGGAATAACATAAAAGGGATAGGAGGTGAGTCCAGACACAATATCATGGGTAAGGGATAATAAAACAGAGATGGGGAGTTGTTGCACCCCCTGTTGTGGCTGATAAGTCAGATCCAACGCTAGGAGTCTATTGTGAATTAACTGCAGCAAGACTGATCGGAAACCCTTGGCCCATACTCTGACTCACATTTAATAGCCTAATAGGCCTCAGCTAGGGGGTTAACACAACTAGGGGCCATGCCACACACCTGGTCAAAGTATGCTGAAATACAGTCTACCAGGGTATGGTCCGGGCAGGACACCCACCACTTCTGCCGGATGGGCCAACGCACCTTCATCCAACCACCACCAGTCCCTTTCCCACTCCCCCCCCCCTTCATCCTTATCTCTTTCTTCCCATCTCTCTCTTCCCATCTCACTCTTCCATGGCTTCTTCCTCCATCTTTCTCTCTCGGCCCGCTTCCTTTATATCTCGCTCTTGTGAGATGGGGAAACAGCTCTCATTGTTTGAACACTGATTGTGTGGAAGTAAATTAATGTTTTGACTGAAATTCTGCGGTTTAGCCACAAGATGTCACTGTTTTTCTAACACAGCCTCAGACTGCATAGATAGTTGTATATTCATGAAGAGGTGGAGTTTTCACACAGAGTTGGAGTGAATAGGAAGAGGAGTTTTGAACGATGCTGAATGAAGGGGCTGTGTGAGGTGAGAATCCGATGACATCCAGCTGTGGGAGCTTCCCTCGGTAACCAGAGCTGAAGCTAAGTGAAGCTGATTGTGTCCAAGACCCTGATCCTGTTCAGAGAAAGGAAGATTGCTGCCAGTAATGCTGATGAGAGCAGAGGAACAACGCAGCATACATTGCAATATTGCAAGCTTGTTGGAGAGACATTTGTTCTGTTCAGAGTCACCAGCAAATGCAAAGCAGACCTGGGTCGGTAAGATCGTGCACGCACCTCATTTCAGTGTTGGCGCCTATAGACTGAGTCCAGACCTATAGTTAGTTAGGGTCTCTGTTTGTGTCAGGCCACAAGTGTTGTTACTGATTATTGGAAGGACTCCACAACTTAAAGTGACATTTCTCATTGGAGAGCTGATAAAATCCTACAAACTCAAGCCAGACTGGCGTTTTGTTCAGAAGGAATACTCAGACACGTGCTACAGGACCAGTTATGGGAGGGGGAATACTGTAGATTTGTGTAAGATTGTAAGCTGTTGTGCTGCACCGCAGGCTAGCCCATACCATACACCCATACACTGATTCCTGCTCTTTTAGGGTAATAACAGGTAAGGTGTGGCAGCTTAGTTGTGCCCGCCAGTAGGTAAATTACTTCACTTTCTACCTTCATCCATCAGAAGGCGCCGTGCTGTGCAGCACAAGGGTCTCAGCCTTTGGGCTAGGTGTATGTAAATTTATTGTATGTTTCCAGCATTTGTGGTTGTGTTTACTTGCCACATCTAAGTAAAATTCTGTTGTGGCAAAAGCTGGTGTTGGGGTTGCTTTCCTCGTTCGTGACTTCACTGTATCCTGGGAAGCCCACCCCGGTACACGGCTTACACTCTCTCATTAAGTCTCTCCCCCTATCACACTCTCTCCGACCACTCCCTCCCTCTCTCTCTTTCTCTGCCAACTTCCTTTATATATGTCTCCTAAAGCCACTTCCCTCAATATCACTCTCCCCCCATCTCTCTCTTTCCCCCGGTTGGATCCCTCTATATCTCTCTCTCCCCCATCTCTCTCTCCTGGCCTGATCCTTCTATATTTTTCACTTTCTTCCTCTCTCTACCCATTTCTTTCTCTCTCCCTTAGTCACAAACGACCTTTCGGAGTTGAATTATCTGCCTTTTGTCTCTCCGACATTCATTCTTCCATCCTGTTGGGATCTCACATAGTTCAGAGATCCTCATTGGTCTCTTTATTGAAATTGTGCACGGCGAGTCTCGTTAATTATTCCCAGAATGCTGAACCTTGAATCATTTTGGTTACTCTATACGCCGGCTAATTTTCATTTTGCAGTGTGCCCTTGTTTTAATGAGCACAATTGCTGGTAATATATCATCTCCCTCATCTGCCGCGTCATCGGACCAGCTGCTGATTGAGGGCTGGCGGACGATTTGAGGCTCTCTTTGCTTCTCTATGGAGACTCTGCGGCCTTGGCGAAAATGTCTTCTGAGAAATAATCTCATCAATGTCACCTCCATAAATGGTGAATCTGGTGGCTTGGTGCTCTTCAAGGAGATGTAAACCCCTTATATGCTGCTGTGTGATGTGAGAGACAAAGAAAATAGTGTCACAATTTCATGTGCAAATATTCTGCGTCATCAGAAGGTGAAAGTCTTAGATTTACCAAGAGGCAGAGTCCCAAAGATACCATTTGTGGCCTGCCTGCAGATTTACATCCTGCCAGCACTGTGGATGGAGAAGACTTAATGAGGTTGTAATTGGAGAATTACATAAAACAGAAAGGTAAATACCTTGAGATTTTGAGTTATGTAAGAAAAGAAATAAACAAAGTTTTAAAAAAGGGATCTGTGGACCACCTGAATCTGCCAATGCTCATGGCCATCCCACAGTCCACCGACAGAGTCCAAGGAAGTACCTAGTCAATCTCCCCTAACAGTTTTCTGTCCTCCACCAAGCTGCTGCACATACTCAGACAGTAACAAGAGGTGAAATCATACTTTGCTGCCCACCTAACCTTCCCTGTGTAATTACTAGTAATATTATTAACATACAAAACTAGCAGAAATAAGGCAGTATGTACAAAATGTGGTGGTAAACGTCTTAAAAAAAAAAGCAATTTGGGAAATTTGGAAGAGACAGTTTAAATGTAAATTATTGTAAACATTTTCTTGATGTAATTAGTTCAATTACTAGAGAAAATGTTAAAATGGAGATTGTTCTTTCTTCCCCTCTTCACAGCCTGATTCACCAACTGCCAGAATGACGATACACAGTACCATCCAGTGGCTTAGATTGGGACTGCATGCTGCTGATTTTTTTTTTGTGGGTCTCTCTTCACCTCTCTGCCCTTCCTTACCTCTCTCTGCCTACCTCTCCTTCTCTCTCTTTCTATCCCACCACACCACAACCACTACCACCACTCTTCCCTTCCCTTCTCTCTTTCTTTAACCCTTTATCTCTCTCTTTCTCTCACTCTCTCCCACCATTCCTCTTTTTATCTTTTTTTTATCACTTTGCGTATCTTCTTTCCACACTTTTGAGTTTACAGACATGATTTGTTTGTGGAATCTGTTTGTACACCTAAAAAAGTTGATCCAGGGAATATCCGATTGCCTCTCGGGGGATCAGAAAGGATTTTTTTTCCCCTGCAGCAGCAAATTGGATCATGTTTTGCTGGTTTTTTTTGCCTTCCTCTGGATCAACTGTGGGTATAGGATTACAACTTTTTTTTTTTTTTTTTGTGGTTGAACTGGGTGGACTTTTGTCTTTTTTCAGCCAGACTAACTATGTAACTACAGTATGTAACTATGAATGCAGTTCAGTGCTGTAATAGGTCTTACAGTGGTTCAGCTCCACCAAAGGGGTTGCATCTGGTTCAGGAAACTTTTCTGCATTTGAACAAATATTGTGTTGCACTGTATCTTTAACCTTCCTGGCGGTATGATTATTTCAGATTTTTGGTGCTAAAATCGGTACCATTATTTTGCATGGAAATATGTAGTTTTTTATTGTAGGCCTGTCATTTTTAGGAATAACTCACTGAAATCTGTCCGAGTCTAGTAAACATTCTGGATATGATAAAACTTGAAACATGAAATCATAAATTATAATTTAATAAATAATCATAAAAAATAATAATATAATAATAATACATTTAATTCAATAATATAATCAAACCAAAAACACTGAAATTTGAAATATAGTGCCAAGTTCGCATATCGCTGAACAAAGTCGCAGAATCGTTTTCAGTGTCTGATGACGAATTTCCCCACGAATCATTATCACTCAATTCTGCAAGTAGTTCTAATTTACTATCGCTGTTCTCTAGCTGGTATAAAACCGCTTTTGACCTAAAAGGATGCTTTTTGGACGCCATGGACTTTTCCCAGTTTCCAGGCTGAAAGAACAGTAAAAATGCAGGCAGGGCACAGGACAAAGCACTCGGGACAAAATGTATGTGAAATGCTTTGAAACAGCAATGTTTTACTATGTTATATTTGTTTTAAAAAAAACTTAATTTTTTAAAACTTTCAAATTTGCCGCTGGTTCCGGCGCCCGTACGTCCCGATGTCACAGGGACCGGAACACAGAAGCCGGATGCCGGCATCCGCCGGAGGAGATGGCCGGGGACGCTGCAGGAGGGACATCGCGGGAGCGAAGGACAAGGTAAGCGCTGCAGGGAATCCCTGAGCAACGCCGCATGGTAAGCCCGAGTGTAGCTCGGGGTTACCGCTTTTGGTACCGAAACTTTACCCCGAGCTACACTCGGGAATACCGCCAGGGAGGGTAAAATAGAAATACATTTTTTACAAATAAAATGCGTGCTGCACTTTTTCTTTAAAACAAAAAGTGAAGTGAAAAAAAACACAATATGCTTTAATGTCTCATCACATTTTCCCACAAACATATACATCCACCTTTACCGTTGAAATCACGATAGTGAAATATACAAAAAAAAATATGTGTAGCGTTACCATCTTGAGGGCCGCTGAGTTTTTGGGTCCCCCTTAAGCTCTGCACAGCCAGGCAACACACATTTTCCACACTTTCATCCACAGTCAGTACACAGTCCATGAGCTTGTTTGTTGTTATTAGGGGTTAACAACTTGAATGGGGTAAAGGGGTTATGATGCCCAATATTATTGAAAAAACAGCAGAATGAGGACGTTTCCTGCTCTAGCACACTTATAAAAAAAAATGACAAACACTTTACTGCATTACAGCCGCAACCATCACAGTCCTTAGTAGAATAATCCCCATCTAGGAGCTTGGTATCCCCAAGTGATTTTTTTTAGCAATGTGACTTGTAGGAGCTTTTGATCCCCTTAGTACACATAATACCAGCCCACCTGGCTATGGTATCTGATCCCAGGACAAAGGATTGGGTAAGCTATTGTAGCACTACCCCGTTAGGAGTTGTTGAAGTTTTGGGTCCCCCTATAGTCCTGCACAGCCAGGCAACACGCATTTCCTTCACTCAGACCTGCATTAGGAGACAGTAACCAGTCCTTGAGCTTTGTTCTGAAGTTTAGTTAGGGGTGTTTAAAGCTTGGATGGTGTAAGGGGTATATGGGGTGCCTAAGGGAAATGGCAGCTGAGGAAAAAACTCCTTAGCAACTGTGTTAAAGTCTTTACAGCAAAGTTTATTTTCAGGAAAGCTAGCCAGCATCTCTGATAGTACCATCCCAGACCCCAGATGACTCCTCTCCTCATCCAGCTGTACTGGGAGAATCCCTGGGCAGGGGATTCAGTGTCATCCACTGCAGAGTGAAACAGTCCCAGGTAAGAAAGGAAATCCAATACCCTACTAGAGTGACCTTTCCCATTACTGGCCCAGGCGGTGCACGTTTACTTGCTTTGTCCCTCTCTTGTGCTGCCGTTGGGTCTGTGGCTCCTACCAGGCCTTCTAGCGGGGTCACTCTGTCCCTGCCACACACACAGGTGGTTCTCTCTCGGGGCTGGTGAAGTCCAAATTTCCACCTTCCAAGGTCCTCTGCCTGCAGATGAGCCCCTCTCCATCTATGCCCCCTCATAGTCTCCTGCCTCCAGCCTCACATCCTTCTCTTTCACTCTCTCTCTTGCTCCTCCTCTCTCCCCCTTGAGCAGGCTCAATCAATTTTAAGGGTTGTACTGTACCCTTGCCAAGCCTCCTGTTGGGGACTGGCCAAGCTCCCTCAAAAGTGCAGACCAGCCACTCCTCATATTCACCCACTGCTTCTAGACCTTTCTCCAAAGGTCTAGAACAGGGGGAAATTCCAGAGGGCTGGTCTGCAGAGCCTCTCAGCTCTAACCAAATTTTGACCCCTGCTAACTATTACTCCCAGGCTGCTACTCAGCCCTAGCTAACAATTGGAGTCTAACTCCCCCTAGCTACCTAGGAGGTTGCTACACTATGAACTGTCCTCTGAAGACTTGCCAGAACTTGCATCCAACAGACTTCTCCCTTTTAGGCCCTGGGGGTGTAGAACTACTTTCAACTGGGCTAGTTCCTCTCCTTTGCAGGCTGTCCTTCCCCAGTGGACTGTGGGGCAGTTGAGCTCCCTCTTTCAACTTCTCTGTCAGCTTCCAGTCTACCTACCTACCCAGGCTGCACCACAACACCTCTCAGCAATCCATCTTCTACCCGACCCCTGCTAGCATGGCTCTCTCATATTTATGAGCTAGTGTACCATACTACTAGGGCCTCTTAGCCTAGGATTGGTAAGACTGCCATGAATATTCAGATTGAGGTCTGCACCCTTCCACC
The DNA here is from genome assembly GCF_062004578.1 of Staurois parvus. Lineage (NCBI taxonomy): Eukaryota > Metazoa > Chordata > Amphibia > Anura > Ranidae > Staurois > Staurois parvus. The sequence continues at coordinate 665,539 of NW_028318265.1, forward strand.
CACTGGATTCTGGAAGCTTCCATGGACCTCCAGAACCAGGTGGAGGCGATAGATTCCCAACCTGCTAAAACACCCATTCTGACCTCACACTGAACCCACAGAAATTCAGGCTCCTTCACTATGAGCAAAAGATAAATTTACCTTACACTAGCTCCACCTAGTGGGCGCTACACATGTATACATCCACCCTGTGTACACAAATTTTAATTATTAAAAAAAGTATTATTATTTCCATTTTAAGGATACAGAGCAACACAATTTTTGTTCATATTTTTTTCAAAGTGATTTTTTGCCAGCAGCTCATGAGTCAGCCTACCGCCGCCACCAGTAGCCAGTAATATGCACTCACATTATAAAACTGAGTAACAAGCCTTTTTTTATTAGATCAGGACTCCTTTTAACAGGCTTCAACAGCCCTCCTGACATTTCCAGCTAGGCGGACACAATTGATCAGTATTGGCAGTGAAGAACTGGCATTAGTGTCCCGTGACGACGCCTTGTCGGAGGGCCAAACACGTTGACGTAACTTCCGGTTCCTACCTTGAACGTGTGACGTCATATCCGGTGAGTGAAACACACGCTGATGCGGCGTTCCGTGGCCATCTTTAGTGTGGGGAAAATTATTTGAATGCTGATCAATTGTGTCTGCCTAGCTGGAAATGTCAGGAGGGCTGTTGGAGCCTGTTTAAAGGAGTCCTGATCTAATAAAAAAAGGCTTGTTACTCAGTTTTAAAATGTGAGTGCATTTGAAGCATCACTTTATTATTAAAAGTTTTCTATACAGTGTTACACTATTTGGTATCCTTTCTTTTGCATTTTTCATCCATCCATCCATGAGCAAGAGTTTGGGGGGAAATCAAGGAGGAATCATTAGTGGCAGCTTGGGAGGCTTTTTTGTCCATACAAGCTGGTCACAAATTCATCGAATCACCCTCATCCATCCATCCATGAGTGAGAGCTTGGAGGAAGTTAAGGAGGGATCATTATCGGTTGTTTGGGAGGCATGTGAATCCATGGAAGTTGGTTTTAAAGCCACTTAATGTGAGTGTAAGGAAGGTCTTTTAAGAAAATTTTCTTTGACCCTCATACAGTATTATACTATTGGCATTTTCTTTTATATTTTATATCACCCTATGTGGAATCATCCTGGAAGGAGATTCTGTAAGAAATTGTTAAAGGGAGAAACAGGGGCGGACTGACAACTCATGGGGACCCTGGGCAATAGGGGATCATGGGGCCCCTGTGTCCTAGCCAACACTGAAACCACACCCAAAAAAGCCTATGAAAGGTACCAGGGGCATCTCATGGGGCCCCTACAGTGCCCGAGTTCCCCAATGGTCAGTCCGCCCCTGGGGAGAAATAACATCTGAGGAAACTACACTCCACCTCTAAGCCTGTTTTTTGCTTCTCAAAGCCATATCAGCTTGAGAATCCACAGCATTTGGTGAGTGTGGTCAAATAATTTATCACTGATGATGTGAGCATGCTGAAAAATATATGAAGTTTGTGTTAGAGTTATAATTTTGTCACAGATTTTTGGGACACTGGTCTTTAATTTGAGAGTTTGTTTTTTGGACTTCTATTAATTTCCTCACATCTTTTTATTATTTGCGCTGTGTCACTTTATGAGTTTATTTGATGTTTAGTCATTTTTTTTGAACAGCAGCATTTACTTTGATTCATTTTTATTTCTTTGGTGCAAGGTTTCTATTTATAGACTGTAACCTGTAGTTATTCAAATATATTAATACCTGTACAAAACTGTATCAGGGATATGCTCGTAAAAATAGTGACATTCCAGCAGCCACACCTTAGACCGAATGATTGGTCAGGTCATTTCTGTCAATTGTTTGACTCCCCCCTCCCTTAATGACAAGAAAAGAAGGCTGCCCTTGCAGTGGTCAGCTCTTGTTTATCCTCCCTAGCAGTCTGATTATGTCCATATTTCTGTGCTCAAAGAGTACATTTTTTTGCATGGAAATATGTCTTTTTTTTTATTGTAGGCCTGAAATTTTTAGGAATAACTCACTGAAATCTGTCCGAAGCAAGAGTCTAGTGAACATCCCGGGTATGTTAAAATTTGAAACACGAAATCATAAATTATAATTTAATAAATAATCATAAAAATAATAATATAATAATAAATTTAATTCAATAATATAATCAAACCAAAAACACTGAAATTTGAAATATAGCACCAAGTTCACACATTACTGCGCTCAGTCACAAAATCGTTTTCAGAGTCTGATGACGAATTTCCCCACGAATCATTATCACTCAATTCTGCAAGTAGTTCTGATTTACTATCGCTGTTCTCTAGCTGGTCTAAAACCGATTTTGATCTAAAGACACTTTTTGGATGCCATGGACATTTCTCAGTTTCCAGGCAGAAAGAACAGTAAAAATGCAGGCAGGGCACAGGACAAAGCACTCGGGACAAAATGTATGTGAAAAGGTTTGACACAGTAATGTTTTACTATGTGATTTTAGTGTATTTAGTGAACGTCACTTTTTGTCATTTTCAAGTTTCCCGCCGGTTCCGTCTATGTACGTCCCGACGTCGCAGGGGATGGAACCCAGAAGACAGATGCCGGCAAGGTAAGCGCAGGACAAGGTAAGTGAAGAACAGATCCTGGAGCAGCACCGCATGGTAAGCCCGAGTGTAGCTCGGGGTTACCACTTGTGGTACTGAAACTTTACCCCGAGCTACACTCGGGAATACCACCAGGGAGGTTAACATCAAACCAAGGAACACCTGTCAAGTTATATGAGAGCCAATATATCATCTTGCTTGATTGATTGGACTCTGCTGAACCAGGACGTTCTTAAATATTCTCCCCCTCAATTCCTTTTAATTTCTCTGTTGCATTATTGCTTCTTTGTAGGACCTTTTATTGTAAATATTTTATTTGCACCATTTTACCCTTTTCATTATTAAACCATATTTTGAAAAGTGTTAAAACTGTCTCTAATGCGCTAACGAAAACCCGAAGGATCCCTGTCTCTTGAAGAGTGCTACTGTATTGTAATTCTCTGAATATGCCTGTCTGTGGTGACAGTGTATGTTATAGACATTTATTCTAAAATCATAAGCTGCTATTGCTAATCTTGTGAAAGTTTACTACTTCTCTATAAAAGTAGTTGGTGATGTCAGTTTAAAGAGTTAATTGCTTAGCTAACCCAACCCAGTGACAATTGCTCTCAGTCTTTTGGCAATTAGATTGTGGTCCCGCACAACTTTGTGCAAAGTGAGGCTGAGAGTGCCATTGTTGTGTATCGGCGACAATGCCATGTGAGCAGGGGCGGACTGACAACTCATGGGGCCCCCGGGCAATATGGGATCATGGGGCCCCTGTGTCCTTGCCCAAACTCAAAAAAGCCTATGAAAAAGGTACCAGGGGCATTTCATGGGGCCCCCTACTGACCCCGGGCCCTCGGGCAGTGCCCGAGTTTCCAAATGGTCAGTCCGCCCCTGCATGTGAGGTTGATTAGTTATTTGTCACAAGTGTTAAAAATGGCAGTGGTCTGACACCACTTTTGTCGCACCAACTTAGTACCAATAGGATACACTCTGGAGGTACTAAGGATGCACCCTAGAGGATGTAAGGGGGCACTCTGGATGCACTAAGTGAGCACTCTGGATGATGTAAGAGGACTCTGATGTAAGGTGGGAATCTGGAGGCTCTGATGTAAGGGTGCGCTCTGGAGGATGTAAGAGGACTCTGATGTGAGGTGGGACTCTGGAGGCTCCGATGTAAGGGTGCGCTCTGGAGGATGTAAGAGGACTTTGATGTAAGGTAGGACTCTGGAGGCTCTGATGTAAGGGTGCGCTCTGGAGGATGTAAGAGGGCTTTGATGTAAGGTAGGACTCTGGAGGCTCTGATGTAAAGGGGCACACTGGGGATACGGATGTAAAGGGGACTCTGATTTATAGGGGGAATGCTGAGGACTTAGATGTAAGGGATGACTGTAACATAAATGTAGCACTCATCCTGACTGCTGCACTCCATATGTTGTTTTGTTTGTTACTTCCTCTTGACCTCTGCCCTCTACAGATTATGTTGTATATAGACCTGACTAAGGTAGTTCATTGTATCAACAGTTGCTGCTTTTAATGAAGTTCTTCTGTAAGGTAGCCTCAGTAACACAAAAATATCATTTTTGTTTGCATAAATCTTTATGTAATGGAAACCTTTAATTAAAAATGTGCCTTTGTGCTGAGGTTTATGTGTGTCTGTGGGGCTGGTGCAGTAATTAGTATTTTGTGGGTAGAAGGACTGTAGCATATGTGTGTGCAGTGTATACAGCAGGTGAAGATTCTGTTCAATAACCATTTAAGATCCTCCCACGCTGCAGAACTGATTTTTCTCTTCTTTCCCAGGGTGCCCCAGGTCTTTCATAATCATTTTCTTGCTCACATTTTGTCATGCTGTTTTGACTTTTTAAAGGCTAAGTACGCCTTTAGAAACATATTTTGCGTTACACCCATAATGAGGGTGTTACATGTTGCTAAGCACCCCAATCCTCCCCCTCTGATCAGTCCACTTGTAGTCCTTTGACACTTCCTCCAGCTTTCTACCTGAAAAGGCTGAGGAAGTGTCAGCAGGAGCCTGACATTGCACCCAGGATCCATTGATCTACTGATCCACTGAGAGCAGGTGCAATACTTTGCAGGCTTTTGTGAGAAAAATAATAAATTACCATTTTTCCTGCAAAATTATAGTCATTCATTATTTTTTCCTTATTGGTGACATTAGCCTTTAACCGGCCATTTATATGAATTGGCGAGAGCAGCGCTGATGCAGGTGGACATACCCATATGTCTGTGGGATGGGGCCATTTTACTAGCTATAAGCTGGGCTATGCCATTCAGTGGGTGTTGTCACTGGTCCTGGACATGGGGTACCTTTACATGTGTTTGCTCATCAATGCCCTGACACTAGGTGGAGGCCGGGGTCAGGTGAAATCAACCTTAGCCGTAGGGTTAGATAAGCATTTGGACACAAACAATTCCAGACCCTTTAAGAAATAAATGGCTCATGGAACTCTGATGAGTGAATGAGTGGTGTGAATCACTGGGAAGTCATTTCATTGAATACTTTGCGGACTGTTGAGCACGTTTGGAGTGGATTCACATTACCAGTGATCTATCACATGGGACATACACCATATTTGATATAATATTGCACTGGATTTTATATAATATTTCTTTAGATATACAAGTTGGTCTTGTAGTTATGTTAAAATCATTTGTTCACATGTGCACTTTATAGTAAGGCACTTATAAGGTAAAACACTAATTTTGAAGTGCAGCTAAAACTTGTTGGACTTGCACTTTATCGAAAAATAAGTGTATTTTTTAAATTATTTTATTCACATTTTGGGATTAATATGGTTTCTTCATATACAGTAGTGCTGGCGCTTTATACTATATCTGTATACACCAGTGCCAGCCTGCAACAGTGTCCCTGATCTCCAGTATAATACTAATAAACAGTGCAGCCAGGCCCCTGTCACCTGTGACACCTGTCCCAGTGTCACCAGTGCTGCCAGTAACACTGTAACTTATCATTAAGCTACACCAGTGTCACCAGACCATTGCCACCAGCCAGTGTTCCTGATTGCAGTGAAACCATACCTCTATATACCATACCAGTGCCCTGATCACCACCACACTCCATACCAGCAACCTGATCACTGCCATACTCCATACTGGTGTTCTGATCACTACCATACTAGCATCCTGATCACTGCCACATGCCATACCAGGGTCCTGATCACCGCCATACCCTATACCAGCAACCTGGTCACTGCCAGACCCCATACCAGCATTCTGATCACTAACATACCTTGCCAGTGTCCTGATCACTGCCACACCCTATACCAGCATCCTGACCACCACAATATCTCATACCTGTGTCCTGATCACTGCCATACCGTTGTCCTGATCACCTCTATACCTCATAACAGTGTCCTGATCACTGCCATACCCCTTACCAGTGTCCTGATTACCGCTATACCCTGAACCAGTGTCCTGACCACCGCCATACCCCATACCAGCATCCTGATCACCACCATACACTATACCAGAGTCCTGGTCACAGCCACACCCCATACCAGGGTCCTGATCACCACTATAGCCCAAATCAATGTCCCAATCACTGTCATACACCATACCAGTGTCCTAATCACAGCCATACCAGTGTCCTGATCACTGCCATTCCAATGCCCTGATCACTGCCATAGCAGCATCCAGATCACCACCATACCAGTACCAGTGTTATCATAGCTAGTGTCCCCATTTGTTTTCACTGGCCTGGTGCTTCATGGCCTACAAAACTGTGATAGGTAGTGGGGAAATTAGAAATACTGACAAACATTTTGCATTCTTCTGTATGAAAGCTGCACATGTGATACTCTTGGACTTTCCAGCATGACAATGACCCTAAGCACAAGCATTCGGCCTCCAGCAGGGAAATTCAGCCTGCAATATTAGATTTGGCCACTAGATAGAGCCCTGAATACATTTTTTTTTACAGAAACGAGACTGTTTAGTCTAATTAAAAAAAACTCACTCTAAGAAAAGGGAGTGGAGTTCAAATTCTTTCCTATAGCAGAGTTCCAGCAGTTTTTGTGTTTAATAAAATTCAGCAGCTACAAAAATTGTATCTGCTGAATTTTAATAAACACACACTTACCTGTCCCAGAGTCCAGCGATGTTCTCACCCACGCCATCCCTTCTCCACTTCTTTCTTCCATGGTGCCGGCATCTCTACTGTGGGCACCAGCCTGTGACAGCTTGCGGCTTCACAGCCTGGTGCCCACTGCTCATGCAAGAGTCGCCCTGCGCCTCCTAATTGGTCCGGCAGTCTCCTGGGACCTATGAAAGTTCCCAGGAGACTGCGGAGGGAGGAGAGGGTCGAACTTCTGGCTCACTTTGCCACGGCGAACTGAGCTGGAAGTGGGAGCGGATACCTGTCAAAACCAGGTACCCGCTCCCCCCCCAAAAGGTGCCAAATATGGCAGTGGAGGAGCAGGCAAATAAGCCGAGCTTCCTCTTTTGACTGGAACTCCGCTTTAAGAACTGAGTAAAAAGAAACAGCCATAATTCTCTGCAAGACATGTCATAGAAACATAAAAAAGTGAAAGCAAAAAAGACCAAGTGGTCCATCGAGTCTGCCCCTTGTTTTTTTTTCTTATACATGTTTTGTGTTTTGTTTTTGTTGTTAACTTTCTTTAAGTATCTATGTTTGTCCCATGCATGTTTGAACCACTTACTGTTGACTGACTCATTACCTCTGCTGGAAGCCTATTCTAAGCTTTGTCTAGCCTTTCAGTAAAAGAATACTTTCTAAGATTAGTTTTGAACTTTCCTCCAGTTAGTTTGAAGTCATATGCCCGTGTTCTTGATCTTGGTTTCGTATTGAAAATCCTGCTCTCTTGAACCTTATTCACCCCTTTGAAGGTTTCAGTAATGTCTCTCCTTTCCCTTCTTTCCTCCAGACTGAACATATTAAGCTCCTGAAGTCTCTCTTCATATGTTTTATCTCTCAGACCTTTCATCATTTTTGTTACCTGTCTCTAAACATGTTCTATCAATAGCCTTTTGTAAGTGAGGTCTCCAGAATTGCACACAGTTCTAAATGAGGTCTAACTAAAGATCTATATAGGGGAATCTGGACCTCCTTCCTCCTACTGTGGATCCCTCAAGACTAGTGATGCATCCTAGAATTCTATTCGCTTTTTCAACTGCTTGGTAACACTGTTTACTCATTTTGCAATCATTTGAAATAAGTACCCCAAATCTTTTTCCTCTGTAGTGCTGGCCAACACTGGACCCCCAATGTTGTACTCTCTCAAGGGATTCTTTTTCTCTATGTGCATTATTTTACGTTTACAAACATTGAACTGCAGTTTCCACTGCTTTGACAAATCTTCCAGCAATGCCAAATCTTGTTCCATGTTACAGACACCACCAGGGATATTAACCCTATTACACAATTTTTGTGTCATCAGCAAATAGACATACCTTACCCAACAAACCTTTAGTTATATCACTTACATATAGAATAAATAGAGCAGGACCTAGTACAGAGCTTTGTGGTACATTGCTAGTAACTGGTCTCTGTTCCGAGTGAACCCCATTTACAACCACACTCTGGTATCTATCCTTTTGCCAGCTGCATATCCACTGAACCATCCAAGGGCTAAGTCCTAGCTTGTACAGCTTTTGTATTCGATCATTATGTGGAACTGTATCAAAAGCCTTGCTGAAATCAAAATATGCTATGTACACATCACCCTGGTCCAAAACATAGGTAATATAGTAAAAAAAGTCAGTCAAATTAGTCTGACATGATCCGTTCTCAGTAATGCCATGCTGCTTTGGTTCCAGCAAGTTGTGTGTTTTTAAGTGATCAATGATCCTTCTTTGAAGAGTGATTCCAGTAACTTGACAACTGATGTCTCTATGTTTCTATCTCATCATGGCCACTTACATACGGCAACACAGCAATCTCTACACAGTCAAGCATCTCCACAAGCAGCATGTTGCAGAGTCAGGCACCTTCTGTTAAAACAAGGTACCAAGTCTCTGGTTCCTCTAGATCCTCATCCACAAGTAATGCACTTGTGTTGAAGCCGTGAAGACCAGGGAAGCCTTTGCTGAGCAAGAAATGCAGCTTTAAAAAAAAGCATGCTTAGAGGCTGAGAGAGAGCATGATTAAAGGTTGAGAAGGTGCAACAATAGGCACCCTTTGAGGCTGAGAAGGCGCAACAGGATGCACGCTTACAAGCTGAGGAGGCACAACAAGAAGCATGATTACAAGGTGAGAGTGCATGATTAGAGGCTCAGAAGGCGCAACATGAAGTGTTCTTGGTGTTGCAGAAAGCCCTACTAGAAGCAAACCTAGAGAGGCTTATTGTAGGTAAAGAAGTGTCAGTCGCAATAGCCAAAGAGGCCTTAGAATTAGCTCTATAACCTTTAGATTGGTAAAACAGGGACTGGGTTAAACCAGAGACTATTAAAAAGGTATGATTGCACACCTTTTTCACCATAGCAATACACAGCCAGCAAATCAAGCCACAATAGACTTTACCAAGTTCTTCAGACATCACAAGTTATTCACACAATGACTTGAAAAGTTTAATAACCGCCCTGAAAGCTACAGAGCCTAGTGATCTTCTTTTCAAAACGCTATCAGAAGCTTAGACCTCTCATATAATGAAGAGAAAGACCTCCTGATCAAATGGCTTGAAAACGAGTCATCTGAAAATGCTAGTCAAATCAGGACAATAAATGTAAAATACCCAGACACTGGCCTTAAAATGACCTGGGATAGACTTGATGGATGTTATGGCTCTGTAGAAGCAATATAAAATGCACTATTCAAAAGACTTGATAGCTTTCCTAAGATACCTGACAAGGCTTATCAGAAACTCAGGGGACTAAGTGACTTGCTAATAGAACTTAAGGTAACCAAAGCTGAAGGGGACTTACAAGAACTTTGTTTCCTTGACACAGCCAGAGATGTCAACCCCATTGCACAAAAGCTACCCTATAAGAGCTGTGGATCACAAATGGCTCCAAATACAAATGACAGTATAATGTTCCATTTCCTCCTTTCTCTGTTGTTGTGGACTTTGTAAGCCAGCAAGCTAGATCATGAAATGACCCTAGTTTTCACATTGTCATGTGGTGCTCCTACAGGACTAAACCCTCACAAACCTCAGGTAGCAGTACAAAAAAACGAATGTGACTCCTCCAGCTTCTTTTCACAGGTCTGCCAGATTCTCTAACTTCGAGACAAAGGTCAAAAGATCCTGGTAAGCAGTGTCCATTGCACTGGAAGCCACATCCTCTTCTAAAATACAAAGCCTTCAGAGAGAAGTCCACAAAGGAGAACAACATCTGTTACAAGTGCTCCTCATTGACACCTCACTTTGCCAAAGATTTTAGGGTCAGTGAAAAATGCATAGAATGTGACAGCTCAGATAACAACACCGCTTTACACCGAGGGCCAGCTCCATGGATTTTACAATGCACTCACAGCACTAGTGAGCATGGCGGGGAGGAAGTACACACTGCTACAGCTACATCAGAAATCACTTCACAATGCACAAAGGTCTGCAAAGAAATCATAGGTGGCAGGTCCTGCTTCAAAATCTGTCTAGCCTGAGTTTACCCAGCAGGCCAAAAGAACAAAGCCATTCAGCTTTATGCAATTCTTGATGATCAAAGTAACACGTCTTTAGCCAACTCAGCCTTCTTTGACATATTCAGCATTAAATGTTCCAACATTCCCTACTCCTTAAGAACTTATGCAGGAATAGTTGAGTCGGCAGGAAGGAGAGCATCTGGCTACCTAGCCAAGTCCTTTGATGGACAAACATGCCTGTCCTTACCAACACTTATTGAATGCAATCAGATGGCTGATCACAGATCTGAAATTTCTACACTAGATGCAGTGGTTCATCACCCACACTTGAAACGCACAGCGCACTTGATACCCGAACTTGATCTGCAGGCTCAGATAGTCCTACTCCTTGAGAGGGATATCTTATGAGTCCATAAAGTGAGAGATTAAATTAATGCCCCCCACAATGCTCTCTATGCCCAGAAGTTAGACATAGAATGGGTCAATATAGGAGATGTCTATGTAGGAAACATGCACAAACTTACCTCTGTTAACAGCATGCTTACAATACTTTAGAGAATGAACATCCCTCCTTTTCTAGCCATGGACACAACCATTTCCTCACAAATGAATTGCCATACACTACACACTTGCCTTGTCCCTGCATAGGCTCCTCGAGTGACAACCTTGCCTGTGACAGTGTCCAAGACCATTTAGGGAGCTAAGTTCTTCAAAGAACTAAAGAGGACAATCAGGTGGCAGTGTCTATTGAGGACAAACTCTTCTTTGAAATAAAGGAGCAAGGACTAGTTAAAGATGACACAAACAGCTGGGTCGCACCTCTTCCCTTCAGACCAACATGAGGCAATGTCTACCTAATAACAGAGAAAAAGTACAAAGGTGTTTCTCTCCTCTTCAATGTAATTTTCAAAGAAAGCTACAGATGAGAGACCACTTCTTTTCTTTCATGGAGAATATATTTGAGAACGGTCTTGAAGAAATCGCTCCCACTCTTAAAGACTCTGAGGAGTGCTGGTACCTACCAATATTTGGAGTATACCACTCTAGGAAGCTGGGTCAGCTCAGCGTAGTGTTTGACTCTAGTGCTAAATTCGAAAGATGTCCTCTTGACAGGTCCAGACTTCAATAACAAACTTCTAGGGGTGCTCTTATGATTTTGTAGAGATTGTTGCTTTCATAGCTGACATCCAACAGATATTCCATTGTTTCCTTAGAAGAGAGAAAAACAGAAACTTGAGACTTGTTTTGTTTAAAGATAATGACCCCTCGAAAGACATTGAGTGCCACATGAGAGTACACGTCTTTGGCAACAGCCCTTCTCCTGCAGTTGCTATCTATGGACTATGCAGTTCTGTTCAGGAGGGTGAGCCTGAGTATGGCTCAGATGCCAGGCAATTCATAGAAAAGGACTATTAGATGACTGTTTAAAATCTCTGCCTTCCATGGAGTCTGCAATTAGTCTCCTAAAAAGAGCACAGCAAATGTTAGTCTGCTCCAATCTCAGGTTCACAAGATTGCTTCCAGCAGTAAAGAGGTAATGGAAGCTTTCCCTTCCCAAGACCACTCTAATGATCTAAACAAATTAGACCTAGGAACAGACTCTTTACCTGTACAATGCAGTCTTGGTCTGTTATGGGACTTGAAATTGGATTCTTTTACCTTCCAAATAAGCACAGGAAAAACCTTTCACTCGCAGAGCTGTCTTGTCCATAAATAATAGCCTGTATGATCCATTAGAATTTTCAGCCCCTGTAACCATTCCAGGTAAAGCGCTGCTTAGAGAATCAACTCGTGAAACATCCAATTGGGATACCCCACTTCTCCTTGATAAAAGAAACTCTTGGGTAGAGTGGAGAAATTCTCTGACAGCTTTATTTGATCTGTGTGTTTCACACCCACATGCTCCTGTACCCTCTACAGAAGTACAAAACCAAAAACTTTGCATATTCTCCAATGCTTTTGTCAAAGCAATAGCTCCTGTTGCCCAATTAAAAACTGTAGATGTTACAGCACAGCACCACAAAGGATTTGTCATGGGTAAAGCAAAACTGACTCCAAACCCTGAGCACACCATACCTAGACTAGAACTTTGTGCTGCAATATTAGCTGTTGAGCTAGCACATCTTGCATCAGAAATAAGCATCGACCTTAAAAATGCTGATTTCTACAATGACAGCAAGTTGGTGTTAGGTTACATCTATAACAAGACTAGATGATTCTATGTTTATTTTAACAACAGGGTGCTAATGATTAGGAGATCCACCTGTCCAACACAAAGGCACTATGTATCTACTGACCATAATCCTGCAGACCATGCTACAAGAGCTGAAGTTGCATGTCACTGTAAGTACACAACATGGTTTAGAAGACCTGCATTCCTGTACAGTACAGGACAGATCGAACCTAATAGTGGCACAATTGAGCTAGTAGATCCAGACGCAGATGGAGCTCAGACTCCATCCTAAGAACTGAGGGAAAGGAACCAGCTATAATTATCTGTAGGACATATCATGGACTAAATTTATATCCCTTACTGACAGCACCACTGGTGTGCATGGACTTATTTCCAGCTACAGCCAATCATTTCATTATGTTTAAATGTTTCATATACTACTCAAAAAAAATTAAAGAAACACTTTGAAAACACATCAGATCTCTGTTGGGAAAAAGTTAATGCTGGATATCTATACTGATATGGACTGGGTAATGTGTTAGGAACGTAAGGATGCCCCATCATTTGATGGAAATGAAAATGATCAACCTACAGAGGACTGATTTCAAAGACAGCCCGAAAATCAAAGTGAAAAATGATGCTGCAGGCTAGTCCATTTTGCTGAAATTTCATTGCAGCAACTCAAAATGGCATGCAGTAGTTTGCATGGCCCCCACGTGCTTGTATGTACAGTAAGAATTCACAGCCTTTACCATGACACTCAAAATTGAGCTCTGGTGCATCCTGTTCCCACTGATCATCCTTGAGATCATTCCACAACTTGATTGGAGTCCACCTGTGGAAAATTCAGTTGATTGGATATGATTAAGATAGGCATAAACCTGTTCATATAAGGCCCCACAGTTAACCGTGCATGTCAGAGCACAAACCAAGCCATGAAATCCAAGGAATTGTCCATAGACCTCCTAGACAGGATTGTATCGAGGCACAGATCTGGGAAAGGGTACAGAGAAGTTTCTGCAGTATTGAAGGTCCCAATGAGCAAAATGGCCTCCAAAATCCATAAATGGAAGAAGTTTGGAACCACCAGGAATCTTCCAAGAGCGGTCTGCCCCGCTAAAATGAGCGATCAAGGGAGAAGGGCATTAGCTAGTGAGGTAACCAAGCACCCGATGGTCACTCTAAAAGAGCTCCAGCGTTTCTCTGTGGAGAGAGGAGAACCTTCCAGAAGAAAAACTATCTCTGCAGCACTCCACCAATCAGGCCTGTATGGTAGAGTGGCCAGTAGGAAGCTACTCCTCAGTAAAAGGCAAATGGCACCCCACCTGGAGTTTGCCAAAAGGCACCTGAGGGACTCTCAGATCATGAGAAACAAAACTCTGTGGTCGGATGAAACAAAGATTGAACTCTTTGACCTGAATGTCAAGCATCACATCTGGAGGAAACCGGGCACTGCTCACCACCTGGCCAATACCATCTCTACAGTGAAGCATGGTGGTGGCAGCATCGTGCTGTGGGGATGTTTTTCAGTGGCAGGAACTGGGAGACTGTTCAGGTTCGAAGGAAAGATGAATGCAGCAATGTACAGACACATCCTTGATGAAAACCTGTTCCAGAGCACTCTGGACCTTAGACTGGGGCAACGGTTCATCTTTTAACAGGACAACGACCCTAAGTACACAGCCCACATATCAAAGGAGTCGCTACGGGCCAACTCTATGAATGTCCTGGAGTGGCCCAGCCAGAGCCCAGACTTGAACCCAATTGAACATCTCTGGAGAGACTTGAAAATGGCTGTGCACCAACGCTCCCCATCAAACACGATGGCACATGAGAGGTACTGCAAAGAAGAATGGGAAAAATTGCCCAAAAATAGGTGTGCCAAGCTTGTAGCATCATACTCAAAACGACTTGAGGCTGTAATTGGTGCTAAAGGTGCTTCAAAAAAGTATTGAGCAAAGGCTGTGAATACTTATGTACCTGTGTTTTTTTTGCTTTTTATTTTTAAAAAATTGCAAAAATTTCAAAACGAACTTCTTTCACATTGTCATTATGGGGTATTGTTTGTAGAATGTTGAGGAAGAAAATTAATTTAATCCATTTTGGAATAAGGCTGTAACATAACAAAATGTGGCAAATGTTAAGCGCTGTGAATACTTTCTGGATTCACTGTATACCATAGTTTGTGGAGTCTATAACTTTCCTACCAACTAAATAATAAACACTCATTTGGGTTATTTTCGTTAAAGACATGTAGCAGAATACATTTTGGCCTACATTTGCGTAGAAAGATTATTTATTTGCAAAATATTATAACAGAAATTAAGAAAAATGCAATTTTGGTTTTTATTTTTGGTCTTTTTTCATTTATAGCACAAAAAATAAAAAACCTAGTGGTGGTAAACACCACCAAAAGAAATCTCTATTTGTGTGAAAAAATTATAACAAGTTCATATGGGTACAGTGTTGCATGGACCTGCAATTGTCATTTTAAAGTGCAACAGCGCTGAAAGGTAGGAAGGGGGTAAAAGTGCCTGGTAGCCAAGTGGTTAAAGACAGAGGAATGCATGGGACACCCAGCAAGAGCTCAATGGCAACTGAAGGCATTCAGTGCGTCCCCGCATCAAATTCAACCAACTATACAAAAAAGTGGCAACCACCCCAACCTATAACTAACCTTTACAAAAAGGTGCATATGGAGGGGCAACACACATCACAAACAAATAGACATGTGCAGAATGAGAAAATGTATTTTGATCGATTCATCAAGTTACTAATTTCATTGCATTCCTATCAAAATTAGTTTTTTTTTCGTTTTCGAGTGGATTACATTTTTTTGCAATGGATTTGAAAATTTAGAAAGACAGCTGTATTCTTTTTATTTTATTCTATTCTATTTGAAGACAGCTATATTCTCTTTTTTCTAGTCTATTCTTTTCTATTCTTTTCCTTTCTATTCTTTTATTTTCCATTCTATTCTATTTTTCTCTATTCTTTTCTATTTTATTCTTTGCTATTCTTTTCGAAATTCAAATTTTGGAGGACAGCTATATTCTTTTTATTTTATTCTATTCTATTTGAAATTCAAATCGCACACGGTAGCTATATTCTATTTTATTTTATTCTATTTTTTTCTATTCTCTTCTTTTCTATTATATTCTTTTATTTTCTATTATATTCCTTTATATTCCATTCTTTTTTTTCTGTTTTGTTTTATGCTATTCTTTTTGAAAATTAAAATCTTGGAAGCCACCTATATTCTCATACACACAGTCTTAGAAGGAAATCGGCTATAGTCAGCAATATGTTTACATTTCCAGTTTTTTTTTAATATGATTATGTTTGCTAATTCAATTCAAATTTGGATAATTCGTTATTTTGGACGAAATTTAGGTTCGTTATTTTGGATTTGTTTAAATTTGTTACAATTGTAATAGAATGCATAGAATGCATGAAGGTAAAAAAAAATCTTGAGCCTTTACAACTACTTTAACTGCTTCTGCTCTTCCATACCATGCGTCTAGGCTGTGGGTCTCCTTAACACTTGTTTGGTCCCAGATACTTCCGTGCAGGGGCAGACTGACAACTCATGGGGCCCCTGGGCAATAGGGGATCATGGGGCCCCTGAGTCCTTGCCCAAACTCAAAAAAGCCTATGAAAAAGGTACCAGGGGCATCTCATGGGGCCCCCTACTGACCTCGGGCCCTCGGGCAGTGCCCGAGTTTCCAAATTGTCAGTCCACCCCTGCTTCCGGGGATCTGATCACTAAGGAGGGAGCCACAGCACTGACCCCACACTACCGGGGGACCTGTCGCCATGTAAGGTTCCATGCTTTATGACAGGCTGCTGTAAGCTTTCCACCAGTCCTTGGTTATCTGTGGCAACTGTTCTCTTACTCTGACTCTTCTGCCAAGTTAACCACTTGCTTCTGTACCTCATATGCTGTACAGGCCTTGTTCTTTCCTACACCAGAAACCATCATGCACCCCTTTAGAGTAACTTCAGACCAGACTTGAAACAATTAACAGCTTTACTGTAGATTCAGCAACACATTTCAACAGAACACATGAAACAGAGTTCAGCCCTGACTAACTAATGTAGTCTGCAAGGTTCATACCTTCCAGGGAAGCAAAGTCCACTCAGCAAGAGTCCAGTGATGGTAGGTTCCTAGTCCAGGGAGAATCCCAGCAGAGTGATCCAGAAAGGGGCCAAATGGTCCAGCAGCTTCCTCTGGAATCCCACGTGGAAGAGAGCACAAGCTGAGCCCTCCTCTGTATGTATGTGGCTTATGGCAAGGGGCAGGACTCAGAAAGCCTGGGAAAAGAGTCTAGGTACAGTTAACCCCTTCCCATCCCAGGCAGCCTGTAACTGTCTTTATCACTACATAGCGGCACACAGCAGCAGAAATACATACTTTGACACAAACACTTACAAGCCCAATCAGTTTTCAACATTCTGATTTTATGAAAATTTTTAGACAACAAAATATATATATAACGCTCTGTAGTGATCCGCTCTGACTAATCTGTTTAATATTCCAGTCTCTGTGTCACAGCACAATGTCTAGGGGATTGTGGGACTTTCAGTCACTCTAATGTAAATGGCATCATTTATTCATCATGTCACTCGAGTTTCTGATTTATTTCAATTAAACTTGAGTCAGAAGCAAACACCAGGAGAAGCGATGGAACAGAATGGTGATGAGATGTGAAATCACTGAGACAATCAGAGGTAAAGTCTAACAAATCACAGAACCCCAACCATCAATTACACTTAAAGTGATACTGATGCTGGAATAGAAGTGTGAATACAATATGTACCTGCAAAGAAGATTGTAGATATTTACCTTTCCACTGCAAAAATCAACACTTCCTGCTGAGCTCAGTGGTTTGTCCAGTGACTCCATGTCACTATTGTGTTCTGTATGGTGTCATGATATGGAGGTCTGCAGAAGGAACCTCTGAGCTCAGCAGTGGACCACACACTACGGAGCCCCACATTCCCATTGTAGAGTGAGATCTGGCATCAAGGCCACCAAGGGTGCTAATGTGGGCTTTGAGCTTTCCCTTTTCCCAGTGTTAACACTGCTGCCCCTTCCCCTATCCATCTCCTCCATTCACAGTTTCATCCAGAAGAATTGGAAAAAGGGAGAGACTTACCCAAGCAGTGTTCCATCCATGTGACTTTCTATTGATGGATTATGAGGGTGTAAAAGAACCTTACTTTCTGGGTTTCGGAGGTTAGTAGTCAATGGGGAGAGAATGTCAACAAATGAAAGATGTTTCCTCTGGATTTCCCATTATCGGTCAGCTGGTAGTATGGATGGAAACTGTCACTCTATCACTGAGAAATCTGCACTCAATTAATAAATGCAGTTTAGTGTAATAGCTCTTGCCATATAACTGTTAAATTCAGAAAGGAAGCGTTGTAGATTAAAGTCAGTTTTTTATAGGCTTCATAGGTTTCATCTTGTATGTTAGTTTTAAAATAGAAATAAAGGCAACACTTTTTTTTCTCATTTTGGATAGAGTAAGGGCGGTTTCCTTTCACTTTCTGTCCCATAACCAAAACAAGAAGTGAAAGGAAATCCTTCCAAAGTTAGGGATCCCTGGATGTCACAAGGAGCACTAGAGCTAGTGTCCCTATTGGACGATTTCCCCTCAATTTCTGTACTAGTGACAATTCAATATTTGGGATGTTCTGTCACTTTCAGTGATAACAGGACAATTAGAGAAGGCGAGTCCTTTTAAAGTGTTACTAAACCCAGGACCCTGCATTCACTATATCTGGTCTCCCACAGTACACACAACATGAAAGTGCAATTATTTTAGCAAATATAAACTGCTAAATACTTTTTCTCATCAGCAGTATATAGCAGTCTTGTGACTTCTATCAGTGTCCATCCGAGCACTTGTTAAAGCTTGTAGGAGTGTTCATTCTGCTGTAGGAGGATGCAGGATATCTGACCTTTGTCTGGACAGTGCTGATTGGCCCTGTGCTGATCACATGCACTCTCCCAAGAAAAAAAAAACTCTCTAGCAAAACACACCAAACTGAGCATGTGCAGAATATCTCCACACGATGTCTTATCAGGAGATAAGAGGGGGACACTGGAAGAAAGGGAGGATCATAGAAGTTAGGATCAAAAATCCTTTTTACACAGTGCAGAGGATTAACCCCTTCGGTTCCACAGTGAGTATAATAAGCATGATTTACTGCAGACTGATTTTACTGTTGTGGGTTTAGTAAGAATTTAATGGGGACATATACAGAAATTAAAACTCAGCAGATGTTCTAATCCACTCTATCCAAAAGTTTACTTAGACATATCTATCCCTATGTAAACTGACCCTTCCTATTACTAGATCAGTAATTCCAGTTTTATTCAGATTTTGTGATAATAATTATTGCCATCAGATGGCGCCATTCGCCCAAACTATGACAAAATTTCCAGACCTTTAGACCAGCAAATAGTCAGCAAAGTATTTAGAAAGAATTATAATTTTAGTTATTTCTATAAACAAGGAACAGATTCTTTTCATGTTTATACTGACATATTCCTGCAGCTTGTTTCTAGAAATGAGAAGAGCAATCTGACCAAACTGGGGCTTCGAGTACAGGTATTAATTAGTACCTGGCCAGTCAGGTAAGATTTGACTACATGACAATTGAAGTATTTATAAAGCTTTAGAAACCGATCATTATAATTTAGGGATGTAGCAGAAATAATGACTGTAGTACAATCACATTTTTTATCATTCCTGCCATATACACTACAATGTGAAACAAGTGGTGTGGTCTGAATCACTACAGAGATGGGCGGACAGGTGGCAAGTCTATATAGCGCCCCTCTCTTCACGCTGCATCATCTTTTAATAATGCTGGTGGTCCTGGTTTGGTTGTAGGATCACCAGAGGGTATTGGGGCTTGTGTTGGCAGCATTGGAACGTACATCAAATGCATATCAGCCAATATCACTAGCTTTAATGGGGTTTAGATGCTGTGTTTGACCTGCTTTTCTTTTCTATGGATACAGCTTGTCCTATTGAGTTGTATTTTGTTTGCAGGCAAAGCAGGTCAAGCCCAACCTTTAATTGTGAAAACCCTGCAATTTCAAATAGAAAACGTAGTGTTTCACAGGAGCACCTCTCTACAAAAACCACTAAGGTAAATACTATCAACTAATCTGCAATCAGAGGAGACCCCCAAGAAATAAAAGTTAAATGTCCTTTTTGAGATCCTGTATGTATATTCAGAGATGGGTTTTTAAATACAAGCAGCGTAAGTCAGGGCTGGATCTATGGTGTTTCTGGGGTGGGCTTTGATGTGAAGAGGGCAATTTGATGTGATGGGGGAACTCTGGTGAGAAGGGGGGATTCTGATGTGAAGAGGATACTCTGATGTGATGGGAGAAATCTGGTGTGAAGAGAGGGATCTGATAAACTGAGGAAACAAGTGGACTGTAATGTGAAAGGGGCTGACTATGATGCGATGGGAGAATTCTGATGCAAAGGAAAATGCTGATGTTGAAGGGACTCCCCTATGTGGCACTAAGAAGGGGAGGGGGGGCACTATTGTCATCCAGTGAAGATGTCAGTGTCCTTCAGACCAATAAATACAGTTCAGGATTTGGGTGCCTCACAATTTGAAGTTCAATGTTTTAAATATAAAATAATGCACCTAGGGAAAAAGAATCCCTTCAGAGAGTACAACATTGGGGGTACATTGTTGGCCAGCACTTCAGAGGAAAAGGACTTGGGGGTACGTATTTCAGATGATTGCAAAATCATCAGTGTGGCCAGGCAGTGGGGAAAGTGAATAGAATTCTAGGATGCATTACTAGAGGGGTCACCAGCAGGAAGAAGGAGGTCCTGATTCCCCTATATAGATCTTTAGTTAGACCTCATTTAGAATACTGTGTCCAGTTCTGGAGACCTCACTTACAAGAAGATATTGATAAGATAGAACGAGTCCAGAGATGGGTAACAAAAATGGTGAAAGGTTTGCGAGATAAAACATATCAAGAGCGACTCTAGGAACTTAATATGTACAGTCTGGAGGAAAGAAGGGAAAGGGAAGACATGATTGAAACCTTTAAATACATCAAGGGAGTGAATAAGGTTCAGGAGGGCAGTATTTTCAATATGAAACCAAAATCAGGAACATGGGCACATGACCTTACAGGACACACCACCATGTCTGATGGACAGGGTTGGTACAGAAAGCCATACTCGGGCATTCCTAGGATTGTAAATGTTGGAATACAGTGTTTGTGTATTTTGTGCTGCAACTAAATCAGTATTCAGTATATATATATTCTTCAACCAGTAGACAGCAGCATTTGTAGCTGCATCTATGATAAACTATATGTCTTTTTACTGAATAAGGTTTCCTGTTTCCTTCTTGCAGAGAAGCAACAATGCACATGTGGACTGAGCATTGTCTATATACATAATTTCTAACAGGTTATGGGCCCAGATGTCCAGTCATAGCCAGCTAAAGCAAATGAGTGCAAGATACAGCAACAGAAAGAAGACTGCAGCACAATAAAAGAAAATGGCCAGTAACACAGCTGCAACAAAGCTTTCATTTGCAAATCTGACAAACCAGGACTACTAGTCTTGGAAATTCAAGATTAAAATGCTGCTAATAAGAGAAGATACATGGAAAAGTATAAACTAAGTCAGACCAGAACACCTGTCAGATGAGTGGATACAGAAAGATCAAAAAGCGCAGAGCACAATCTCTCTTAGCATAGAAGATGATCAAATCATACATACACTATATTGCCAAAAGTATTGGGATGCCTACCTTTACAGGCACATGAACTTTAATGGCATACCAGTCTTAGTCTGTAGGGTTCAATATTGAGTTGGCCCCGCCCTTTGCAGCTATAACAGCTTCAACTCCTCCGGGAAGGCTGTCCACAAGGTTTAGGAGCGTGTCTATGGGAATGTTTGACCATTCTCCCAGAAGCGCATTTGTGAGATCAGGTACTGATGTCTGACGAGAAGGCCCGGCTCACAGTCTCCATTCTAATCCATCTCAAAGGTGTTCATCGGATTGAGGTCAGGACTCTGTGCAAGCCAGTCAAGCTCCTCCACCCCAAACTTGCTCATCCATGTCTTTATGGACCTTGCTTTCTGCACTGGTGCGCAGTCATGTTGGAACAGGAAGGGGCCATCCCCAAACTGTTCCCACAAAGTTGGGAGCATGAAATTGTCCAAAATGTCTTGGTATGCTGACGCCTTAAGAGTTCCCCTCACTGGAACTAAGGGGCCAAGCCCAACCCCTGAAAAACAACCCTACAACATAATCACCCTCCACCAAACTTTACACTTTGCACAATGCAGTCAGGCAAGTACCTTTCTCCTGACAATTGCCAAACCCAGACACGTCCATCAGATTATAAATCAAAAATGAATTCTCCTGCGCTCTAAGACCCAGGCGGGTGGCAAATGGATGGAACCAGACCTGGAAAAATCGACCACCAATGCATGTAGAGTTGTGCACTTCCAAACAAGGCTGGGGAAGCCCGACCAATACTGCAAAATGAAATGAAAACAAGAAGCGCACCAACCTTGCGCATTACCTCAGTAACCAAACTTTATTAATTATAAAATGATACTCACAAACAGCGAATAAAATCAGGCATGTAAGTCCTCAGAGGGACTTGAAGGATAAAGAGCCAGCGCGAATCTCATCAAGGGGGTGGATACTCAGTACAGCTTCATCAAGGGGGGGGGATACTCAGTACAGCTCATCAAGGGGGTGGATATTCAGTACAGCTAATGCTGTACTGAGTATCCACCTCTTTGATGAGATTTGCGCTGGCTCTTTATCCTTCAAGTCTCTCTGAGGACTTAAATGCCTGATTTTATTCGCTGTTTGTGAGTATCATTTTATAATTATTAAAGTTTGGTTACTCACGTCCATCAGATTGCCAGACAGAGAAGTGTGATTTGTCACTCCAGAGAACGTCTTCACTGCTCCAGTCCAGTCCAGTGGTGGCGTGCTTTACACCACTGCATTCGACGCTTTGCATTGCACTTGGTGATGTAAGTCTTGGATGCAGCTGCTCAGCCATGGAAACACATTCCATGGAGCTCTCTACGCACTGTTGTGCTAATCTTAAGGCCACACGAAGTTTGGAGGTCTTCAGGTATTGACGCTGCAGACATTTGGTGACTTCTGCGCACTGTGCACTTCAGCATGCACTGACTCCGCTCTGTCATTTTACGTGGCCTACCACTTTAAGTTGTTGTTCCCAGTTGCTTCCTCTTTGCTATAACACCACTAACAGTTGACCGTGGAATATTTAGCAGCAAGGAAATGTCACGAATAGACTTATTGCACAGGTGACAACCTATCACGGGACCACGCTTGAATTCACTGAGCTCCTAAGAGCGACCCATTCTTTCACAAATGTTTGTAGAAGCAGTTTGCATGTCTAGGTGCTTGATTTTATACACCTGTGGCCATGGAGGTGATCGGAACACCTGAATTCTAATATTTTGGAGGGGTTTCCCAATACTTTTGGCAATATAGTGTATATGTAAGTGTGGAATTGCTAAAGAAATGTGGGAAGGTTTACAAAAGGTGCATGAAAGAGCTAATCTCAACAATAAACTGTATTTGATTAGAAATCTATACCAAACCAAGCTGATCAAACGATAGGATAGTCAGGCACACCTTGGAAATGGTTGAATGCCTGAGATGAGAAAAAACAAAGATTTTAATATCACAGCACTATTACTTATTGGAAACCAGAGAGTTATGCACCTGATGCTCGTCCAAATGATGAACTGACATTGGAATATTTTAAGGGCAAGCTTGTGGATGAATATAAGTGTAAACAGAAAGCATTAACAGTGACGGTGCTTCTATCACAGAATCTGCTTTAAAGATGAAAAATAGGACTAAAAACAGTAACATGCAACAAGAAACACATGAATGCTTTGTGTGCAAGAAATAAAGCCATTTAAAAGCAGACTGCAGAATCTGGAAAGCTAAAATGCAAAATCATTATCATTTCTTCAGATAATGAATATGTTTATCAATCCAAAAGTTGCACTTCATCTTTGCAGACATGGTGTGTTGATTCAGGAGCTACGAGTCACATGACAAATGACAGAAATTTCTATATATTGACCTTGACCAGAGTAAAACAGAAAAAATCACCACAGCTAATGGGCAAATAATAGAATCAGAGGGAAAGGAGATGGCTTTCTTTACTGCCCTATTTCCTAGAGTGTCACCAGAAAGATACCTGTGAAAAATGTCCTGTATGTCCCTGCTCTTAAAACTAATCTTTTATGGCACAGACAATTTTGGCACAGAAGTCTCGACATAATAAAGAAATGAACTGAGAATGACTATGCATGTGGAGTAAAAATTAGTCCAGGTCATCAAAGAATGAAATGCACCAGCTGTATAAAAGGAAAAATGACAAGAAATGCCTTTCACAGCAGAGTAACAGCAGAGCTAAAAAAAAAATTGTAGACTTAGTTTATTCAGGTGTTTGCAGTCCAATAAAAAAATGAACTGGACAAAGTATTTTCTCACTTCATCTATAATTTCTCCAGGTATACTAAGCTATATCTGTTACACAACAAAAGTGATGTTCCAAAGAAACATGAACAGTATTTGGCTCAAGTAAGCAACAAATTTGGCAAAATGCTGAGTGTATTGCACACAGACAATGGAACTGAATATATAGATGATCAAGCGGTTCTCAGAAAGCATGACATATTATTTCAAACTATTGTACCATACAACCCAGAACAAAATAGGGTTGCAGAAATTATGAACCATACTCTATGTGAGAGTGGAAGAACCATGCTGTTTGATGCAGATATGCCAATCACATACTGGGGGGAGGCAATTATGACCACATGCTATCTCCAAAATCAAACACCAGGAAAAAGAAATGAGAAAAATCCATATGAACTGTGGAATGGAAAGGCCCCAAATTTGAACCATCTAAAAAATGTTTGGAAGCAAAGTCCATGTGCACGTTCCAAAAGAAATATGTACAAATTGGGATGCTCATGCAAAGTAAGGTTTAATTTTGGGGTAGAGTGAATCTCAAAAGGAATACGGAATTCTACACCAAGACACAAACATGGTAACCATCATTAGAAGTGTAATTGTCGATGAAACTTCAGTGTGTTCAAAATTTCATGAACACATATGCTTCAAACTGAGGGAAATTACACATCAGTGTCACATGCAGATAAGCAACAAAATGACATAGAAATTAAAATTATTGCAAACAATCCAAATACTGTAAAAGAAGAAACCAGGCCACAATAGGCTACAATCAGGAAATCCGCCAGAAGTAATAAAGGCATCCCAGCCAAATGTCTGTTCCATCTTGCTCAGGTAGCATTAGAACCAGAGTCAGATTCATTGGATGCGATGCAAAGACCACCCATGAGAAACAGATTTATAGAACTGAGATCTGAAATGGGAATATAAGGAGTAGTTGTTATGTTGGGGTGTTGGAATACAGTGTTCATGTATTTTGTGCAACAACTACATCAGTATTCAGTAGAGATATTTTATTCAACCAGTAGATGGCAGTGTTTGTAAGTTTGTAGCTGTATCTATGGTAAACTGTATGTCTTTTCACTGAATAAATTTTCCTGTTTCCTTGTTGCAGTGAAGCAGAAAAGCTCTGTAGGGCTATATACAAACGTTCTAACAGTAAAAGACCTGGCGCACCTCTGGGCACTCCAAGCAGAAAGGTAGTCTGGCAAATAATGTGCGTGGCCAAATTGCCTTAGCAGTCAGATGGGCATAAAGGGGCATAGGTAAAATAGGCAAATAAAACAAGAACCTTATTATGCCTGTAAAATATGCTTTGATTGCTGTGCCACAAGCAAGAAACCCACAGACATGGATAAATCGCAGCACAATCATTTTAAAAAAATTAAACTCTTCCATTACATATTATGTTTATGCACACTGCAAATAGAATTATTATTATAATTATTATACAGTATTTATAAAGTGCCAATAGTTCGCTCCGCGCTGTACATTACAAAGGGGGACAGAACATGTGACAGAACAATACCAATACAATGCAAAACATGAGGGGATTGAACTTAATTAAAATAGTCAGGGACTGCTTAACTACAAGCAACTGTTGAGACAATGAACACTTTGGTCATACTACATATGTAGTATACAACATAGTGTATATAGACAGGAGTATGCAATGTACAATGTAGTATATGGAGTGCAGGAGTCTGTAATATACAATACAGTGTATATAATGCAGGAGTCTGTAATGTATAATATAGTGTACAGAGTGCAGGAGTCTGTAATGTACAATATAGTGTATATAATGTGGGAGTATATAGTGTACAATACAGTGTATATAATGCAGGAGTCTGTAATGTACAATACAGTGTATATAATGCAGAAGTCTGTAATGTACAATATAGTGTATATAATGCAGGAGTCTGTAATGTACAATATAGTGTATATAATGCAGGAGTATATAATGTACAATACAGTGTATATAGTGCAGGAGTATGTAATGTACAATACAGTGTATATAATGCAGGAGTCTGTAATGTACAATATAGTGTATATAATGCAGAGTATATAAAGTACAATACAGTGTATATAATGCAGGAGTGTGTAATGTACAATACAGTGTATATAATGCAGGAGTCTGTAATGTACAATATAGTGTATATAATGTAGGAGTATATAATGTACAATACAGTGTATATAATGCAGGAGTCTGTAATGTACAATATAGATAATGCAGGAGTCTGTAATGTACAATATAAGGTACAGGGTGCAGGAGTCTGTAATGTACAATATAGTGTATATAATGCAGGAGTGTGTAATGTACGATATAGTGTATTTACTCCCAGATCTGGACCAGGACATCACTGAGCTCCTGGACAGTCTGATGTGCAACCTGGTGGCGTCGGATGGACCGAAACATGATATCCCAGAGGTGTTCTATTGGATTTAGGTCAAGTGAGCGTGAGAGCCATTCAATGGTATCAATTCCTTCATCCTCCAGGAACTGCCTGCATACTCTCACAACATGAGGCTGGGCATTGTCGTGCACCAGGAGGAACCCAGGACCCACTTCACCAGGGTAGGGTCTGACAATGGGTCCAAGGATTTCATCCTGATACCTAATGTCAGTCAGGGTGCCATTGTTTAGCCTGTAGAGGTCTGTGCATCCCTCCATGGACATGCCTCCCCGGAACATCACTGACCCACCACCAAAACAGTCATGCTGAACGATTTTACAGGCAGTGTAATGTTCTCCACAGCTTATCCTGACCCTTTCACGTCTGTCACATGTGCTCAGGGTGAATCTGCTCTCATCTGTGAAAAGCACAGGGCACCAGTGACAGACCCGCCAATTCTGGTGTTCAATGGCAAACGTCAATCGAGCTCTATGGTGCTGGACAGTCAGCACAGGACCCACTAGAGGACATCGGGCCTGAAGGCCACCCTCATGAAGTCTGTTTCTGATTTTTTGGTCAGAGACATTCACACCAGTGGCCTGCTGGAGGTCATTTTGTAGGGCTCTGGCAGTGCTCATCCTGTTCCTCCTTGCACAAATAAGCAGATACTGGTCCTTCTGAGGGGTTAAGGACCTTCTATGGCCCTGTCCAGCTCTCCTAGAGTAACTGCTTGTCTCCCGGAATCTCCTCCATGCTATTGAGACTGTGCTGGGAGACACAGCAAACCTTTTGCAATGTCACGTATTGATGTGCCATCCTGGAGAAGTTGGACTGCCTGTGCAGGGTCCAGGTATCGCCTCATGCTACCAGTAGTGACACTGACCCTAGCCAAATGCAAAACTAGTGAAAAACAGTCAGAAAAGATGAGTAGGGAAAAAATGTCAGAGGCCTCCACCTGTAAAACCATTCCTGTTTTGGGGATCGTCTCATTGTTGCCCATCTAGTGAACCTGTTGTTAATTTCATTAACACCAAAGCAGCTGAAACTGATCAACAACCCTCTCTGCTACGTAACTGACCAGATCAATATTCCAGGAGTTTAATTGACTTGATGCTATACTCTGATTAAAAAGTGTTCCTTTAATTTTTTGAGCAGAGTACAATAGGAATCTGTAATGTACAATACAGTGTATATAGTGCAGGAGTCTGTTAAGCTGGCCGTACACTAATAGGTATTTTTTTGTTCAGCCAATGGGCTGAACAGAAAAAAACTAACAGATTCTTCTATCCGCACAAAAATTAGGTGGATGTAGAAATCCATCTTCCCAGGACAGAGATACTAGACACTATCAGAATACGCTGATCGGCGGCTGCAGCCACAGCACAAATTCTCTCTCCCCATCGCCCCTCCTCATACCAAACTCTTTCCCCCAGCACAAATCCACTCCTCCCAAATCCTACCTCCCCCCCCCCCCCAAATTTCACCTTCCAGCTCAAATAATATGTCCCGCTATATTCCACCTCCAAAGCACAAGTCCTTCCGTCCCCACAACACAAATCCTCCCACTTCCCAAATCCCCCTGCCAGCACTAACTCTTTCCACTTTAAACCGCCTTTTCAGGTAAAATGTTCTCCCCCCTAATTTACCCTCTTAATCCAGGTCAGTGAATACCCCAGTACAATCCCTCCCAGGTCAGTCTTTCGCCCAGTACAATTGTCTCGCCAGGTCAGTCTGTCATAGTTACATAGTTACATATTTTGTCTGGCTGAAAAAAAGATAAAAGTCCATCCAGTTCAACCATTAAAAAAGAAAAAAAAAGTTATAATCCTATACACACAGTTGATCCAGAGGAAGGAAAAAAAACCCCAGGAAAGCATGATTCAATTTACTCCTGCAGGGAAAACAATTCCCCCTGATCCCCTGAGAGGCAATCGGATGTTCCCTTTAACTTTACCTATAAATGCAGTTATATTCTGTGTATCTAGGAAAGAATCCAGGCCTTTTATAAAGCAATCCACTGAGCTGGCCAGAGCTAACTCTTGAGGGAGTCTATTCCACATTTTCACAGCTCTCACTGTGAAGAAACCTTTCCGTGTTTGGAGATTAAACTTCTTTTCCTCCAGACATAAACAGTGCCCCCTTGTCCTCTGTGATGACCTCGGGGTGAATAACTCTACACCGAGTTCACTATATGAACCACTGATGTATTTATACATGTTGATCATATCCCCCTTAATCTTCTCTTCTCAAGAGAGAATACATTCAGTTCCTCTAATCTTTCCTCATAGCTGAGCTCCTCCATGCCTCTTATCAGTTTGGTTGCCCTTCTCTGTACTTTCTCCAGTTCCCCAATGTTCTTTTTGTGAATTGGTTCCCAAAACTGAACTGCATATTCCAGATGAGGTATTACTAATGATTTGTACTGAGGTAAAATGATATCTCTCTCTCTGGAGTCTATACCTCTTTTAATACAAGAGAGGATTTTGCTCGCTTTGGAAACCACAGCTTGGCATTCCTTGCCATTATTAAGCTTGTGATATACCAGAACTCCCAGATCCTTCCTCACCATTGATTCCCCCAGTTGTACCCCCCCTAGTATGTATGATGCATGCATATTCTTAGCCCCCAAGTGCAGAACCTTACATTTATCAACAATAAACCTCATTTACCACATAGTTGCCCAATTAAACAGTGCATTGAGGTCAGCTTGTCCCCTGGAATAATCATCCCCTCAGGTCAGTCTGTTCCCCAGTACAATTCCACCCAGGTCAGACTGTCCTCAAGTACAATCATCCCTCCCCAGCTCAGTCTGTCCCCCATACAATCTCCCCCCCAGGTGTCAAGGTCCTACCTTTTCCCTGAGGTTATGTTACTCCATGTGCTGGCGTCCATCTTGGATTCTGCTGTGCATGGTGGGAATCCTTTTATGCCTTCAGGTCTCTGAGGTCCATCCCCCAGAGGGGTGTGGCTGATGACATATAAGCCTGTGGTCCGCACATGCTCTTTGCACTTGTGTCTTTGTGTCGCTATTACTCTGTTCTGACTCTCGTGACTCTCCTGGTATCTGATTCGGCTTGTACTCGACTATTCTTGGTATTCTCCTTTGATCTGACTCTCCGTTGCTGAACCCGGCTCGTGACCTGTGATTCTCGTCTGCTGTCCTATACTGTTTTGTCCTATTGTTGTTGACCCGGCCTGTCTGACTACTCTTTTGTCTCTTCCACCTGCTACACGCCATTGGCGGCGGCCATTACCGCAGCTGGGGTGTCTCGGGGGCCGCGACCTGGTTCCTGGCTGCGTCAAGTCCATCCCCACCATCAGGGGCCCTGGTGAAGGGCAGCCTGGGACTTAGACTCCGCGCCCTGAGGGACTTCGGTCTGTGGGTGGTGGTTGTCGTCAGCCAGTGTGTTATATTGTTAGGCCTGCCTGTCCGTTCCCCAGCCCCTGCCCTGACACCAGGTCAATCTGTCCTCCAGTAAAATCCCACCCCCAAGTCAATCTGTCCCCATTACAATCTTACCCCATCAGGTCTGTCTGTCCCCTGTACAATCATCCCCTCCAAGTTAGTCTGTCCCCTCTACAATCATCTCCCCAGGTCAGTGTGTTACCCAGTACAATTCCCCTAGGTCAGTCTGTCCCCCAGTACAATAATCCCCACCCAGGTCAGTCTGTCTTTTGTACAATCAGTACTCCAAGTCAGTCTCTCCTTCAGTACCATTCCCTTCTCCCCAAGTCAATCTATCTCCCATTACTATCAAGACACTGGTCATTCTGTCCCCCAATATTTTCCCAGGTCTGTCTGTCCCCCAGTATAGTCATCCCCTCCCCCAAAACAGTCTGTCCCCAGGTACAATCAACCCCCCAGGTCAGTCTGTCCCCAAGTACAATCCTCCCTCTGCAGGTCAGTGTGTCCCCCAGTACAATCCTCCCTCTCCAGGTCAAACTGTCCCCCAGTGCAATTCCTCCTAGGACAGTCTGTCTTCCAGTACAATCATCCCCCAGATCAGTCTGCTCCCCAGTGCTATCACCCCTTTCCAAGGTCCCCCAATACAGTCCTCCCATCAGGTCAGTCTGTCTCCCACTCAATCATCTCGCATCCAGGTCAGTCTGTCCCTTAATACAATCCCTCCCACCAGGTCATTTTGTCCTCCAGTGCAATCACCCCCCAGGTCAGTCTATCCCCCAGGACAATTCTTCCCCCAAGTCAGTCTCTCCCCCAGTAAAATCCCCCCCCAGGTCAATAGGTCCCTAGTACAACCATCCATGTCCCACCAGTCAGTCAGTGCCCCAGTACAATTCCCCCCTTGATGTCAGCCTGTACAATCATCCCCCACTTCCGGGTCAGTCAGTCTCCCTGTACAATTACCCCAAGTCAGTCTGGCCCCCAGTACAATCCTTTTCATGTCATTATAGCCACCAGTACAATCATTCCCCTTAGGTCAGTCTTTCCCACAGTACAATCCCTCCAGGTGAGTCTGTCCCCAGTACAATCATCCCCCAGGTCAGTCTGTCCCTTGTATTATCATCCCCTCCAGGTCAGCCTGTTCTCCGGTATAATTCCCCTCCCCAAGTATATCTTTCCCCCAGCACAGTCATCCCCCCAGTCAGTCTGTCCCTAGCACAATCATTCCTGCCAGGTCAGTCGGTCCCCCAGTATAATAATCCCCTCCCAAGTCAGTCTGTCCCCCAGAATAATCCCCCCAGGTTATTTCCTCTCCCCCAGGTCAGTCTGTCCCCCAGTATACTAACCCCCATCAGATCAATCTTACCTCCAGCACAATTATCCCACAAGAACAGTCTTCCAACAGTACAATACCTTCCCCCCAGATTAGGTCCATCTGTCCTCAGTACAATCCTCCCTGCTCAAGTTAGTCTGTTTCCACTACAATTATCCCAGGTCAGTCTGTCCCCTCCAGTATAATTATCCCCCTCAGGTTAGTCTGTCCCCTAGTACAATCATTCCACCCTGGTCAGTCAGTGGTGCAATGATTCCCTCCGCCAAGGGTAGTCTATCCTCCAGTACAATCATCCCCCCCCCCCCAGTAAGTCTGTCCCCCAGTACAATACCCTCCCCCTACGTCAGTCTGGCCCTCAGTACAATACCCTCCCGCCAGGTCAGTCTGTCCTCCAGTACAATCATCCTCCCATTCAGTCTGTCCCCCAGTACAATCATTCCCCCTCACCCAGATCAGTCTGTCCCCTAGTACAATCATTCCCCCTAGGTCCATCTATCCCCAGTACAATCCTTTTCTCAGGTTAATCTTTCCCCATTACAATAGCCCCAGGTCAGTCTGTACCTCCAGTAAAATCACCCCCTTAGGTTAGTCTGTCCCCAAGTATAATCATTCCACTCCGGTCAGTCGGTCCTGCAATGATTCCCTCCGCCAAGAGTAGTCTGTCCTCCAGTACAATCATTCCCCCCAGGTGAGTCAGTCCCCAGTACAGTCCTTCCTCCCTACAATTTTTCCCAGGTCACTCTTTCCCTAGTACAATCCCTAGGCCAGTGTAATTCCACCGCCCAATATCAGTCTGTTCCTCAATTTCATCCCCGTCCTCTATGTCAGTCTCTCCCCAGTACAATCTCCCCCTTCCAGTTCAGGCTGTCCCTCAGTACAATTACATCTCCCCCTTTTAAGTCAATCTCTCCCCCAGTACAATCTCCCCCTTCCCAGGTCAGTTTGACCCCCAGCACAATCATTCCCCTCCCCAGGTCAGTCTGTTCCCCAGTAACCCCCCCCCCCAACTCCCACAGGTTAGTCTGTCCTCCATTACAATCCAGTACAATCGCCTCTCCCCAAATTTACAGATCTCAGATACAGCACAGAATTGGTGATCTCCTCCTCATGAGTGTCATGTGACAACTCAAAGCTTTGGAGGAACCTAGTTGAAGCTTTCCTCAGCTGACAGGCAGCTGCAGCTGGGGAAGAGCAATGATAACTGCAGCAATGGCAGGGTGGGGATCATGATGTTGGGGACCTGTGAGACCCAGCAGGAGATGCAAGGCAGGCATATTGATACTCCTTCACCTTCTCCTGATAAACTCCATCATCTCCAGACCTCCCTGAGGAAAATCTGAAAAATCAACTAGTAATAATTGCATTAGACATTGTTATGTAGGTGGAAGTGTAAGGAATATTATACATAAAACTAGAAAAGCTACAATTTCTGGGGAAATTGTGTGAAGTGTTCTTGCCTCCACCAGTAGTCTACAACTGGAGTGGGCAGCTCCCACTCTAGTTTTGAACATTCCGCCATTCATTCCTATGGGACCAATTTCACCACAAAAACGCAGATATTTTGTGAACCATTCGGCGAAACGTTCCACAAAGTAATAGCACACCAATCGGGAACAATCCGGACGTTTCGGTATATTACTGTCTATGTAGTGTAAAAACTGTGGGAGGAGTTAGGGTGGTAAATTTGGCTATAATAATAAGAATATATATGTGAGATAACAGTAAGTGGTCTTGCCATGCAAGAACACTTAATAATATTTAGAATATTTTGGGAGTGCATCGAGTATTATATTGAGGACAATGTATAAAATATTATAAAGAGGAAGAGATAGGAAATATTATATAGATGCCAGTTTATGGTGCAGAATATTGTCTGGATGGCAGTGTAAAGATTATCATACAGAGGGTAATTTATTTATCACAGGTACTTATATAGCGCCGTCAACTTACACAGCGCTATATATATATATTATACATTCACATCAGTCCCTAACCTTCAAAGAAGCATGCAGTCTAGGGTCCCTAACTCACATTCATACATACAGTACACATACTAGGGGCAATTTAGACAAGAGCCAGTTAACCTGCCAGCATGTCTTTGGAGTGTGGGAGAAAACCAGAGTACCCATAGGAAACTCACGTAGGCACAGGGAGAACATGCAAACTCCTGGCAGGTGATGCTGTGGTTGGGATACAAACCAACAACCCTAGTGCTGCCTGGCAGAGTTGCTAACCACGTAGCCACAGAGGATAACATATGGTATATTACTGTATATGGATTGTAGTGTATAGAATATTATCAGTAGACTAATGTATGGATGGCATTGTGTAGAATATTATACATGGAGGTCTCCTGTGTCAGTGATCTGTTGGTGTGTCTAAACAACAAGCACTTTCCTGGGCGGAACGTTCTGATCTGGAGGAGACGACAGCTGGAGCTGAGTTTTCTATGGTTGCAGCAGCACTGAATATATAATATATATGATGAAGCCACGTGACCCGGTGGCGTAACGCATAGGGGAGGGGCTCTGACGTCACGTCATATGAAGTCCCGTTTGCAGTTTGCGAGAAGCCATGTGGGGGACACAACAAATATGTGGAAGAAGGTGCTCTGGTTAGATGAGAGCAAAATTTAACTTATTGGCCTAAAAGCAAAAGCTAAGTGTGGTGGAAAACTAACACTGCACATCATCCCCACCGTGAAACATGGTGGTGGCAGCATCATGTGTTGGGGATGCTTTTCTTTAGCAGGGACAGGGAAGCTGGTCAGAGTTGATGGGAAGATGGATGGCGCCAAATACAGGGCAATCTTAGAAGAAAACCTGCAAAATATTTGAGACTGGGGCGGAGGTTCACCTTCCAGCAGGACAACGACCCTAGACATACAGCCAGAGCTACAATGGAATGGTTTAGCTCAAAGCATATTCACATGTTAGAATAGCCCAGTCAAAGTCCAGACCTAAATCCAATTGAGAATCTGTGGCAAGACTTGAAAGTTACTGTTCACAGATGCTCTCCATCCAATCCAACAGAGCTTGAGCTATTTTGCAAAGACGAATGGGCAAAGTATTGACTCAGGGGCGCTGAATACAAATGTACACCACACTTTTCACATATTTATTTGTAAAACATTTTGAAAACAATTTATCATTTTCCTTGAACACAAGTTTTCACAATTACTGTATGTGCCACTTTGTGTTGGTCTATCACATAAAATCCCAATAAAATACATTTACGTTTTTGGTTGTAACATAACACAATGTGGAAAATTTCAAGGGGTATGAATACTTTTTCAAGGCACTGTAATATACATAAAATAATGTATAGAATGTTGTATAGAGGATAACTTTTGGAATTTTATTGATAGAATTGTATGGTGTACTGTGTAGCATCTCTGGACAATGTCACTTTTTTCCCCTGTACTCCACTTGTATCTGATAATTTCCCTCTGTGACATGTATATTTTAGATTTTAATGTAAACTTTCCGTCTCTCCCACATTGTAGCACTGAGAATAGAAATACTTGTTGGCAGAAGAGGGGCCTCTGGAGGACAGTGCATCCATCACTCCTATACATGTTTCTCTGTAAAGATAAATGTTTCTCAATGCCATGTTTTCATGATCCTCAGAAAGTGTCAGTTGAGCGTCAACGCTGGATGTGTCAGCTGGTGGTGTTTGTACAGGATAGAGGCCATGGCGTCAATCCACCACAACACTTGCACATTATATGGCAGAAGCCCAGCCCTATAGCAGTGTTTCTTTTACGTTGTTTAATTTTCATGTTCCTGGAAGTGACAGAAAGTTTATAGCAAAGGGGTATAGCCAGAGGTGAGGAGGACCTATAGGAGCTCTCTACATCCGTACAGACTTACCTGATCTTTTCTTGAACTTCTAAAAGGGATGCATGCTGACTTTTAGATGATTTAGGCTTTCACACCATCACTCACCTTGAAAACCTCTCACTGTGCAAAGATTGTTATGCTGGTGGCAAGCAACTTAAGCTGTAAATTTAATTATAAATTTAACTACAAATTATTACATTAAAGATCATGGCTGTTCAGAGATCTGTATCTATACCTACCAAGAACCTGTATAGCTGCTAACTTGCAAATCACAAATCTTTATATGTACTACTAGTTACTGACCTGTGAAATAATTGCTATTGTAGTGCTATCTCCACAGGGGCTGCTTGATAATGCTTGTCCCCAGTGGTTGCCCTGACTTTTCAAGCCCCCAGACACCTCTGACAACCGGACACCTCAGACATATTTCAACAGTATAGGATAATAATGCTAGAGACACAATTCTTTAGTAACACCTCTAAATTATTCCTGTTGAAAACAGTAGACCACTAGAATAATGGGTTCAGGTTATACAACCCCAGTTAAAACATAAAAATAAAACACTGGTAAAATAAGAATTAGCAATTAGCAACGTTTAACATATTATATGAGACATGAGTGATAAGCTTCAACTATTAAACTGCAACACCAGCAGTAAGAGGGGGGAGAAAAGGCTTGTTGACTCATCAACCCCCTCTAGGCCACTGGCACTGCAATGGTGGATGCAGAGAATTATGTAAATGTATACTCTGACATAAATAGATATAAGTAATGCAATTTGAATAATAATGGCCTTAAAAGAGAAGAGGTCCCTTTAACTAGGGATTGCAACTTGAGTCCTGTGATGTTTAAAGTTTCTGATATGGTGGTGTCCATTTTCTTCTGCTAGCATTGGTGGGGCCCATAAACAGTAATGAATACTGGTAGCTCAATTAAGTTAAACAGATAGGAGGCAGTACTGCTTGAAGTAAAGATCTCCTGATACTGAGGAGTAAAGGTGTCTGCATGCAGTGTCTCGAGAGTGATGACAGAAAGAGGTTGGGCATCCACCCGCTCACCAATCTCATGGATTGGATAGCATGGCCTCCTAGGAACATGAGTTCTTACACATGGCTGTTTGCAGGGATATGTAGAGTTGCCACCCAATGGCCTGCCAGCGCAGCGTGCAGAGATATCTGTGTGAAGACCGGACAGTGAAAGTCCCAATGCAGAGAAGCTGATGTGATCCTGGTGTGGTGATTGGCGTCACCGCTGTGTTGAACTGATGTGCAGAGTCCCGCAACAGTAGGCAAACAATCTGTCTCTGGAGGAGAACAGCAGTCCTCCTGTGTTCAGCTCTGAATTCCACGCCAAGAGAGGTAGCCACTTTCTTGCTGTACACTATATCTGCTCTCCCAGCAACCTTCTGGTTCCCTAGCTCTCTGATAGTTGTAGTTCAATCAGCACTCAGGAAAACAGGATGTATTGGCTATAGGACTACAAGTCCCAAGAACCTCTGCTGTCAGAAGAACTGGATCCACTGTGCTAAAAAGACGTGATGTAGCAGTTCCAGTACTGGGCACTAGGGGGAAAAGGATAAATCATAGTCTCATCTGTAAATGTGCTTGAAAGACATAATGATATCTGGTACCTGGTTACACTATATTGCTAGGAATTTTTATAGAGAGTATAATGCTGAAGGAGCATAAAACGCACTTGCGTAGACATAACTGGTATAGCTGGGGACAACCCAAGATGGCTATGCCTGTTGTGTGTAATATATTTCCCTCATATGAGGTTGTTCTTTCTCTACAGTGTCACCACCTAGAAGGGCTTGAGGTAGGGGTGGTACCATCAGCTAAGACTCCCAAGTCCTCAAGCATTACTTCTTAGTTGTAGTGTGCAATAAGTGAAGATCCAGTTGTGAACAGTTTTGGCAGGTGGTGGTGAGCAACCTGAGCATTGTTGCTACCACTCTGATGGGTTAGCAGAGCTAGGAAGTGATACAGCTATCATATGATCGGTAAACTAATTCCTCTTTTCAGAAGTATACAAAGCAGTCACATGACCATCATTTACTACTGGTGCTAGGGGGAGCCCAGGATAGGGCCAATGTGTCCTCTGTCATGGTACCCAGAAGCCATCTTGGGAGAGTCTGGGTCTAGTTTGACACAGAGCTCTCATGAGATTATGGCTACCATAGCACAATTTGCATAAAAAAAGAGGCCCTGCGGTAGAAAAGTTTGAGATAGGGTCAGGATCCTGTTTGTTAGGGACAGAACAGGTTTGGATTTTGCTTTGCTTAATGGGTGGAAAACATGAGGAAAGACTTGTTTTTGGTATAGTGCTACCCCATTAGGAGTTGCTAAAGTTTTTGGTCCCCCCTATAGTTCTGCACAGCCAGGCACAATGCATTTCCACATAGACTTGAATTCAGGGGTAAGGGGTTTACGGGATGTCCAATGGAACTGAGTAACCAAGGACAACTTCCTGAACTATGTACAAGTGGTTACAGCAAACAGTCTCTTCTGGAGAACTAGCCAGCGTCTCCTATAATACCACCCCAGACCCCAGATACTCCTCTACCTGGCTGCCTGCCTGGAGGAATCCCTGGACAGGGGATCCAGTGTCTGCCACATAAAAAGGGTGAAAGTGCCTCCTTCCCCTATTTGGCCCAGGGGGTGTAGGTCTACTCACTTATGCCTTCTCCTGTGATGCTGGTGGGTCAATGGCTGCTACCAGGCCTTCTAGCGAGGCTACTCCTTCCCTGCTACACAGGTGGTCCTCTCTCTGAAGTTTCTAGCTTTCAGTTTTGCCAGATTCTTCTGTCTATAGGTGAGCCCCTCTCCCACCTGGGCACCCTCCCGGGCTTCTGCTCTTCAGCCTTACATCTTCCTCTTCCACCCGAACACTCCCGCACCTGAGCAGGCTCTGTCACATTTAAGGGCAATCCTGACCTCATGCCAAGCCTCCTGTTGGGGATTGGTCAGGATCCCTCAAGAGTGCAGACCAGTCACTCCTCACTTCCGCCTACTGCCTCCAGATCTTTCTCCAAAGTTCCAAGGTACGAGGAAGTCTCAGAGAGCTGGCCTTAAGAGCCTCTCAGCTCTGACCCGAATTTAATCTCCCTCTGACTGTTGCAACTGTTGCATTCAGCCCCTATCTAACAATTTGAGTCTAGCTCCCCCTAGCTACATAGGACGGTGCTACACACACAAAGTCAAGAATCCTGTCCACGGGCTTGTCTTTTATTTGTTGTTTTATTTAGGTTAAAACAACTTGGATAGGGTTTAGGGGTTATAGAATGTCCAACTTGACTAGAAGAATAGATTGAGGACAAACTTCTTGCTTTTATGCACAAAAGAAGATGAATCTTGAATATTACTCAAGCTGGAGTGTTATCAGTTTCTTTTAACAATAGCAAAGTGACCTCAGTAGCAATATGAATTGACCACTTTAATACCGGGCACTTATCCCCTCCCTGCCCAAGCCAATTTTCAGCTTTCAGCGCTCTCGTAATTTGAATGACAATTGTATGGTCATGCAACGCTGTACCCAAACTATGTTTTTATCATTTTGTTTACACAAATAGAGCTTTCTTTTGGTGGTATTTAATTACCACTGGGTTTTTTATTTTTTGTTAAATTCATGAAAAAAGACTGCAAATTTTGAAAAAAACACACGTTTTTCTTTGTTTCTGTTATAACATTTTGGAAATAAATAATTGTTCTTCATAAATTTAAGCCAAGATGTATTCTGTTACATTTCTTTGGTGAAAATAATCAAAATTAGTGTTTATTATTTAGCCTGTGGTAAAGTTATAGAGCCGACAAAGTATAGTATATATCTGAAAATTGATCAATCCTGAAGTACCACTAATATAGCTAGTAGAGATGAGCGAATCGAAGTAGGCGAAGTGGAATTCGTTTCGAATATTAGGAAAATTTCGATTCGCGTCGAATCCGAAAATAAGCAGACTTCGGATGCGCGAATCTAAATTTTTCCTAAAATGGCGGCGACATGTGCGGCGACGGAGCGGGGATGTCTGGGAAGGCGCGCAGACAAGGCGCGCTGACCCATAATGCATTCATTCATGACATGTGATCGCATTAGCCAATCAGCAGCCAGCCAGCCAGCACAGTGTAATGGTCGAGCTATAAATGGCGGCCATTTTAGAATTCTCCATTTGCCTCCAGTCATTCAACAGAGGCAGACCTGGCTGTATTCAGGGAGAGAGTTAGGGACAGAGAAACGTTACTTAGGGACACAGAAACGTTAGTTAGGGCCACAGAATCGTTACTTAGGGCCATAGAAATGTTACATAGGGCCACAGAAACGTTACTTAGGGCCACAGAATCATTAGTTAGGGCCACAGAAACGTTACTTAGGGACACAGAATTGTTACTCGGACAGACAGAATTGTTACTGAGGGATACAGAATTGCTACTGAGGGCCACAGAATCGTTACTTAGGGCCACAGAAACGTTACTTAGGGCCACAGAATTGTTACTTAGGGACAGACACAGAATTGTTACTGAGGGACACAGATTTGTTACTGAGGGCCACAGAATCGTTACTTAGGGCCACAGAATTGTTACTTAGGGACAGACACAGAATTGTTACTGAGGGACACAGATTTGTTACTGAGGGCCACAGAATCATTACTTAGGGCCACAGAAACGTTACTTAGGGCCACAGAATTGTTACTTAGGAACAGACACAGAATTGTTACTGAGGGACACAGATTTGTTACTGAGGACCACAGAATCGTTACTTAGGGCCACAGAATTGTTACTTAGGGACAGACACAGAATTGTTACTGAGGGACACAGATTTGTTACTGAGGGCCACAGAATCGTTACTTAGGGCCACAGAAACGTTACTTAGGGCCACAGAAACGTTACTTAGGGCCACAGAATTGTTACTTAGGGACAGACACAGAATTGTTATTGAGGGACACAGAATTGTTACTGAGGGCCACAGAACCGTTACTTAGGGCCACAGAAACGTTACTTAGGGCCACAGAATTGTTACTTAGGGACAGACACAGAATTGTTACTGAGGGACACAGATTTGTTACTGAGGGCCACAGAAACGTTACTTAGGGCCACAGAAACGTTACTTAGGGCCACAGAATCGTTAGTTAGGGCCACAGAAACGTTACTTAGGGACACAGAATTGTTACTCAGGGACAGACACAGAATTGTTACTGAGGGATACAGAATTGTTACTGAGGGCCACAGAATCGTTACTTAGGGCCACAGAAACGTTACTTAGGGCCACAGAAACGTTACTTAGGGCCACAGAATTGTTACTTAGGGACAGACACAGAATTGTTATTGACGGACACAGAATTGTTACTGAGGGCCACAGAACCATTACTTAGGGCTACAGAAACGTTACTTAGGGCCACAGAATTGTTACTTAGGGACAGACACAGAATTGTTACTGAGGGACACAGATTTGTTACTGAGGGCCACAGAAACGTTACTTAGGGCCACAAAAACGTTACTTAGGGCCACAGAATCGTTACTTAGGGCCACAGAATCGTTACTTAGGGCCACAGAAACGTTACTTAGGGCCACAGAATTGTTACTCAGGGACAGACACAGAATTGTTACTGAGGGATACAGAATTGTTACTGAGGGACACAGAACCGTTACTTAGGGCCACAGAAACGTTACTTAGGGCCACAGAATTGTTACTTAGGGACAGACACAGAATTGTTACTGAGGGACACAGATTTGTTACTGAGGGCCACAGAAACGTTACTTAGGGCCACAGAAACGTTACTTAGGGCCACAGAATCGTTACTTAGGGCCACAGAAACGTTACTTAGGGCCACAGAATCTTTACTTAGGGCCACAGAATTGTTACTCAGGGACAGACACAGAATTGTAACTGAGGGACACAGAATTGTTACTGAGGGCCACAGAACCGTTACTTAGGGCCACAGAAACGTTACTTAGGGACACAGAATTGTTACTCAGGGACAGACACAGAATTGTTACTGAGGGATACAGAATTGTTACTGAGGGACACAGAAATGTTACTTAGGGCCACAGAAACGTTACTTAGGGCCACAGAAATGTTACTTAGGGCCACAGAATTGTTACTTAGGGACAGACACAGAATTGTTACTGAGGGACACAGAATTGTTACTGAGGGCCACAGAACCGTTACTTAGGGCCACAGAAACGTTACTTAGGGACACAGAATTGTTACTCAGGGACAGACACAGAATTGTTACTGAGGGACACAGAATTGTTACTGAGGGCCACAGAACTGTTACTGAGGGCCACAGAACTGTTACTTAGGGCCACAGAAACGTTACTTAGGGCCACAGAAACGTTACTTAGGGCTACAGAAACGTTACTTAGGGCCACAGAATCGTTACTTAGGGCCACAGAAACGTTACTTAGGGACACAGAAACGTTACTTAGGGACACAGAATTGTTACTTAGGGACAGACACAGAATTGTTACTGAGGGACACAGAATTGTTACTGAGGGCCACAGAACTGTTACTGAGGGCCACAGAACTGTTACTTAGGGCCACAGAAACGTTACTTAGGGCCACAGAAACGTTACTTAGGGCCACAGAAACGTTACTTAGGGCTACAGAAACGTTACTTAGGGTCACAGAATCGTTACTTAGGGCCACAGAAAAGTTACTTAGGGACACAGAATTGTTACTCAGGGACAGACACAGAATTGTTACTGAGGGACACAGAATTGTTACTGAGGGCCACAGAACTGTTACTTAGGGCCAGAGAAACGTTACTTAGGGACACAGAATTGTTACTCAGGGACAGACACAGAATTGTTACTCAGGGACAGACACAGAATTGTTACTGAGGGACACAAAATTGTTACTGAGGGACACAGAATTGTTACTGAGGGCCACAGAACTGTTACTGAGGGCCACAGAAACGTTACTCAGGGACACAGAATTGTTACTCAGGGACAGACACAGAATTGTTACTCAAGGACACAGAATCGTTTAATTAAAGAGTATGTCAGACAACATGCAGAGGAGTGGCAGAGGAGGCAATGTTTTAGGAGCGAGCAGACGTGGCAGCAGAGGTAGGGGTCGAGGCAGCACTATTCGCAGCCAGAGGCCAGTGCTCCCGGTGTCATCCAGCGGTCGTGTCTCCACCGACAACCCTGCCATCATCAGAAACGTTACTTAGGGACACAGAATTGTTACTCAGGGACAGACACAGAATTGTTACTGAGGGACACAGAATTGTTACTGAGGGCCACAGAACTGTTACTGAGGGCCACAGAACTGTTACTTAGGGCCACAGAAACGTTACTTAGGGCCACAGAAACGTTACTTAGGGCTACAGAAACGTTACTTAGGGCCACAGAATCGTTACTTAGGGCCACAGAAACGTTACTTAGGGACACAGAATTGTTACTCAGGGACAGACACAGAATTGTTACTGAGGGACACAGATTTGTTACTGAGGGCCACAGAACCGTTACTTAGGGCCACAGAAACGTTACTTAGGGACACAGAATTGTTACTCAGGGACAGACACAGAATTGTTACTCAGGGACAGACACAGAATTGTTACTCAGGGACACAGAATTGTTACTGAGGGACACAGAATTGTTACTCAGGGACACAGAATTGTTACTCAGGGACACAGAATTGTTACTGAGGGACACAGAATTGTTACTGAGGGACACAGAATTGTTACTCAGGGACACAGAATTGTTACTCAGGAACAGACACAGAATTGTTACTCAGGGACAGACACAGAATTGTTACTGAGGGACACAGAATTGTTACTGAGGGCCACAGAACTGTTACTTAGGGCCAGAGAAACATTACTCAGGGACAGACACAGAATTGTTACTCAGGGACAGACACAGAATTGTTACTGAGGGACACAGAATTGTTACTGAGGGACACAGAATTGTTACTGAGGGCCACAGAACTGTTACTTAGGGCCACAGAAACGTTACTCAGGGACACAGAATTGTTACTCAGGGACAGACACAGAATTGTTACTCAGGGACACAGAATCGTTTAATTAAAGAGTATGTCAGACAACATGCAGAGGAGTGGCAGAGGAGGCAATGTTTTAGGAGCGAGCAGACGTGGCAGCAGAGGAAGGGGTCGAGGCAGCATTATTCGCAGCCAGAGGCCAGTGCTCCCGGTGTCATCCAGCGGCCATGTCTCCACCGACAACCCTGCCGTCATCGATTGGTTGGCTCGGTCGTCTTCCTCTTCCCAGGTCACCTCTGACACCTACAGCCAACGGTCGGTGGGTACGTCAGACACAACCGTTAGTTGGCATGGCCCGGGAGCAAGCCCACTGAAATCACGTGTCCTCTACCTGCCCCTGTCCTTTGGTGTTCCCTCACCAAGCGAAGTATCGCATGCTGTGGGCTCAGCCCCACTGTACAGTGAGGAAGAGCTAACAGAGGGCGGTCAGGAACGGGGGGAGACATCCGCCTCTTCAGCAACCAGGCGAAGAAGTAGTGGCGAGGAGAGTGGCTCGGTAGCCGGTCTAGAGACAGGTCTGT
This sequence comes from Staurois parvus, assembly GCF_062004578.1. Taxonomy (NCBI): domain Eukaryota; kingdom Metazoa; phylum Chordata; class Amphibia; order Anura; family Ranidae; genus Staurois; species Staurois parvus. Next base: position 708,909 of record NW_028318265.1, read on the forward strand.
CTCCTGACCCGCACGCAGCCGAGGGGGCTAGTAGTGAGGCGGAGACCCTAATTGATGATGATGAGGCTGATCGCACTTGGCAGCCTCGTCGTCATCAGGCTATTGCTTCCGCATCATCAGGAGAAGAGGGTGGCAGCTTGGCAGCGAGCAAAACAGTCGGTGGGTTGCCCAGGAGGCAGCAGGGTCGCAGCAGTGTCAGTGGAGGCAAACGGCCACGGAGTACAGCACCAGCTCCACTGCAGCCTACCACCACGGCCAGTAGTGGTGCTGGTGTGCACGGAGGAAGCAGCAGTCAGCCAGTGAGGAGTATCGGGGGCAAAGTTTCCTACTCGGCGGTGTGGCAATTTTTTGTCAAGCCGCCCGAGGAAGTAAACGTAGCCGTATGTCGACTATGTGGCCAGAAAGTCAAGCGTGGCCAGGGGGCCCATGTTGGGACTACAGCGTTGCAGCAGCATATGCAGCGTCGCCATTTGGTGGCCTGGGAAAACCGTGATAAAGATACGGCGGTTCTGCCCGCCCCAGCCCCCGCTCCATCACCCGCTCCGTTACTTGCTCCGTCACCCGACGTCAATCGCCCTCTATCAGCCAGTCAAGGCTCCAACACCTCTGCTGAGGGGAGTTGTCGCTCGTTGCCATCTTCCGCTCGTTCAGATGCTCCTTCTCCTGCTACTCCTCTTCACGGATTCCGTCAGCAGTCTTTCTTGGAATCCGTTTCCAAGAGACAACAGTTTGCGAGCACGCACCCGACGGTGCAAAAGCTGAACGTCCTCCTGTCCAAGTTGCTGGTGCTGCAGTCCCTCCCTTTCCAAGTGGTGGACTCAGCACCTTTCCGAGAAATGATGGCTTGTGCCGCGCCACGGTGGAGAGTGCCAAGCCGTCATTTCTTCGCCAAAAAGGCAGTGCCAGCCCTGCATTCACATGTAGAAGAGATGGTGGGCCAGTCTTTGAGCATGTCGGTCTCTGCCAAAGTGCACGGCAGCGCCGACGTATGGAGCTGTAACTACGGTCAGGGACAGTACATGTCATTTACGGCCCACTGGGTGAACGTGGTGCCGTCACAGCCGCACCAGCAACTTTGACAGGTCACGCCGCTTTTGCCTCCACGTTTGCACGTCCTTGGTCCACAAAAGATGTCCGCCTCTACCACCTCTTCTTCCTTCGTGTCCTCAGCCGCCACCCCCGTGCCAAGTCCCATTACCCGACCGGCATATCACATGTGCAGGGCGCAACGGTGTCACGCTGTGCTGCACCTGGTATGCCTTGGCGAACGTAGTCACACAGGGGAGGAACTTCTGAGTGTAATGAACAGAGAAATCGACAGATGGCTGTCTCCGCGCAAACTGAAAATCGGAACCATGTTGACCGACAACGGAAAGAACATGGTGTCTGCTCTGCGTCAAGGAAGGTTGTGCCATGCGCCATGCATGGCTCACGTGTTCAATCTGGTTGTCAAGCGGTTCCTAAAATCCACCATCCCACTGCAAGACATCCTTAAAATGTCACGTAAACTTTGCATGCATTTCAGCCATTCCTACACCGCAAAGCACAACCTCCTTGAGCTGCAGCGGCAGAACGGAATTCCACAGCATCGCCTGATCTGCGACGTTGCAACAAGGTGGAATTCAACCCTACACATGTTAGACCGCCTTTACGAACAGCGAAAGGCCATCACCGATTTCCTGATGTTACAAGCGGATGAAGGTACTCCCCTGTGTAACTTCGATGTCAGCCATTGGCAGCTCATGCGTGACACCTGCCGCTTGCTCAGGCCCTTTGAGGAGGCCACGCTATTCGTGAGTCGGCAGGACTATGGGATGAACGACGTCATTCCTCTGTTGCACGTCCTGGAACAAATGCTGTTAACAATGGCTGGTCAGGGTGCGGTAGACGTGGCGCACAGATCTCAACGCCACATGACCCCTGTGGGGGCAGGACAGGAAGAAGAGGAGGAGGTAGAGGAGGACATTTGTGCTCAGGAATTATTGAGTGAAATGGGTGGTTTTTCCACTCAGAGGACAGGAGTGGAGGAGCAGGAGCATCTGGTAGAGGAGGAGGAGGAGGAGACAGAGGACCCAGACGCACCGTGGAAGTATGCTGTGGAGATGGAGGCAGGGAGTCCCTCGCATTCCTTGGCACAAATGGCCCATAGCATGCTCGGTTGCTTGCGTAGCGACAGCCGAATAATAACCATCAGACAGAGGGATGACTTTTGGCTGTCCACCTTGTTGGACCCTCGCTACCGTTCAAAAATGGTGGCCTTTTTCACACCTGCTGAGAGGGAGGCCAAAATAACGTACTATAAAAACCACCTATGTAGTCAGTTGGTCTCTGCCTTTGTGCGCCAACGTCCATCCTCAGACACTGTGGGCCCTGTGCGCTCGCGTTCCGCTGCCATGGCAGCAGGGGAGGGGTGGGGTGGTAGGAGCAGTGGTAGCTCCACCAGCAGCGGCTGCCTCAGTCTGCAGTCGATGATGAGTAGCTTTCTTCACCAGCGCAGTGAGGAAACTACTAACCAGCAGCACCATCAGGTGGACCTGGAGCAGGACCTCAAACAACAGGCTTGGGCCTACTTGGACAGCACCCTGCCAACCGAGGTAGACAATCCCCTTGACTACTGGGCAACGAAACTTGACCTTTGGCCCCAACTAGCTGAATTTGCCCTTGAAAGGCTGTCATGCCCGGCCAGTAGCGTGGCATCGGAGCACGTGTTTAGTGCGGCAGGAGGTATTGTAACTCCGCGGAGGACACGACTGTCCACCCAAAGTGTGGAGAGACTCACGTTTGTGAAAATGAATCAGGCGTGGATTAGTCTGGATTTCAAACCACCAGTTCCTGACACAACTGACTAAATCCGCCATGAATCATGCCCCTGCCATGTGCCACTTTCACGTCTCCTCACACTGCTGGTGTGTTCCATTTTTTGTCATAGGGTGCTGGCAGATTACGGGCCTCCCATAGCTGCTGCCAGGACCATAATCTGCCATGGGCCCCTGTACCGCCTCCTCATGCTGCTGCCAGGTCCACAGTGTCTCATGCCATGTGCCACTTTCAGGTCTCCTCACACTGCTGGTGTGTTCCATTTTTTGTCATAGGGTGCTTGCAGATTACGGGCCTCCTATAGCTGCTGCCAGGCCCCTAATCTGCCATGGGCCCCTATACCGCCTCCTCATGCTGCTGCCAAGTCCAGAGTCTCTCATGGGTCCCTGTACGGCGTCCCATTGCTGCTGTCTCCATCGCCACACTCTGCCACGTGTCACTTTCAGGTCTCCTCACACACTGCTGGTGTGTTCAATTTTTTGACATAGGGTGCTGGCAGATTACGGGCCTCCCATAGCTGCTGCCAGGCCCCTAATCTGCCATGGGCCCCTGTACCGCCTCCTCATGCTGCTGCCAGGTCCACAGTGTCTCATGCCATGTGCCACTTTCAGGTCTCCTCACACTGCTGGTGTGTTAAATTTTTTGACATAGGGTGCTGGCAGATTACGGGCCTCCCATAGCTGCTGCCAGGCCCCTAATCTGCCATGGGCCCCTATACCGCCTCCTCATGCTGCTGCCAAGTCCAGAGTCTCTCATGGGTCCCTGTACGGCCTCCCATTGCTGCTGTCTCCATCGCCACACTCTGCCATGTGCCACTTTCAGGTCTCCTCACACACTGCTGGTGTGTTAAATTTTTTGACATAGGGTGCTGGCAGATTACGGGCCTCCCATAGCTGCTGCCAGGCCCCTAATCTGCCATGGGCCCCTGTACCGCCTCCTCATGCTGCTGCCAGGTCCACAGTGTCTCATGCCATGTGCCACTTTCAGGTCTCCTCACACTGATGGTGTGTTCAATTTTTTGACATAGGGTGCTGGCAGATTACGGGCCTCCCATAGCTGCTGCCAGGCCCCTAATCTGCCATGGGCCTCTATACCGCCTCCTCATGCTGCTGCCAAGTCCAGAGTCTCTCATGGGTCCCTGTACGGCCTCCCATTGCTGCTGTCTCCATCGCCACACTCTGCCATGTGCCACTTTCAGGTCTCCTCACACACTGCTGGTGTGTTCAATTTTTTGACATAGGGTGCTGGCAGATTACGGGCCTCCCATAGCTGCTGCCAGGCCCCTAATCTGCCATGGGCCCCTGTACCGCCTCCTCATGCTGCTGCCAGGTCCACAGTGTCTCATGCCATGTGCCACTTTCAGGTCTCCTCACACTGCTGGTGTGTTCAATTTTTTGACATAGGGTGCTGGCAGATTACGGGCCTCCCATAGCTGCTGCCAGGCCCCTAATCTGCCATGGGCCCCTATACCGCCTCCTCATGCTGCTGCCAGGTCCAGAGTCTCTCATGGGTCCCTGTACGGCCTCCCATTGCTGCTGTCTCCATCGCCACACTCTGCCATGTGCCACTTTCAGATCTCCTCACACTGCTGGTGTGTTACATTTTTTGTCATAGGGTGCTGGCAGATTACGGGCCTCCCATTGCTGCTGCCAGGCCCGTAATCTGCCATGGGCCCCCGTACCGACTCCTCATGCTGTGACGTTGCAACAAGGTGGAATTCAACCCTACATATGTTAGACCGCCTTTACGAACAGCGAAAGGCCATCACAGATTTCCTGATGTTAAAAGCGGATAAAGGTACTCCCTGTGTAACTTAGATGTCAGCCATTGGCAGCTCATGCGTGACACCTGCGCTTGCTCAGGCCCTTTGAGGAGGCCACGCTATTCGTGAGTCGGCAGGACTATGGGATGAACGACGTCATTCCTCTGTTGCATGTCCTGGAACAAATGCTGTTAACAATGGCTGGTCAGGGTGCGGTAGACGTGGCGCACAGATCTCAACGCCACATGACCCCTGTGGGGGCAGGACAGGAAGAAGAGGAGGAGGTAGAGGAGGACATTGGTGCTCAGGAATTATTGAGTGAAATGGGTGGTTTTTCCACTCAGCGGACAGGAGTGGAGGAGCAGGAGCATCTGGTAGAGGAGGAGGAAGAGGAGACAGAGGACCCAGACGCACCGTGGCAGTATGCTGTGGAGATGGAGGCAGGGAGTCCCTCGCATTCCTTGGCACAAATGGCCCATAGCATGCTCGCTTGCTTGCGTACCGACAGCCGAATAATAACCATCAGACAGAGGGATGACTTTTGGCTGTCCACCTTGTTGGACCCTCGCTACCGTTCAAAAATGGTGGCCTTTTTCACACCTGCTGAGAGGGAGGCCAAAATAACGTACTATAAAAACCACCTATGTAGTCAGCTGGTCTCTGCCTTTCTGCGCCAACGTCCATCCTCAGACACTGTGGGCCCTGTGCGCTCGCGTTCCGCTGCCATGGCAGCAGGGGAGGGGTGGGGTGGTAGGAGCAGTGGCAGCTCCACCAGCAGCAGCTGCCTCAGTCTGCAGTCGATGATGAGTAGCTTTCTTCACCAGCGCAGTGAGGAAACTACTAACCAGCCGCAGCAGCAGCAGCAGCATCAGGTGGACCTGGAGCAGGACCTCAAACAACAGGCTTAGGCCTACTTGGACAGCACCCTGCCAACCGAGGTAGACAATCCCCTTGACTACTGGGCAACGAAACTTGACCTTTGGCCCCAACTAGCTGAATTTGCCCTTGAAAGGCTGTCATGCCCGGCCAGTAGCGTGGCATCGGAGCGCGTGTTTAGTGCGGCAGGAGGTATTGTAACTCCGCGGAGGACACGACTATCCACCCAAAGTGTGGAGAGACTCACGTTTGTGAAAATGAATCAGGCGTGGATTAGTCTGGATTTCAAACCACCAGTTCCTGACACAACTGACTAAATCCGCCATGAATCATGCCCCTGCCATGTGCCACTTTCACGTCTCCTCACACTGCTGGTGTGTTCCATTTTTTGTCATAGGGTGCTGGCAGATTACGGGCCTCCCATAGCTGCTGCCAGGCCCCTAATCTGCCATGGGCCCCTATACCGCCTCCTCATGCTGCTGCCAGGTCCAGAGTCTCTCATGGGTTTCTGTACGGCCTCCCATTGCTGCTGTCTCCATCGCCACACTCTGCCATGTGCCACTTTCAGGTCTCCTCACACTGCTGGTGTGTTCCATTTTTTGTCATAGGGTGCTGGCAGATTACGGGCCTCCCATAGCTGCTGCCAGGCCCCTAATCTGCCATGGGCCCCTATACCGCCTCCTCATGCTGCTGCCAGGTCCAGAGTCTCTCATGGGTCCCTGTACGGCCTCCCATTGCTGCTGTCTCCATCGCCACACTCTGCCATGTGCCACTTTCAGGTCTCCTCACACTGCTGGTGTGTTCCATTTTTTGTCATAGGGTGCTGGCAGATTACGGGCCTCCCATAGCTGCTGCCAGGCCCCTAATCTGCCATGGGCCCCCGTACCGACTCCTCATGCTGCTGCCAGGCCCGTAATCTGTCATGGGCCCCTGTACCGCCTCCTCATGCTGCTGCCAGGTCCAGAGTGTGTCATGGGTCCCTGTACGGCCTCCCATTGCTGCTGTCTCCATCGCCACACTCTGCCATGTGCCACTTTCAGGTCTCCTCACACTGCTGGTGGTTTCCATTTTTGTCATAGGGTGCTGTATGGCCTCCCATTGCTGCTGCCTCCACCGCCACACTGTGGCTCCACACTCTGGTTTTGGCCCCATGACTGCCCAAATGAGTGAAGTGTGCGGTGATTCTAAGATCGACGGCACTCATCTGCATGTCATACTGACTGTCAGTATTATTTCTCTTCCCCAGCAGACTCCAAGGGCATTTAAATTAAAGGTACAGTGTTCTGCACTAATATAAAGGCTCTCTGAAGCCTAGAAACACCCTTTTATAAGTTAAATTCGCAGCGAATATATTCGACTCGAATCGAAATTTTTCCACGAATTCGCCGAATCAGTCGAATCGAATTTTTGAATACTTCGCTCATCTCTAATAGCTAGGTCAGGGTTTGATCGAGCTCAGTGTCAGGGTTGTTCTGTTTTAAATGCTGCTTAATGTATTACCTCATTAGACCCAGTCTGTCTGGACAGTATGGTCACCTGCTGACTTCTACAACCCCCCCTCCCAAAAATTAAAAGTCAGCAGCTGCAAATACTGTAGCTGCTGATTTTTAAATATTAGTTCACTTATCTGTCCAGGGATCCAGCGGTGCCCTCATCCCAAACCGATTCTTCAATCGGCTGTCGGGTGCGGCTTCACAGTTGGTTTCCTACTGTGCTCTGCTTTGTGAATGGGCCGCAGTCTTGTGGGACTTGTGAAAGACCTAGAGAGCTGCGGGGGGAAGGGGGGGGGCCATGGCAAACTGAGTCGGAAGTGGTAGTGGGTACCTGTCAAACCTAGGCACCCACTCCCCTCTCCCCCCACAAAAGGTGCCAAATGTGGAAGCAGAAAGGGGGGAGGCAGATGAGCGGAGCTTCTACTTTTGGGTGGAACTCCACTTTAATAAAACACAGAAGTTGAATCTAGCTCAATATTACTTTATTTAATTGCAATACAGAAGATGTGTTTCCAGTTCATTGGCGTAAGAAGACAATTACTTTCCTAAGCCCTGTCTCTGTGATGTACTAACTCTGACTGTGGGAACATGGAAGAACAGGGGGAGTTTAGCTATAACTAAACTAACTAGCAATAGACAGGAGGGAAGGACATAGGGAGAGACCAAATCACATGATAAACAAGTTGTAATGGTACAAAATAGTCAGTAGATGTCGACGTACTACTGAGCAGTAGTAACCTGGTGTAGTTCTATACAACACATAAAGAAACATGAAAGTGGAGCAGAACTATGGTCAAGACTACGGTCAAAGGTCATGGTCAGTGTGTTTTGGGTAGATTAATATAAAACATTTTTTAATTAGTATCAGTGTCAACTAGTGTCAGAGTCAGTAGATGGGAGATTAGTAGATTGTGTCTGGGCCCTACTATGGGTATATACAAGAAATAACATACCCAAATGGTATTACTGCAATCATCAGAAGTATGAGAATTCATTTTGGTTTGTTCAATGGTGGTAACTCATGGTAACCGCAAGAAATATATAGTTACCTTTCAAGCTTTTTTACTCTTTTGTGCCAATTTTCCTTTGGTAATTTAAACAAAAATCAGTAGATATCTATTACCATATACCAAAAAATGAAGGCTTAATTTGTCCTGAAACAAAATAAGGTATAATTCACCTGGATACACTAAGTTGCGATAATATGTACAGTTTTACTAATACATGCTAAAGTTTTGTAGCCAGGTTCAGGCTGGTCATTCTGCAATTCAGGGACATGTGCTCACATATTTCTTCCCCTCTAGTGTTCAGCACAGAGTAAACACATAATTTCCTGCAGATAGAGGGGGAAGTGTGTCTGAGAAGCAGATGATCTTGGGACCTGTAGACCCACAGCCAGGAGGTTTACAGCCCATGGCACTGTAGCTAATCTCCCTGGACGTGGACAAAAAAGAAAAATTGATCAAAGATTGAAACTAAGGATTGTTCGAATGGTGGCTAAAGTCCTTGATCAACTTCCAAATTTAAGCTGACCTTCAGGCACAGCATACAACTATAATGTGTTTGTTCACCAATGCCAGACGTCTGCCAAGCAAATTAAGTGAGTTGGAAGCTTTGGTGTATGAAGAGAACTATGATTTAATTGGTATTGCTGAATCTTGGCTTCATTCTTCACATGACTGGGCCATTAATATTCTTGGCTATGTTCTCTTTCAGAGAGACAGGGTAAAAAAGAAAGGTGGTGGTGTCTGTCTCTATGTGAGAAGTGATCTCAAAGCGAGTGTGAAAGGGGACCTAGTTGATAGAGAGTGTGATGAGGCTGAAGCATTATGGGTTGAATTGCACATGTAGGAGCATACTACAAAGGTAATCATTGGAGTTTGTTATAAGCCACCCAATGTTAATGAAGAGGTAGAGACTGAGCTCCTTGCACAGATCAAAAGCGCTTCAAGGATTGGGACAGTGATAATAATGGGGGATTTTAACTACTCGGAATTGAATGGAGTAAAGGCACTTTGGGAACAGATAAAGAGCAAAAATTTATAAACCCTGGACAATTTTATAGTACAGTTCATAGAGGCCCCAACTAGGAATGATGCTTCTGCTGGACCTGGTAATCTCAAATCATGCAGAGCTTATTAACTAATGTCAATATAAAAGAACATCTGGGTAGCAGTGACCATAACATGATTTCATTTATTGTTAGCTGTAAACAACAAGCATATATAGGAAAAATAAAAACACTCATCTTTAAGAGAGCCAATTTTCCAAGGCTGAGAGATGCTCTTCAAGACTTAGACTTGCAGGGAATATTGGCATTGATGCACACAACACATAAATGGAAGTTCTTCAAAAAGACTGTATGTGAACACACAACAAAATATTTTCCCATGGTCAACAAGTTTAAAAGGCTAAAAATAAAACCTATGTGGCTTACAGCCAAAGTTAAAAAAGCTATAAATAATAAGAAAAGAGCTTTTATTAAATTTAAGAATGAAGGAACGCTATCATCGTTTAAACATTACAAAGAAGATAACATAATATGTAAAAAGGAAATCAAGGGAAAATTGAGAACGACAGATTGCAAAAGATAGGACAAACCCCCAAAAATTATTTAAATATATTAATAGTAAACAGCTTAGGTCCGAGCATGTAGACCCTTCACAAAATAATTTAGAGTGGATGGCTGGGGACAAAGAGAAGGCAAATTTATGAAATACCTTCTTCAGCTCTGTGTATACAAAGGAACATGGGGAAGCTCTTGTTCTGAGATGGTATTGACACAGCCCCAGATGATCCACACTGGCTCACAATTGATATGATCTAGAAATATTTAGACAGTATAAAGGTTCCTTAAAGAATGAGCTCTGCCATGTCAAAGCCGTTGTTTCTAATTTTTAGGGACTCTTTAATGACTGGCATAATGCCACTGGATTGGTGTAAGGCCAATGTGGTGCCAATATTTAAAAAGGGATCAAAATCTTTACCAAAAAATTACAGACCTGTTAGTTTAACTTCTTTAGTTGGGAAGATACTGGAGAGTTTAATAAAAGACCACATAGAGGAGTTCTTGCTGGAAAAAAAATATTTTAATCAAAAGACAGCATGGATTCATGAAAGACAGAAGTTGTCAAACAAATCTGATTTCTTTTTATGAGGAGGAGAGCAAAGCCTTGGACAGAGGGGTGGCTCTGCACATGGTATACTTGGATTTTGCAAAAGCATTTGGAAAAATCCATATGTAAATGGATAGAAAACTGGCTAAAAGATCGTATTCAGAGAGTAGTGGTGAATGATTCATACTCTGAATGGTCTAGGGTTGTCAGTGCTGTACTTCAAGGTTCAGTGTTGGGACCCTTACTTTTTAATGTATTTATAAATAATATAAAGTCTGGGATTACAAATCCCATTTCAGTTTTTGCAGATTACACCAAGCTGTGCAGTGGAATAACGTCCTTACAGGATGTCTCCAACTTACAAGCCAACCTCAATGCACTGTTTATTTGGGCAACTATGTGGAAAATTAGGTTTAATGTTGATAAATGTAAGGTGATGCACTTGGGGGCTAAGAATATGCATGCATCATACATACTAGGGGGGTACAACTGGGGGAATCAATGGTGGAGAAGGATCTGGGAGTTCTGGTAGATCACAAGCTTAATAATGACATACAATGCCAAGCTGCGGTTTCTGAAGCGAGCAAAATCCTCTCTTGTATTAAAAGAGGTATAGACTCCAGAGAGAGAGAGATATCATATTACCCCGGTACAAATCATTAGTAACACCTCATCTGAAATATTGTCAGGAATGGACTCAGCACTGGTGGTGGGACTCACCTGCCGTGTAGGCTGCAGTACCAGGGCTGACCAGTGGGTGCTCTCAGCAGCCAGAAGCTCACTCCTGCAATCAGCCAACACCTGGGGCTGATTGCAGGAGGTGTATTTAAGGAATGGCCAGACCTGCAGTCAGTGCCTTGGTGTATGTTTCCCATGAGCCCCTGTACCTGGTATCCTGTGTTTCTGCCTATTTGCTGGCCCTGCTTTGATCCTGACCTCTGCTGACCGTCTCCTGTTGAACCCCTGGCTTGCCTGACCATCCTTCTGCCTGATCCTCTGTACCACGCTGCCCGTGAGTTACTGAACCCGGCTTGTGACCCTGACTATTCCCTGCCTGCTCCTCCGGTACCTCACTGCCCGCACGTTGCTGACCTGGCCTGCCTGACTACGCCTGACGATCCATCCATCCCGCACGGATCCAGTCACTACTGTCCAAACCTGCCAGCCCCTTCACATCAGGCTTTCCCCCGGTACATACCCTCGGCGGACCCCTCTACCACAGTTGGGTGCACTCAGGGGCCACGACCTGGTCTCAGTCCTGCACCAAGTCCATCCCCACCATCAGGGGCTCTGGTGAAAAGGCAGACTGGGGCTTAGACTCCGCGCCCTGGGGAATCCTGTTCTGTGGGTCACTAGAGATCCCGCCGGGCGGTGCCTAACAGTACCTTACGGCCCGCCTGACTATTCCACCTCTCCAGCCCTGACTACACCTGTGTTCCTGAAGCCTGCTACTCCCCTGTGTCAGTCCACACATTTCTGGTCACACCCGGATCCCTGACAAATATGCAGTTCAATTTTGGGCACCAATTCACAAAAAGAATATTGGGTAACTGGAGAAAGTGCAGAGAAGGGCAACCACGGAGGAGTTAAGCTATGAGGAAAGATTAGAGGAACTGAATTTATTCTATTGAGAAGAGGAGATTAAGGGAGGATATGATCAACGTGTATAAATATACAGTATCATAGGTTCATATAGTGAACTCAGTATAGTTACTCACCCTGAGGTCATCACATAGGACAAAGGGGCACTCTTTACGTCTGGAGGAAAAGAGATTTCATCTCCAAATACGGAAAGGTTTCTTCACAGTAAGAGCTGTGAAAATGTGGAATAGACTCCCTCGAGTTGGTTCTGGCCAGCTCAGTAGAATGCTTTAAAAAAGTCATGGATTCTTTCCTAGATACACATAATATAACTGGATACTAATATTTATAGGGAAAGTTGATTCAGGGAGTATCCAACGGCCTCTTTGGGGATCAGGAAGGAATTTTTTCTCCTGCAGAAGCAAATTGGACCATGCTTTGCTGATAGTGGGGGTGGGGTGGGTTTGCCTTACTCTGGATCAACTGCGGGTGTAGGATTATACTTTTTTTTTTTTTTTTAATGGTTGAACTAGTTGAACTTTTGTCTTTTTTCAGCCAGACTAACTATGTGAGCTCACACTATACGTCACCATCTGAATGAAAAGGGACATTATGCACTATGGTAGGAGACTCAGGAGGACCCCACTGCTGACACAGAAACAAAAAAGATTGGAGTTCACCAAAACTTACCTGAGGAAGCCAAAAGTCTTTTGGGAGAATGTGGTGTGGACAAACAAAACAAAATTACAGCTTTTTGGTAAAACCCATCATTTTACTGTTTTCAGAAAAAGCATACAGTCCCTACAGTCAACCATAGTGGAGGTTTACTGATGTTCTGGGGTTGTTTTACTGCTTCAGGCACTAGATGTCTTAACCATGTGCATGACATTATGAAATTTGAAGACTACCAAAGAATTCTGGGGTGCAATGTAGGACCCAGTGTCAGAATGTTGGGTCTCCATCAGAGGTCATGGATCTTACAGCAGGAAAATGACCCAAAGCACACATCAAAAAGCACCCAGAAATTGTTTCAGACAAAGTACTGAACTAGCCAACAATGAGTCCAGATCTCAATCCCACCGAGCACCTGTGGAGAGATCTCAAAACAGCAGTTGGGAAAAGGAACCCTTCCAAACTTAGAGACCTGGAGCAGTTGGCGAAAGAAGATTGGTCCAAAATTCCAGTAGAGAGGTGTAAGGAACTCAATGATAGTTACAGGAAGCAATTTTTTTTTCCCAGGGATGTGTTATCAAATATTAAATTGAAGGTGCCAATAATTTTGTCCAATCAATTTTTGGAGTTTTGCATGGAATGTGTCAGATTAGGCTTTTTGTTTCTCCACTTACTAATACAAATAAAATAAATAAACATGAGAATGTCTAAACATTTGTAATTGCAACAATTTTCTGGGCGAAGTGGTGTATTATCTGACAAAAATGCAGGGGTGCCAATATTTTTGGCTATGAGTATACCTGCCTGAAGTTGTCCACTAGCCTATGAGAGGGTTGGAGTTGTTTTCTCCACTTGAACTAGTCATGGACAGAATTCTGCTTTAAAACTACCAGGTAGCCCATATACCCTACACATTACTCCCCAGAGTTATCTAAATATATTTCTCATCAAGCAGAGCTGAATATACTAGAGATCCATTTATCAGTTGCTGCTGAATGGTTTGTGCTCTGGAGCATTGTGTGACTCCTTAGAGGGTCCTGCTACATGTGAGGCATCATCTGGGAAGCTCCTAGCTATTTTTGAGGCAGCTGAAACTTTTGTGCTGCTGTAACCTATAGCAACTCACTATGGGACAGAGGAAATTTGTATTAGATTGTGTAGTGTGAAGACAAGAAACTGCGCAGCATGAAGGAGAACAGTTTCTTCTAGGGATCACTATGTCTGCCATTTTCTGGTGGTTAGAGGGCTAAATTAAACTTTTGGAAATGTGCAGGGTGCGTCTGGAGCAGGAGCAGCTCAGGACCTGCATGTCTAATGTACCATTGGATTAGCAGGGGACAGAGGGGAGAATTATGTGCTGCTGCTTCTGCATGGAATCATCCATTGTGCACAGAGACTGTTGTACATGGCTGCAGAATACACCTAGAGAGGAATTCACAAACCCTACTAAGCCCTTCTGTGACTGAAAGATTGCTGTCCTAGGGATTGTTACCATCTGGGCTTTGTAGGGCAACCTGATCAGAGGCGCAATAATAACCTAAGGGAAGTTTGGCGCTGTACACCATTGGAGGCTTTAAAACCATCAGTATAGTTTGCCACTATTGCTCAGGACTAGCTGTGACCATCCATCCTTGGAGCACGTGTAAACAGTGATTGGAGCTTCTTTTGGAGATGACACACTATTCTTGCTTCCCAAGGCGTTAAGAGGAGGAGGACCACAGAGATGAATCTGCTGCAGGGAGTGCCAGGACCACCTCAGGCACCGGCAAGGCTAGTTTCTAACCTGCTGCTGTTGTCGTTAGTAGAGGCCTGCAATGCACCCTTTAGTGCCAGATCCAGAGAACTGTACTGCAATAATCACATGACAGACAGAGGCCCATAAGCCCACTGGAGTGATGGAAGGATAAGTTGGTAGTGATAGGGCTACTTTCACTGCCGGATTTAGAACTTGGGGCACCTCAAGTTTGGAGACCCCTCAATGTTAACATTCATGAGCCAGCAGAGAGAATGTTAACAATATACAGTATTCCCGAGATGAGAGAGCAAGCATCATCGAGCATAGGTAACTATTTCGCTGAGCTCTCTGTAAAATCTTTCTGATCATTATGGCAAGTCCCCACTCTTTTTGCTGAGTGAACGACGTTGAGAGGTGCATAGAAGGTGGTGTGTATGGAACCACAGGCTAAAAGGATTAGGAAACGAAAAATCACCTGTTGGAAGTTGGGTTGAAGGACCTAGGACATGGAAAAAACCCATTGGTTAGGAGTTGACTTCACTACTACACTTGGTGCAAAACATGTTAGGAAGGAAGGTCCTCTGCTCTTTTGCCGATTTTATCCAACACTCTGCTATGTCATTCTGCCCAAATTCCAGTCCAGGGCCACACCTGACCAATCTCATAATTTCGGGGAAATACTCGCTATCAAAGTTTTACCATATTTGAGATTGCAGTGTCAGATTCACCCCTTTATCCAAACGGGAAGTCAGCTTCTCTCTCAAGTTTTTCATTGCTATAAATAGATGCTGGTCATTAACTTTACTTCCACACAATGCAGTCGGGGCTGTTGCCTGGCACTTTCCAACATTTTTCAAACTTTTCTCTTGTCCCAACCACTTGTCTCTCATAAACAAGGCAATACATTCTGTGAGACAGTCTTGTTAAAACATACATCTTAAATAGTAAAATATTATGAGAAGCTGAAATGTAAAATATCTGCTAGAAGCCTTCAACCCTTTCTTTGCCTTTGAAGTCAAGCTTAACTGTCTCGTATCCTGCAACACACACACACTTTGTTAATTTTTTTAATAATAAAACTAATTTTATAATTATGACATTTAAATAAAGGAAATCTGGGGCCCCCACTCTGGTAGGGGGGGTCTGGGCCAATTGCCCCTTTTGCACCCTTATAAATCCAGGCACTGATCACAATTAGTGCCTGCTGAGGAACTGTCTATAGAGACTCTTTCCAGAGTTCAGTCAGGCCATAGCAGAAACATGGGACTCAAGCCCCGTACACACGGGCCGAATATCTGCCAAAATCAGCCGATACAGTAGGAACGACCAATTTTTGGCCCGTGTGTACAGCTGTCAGTCTGGCAGAAGCCGATCCTGCATTTGGCTTCTGTCGAACAAGCATCCTTGAAAACCAGCAGCAGACCGACATCCAATCAGCACATGCAGAGGGGGGGGGGGGGGCAGTCCCACAATAAGAACACAATAGCACAGCAGGGGAGACCTCTGTACTAATATTGCTTGTGTTAGTACAGTGATCTGTAAGGTTAAAAAACTTCTAGTGTGTACAAGGCTTCAGTGTCAATTGTTGGTTGGTCTTCAGATGGAAGAGTGATATTCCCTGCCACCAGTGAGCTCAGCACTAGCAGTTCCTTTGCTAGCACTGCCCCCTGCTGGACATTCAGAAGTTGACGAGCCTGCTCATAGAGCTGTCATTCCTGAAACTTCTCAAGCTACCGAGTACCTCACTTTTGCAAGTTGCAGAGGGTAGTGATTAAAGAGGAGGCACAAGAATATGGACTGGTATATCCTTATATGCTAAAGAGAATAATGCAGGAGATAAAATTGATTGATATGACTGGTTGTTCAAGAGTTCTTGGGAAACTCAAAGCTACATATTCGACTGAGGTGTGGAGATAAAAACAACAATTGTGTGAAAACCAACAGAGTGGTGATTTGCCACTGTGTCATATCTATGGACCGGAGTGGCAGGCCCTTTCAATGACCAGATCCCCATTTCTACTGAGAACATTGTATGAGAAGTTGTTTCACCAGCCCTTTGTTCTGGATTATCTGTGAATTTACATTTCAGTTATTTGAAGCTAAGGAAGAGCATGCAGAACTTTAGTATTAAACAAAAGGAAATAGTTGGGGCCCTAGAGCTTAGAATGAACCCACTGGACTTTGGGTTTACAAAGACAGTAAGGAAAATGTGAATTGATACCTATTTCCTAAATTAAAGTTGAGGGTTTGATTTTTGTTTCATTCAATGAATGTGAGCTAGACTACATCCCCGGAAAGATCTTTGAGGGCAAGCCTTTGGGAAAAATAGTGGAGCACAGTGGCTAAATGGTTAGCACTTCCGCCTGGCAGTACTAGGGTCGTTGGTTTGAATCCCAACTACGGCACCACCTGCCTTGGAGTTTGCATGTTCTCCCTGTGCCTGCGTGGGTTTCCTCCGGGTACTCTGGTTTACTCCTACACTCCAAAGACATGCTGGTAGGTGAATTGGATCCAGTCTAAATTGGCCCTAGTATGTGTATGTATGAATGTGAGTTAGGGACCTTAGATTGTATGCCCCTTAAGGGTTAGGGACTGATGTGAATGTACAATATATATATGTAAAGTGCTGTGTAAATTGATGGCGCTATAGAAGTACCTGAAATAAATAAAATAAATAAATCTCTAAAACGAAATGAAAACTTGGTGTTGACATACATATGTTTTTCCGCCACTGGGTGGCAATAAAGTAATTGAAAGTCAGGTTGAACTTCATAAAGTGATTTCCATTTTTTTTTATTTGAAATACAAAGTTTACACTATGTCTGTCAAAAGTTAGCCTGCAGCTTCTTGTGTGTTTATTCTTACCTCCTTGCTGCTCTTGATTTCTCACATGTGTGTTTGTCTGTGCTCACCTGTGGGTGTCGTCTGCTATTCTCTGAGTTTTATGTCCTTCCCTTCCATCACTTCCTGGCCGCCTCCTAGCTGGCTTGTCTATTTAAGACATGCTCAGTCAGTCCCACTTTGCCTGAGCAACGTGTTGTTGTCGGAGCTCCCTTGTGTTTCTACTTAGTATCCTTTATAGTCTATCTGTGTACCGACCCCGGCTTTGTCCCTGACATCGCTCCTATATAGTCTATCTGTGTACCGACCCCGGCTTTGTCCCTGACATCGCTCCTATATAGTCTATCTGTGTACCGACCCCGGCTTTGTCCCTGACATCGCTCCTATATAGTCTATCTGTGTACCGACCCCGGCTTTGTCCCTGACATCGCTCCTATATAGTCTATCTGTGTACCGACCCCAGCTTTGTCCCTGACATCGCTCCTATATAGTCTATCTGTGTACCGACCCCGGCTTCGTTCCTGACATTGCTAGTTTTCCGCCTGTCCTGACCTCAGCTTGCCTACTGGATTTCCTGTGTCTTCTCCCGCTGAACCCTGCTCCCGCTTGCAGTCTCCTCTACCTCAACTGGGTGTACCTGGGGGCCGCGACCTGGTCCCAGCCTGCTGCAAGTCCATCCTCACCATCAGGGGCCCTGGTGAACAAGCAGGTTGGGGCTTAGACTCCACGCCCTGGGGAACCCCAAGTTGTGGATCAAAGAGCTCACCACCACAGGTGCTGACAATGTCCCCCATAGGTTATGGGGAAGAAGCGTAACTCGCCCAGGAGTGAGGTTTTGTCCATTAACTGTACCTTGCTGTTTCGTGCTTTTTTGCAGATGGAATGCCTGGTGATATTCCTATAAGCAACTGCATTTGTTTAGCACAAAAATCAAATGGGACTTTACTGGTACAGAAAATGGACAACCTCATATTAATGTATAAAACATGTTTATTGAAACATATCTTCCAAAAATTTACCATAAAAACAGTATTTTAGCTAGTCAGCCCAATAAATTACAGCATTATATGTTATGACATCTAAGTCCTGCAGAGTTCGACGCGTTTCGCTTATTAGCTTCCTCAGGACCCCGAACGAGTTTGGGGCAATGAAGTCCAATGCCCTAGATGTCAACATGAGCGGTAATAAAGGGTAGCAGCAACGGTTGAAATGGTCATAGATGAACATCCGCACACATGGCCACTTCCGCTCGTATCCCACACAGTGAGGCCACTCAGTAACTCACTGAAAAAAGAAGCAGACAGCAAGTCTATCCACATGCTGATGTCATTCATATGTGATATATCCTGTGCACACTCTCCACAAAGCAGTCTGGTAATCCCAACATCAAAGTAGAAATAAGAAAAGTCCACCCAGAGGTAGTAATTATGTAGTATCACTAAATTACTTGTCCCATAACTCTTCTATGTCAGTCATTAGGATTATTCGCATATGGATCCTATAATACACCATGTAATGGCAATCGCCCTCTGTGTGCGTCTTTCCTGCTGGCGCCATAGGAATGAGGCACGTTTGCAGTCTGATTTATATAATGATGCATTTGTTTACCATCTAAAATGTAAAAGTGATGCATAGTCTTTTGTCACTTAGCTTGCTAGCTGTAGACAGTATGGTGATGTTACTTATATGCCACCATACAACAGCTGATTGGGATGTTTGTTACCCCTAGACAGACTATTGCTACGGCTAGAAAAGTTAAGAGCGTCCATTAATATTCAGATGCTCCTTAAGGGGTACACAACATGCATTAAAAAAGAGACATTAATTAATTTCATATTTAATAATGGCCAAAGGCATTTTGTATTACATTTGCCGTAGAAAAGTCTATATTTTTAGAAATATCTCTTTCCTGTGTTCAACATGATTACTTTGTAATGAATAGTGGATATGTGTAGGATTCCTGGAGGAGATTTGGCTCCTCGGACAGGATGGTGATGTCATTGCCGCTATTTATACATCTCCAGCTACAAAGATTCCACAAAGACAGAATGTGATGTGAGGGGGGGATCATCAGACATCTAGTTTGGAGATCTGCTGACCAATGAGAGGAAGAAGATGGTGAAACATGAGTGACATTAAACTGACCGTCCTGGGCAGCCCTGGAGCTGGAAAATCTGGTAAATCTTTTGAATATTTACTATAGAAATAGAGAGATAGGAGGTCTCATGTCAAGAAGGATTTACTCCTTTTATCATCCTTGTGTTAGTTATGAAGGTGTCTGAAAGATGAACTGTCTATGTAGTCTAATGCAGCCAATCAGGTTATTTCTTACAAATGATTTAGCAGCAAGATTCAGCATCTCAGATAATCTAAAGTACTAGGGATAACAGATCATTTTTACTTTGATAGTGGTGTGTGTTAATTTTGTTCCACAGTTGTACACAAAACCAAAGAAGTCTTTTGAGCAGCTAGTCAGGGTCCAACACAGATTTGCAACTGAACAGAAAGATCTCTTTTGTCACATGAGGAAATACTCAAGTATTTTGCAGAGAACAATGGCAGCCAGTTAAATAATTCCCACTAATTTTCTACGGCAAGCTGGATATTTGGTGCACTTCGAGACAGAGTAAGGAGGTAGATGCGGCATACAATAGTATGTATAAGCATATGTCCTTAGGTAATTCTGATGTACCATGGAGTGGAGGCAGCCGGCCAATAACAAGCTAGAGAGGCCCTGTGGAAGATCAGGAAGAAAGAGGTGGCGCCCTTTAAGTGCAGTATGAAAGCTTTTTAAAATGGATGTAAGGTATAGTAATACAGGCCACTCACAAAGCATAAGTAGGTTTGAGCTTGTAAATTAATAAGCATCCACTGTGGTGAAGGAGTGAAGCCTTTGAATGGATAGTGGTCACCAGCATCTGGCGGTGGTGCTGGTGGCTTCCAGCACATCCACCTAGTTCCGGGATTCCCTCAGTTGAGACGTCACTTCTGGTCACATGATGGCAGGGGTTGGCGAGCGTTTGGAGCATGCGTGGTCCCTCATCAGGCCAATAATTTTCTATGCAGACCAACTTCTAATATTTTCTTGTATCTCAGCTGCTGCTTCTGCAAAAAAAAGAGATACCATCATTAAAGAAGACTTACAGGTATAAATAATTTTACAGTTTCATTGACCAGCTTGGACCAATGTAACTATGCGTATACCATACCTGCGGTTCCCTCTAGAAGTTGGAATCGCTGTAGTAGGCACCCCTACTATAGTGATCTCCACTAGAAGAGGATTAGGTGGAAATCATGACATCACCTCGTCCAATCAGAGAACACTTTACATTCATTGAGAAAATGCAAAACAAACTCTAAACGACACCTGTGGCGAGCAGCTGATCTCTTGTGTTCGGAATGCAGCAGAACAGCCACTTACCATAGGTCCCGCGTGTGGGTGGGGTCTATTTTCACAGTTGTCAGACTGGGGCTGAACTGCCCTGCTGATGGGGACCACTCCATGGGTGTGCTCACTAGTGCCTGGGACCAGGTGGGACCATGGTCATGCAGACATCAACATTAAGGCGGCACCCTGTACTTAAAAGTGAACTGTCCACCTTCCACAGTAACTTGAGGCTCTTCACTGTGAGATTCTCCTCCCATGAGCCAGTATACCTTACTTCCTGGATGCAGCATTTTGAGGGGGACACCACATAGGCTGTGTCCCACTCTACCAACCAGGTACTGTGCCACCTCACTCCCAGCTGCAGAACAGATATCCCGCCATGCACTAAGCATGGATCTCCTGCATGTACACCAGTCAGCTCCTTACTCTCCCACACCTGCAGCTAGATCCATAGGGTCTCTGTGCCGCAAATTCAGTCCCGAATGCTATGGGGCACAGACTGCTAGCATTCAACCAGTCCTGGTTACCCATATCATGATAGATATCTTCCAGCCATCTCCTCTGCATGGTGAACCTCTCTTTAGTGGCACTCTAGCTTCTTCTCTTCATCCCCCCTGTGAGTGTTCAGGCCCTGTTCCTCTGATACGCCATGTACCTTAACCACTTGCCCACCACCCTATAGTAGAAGTACTGCTAAAGGGCAGCAGGGCTACGCAAAATCACGTATATATATGTGTTTTGCATTTCTGCTATTGGCGGCTAGGGATGTCAATCACTGGGTCCCGGACTGCACTTGGCGATCATTGGGGAAAGCTGACAGGGGAGAGACCTGTGTGTAAACAATACATGTCTCTCTCCTGTCAGCAAGGACATGCTGCTTTTTATTTCTCTGCACAGCAGAGAAATACAAAGCAGCATGTCTCCATAGTAAAGCACATAATGTAAAACACACACAGCACATAGTTAACCCTTTGATCACCCCAGATGTTAGCCCCTTCCTGCCTAGTGCCATTAGTACAGTGTCAGTGCTTTTTATTATCACTGATTGCTGTATTAGTGTCACTGACAAAGTTATGTCATTGGCAGTTAGTCATTTCCCACCCAGTGTCAGAATGCCCATTGCAGTCCTGCTATAAGTCGCTGATCATCACAATTACTAGTATAAAAAAAAAACATTCCAGTATATACACCGCCATTTGTAGATGCTATAACTTTCAGTTAAACCAATTAATTTACACGTATTAGGATTTTTTTTTAGCAAAGACATGTAGCAGAATACATTTTGGCCTACATTTATGAAGAAATTAGATTTTTTAATTTTTTTTATTGAATATGTTTTATAGCAAAACATATTGGGGGTTGTTTTCCAAAATTGTCGGTCTTTTTCTGTTTATAGTGCAAAAAATAAAAACTGCAGATGTGATCAAATACCACCAAAAGAAAGCTCTATTTGTGGGGGAAAAAGGACATAAATTCATTTATGTACAGTATTGCATGACCGCGCAATTGTCAGTAAAAGGAATGCAAAAAATGGCCTGGTCAGGAAAGGGCGTAAATCCTCTGGAGAACAAATGGTTGATTAAACAGGCTGAACTGCTGTAATACTGACACTCAGTGGCTGAATATCTCCTTGCCATGGGAACTCTGCCATACTGAAGTCTCTATCTGCTCAACCCAGCTCTGATGAAGAAGGGAGCACCCTTCGAAACGCGTTAGCCTTCATTCCCCCCCCCTTTTCGATTTACCTGTAACCCTGTTTGGATTATGGTTACTTATGCCTGTTATACCATCACTTTGTGAGTATATTTCCTTAATAATAAAATTAGTCACTATGTATTGAGGTAATGCGCAAGGTTTGTGCGCTCTTTCTTTCATCTTCTTCTACGGACAAATGGTTAATGCAACCCTTTTAATGACTTCAGACCAGGCATGAAACAGTAAACAGTAACTTTATTGAAGACTTGCAGCAGTGCAGAACATGATGTCCAATCTCTCAGAAGCATAGACACAGTCCTAATCTAAGTAATGTTGGCTGCCCAGGTTCATACCTTGCCTGCAGGTAACAAGACTCCTGGCTCCAGGTGGAATCCCATGTGGGTGACCCAGCCATCGGGAACCTGCTGCTCCAACCGGACTACATAGCTCAGCAGACTCAGTACAGGTTTGTCATTTCAATCTACTGGCCCTGCATCCTCCCTATGTATTTAACAGAACACAACAGGGGCAGGACCCAGAAAAGCCTGGGAAAGAGTCCAGCAACTGTTAACCCCTTCCCATCTCGGGCAGCCCAAGCTAACTACACAGTCACATATTGCAAACACTTCAACAGTAAAAATACATTCACTGGTATCCCAAAGGTAACTGCTTACACACGTACATTTTTGCCAGTACACCAGTTCAAGTAGTGTCCAAACGCTTGGCACAAGACCTATAAAATAGTGGAGATCACTGTAATAACGATGTCTGCTACAAGGATATCCTACAGGTATGGTATATGCATAGTTACATTGTTCCAATATGAACTAATGTACTGTAACAATGTAAAAATAGTCATACTTGGAATTCTAATGTTCATGGTTGCACCCCTTATCAATGTTAAACCTATAAAGTGTCAAACCCCAAAAAGTGCTAAATGTCCTATGGTCACAATATTATGTTCCAAAATGCTCCATGCTTATTTACATAGACACACAAAGAAAATACAGGAAAGCGTCTGGCAGAAAAGTGTCACCATCAAAGATAGAGAAACTTCTTTTTAAACAGTCCCTATAATGTCCTATATGTTCCTCAATGACAGGTCTATACAAACAGAACATGAATATTGCTTTGCTGGATTATCATTATTTCTCAGCTGCTGGTTCATTTTCCCTTTTCTCAATTTCTATTCAGCTCTCATAGTTCGTTTCCTCACTGGAAGGTACATCAGTGAATATGCCTCAAACTCTGGTAAGAGAGACAACTGACACCCTTCTTTATTGGTAGAGGATCAGGTTTATTAAGAATACCCAAAGTATTAGGACATAGTTAGGACTAGGATCGGGGTTAGGTAAGGGTTAACATTAAAGCAGGATTAGGGTAAGGTTGGGTTAGGATTAGAGTTGGGATAAAATAAGGGTTGGATTTGTTATCAAGATTTGGTTTAGGGTAAGAATAAAGGTCAGGATTAGGATCACAGTTTTGATCAGTATTAGCATCACTATCAGAATCGGGTTGGGTTTAAAATCAGGATTTGAGGTTTAGATTACAGTCAATAGCAGCATTAGTGTCAAGTTTAGGATAAGGTTCAAGGTTAGGGTTAATGTCTGGATTAAGTTTAGGATTAAAAAATTGGTTAGGGTCAGGATTAGGGGTTAGGTTAAGGATTAGGGTTAATGTCAAGATTAGGGTTAACCAGCATAGGAA
Source organism: Staurois parvus (assembly GCF_062004578.1). Classification (NCBI taxonomy): domain Eukaryota; kingdom Metazoa; phylum Chordata; class Amphibia; order Anura; family Ranidae; genus Staurois; species Staurois parvus. The sequence goes on from NW_028318265.1 coordinate 732,592, forward strand.
AACTAGCTAAAACCTGTTTTAATATTGCAATAAAAGTCAAACTCTCACATATATGTATATAGGCATATGTATACAGGTAAGTGCTTACTAGAGTCAAGACATTTTTGTCAAGTGTGATGAGTGTGACTTCTCTAATCTAATCTGTATGAACATGCAGAATGGGTATACATTGCTATAAATAATTTTCTTACTGTTATTTCACTCTAATTTCACTTCTATAAACTTTAGCTGCTGGTACCACAATGATATAAATCATCCTAAAATGTTATTATAACACTGTGCCACACTAAAATAAATACAAAATTAAAACCTCCTTATTTATACATGAATGTGTATCAAATATATCTCAAGTGCCACCAGACAAATAACAAATTTAAAAATTAGAACCTATGAATAAATATGCACTGTAGACAAAAAAACAAAAACATTCAATTAAATAAACATCAAAAGTTACTAAATTCATTAAATACAAAGTGCATAGTGCATAAACCAGCCTTAGCACTACACCTTTCATAAAGGCAACATAAAACCACCTCAAAAAAGAAGGCATTGGAGGTGACTGATATCTTGTTAAACTGTTCCCAGCTGGAAGGGATGAGGTTGTGATTAGTTGTTTTATAATTTAAGAGCCATCCTGGAAGGTGAGAGTGTTCATTGGGGAACGGTGGTGGTTACACCGTAATTGACATTATACAAGGTTACTGTAAAGATCACGAATTCAAAATGATGCAGCGCTACCCTAATAATAAAATAATACAATATGGCAAAAACAAACAAAGTGACATAAATATATATATGTGACAAAAAAACAGTGGATTGATCCTCTCTGGGGATCTCAATATAAAGTGACATAATATATATGTGCCAATAAATCAGTGGATTGATTCTCTCTGGGATCTCAAGTGAAAAAGTGATCACAACTGGTATAAAAAAACAGGAACCAATACCCCCACTATCCAAAATAGGATCATACACAAAATAAAATAAAACAAAAATAAGCGTGAATCCCTAAATAGAGATCAATAAATTCATGCAAATGATGGTGAAAATGAGAAAGCGAACCCCTAACAGGGATCAACAATATCATGCAGATCATGACAAATAATGGCTAAATTAAGTCAAAAAGTAAATAGTGACATAAAATGGATCCCTAAATATGGGATCAATTAAATGCAATAGTGCCAAAAAACACACATACAAAAAGTATATTTATGAGCAAACACATAAAAAAAAATAAGTGAACATATAATAGTCCGTAAACATAAAAAAACCCCGAAAAATTAAAAAAAAAAAACTTAAAACAACCAAGTCCAAATAGGTGCATATATACCAAAAACTTTCCAATTACTCCTAAGTGCAGGTGGATGTGCATCACCACCGATGGAAATAATCCATATGTGGCTAAAATGCCCCCCTCACCTCCTTGATGTGACCCTCAAAGGGCCAAAACGCTTATTTGTTATTTGAAGCCAGGAATATTCATTGGTAATGGACACCTGCTCAGGTAGATGATATCCCCCTCACTAGGAACAGCCAGGTCCCCTCCAGCATAAAGCAGCCAGACACCAACTCACAGATAGGATAAAGATAAAAAGAAACCTCCCACGGTGTAAATCCGTTTTAATAGGGACTCTCAAATCACAGCACAGCCAAATGCCCACTCACATTTAGTAAGATTAAATAAGTTTTTCAAAAGACCTCATGCTAAAGATGTACTTGCATGGGAACTCATTGGGTGCAGCAAGATGGCGTCCGCACCGGAAGTACGTCACCACACTCACGTTCTACGCATTACATCACGCTATCACGTGACTCTTTTTATGTCACTTTGTTTGTTTTTGCCATATTGTATTATTTTATTATTAGGGTAGCGCTGCATCATTTTGGTTTCTTTAGTTTTTATTTCCACATGGTATATGGTTAGGTGCTAGCAGCTCCCACTCACCTAATTTATCACGTAATAGTAGCGCAGCAGATCTTCATTATTTTTGTTAAATATCACAAATTGTTGTTTCCACACATAGACTTAAATAGTGGAGACTCTTTTATATACAGTATATATATATATATATTTACAATTTAATGTTATGAGTATTCTACAGGTTTGAATTTATGAACTATGTGCACTATACGCTCTGTATTTGATTAATTTAGTAACTCTTGATCAGTGTGCGCTGTTAACTGAATTAATTTGTTTGTTATTAATGGATATTTATTCACATGTTCAGTTTGGAAGTACAGTATGTTGTTTATTTTGTTGCACTTGAGTTATATTTGAAGCGCATTCACCTATAAGTAAGGAAGTTTTATTTTAGTGTGGCACATTAAAATATATACAGTACATAACTAGAAATAAACTGAGAGTAAATTTACCTGAAGGTTGTTTTATTCTGCATTTCCAGGTTTGGCTAGAGAGGGGAAAGTGATCACATCTCTATTATTATTTAATATTGTTTGTTTCCTCATTGGGAGGATTACACCTCATTTTTTGTCCTGATGAAAGATCCCAGTGTTAAATGAGGTGAGGTAAAAACCTCTCTGTGTAGGAAAAGAATGTAATGAAACCTGAAAGGCTGGTTAGGGTGAATAGGGTTAAAGTTAGTTTTAGGATAAGTATTAGGAAAAGGGTCAGAGTTAGGATGATAAGTATAGGGATCAGGAACAGGGTCAGAGTTAGGATGATAAGTATAGGGATCAGGAACAGGGTCAGAGTTAGGATGATAAGTATAGGGATCAAGAACAGGGTCAGAGTTAGGATAAGTATAGGGATCAGGAACAGGGTCAGAGTTAGGATGATAAGTATAGGGATCAGGAACAGGGTCAGAGTTAGGATGATAAGTATAGGGATCAAGAACAGGGTCAGAGTTAGGATGATAAGTATAGGGATCAAGAACAGGGTCAGAGTTAGGATAAGTATAGGGATCAGGAACAGGGTCAGAGTTAGGATGATAAGTATAGGGATCAGGAACAGGGTCAGAGTTAGAATATTAAACAGTAAAGGTATTAGGATCAGAAAGAGGTTCAGAGTCCTTAAGATGAATAGGATCAGGAATAGGGTTAGAGTTTGGATAATAAGTGTTAGGCTCAGAGATTAGTATTAGGATCGGGAACAGGGTCAGAATTAGAATAATACATATAAGTTAGGCACAGGATAAGTATTAAGGGTAAATATTATAAAATACAGAGTTATACTCAACATAGGTATTCGGATCAGGAATAGGGTCAGCGTTAAGATGAGAAGTATTAGGGTTACATTCAGGTTAAGTATTAGGGACAAGTGAATCACAACCTGTGTTAGCATTGCTCTGGATTTACGCTGTCTTATCATAATCATATGTCTTATCATAATCAGATGTTTTTTCATAATCAGTAATTTCTTCAAAGAAGCAGGGTGTAACTAGATTGTGTCTATCTGGTTTTGTTTCAGAATGTGCATACACCAAGCAGATTAATGTAGATGGGAAGGTGACCAGCCTGGAGATATATGATCCCTGCTCACAGGTAATATAGAGACTTCCCAATGTCTGTGTCATTAGAAACAGGGGTGTATTTACCACAAGGCAAACAAGGCATTTGCCTAGGGTGGCATTTTTCAGAGGGGCAGCAGCATTTTTCAGGGGGGCAGCGCTGTCCCCTGAAAGAGGGAATGGAAGAAGGAACACAAGCAGCACGGGGACCAGGTGGGATCTAAGAGAGGCTGCAGGCTGCTTGATGGTGTATGCAGAGCCTGACTCTTGTTCCTGGAGATTTCGAAAGCTGTGAAGGTTAGTGTCGTATCTCTTGCCGGGGTAGGGTTGGGGGTTGCCCGGTGGAAGTGGAAGGCTCTTTCTGGTGGGGGGGGCTGGGGTGTTGTTGGTCAATGCCCGTGGGGGGGAGCCAATTTTTGTGTTGCCTAGGGCAGCACGAAACCTAAATACACCACTGATTAGATACAATCACTATGTTAGACCTCTGTAGAGCACAGCCATTGCAGTGCACAATATTATCAGTCACAGTGCTTCTTACACTATGTACTAGGGGCTCCTTTCAGTGTGTCACGTACCTTGGTGGAAATCAATGTGGTGAGAGGGCTTCCCATGCAGCTCTGGTCCAAACACACTTTAATGTGGGAACAGGCATGCAAGGCTCATAGATGGTCTGCAGGGATAGAGGTTGATGCAGATAAGAGAACATCTTGCAATCGGCAGTGGTACAGTCTGTGCACTGATTGTGTGGGAATGCCAGACAGGACCTAGAAGTCAGATCTGGCAAACAGGTTCCGAAGAAGCAGACAAAAAGACATAGTCTGGCAGCTGAAGTCGAGGTCATACATGGTCAGACGACAGGAGAGGCAGATGTAGTCAAGAGCTAGGCCAGGGTCATACAGATGGGCAGAGGTAGAAGGAGCAGAGTCTGGAGACAAGCTGGATCAAGCACAGGAGATCAAGGAGTGAGGTCAAGCAGCAAGTTGGGGTCATGATTAGGAGAGAGTCAGACGATATCCAGAAACAGGCCAAGCTGGTAACAGTTAGTCGGGCAGCAGGGTAACCAGGAAGCACAGGAGTAAGGACCTCCTCTAAATAAGCAGCTTGGCACCATTCTAAGGATTGGATGTGCACAGGCTTGCACCAATGCATGCTCCCATGAAGGGCTTCTGTTAGAAACCATGGGGTCCCTTACAGCCAGCCTGACAGCAGGGCCCTCCCAAAAAAGAAAATCAGTTTACTATGCTTTGGTTATGAATGAACACTGAAAGTGATCAGTACTGTTCTCTCATTGTGTTCATTCAGGGAAAAAAGGGCTGGTAAATATGACATATTTACTGGGCAATTCCTCCACTCTCCATTCTGAAGGATCCTATTGTGTGCTGGCAGTTGCTGGTGGAGAAGAAGAGAGGGAAGCCAGTAGTACTGCGGGAATGGGGGCACGCAGAGGGGCCTGGGCAGTAGAGGGAAACATATGGTGCACAGGGAGGGTGATGGGTGTTGCAGAGGGGCAGTTACTGGAACCAATTTCCTGTATGGCTCTGTTTGCAGCAGCTGAGAGCCAGCGGGAGCGGGGGGAGAGGAAGCCAGCTTATAGCTACTGCAGAGAAAGCCATACAGGGGATCGGTTCCAGTAATTGCCCACCCCTCCCCTTACTGTGCCCATCACCGTCCCTGCCCACATCTGAATCACCCAGCTGCCTGAACCCCCCTGCTGGCCTGGGCCCTGTACAGGAGGACTGGTGGTGCCCCCTTATCCATGGGCCTGCTCCCATGTGCGCCGATGCGATGGCACAAACTATGTACTGGCATATGCACACCAGCGTTAGCTGTATGAGTACAGGTTCCCTAACACACTAAATTACTGTACAGTTTGTCTATTCTTGTAAATTTAGCTTCAGTGTCAATTACAATCACAGTGCACTTACTGTACTAATTACCAATGGTCACTACCAACTGTCACTAACTCTTCACACTTTCTGTCAGACAGGGATGATGACATCACCCCAATATTGAACAGACAGAATACATGTGGCAAGCAGGGTCAGTTATACACTCTGTTATTGACCAGACTCAGAGTTAGGAAGCAAACCTGGAAGTAACAGGGACAGATCAAGTGCATCATTTTCCTGCTTGTTCTTGAAAATCCATTACCATGATGAAGAGTAATAGATCATTCCAATCTGTCATTTCATGTGAATTAAAAGAAGCTGCCGATGAGCGAAGAACTGAATCGGGCGGATGGTTTCCTGATTGTGTATGACATCAGCCAAAGATCGTCCTTTGTCTTCGCCAAGACTATAATCTCCAGCCTTCGCGAGGCCAATGTCAGGATGTGTAAGAGGTAATGGGAAAGCAGGACAAGGGACTATTCACTGATCAGAGTCTATCTGGATGTCATTCAGACTGTTGAGACAAATACTGAGCATCAGGAATGTCCATGAGGTCTACTGCAGCAATCGATTTGTTTTCCTATCCAAAATTATGTAGTGCCACGGTAGGCCACTAGAGTTGAATTTAGTTCTTGACCTTCCTGTAACCAGGGAGAGGAACAGTCATTTAGTGGTGTCTGTTCTTGGTGCTGCCGGTGCAGGCTTGGTTACTGTCCCCTGCATCCCACTAAGTTATGGCATACAGTGGGTGGAAGAACACAGAACCTGGCCTGCATAATAATTAGAGATGAGCGAATCGAACCTGGCGAAGTGGAATTTGTTTCGAATTTTAGGAAAAATTTGATTCGCATCGAATCCGAATATTAGCAAACTTCGGATGCGCGAATCGAATTTTTCCCGATCTGCCAATTTTCATCCCTTCTACAGCCGGCAAAAAGTGTCCCTGCAGAGAGCTCCGCTATTTCTGACAGTTCTCTGACAGTTCCTTCACATTTACAGCGGTTGAAACATTGTATCTATTTGTTTCCATTTAGGATACAGATGTTTTTATTCGGAAACAAATAGATACAATGTTTCAACCGCTGTAAATGTGAAGGAACTGTCAGAGAACTGTCAGAAATAGCGGAGCTCTCTGCAGATACACTTTTTGCTGGAATGGAATTCTTCTTCATCCTCATCCTACTTCTTCTTCTTCTTCATCCTCATCCTACTTCTTCTTCTTCTTCATCCTCATCCTTCTTCTTCTTCTTCTTCTTCTTCTCATTCTTCTTCTTCTTCTTCTCATTCTTCTTCTTTTTTTCATTCTTCTTCTTTTCATTCTTCTTTTCATTCTTCTTCTTCTTTTCATTCTTCTTCTTCTTCTTTTCATTCTTCTTCTTCTTTTCATTCTTCTTCTTTTCATTCTTCTTCTTCTTCTTTTCATTCCTCTTCTTCTTCTTTTCATTCTTCTTTTCATTCTTCTTCTTCTTCTTTTCATTCTTCTTTTCATTCTTCTTCTTTTCATTCTTCTTCTTCTTTTCATTCTTCTTTTCATTCTTCTTCTTTTCATTCTTCTTCTTCTTCTTTTCATTCTTCTTTTTATTCTTCTTCTTCTTCTTTTCATTCTTCTTCTTCTTCTTCTTTTCATTCTTCTTTTCATTCTTCTTCTTCTTCTTTTCATTCTTCTTCTTCTTCTTTTCATTCTTCTTCTTCTTTTCATTCTTCTTCTTCTTCTTTTCATTCTTCTTTTCATTCTTCTTCTTCTTCTTTTCATTCTTCTTTTCATTCTTCTTCTTCATCTTCTTCGTCGTGCCCCGTGACTGCCCAAATGAGTGAAGTGTGCGGTGATTCTAAGATCGACGGCACTCATCTGCATGTCATACTGACTGACAGTATTATTTCTCTTCCCCAGCAGACTCCAAGGGCATTTAAATTAAAGGTACAGTGTTCTGCACTAATATAAAGGCTCTCTGAAGCCTAGAAACCCTTTTAATAAGTTAAATTCGCAGCGAATAAATTCGCATCGAATCGATTTTCTACCGCAAATTCGGCGAATCAGCCGAATCGAATTTTTGAATAATTCGCTCATCTCTAATAATAATGCCTCTTCAGCCAATCCCTGGTCAGTCGAGTGTGTGACCAGCAGGGGGCTGAGAGGGGTATAAATAAGCTGGAACTCAGAATAGAACTCTTGTTCCTGGAGGAGCATAACCCAGCTTGAGGGCTATGGCATCCTGGGGAGAATACCTGCAGCTGCAAAAAATCCTTTTTGGGGTCCCAGCTTCTGTTTTAACTGGGGGACCTCTGGCTTCATGAATATTTGCCAAAATATCATCTATAGATCCAGGACACAGGCAAATCAAGTACAGAAACTGACTCATATTGCAGGCGGCAATACAGTATTCAGGGCACAGTGAGTACCAGGCTCTTGGACTTGGAAACTTTCTTTAGCATAATTTGGGAGAGCTTTTTTCAGTATATTCAGGACGATACTCCTGTTGAGGAGACTCTGTTTAGTACAAGTTTACTTTTGCCTTAAAGGGGTTTCCCTTACCCTGAAGGAGTAGATCAGTTTTAGTGTCCTATACTACAATTTGTTGCAGTTCACTGGAGTATCCCGAGGTTCACCCTCAACCTATCCCAGTTCTTTAACATAATAAAACCAGAAAAAGACATGTGCAGCCTGTTCCCTGACTCAAGTGACTGAACTACCGTGTGCCTGGGTGCTGTATGCCTATCAGGGAATGGAACCTGGGACCAAACAGCCAGACCGGTCCCAGGTCTGCACTACAATTATTTTGTCTAGGTGATGCAGACAATGGTGACTCTTCAGTGTAAAAATGTTGCCACCCAATTCCAATGATCATTCTTGTTCTCTTATGCTTTTCATTAAACCTATAATCCAGCATTATCACCAAAGCTTTATATCTGACTGGAGTTTAGGTTTAAGCTGACCAAAGTTTCATGTATACATGAGAAGATCACAGGTCCCCATTAAATAAGCCCATATATGTTCTTCATAGCAAGCCCAAACATATATAGCTGTTATGAGGCCTTCATAATATATGTCTGAGCACAATATACACATACCCTTTATTTGTACGTGTTTGGGTTATGCTGTCAGTGCTTGGGGCCTCTCCACCATATTTTCTTTGATATTGTCATGTTTGCCGTTGCAGAGACACAGAGGCAGGGCTCTTCTTAATCGGTAACAAGCAGGACCTGTGCCACATTCGGGAGGTGCCACAGGAGGAGGGGCAGAAGGTGGCCTTGGAGCATCGCTGTCACTATTTTGAACTCTCTGCAGCTGAACAATGTCAGGAGGTCCATGCCATGTTCACTACCATTGTCAGAAATATCATCTTACAGAGCAAGATGAAAGACAAGAGGCGTCCAAGTGGCTCTATGGCCAAACTGATCAGCAACGTCTTTGGGAAGAGGCGGAAATCCGTCTGAGCAGTTTTCATGGCATTTATGAATAGGAAAAAATATTTGTTTATTGCTTCACCCCTCTATCCCACCTCTGATTCAACACCCTTATACTTCATGATAAGTGGTTTGAATAACCATATAATATATCTCTTTACCAGGGGCAGACTGACCATTTGGAAACTCGGGCACTGCCCGAGGGCCCGGGGTCAGTAGGGGGCCCTATGAGATGCCCCTGGTACCTTTTTCATAGGCTTTTTTGAGTTTGGGCAAGGACACAGGGGCCCCATGATCCCCTATTGCCCGGGGGCCCCATGAGTTGTCAGTCCGCCCCTGCTCTTTACCCATAGTAACAACTCCACACTCCCCACACACTGCTGAGATACTAAACACATGTTAAGAGCTGCTGTACGGTGAAAGGCCTGAATAATATACATCAAGGACTATACATCTTATCTCTGCCTGATCAGATCTCCGAGGATATTGCCATGTGAGGGGGTAATGTGTCTTCTTTTTTTCGTTCACATTTGTAAATTTTGTTGTATATATGTTGGTACATTAGATTCCATTCCACAAACAGAGAGCAGGCTCACCTAAAGGGATCCCCCTCTTCCTCAAAGTACAGCAATACACCGGAAGCCCACATATCACCTTAACAAGATTGCCGAACATTTCCAGTGTGTCCAGGGGCGGACTGACCATTTGAAAACGCGGGCGCTGCCCGAGGGCCCGGGGTCAGTAGGGGGCCCCATGAGATGCCCCTGGTACCTTTTTCATAGGCTTTTTTTAGTTTGGGCAAGGACACAGGGGCCCCATGATCCCCTATTGCCCGGGGGCCCCATGAGTTTTCAGTCCGCCCCTGAGTGTGTCTGCACCAAATTCCAAAAAGCAGCAATGGAAGTCACTCTGCTCTGTTTGAAACTAGCAAAATGAAGAAAAATGCACAAGGGCAAGGCAATATACAAAGGAGGTGGCTTTCTCTAGGTGAGCCTGCTATCAGTTAGGGCATTGTTATACTGTATAAGTCTGAGAGTTGGCTACTATAGTTTTGAATTAGGGACCCCGTGTTTTAGACATGCCTCAATGCAGCAGTGTGGCAGTGGCTGTGTATTTGCAGATTTATGCAACAAAAACCTGTTTTTAACCTGAGCAGATGAAACTGGTTTCATTTTTTTATGGCCAGCTTTATTGTGTGCTAAGGTTCCCTTTTGTATATTCCCTTGTCCATATGCTCCTTTCCTTTTTTTTAAACTAGTTTTAAACTGATCAGAGTGGCTGCCAGTGTTGCTTTCTTGTATTTGGTGCACACTCTGGAAGTCTTCAGTTGCTTTGCAAATGTGATGCCTGGGCTTCTGGTGTTTTGCTGTATCTTTTACAAGAAGGGGCTGCTGCCAGGTGAGCCTGCTCTCTTGGTATAGAATCTAATATACTAACATTAGATTCAATAGAACATTGGAATTCTTTCAGATGGCCCACCTATGTACCACCCCATCCTAAACAGGGGCTACCAGTAAATTTAGCTTTGCTGGGTGATAGGTAACCTGACTAATTTGTAGTTTGATCATTTGGGCTTCCCCTAACTTCAGTGTAGCTGTAGTTCCTTTTTTTGCCAGTAGGTGCCACTGGTACCTCTGGCATTAGTATGATGAGCTACAGTGAAACTGGGTTATGAATATGCATACTTCTCCTAGCCAACCAGTAGGAGCTTCCTGGCCACTGGTGCATGCTGGGAGGGAGTAGAAGTTACTTTATCATAGACTGAGAACTGTGGGGAGCCTGGGAAAGTGTGAAGATGGACTCATCTGGTCTTTTTCTGCACTTTACTGTAAATTATGGTTGCTACTGGAGACAGCTGTTGCTAAGAAGGTATAGAAAGCTGGGTACAGCTAAAAGGCTGTTTTCTGTACCGCAGTCTATTTTTGGTGGAGTCTGCTAGCCTTTATGTCTGCTTATTTTAGGGTGCCCTGTGTCTTTACCCCTCTCTCCCTGAAATTTCTTTGAGTGAGCAATAAACACTCTTTTTGTTCTGTTTTAAAAGTGGCTGGCACCCATCTTTTCACATCCCAGGATTCCTAGCAATCTACATCCTGAGGTGAAATGTCAGCACACCCTGTCTCTGGGGGTCAGAAGGCGATCGGGATTAGATTGTTAGATCCTGCGCACACTGTGACAGCTTTCTGTGTAATAAACACCTGAGAGTCCACAGCAAGTCACTAGAACAAGTATATTGTATAAATCTTGGAATATCACTGCACTGAGGACTCTGCCCTGTATCTGTGTGTCCTGCATGCTGGATTGAGTATACTAGGGATACCAAGAAAAGACTCTGGATGAGGTCTGCATGAAGCAGAAAAAGACACTGAGAAATGTTCTTTAGAAACTGATGTCAGAGAAGAGGTGGAGAAAGAGTCCAATTTCTGCAGGAGGGCAGGAGAAAAGCACAAGGAAAAGCAGCTGATGAAACAGAGTCACTGCCCTGTTCAGAGACCTCAGGAGGCAACTAGACCTGGAGAAGCGAGTGCCTGGAGGGGGATCTCTAGACAGGCAGCAAGGGTCTTACTCTCATTGTCTGATCTGATCAGCAGCTAGAAATAAAGAAGGATGAGCTGTCCAGGAAGAAGTGTCATATTGAGGAGCTGTGTAAAATGATGGATCCAATGATATTCCTGCAGGAATCAGACACAGGTGATTTGCGTGATACTGAAGATGGAAATCATAACAGCGAGAAACCTCATAAATTCCTCCATGCCAGAAGGGATGTGGCTGGGATCTCACAAACATGTGTAGGTCTATGTAGAGATAAATGTATGCTACTATATACAGGAACTTGCAGAAGTATTGCTGAATCTACAGACAGCAACTATTTTACCACGCCTTGTCAGATGGCAAGAAACTTACAGCCATTGTAACTAAAGGGCAACATAAACCACAAGCACCAAAACGAATCCAATGGTATCCTAAATTATTTAGCATGTAATCTCTCCTCAGGGCAGAATTACTGGGAAGTGGATATTAGGAGATCAGATGATTAGTCTATCGGGACTAGACAGAACAATAGTCCAGCCATCGAGGGGAGCTTGGAATTGATATCAGTGTTATCTACTAATTACTCCACCAATAAAGTCCAGGTATATCTGAATTATAGCAAAAATAGAATAACGCTGTGCTAGCCAAACAAACCCTCAAATATAAAAAATTTAAATAAAAAGTAAGCAAACAAATGTTGCAGCCTGAACACCACAAACAAGTGGTTCCCACACCACAAAAAAAGTGAAAAAAATTCAAAGTGCAGCGCAACACTAGGAACAACTTAAATGTGCAATATAATAAAGATAATTACACCATAAATGAAACAAACATCATAAAGTAAAGTATATATATTAATCTCAAAATGTCTTGCATCATTAGTGATGGACCGAACACCCCCCTGTTTGGTTCTCGGTCGAACATTCGATCGGCTATTTGCCTGGATCGTGACTGCAGAGAGGTCCGTGCATGCGGCTTCTCCGTTATATCTCCATTGCACTACAGGAAAATGGCGCCCGCGAATTGCGCATGTGCGGATGTCCGTGCCCTATAAATAGACTGTAGTAGACGTCCAACGGTAGGCACACTCCTTTTGATAATGTGCTATTGCACGAAACGCGTTAAGGAGGAGCCCTAACGTTGTGACATCACACTGCCGGAGCCGAACGGAGGTCCAGCGGCCATTTTGGAAAGTGGTTTACACAGCCACCTGGAGAGCTATACATCTGGTTTTCATTATACTTTGTGCACTTTATTTCCTCATTGTCTGAAGATATTTGGAGATCTTTTTAACTGCTTTGAATAAGCATCCATAATAAATTTGATACCTTTGGAAAATACTACACTATAAGCCTTTTTTATATATGGCTTGGCTTTGAGCCAACTGCTCGTGGAGACCCCAAGAGGAAGAGGAGCTGAACTAGAGGCTGGTGTCCGGATAGAGGATCCATACTCCTGGCAGGCTGACTGATCTACCTTAAAGGGGACCCCGCAGAGAGTTTATATGTAATGCACAAATTCCATGTGCATCTGGTGAGTGCACATTTTATATGATTGGAGCACGGAGTCACATCACAAGGATTTATTAGTGACGAAGTTGGATTTTACTATCTGCTTTGCTGACCATTTTGAGTCAAGCCTTCACCAATTCTTGTGCATATTAAACTTTATTTTTGTGCATACAGTCCTCCACCCACTCCGAAGGGAACACCCTGGACCTTGTTTTCTCCCATTTCTGCACCCCCCACAACCTCACAAACACCCCTTTTCCTCTCTCTCTGACCACAACCTCATTACCTTTTCCATCTCCTCGTCCTCATACACCTACCCCTCCAAACGTCAAACCATCACCAACGAAACCTCCACAAACTGGACCCTACCCCCTTCCACTACTGTCTATAACAACTTGCTGTCAGTCGCTCTTGACTCTTTAGCACCCCTAACCACACAAAACATTAGACCCGGACCACTTCAACCCTGGCAGAATGACCATACAAAAAACCGCAAACGACGCAGTCGCGCGCTAGAGCAACTATGGCACAAAACCAGATCCAAACAAGCGTTCTCCCGATATAAATCCATCTTCCTCACCTACACTTCCTCCCTCGACACTGCCAAGCAAGCCTACTTTGTAACCCTCATCAATACCCTCTCCTCCAACCCTCGCCGGCTCTTCTCCACCTTCAACTCTCTGCTCTCTCCGCCCCTTCCTCCACCCAGTACCTCACTCACCGCCCACGAGATTGCTAACCACTTCCAAAGCAAGATCGACGCAAGGGACATCACCACTGCTCAGACTTCCACCCCATCTAGCATCCCTCACACAAAAACCCACTCAACACTCCTCTCCTTCAACCTCGCCACCGTCCAGACCTCTACCCCGCCCAACACTTCCCACGCTCAAACCCCCTCAACACTCCACTCCTTCGACCCTGCTACCACTGACGAGGTCACTAAGGTCTTTTCTAAAGCTCACCCTACCACCTGCCCCCTTGACCCTGTCCCCACACAACTCCTACAATCACCCTCCTCCTCCATCTTACGCTCCCTCACTCACATCTTCAATCTCTCCCTCTCTACTGGCACATTCCCCTCCCCTCTGAAGCATGCGCACATCACTCCCATACTTAAAAAACCCTCCCTGTATCCCACTGACCTAAACAACCTTAGACCTATCTCCCTGCTGCCATTTTCATTCAAACTCCTTGAGCGTTTAGCCTATAATCGCCTAAGCTCCCACCTCACCGACAACAACCTCCTTGATCCCCTACAATCTGGCTTCCGTCCCGTACACTCCACCGAAACCGCCCTACTCAAACTCACCAAGACCTGCTAACTGCCAAAGCCAAAGGCCACTAGTGCTACTACTCCTCGACCTCTCTGCAGCTTTCGACACAGTTGACCACCCCCTCCTCCTCAAAAAACTATACTCTTTTGGCCTCATAGACTCCGCTCTCTCCTGGCTCTCTTCCTATCTATCACAACGCTCCTTCAGTGTTACCTATAATGCTGACACCTCCCCCTCACTCTCCGTTGGGGTCCCCCTAGGTTCTGCCCTCGGGCCCCTTCTCTTCTCCATCTACACCTCCTCCCTTGGTCAACTGATACACTCTCACGGCTTCAACTACCATCTCTATGCCGATGACATTAAAATCTGTCTCTCCTCCCCTCGCCTCACCCCTTCAGTCTCCACCCTAATCACTAGCCTTCTGAACGACATATCAGACTGGATGTCACTCCACTTCCTCAAACTAAACCTTGCTAAAACCGAGCTCCTAGTTTTCCCCCCAGCCCGTGCCCCCCCCCCGACCTTTCCATCACGACCAACAACGCCACCATCAGCCCCACCCCGCAAGCCAAAGTACTAGGTGTCATTCTAGACTCCAATCTGTCTTTCCAGCCCCAGATCCCATGGCTGACAAATTCATGCAGACTCCACCTCCGCAAAATCTCCAAAATACGCACGTTGCTAACTCCAGAAACCACAAAGCAACTCATTCACTCCCTTATCATATCACGACTTGACTACTGCAACTCCCTCCTCACTGGCCTACCCCAACACAGGCTATCCCCGCTTCAGTCTATCCTGAATTCTGCGGCCAGACTCATCCACCTCACCAACTGCTCCGTATCCGCCCCCCCCTCTGCCAATCCTTCCACTGGCTTCCGATTGCCCAACGCATAAAATTCAAAATATTAATATTGACGTACAAAGCTGTTCATAACACTGCCCCAAACTACATCACTGACCTGATATCCATCTACCACCCAAAACACACTCTCTGCTCCTTACAAGACCTCCTACTCTCCAGTTCCCTGGTCTCCTCCTCCCATGCCCGTCTCCAGGACTTCTCCAGGGCTTCCCCCATCCTCTGGAACTCGCTACCCCAATCCATTAGACTGTCACCTACCCTCCTCGCCTTTAGGCGCACCCTGAAAACCCATCTCTTCAGAGAAGCTTACCCAGCCCTCACCTAATTGCTGATCTCCTCCGCTCTTCCCACCACTCCATCCCCCACAGCTATTTCCTCCTGTACCACTCTCCCCTCCATCCTAGATTGTAAGCTCCAAGGAGCAGGGCCCTCGAACCCCTCGTGTATTGCATTGTATTGTTACTGTACTGTCTCCCACTATAATGTACAGTGCTGAGCAAACTATTGGCGCTATATAAATACTGTATAATAATAATATATAATTTTATTTGGTGCAATTAGCACCGTACACATATGAATGTGGTTTAATTATATGGTTTTAGACTGAATTTTAGCGCTGCACCTATCTTTATTTATTTATTGGCATATACTGGGTTTTGGATATCCTAAGTTGGTGCAATTGCAGCTGGACATTTGTATTTACTTAATATTTATAATCTGAATTTTATATAACCTGAGCGCTCGCTATACACATGTGCATTTTTGGTAAATGTTAAAAACAGATTGCTTCCTTAAGGATACACTTCTATGAATACCAAATGTACATTCTACATATGTTGTGCTGCACTTTGAATTATCTTAACTATATCTGAACTATGATGCGGGGCAGATCTCGCTTACTGGTGACAGCAAATGGGAACAGTTCTTGGTCTAATATAATGAAAACAAGGGTCACCTATAAATGTAACTATTTAATTGACATTTGTTGATATTTGAAGTGTACCTAATTCCATAAATGTCTTAGTGAGGGAAGGGATGCCATGCTTCATAGGTGGCTGAGTGAGAGGAAGGAGGGAGGCCATGGTCCATTGGTGGCTGAGTGAGGGGAGAGAGGCCATGCCTCATAGGTGGCTGAGTGCGAGAAGGGAGGCTGTGCCCTATAGGTGGATGAAGGAGGGGAGTGGGGCCATGCCTCTTAGGGGTCTGAATGACAGAGGGCAGGTAAGCTGTGCTTCATTGATCATCAATTGATTGTTCACTTTAGAAGAGACACAGTCATTGCGTGATGTGGTTTTTTTTTATCAATAAAGCCAACAATGGTCTTCAGGAGTGGCAAGGATATTGTTAACATGAATAGCTTATGATAATAAACAAAAGACATTCAGAAATTTAAAAAAAAATAAAAGACACCAAAGCATAAGTTATAAAAAAATGTAAAAAAAAAATCCATGTCATTATTCTTGTTTTGTTTTGCTTCTTAATATTTTGTTCTTATTTGCAGTCTTTAATACTTTGTCCTCCAGAGGATTAACTCCCCTTCCTAACCAGGCCATTTTTTGTGATACGGCGCTGCATTACTTTAACTGACTATTGCATGGTCATGCAACACTGCACCCAAATGAAATTTACATCCTTGTTTTCCCACAAATAGAGCTTTCTTTCGGTGGTATTTGATCGCTTGTATGTTTTTTATTGTTTGCGCTATAAACAAAAAAAGACCGACAATTTTGAGAAAAAAAACAATATTTTTGACATTTTGCTAATAAACATGTCTGCTAAAAAAATTAAAAAAATCAAATTGCGTCCTAAATTTAGGCCCAAATGTATTCTGCTACAAGTCTTTGCTAAATAAAAATCCCCATACGTGTAAATTAATTGGTTTACGTGAAAGTTATAGCGTTTACAAATGGCGGTATAGATACTGGAATTTTTTTCCTTTATTTTACTAGTAATATCAGCGACTTATAGCGGGACTGTGGGACTGGCACTTGATGTCACTGACATCCCCAGTGACACTAATACAGTGATCAGTGCTAATAAAAAGCACTGACATGTTAATAATGGCACTGGGCAGGAAGGGGTTAACATGTGGGGTGATCAATGGGTTAACTGTGTGCTCTGTGTTGTTGTGCTGTGTGTGTTTTACACTGTAAGCACACTGCTTTGTATGGTTCTGCATAGAAGAGCCAAACAAAGTAGTGTGCAGGTGCTGACAGGGGAGAGATCTGTGTTGTTTATACACAGGTCTCTCCCCCTTCGGTACTTCATGGAGATCGCCGGGTGCTGGCAGGGAATCACTGGCCGGGACCCGGTGATTGACAGAAGGCCGTGAATGGTGTGATTTTTCTCACCTGTGCCGCCCTGTAGCAGTATTTCTGCTATAGGGTGGCTTGAACGTGGGTAAAGGCAAAACAGTAATCAAAAGACAATACACAAGAATGTATTTGTGTTTTTTTCCTTATTTTTGGTGGATTTTGTTACATGTAAAAAATTAAAATAATAAAATACACAAAACTGTAAGAGAAAACAAACACGTTTTTCTGGTCTGTCTCTTTGGGTTAGAGACAGAAGAGAACCTTAAGGTCCCTTTCAGACGGGGCGGACCCATCAGTGGGTCTGCCTGCTCAACGGGGATCTCTCTGCTGATCCTCGCTGAGCAGGTGGATGACAGGTCAGTGTCCGTTCCACTGCTGTACAGCACAGACACAGCCTGCTATTTTCTATGGGGCAGTTGGATGGAAACGGACCATCAGTCAGTTTCCACCCGACTGTCATCCGATGCCCCGGATGGATGGGGAACGGATCCCCATCCACCAGTTTTTGGCGCACAAGATCAAGTTGGATGCTGGCAGGTGTCTGCGGACAAGTGTCTATGGGAGTCTATTTATGGTCCGATCTGTCAGTTTTTCAGGCAGACTCGATCGGACCGTCACTGTGAAAGGGGTCTAAACTGAAATTCCAGTCAACAAATTTGTCCCTGCTTACTATGTTAAATATCTTTAATGGTGATATTCTGCATTTTCACACTGGCTGATTGTATAGCTTAGAAAAACTAATCTGAGCTAGACAATCAGCTGTCTTTTGTTCTTTACTGCCAACATTTTGCCTGCTCAGCTGAAATTGGCAGCTCACAGGCACTTCCTGAAACTGTTGTGGGTCTCTGTTACACAAATCCAGCAGAAGTTTTAGTAAACTCTGTATTTTCCAGTTCTGCCCAGCACCAACTCCATCCTTCCCAGCCATCTGCAGAAAATTTTAACATTTAACACTTTGACCTTCCCAGCCAGTGTCATTAGTAGAATGACAGTGCATATTATTAGCACAGATCATTGTATTAGTGTCACTGGTTCCTACATCACAGCCCCGCTATAAGTCGCTGATCGCCCTTAAAGACTGCTATGGCCCTACCTTTTTTGTCGATAAAAATGTGATACACTTGTGATTTTTGACCCTCTCCCTCTAAGAATGCTCATTGCCTGGTTATCACAGTAATGTAACGTCCTGGGTTGGCTCGCTGGCCAGTAAGCCATGAGCACAGTGGCCATTTGCGGATGATGGAGGCCACTATGCTCATTGGGACCTTCAATGCAGCAGAAATTTTTCTGTACCCTTCCCCAGATCTGTGCCTTGATACAATCCTGTTCCGGAGGTCTATGGACAATTCTTTGGACTTCATTGCTTGGTTTGTGCTCTGACATGCACTGTTAACAGTGGGACCTTATATAGACAGGTTTATGCCTTTCCTAATCATGTCCAATCAACTGAATTTTCCGCAGGTGGACTCCAATCAAGTTGTGGAAACATCTCAAGGATGATCAGTGGGAACAGGATGCACCAGAGCTCAATTTTGAGAGTTACGGCAAAGACTGTGAATACTTATGAACATGTGTTTTTTTTTTTCGTTTTTTATTTTTAATAAATTGCAACGATTTCAAAATGAACTTCTTTCATGTTCCATTATGGGGTATTGTTTGTAGAATGTTGAGGAAAAAATGAATGTAATCCATTTTGGAATAAGGCTGTAACATAACAAAATGTGGCAAAAGTTAAGTGCTGTGAATACTTTCTGGATGCACTGTAGCTGCAGAATAGCACAGAAAAAAACATTAACCCTCTTGCAGGCACCTGCCTACAATCTGGCGCATAATTGTTTTAATTATCTTAGGAAAAATTCTTCATTGTCGCTTTTTTTTTCGTGTGGTTCATAGCAATGATTAGAGTAGTTTGAAGGAACCAAACCCTTTACTGGCCAGTTGTCACCTCCTTGAGGAAGGGGGGAGGGGTGTTCATGGCAGCAAAGAAATCCTGAATGATAATATGGCCCACCATTTTTTTAATTATCTCAGGAAAAGCTCTCCATTGTCACACTAGTGCAGTCAGAGAACAATTCACCCACATTATTCCATCCACACCCAAATTCATATCTGTATGGAAGATGCAGAACTAATCAGCACAGCAGAAGAAAAAAGAATGTGCCTTTTGTAATAAAAAAAATAAATAAATAACAACGTGAAAACCTCCCGTATGGTCTAAAATGACACTCTGCTTACTTTTTTTTTTCCCGTGTAGTTCCTTTGCAGTTGGAGTTGGAATATCGCGTGTGAATTCATCAGATAACAATCTACTGTCTGTATTTATATAAACTGGTATTTCTGGTCTGGAGGGAGAATGCTGATTTCCTGCAAGTTGGTTGACAAGTTTCTAAATTTTGTATATCTTTTAGGAAATTTTAAAAAAATGGAAATTGCGCATTTCAGCAACAGCAAACGTGCACCTGCTGAGTTTCACAAAGAAGTCATTATGAGAGGAGAAATTCCCAGAGAGCTCTAGATGATATCTACAGTATGTTTCATGTAAGAACAGGGCATACAGGAGGAGGGTGAATTGTGAACTCACATGAGGAACCATACATCTGACACTAAGACACTAATCCACCATCGATTTGCGGCACTTACCTGAAAATTTCCAACCAGCCAGTGGTTTTCATACAGGATGTCTCCTCTCTATGAGTATGACTGTTCCAACAATACAAAACACAGAGCTCCAGTCCTATAACTGAAATAATATCCTTCAGCATGTTAGGTTTAAAAGGTGCCCCTCTGTGTCTCAGAGCATTACTGATCATGGAATCTGTTGCATTTATTTACATATTATGCATTTCTGCAGACAAGATGAATGATTTGTAAAGTGCCATTACCCATAGCAACCACGTTTCACTATCACTCAGAGCAATGAGATAATTGCTAGCCATCTTTCACATGCAGAGCACCAAATTCACTGCTTTATGCTCCTCACACAAATATAATTTCTTTCACATATCAGATGCCCCTAATAATTTGAAGCCTCCCATCCAGGGCTCCCAGGATAGTCCACCCTATGAGGAGAAGAATACGTAGCCCTATGAGGATCAGAATATGTAGCCTTATGAGGTTCAGAATACTCCGCCCTTTCAGGAGCTGGATACACGACTCCATGAGAAGCAGAATACTCTGCCCCATGAAGAGCAGAATCTCCACTCAATCAGTAACAGAATTCTCCACCCCCATATGGGTGAGTACCCCCTCCATGAGGAATAACCTACTTTGCTCCATGAGGAACAAAACACTCCCTCCACAAGGAACAGAATACTTTGTCTCATGAGGAAATGAATACTCTGCTTCATAAGTAACAGAGAACTCCACCCCATAAGGAACTTTTCTCTATAATGTACCATGCACTCTGCCACATGATGGTCTCAACAACGCACCCCATGAGGTACAGAATACTCAACCCATGAGGAAGAGGACATTTTGTCACATGAGGTCAACAATATTCCATTCCATAAAGAACAAAATACTCTGCCCCATGAGGAATAGAATATACTGCGCCATTAGAAACCGAATACTCCACCCCAAGTATTACAGAATTTTCCCCCTATGAGAAACAGAATACTCTGCCCCATAAGGTACAGAATGTACCACTTTATAATGTAAAGAATATTCTAATTAATGAGTGTTGGATACCTCATCCCATGAGGAATAGGACGCTCTGCCCCAGGAGGTACAGAACAATCTGCCCCATGAGGTACAGAATACTCCAACCCATAAGGTACAAAGCAAACCATCTCATGAGGTAGAGAACACTCCACTCTGTTGGTTAGCAGGGTTGCCAATCTCTTGCCACTTACTGTTGCTGATGTCTAAATCTACCCTAAGAGAGAGAGAGAAGGAAGAGGGAGAGAGAGTAAGAAAAAGAGGGAATAAAGAGTGAGAGAGAGAAAGGAGATTAAGAAAGGAGAGTAAGCCCTGATTTACTTGGGCGTTGGTTTCATTTAAATGCAAAAGAAATTGATTTAGGGAGTATAAAAAAACTTTATTATCCCCAGACCAACTAGCCTATTGTAGCACCCTCCTAATTTAAGGATGCTAGGTAAATTTAGTGTAGCTTGCTCTGTAGCTAGAGAGCTGTTATTGGTTTTGGTCTGGGCATTTGATTAATTCCCCAAGCGTTTGCTAAGAGTTTTCCAGAGCTCAGGACAGGGAAATTAAAATGCCCATGCTGGACTCTTACCTTGCCTCAGCCAATCCCAGGGGAGGTGTGCCCTGATGGTGGGCGGGAGGCAGATAAATAGCCGGTAGCCCAGAGAGATCTGCTCTTCCCCTGGAGGAATGGGGGCTGTGTGCTTCAGAAGGCTGCTAAGCCCTGAAGTCTTCCTGACTGGCTACTGTACTACTTTCTCCCTTGCATTGAGTCCATGGCCTTGCTTCTACTGGAATTCATGAGTAGAGCCCAATCTCCTGAGCTGCAATTTATCTGTAGTCCCCAGCTGGATGTTACATACTGCTCCAGTATGCCTAGTGTGCTATCCATCTTGCAGTCTTTCCCTGTTCTTTGGCATCTGCAGGGAGAGATTCTTGGGAGGGGCTTTTATTGCTCAGCTGATATGCCCTCCACAGCGTGAGTCTGTGTTTGAGCAGCCCGGATTCGTGCTGTACCAGTCATATCACTAAAAAAACTGTTTCAGAAGAGCAATTCAAATTAAATTATAAATATCAAAAAAAGTTTTACAACTCCCTCTAAATCTATTTTCTTTTTCAATATATTTATTGGTTTTGAAAATGAACATAAGAAATCAAAAGCAAGCAAATGAAACTCCTTTGCAGGGGCTAAATAGTGAGTAATCATTACGGACTGATCAAGGAGGGTTACAGTCATGGAGACCAAAATAAAAGAATTCTGAATCATTGGGATGATACCAATAAGTTGAAAATGAAAACAGCCATGTCCCTAAAATCTACTCTCAGTCAACGAAGGGGAGGTTCTTCTCCTGCAACCAACCCATAGGGTGGTAACTGCGTGAGCAAGAACAGAGAAGAGCTAGAAAGAAAAAGTAGGGGAAAAAAATAGAGGACCTTGGGCAAGAGAAAGAGGAAGGGAAGGAGGTAACTTGGACTCGGAAGCCCTGAGGGGAGCAGTCAGACATAGCCCAAACAGGTCGGTTGGAGTGAAGGTAACTCATATGAGAGCCATGTTTCCCAGACCTTGAGAAATTTAGAATGTGCATCATTTAGAATACTGGATATTTGCTCATGAAGCATAATTGCAGTCATGCGTATCTTCACCCCCTGGAAGGTTGCTCGCTGGGTCTTCCAGGCTTGAGCTATGGTCCTTTTAGCTGAAATGAAAATATACTGTATGTAGCCAGCTTCTGCTGTGATGCACATGAGCTAGGTATTAAGCACTGTAATAGGGCCAACTTTGCATCCCAACCGTTACATGGAGAAAGGTCTGGAGTAAGCCAAAAACCCTAGAACAGAACCCCACTAGTCTTGGGAAGGTATCAGATATGAAGGACATCCCCCCGCTGTCCACACTTACAGAAACATCTGTCACTGCTCCTGGGGCCTCTAAATCTTTTTTGGACATCAGAAGTGTATTTTTGGGGCCATTATTTTGGTGTAGGCAGAGTCAAAAATGACTGACACTAGCTTTCATTTTGTTCAGGCAGCATCTGCATCCAAGGCTTTTTTTTTACTTTACAATTACATTTGATATATTTAGTACTGATTTATATTAAGCTCATTCTATCCACAACCGAGCTCTTAATATTTCCTCCCCCCACGTGCCCCTTCCCCTGCCTTCTCTGTCAAGATCAATAGCACAACTATAAATCCATCCCTGCATGCCAGGGTGCTAGGTGTAATCCTAGACTCTGAACTCTTCTTTCGTCCCCATATCAAATCACGTTCCAAAGCTTGCCATCTCAACCTCCGCAACATTTCCAAAATATGCCGCTTCCTAATCAATGACACTGCAAAGCTCCTATTTCACTACCAGGTTATCTCTCACCTCGGCTACTTACAGTAACTCCCTCCTCATTGGCTTACCTTTACATAGGCTATCTCCTATCCAGTCCATCATGATTGCTGCGTCCAGGCTCATCCACCTTACTAACTATTCAGTGTCTGCCTGTCCTCTTAGCCAATCCCTGCATTGGCTGCCTCTCACTCAATGAATTAAATTCAAGATACTAACAACAACTTACAAAGCCATGCACAACTCGGCTCCCAGCTACATCAAAACTTAGTCTAAAAATACCAACAGAATCACTCTCTTCATTCCTCCCAAGACCTCCTGCTCTCTAGTTTCCCTTGTCACCACCTATTATGTTCGCCTCCACGACTTTTCCCAAGCCTCTCCCATCCTATCGAACTCCCTACCCAAATCTGTCTGACTATCTCCTGCTATGTCCACTTTTAGGCGATTCCTGAAAACGCTTCTCTTTAGAGAAGCTTATCCTGCCTCCACTTAACAACTGTTTATGTATTTTCTCCATCGGCTCATCCCCCACAGTTATTACCTCTTTTATCATTTGACCCTCCACTTTTAAACTGGAAGCTCTAACGAGCATTGCCCTCTGATTCCTCCTGTATTAAATTGTTTTGTAACTGTACTGTTTGCCCTCATGTTGTAAAGCAATGCACAAACTGTTGGCACTATATGTACAATAATAATATAAAAACTAAGCTTTTTTGTGCGTTTCTTTGCCAGGGAGGGAGGGGATTGTCATATAACCACTCTTGATCCAGTGCTGTACCTGAGAGCAGCGTCTCTCCCGATCTTTCCCTTCTCACAGGGCAGATTAATAGCAGTGGAAGCCGGGGAGCAGAGGCCAGGGCCAAGCCCCGCTCTCTGTGTCTATGAAGAATCCTGGTGCAATTGTGCACATATACCCTGATATATATAGTTATTAATAAAGATCCTTCTAGAACAATGTTGCACTAAAGTCCTGTTGCAGAGGCCCCTGAAGATGAATTCGATGTGGCGTACATTTTGATACTGAAGTTCTGAAGACAAGATCAGCAGTGATGATGAACCCTCCAACTGTTGTCCATCAGCCTGGAATGAAGCTTCTCTGCAGCAGAAACAGCGTTGTGACACTGTCACTCAGAGTCAGCCTATCTATTCTGCATTTTAGTCCTTATTAGTTATCAACCTGTCGTGCAGCCGGACCTCTAACTACCAGAAGTGGCTGTCAGATGCCTAACCTGGCTCTAAACACACCATGAAAGGAGCGCTTAACAAACTGACAATAAAAGGAGGCCCTCAGGGTCCAGAGGTAAAATAACCAGTCACAGTTTTATTGAATGCTTAAAAGCAATGGCTTGCATGTAAAGGATCCAGTTCAGCAGGGTTTAGCTGCAGACAGTGCAGATTCCCAGAAGTCAAACACATTTGATGGAACAGGTGAGTAGGCGGCACTGGCCCAGGATGGATGACTCACTGGCTCCGATGGTTGGGCAGATTGAGAAGCCAGGTGACCCCCAGGGGAGTGGGGAAAGGTAAGTGTATCCAGAAGCCGCTGGGGTCCCAGAGGTGGCTATGCCGCAGACCTGAAGTGACATCTTTGGGCAAAATGGAAGTGATGTCAAAGTACTGGCAGGCAGGGACCCTTATGGGATGTGCTCTATTGCTGTTACTGAAAGGTCCATGATGTTCTTTCCATGACATAGAGCAAAATGACATGGGATACTATGTTTGTCTTTACCCTCCTTGATAAGTCTGCTGTGCTCCACTACTCTGCTCCGTAGGGTCCTCATGGTGCATCCTACATAGGGTATGGTTTATGTAGTATACACCATGCGGACCCTATACAGACACTCATTATTGTAGGTCTCCCCAGCCCTTCTGTGAACAAACTGCCCCCTGCTACAGCCAAATATTGCAAATTTTGACTCATCAGTCCAGAGCACCTGCTGCCATTTTCCTGCAACCCAGTTCCTATGTCTTTGTGCATAGTTGAGTCACTTAGCTTAGTTTCCACATTGGGGATATGGCTTTTTGGACACAATTCCTCCATGAAGACCACTTCTTGCCAGACTTCTCCGGACAGTAGATGGTTGTACCTGGGTCTTACTGGTTTCAGCCAGTTCTGTGCTGGTGGCACTGATGGACATGTTCCGTTGTCGAAGGAAATTAAGCAAAAAGTGTATGTCATCTGCTGCATTACGTTTCCTTAGATGACCACTGTGTCTACGGTCTTCAAAGTTACCCATTTCTTTGCGCTTCTTCAAAATAGCTAGAACAGCACGTTTTGAAACCCCTGTCTGGTTTTAAATCTTTTCCTGGGAGAGACCTTGCTGATGCAGTATAACTACCCTGTGTTTTCTTGCTGTGTTAAGTCTTGCCATGGTGTATCGCCTGTGACATGAAACTCTGTTTCAAAACTTCACCTTAGTAGCAGAGTTTGGCTGTTCCCCACCCAGTTTTAAGCCTCCTTCGCAGCTCTTTCTGTTTCAGATAATGACTGTGTTTCATCCTACATATGAAATTGATCATTAGCATCTGCTTGGTATAATTGGTTAATCATACACCTGACTCTAATTCTACAGATTTACTCTCTCTCCACCTCCTCTTTCTGGTGTTTCCAACCCAACAACCCAGAAACAGGAGGTGGTATACATAAATAATCTACATCAACATCTAGCACCACAGCCACTTATAGACAGTCGAGGACAGTAGATCCCTACACAGGATTCAGCTGATGTAAGCGCAGTGCAGGTCACACTGCCTAAAGACCCAGACCATTGTTTTCATTTTGGAGATGGATATCGGTTTTACACCAAGGATGGTAAGATCCATACTGAATTAGAAGTTGTCACTCAGGTGAACACTTTGTATTCAGACTCAAGAAACAGAGCTTTATTCTTTATCAAAATCCTGTGAGAAAACATTTACACAAATAGCAGATTTTCTTTTGGGTGGCTCGTGATTTGGTTCCATTTAGAGGGCTAGAAATCTTTTGACTTCAGCAGATAAACTAATCAAGCATGCCAAGTCAGTTGAATGGCTGTTTTCAGCCTTCCAGCTTCTTGCTGAGATGGTTATGATGAAAGTTAAAATGCACACTACAGCAAACATATCAGAGGCCAAGAGAAATCATAATGTTGTTGAGTCTCTGCTAAGTTATTATGTCCACCGTTAAGATACAAGGCAATTCTAGCCACAGGATCTGGGTGTACAGTCAATTTTCTCACCTTTATTATTATGTAAGTTTTAGTCACAGTAAATGGTCATCTTGTAATGATATTGCTGCTCTCAGCTATAGAGTTTACGCCCTAGGCCAGTGTTCTCTATATCAAATTATTGTGTTGAGTATGGAGCCATCTATTGGGTGTGAAATACATTTTTAATTTTGGATAAAACGGTACTCTATGTTGTACACTTTGCTTATATTTGCACACTGCACTCATATTCTTCACACTGCGCTAATCATTTTTTGCACACTATCACCCTATTCTATTAAGTATATCACATTCTTTAGACTCTGATCAGAAAGTAGTCTGCCTATGTAGTGCTTTAGTTACTCCCTTGTAATTACCTTAAAAATACAGTTGTAACAAAAATGTGATACCTACCTAATCCTACATGGTTATAAAAAAACTTAAAATGTGCTAAATTAGCAGAACAGTTATTTGGAAAGATGCTGAGTGTATTTTACTGTGTCTGTTTCCCACTGTAGTGGTTATTATTAATTTGTAAACAGTGATCAATATTAGAATAGGAGCTGCTGATCTATAAAATTTCCAAGGCAGTTTTGTAACGCTGAGCTCCAAAACATTCAACATCCAAAATCCCAAAGGCTTTCATTTGTGCCTGTTCACACCTGAGTGTAATGTTGCTTGAAGCTTGTAGCTGAGAACAGTGTATGAGCTTTTTTTTTTCTTTTTTTTTGAGCTACAAACTTCAAGCTTTACAAGTTTTTGTCTCAATAGACTTCAACAGGAACACCTGAATAATGTACATTTTTTCCTTTAGTTAACTAGCTTTCCAGCTTTCAAGGTGATTGCAGTCTTAAAGCAGGAACATCTAATCCAAGAAAAAAGTTGTCTGGGAAGCATAAAAATGGATTATACTTCTCATATGACTTCTCCTGCATGACACAGGGGTAATAGCGTAAATGAACCTTAAGAGCGAGGTGGAGAGGAAAAGCGAGAGAGATGAGTGAGAGGGAAGGAGAGAAAAAGAGGGCGAGGGGGGGGGAGAGAAAGGGGATAGAATAGAGAGAGGAAGGAAGAAAGAGAAGGAGGGAAGAAAGAGGAGGGGAGTGAGAGAAGGAAGGGGAGAGAGAAGCAGAGAGGGAGAGGAAACAACTGCAAGAAACCTGATGCAAGACTATGATCTAATAAATCCCCTACCTAGACTCACCTCCTATCACCTTCATATTACACATGTGTGGTTTGTTTCGTTCCAAATCAAAATTTCAACAAATTTTTCATTATTCTGAGATTCGGATGTACCTGAATTAGCAAATTACAATAGTAATGATTTTAAATTAATCCAAAATAACTAAAATGAATTTCGTGCATTTTGAATCGAATTTGAAAACCAGAATAGAATAAAATAGAAAATAGATTGTAAGCTCGAAAGAGCAGGGCCCTCGATCCCCTCATGTATTGCATTATATTGTATTGTTATTGTTCTGTCCCCCATTGTAATGTAGAGCGCTGAGCGAACTATTGGCGCTTTATAAATACTGTATAATAATAATAAGGAATATAACAGAATAGAAAATAAATTAATGGAATAGAAGTAAAACAGAAAAGAATAATAAAGTAATAGAACAGAAAAGAAGAATAGAATAGAAGGGGAGAGAACAGAATAGAAAATAATAGAACAGAATAGAAAAGAAAAGAATAAAACAGAATAGAAAATAAAAGAACAGAATAGAACAGAAAAGAATAGAATAGAAAATAAAAGCATAGAATACAAAGAATATAACTGTCTTCCAAACTTAGAATTTCAAATAGAATACATTTGAATAGAATAGATTAGAATAGAAAATAATAGAATAGAATAAAAAAGAATAGAATAGAATAGAAAAACCAATAGATAAGAATAAAATAGAAAGAATATAACCGTCTTCCAAAATTCGAATAGAATAAATTCAAATTTGAATAGAATAGATTAGAATAGCAAAGAATAGATAAACCAATAGAATAGAATAAAAAGGAAAGAATATAACCAGTTTACGAAATCCAAATTTCAAATAGAATAAGTTCAATTGCCGAATTGATATTTTTTGATTCTGACTAATTGAATTAGAAAAGGAATAGATGAAAAGAATTCCGAAAACGAATAAAACAAATTTAACAAAAATAAATTATTTAAATAATACATTGAAACAAAATTAATTTTTTAAATTCTGAACAGGTCTAATTTATATTTTCCCGTACCCATGATAATGTCCCTGAACTTACCTCCTATCCCCTTTATATTATCCCTTACTCCTGATATTGTCCTTGGACTCCTCTCCTATCCTCTTTATATTTTTCCTCACCTCTAATAATGTCTCTGGACTCCCCTCTTATCCCATTTATATTATCCCTTACCCCAATAATGTTTCTGGATTCACCTTCTATCCCATTTATATTTAGCCAGGTGCTGGGCTACAACAATATATAGAAGAAGACTTTGCCTTTATTTTATTCTCTCCCTCTACTGAGATACCGATATTATGCTGCACCATTCTCCTCTGACCAGCAGGGGGAGAACTAATGCCAAGCAAACCGATAGACATCTATGCAGAGCCCTGAGAATCCTGGGTTAGCTGTAGTTTGAGAACGCCGCCATATATTGGAATGGATAACCTTCTTACACTACAGATCCCAAAAGGGACTGTGCAGTAGGAGGAGTGGGGAGATGATTTTCACTGAACTGCCTGCTAAAGTTCTTCTGAGAGAGTTAGAGAGAGAGAACACTTCTGTCTGGATATGTGCCTGCCAGTGGGAAACCATACCAGCAGAGATCTGAGCCTGAGACTGGGAGTAAGGACACCTGAGGGCAGCGCAGCACTGCCCACATCACAGCATTTGCACTGCTGCTGCAAGGAAACTGAAGCGTCCACTCTGCTTCCAACTGCTGATCATTGGATGTTTTCAAGTTGAGACCAAGGGGGTCCCCCTTCCTTAGTGAGAAGTCAGTCTTGGGGACTGGTGAGAGGGCTATTAGCCCATTACTGATACGGCTAGCAGCTGAGCCACTGAGAGCAACAAGTGTACCTAATGCATACTGCACCCATACTGCACTCTATAACTCACTTATTCCAAACGTAGACTGCACCTACAGTATACCAACCCTCTACCTCATTATACCACACCTTTACCACATCTACCTTGCACATGTGCAGAGACTATACTATATCTATACTGTACCTTTACTACTTACAGGTTAACTGGGACTGTTGTTAAGTTCACTAATGCTCTTAAAGGGCCCCAACAATACCCCAACATCTCAAAGGACTGCCCCTCCCATAACACATATTCTTCAAGCCTCCTTTGTTCTTAATATTATCCCTCACCCATTATAATGTCCCTGCGCTAACTTCCTATCTAACCCATAACGCCTCAATTGCTTTGGCAATTTTAAAATGTATTTCGTCCTATCAACAAAGCTTATTTGGGTTTGAATTTAAATTTGAGATCAAGAGAGAAAGCGAAGGAGAGAGGGAGGGAAGAGAATGGAGAGATTGGGGGTGGAAAGAGCGTTA
Organism: Staurois parvus; assembly: GCF_062004578.1. NCBI lineage: Eukaryota > Metazoa > Chordata > Amphibia > Anura > Ranidae > Staurois > Staurois parvus. The sequence goes on from NW_028318265.1 coordinate 762,563, forward strand.
GACAGAGGGAAAGAGGGGGGCAATAGTGAAAAAAGGGGGAGAGCTAGAAAGTGAGCAATAGAAAGAAAAAGGGAGGGACAAAAGTGGGTGGACAAATGAGAAGAAAAAGTGGGAGAGAGGAGAGAGAGAGGCTCCAAACTCCAAACATGGTACATGCACAACCAGAAGATTTGATTTTGTGATGCCAACATTTGCCTCTGCAATCCTCTCTGGTCTATCCTTCCCCTTGACATTTGCTCCAGCAATTTTTGTTTTTTTTACTTTTCACTCTAATACTAGAGCTATTCTGCCATCAGCTGCTTGGGGATTCAGGAACACAGGTTTTCTGTGCATACTCAGAGGTCAGCTTACTGAGCTGTTACCAGAGGTGGAGAGAACTCACTGTGGTGTTCAATTAACTCAGTTCTGGGTGACCTTTGTCCATATGCAGAGATTCCTGCATTCCTCCTTCTCATCTTCTTCTTGTGTAAAGTATAACTTATAGGAGAGGAGATTTTCATCATGTGCTGTAGCGCCCCTGCTGCAAGCTGCTGTCAGCACAGCTAATCTAACTTCAGTTTAACTGCACCTGCCAGCTGCAGAGGGATGTTTTCTTGGGGAGATAGTTATTTTTAGGAACTGTTCATAAAAATAAGAATGATTGGCAATCATGATGAAGAGTTCTGCAGAGGTGGGCAGAGGGAGGAGCTGAGAGTAATATGTGAGCATATTCCCCCTCCTGGGAGGAACAGAGACGAGGGAGGCTGTTCCCCTAGGGATTGCTGCATGGTGAGTAAAGATGAGAGACAGTTGTGAGGATGGTTCACCAGGGACACCATGAACAGAAAGGTGTTGAAACGTTACAATGCATTGCCTTGTTCAAGCACCTTTGGATGAAGATGTTGTTATTCCTAGTAACGTCTCCAGGTAAGCCTTCTAGCACAAAGTGTGTGTCGGGGGATGAATGTGTTGTATGGCAGATGGACAGACATGTTGTGGTGACTACCCAGGTAAGGGTGAGATGTGAGACTTCCTTTTCCCCCATTTCCCCAGTGACTGGTTCTCTTCACAGTAATGTCCTCTGGGCTGACCTTCAGGGGTTAAAGGGGTTAAAGAGCAGGGGTTAAAGAGCAGGTTCACACTCCAAACACCACATACTCATACCCTCAGTAAATCCAGAGTAGTTGTGTTTTGATCTACTATGTCGCTGCTGCACACTAGGTCCTAGGCCGCCATCATCTTTCTGATGTTGTCCCTTTCGGGTTCTTGCAGCTGCCAGATCCTCCCTCTTCCAGTGCTGCCTGTACGCTGATCCTTAGACCTCCTAGATTGTGGAGGGTGGAGGAACACAGTGCTAGAAAGATTATTTTTACGGTGAAGGTCTGGTTTAAGGCATGCACAGAGAGACTAATGATAGCTAATGATCCATGCACAGACAGTACATACTGCAAGATTATTCTGAGCCAGCTACCTGCCAGCACTCTCTCCACTCTCCACCCATGTACCTCCATGGGGTTGGTGATAGGGCTGCCATTGCCTTCATCAGCTGTATCTAGCCTCCACCTCCACCCCTGAGTCAGAGCCGCTTAGTTCTCAGACAGAAAAGAAATGTTCGGTCATAATAAGATTATATATTATATTATTATGATAATAAATTCACTGACCCTGAATTACCTGCCCATTACAACTAAGCAATGCCCGCTGAGCCATGCCCAGTTCTCACCACTAACCCCAACCCAGGAGGAATATTATTGGAGGGCCAATAATGATAATGGAAAAATCACATCTCACCTGGAGGACAGGTTTATCTGATGCTTTATTTTCTAACTCAAAAGAAAGCCAACAAATAGTGTAAAACCGCTTATGTGATTTAAATTGAATTTGTAATTATCAGTCAGTCAGTTTAGTTCCACAGTCTAATGCAATTCTTTGAAAAAGGTCTGAAAAATTTGAGGCCGCCGAATTTTGCATTATTTATACTGTTGCGTAAGAAAATATAGCATCCTTCCGAATTGTTTCTATATATGAATATTGAATCAAACCAAAATATATAGCAATCTTCAAAAAAAACTGCACAATTTTTCCAGTACACCCAGGCCAACAAATATACGAACTGAATGATGAATATAATGAGACAAATCCCAAAAATAAATTGGTTCAACATAACGTATATGACAAAATGAAATTCTTCAATGAACGAATGCATCCAAAATAGAACTTCACAAATACTTTCCGGCGTGCACATGTCTACTGAGCACCAGAGAATGCTGCATGCTGGGTGTAAGAGGCTGTTCATAGCACTGACAGTTCTTGCCGTGCGATAATCCTGCTTCTTCAATCTGGATGCATGGATGTCAGTTTACATTTGGAAAGGGATTTGATTGACTTTCTATAAGTGTACTGAGGGAGAAATGAAGGTGATCACCTATTAATTATTAATTTTTTATTAGAAATCTCTCAGGAGTTGTATGAGAGTCAGTTACTGTGCCAGGATGGTCATGTGACATAAAACAAAGGCTGCTTTTCCCTCCCAGCTCTGCATGTTGATCCAGAATCCTTATCTGAGTTGAGCACCAACCTGGAGACACCAAGGAGACGCAGAATAATTCCCAGTTGGAGCCTGGCCAGGACTCACCTACCTGAACGAGTGACACCACTAAAGCATTTAATGATGGTCACCCCGCACCATACTGATTTATAAAAGACACAGTATCTCACAGAAGTGAGTACACCCCTCACATTTTTGTAAATATTTTATCTTTTCATGTGACAACACTGAAGAAATGACACTTTGCTACAATGTAAAGTAGTGAGTGTACAGCTTGTATAACAGTGTAAATTTGCTGTCCCCTCAAAATAACTCAACACACAGCCATTAATGTCTAAACCGCTGGCAACAAAAGTTTGTATAATTACTGTTTAATTCTCCTGTGCTAGTAGGAAGACATCTGTATACAACATCTAGAAGGTAATATGTGCTTAAAACATACTACACTTACTGTATATGCTGTAGGGCATAATACTCTCACTGTACATAGGATATACTGTACCCAGCTCACTGTATATAGGATATACCCTGCTGACCATATATAGGATCTACTCACTTCACTGTACATGGGATACACCCTGCTCGCCACATATAGGATCTGCTCACTTCACTGCACATGGGATATACCCTGCTGACCATATATAGGATCTACTCACTTCACTGTACGTGGGATATACCCTGCTGCCATATATAGGATCTACTCACTTCACTGTACGTGGGATATACCCTGCTGCCATATATAGGATCTACTCACTGCACTGTACGTGGGATATACCCTGCTGCCATATATAGGATCTACTCACTTCACTGTATATAGGATATACCCTGCTGCCATATATAGGATCTACTCACTTCACTGTATATGGGATATACCCTGCTGCCATATATAGGATCTACTCACTTCACTGTATATGGGATACACCCTGCTCACTGTAAACAGTATACCCCACCCACTGTATATAAGATATACCCTGCTCACCATATATAGGATACCCTCTGCTTATATCCCACTCATCATATATATAACATGTTCCTCTGACTGTATAAAGGATATACTCTGTTCACTGTACATATAAGCTATACTCTGCTCACTGTATAGAGGATATTCTCTGCTCAATGAATATAAAATATACTCTGCTCACTATATACAGGACATACCTGTCTCACCACACAGAGAATATATACAGCTCAGTGCAGAAAGGTTTTCTCTGCTCACCATGTATACCCTGCTCTCTGTATAAAGGATATACCCTGCTCACTGTGTATCCTATACTTATTGTATACAGTGTTCTGACCTGGATATTGTATGACAACATTCATTAACAGGTGACATGAGTTATCAGAGAAGAACCCTGACATTTGTATCCTCCTCCCCCGATATGTGAAATAACCTCTTCAGGGGAAATATGAGATCTGATAATCAGTCATGTGCTGCTCCAGAAATAAAGTACAGACTGCCCATACAGACAGGCATGTGTGCTGGTGACTGAAAATCACTGATCTTTCCTCCCTTGGGCTGTACGTATGTATCCTGAACAGATCTGTATCCTGTACACATATGTAACCTGTACATTTACGTGTCCTCTACATGTATGTATTCTATACATGTATTAATCCTGTACACATAAGTATCCTGTACAGGTATGTATCCTGCTTATGAATGTTTCCTGTACACATGTATCCTGTACATGTATATTTCTTGTACATGTGTGTATCTTGTACACATAAGTATCCTGTACACGTATGTATTGTGTTCATGTGTGTTTCCTGTACACATATGTATCCTGTACATGTATAATTCTTGTACATGTGTGTATCTTGTACACATAAGTATCCTGTACATGTATGTATGGTGTTCATGTGTGTTTCCTGTACACGTATGTATCCTGTACATGTGTGTATCCTGCATACATAAGTATTCTGTACATGCATGTTTCCTGTTCAAGTATGTGTCCTGTACACATAATTATCATGTACACATATGTATCCTGTACACATATGTATCCTGTAAATGTATGCTTTCTGTAACTGTATGTATAACTGTACATATATGTATTATATGCATGTATGATTCCTGTACACATATGTTTCCTGTACAAGTATGTATACTGTACACATAAGTATTATGTGTATATATATGTATCCTGTTTATGTATGCGTCCTGTACATGTATGTATCCTGTACACATATGTATCCTAAACATGTATGATTTCTGTAAATGTATGTATCCTGTATGTATAAATGTACACATGTGTGTTATATGCATGTTTGATTCCTGTACACATATGTTTCCTGTACAGGTATGTATCCTATAGACATAAGTATCCTGTACATGTACAGTTTGTATCCTGTTTATGTATGTTTCCTGTACACATATGTATCCTGTACACGTATGTGTGCTGTTTATTTATGTTTCCTATATTATTATTATTATACAGGATTTATACAGCGCCAAGCGTTTGCTCAGCGCTTTACAATATAACGGGAGACAATACAGCAACAATACAGTTCAATACAAGAGGGATATAGAGCATGTATGTATGCATCTTGTAAATGTATGTATAACTGTACACATATGTATTATATGCATGTTTGATTCCTGTACACATGTTTCCTGTACAGATATGGATCATGTAGACATAAGTACCCTGTACATGTACAGTTTGTATCCTGTATGCATAAGAATCCTGTTTATGTATGTTTCTTGTTCGCGTATGTATGCTGTTTATGTATGTTTCCTGTACGTATGTATCTTGTAAATGTATGTATAACTGTACACATTTGTATCATATGCATGTTTGATTCCTGTACATGTATACTCAGAACTTTCACTTTCAAGCTGTGCATAAGGCGACTGAGGGACAATGTGAGCTCACATCAGACAGTACAGTGTTGTATGATGACAAGGGGCAGTGAGCAGTGTGACAGTGAGCTCTTTCTCTACTGATATTCACTATTGTGATTGCAGACATGGAGGAGGGCGGTGAGGGAGGGAGAATCGGGACATTATCACCATACAGAGAATTTCCTGTGTAATGTTCCGGGTGTGGAGCAGAGGGTGAGCTCCTCCGGTCAGAGTCCACCACAACCATCTGTCCCATCTCCAGAACACATGGACATATAGCAGACACTGGTATCCAGCTTGAAGTTGTATGAAGTTTGTACCCAGTGAGGAGTGGAGATGAGGAGAGGCTGCCAGCTGTGCTAACCAGGAAAATCATTAACTAGAGAAAGTGTGCCTCCACCCTGTACAGGCCAAGGCATGAGCCTGGAGTGGAGGGTGGAGGGGGAATCCTGCTCTCTGCGTCCCAATACCAGACAGCTTCCCTCACTGTGTGTTCTCTTCCTGTCAGAGAGCTGTGCGGGGTGAGGAGGAGGCGGACATGTCTCTGTGTGTATAAAGAGCCCTCATTAGGGATATCAGGAGGCAGAACTCCACCAGGATGACACACAACCAGTTCTGTCACAATCCAGAGACCCAGCCGGGAGAGGGTGACACCTGACACCGAGATCACTGCAAAGGTGACACCACACAGGTAACACTGATAATACCAGGGTGACACAACACATGCAACCCTGACACTGCTGGGGTGACACCACACACATAATGACAATACAGGGGTGACACCACACAGGTAACAATGACAATGACACTGCACTTTAACAATGATACTGTAATAATGGGATGAAACCACACAGGTGTTACCCTGGAAGTAACAATACCGGGGTACATCACAGATAACACTGATATTACCAGGGTGACACCACACAGGTAACACTGACAATACCAGGGTGACACCACACAGGTAACACTGACAATACCAGGGTGACACCACACAGGTAACACTGACAATACCAGGGTGACACCACACAGGTAACACTGACAATACCAGGGTGACACCACACAGGTAACACTGACAATACCAGGGTGACACCACACAGGTAACAATGACATTATCAGGGTGACACCACACAGGTAACACTGACAATACGAGGGTGACACCACACAGGTAACACTGACAATACCAGGGTGACACCACACAGGTAACACTGACAATACCAGGGTGACACCACACAGGTAACAATGACATTATCAGGGTGACATTGCACAAGTAAGACTTACACTACCAGGGTGACACCACACAGGTAACACTGACATTACTAGGGTGACACCACACAGGTAACACTGACAATACCAGGGTGACACCACACAGGTAACACTGACATTACTAGGGTGACACCACACAGGTAACACTGACAATACCAGGGTGACACCACACAGGTAACACTGACAATACCAGGGTGACACCACACAGGTAACAATGACATTATCAGGGTGACACCACACAGGTAACACTGACAATACCAGGGTGACACCACACAGGTAACACTGACAATACCAGGGTGACACCACACAGGTAACACTGACAATACCAGGGTGACACCACACAGGTAACAATGACATTATCAGGGTGACACCACACAGGTAACACTGACAATACGAGGGTGACACCACACAGGTAACACTGACAATACCAGGGTGACACCACACAGGTAACACTGACATTACCAGGGTGACACCACACAGGCAACTCTGATACTACCAGGGTGACACCACACAAGTAAAGCTGGCCATACACGTATAGATTTTTGTTTGAGAATTTCCATTTTAAGAATATCTGATCGTCTAATTTTTGGTGGGGTCAAATTGATGTTTGTTTTTGATAGCAGTGACGGGAAAATTTGAAAGGGCAGGAAGGAAAACTTTTCTCGATCAAGCAAATTTTGGGCTAGTGTATGTGGTTATCATTCAGAAATTACATTAATTTTAAAAATCGAATGTTAAAAGCAAAAGGCAATTTTCAAACGACATTCGTCCATTCATCAAATGTACAAAGAATTGTCATACAACTTTTATTACGAATATTCTCATCTGAAAATCTATACATTTATGGCCAGCTTAACCACTTGCCGTCCGCCTGCTGTTTATAAACGGCAGGACGGTGGCACTGCAGGGGCGGGTTGCCGTTCATAAACGGCACCCGCCATTTCTAGCTGTGCGCGCTCCCTGGGAGCGTGCAGCACCGCAATCCGGTGCCCGCTGTGTCCTCCAGACACAGTGAAACACCGATCGTCAGACGGGACCTCTGTACAAGGTCCCGATCATGTGATCACTGATTGGCCAATCAGTGATCACATGCAAAGTAGTAAGCAAGATGTCACTTGTGACATCATTGCTTACTACGTGTGAAATCTGTGAATGATCACAGAGGTCACATGGGACAAGGCTATTCACAACAGCCTTGTACCATGTGACAAGCTATGACCAATCACAGCTCACTCAGTATTTCTCAATGGCTGCAAGAATGCAGACAGAGAGAAAGAGAAATGATTGCTTTTACATCCTATATGGGTGCAAAAGCAATCACTGTAAAAAAAAAAAAATCTTAATCACCCCCCACAAGTAGTGCAGTGTCACCATGGTGACACTGTACTGCTAGGGTGACAGTATGTAAAAAATAAAAAAAAACCATAAAGAATAATATAAAAAAATAAAATAAAAATGTAAAAAGATGTTTAAAAATTATAATTTTTGGTTATAAACAAATTTGGATTATTTTTTTTTTACTAAAAATATAACGGAATACATTTTGGCCAAGATTTATGATGAAAGATTATTTATTTGCAAAATTTTATAAAAAAAACACTTTTTTCAAAATTTTTGGATATTTTCATTTACATAGCAAAAAAAAATAAAAATCCCAGAGGTGAATAAATACCACCAAAATAAAGCTTTATCTGTCTCAAAACACTGGTAAAAATTTAATATGGGTACAGTGTTGCATGACCGCACAATTGTCATTCAAAGTGTGATAGCGCTGAAAGCTGAAAATTGCCCTGGACAGGAAGGGGGTGAAAGTGTCCGGACAGAAAGTGGTTAAGACTACCAGGATGATACCACGCAGGTAACGCTGACATTACCAGGGTGACACCACACAGGCAACTCTGAAACTACCAGGGTGACACCACACAAGTAACACTGACACCACCAAGGTGACAATGCACAAGTAAAACTGGCCATACACGTATAGTTTTTTTGTTCAAGAATTTCCATTTCAAAAATATCTGTTTGATCGTCTAATCATTAGTGGGGTCAAATTGATGTTCGTTTTTGACAGCGGTGACGGGAAAATTCGAAAAGGCAGGAAGGAAAACTTTTCTCGATCAAACAAATTTCAGGAATTACATTCATTTTAAAAATCGAATGTTAAAAGCAAAAGGCAATTTTCAAATGACATTCTTCCATTCAAATGTACAAAGAGTTTTCATACAACTTTTCTTATGAATGGCAGGTTTAAGACTACCATGGTGACTCCGCACAGGTAACACTGACATTACCAGGGTGACACCACACAGGTAACTCTGGGTGACACCACACAGGTAACTCCGATACTACCAGGGTGACACCACACAATTACTACTTACACCACTTTGGTGACATTGCACAATTAACACTGACATTAGTGGGGTAACATCTCATAGGTATCACTGCACTGTCGGAGATGACGCCACACCATTATTACACCACTTGGGTGACACTGTACAGTTAACACTGACATTACTAGAGTGACACCAGACAGTTAACACTCACGCTGCTGAGGTTACATCACACAGGTAACAAAAACACTACTGGGGTGACACCACACAATTATTACTTACACCACTTTAGTGACATTGCACAATTAACACTGACATTAGTGGGGTAACATCTCATAGGTAACACTGCACTGTCGGGGATGACGCCACACCGTTATTACACCACTTGGGTGACACCGTACAGTTAACACTGACATTACTAGAGTGACACCAGTTAACACTTACGCTGCTGGGGTTACATCACACAGGTAACACAAACACTACTGGGGTGACACCACACAATTATTACTTACACCACTTTAGTGACATTGCACAGTTAACACTGACATTACTGAGGTGACATCTTAGAGGTAACATTGCACTGTGGGGATGGCACCACGCAGTTATTGCACCACTTGGGTGACACCGTAGAGTTAACACTGACATTACTGGGGTGACATCCTACAGGTAACACTGACATCACCACTCTAGGAAAAGCACATCAATATTGCTGACTCTGCACTACCCTAAGTAGCTGTCAGTGTATGGAGTGTGTACTGTCTGTGTGCTCAGTCTGTGTAGTATGTATTTGTGCAGTGTATGTATAGGGTGTATGATACTTTGTATCCATGTACCTATACAGTGTCTGTGTAACTGTGTACAGAGTATGTATGTGTGTACAGTGTGTGTCTGTGTACATTCACTGATATACAATATAGTGTCCTCAGCTCACAATAATAATCATTCTGACTCAGTGGGAGGCACTGTATTGGCATTCAGGGTATTTCCCATCTTATCAGTGCCGGGCCAGAACGCCCGCTGCCATTTACTGCTCCCTGACATTTAAGCTGGGCTTCCCTCGGAGATCCCTGGACTCCTTTCCCTGTTTGGTGTCACCGGGCCAGTAAAATAAGGAGGTGATAACAGAGTGAGATAAATTAGCAGATTGCAGCTTATTCCATCAAGTGAACCTAAAGCCAAAACTTTCTATTAATTCTAATATAGTTGGAACTGGTTAGACCTCCTCTGCCAGTTTTTGTCTGTATCTTATTGGGGAAATTTCCATTCACTTCCTGTTCCAGAAACACAACAGGAAGTGAGAGGAAAAATCTCCTTAGTACAGGAAACCCCTTTTAGAAATCTGTCACCACAACAGGTGACTCCGTTGGAAGATGCCCTTCTATTCCTGTTATAGTGAGAAAAGCTAACATTTTGGTTTTCCCATCACTTCCCGCTCTACTGACAATAGTCACCAGTACAGATGTGGAGGGCAATCTTCTCTGCAGGGACACAGACAGCAATAAAATCCTGACAGATGGCTTCACTATTTTACCTAAAACTAAAATAAAGTTTTGGCTATCAATACACTTTCAGAGAAATTCTTGCCAAGTCAGCCATTCACAGCCCAACCCCATCCCAGCGTTGTGTATACAGACTGTGTCCTCTCATCCACAGATCCTGGCTCATCCACCAAAATAAAGAACTTCAAATGAAGGATGGATCCTGGCCCCCATATTGGATTTTCAGACTATGTGACCAACTTCAGCCCCAATGGCCAAGGCTCACAATTTCCGTCTCCAGCTTACGAACAGAATTCTATGGTCCAGAACGCAGAGATGTATCCTGGTAGGCATGGACCTCCAGGCATTGGATTTGATCCTACCCTATCTCATCCTACTAGCTTACCAGCATCCTATCACATGACCAGCATTTCAGCACCACATCACATGCCCATCAGACTGAAATCCCATCACATGACTGGCGCAACTGCCGGCCATCATATGTTTGGCACACCAGCACCCCATTACTTGAACACCACTCCAGCACCCCATCAAATGGCCGACATGCCAGAACCCCATCACATGATTAGCACACCAGTGCCCCATCATATGAGTGGTACATCAGCACCCCATCTCATGACCAGTACAACGGAGCCCCATTATCACATGACCAGCACAGCGGCTCTTCCACCTGCCTATGGATTCATAACAAACAATTATATAGAAGAGCAAGAGTCGTGGTATCCAGAGGAATTGCCTCCCACCTTGGACAGCTGCGACCCCACCACAGAGCCAGAGCTACAAAATCCAGCAAGCCTTGGAGGATTCAAAATCGGTTTTGAAAATTTTGGGGATTACTCTCATGTTGATCCTGCCATCCATTATCACCAGATTGACTGTTCCAGTGGTGCCTTTCTCACACCACACATTGGCAGTCGAACGCTGGTGAGAAGTCAGACTCTGAGAGAGGATGCCTGGCAGGGTAATGAGGGTGGACGACAGATGAGAAGATCCTCTATGTATGACATCTTACCCAGAGCTCCTAATTATTACCACCAATCTCAGGTGAGATGATGAATTATTGATAGCATCTCCCATTTTTATTACATTGCTTAAATAAAAGCTACAGTGTCATCTCAGTAAATACACAATATGAGTTGCTGAGTTTCCTGGTCCCCCTATAATTCTGCACAGCCAAGCAACACACATCTTCTTCCTCTACACTTGCACACTGGAGACAATAACCAGTCCTTAGGCTTGTTTTTGTAGTTTTATTAAAGGATATTGAACTTGGATGGGGTTGAGGGATACATGGGATGCCCAAAGAACTACAAAATGCTAGGACAATCCCCTTAACAACTATGTAAGTCTATGGACAAGCAGGAAAAATCTGTCTCCTCTCTGAGAACATCCAAAAGCTCTCAGGTGTACCTGCTCAGACCCCAGATGAATCTTCCTCTTCACCCAACTGCCTGAGGGTATTCTCAGGGCAAGGGGGCCCAAAAGATGAAGATTTAGAACAGTCCCGGATGAAGACCAGTTGGGTATTGCACTTGACCGCCCTCTCCCCTTATCTGGCCCAGGGGGTGTAGGAGTGCTCACTCTGTCTTTCCGTTTGCTTGGTGGGTTTGTGGCTGCCTTCAGGCCTTATGCTGGGATGGCTCCTTCCCTGCTTCACAGGTCATCCTCCCAAGGAGATGTTGAGACAGAGGAGATCCTCCATTCCAGAATCTTGCCTGCAGGTGGGCTCTTCTCCCTGGGACCCCCTACCAGGCACCTCACTCCAGCCTTCCTCTCAGTCCATCTTCCACCTGACACTGCCCTGACTCCCCCAGGCTCTGTGATACTTAAGGGTTACCTTGGTCAACATGCCCAGCCTCCTGCTAGGGGATTGGCCAAGGTCCCTCAAGCACACAGTTCTGAGCCACCTCCCCTTCTCCAGAAAGCTCTCAGGTTTCTGGAGAGGTGGGAGGGCTCAAGAAGCTCTGACCTTGAGAACCTCTCTAGCTTGTCCTGAGGTGAACTCCTGCCTCACTCACAGGCTGACTCATCCCAGGCTGCTACTCAGCCTGTGCCTAAAAAGAAAACAAGCCAGCCTATCTGACTAACCTAAAAAACCCACTCATTTTGGATATGAGTTCGCATTTTACTTTAGTGCAACCAGCATCTTTGCTAAACAACTAGATCAATATACACTTCTCATAGAGGCTGAATTGTGTCTGTTGAATCCTTTTCAATTACAAATTTGCACTGAGAGAACAATAGGGAAATGCAGTCAGTGGGAATCAGAGCCTGAATAGATTTAGCAGCCCCATGTACATCATTACATGATATACTCAGAGACAAGCTGTGTGAACTGTTATCACACATACATTAGATCAGTGTTTCTCAACCTTTTTTCAGTCAAGACACCCTTTAAAATCAAGGACAATGTCAAGGCACCCTCTAAAATTATGAACAGTCCTGAGACACCCTTTAAAATTATGGACAGTCTTGACGCTCCCCATTCTAAAATATAAAAAAACTGTTCTAATCCTTTATATAACGCAGCAACATCCATACATAGGACACCCAACATTAGAGGTGATTTATGCTTCCAAAGCAAATACACTTTTGCACACTGGTACTGACCAGGGGAGGAATGACAACTCATGGGGCCCCTGGGCAATAGGGGATCATGGGGCCCCTGTGCCCACACTCAAAGCACACCCAAAAAAGCCTATAAAAGGTACCAGGGGCATTTCATGGGGCCCCCTACTAACCCCGGGCCCTCGGGCAGTGCCCAAGTGCTCGAATGGACAGTCCGCCCCTGGTACTGACTAGTATTCCAATGTTTCTCTTTTCCCTCAGTTTTTCTCCAGCACTGAGCTAATGTGACCCCAGCACTGATAGAGAGGGGCGGGGGAGTATCAAACAAGTATGCTGTGCAGTCAATGAGACAATGAAAACCTGTGGCATGGTGTAATCAAAAGATAGGCATGTTCCACCAGTTGGCCTGTATATAATTTCTGGGCAATTTTTAGACAATTGCCAAGGCATCCCTAAAGAAACCTCAAGGCACCCTGCTTGCATTAGACTGTTTACATTTACACAAGCCCCTAAAGTATACAGGAATTAAGTGGGGAAGGGTTAAGACACCTGCTTTGAGACCTTTTTGTTCCTCCATAAAACTTTCCCTTCACTTCCTGTCTCAGAGACACAACAAGAAGTTGAAGAAATTATTTTCAATGTGAAGGAAAGTTCCCTTTAAAGCAAACCATACATGGATTGAAATTTGGACGAATCACCAGGGATTCGAAATTTTGATCCATGAATGGGGACAGCGGATGTACAGAAGTTAATCTTCCGATCCACTTCTGTACAACCATTCTGTCTGATAAATGCCATTAGATCAGCCCCGCTGGCTATAGTCGGCAGCTCTGATCAGTGCATTCTGACAGTGGAGAAGTCTCCCCACCATCAGATCACTAGATTAGCAGGAGTGATTCCTCCATCCCCTTCGGATCAGTTTTTTTAGTTTAACCTGCTGGTGAATGAAAACAAAACTAAATCACTCAGGGGCTTCTTTAGTTGTTTCTGTAATAGGTGTCTCCAATGGAAGATTTAGCCCCCTATTTCTGTTCTAGTGAGAACTATAACATTTTGGATCTCACTTCCGATGACCGGTCTCAATAACCCCAGGACAAAAAGTGAGGATGAATCTCCACCCCCTTCACCACTCCATCCAAAATGAAAAAAAAAAGACCATGTGCTTTCAGGCATCAACAGGCATCGAAAGTGTACTGAGACTTGTAGGAAATTGTGATTGAACAGTTAGAAATGCTGATCCAATCACAGTTGATTTTCCTTGGTGAACCAGTACTGGTGGTGTCCACTGTACAATGTGTCAAGGTTGGCGATACACTGATCGAAATGCAGCTGGTTCAGCAGGGACTGGCTGAATTTCAGTCAGTGTGCAGTTGTCCCTGCATGGCAGAAGTCAGTCTTTTGAAAGATATCTGTTGAAGGGACACATTTACTTGGTATGTAGTTAAAAATGTTGCCAAAATTATTTGTGATATTTAGCCAATCGGCTGAACCCGTTGATTAGTGTATTCTGACGGCAGGTGCAGATGTCAGATTTGAATGATCCGGCAGGTTGAATTCTTCCATCCACTTTGTTTTTGTGGATGGAGAAAACTGTTAGTTCTATTTTGTTCAGCCCTGTGTATGGCCAGATTAAAACCTCAGTGGAAACCAATGTACCTACCTACAATGTACATTGTCCTACATGTCCAACTTCCTCCTAGTGTAGGTGAACACCTTAAACCAGGTGATGAATATTATCTTCTGACAACCTTAGGCCTCATTCACATGGGCATTGAAGCCTGTACAGCATGAATGATCTGATTTACTTACACGTCTGGAGCCTCCTGGATCTGCATGCAGGCAGCCTATGCTAGTGAATGAAGACTCAGAGTCTCTATAGACACAGCCAGACATCCAATTTAGACAGGTATGCGGGGCGCAAATATGCCCTTTGTCTGCTTGCGGCCACGCAGCCAGCCTTGTGTGCATATCAAACTTGCATGTGTGGTTGTGAAGTCACTGTGTCTTCGTTCACTAACATAGGCTGCCTGCACACAAATGCCTTATTTTATGCTGCACGAGCCTCAGCGCCTGTGTGAATAGAGCCTATACAAGTGAAACAATCTGAAATCATGCGTGATTAAATCTGTATTCCCCATCAGACTGCTGAGCGAATAATTTGTATCAGATTTATGTGATGACCATTATTGAGGGATTTACTGATCATTCAATTCATTTCACTTCAGATAACCGACTGGAAAATTCAAATCCTGGAAACGTCCTCCAATAGAAATACAGCATTCACTGCATTCTGTGAGACTGTAAAACTGTATGTAGATGAGAACTTCACCTATTTATATTATATTTTTTCCACAAAATCACTGTATTATCCCTCTGTGATAGTATTATTTAATTATCACTGTATGAATGTTCTATGTACAGCATTTTGGAATATGTCAGAGCTATATAAATGTATTATAATAGTGTGTGACTGTGGTGGGGCATTAGAGTATAAGCTCCTCCAGTGCATAAAATGTGACTGGCTCACTATTATTAGATATTAGATACTCTGATAATGCCATATTGTTGTTCCTTGCAGTATTGGGGACTCACACTTAGGTCACTTGTATTATTTTCCCTTTCTTAGCATAAGAAGCAAATTCAGTGCTGCAGACGCAGTTTCAAATTCTGGCAGATTGTGGAGTGTTGCCATTCCCTTCCCGGATGAGGTGGAAACTTCTGAGGTGGAAATTTCTGTCTATGTGGACAATCTCCAGATTCCCCTCCAGCTTCTTCAGAGAGGTCAGTAATCTGATGGGGATGATGTTTATAGATCATTACTAAAGAAGAAAAGATGGGCAATCCATCACATCATAAAACCTGGAAAACCTGGTCTTCAGTGATTCCCAGTGCAAGGCTCATTAACCTTCTTAGACTAGCCAAGGGCTGTGTGAGGGCTGAGGCCTCATCTTTCACAGGCTGGTGATAAGTGGAAAGGCTGTCATAGAGATCTGTGAAGGATCTGAGGATATCCTGGGCAGCTCTTTCCCTTAATTATCTATGGCTTGCTTCACATAAGGGCTCAGACCCCACACAGCTGTTCCCTGTATTCTGAAGTAATTAACCAGTGAGCTGTCAGTCATCAGAATTCTTCCCCCTTCACCAATGAATGATAGGACAATGGAATATTAATTGTGTGAATTTTCTCTTCCAGATACAGTTCGGGTAGAAGAACTCAGTTCTGATATTCTCCATACGTTGCACAAATCTGTCTCTTCTCTGTACCCGTCTCTACATGGGCCAGATTTCATTCCTCTGACTCATCATTACCTGGACCAGAATCCAGCATCTAATTTGCAACCCCCATCACAGAGCCTGTACCCATCCCTGGACTTCTCTCTGCTACAGACACAAGAGTCTCTGTCATACTCACTGGAATCCAAAATTAAAGTTGGTTTTCTTCGGATCTGCGGCCGGGATGAGTATCTGCAGAGGTAAGGTTCTGCCAATACTCACACCTTCCTCTATAAAGATACACTATATTGCCAAAAGTATTGGTACACCCCTCCAAATCATTGGATTCAGGTGTTCCAATCACTTCCATGGCCACAGGTGTATAAAATCAAGCACCTAGGCATGCAGCCTGCTTCTACAAACATTTATGAAAGAATGGGTCGCTCTCAGGAGCTCAGTGAATTCAAGTGTGGTACCGTGATAGGTTGCCACCTGTGCAATAAGTCCATCCGTGAAATTTCTTTCTACTAAATATTCCACTGTTAACTGTTAGTGGTATTATAACAAAGTGGAAGCAACTGGGAACAACATCAACTCAGCCACCAAGTGGTAGGCCACATAAAATGACAGAGTGGGGTCAGCACATGCTGAAGCTCACAGTGCACAGAAGTCACCAACTGTCTGCAGAGTCAGTAGCTAAAGACCTCCAAATTTTCATGTGGCCTTCAGAGTAGCACAACAACAGTGCATAGAGAGCTTCATGGAATGGGTTTCCATGGCTGAGCAGCTGCATCCAAGCCATACCTCACCAAGTGCAATGCAAAGCATCGGATGGAGTGGTGTAAAGCACGCTACCATTGGACTCTAGAGCAGTGGAGATGTGTTCTTTGGAGTGGCCAATCACGCTTCTCTGTCTGGCAATCCAATGTATGTGTCTAGATTTGACAGTTGCCAGGAGAACGGTACTTGCCATTGTGCCAAGTGTAAAGTTTGGTGGAGAGGGGATTATGGTGTGGGGTTGTTTTTCAGGAGTTGGGCTTGACCTTCTAGTTCCAGTAAAGGGAACTCTTAAAACATCAGCATACCAAGACATTTTGGACAATTTCATGCTCCCAACTTTGTGGGAACAGTTTGGGGATGGCCCCTTCCTGTTCCAACATGACTGCACACCAGTGCACAAAGCAAGGTCCATAAAGACATGGATGCGCGAGTTTGGGGTGGAGGAACTTGACTGGCCTGTACAAAGTCCTGACCTCTACCTGATAGAACACCTTTGGGATGAATTAAAGCGGAGACTGTGAGCCAGGCCTTCTCTTTCGACATCAGTGCCTGACCTCACAAATGCGCTTCTGGAAGAATGGTCAAACATTCCCATAGACACACTCCTAAACCTTGTGGACAGCCTTCCCAGAAGAGTTGAAGCTGTTATAGCTGCAAAGGGGGGGGGCAACTGAATATTGAACCCTACGGACTAAGACTGAGTTGCCATTAAAGTTCATGTGCGTGTAAAAGCAGGTGTCTCAATACTTTTGGCAATATAATGTAGTGTCAGCCACCAGGGTAAAGCAGATATTTTGCTTGTGTGGGTTGGATGGTTTCCCAAAGACAAAATTGTGAGCCTTTTTTCGTTCACTGGTTTGAAAGAGAAAAAAAAAACACACTGGGTTATTTACCAAGACTGGAGAATGGAAAATCTGGTTCAGCTCTGCATAGAAACCAATCAGCTTCCAGTTTTTAGTGTCAAAGCTTATTTGAACAAGCTGACATTAGAAGCTGATTGGCTACCATGCACAGCTGCACCAGATTCAGAGTGCACCAGTTTTAGTAAATCTCCTCCACAGATTCCTGCATTAACACAAGCGATGTGGATGCAGGAATCTCCCCCAGTGTGCTATTGTATTCTGACAGTAGGAACTCCCCCCCCCTGTCAAAATGCACTGATCTGCACTGCAGCCATTGGCTGCACCAGCTGATCGTATGCTGAATTTCCAAATTTCCAGCAGGACTATTTGACAGTAACCAGTCTAACAATCGGCTGAATGTGATTGTCAAGAACTGATAAAAAAAAATCAAAGAGATGTTTCTAGCACAGGCTCAGAAAGTATACTCCTAATGCCCCTATAAGGTGTTCTGTGCATCCTGGGATTAAGGCAGCCCACAGATAAGTCCGTTTTTTTCATTCATCCATCAACGGACGGGAGAATCCTCCCCGCTGAAGCGGGGAAACTTCCCTGTCGTCAGAATACACTGATCAGTGTTGCAGACTATAACATGCAGTGCCGATCAAGGGAAAATCTGACAGGGCAGTTGTACAGAAGTTGGTCGGTAGACTGCCTTCCCTTTTTGGTCAACCAGGCTGCTTGCCCAGATAAAGGCCTAGTGTGGATTTTGAGGGGGACCCCATGGCATTTTTTTGTTTCCTTATTTTTTTGGGTGTGCGCCCTCTCATAATCCGTACCAGACCTCTATTGCTAAACCATAATGGGCACATGCCCTGAAGAAAAAAAAAAAAAAACTACCAAACCCTTATCTTGATAAGGAGAAGGTGCTTTGGCCTTGCATTTAGAATCGCTCCTGGCTAATTCTCTGCTGTGTAGATAAACTTTGACCTGCTTTTTGTCGTGCTAGTGTTCAAATACCATCAAATGTAGGATAGACTGTAAAGCAGGCCATAGACGTGGGGAAAATCGGCAGTTTTGTTTTTTTCTTAAAAGTTGTAAATCGGTCATTCAAATGGCCAACGTTGCCACTAATTTAAAAAAAAAGTTGGCGGGTTTTAGTCCTGTCTACGGCCGTGAGTTAATGTAATAGCGGTGTCCCTGCATAGAGACCCGCTATTATATTTGACAGAAGAAATAGATTATGCAGAAGAAGAGAAACAACATTGTATCTATTTGCACTTGAATAGAAACATCTGTATCCGAAATGCATACAAATAGATACAATGTTGCAACTTTTTTTCTTCTCCGTCTTCTTCTGCAAAATCTATTTCATCTTCTCCTCTTTTCTTCTATTCTCTTCTTGATATTCTATTTCTTCTTCTCCTGCAAAATCTATTTCTTCTATTTCTTCTTTTTCTTCATAGTCAATTTATTGTCAAATCGGCCAGAAGAACGGCCGATTTGACTATAAATTACATCGAAAATCGGCCGATCTAACAAATCGTCCCAGGATTTTCCAGCTTGGACGATTTTCAAAATCTCTTAAAATTAAGAAAAACAGCCAACATTTTTCCCCACTAACGGTACGAATATCGGCCGATTTTTTAGTCGCCCGATAATTCGGCAAGAAAATCGGAAATCTATGGCCGCCTTAAACTTCTCAATGTCTTGGACAACTAAATTTACAAAGAATGCCAAGCTGGTGTTTATGGAAACTGGAGGAAATGATGCAGAGGAATATTTAAATTTTGTTTGTTGCATTGCAAGTGTACTTTGGACCTCCTCTATATCATCTGTGTTTCCTTCCTCCTAAAATACCATCCAATGTAAAAAACATTGGTATTCCTTCCTAGTCAGTTGACCCCCGTAATTAACTGCACCCTCTGAATGGGCATATTGTTTTTTGAAGTGTAACACTTATGTGCAAAAGGATGGATGGCTTTAGGGACTCAAATTTATCCATTTTTCCTTGAGGACAAAAGTACTGTGTTTTCATATTTGGATAGACGTTGTCAAGATAAATTATTTGATCCTGAATGTTAATTTGGTTTGTATAAAAATGATCTAGCTTTGTGTTTTTGGGTTGTGTTGAATTTCCAGTTAGGGGTGTAGGGGGAAGAGGTCCCTGGAGGGGGAAAGATACTTGCTGTCCACAAGGTTTTGGTGTCGATATTCAGTGCAAAGTTGTGCTATGTGATGTTTGTAAACCACAGGATGAGACCACCTCTCCTATTATATTAAGGTGGTATGCGACACCCTGTAACAGGCTAGATGTGCAAATATTATTATTATCTTTACTTGCCTTTGTTTAGGAGATTTCACGGCTTTAAACCTGAAATAAACAACCTTGCAAACGAGAGCTCCAATTTATATATTTATTAGTGAGAATACAGCTGTATGAGAGCACCTATGCCCTGCCTATCAGGTGCTCTGATTAAGTTGATTACAGTTCACATTTTTATAGGGTTTCCTTAGCACATGCTACACCCCTTAGGCTACGTTCACACTAGTGTTGTGTGCAGGCAGCAAAGAGGCATTTGGGAAGTGTTTTTACCGCTTCCCAAACGCCTCGGACAATTCTGCACATTGCAGCACATGGTGCTGTTCTAACGGGAGCGTTAGCGTAGCGTTGCGGCAAAACGGACGCCTCTGGTTGAGTCAGGAGGTGTTGAAGCCTCCTATTCTAGTCTATGGTGCCGCTCTGCCCGGCCGGTGTTTGCGGCGCGGTTGTGACGCGGTTGCGGGGCGTTTGCGGAGCGGTAACACCATTTAAACTTCATTATAGGCGTTTGTGGGGCGTTTTTAACTATAGGCGCTATAGGGGCATTTGGCAAGCGTTGGTAAAACAGTCAAGTGTGAACGAGCCCTTATTGCATATCAGTTCACAACACTCATGATGTATAGTGGACCATTCTGCAACACCCAATGGTGCACAGTGGACCAACACATGTCAAATGTAGCTGAATACACAAAAACAACTGAACACCATATATATTATATATGTTTTAGAATAAAAGTGCATATATCTATATACGCCTAGTACTAATAGCCATTTCTAATGCAATAGACCTTACTCTAAGGGCTCGTTCACACTTGACTGTTTTTCCAACCCTTGCCAAATGCCCCTATAGCGTTTGACAAGCCTTGGTCCGGCGTTTGCGGAGCGTTTTTAACGTGGCGATTGCTAGGCGTTTGGCAAGTGTTAAAAACACCCCACAAACGCCTATAAGCGGCACCATAGACTTGAATAGGAGGCTTCAACTCCTCCTGACGCTAACGCTCCCGCGTGAACAGCACCATGTGCTGAAATGTGCAGAATTTTCCCAGACGTTTGGGAAATGGTAAAAACGCTTCCCAAATGCCTGTCTGCTGCTTGCAAACAAGGCTAGTGTGAACGTAGCCTAAGACACTCATATATATATTAACATAATTGAACACTCTTATTACTGTTATTTCATTATAATGTATTGTTATGATGTAGGATATAGTAAGGATCACTTTTGTCCCTATACACCTTCACGTGCAATAAATCACTGTTAGTTTATGTTTTTCTGAATGTTGTGGTTAGTGCCTGTTCCAGAATGTGTCTGATGATGTTTACCACCACCACAGTTGTTTGTTTTTATTGTTTTCATTCCTCCTTCTGTTTTTGGGTAAATAGTGTCTTTGTGCACCAGTAAGGGGAAATTCCAGTTCTGATGTAACCAATAAGTTATCTGTACATTGTGAACTGTTACCTTGAACAAGGTGACTGATGATTCAAATCACAAAAATGTCCAAATGTATCTCCTCATCTGTATGCTCTTCTTTGCGAATATGCAACACAATTTTTATGAATCAGTTTCCTTTTTTCTTAACATTTTTAAAGTCCTAATTAACAGTTTCCGCATATGGATTGAACTCATTTACTAACTTAACAAAAATTTACATTTTTTTCTTATGTTTGGCTTCAATTTGCTGTGTTCTCTCATGAGGATATTCAGCTAGGAGAGATAATTTGTTTTGGTACATGCTTCCAAATTAGTCTCTCACTCTTATTTAAAAGTGTAAACTGTTAGAGAGATACGGTTAAATAGGGCTTTAAAGTGTTACTAAACCCACAACAGTAAAATCAGTCTGTATATGCAGTAAAGCATGCTTGTTATACTCACTGTGGAACCTAAGGGGTTAATCCACATTGTGTAAAAAGGCTGTTTGATCCTGTCTGCTCTGATCTTCCCCTTCTTCTACTGTCCCCAGTCCATCTGCTGATAGAACAGAACCTCGGGGGCAAGCTGGACATGCTCAGTTTGGTGTGTATTGCTTGAGAGTTTGACTTTTCTTGGGAGGGTGCATGTGATCAGCATAGGACCAATCAGCACTGTCCAGACAGAGGGTCAGGGATCCTTCAGACTCATAAGACAGTCAGAGGAGAATGAAAACTCCTACAAGCTTTAAGCAGTGCTCAGCCAAACACTGAAAGAAAGCACAAGACTGCTCTAACTGCTGATAATAAAAGGTATTTAGCAGTTTATATTTACTAAAATAATTGCATTTCCATGTTCTGTGTACTGTGGGAGATCAGATATAGTGAATGCAGGGTCCTGGGTTTAGCCATGCATGTATGGATTTCCCTTGATCAGCCCATGGGCTTGATGAGAGAAATCAATTTTTAATTTTATTAATTTAACTGTTGTGGTACTCCCATAGAAGCCACCAAATTTTGTATGTCCCTGGGTCTTTTCCCGTCTTCTGCCCCACAGCCAGGCACAGAATCACAGTCACTCTTTTGCTCAATAAACGGTCTGGGGAATGTTCTTTTTGCAGTTTTTTTTGGAGTAACTGGGATAGGGTTGAGGGAACTGAGTGGGATACACCAAAAAATAGGACTATGTACAGGTTGAGGACAGTAAACTCCTTTCTGAAAAACTGATGTCCTTGCAGTACCTGTGGACTTGACTTTGTAGTAGAAGCAGTTAAAAACAGATTTCTTTATTTACCCTAGGTTCACACCTAAGCGTTTTGCATTTTGCAGAAATGCACTACAGTCCATTTAACATGATTTCCTATTGGACATGTTCACACCCCCGCGTTTTCACCCGGTGCATTTTTTGGAAAGGGTTAGGGACTTTTTTACACACAAAAAGTTGCATTTTTGGTTTTATAGACTTCAATGAAAATACTGAAGAAAATCATGCAGTGCAGTTTTGCTGGTTTTTTCACGCGTTTTTGATGCATTCTGCATTTTAATCTGCCTAGCAACATGAAAATAAATAAATAAAACCACAAAATGCATCAAAAACGCGTCAAAAATGTATGTGCAAAAAAAACACAAAACGGACCACAAAAAGCACTGCAGAAACAAATCAAACGCAAACTGCATAGGTGTGAACCTAGCCTAAGAGCAACCAGAGTAGAGTTCCCTGACAAAGAAGTTGATAAACTAAGCTCTTCAAGACACCCGTCCTTTGATCAAACACACCGCTGACTCTCTAGAATAAGAGGGGTGGTGGCAGTCCAAAAATCTCTAAGATCTCTCAGCAGTATGTACTCACAAATGGGAAATTTGGTTGCCTTCTTCCAACAACCATGTGACACCTTTCTTCCTTGATACCAGAGAAGATCTTCAGATGACAGCCCCTCAGTCAGCTCTCTGTAGCTTCAGCATCCAGGCCCTCAGATTGCCCACCTGAGGCCTCGTGAACAGCAAGCATGTGGCAGCACTGCCCAGAGGGCAGCAAGCCCTCCAGGCTGGAATTCCCCTTAGCAAGCAAAGTCCCAGAAACCCTGTGTCTCAGAGGATTTATACAGACCCCCAGCAGCCTTCAAGGCCACCCTCCCTGGGATTCGGCAGGGCTGTATAAACATTCATACTGCTATTTGCATTGCTCCACACCAATGTTTCTGAGGATTCTACGAGTCTATGGAAAATAGAGGAAACAATTACACCAGCAGCAACTGTAACATTGACCAGACCAAACTAATCATATGCAGATGCACTGATTACAGTGAGGCAAGATACATTTACTTAGCAAACAAAAATAAAGCTCCAATCTACCTAATCTCCAAGCACCTATCTAGGAGGGTGCTACATATCTATTTTTTTATTACACGTATTTAGAGGTTCCTCAGTTATTCTAAACAGCATGGATGGATGCATCTGATTGGACAATTTTCAACCTGGCTCCTCCAACATACGCCAATTGAAAAAATTAAATTTTGTTGAGCCAGGTGGTGCCAATAGTGCCGCCTACAGCTTGAATTTTGGCCAATTCAGAAGCAACTGGCCAATATTAGAGTGGTGCATGGGTAGCTTTAATTCCAAATACAATGATTCATTACAATTTTTGGCACACATGTTGTGCATCCTTTTTAACAAAGGCACACGATGTTGTTTATGTAGCAAATGTGCACATCACAAATGCACTAAAAAAGACAGAACAACAATAGTTTATGGGGCCCAGCAATTGACTTAAATAGAGCCTTAAACCCAGGACCCTGCATTCACTATATCTTGTCTCCCACAGTACACAAAACATGGAAGTGCAATTATTTTAGTAAATATAAACTTCTAAATACCTTTTCTCATCAGATGTTAGAGTAGTATTGTGACTTCTATCAGTGCCCAGCTGAAAACTTGATAAAGCTTGTAGGAGGAATTTAGCTCTAGGAGGAACCCCTGACCTCTGTCTGGACAGTGCTGATTGGCCCTGTGCTGATCACATGCATTCTCCCAAGAAAAAAAATAACCTCTCTAGCAATACACACCAAAATGACCATGTGCAGAGTGACTCCACACAATATGTTTTATCAAGAGACAAGAGGGGGACACTGGAAGAAGGGAAGGATCAGAGAAGTCAGGTTCAATTGCACAATGCAGAGGATTAACCCCTTAGGTTCCACAGTGAGTATAACAAGCATGCTTTACTGCATATACAGACTGATTTTACTGTTGTGGGTTTAGTAACACTTTAACTCCTTCACGCTGGTGCCTCCCGGCCCTTTAAAGGGCTTCTGACGTTGGGAGATGGGGTGGGGTTTAGGGTCATGTGACTGTTGTGATTGGCTGTCCCATGATCGGAAAGGTCCCAATCGCAAGGAGAGATCAGGACCTTCACGTGGGACGCCGACACATGTGCTGGGAGTGCGCAGGGTGCGCTCTCTCAGCACGTTTGTTTACAAATGGTGCACAAATATGCGGCCGCTCAGCGTTAAGACCCATCTGCCAAGAGGCCGTATATTTGCATACGGTCAATGCGAAGAGGTTAAGCTAGGTTCCCAGGTGCTGTGTTGCAGTGCATTAGATCACACACTTATCTGCGTTAACATGCTTTGCGTTAGGCACTTGCACACACATCAGTGGCCCAGAAATCAGACCTTCACCTGTTTAACAGTGCACTCCACCAGAACACATGTTAGTGGGTTGTCACATGTTCAACTGTGGTTTAGAATGAATGGTACCACATCACACTATTGCAAGTAGCGCGCAGTTCTGCCAGTTGCAGTAACGTCTATGGTAATGTGCATTTTGCCGCTAAGCAATAATATGAACAGGGTCTTATGGATAGAACATCCCACATTGCACCTTTTTTATAGGTACTGAATAAGTGTATTCGGGAGAGATTCTTTCATGTAGGCTTAACAAATATGGCTGTGTGTCCTATACAAAACACTGAACAAAATGATCTTATGAGGTGCTGATACAAGATGTTTCATCTGCTTTGTGCTTCAAATAGAGCTCAATTTGTGGAACACTTTACACAGTGCAGTCTATACAATTGAAGGAAAGGATCTGTACATCTATGTGTCGACCTCCCTTTTTGCAGCCTGCAAAAAAGAACCTTTTTTTAGAACCTTTGTTAACTTAAAGTGCAGAAGGGACATATACAATACCCTTTGGGTTAAATTAACATGCACTTTATTTTGCTTGCAATGGTCCAGGAGTCTACATTTGTATATATATTTTTGCATGTTTACTTCCAGAATAGTTTTTAGATAAATAGCAATAAGGATTTTCTGGGGAATTCAGTAAAGCCTTAACAACACTTTTCTGGAAGTAGTTGCACCCAATTCAGGCAGGCATTTGCACCAGTTTTGGAAACATTGCAGTCGTGGACAAATTCAAGCAGTTCTTACTTCTGCCACTTTAAGAACCTACCTCTATGACTGCAACAGTTTTTAGAGAGTTACCAAAGTTTGCCAATTAGGAAACTGGCGGTAATTAAGGTCACCTTTGAGCTGGCATACAGAGAGAAGCCATGTTTGGAGAGGGGGCATGTTTGTGCTGGGAAATTCTCAAGAATGCGACAGTTTTCTGCACATGGCTATGAGGAGGTGCAATATGGGGAGGTGCTTCGGCAGTGATTACACAGTGTCTGTTTGCAGTAAACATAACTTGTATTGAAGGCAAAGTTCAATGATACAAACAGCCAGCAGGAAGGCACCCAACTGGGAACACTCACAGGTTTTAAAAGCAACATGTAATGGAGCAGATCTCAGATGTGCAGACAGTGTCTGTCTCAGAAGGCGGAATGTGAGCCTTTGGCAATCTGTGCCCAAATGGGAGGATTCCAGGAACGATGGCGTGTCCCTATCCCTTCTTTGCTCATATGGAACTTTAACCTACTGCTATTCACTTTCCCTGCAAGACGGGTGACCTGTCCCTATACTGTCCACTCAAAAAATGCATGGCAAGCTTGGGAGCTAGGGTCTTAAATAGGCTCTGCCTGATCCAAGATAGCTGCCAGGGTCACATGGGTTGGCAGCATTC
This sequence comes from Staurois parvus, assembly GCF_062004578.1. NCBI lineage: Eukaryota > Metazoa > Chordata > Amphibia > Anura > Ranidae > Staurois > Staurois parvus. The sequence continues at coordinate 789,218 of NW_028318265.1, forward strand.
AAATGGATTGCTTCCCCAGTGATCCAGGAAACAGACTTGACTTGACCTCTCCCTCTTCAATGCCCCTGTGGTTGAGCGCCACCAGCAAGTGGAGAAAATAGACTGCTCCTGCCTATTCATTTCTATCCTCAGCCCTATTCAACTGTTGGCCAGGATATACCCTATTCCAAAACTGAATGTAAACAAAGGGGTCAAGAATACCGGCGATGTCTTTGCCCAAATATGGCAATACCTCTATTTGAGAAATAACTGGAGCCACTGGTGGGCGCAGCCTGATGAGGAACTGAGAGGCTAGTTCCCCATCAGGTCCCAGTATGTTTAATTGACAGTGGATGGAAGTGGGCATATTTGAAAGCCACTGGTGGACTAAAGCCTCATTCACACCAGGAGATGCATCCATGCACTCTTTTTTTTTTTGCATGTTCCTGCATGTTACGTTTTAGGGCAGCGCATTAATTTTATTGCAAAATGAGTTTGCAGACATTCTTGCACTGAACCTGGTGTGCAGAAAGCCTGAAAAGTGGATCTGTCCATTTCTGCGTGCTGTCATTCAACAGCATTGCAGACCTGATGGTGAACTTGTCTCTGAGGCCCCATCCACCTCACATAAAAAATTATTTTGCCTGTCTGTGAGACACCCTTTATGAATACCCTCACTATATTTTAGGGCTTATTCACACCAGGGATGATGCCCAAAGCAGTCGCATTGCGAGAACTATTTGCCCTTTGTCCTATTATTTCAGTTCACACCAAAGTGCTGCAGTGCATATGAATTACATTAATTTGGGGTAAAAAAAGAAAGAAAAAGAAAAACAGGAGAGCAATTGCAGTACAGCATTGTACAGGTGAAACTCGAAAAAATTAAATATTGTGCAAAAGTTCATTTATTTCAGTAATGCAACTTAAAAGCTGAAACTAATATATGAGATAGACTCAATACATGCAAAGCAAGATAGTTCAAGCTGTGATTTGTCATAATTGTGATGATTATGGCTTACAGCTCATGAAAACCCCAAATCCACAATCTCAGAAAATTAGAATATTACATGCAATCAATAAAACAAGGATTGTACATAGAACAATATCGGACCTCTGAAAAGTATAAGCATGCATATGTACTCAGTACTTGGTTTGGGCCCCTTTTGCAGAAATTCCTGTCTCAATGCGGCGTGGCATGGAAGCTATCAGCCTGTGGCACTGCTGAGGTGTTATGGAAGACCAGGATGCTTCAATAGCGGCCTTCAGCTCTTCTGCATTGTTCGGTCTCATGTCTCTCATCTTTCTCTTGGCAATGCCCCATAGATTCTCTATGGGGTTCAGGTCAGGCGAGTTTTCTGGCCAATCAAGCACAGTAATCCCACGGTCATTGAACCAGGTTTTGGTGCTTTTGGCAATGTGGGCAGGTGCTAAGTCCTGCTGGAAAATGAAGTCATCATCCCCATAAAGCTCATCTGCGGAAGGAAGCATGAAGTGCTCCAAAATCTCCTGGTAGACGGCTGCGTTGACCCTGGACTTAATGAAGCACAGTGGACCAACACCAGCAGATGACATGGCTCCCCAAATCAACACAGACTGTGGAAACATCACACTGGACTTCAAGCATCTTGCAGTGTGTGCCTCTCCATTCTTCCTCCATACTCTGGGTCCTTGGTTTCCAAATGAGATGCAAAAGTTGCTCTCATGAGAAAAGAGGACTTTGGACCACTGAGCAACAGACCAGGTCTGTTTTTCTTTAGCCCAGATAAGACGCTTCTGATGTTGTTTGTTGTTCAGGAGCGGCTTGACAAGAGGAATACGACATTTGAAGCCCATGTCCAGGATCCTTCTGTGTGCGGTGGCTCTTGATGCACTGACTCCAGTGACTCCTCAGTCACTGGAGTCACCTCCTCAGTCACTGGAGTCAGTCACCTCAGTCACTGGAGGAGTCCAGTGACTCCTCAGTCCACTCCTTGTGAAAGTCCCCAACACTTTTGAATGGCCTTTTCCTGACAATCCTCTCCAGGCTGCGGTCATCCCTGCTGCTTGTGCACCTTTTTCTTCCACACATTTCCCTTGCACATAACTTTCTATTAATGTGCTTTGATACAGCACTTTAGGAACATCCAACTTCTTTTGCAATTACCTTTTGAGGCTTTCCCTCCTCATGGAGGGTGTCAATGATGGTTTTCTGCACAACTGTCAGGTCAGCAGTCTTTCCCATGATTGTGATTCCAACTGAACCAGACTGAGAGACCATTTAAAGGCTCAGGAACCCTTGGCAGGTGTTATGGCTTAATTAGCCGATTAGAGTGGGACACTTTGAGCCGAGAATATTGCACCTTTTCACAATATTCTCATTTTCTGAGATTGTGGATTTGGGGTTTTCATGAGCTGTAAGCCATAATCATCACAGTTATGACAAATCACAGCTTGAACTATCTTGCTTTGCATGTAATGAGTCTATCTCATATATTAGTTTCACCTTTTAAATTGCATTACTGAAATAAATGAACTTTTGCACGATATTCAAATTTTTTGAGTTTCACCTGTATGTGTTGATGTGAACAAACCCTTACTAACATTGTACTTGGGTATCTTAAAACCCTATTTAACTTTATCTGGTTTCATTTTATTTTGCAGGAGTTCTTAGTACAGGCTAGTTGATGTATAATTTACAGGGGTAATAGAAAAGGTGATTATTGCTATTGTACAGTTATATACAGCGTATATGAGTGCATTTACCACTGGCACCCAGCTCTTCTATCTCCTTCATTTAACATTCTGGGATTAGCCCAATGGAGGGGAAAGGTTCACTCCTCTGGGAGGAGAGGATTCAAAGCTATGCAGGGAAGGAATCACTACTCTGGATGGAGAGGAGCCACTGCTATGGAAGGGGATGTAAATCTCAGTAAGGGTTATTACTAAAACTGGAAAGTGCAAAATCAGGTGCATCTCTGCACAGAAACCAATCAGCTTCCAGGTTTTATTGCCAAAGCTTAATTGAGCAAGCTGAAGTTAGAAGCTGATTGGCTACCATGCACAGCTGCACCAGATTCTGAGTGCACTAGTTTTAGTAAATCTACCCCTATGTGTCCATGCACACATAGGGGTTGATTTACTAAAGGCAAATAGGCTGTGCATTGAAAGTGAAGATGCTCTAGATCTGAGGGGGACATGCAAGGAAAAAAAAAACCCAGCATTTTTGCATGCACATGATTGGATGAAAGAAATCAGCAGAGCTTTGCCGCATTTTAGAGCTTCCTCCCAGATATAAAGCAACTGCACCTGCAGGGCACTGCCTAGCTACCTTTAATAAATCCACCCCATCGGCTTTTAGAGGAAGTTAGATGCAGCAGCATTTAGAGGCAGTCAAATGTTCTCTCCTGAATGCAGAAGAATCGCATTCAGGAGAGGAAATTGTGGACCTAAAAAATGCCAAACGCGGCCAATTGCGTCTAAGCACTAGGCACATTTCGTGCTTGGGTATTTATTGATTTCAGTGGGCAGAATAAATTTAAATTCTGATCAGTGAAATAAATAAACACCCAAATGCGAAATGTGCCTCAATGCATCTAAACCCATTTGAAAAAAAACAGGTGTGTTAGGTGTGTTTTTAGCACTGATTTTCTCCTGTCAGAGCATTTACAATAAATCAGTTTGCATGGGGCCTTAATGGCTGTGTGTCATTTGTTAGTAACTTGGATGCACAGATTTCGTTATGCTCCATCACGCACCTCTAATGCCTGTCCCCCTAACACTTTGACAGAATATTTATTAGTAAATATTCCGACAGAAATGACAGACTGGATTACCTGTTCTGCCTAACATTCATTTCAGTTGAGGGATATCCAGAGAATATGTGCTATCCTGAAACGTGGCGCATCGACTGAGGGTGAAAATAATCACTATAAGAAACAGATCAATCAGGCAAGCTGGAAATTATTTATCGATTCCCCATTGTTCTGTTCTTATCGCACAGGTGTATGACAAATTATATTAAACCGATCCCCTGACAGCAGTATGGGACCTCTCCATTGGATGTCTGTATGGGTGAAATGAGATTTGATGAGCTGTATGAATCACAGACAAATTAATGTAATATCATTTGCTTGATGTGGTGAAGTGCATAACTGACATTCCCCAGCAGGTGGAGCTCCTGATCCACAAATCATTTTCTGTCTTGTGTGACTACTGAGAGTGTCAGCTCTTCCCCACCACCATCAATCAGCAATGAGATTTTCTACATCTGGATACCAGGACTGTCAAGCTGCTGCTGTAGAAATACCAGTCCCAGCATTCCCTTCACTCATGCAAACCCAGTCCTATAGGAAAAAAAGGCAGAGATACATTCTATACTACCCATGTTGTCTTCCTATAATAAACAACAAGTCCTATCATTGACTTCACCAATGAGTTTACCCCCTCCAAGGTTCTTCCTATAAAAGTCAAAGCATTCCTATCACCAGTGGTGACACCTGACCAGTCTTAGGCTTCATTAACACAGCCGTTATGTATGCATATGCACCTTTATACGTTTACATGCATCTATGCACAATATTTTATTGATCATTATGCAGGAACTCCTATAAAACAGGTGTGCAATAACATCAATAAAATATTTATAGCCATGTGAATTAAGCCATAGGAATTGGGAAAGAAATACATTTTATACCCCAAGACCACAAGTGTTAGCATTCCCTTTACTTATGGGTGACACCTGGGCAGTCTTTTAGGAAGAGGGGTAAAAAAAATATATTCTCTACCCACTTCTCTTTCTGGGTTTTTCCTATAAGAACTACAAATCTCAGCATTCCCTTCACCTTAAGTGACATCTGACCAGGAAGAGGTGCAGAAATACATTTCATTCTTCTCCTCCCCCGAGGTTCTTTTTATAGTTGGCACCCAGTACAAACAGATCTTAAAAGTGCTCATAACTGTGAATCCTCCCATGTGTTCAGACTGGGGACTTTCTGTGTGTCTTGGGGGAGGGAAGTCCCTACAGATGATGAACATTACACAACACTATAAGGATTCAACACAGGAGATGACATCGCTGTAATTTACATTTTTAGTGTTGGAATCGGTTCTGTTGTGGCAGATGTGAGTTTCATGGAAGTTTTTGGTATTTTGCAAATATAAATGTTTTTCCGTTTCAGGAAGAGTCTCTGAAGTCTTTTTTCTCCTCTTGCAGTGAATTCAGCTTGCGGAGTCATCCAAGCCTGTGGAGAATGTCCCGTATTGAGCTCCAGTTCCATTATGGGGTGCATGTCCCTTCGCCGCTCGCCCGATCTGTGAGTCCCATCATCCACAGTACAATATTGTTTGACCTATCAGAATTCACTTTACTGAAGTCAGAGCAGGGCAGAACAGATTTTGATTGGTTGTTCTGCACAGTGCTGGGAGTCATGGAATTCCTTCTTTCCCTTTCAGCTGCAGACGAATACAGATCATGAAATATTGCAGCATCTTTCAGTGGCCCATCCACTACTGAAATACAGTCTGATTGGTCAAATTGTAAAAATGGCAAAACTGAGAACATTTCTATCAAAAAGTGAAATAACCAATTACATTATTTAATGGAAAGCTCCTCCTTCAACTTCCCTCCACTGTAAACGGTGTCTGGTTTAGAGTGGAGTCAATGATCTGGAAAATGGTGATGAAATCGGTAGGTAATCTGTCGTACCCCCCCTCATTATCTTCTTATATCTTATAGATTGAGGATGATCAGAAACATCTGGAGCTCAGTGACCGACAGGATCATCACCAGTACTGGATGGATCTTAGGTGAGCAGCCAATCACAGCTGACTACGAAGCGTTGTATAAAATGTGACACTCCATTGACTCTGCCCCTCTCAGGAATTAGGCAGCCCATAGATGATTTGATTTTCTTTGTTCGATTTCCCCAGCTCTATTGTGTTCTGCCACCCTGGGGGTGGGAGAGGGGGGAGTGGGAGCAGGAAGCCTTTCTGGCCTGCAGAACAAAATTATTGCTGCTAACGACGATAGCCACAGGCAGTAATCGAATGGATTAACATGGGTTCAGTCAGCCTGCCCATACAGTTAGGTCCATATATATTTGAACAAAGGCACAATTGTAGTTTTTTCAGGTATTTACCAAAACATATTCAAGCTATAGTTATATAATGGATATGGGCTGAAATTGCACACTCTCAGGTTTAATTTCAGGGTATGTACATCCAAATTGGAGGAAGGGTTTAGGAATTATAGCTCTTAAGCATAGCCATCCCCCCTTTTTCAAGGGACCAAAAGTAATTGGACAATTGAGTCAAAATCTGTTTCATGGCCAGGTGTGGGCTACTCCTTTGTTATTTCTTCATCAATTAAGCAGGTAAAAGGTCTGGAGTTGATTCTAAGTGTGGTATTTGCATTTGGAATCTATTGCTGTGAACCTACATCATGCGTTCAAAGGAGCTGTCCATGCAAGTGAAACAGGCCATTGTAAGGCTTCAAAAACAAAACAAATCCATCAGAGAGATAGCAGCAACATTAAGAGTGGCCAAATCAACAGTTTGGTACATTCTGAGGAAAGAACGCACTGGTGAGCTCAGCAACATAAAAAGTCATGGATATCCATGGAAGACAACAGTGGTGGATGATAGCAGGATCCTCTCTATGGTAAAGTAAAACCCATTCACAACATCAAGACAAGTGGAGGACACTCTCCAGGAGGTGGGTGTATCATTGTCAAAGTCTACAATCAAGAGAAGACTTCACAAGAGCAAATAAAGGGGGTTCACCACAAGGTGCAAACCATTCATAAGCCTGAAGAATAAAAAATCCAGATTAGACTTTGACAAAAAACATCTAAAAAAGCCAGACCAGTTCTGGAAAAGCATTCTTTGGACAGATGAAACTAAGATTAATCTGTACCAGAATGACAGGAAGAAAAAAGTGTGGAGAAGGCTTGGAACAGCTCATGATCCAAAGCACACAATGTCATCTGTAAAACATGGTGGAGGCAGTGTGATGGCATGGGCATGCATGGCTTCCAGTGGCACTGCGTCATTGGTGTTTATTGATGATGTGACAGAAGACAGAAGCAGCCGGATGAATTCTGCAGTGTTTAGACATATAATGCCAGCACAGATTTAGCCAAATGCAGCAAAGGTGATTGGACAGTGCTTCACAGTACAGATGAACAATGATACAAAACACAATGCAAAAGCAACCCAGGAGCTTTTGAATGAAAAGAAGTGGAATATTCTGCAATGGCCGAGTCAATCACCTGATCTCAACCCAATTGAGCAGAACCACAAACAAAGAACAACTGAAGACAGCTGCAGTTAGAGCCTGGCAAAGCATCAGAAAGGAGGAAACCCAGTCTTTGGTAATGTCCATGGGTTCCAGACTTCAGGCAGTCATTGTCAGTAAAGGATTCTCAACAAAATATAAAAAATGAACATTTTATTTATGGTTATATCCAATTGTCCAATTACTTTTGGTCTCTTGAGAGCTGTAATTCTCTATGGTCTCTTAAAAGCTGTAATTTTTAAACCCTTACTCCAATTTGGATGTACATACCCTCAAATTAAACCTGAGAGTGTGCACTTACAGCCCATATCCATTATAGAACCATAGCTTGAATATGTTTTGGTAAATACCTGCAAAAATCTAAAATTGTGCCTGTGTCCAAATATACTGTATATGGACCTAACTGTACCTGAATCGAATCTCGGCCAGTCCCCTCTGAACCGGCCAATTTTCAATCCAGATATAGCTGGCATAAGAGTAATTATATAAATGTGACTATACACTTTGGTTTATTATAGTCTGGAGTGCAGAAAGGTTGGTCCACAGTTAATTCTATTGTCATCCTTGTCCTTATTGAACAGATTTCTGCTCACTTCTTGTTCCATTTGAGACCTCTCACCAGGTAAAAAACTCTCCCTAGCAAGCAAAAAATGGGTTGATCTCACCTTCTGTACTTCACCCAAAACAAAAACAAAGGATAGAATTTGGCTGTAACCTCCCTGGCGGTATTCCCGAGTGTAGCTCGGGGTAAAGTTTCAGTACCACAAGTGGTAACCCCAAGCCACACTCGGGAATACCATGCGGCGCTGCTCTGCGATCCCTCAATCACTTACCTTGTCCTGCGCTACCGCGATGTCTCTCCTGCAGTGTCCCTGGCAATGTAATCCGGTGGATGCTGGCATCTGTCATCTGGGTTCCGTCCCCTGCTAGCGTCAGGACGTACGTGGGGAATTTGAAAATGACAAAAAGTTACATTCACTAAAATCACTAAAATCACATAGTAAAACATTACTGTATCAAACCATTTCACATACATTTTGTCCCGAGTGCTTTGTCCTGTGCCCTGCCTGCATTTTTACTGTTCTTTCTGCCTGGAAACTGAGAAAAGTCCATGGCATCCAAAAAGCGTCCCTTTAGGTCAAAAGCGGTTTTAGACCAGCTAGAGAACAGCGATAGTAAATCAGAACCACTTGCAGAATTGAGTGATAATGATTCGTGGGGAAATTCGTCATCAGACACTGAAAACAATTTTGCAACTTTGCTCAGTGATGTGCGAACTTGGCGCTATATTTCAAATTTCAGTGTTTTTGGTTTGATTATATTATTGAATTAAATTTATTATTATTATATTATTATTTTTCATGATTATTTATTAAATTATAATTTATGATTTCGTGTTTCAAGTTTTAGCCTACCCGGGATATTTACTAGACTCTTGTTCGGACAGATTTCAGTGAGTTATTCCTAAAAATTACAGCCTACAATAAAAAAACAACATATTTCCATGCAAAATAATGGTACCGCTTTGAGTACAGAAATATGGACATAATCAGACCGCTAGGGAGGTTAATAGAAAATAAATTAGAGTGATGCTTTGTAAGAGAACCAAATGAGGATCCAGAATCCCCCTTCCACCATTCCCAAGGGAGGACTGACACACCAACAGGACATGGTTAAAGAGAACCCTGGTCTTTTCCATCGTTCTTAAGCACATATATGAATGTGATCAGCTTAATGTGAGTTCATATAAAGCTGTGTATGTATATTATGTGTACTGATATATGTGGATGGGACAGCCATATTTACATACACGGCTTTGCTTTCTGCTTAGTAGAGCTGTACAGCTGCAAGTTTACCAAACAGGGTCTGTCTGAATGAAAATAATGGAATCTCTAATGACCTGAAACAGCCACAATGCCTCTGATAGCTGGGAACTGCTTGGACTTTTCTCCAAATATTAATGTGATTTAGTGACAGTGAGCCATCATGATTTGTTGGGATTTATTAGAATAGTAATGACGAGTCCGCCTAAAAGTAAATGATACATAGCGTCCATAATTGTTTATAGTGCCCTCTGTTCTGAGTGACTCACTCTTCCCAGGTACCATTGTCAAGGTATCTAACCAAAGCAAATGTTGTTCATTGATAAGATCATATGAACGGGATGGTTGGTCGGATTTAGGATTTGTCCAAACTGGCAGCTGCCTGCGGTCTCCAAGTTCTGCTGCAACCTTTTCCCATACTGTCTCATTGAGGTTAAAGTATCTTCTTCCCTTCCAGAAAGAGACTCTGCAGTGCCATCTGCCAATATGAAGAGAGTGTGTTACAATTCCTCAATGACCAGGTGAGAACATCCCCACCAAATCCAACCCCACCCCCCAATCCCCACCAAATCACCTCCACAACCTCTCTACTACCCCACCTTCCCATCTATGATATGGTATTATTTCTGCTCATCCTTGACTGATGACCATTCTGCTCACATATTTTTCAGCATGCTGGCATTGAAGGTCTTCTGGGAGGCGTGAAAGAAATCTGTAGCCTTCTCCGCTCAGTGGAAACCAAAGAGATCAGTGACAGCGTTCAGAGTGTGCGCGCTGCCTGTTACCAGCCAAATCAGGTGTGTGCACTGTGGGGGCTGACCCAGGCATGTCAAGCAATGCAGTCCATGGATAAGAAACGTTTCCAAAGGCCTGTGCTTGTTCTCAGCATAAAGTGCCCAGCCAGGAAAAGGATAATACAATCTGATTTACCAAATCTAGTATGAGGGCCTATTTACACATGTGCATAGATACCAACTGTCCCAGATTTGCCAGGACAGTCCCACACCTTACACTGTAGTCCAGATGATGCTGTGTCCTGGGATCACGATATCACACTTATTTGAGTAACACACACAGTAAATCAATAAAGCACTCTTTACAGTGTTTAGGGTCATGAGTGGGTAGTCCCTTGATAATTAGAGAGGTACAGACACATTTGGCCATTAAGTATATCACCATAACATCTGATTCTCATTGCGATTTTCATTATGTATCCGTTCAGTCAGCATCCCTGACAAACAACTTCTAAGATAAAACCAATTACAAGATAAATCATGGATAGAGTCTATTATTTTATAAAAGTGCCACCACAGTGACTCAGTAGATATGTAGGATATACTTCTTACAGCTGCACGCTGATTGCACTTTAGTTCTCCTCTCCCACTATATCACTAATTAAAGAGGACCAGTCAGAAAAGAAATATGAGAGCTGCCATTGCCACCCTGTGTACACATGTCATCATGCACCACACACACTGTGTAAATGCATGTTTTATCACATGCATAGAATGCTCTGTGATTGGGTGATTTACATTCATCTGCCAACTAACACAGATGCTAGAAGCTGGGAGCACAGAGTGCCGTCTATGCGCTGTGAGAATGTGCTGGCTTCTATCTTCGATGCAGAATCCCAGGCATTGAATGTTGAATATTAATGGTTCCCCCGCAGGCAATTTTCCCGGGACCGGAGCCCAGGCTGAGCTGCGTTTCCCGTAGTTCATGGCCGGTTCAGACTGTTCTCCAGGCAGGGGACTCCACTGATTCTCAGCTTTTCTTGTGAAGTATTGGATCTGATCACATGATAAATTGTCTCTGGGGATCTCACATCAGACAGTACTGACAATGTGTTTTTTAGGTGGCAGATACAGCATGGGATTAGTGTGACAGTGTCCTCAGTGCCCCTGTCCTATATGACTTGGGGTCCTCCCTAATTATTCTTCATCACCAAGCGCATTACACACACTGTGACCGTATTGGTTGCACTGTAACAGTTACCCTGCTGTACAGTCCATGTGGGGATCATCTGCAATTGAAACACAATGCTAAGAGCATATTATACTGTTTGCAGCAATCTGGACTTACCAATCAGACTTCACCTTTTAACAGCACAAGATTAATGAGCTCTGAGCATCTAATTTACTAATGAGATGTCAAGGAAGTGCCTTTGAGATTATAGTGTGTACAGGGATTGACATTAAAGTGTACCTGTCAGTACCTTTAAAAGTCTGCAAGAATAAATCCCTGACACATTACAATACACAGCAACAGTATGATTTTTAGAAAATCTCCACTTTTTCTTACAAAAAAAGCCTGTCTACCTTGAGCTCCACTCATTAGTGTTTTTGTCTAGGCTACGATAATGCTATCAACCTACTGCAGTCAGACAGAAGCATTTCCTCAGTCTCCCACCAAAAATATGATGCAGTAGGAGCTAAACTGTGTCAGACATTTGTGAGCACAGCCAAAAACTGCACAGGCACCAGGATTTACATGATGGTATCATCTATGTCCAGGCAGTAGATGGTGACTCTGGATAATGGCTGAACAATGATGTCACCATCCTTCTACATAGAAACATGAAAAATATCACTAAATGTGTAGCTGTTTTGTACATGTTTTCTTTATTCCTAAAAAAAAAGTTTAGGAATATTTTTTAAGGAAGGTGATCATGAAATATTGCATGAGTATTTGTGTTTTCTCACCAATGCAGTAGGAGGTGCTCTTGGCTCCCCTTTGTGTTTTCTAGGCTCTTATTAGCTGTTCTGTTTATAATGTAGCACTCTCTAGTGTGCTACTAGAATAATGTAGGCACATCTATTGTGTATGACTCATGGTAACTGTGTGAGTCTGTGATTAAGGTCGGGTTACTGCAGGTCAAGCTGGATGGCTTAACAAGTTGGAATTCTATTGCCTCCACCAGGTCCTGGAGGACCACTGGAACCTTCCAGAAACCAGTAGGCGGTAGAGGTGGAGACGTAATTTGCATGTTTATGGGAGTCTAACCAATCCCGGTTTGGAGGCCCTGGTAGAGTGGTGGACCAGCCCATAAATATGGAATAGTCAGGCTGGCTGGGGAGTGGGGTGGAAGACAGAGTGCTGAGGAGACTGTCTGTGGCCTGGGAGGGGTCCCCTAGGTCTAGGGAAGGCTGGCCTCGGGCTGGCTCAGGAGGATCCATTCAGAAGTACAGCATGAACAGGATCAAGGCCTGGGAACAAGGAGGACAGAGTGAGTACATCAGCACCCCCAGGGATTCACAAGGGGAGAGACTGCCACATGTAGAAAGCTTTCACAGGACAGCGTAATCCTTTATCCTTGTCCTGGGAGATCTTCAGAGCAGCCAGGAGGGTTGGTAGTGTCTGCAGGCTGTGGAGCTGGGAGGAATTCTACAGGGGAGAGGAGACATCTCTGCATGTAGTTTACAAGTTCAGCGATTTTCACAGGAGGAGCTGCAAGTCACTCACCCATAAGGGGCTGTTGCTACTGATCCACAAAGACTGATGGCTTTCAAGGAAAAGAGTCCAGGATCTGTTTTTGTAAATAGGAAGGAAGTTGTCCCTGTGCATTGATTAAGTCAAGTTGGGCATCCCATAATCCCTATTACCCCATCCAAGTTATTTTCCCCTAATAAAATTACAAAAGCCAAGCTCATGGACTGTTCACTGACTGTGGATGAAAGTGTGGAAAATGTGTGTTGCCTGGCTGTGCAAAGCTTAGGGGTACCTAGAAACACAGCAGCCCTCACGAAGGTAGCGCTACTATAAAATAATGCAAAAAAAATTACACCCACAAGCTCACAATGTCCTTTCAATCAGAGCCAGGGGCCCTGAAGGTGCACACTGTTTGCTAGAGAATCTGCAGTTATCTGTGTATATAGTGTCATGGCCGCCCGTGTTGTGTTTAGATTTTATGAAAATAGAAAGGTATTGGTATAAAATAGCAGTTTAATATCTTATACACTGCAAACAAAAATGCAATGAGCAACCCCCCCCCCTGTCCCCAGGCTAGATCTAGTGATCAGCGATGTGAGGAGATCTTGGAATAATGACCTGAGCGCTGAACTGAAGAGCGGGATTGAAATGCCCCTGCAGGGTACAAACACCATAATGCTGTTAGTATCAGGTGTAATTATGAAATATGACAACACATCTGTCATAGATCTCTTATAAATCACAATGATTCTTTTCTCTCTGCAGATCTGGACTATGTCAACGCAGGTGAAGAGTAAGTGACAACAGTTCCTTTTACTGCCATTAGGACTATGTTTCCTCATCTGTGACATCTGACAGCCAAAACTGACCTATTGCTTGAACAAACGCAGAAAAGATGCTTTCATTTCACACTAGCCGCTGGCTGATGAGTGCAGCTAAGTAAATGTAAAGATTTAGGGACAGTTCACACCACAAAAACGCACTCCGGATGCATTCCAGATACGTTTTGTGCTTATAGTTCACACCACACTCTGTTTCGGTGCAGTTTTGAAGCAGTTTGCTATGTTCCAGCACAGTTCTGTGCAGAAAAAATGCAGCATGTTCTACTTTTTTTTCTGCAATGGGAACTGACTGCACTGGTGTGCAAATTGTGCATACATTTTTTATGCAGAAAAAAAGCGCACTGTGCTGCATCTAATGTGAACTAGACCTTACAGAACACAAAATTCCCTTTAAGATTACAGTGAACGATGTGTTCGAAGAGAGCAGCTGGCTGTTAATGGGAAATACTGTCATAAGGAGGCTGGCCATGCTGAGCTATCCCTTTTGCCTGGCTGTTTTGCTAGTCTGATGGATTCAATGCTTTCTGAGTCACTGACCAAAAAAAAAAAGTTGGGTGAACTTTCACTTGTTTCCAGTAGAAGCAAGGCAATCTGCATTTTCTGAAGGCCAGCAACAGCAACCCACATATTTCCTTCATGAAAGATACACTTTAGAATGATGTTTTGCACTTACGGACAGATAATGACTGTGTGGGGGAAAGAGGAGGGTAAAGCAATGCAATGCAATAAGAGAAATTGTAAAAATATAAGATTTATCAATAGAAAGAAGGGAGGAGCAGGAACTCAAACCAACCAGTCAGAATTAATCCTTAGCACCTGTTTCTAGTATAGTAAAATGTGATTGGTGCATAGCGCTAGAAAGGGATTCTCAGCCTCCAGTAACATCTCATTTGTATTATTATATTTTTTATTTATTTTATTATATTATCTCTGTTATTATATTTTCCTTCTCTGTTCTTACATTGTCTCCTACTGTAATATTCACTCTTGTTCTTTTTCCTTGGGCTGGAGAGGGGAGATCTCCTTTTATTCTGTATGTATTCCCAGATTACCCAGCTGTCATGTCTCTCCTCCAGCCCCAGCACAGGACGCAGTGACCGCAGTCTCCCTCGCCATCTCCCGTCTCATCAATATCTACAGCCGCAGTTTCTGGACAGATTTCCAGGCAGGATCCCCCGATGAGCTGAAGTGGACAGTGGGGACACAAGATCACCTGAAATTCCACCTGTATGCTGTGCACAACCTACCTGTTAACTGGGCAACCAGGTCAGAACTCCACCATTATCTGCCATCCCTCTGAGCACACTTACTGGTGGAGAGGGAATATACAGAGTCTGTGTGAATTTAATATGGTTAAGACATGGACAAAATAATCATATTTTTATTAGTTTAGTTTAGTAAATGTTAAATAACATTTTATACTGTGCATATCCAACATACAATATTGTATACTGTTTATAACAAACATACAACAACATTTATACACTGTGCATATCAAACATGCAACAACATTGTATACTGTTTATAACAAACATACAAAAACATTGTGAATATCAAACATACAACAATATGATATACTGTGGCTATCATGTGGATATACACCAATGTTGCATACTTTGCATATCAAAGATATTGCCTACTGTGCACTGTAAACTGTCCATAACAAACATAAAACAACATTGTACACTATCAAACATATAACAACACTGTGTAATGTGCATATCAAACATGCAACTTGTATACTATGTATATCAAATGTTTAACAACATTGTATGCTGTGCATGTCAAATATACATTTTATACTGTACATATCAAACAAACAAAAACATTATATAATGTGCATATCAAACATTCAACAACATTGAATACTGTGTATATTAAACATACAACACTGTGTATATCAAACATAAAAGATTATACAGCATGCATGTCAAACTTGCAACAACATTGTATACTGTGTATAAAAAATATACAACAGCATTGTATACTGTACATATCAAATATACAACATTGTATACTATGCGTATAAAATATACAACAGCATTTTATACTGTACATATCAAATATACAGTACAACAACATTGTATACTGTACCTACCAAACATACAACAACATTGTACACTGAGCATATCCAACATCCAACATTGTATATTGTGCATATCAAACATACAACAATGCTGTATACCATGCAAAATAAAATACAACACCGTACACTGTGCATATTAAACATACTGTATACATTGTATACTGTACATATCAAATATAAAGTACAACAACATTGTATACTGTACCTACCAAATATACAACAACATTGTACACTGAGCATATCCAACATCCAACATTGTATATTGTGCATATCAAACATACATCAATACCATATACCGTGCAAAAAAAAAAAAATACAACAATGTACACTGTGCACACCAAACATACTGTATACATAGTATACTGTACATATCAATGTTATTTTGTTTGATATGCACAGTATATAATGTTGTATGTTTGATATAAATATACAATGTTGTGGTATGTTTTGATATGCACAGTATACAATATTGTTTTTTGTTTGATATGCACAGTACACATTTTTTTTGTTTCATATGCACACTATACAGTATATTGTCATTAAGTTTGATATGTAAAGTATACAATGTTGTTTAGTTTGATATGCACAGTATACAATGTTGGTGTATGTTTGATGTGCATAGTGTAGTGTTGTTTCATTGAAACATAGTGGTATGAAATATTTCATAAAGTTTGCACTTGATTAATTTCATTGCTGGTTTTTTTGGCACTTGCATGATAGCAGCTGCTATTTAATACACTGTATATGGTAGTGCACATTTAATTTCATTTTGTTTTGTTAGTCAATTTATAATGAAATATTGCAGATAGATATAGTTATTATTTTCATCCAGCAGGTGTATCTTTTAAATCCATTTAACATTTACTGGGCTAATACTAACTGCTTTTCTGAAAAAAGGCTCTAGTTTACAGAACTGAATAGCTGCATAATCAGAGAGATGACTCTCCTCCCCCATCCTCCCTGAAAAAGGCCCATGGGGGACAGTCCAACAATCTCCACCTGTAAATGAAATTTAATTTCCTATAGAATTGGTGGGGTATGAGAGAGTGTGTAGATGGTGCATTGAGGTGTTACATGTAGTCACAGCGCTCCACCATTTATAATAATAATAATAATAATGCTGCAAGCTTTTCTTTTCTAGAAGTCACAATAGTCACAACATAATTTTCCAGGAAATTCCAGGAGTCTCCCATAAAACATATTAGAACTACCAGCCACGTCATCTAAATAAAGTCATTAAAAGGGTATGGAAAGTCTAGACCCTGCAGAGTGGCATAGACTGGCACAAGAAGCCACAAAATCATTTATAACTACTTCCTCCCTAATAGAGGCTAATTACAAAGTACTAATGAGACGTACATGGTCCTCTCTGGGGGTGCCCTAAGGTCTGCAGATTTTGGATCTGTACCAATAACTTTATCTATTCCCTTACAGGGACTAATTTGACTAAGTCCCTGCGACAGGCACTGCTTGAACACACTGTTGGGGAAGCCCCAAGACCCACCCAACGCCTAATAGCCTTAATTTTTACAGCAGCTTGAATAACAATTGAAAGATCCTGGAAGTCTCTTGCGATATTTTTTGACCTTTAAAGAATAAATTGTCCTGGATAATGTTAAACGAACACCTCTCTGCCATTCTGCAGCATAAGTTGCCCCGATTTGAAAAAACCTGGGACCCCTGGATCACCTACCTGACAGGAACTGCCTCGTCCAATTTAAGGCAAACCTCTTAGTGCCATGGGGAGAGTTGGTTGTTTCTTTTTCTTCTCTTCTTCCCTTATTTCTTACTTCTTTCCTCCTTTGTCCTCTTCTCTTCTTTCCATTTATTAAACCTTTTGATTGCTCAGGGAGAGAAGGGGGACCGCTGGTTGGCCGCCATGGGTCCCACTCCCCACCTGCGGGCTGTGTATGCAAACATAAAGAGCAGCTAATATGATCAACTAATGGCTGGGGAGACCCCTTGTCTTAGCTGAGAGCAATCACCGGTAATGTAGCTCCTCCTTGGAGGATACATTCTTTATTCTCAGCCACAGCCACAGCCTAAAATTACTCTATACCAGTACCTTGGTGATCAATACTGTATGTCATCAACGCCACCATCTACCGGTACTTTTCATTACTGTATTGAACGGTTTTACATTTGTATTGTTTATAACCTTAATAAAAATGATTGAAATGAAGAAAAGGGTATAAAAGCCAAACCTTTTTAGGTTTGGATTGGGAGCATTAGATCCAGATTTTTATTGCTGTCTTTGTCTGCATTGGAAATACTCACCCTCTATGACCATTATGGTGTCACCGAGAAAGAAAGTGAGGGGAAATCCAAAATCTATAATACAGTCGTCACCGGAAAAGGGAACAGCTGATCTGGTAACAGTTGTATAAGAGGGGAATTCCCATCATTTTTATAAGATTTATGCTTACTTCATGTTCTGTTGCTGGGACAGGAAAGGAAGGAAAATTTCTCTATTGGGGTGCAAAAAAAAAACTGGCAGAGGTTTTAACTCTTCACCACTCTATCCAGAATTAAAAAACAAAATACACTTTAAGGGGACCTGCAATCACCAGTAACAATGCCCCCCCTCCATACAAAATTACATTACGGATCTAATGTTCCCATTAAAGCGCTGTCAGTGCAGATTGTGCCCCAGTTCTGCCTCGGTACATCTTATATAACGGCCCCCTGGGGCCCCGTCTATGAGAACAACACTCAGAGAGCTCATTAACTATTTAAGAGAGAAATTACTAAGACAAACAGAACTCCTCCCAGAGACATGATTCGTCTCATGATGGAGATTCTTATGGAGATTTGTGTGGAGTAATAAAACCAGCACAATGTAGATATGAACCTGAACTGAATGACATTTAGTTTGCTCTGTGCATGGTGTGTTATAAACAATTGTCTTTTTATAAATATAAAGCCTTTGTTTTAACCCAGTTTCATTCTTTGTTAAATCTCAGTAAAGATGATCTCCTGCAGCTTCTTTGCAGCCACTACTTGTCTACATGCACTCCAGTGGTATATCTCAGGACGGGTTTAGTAATGTTTGATGAAAATGGCCACTTGTAGTCTTCATTGGAAGCCTGTGTGATAGGGTGGCAACACAGGAGAAAGAACATTTGGGAGACAGGGACATAGCATTGTCACCCTATAACAGGAAGTACCTGAATGAGGACCTTGATGGCAGGATTATTTTAAAGAAAGTTGTGAATTTAAAAAGGATTGAAAATGACTTGAAATTACGTTAACATGTTAAAGCTTGTGTGAGATTTTACTGATTGGATTCACGTATACTGGAACTTTGGCAAGTGTATATGAATTGCAGTGTATGTAGTTGTATGAAGTCACATAATGACATTATTGGTTGGTGTGTTGTGAGTTGCATGTTTGGAAGGAGTCACTCTTTATCATCTAACATTTGTCTTCTTTTTCCAGTCAGGATTCCATCTTCTATATCTCATGTTCAGTGACATATAGCGGGAGGAAAATCTGCCCTGAGATCAGATCTCGGAATGTGAAGGCCACACAATCACTCTTCTCTAGACTTCTATGGGATGAAGTGTAAGCTCTGTTGTCCAGTCCTTTCTTTTGCTTCACTTAGCTGCAGTATTTACTTACATTTGAATTTTGGCTGGTTTAGTAGGGACTGGCCAGATTTCGATCCATGTATGGTCACTGTGGTTGAACAGAAGTCGATCTACTGATGCCTTGTTGGAAAATTTCCAATCAATCAGCACTGCAGGCTATCTGTGTATTTTGATGGCAGGGGAGCCTCCCCACTGTCAGAATACAAAGACATAGCAGGCAGAATTCCCCCATCCACCTTGAATGTGTGGATGGGGGAATCAGGTCAGTTTTTTTGTTCAACTTCCTGGTTGAATGAAAAAAATACTGACTTATCTATGACCAGCCTTAAGCTGACCATAGTTACAATCTGATTGTACAATCTGCTTTATATCTTTGCTGTAGTGCAGGGGCCTGTCTGAACAGATGTAAGATTGATAGCTACAATTATTTTGTTTTTATAAATCTAATAGAGATTGCACAGTTGGATTGTAACATGTATGGCCAGCTTTAGGGAGCCAATCCACAATTGGAGCTGCTATACAGGAATAGATATATGGTGCCTCCCAGAAGATCTGTACAATAAATCATTACCACTCTTCTATAGTGCTATATAGGAGGATGTTGATATTTCTGTACATTGTGTGCCATTGCCCCACCTCTTCACATCACCTGCCCATCCTGAGCACCTTGCATTTTGAAATCACTTCCCTGTCCCATCTATTAATTAACAGAGCAACCATTGCCACTGAAAGCACAATGATGGATCTAGCCAATGGCAGCCGTCGGTGGTGACAGGTTGTGTTTGTGTTTTGTGTTCCAGGATGACGTTCCCGCTCCTGCTGGCAGCTCTGCCATATGAGACAATGTTGGTGCTGAGATTGTACGCGGTGACTGACGCTCGCAGCTCCTTCCTGGCCTGGTCCTGTCTGCCCCTCTACTCCACCAAGTGAGTTCTCTGTGTATACCTCTGTAAGAGTGGAGCTCTGCCTTAATCACAAACCTTGGACTTATCTGAACAGCTTCATCCCAGTGGACATCAGAGCAGCCGTTGCCGCTCGTCCATTACAGTCCATCGATCCACTTGTTTTCTCTATTTGTTTATAATTAGGATGTAAATTGGGGAGATCAATCACTCAGTGCTATCCCGTGATGTGTGTGAGCGTAGTTCCCTGACACACAGTGATTGGATGCCTGTAGGTAAGAAGACAGAGGTGACCCCGGACGGGGAGTTCTTCTGTTTAATTGGAAAGCGCTTACTGCCAGTCCAGAGATGGAGACTTAAAGAAGGACTCCACTCAGAGCACATAACATGAGTTCAGCTCCTCTTAGGCCATGAACAGTCAAGAACACAGAGAAAAATTAAAATGATTACAACTGTGTGGCAACTGCTCCCTCTTAGCATGCCATAGCTGAGCATCCCTGCTTATATGATGCACCTGGAGAGCCCCCTGTTCTGCACTGAGCAATGAAGGCTGTATTTATAATGATTGACAATTGACCAATTGGATTCATTTCAGGTGGCCAATTTTTACTCAGACTTGATCAGATTCCTGACACACATCAATCTTTGGTGATCATTTATTGATGGAGGCATTCAGTTAGTACAGTCAGTTATGTAAGATATAATTCTCTGCTGGAGTAAGGTGTGCTGTCTGTGCAGAGTGTTTGTCGGGGTGTCAGGCACTGGGCAAGATCTCAGAAAGGATACCAGAATGGATTTAGTTCTTTTAATGGTTTTTAACATTTAAAGAAGAGCTCCACTCTCATGGAAAATCTACATCCTTAGTCAGGGTGGGAGTTGGTGACCTGAGCCCAGGTATTGCTGTACATCTCTCCAGGGTGACCAGTGCTGGATGATGGCTCTCTGTTTTCCCCATCTGACCTCCATTTACTCCTCCAGACAAATGGCTCAGGGATCTCTGCTGATCAATATGATCTCTCACGCCGAACCGCCAGCCGCCATCACCCCAGGAGCCTTTGATGTCACCCTGCCCACACTTGTCACCATACAGGTCAGTAATCTGACCCACAGCGTATTATATTATATGGTATTATATTTTGTTATGTTACATTACATTACGCATATGAGGCTTGTCATTGGCTCCAGATCCCTCCTACAATGTCTGTGGGGGGAATTGGCTATTAAAATGTAAAATCAAAAGGACACAAAAAACTATCAAATACAAAGAATACTAAATAATATAAACTATTTAAATACACTCAGAAAAAAACATATCCTCACTCTGTAAATAAAGAGTTCTAAAAAATATATACATTTATTTACATTAAATTGATAATAAGATTACCATTTTTGGAGAAATCTGTAATTATGCAACAAAAACAGTTTAGCCAAAGTGACTCAACTCATCCTTAATAAGTATAGAAATTAGCAGCGAGTAGCTTTATAACTAGGTAGAGCTGTCGGAAATATTAAATTCCCGGGAAAGGAGTAGAATATCCATCTACTTTTACTCTATCAATTACCACATATGAGCCCTGCAATACACTCTATCCATCTACTATATATAAGCCATATATACATATATGTATGTATATATATATATATATATATATATATATACACCCCATAATTATCTATATCCATCTACTATACATGAGCCCCATAATATTCTCTGTCCTTCTACTAAGGACCTCATAATATTCTGAACCCATCCACTATATTTTGGTCTGTAATACTCTGTATCTATCTACCATATGGTTATCACACCCTATATTGTGTGTAATATTCCAGTACTCTGCCTCTAATATGAATAGAATATTGAAAGAAAATCTCTCTTCTGCCACTGCAGTTGAGGACTCCATAATGAGATATAATGAATTTTATCCTAGTACAGTCTCTATTATGTAATATGAACAGTATATTATAAAGACAGATAGTCTGATATATAATGTATTTTTATACCAGTACAGTCTCTGCTTTCAGTTCTTTATTATTTTTATAATAGTTCCAGTTTGTAGCACAATAACTGCAACGTATGATTTTTTGCAGGTTGATTTTCCGCAGACAGTCCACACATTTTGCAGACCCAACGCAGACAAGTCTTCCATTAGTGTCACATTTCAGGATCCAACCCATCAGATGAAATCCCTAGCACAGCGTGGTTCTGTGCTCTTGTAAGTTGCATCACTTTTGTTTAAAAAACAGCTGATATTTTGGTTTTGGGTGGAAAACCGCTAAAGGAATCACCCTATAGAGAAGTTTACAGTACCATAGCTTGTAGGTGTCATCTGTTCACAGTCAGACTCTCCAGTTATCATTATAGAGAATACATCAAGGGTGACATCATCACTTGGCTTTGCAGCCGTTGGGAGGTAGCCAGGGATATTTCTCGGAGGATCTCATGGTTGGAGAAATTGACTTGTTATGGAGTATAAGTGTAGCTAAAAAAACCTAGAAGAGTCAGGACAAGGGACATAACTTGCAGTCAGAAGGATCTGTCCCTTGTGCTGAGATCTCTTGGTAGAAAGTCCCCTCCGTCCATGCCCCCTTCCCCATCACTGCTCTATTCATAGAAGCCAGACTACGGTTTCTATGAATCAAACATGATCTTTGAATGGAGGACGGTGGATGATTGATAGGTCCGCCCTCACTATCACATTTCAGTCATAGGTGCTGTATTACGGTTTGCAGAGTTGCGGGGTTGGGTGAATGGATGGAGGAGGATTTCTACTAACAGAAGAGGAATCAAAACAAGGGACACATCCTACTGACTGTAAGTTATGTCTCTTGTGCTGATTTTTCATTTTTCTGTTTTTCATTTTAGCCACACTTAGTCTTTAAATAGCAGCCATGCAGAACTAAGATGTCAAAGTTGGGTAGTGTTGTCAATGTCTGAAGGAAATGGAAATAATGAACAGAATAGAACCTTTGTGGAAGGAAAGCCAATCAGGAAAAGTAAGGAAGAGCATCAAGTGGGAGGGGTTATCAGGAAGTGCAAAGTGCAGCCAATTCGATCCCACTGTTCTTTTATTTTAAAGTGGTGAAATTGATTGGTGAACTGATTTACAACTGGTCACATCAAATTGCTTTCCAAATGAACTTTCCGAATTCCTTTCCATCTTACTAAAGCTTGGCATAGACAAACTGAAATTCAGCCGGTCCAGCAGGAACAGGCTTCATAGTTACATAGTTAGTCTGGCTGAAAAAAGACAAAAGTCTATTCAGTTCAACCATCCTGTACCCACAATTGATCCAGAGGAAGGCAAAAGAACCCAGCACAGCATGATCCAATTTGCTCCTGCAGGGAAAAAATTCCTTCTTGATCCCTGAGAGACAGTCCGATATTCCCTGGATCAACCTTACCGATAAATGTTAGTATCCAGTTATATTCTGTGTATCTAGGAAATAATCCAGGCCTTTTTTTAAAGCAATCCACTGAGCTGGCCAGAACCAACTTTTCAGGGAGTCTATTGAAAATTTTCACAGCTCTCACTGTGAGGAAACCTTGAATTGGTTGAATTTAAATCTGTGTGTGGCCCTCCCAGTTCTAAAGAAGTCTATCGTTAGATCAAGTTCTGTTGAATGGATACGCTGGAAAACTTTTGACTATCAGCGGCTACAGCCAACCATTGATCAGTGTATTCTAAGAGCAATGGAAGCCACTACCAGAATACAGTGTCTCCGTGGGGGGGATCTCTTCATCCACTTTGCTGGTGTGGATGGAGGCATCCATTCTTTTTTTTTTTTGGCTCAGCCCGCTGGGTGAATGAAAATAAACTGTTTGTGCCCAGCTTAAGTTGCGATATTTGGCAGAGATCAGGAGGAGGTAAGGAGCACTTGGGATCCATTTTATTTACTGGTAGGGGTAATTTTCCCTCCATGTTATCCAATCATCATCATCATCAGTCTGTTGTTTTCTGTCATGTTTAGTCATCCCGAGCCTCCTTTTTCATCTCCCTCCTCTTCATTTCTTTCCTTTAGGCTCTCTGAGGCAGATAAACAATGTCTGTGGCATTACCGCCACTGTGTAAACCAGCTGCCAGGTACCCTACCTTTGCTGCTGGGCAGTGCGCCAGGTTGGGACCCCCCAACTATATCCACCGTATACCGGCTACTGCAAGACTGGAGCTTCTCCCACCCGCTGGAGGGCCTGAGCCTGTTGAGTCCCTGGTGAGAATTTCTTTCTGTGGGGTTTCTCTATTCTCACAAAAACAGTGTGTGTCAGGCAGAGTAATGGGTGCTTTAGGAAATATGTTATCTCTTATACATGTATAAAGAAGGAATCCCCTTTACATCACAATAAGTTTTTGAAGCAGTTCGCCATCAATGTCAATTTCAAATCATATCTAAAAACTTTTTTCTTTAGACAAGTTTTCATGTAATTGTCCCTTTTTTGCCCTTTAATTTATCCTGTGTCTTTCTTGTGTTTTCTTTTTAAAGAGCTTTGAGAAGCGACCTTTAAAGGCACTATATAAAATAAAGTTTATTATTATTATATAGTTCAATTTTTCATAAACAGCTTTTCAATTCCAGAGTAAGATGCAGATTCATATATAGAAACCCCCCAACCAGTATTTATCATACCCTTCACCCTGGATTTATCTCCCCTGGTATTTACTTCACCCCATTGGGATATTAGTTCCACCCCAGTATTTTTATCCTCCGAGAATTAATCACCTTCCCCATTTTATTAATATAACCCTTGGTATTTGTCTCCAACCCAATTATTTATCTATCCCTAGTATCCTATTTATCGATCCTTCCTTTCTCCATGTCATTCCTCTTAGTATTTATCCCCCTCTCAGCATTTATCTCCCCAGCTGTTTTCCCCATCTTGCAGTTTCTTTTACATTGTCTAATGGTTCCCAATTTCCTCTAGCTTCTCAGATGGAAACATTCGTGACGCGGCCTGTCGGCAGATCGGGAAGATGTCAGATGATGAATTGCTAGAATTCCTGCCACAGCTCGTTCAGGTCAAAATCCCTTTGTGCTGTGTACATTGAAAAATCATCTCAATAAACACCTCCGGCAATCTATATTCCAGCCAGAGGCATTGAAGGACTCACAGGGCCCACCTTTATGTTCTTCTGTCATCCTCCATATCATCATCCTCCTTTTCTCTGTATTAACATTGGTGTGCCCTCTGTTATCTTCCTTCTCTCCCGTGTCATCATCCACCTCTCGCCTGTATCATCAGCCATCTCTAATCTGTGTCTTCATCCTCCTCTCCACTGTGTCCTCATCCACCTTTCCACTATGTCCACATCCACCTCTCCCCTGTGTCATCATCCACCTCTCCCCTGTATCATCAGCCATCTCTAATCTGTGTCTTCATCCTCCTCTCCACTGTGTCCTCATCCACCACTCCACTGTGTCCACATCCACCTCTCCACTGTGTCGTCATCCACCTATCCACTGTGTCATCATCCTTCTTTTCCTGTGTATGGTCACCCTTTTTTCCTGTATGTCATCATTCTCCTGTCTTTTGTGTCATCAGTCTCTTTTCCTCTGCATCATCATCCTCCTCTCTTTTGTGTCATCATCCTTTTTTCCCAGTGTCATCATGCTTCTTTACTCCATGTCATAATCTTCCATTCCACTCTGTCACTATCCTAATTTCCTCCTTGTCATCATAATCCTTCCTCTTTGTCATCATCCTTCTTTCCTCCATGCCATCATCCTCTGTTCCTATGTGTCCTTAGCACCCTCTTTTCCTCCATAACATGATCCTTCTCCCCTTTGTTACTATTCTCCTTTCCTTCATGTTGTAATTCTCCTCTCCTCTGTTTCATCCTGCTCCTCTCTCCATTTTATCATCCTCACCTCTTTGTCATCATCCTTCTTTCCTCCATGCCATCATCCTCTGCTCCTCTGTGTTCTCAGCATCTTCCTTTCCTCCATA
This sequence comes from Staurois parvus, assembly GCF_062004578.1. Classification (NCBI taxonomy): domain Eukaryota; kingdom Metazoa; phylum Chordata; class Amphibia; order Anura; family Ranidae; genus Staurois; species Staurois parvus. The sequence goes on from NW_028318265.1 coordinate 815,083, forward strand.
ACATGATCCTTCTCCCCTGTGTCACTATTTTCCTTTCCTCCATGTCGTCATTCTCCTCTCCTCTGTGTCATCCTGCTCCTCTCCTCCATGTTATCATCCTCTCCTCTTTGTCATCATCTTTTTTTCATATTATCATCCTTCTCCCTTCTATGTCATCATCCTTCCCTCCTTCATGCCATTATCCTCCTCGCCTGTGTCATCATCCTTCTTTCCTCCATGTTGTCATCCTCCACTCCTCTGTGTCATCATCACACTCCTCTTCTCTGTATCCTTGGCCTCACCTCTACATCATCACTCTCCTTTCCTCTGTGTCATCATTGTACTTTCCCTGTGTTATCATCCTTCTTTCCTTAATGTCCACATCCTCCTCTATTCTGTGTCATCATCCTGTTCTCCATTTCATCATACTTCTTTTTCCTCTATGTCAACATTTTCTGCTCCTCTATGTCTCCTCTCCTCTGTGTCATCATGCTCCTTTCCTCCATGTCTCATCATACTATTCTCCTCTGTTTCATTATCCTTCTTTCCTTCATATCATCATTTTCCTATCTTTTGTCACCATCCTTCTCTTCTCTGTGTCATTGCATTCAGCATTGACTACCTCTTATACTGTATCTTGCCTTGATGACAGCAGAGAGATGATTGACGATCATTAGCAAAGTTTTAAATCCCACTTGTCTCTGAGAACAGGAAATACCCGATGAAGTACTTTCTGTGGGGTGCTGGACTCAATAGAGGTGCTGCTGTGTTTCTAGATGCTGGTCTAAGGGTCCTAGGCAGCAGGAGATGGTAGCTGAACACACAAGAAATGCTACAGGTGTCAAATCTGTGCTCTTAAACAGATCTTGCCACCAACTTAGAACTCTGCAGGCAAATCAAGATGTTTAAATGCTTATTGCAGTGATTTTTCGTTCCATAAAAAATGATGTAACTGTCAGGGGAGGAGAGAACGGTGATACTAATGAGCAGGGGTCTCCAAGTGTCTCACTTCGAGGGCCACATCGTATGTTTTCCACACATTCGTAGGGTGCAAAAAATCAGTTATTTATAAATTAATCCACATCAGTGGAATATAATAGAATTTGATAGACTTCTGGCAGCGGGGCTGGATGGCACACCTGTATCCTTTGTCCATGTCTAAATATCTGAGCCTCATGCACAGGGGCTGTGCATGGAGCCTCACATCTGTGTTTCCAGCTGATCCCCACTCAAATAAATGTGCACATAATGCAAAAAAACAATATATAAAAAACAGAAATATAAATATGATATACCAATCCTTATATTCATGAATTTTACTTCCCATGGCCTAGATATTTCAAATGACTAGTCCCATATAAAAAAAAATAGAAACCTTGCGCGAAAGGAATAAACAATAAATCAAAATAAATGCTGCTGTTCAAAAAATGACTGAACATCAAAATATACTCATAAAGTGACACAGCACAAATAATACAAATAATACAAAATGTGAAAAATTAAATATATATGTATTAAAGTCCAACAAGCAAAAGTCCCAAATTAAAGTCCAATGTCCCAAAAATTTGTGACGAAAAATATATAAAACTCTAACACAAACTTCATACATTTTCCAACATGCTCACATCCTCAGTGAAAAATCATTTGTTCCACACTCACCAAATACTGTGAATTCTCGAACTAATATAGCTTTAAGAGACAAAAAAAAAGCCTGCAGGTGGAGTGTGGTATCCTCAGATGTTGTTTCACTCTTAAACGATTTCTCACTGATTTTCCTTCCCAGATATTTCCACATAGGACGATATAAAATATAAAAGAAAAAATGCCAATAGTATAATATTATGAGTGTGGAACAAATTTTTTTTCACTGAGGATGTGAGCACGCTGGAAAATTTATGAAGTTTGTGTTTAGAGTTATATATATTTTTCATCACACATTTTTAGGACATTGGACTTTAATTTGGGACTTTTGCTTGTTGGACTTTAATATCTATATATATATTTAATTTTTCACATTTTTTATTATTATTTTAATTATTATTTTTATTTGGGACTAGTCCCATATGTTGTGTTCACACAAATGTGTATATATAAAAAAATGTGTTTTCCTTCACACCGTGCTTAGTTGGATTGCAAATCCACACTGACATTCAAGTGGTTCTCACCACCTTTCCTACTATGTGCTCACCTCAGAAATTGGACCTTCCTTCCCTGAGGAAGTCACTTGATGTGTGACATAACGCGTGGGAGGAGCTGGGTAATGCTGATGACGCAGGAGTGCAGGATCACTGCTGTACAGTGAGACATTTAAGGCATCTTTACTATTTTTGCTTGTAAATGCAATTCTTCTAATAAATAATTTATTCAATTTTACTACACTATGAGAGGTTGCTTTGTGTTTATTTGAAAATATTGGCATCAAAGGAGACAGAGACCTGAGGATCCTTAAAGGGGCACACACTGGATTATTCTTTAAAGGGGAAAAGATCAATTTGAGAGGAGTATCAGGAAGGTAAGTGGGTACCATACTTAACAACATACTCCCTTGGGGCGGAAAACGCTTATCTAGACCTAATAACGCATGTTTTAGGTCCAATTTCTGAGGTGAGCGCATATTAGGAAAGGTGGTGAGAACCACTTGCATGTCGGTGAGGATTTGCAATACAACTAAGCTTGGTGTGAAGGAAAACACATTTTTTGGATATACCCACATTTGTGTGAACACAACATATGGGACTTTATTCATTTGAAATACCTTGCACATTGGATGTAACATTCACGGACATAGAGATTGGTATATCATGTTTACTGTTTCTTATATATTGTTTTTTGCATTATGTGCACATTTATTTGACATATGGTTTGTAGATTAATTTAACATATATTGTGACAGGGGAGCGCCACATGACATAATATTGATATTTCACTAGTTGATGTAGGAACGCATATCGATATGAGCAGCACCCTGTGAGGGTTTTTCTTTTTTGTGCATTGCTTGCAAGGAGATTTATTTCACTATATATCACTGAATATTTATTTATGTTTAATTAGTTATTTTTTGTCTAATTAGTGTTGTAGAGTTTCACCAGTTTCACTATCTCCCTGTATGTAGTCTACATGGGTGTCCGTTTATGACACAGAGAATAGCTGCGATTCAGAGGATCGCAGCTATTCTCTGGTCATTCACAGTTTATGACACTCAGGAGATCAGCCCTTCACTGGAGATCTGTGTTCTCCCTCCAGATTCTCCAGCCCAGAGCTGGAGAATCAGAGGAACCGCAAACTAAGCAGCGATAATTTACCTCTGCTTAGTAAACTGATCTTTTACTGTAATCTCACGAGATTATGGTAAAATCAGCCATTTTCCAGCGTTTGTAGACCGTTCTCCAGCGTTTGTAGACCGTTCTTCCTTTATTAAGAGAACTGATCTACACCGCTTCATAAAAGGCATTCACAGTAGAACTGTGTTCTCCGAGAATGCCGGAGAACTGAGCAGCGATCATTTACCGCTGGTTCATAAACGGACACCATAGTCTCTGAAACAACTAGCACCCAACAACTGGCATTAGTGCAGATCTGCTACACCTCCCAACTCCTTCCCCGCTGTTACACTGTCACTCTGTGTAAAAAACACTGGTGTTAACAGCAGGGTGGGAATCGGCAGATGCAGCAGGTCTGTACTGAAGTACTTCATTGGTTGCTAGGACTCAGGTGGTCTTAGCAACCAGTAACGCAGTGCAGCACTGGGAGGGGTTGCAGAACTTGTGCTGCATACTGCCGGGTGCAGTATACAGTTGAGGTCCTGTTCCCCAAAGAAACTTGAGCAGAAGTTGTCCCTGATGTTAGTCTGTGGACTGAAGCTGCAGGCTGGAAAAATGTCCTAGCTGGCTGGAAGTGGCCCATGGGCCGTACTTTGGAGACCCCTGCTACAGTGTGAGACTTGAGCGACTGCTCTGAGCCTGCTGGGACAATCGTCATCGCTGTCAAGATGGTGACGCTGAGCAGCAGTTTCTGAACTTTTTGAATGTCTATACAAGGAGGGATTTTTTCAGGCAAATACACACATAATGTTATAGGAATATTGTTGATTAAATGAACGGTCTAGATGGGGTCTCTTTAATTGTTCCAAGCATCTTTCTGTTGACAGTTATTACTTTTGACAGGCAGTAAAGTCTGATTGGTGCCTAGACAGCAGTCTGGTGAGGCTCCTCCTCGAGCGATCACTGCGGTCTGTCCAGATCGCCCACAGATTGTTCTGGTGAGTTTTTCTTTCCTACAGAATGTGAAGTGAATTTACAAATAATGCGATCAATAAATGTATTTGTCTGCAAAGTTGAAAATAATAATTACCAGAGTGAACAATGTTTAATGCAGGTTGTGAATAATCTGTATAATTTAGATTACAGCCTGTAAGATATCTGACAGTATTTATATTTTATAATGTTATTATATTTATATATTCCTGAGTGTGTACTGAGTTAACTGATCCACTACTCCCACTAACACAGTATTTTCAGTTTACTGCCTATGTTTTATTGGGAAACACAGCGACTGTACTGAGACGGATGTATAGACAACTGAGGCTGTGTGATGTACTCCTGAGCCATAAATAGGAATGCATTATGAGGCATTGCACACCTCATGCCTCACACTCCTCTCAGCAGCTGCAGCTCTGACATTATTCAGTTTTTATTGCTCTCATGTTTAAGCAGAAACATTTTTTGTGAAACAAACATGAATTTTGTTCTCCTCCTGCAGGCTGTTAACAGATGCTACAAATGAATCTCATTATAGACACTTGTATCAGATGCTGCTGACTGCACTCCAATTCTGTATGGGGAGTGCCCTGAACGCTGAATTCTCCAGAGAGACCAAAATGATGGCAATCCTGCAGAAAATCGCTGAGAGGGTCAAGAATGCCCCGGAGGAGAAAAGACAGGTCTCTGCCCTATATATTAATATTATTATTATTTTAACATTATCTAATTAGGACTCTCAGTTAGCTAAAAGTAGAATAATCACTATATTGGTCTAATATTCCTTTTTGGACAATTGTCCTTGTCAACTTTTGATACATATAAGATAATCTTGTCTGTGGAGTGGAGGGGAGGAAATGTTAGAAAACATATTATACAGAGAATATTATATAGATGAACTTTGCCAAAAAAATAATAAGGCTTCCACCAACACTTCTGATTGATGTATCATGTTCAGTGGAAATTTTATGTTGATATATTTGGTCATTCCAGCAGCTGAAAGCTGGTTGTAAGTGGTAAAAATTGTCTTAAAATTGTGGTGTGTGTGGCCAGCATCTGGAGGCACTACCTTCTACTTGGCTTTTCTCTAAATAATTTCCTCCACTGTGTCCTCTTCGCCCCTCTGCTGTCATCCTCTATATTGTCCTCTCCTCTAGAGATGAGCGAATCGAACCAGGCGAAGTGGAATTCATTTCGAATTTCAGGAAAAATTTGATTCGCGTCAAATCCGAATATTTGCATAATTCGGGTGCGCGAATCGGATTTTTCCCGATCAGCCGGCAAAAGTGTCCCTGCAGAGAGCTCCGCTATTTCTGACAGTTCTCTGACAGTTCCTTCACATGTACAGCGGTTGAAACATTGTATCTATTTGTTTCCATTTAGGATACAGATGTTTTTATTCGGAAATAAATAGATACAATGTTTCAACCGCTGTCAACCGCTGGAACTGTCAGAGAACTGTCAGGAATAGCGGAGCTCTCTGCAGATACACTTTTTGCTGTACTGGAATACTTCTTCTTTTCATTCTTCTTTTCATTCTTCTCATTCTTCTTTTCATTCTTCTTTTCATTCTTCTTCTCATTCTTCTGTTCATTCTTCTTCTTCTTTTCATTCTTCTTTTCATTCTTCTCATTCTTCTTTTCTTCTTCATGAAAAGAAGAATGAGAAGAAGAATGAAAAGAAGAATGAGAAGAATGAAAAGAAGAATGAAAAGAAGAAGAAGAATGAAAAGAAGAATGAGAAGAAGAATGAAAAGAAGAATGAGAAGAAGAATGAGAAGAATGAAAAGAAGAATGAGAAGAATGAAAAGAAGAATGAGAAGAAGAAGAATGAAAAGAAGAGGAAGAATGAAAAGAAGAAGAAGAAGAATCTTTTCATTCTTCTCATTCTTCTTTTCATTCTTCTTTTCATTCTTCTTCTTCTTTTCATTCTTCTTCTTCTTTTCATTCTTCTTTTCATTCTTCTTCTTCTTCTTCTTTTCATTCTTCTTCTTCTTTTCATTCTTCTTTTCATTCTTCTTCTTCTTCTTTTCATTCTTCTCATTCTTCTTTTCATTCTTCTTCTTCTCATTCTTCTTCTTCTTTTCATTCTTCTTCTTCTTCTTTTCATTCTTCTAATTCTTCTTTTCATTCTTCTTTTCATTCTTCTTCTCATTCTTCTTTTCATTCTTTTTATTCTTCTCATTCTTCTTTTCTTCTTCATGAAAAGAAGAATGAGAAGAAGAATGAAAAGAAGAATGAAAAGAAGAATGAAAAGAAGAATGAGAAGAAGAATGAAAAGAAGAATGAGAAGAATGAAAAGAAGAATGAAAAGAAGAAGAAGAATGAAAAGAAGAATGAGAAGAAGAATGAAAAGAAGAATGAGAAGAAGAATGAGAAGAATGAAAAGAAGAATGAAAAGAAGAAGAAGAAGAATGAAAAGAAGAAGAAGAATGAAAAGAAGAATGAAAAGAAGAAGAAGAAGAATCTTTTCATTCTTCTCATTCTTCTTTTCATTCTTCTTTTCATTCTTCTTCTTCTTCTTTTCATTCTTCTTCTTCTTTTCATTCTTCTTTTCATTCTTCTTCTTTTCATTCTTCTTCTTCTTTTCATTCTTCTTTTCATTCTTCTTCTTTTCATTCTTCTTCTTCTTCTTTTCATTCTTCTTCTTTTCATTCTTCTTTTCATTCTTCTTCTTCTTCTTTTCATTCTTCTTCTTCTTTTCATTCTTCTTTTCATTCTTCTTCTTTTCATTCTTCTTCTTCTTTTCATTCTTCTTTTCATTCTTCTTCTTTTCATTCTTCTTCTTCTTCTTTTCATTCTTCTTCTTCTTTTCATTCTTCTTCTTCTTCTTTTCATTCTTCTTTTCATTCTTCTCATTCTTCTTTTCATTCTTCTTCTCATTCTTCTTTTCATTCTTCTTCTTCTTCTTTTCATTCTTCTTTTCATTCTTCTCATTCTTCTTTTCTTCTTTATGAAAAGAAGAATGAGAAGAAGAATGAAAAGAAGAATGAAAAGAAGAAGAAGAATGAGAAGAAGAATGAAAAGAAGAATGAGAAGAATGAAAAGAAGAATGAAAAGAAGAATGAGAAGAAGAATGAAAAGAAGAATGAGAAGAAGAATGAGAAGAATGAAAAGCAGAATGAGAAGAATGAAAAGAAGAATGAAAAGAAGAAGAAGAAGAATGAATGAAAAGAAGAATGAATGAAAAGAAGAATGAAAAGAAAAAGAATGAAAAGAAGAATGAGAAGAAGAATGAAAAGAAGAATGAAAAGAAGAATGAAAAGAGGAATGAAAAGAAGAAGAAGAATGAAAAGAAGAATGAGAAGAAGAATGAAAAGAAGAATGAGAAGAATGAAAAGAAGAATGAAAAGAAGAAGAATGAAAAGAAAAAGAAGAAGGAAAAGAAGAATGAAAAGAAGAAGAAGAATCTTTTCATTCTTCTCATTCTTCTTTTCATTCTTCTTCTTCTTTTCATTCTTCTTCTTCTTTTCATTCTTCTTTTCATCCTACTTCTTCTTCTTCTTCTTCATCCTCATCCTCTTCTTCTTCTTCTGAGGATGAGGATGAGGATGAAGAAGAAGAAGAAGAAGAAGTAGGATGAAAATAAGAAGAATTCCAAGCCGGCAAAAAGTGTATCTGCAGAGCTCCTCTATTCTGCAGATACACTTAGAGGAACTCTGCAGATACACTTTTTGCCGGTTTGGAATTCTTCTTATTTTCATCCTACTTCTTCTTCTTCTTCTTCTTCTTCATCCTTATCCTCATCCTCGGAAGAAGAAGAAGATGAGGATGAAGAAGAAGAAGTAGGATGAAAATAAGAAGAATTCCAAGCCGGCAAAAAGTGTATCTGCAGAGCTCCTCTATTTCTGACAGTTCTCTGACATAGAACTGTCAGAAATAGAGGAGCTCTGCAGATACACTTTTTGCCGGCTTGGAATTCTTCTTATTTTCATCCTACTTCTTCTTCTTCTTCATCCTCATCCTCATCCTCAGAAGAAGAAGAAGAGGATGAGGATGAAGAAGAAGAAGTAGGATGAAAATAAGAATTCCAAGCCGGCAAAAAGTGTATCTGCAGAGCTCCGCTAAGTGTATCTGCAGAGCTCCGCTATTTCTGACAGTTCTCTGACATTCACTCCATACAGCGGTTGAAACATTGTATCTATTTGTTTCCATTTATGGAAACAAATAGATACAATGTTTCAACCGCTGTATGGAGTGAATGTCAGAGAACTGTCAGAAATAGGCTATTTCTGACAGTTCTCTGACATTCAATACTCCATACAGCGGTTGAGGAGTGAATGTCAGAGAACTGTCAGAAATAGCCTATTTCTGACAGTTCTCTGACATTCACTCCATACAGCGGTTGAAACATTGTATCTATTTGTTTCCATTTATGGAAACAAATAGATACAATGTTTCAACCGCTGTATGGAGTGAATGTCAGAGAACTGTCAGAAATAGCGGAGCTCTGCAGATACACTTAGCGGAGCTCTGCAGATACACTTTTTGCCGGCTTGGAATTCTTCTTATTTTCATCCTATTTCTTCTTCTTCTTCATCCTCTTCTTCTTCTTCTGAGGATGAGGATGAAGAAGAAGAAGAAGAAGAAGTAGGATGAAAATAAGAAGAATTCCAAGCCGGCAAAAAGTGTATCTGCAGAGGTCCTCTAAGTGTATCTGCAGAATAGAGGAGCTCTGCAGATACACTTTTTGCCGGCTTGGAATTCTTCTTATTTTCATCCTACTTCTTCTTCTTCTTCCTCTTCATCCTCATCCTCTTCTTCTGAGGATGAGGATGAAGAAGAAAAAGTAGGATGAAAATAAGAAGAATTCCAAGCCGGCAAAAAGTGTATCTGCAGAGCTCCGCTAAGAGTATCTGCAGAGCTCCGCTAAGTGTATCTGCAGAGCTCAGCGGTTGAAACATTGTATCTATTTGTTTCCATTTATGGAAACAAATAGATACAATATTTCAACCGCTGTATGGAGTGAATGTCAGAGAACTGTCAGAAATAGGCTATTTCTGACAGTTCTCTGACATTCACTCCATACAGCGGTTGAGGAGTGAATGTCAGAGAACTGTCAGAAATAGCCTATTTCTGACAGTTCTCTGACATTCACTCCATACAGTGGTTGAAACATTGTATCTATTTGTTTCCATTTATGGAAACAAATAGATACAATGTTTCAACCGCTGTATGGAGTGAATGTCAGAGAACTGTCAGAAATAGCGGAGCTCTGCAGATACACTTAGCGGAGCTCTGCAGATACACTTTTTGCCGGCTTGGAATTCTTCTTATTTTCATCCTACTTCTTCTTCTTCTTCTTCTTCATCCTCATCCTCATCTTCTTCTTCTGAGGATGAGGATGAGGATGAAGAAGAAGAAGAAGAAGAAGTAGGATGAAAATAAGAAGAATTCCAAGCCGGCAAAAAGTGTATCTGCAGAGCTCCTCTAAGTGTATCTGCAGAATAGAGGAGCTCTGCAGATACACTTTTTGCCGGCTTGGAATTCTTCTTATTTTCATCCTACTTCTTCTTCTTCTTCTTCCTCTTCATCCTCATCCTCATCCTCTTCTTCTTCTTCTGAGGATGAGGATGAGGATGAAGAAGAAGAAGAAGAAGAAGTAGGATGAAAATAAGAAGAATTCCAAGCCGGCAAAAAGTGTATCTGCAGAGCTCCGCTAAGTGTATCTGCAGAGCTCCGCTAAGTGTATCTGCAGAGCTCCGCTAAGAAATAGCGGAGCTCTGCAGATACACTTTTTGCCGGCTTGGAATTCTCCTTCTTCTCATCCTTCTTCTTCTTCTCATCCTTCTTCTTCTTCTCATCCTTCTCCTTCTTTTCATCCTTCTTCTTCTTCTCATCCTTCTTCTTCTTCTCATCCTTCTCCTTCTTCTCATCCTTCTTCTTCTTCTCATCCTTCTCCTTCTTTTCATCCCTCTTCTTCTTCTCATCCTTCTTCTTCTTCTCATCCTTCTCCTTCTTCTCATCCTTCTTCTTCTTCTCATCCTTCTTCTTCTTCTCATCCTTCTTCTTCTTCTCATCCTTCTCCTTCTTCTCATCCTTCTTCTTCTTCTCATCCTTCTTCTTCTCATCCTTCTCCTTCTTCTCATCCTTCTTCTCATCCTTCTCCTTCTTCTCATCCTTCTTCTCATCCTTCTCCTTCTTCTCATCCTTCTCCTTCTTCTCATCCTTCTCCTTCTCCTTCTTCTCATCCTTCTCCTTCTTCTCATCCTTCTCCTTCTCCTTCTTCTCATCCTTCTCCTTCTTCTCATCCTTCTCCTTCTCCTTCTTCTCATCCTTCTCCTTCTCCTTCTCCTCCTTCTCATCCTTCTCCTTCTTCTCATCCTTCTCCTTCTTCTCATCCTTCTCCTTCTCCTTCTTCTCATCCTTCTCCTTCTCCTTCCTCATCTCCAAGGGCATTCAAATTAAAGGTACAGTGTTCTGCACTAATTTAAAGGCTCTCTGAAGCCTAGAAACCCTTTTTATAAGTTAAATTCGTAGCGAATAAATTCGCATCGAATCGAATTTCTGCCTCAAATTCGGCGAATCAGCCGAATCGAATTTTTGAATAATTCGCTCATCTCTACTCTCCTCCACTGTGTCCTCCTCTTTCCATCACTGTCATCCTCTGTATTGCCATCATGTCCACTGCGTCCTCTTCTCCCCTCCACTTTCATCCTCCCTATTGTCCTACCCTTCACTTCTCTTCCTTCTGTTTTCATCCTCTGTATTGTCCTCTCCTCTACTGTGACCTCTTCTCCCCTCTGTTGCCATCCTCCATATTGCCCCCCTTCTACCATGTCTTCTTTTCCTAAACACTCTAATCCTCTGTGTCCCCCCCCCCCCCCCACTGTGTCTTCTTCCTCCCTCTGCTGTCACCCTCTGTATTGTCCTCCACTCCACTGTGTCCTTATCTCCCTTCCACAATTATTCCTTGCATTGTTCTCCCCTTCACTGTGTCCTTCTCTCCTCTCCATAGTCATCCTCTGTATTGTCTTCCTCCACACTGTACTCTTTTCTCCCCTCAGCTGTCATCCTCTGTATTGTCTTCCCCTCCACTGTGTCCTCATCTCTCCTCCACTTTAATCCTCTGTATTGTCCTCCCCTCCACTGTGTCCTTCTCTCCCCTCCGCTGTCATCCTCTGTATTGTCCTCCCCTCCACTGTGTCCTTCTCTCCCCTCCGCTGTCATCCTCTGTATTGTCCTACCCTCCACTGTGACCTCTTCTCCCCTCCACTGTCACACTCTGTATTGCCTTCCCATGCACTGTGTCCTCTTCTCCCTTCTGTTGTCATCCTCCATATTGCCCCTCTTCTACGTTGTCCTCTTCTCCCAAGCACTCTCATCCTCCTCTGTAATTCCCTGCATTATCCTCCCCTCCACCATGTCCTTCTCTCCCCTCAGCTGTCATTCTCTGTATTGTCTTCCCTCCACTGTGTCCTCATCTCCCCTCCACTTTCATCCTCTGTATTGTCCTCCCCTCCACTGTGTCCTTCTCTCCCCTCCGCTGTCATCCTCTGTATTGTCCTACCCTCCACTGTGACCTCTTCTCCCCTCCACTGTCATTCTCTGTATTGTCTTCCCATGCACTGTGTCCTCTTCTCCCCTCTGTTGTCATCCTCCATATTGCCCCTCTTCTACTTTGTCCTCTTCTCTCTCGCCCCAAAGACACTCCAAAAATCAAAGTGAAAAAATTATGCAGCAGGCTAGTCCATTTTGCTGAAATTTCATTGCAGCAACTCAAAATGGTGATCAGTAGTTTGTATGGCCCCCACGTGCTTGTATGCATGCCTGACAACATCGGGGCATGCTCCTAATGAGACGACGGATGGTGTCCTGGGGTATTTCCTCCCAAATATGGACCAGGGCATCATTGAGCTCCTGAACAGTCTGAGGTGCAACCTGGCAGCATCGGATGGACCGAAAAATGTTATCCCAAAGGTGTTCTATTGGATTTAGGTCAGGCGAGCGTGGGGGCCATGTAGTGGTATCAATGTCTTCATCCTCCAGGGACTGCCTGCATACTCTCGCAATATGAGGCGGGGCATTAGCATGCACCAGGAGGAACCCAGGACCCACTGCTCCAGCATAGGGTCTGACAATGGGTCCAAGGGTTTCATCCCGATATCTAATGGCAGTCAGGGTGCCATTGTCTAGCCTGTAGAGGTCTGTGAGTCCCTCCATAGATATGCCTCCCCAGACCATCACTGACCCACCGCCAAAACAGTCATGCTGAACGATGTTCCAGCCAGCCTAACATTCTCCACAGCTTCTCCAAACCCTTTCATGTCTGTCACATGTGCTCAGGGTGAACCTGCACTCATCTTTGAAAAGCATAGGACGCTAGTGGCGGAGCTGCCGATTCTGGTGTTCAGTGGCAAATTCCAATCAAGCTCTATGGTACCAGGCAGTGAGCACAGGGCCAACTAGAGGACGTCGGAGCCCTCAGGCCACCCTCATGAAGTCTGTTTCTGATTGTTTTGTCAGAGACATTCACACCAGTGGCCTGCTGGAGGTAATTTTGTAGGGCTCTGGCAGTGATCTTCCTATTCCTCTTTGCACAAAGGAGCAGATACTGGTCCTGCTGATCGGTTAAGAACCTTCTACGGCCCTCTCCTAGAATAACTGCTGTCTCCTAGCATCGCCTCCATGCTCTTGAGACTGTGCTGGGAGACACAGCAAACTTTCTGGCAATGGCACGTATTGATGTGCCATCCTGGAGGAGGTGGACTGCCTGTGCAACCGCTGTTGGGTCCAGGTACTGCCTCATGCTACCAGCAGTAACACTGACCCTAGCCAAATGCAAAACTAGTGAAAAACAGCCAGAAAAGATAGCAGACAAAAAAAATGTCAGTGGCCTCCACCTGTAAAATTATTCCTGTTTTGGGGGTCATCTCATTGTTGCCCAGTTAGTGCACCTGTTGTTATTTCATTAACACCAAAGCAGCTGAAACTGATTAACAACTCCCTCTACTACTTTACTGACCAGATCAATATTCCAGGAGTTTAATTGACTTGATGCTATACTTTGATTAAAAAGTGTTCCTTTCATTTTTTTGAGCACTGTATATCCAACAACAAAACTCAAAACATTTTAATTTCTCCCTTATAGAAGTAAAGGTCTTAGTTTATTGTAAACCTTGAATTGTTATCTTGGATCTTACCCAATAAGGACACCTACTATGTGTGAATAGATTACACCTTTAATGTTTTGGGTTGACCAGTGAGGGGATCACTGAACATCAAACTTCCTGCATTCAGCAAAGGCTGAGATGGCCCACTTCCGCTGCTGGATTGAATCCTGTAAATTCCCCTCTAATCCTCCTTCAGTTTTGGCCAGTGCTTTATGCGCCCAAAGAGCTATCAATTATTTACAGATTGAATTCTCTCCACTCAGCTTGGCACTTTTATCTTAGCGAATTTTATATAAATATACAAAAAGTGCATTAACTTCATTATTTATAAGTAGTGACATCAGAGCTGCTGCTTCTTTGTGAATTCTCCAAACTTGACACCAACTGTTCTGACCTTCAGCAATAAGTGTGTTTAAACAATTTTCTTCAGTCCTAAAAGCTGTGTACACTCACTACCCGCTGCCAGTCTGCAGCAGCTGCAGGCATATTTAAAAAAATGAATAAAGAGGGTTATGTCAGGGGCATTCAGTCCTTAAGGGCCACATATGGCAAAGATGTAATCGTACTACCATATTGTCAAGAAATCACGCCCATGGCGACATGCTAACTGGAGCAAGATTCTTGTCCGGTGGAGAAGGAATGAGGAGGTATCTTCCTTTAGGGAGGTAAAATAGGGCTGTAAAACCATTATCATAGCCTGCAATACTGCTGGCCACAACTGGTGCTAGCAATATAACGCAACAATCTTTCTATTATTATGATTTCTTAGTTTAGTACACAGAAGGCCACTTATTAGTTTTGTATATACTGTATAATATTCCTAGCAGGATGTGCCCAGAGATATGTGCAAAAGTAAAAATTACAAAAATACAAAAAAAGGAAACGACATACAGAAATGTGGCTATTTGCTACTGAATAAAAATGTTTAACAAAAAAAGAAGTAAATGTTACTGCTTGAGCAATATTGTTTTATCCTGTTGGTAGAACACCCAAAATTCCTTAAATGCTGTATCTTTGAATCTCTCTGGAGGTGTTACCTGTGAGAATACCAGCCTCCTGAAGTTGCCATAGATTCTTTGGACCAGTCGGCTGGGTCAAGGTTAGGATTTCTGAACACCAGTGCATCATCCAGATCGCAGCAAGTCTAAACATAGCATGGCTTCTTTGAACCAGGTCCAGTTATCAATTTTGTCAGTCCCTAGAGTGTTCTCTAAGGCGTATAATATATACTATCAGAAAGAATCATTGCACTCACCCTATAACAAACCATTTTCTACTCTAGAAATAAGTGTGGATTATCAGTTTATAAAGACAATGTTGTGAAAGAGTGGGGTGATACATGCTGGGCTGCATGGTCACCACATGTACTTTTCAACCCACTTATGCCTGGAAATGGGAGTGGTTACTTTGAGCACACTGAGATACTCTGGGCACAGGGCTCTTCAGGGTAGTCAGTTTGTGGACCTCTAATGGGTCCTACAGCACCTGCACTGCTTAAAATTACATGTGGCACTTTTTTATCGCCATTTTGTTGCCAAAAAGAAGAAATACACTGGGGAACCTACCAGCCTTTACCTTACATTCTCTCCTTCCCTGCTGCTTTCACAGTTGCAAAGTCTGTAGAATTCTTTTGAGCTATTGTGAGTTAGTTTGATTACATCTATCCACAGCCCACAGGCTCTGTCAGAGACCCTTTGGCAGCTAGGTGTTAATTCAGGACTGCAGGCCTAAGCTGTGTTTTCAGATTAAAAATTGTCTAATCTATTCACCACCAAATTATGAAAAATGTCAGCAAATTAGCAAAATATCATCTCACTTCTGTATATTAATGTCACACCACTAAAGTAAACCTTCTCTGTGGCATTATTTTCTGGCCAGGACACTTCAAAGTCACTTTATGAGAAAAGGTCATGTGATCTCTCTTCAGCTGCCATCATCAACTGACACCGTATATTCAATATGTACTGTAACCCATGACAACCAATCACAGCTACTCTGAGGGTTTGACGTCTCTCAATGTTGTGGCACCTGAAACTATTAACAACAAAACTGAGCTCTAGATAAGATGAAAATTACTTTATTCAAAATGTGCTGGTAAAACAGATTAGCAACTGGCCACCAATCATATTTTACAGAATGCTCCCCATGTATACTATTGTTCTGGTTACCTGTCATTTGGCAGACACTTGGCTTTATCTAAACAGGTGTCACTTTAGAGAGAGAGAGAGAGAGAGAGAGATAAAGTCTCCTTAAGTCGGGCGGTGGCGTGAAGCTTTTGGTGTTATGATGGATTTTCTCCATTTCACCTTTTATCTCTGGCTCAGTCAGTCATGAAGCTTCTCTGACATCTCTGGGGCTCTATCATTTCTAACAGGACAGACAGAGGCATCTAGATCTAAATGACAGATAGATGCCCACGTATGTTTACCACAGAATTCCCAAAATAAGAAATCCAATTACAGCAGCATAAAGCTACCATTCCTCCTTACTTCATTTTAATATTATATTATATAATTAATAATACATTCAATATTTTCATATTAAACAGAAGACTTGACAATGTTAGAGCGGAACAATATAGTACACCCTCTTTTACCTCTCTTTTAAATTGAAAAAAGCATTATTATAAAATCCAAATATTTTGTATCATTGTCAAAGCAGTCTGGGAACAGTATTGGGGAAGGGGATGTGTGTGTGTGGGGGGGGCTACGACAATTTAGAGGAATAAGAAATTGACAGTGCAAGGCCCCATGGAAATGCATATAAGAATGACACAGGGTTCGCATTAATGCAGAATATGGGGCGCCGACATGTTTACTGTGAGCAGTGTTTTCAGTTTTCCCAGGGTTTTGTAATCCCAAATCGGGGATCTTGAAGGCTTCAAAAAGTTTTGGTTGAGATGAAGCCTTCAATCCTGTGTCTGAGTTTGGCTGGAGATCTGCAGGCCGTATGAGTACACAGGTGTGAATTTGTTATAAGCCAGGGCTGACCATAACTCAAAGCTCCAATTTAGAGACAGAGCCTTTGCGTGGAAATAGGTGTGTGCTCCAGCCAGGAGTGAGGAACCACTCTCGAGACAGTACCTGTGACAGACCCAACCAGGACAGGGTCTTTTTTAGTGGAGACTGCAGGCTAGCCTCTTACCTAATGACCATGGGCCCTGGCATCTGAGGGGGCTCTATTCTTTGGGAGGTGTGTGCCTGGGGGACCTTTTGGAATGGTTTTACTTCAAATTCAAGTCCTTGTCTCCTCAAAACATACAGACTCTGAGAAATGGAGGACCAGGATACAGATTTGGGGTCTCTGTGCCCAAACCAGCATTGACTGACTCATCCCCACTCCTAGACTCAGAGCAGATGTTAATATAATCAGCTCAAAACAACCTGATTCTGAAGTTGTTTCATGTACAGGAATGAAGACAACACAGGCTGCTGGTGTGAGGAATCATGTTGTACAACAGAACTGCATCCAGGTCAGCATAGAACAGGAAACAGGAAGTATAAGGCAATGCAATATTACCATATACAAGTAGGGTCACAGTATTGGCATAACTCTATAACAGAAGTCACTTGCTGTAATCTGTTTATTAAGGTGTGATGTTTACTGTTGTGTCTTTATCCCATTGCTAATTGAGTCATCTATTGTTTCTAAAATACTGTGAAAAAACCTTGTGCTAGTAAAGAAAATGGGCTGCTGCACTTATGAATCCTGGATAAATATATATATAAACTTGAGCTAATAAGAACCACAATAAATCATCAATAATCAAAAAATGAGTTGTGAAACATATAGCATGATACTAGGCAATAAGCAATAAGTACATAAGAGTGCAGCGCTTAAAAAAGTGACAAATAATCATCAAAAAACAGTGAAAAGTGTGTCAAAAAATAGTCAATCCAAAAATGAAAGAAAAGTCCCATAGGATGTGATGAAACAAAAGAAATCCAAGGACAGTTGTGTCACCAACCACTACTACAGAAGGCTTACCAGAAAGGCATGACTTCCTGTTAAGAGTGGTTAATCGCACTTTGTTAAACAATCCAGAAAGCCGAACACTCAAATCTTCCTCCAGATCTCCAAAAGAGCAGTTGAAGATCTTCCAAACAAAGGACCCTAATTAGGGTAGCTAAACTGCTCAGGATAGATAAGGCTTGGACTCTTAGTGGAAAACATGTAAAGAGAGAGCACTCCACATAGTGTAAAACCATAATCACAATATTTATTTAAAGTATGGTTGCACTCACATGTAAGAAAACATCATTAGGCATTGATTGGCAAAAAAAATCCAAATGTTGCCGTTTCCAAAATGGCCACCGGCCGATCGCACATGCGCAGTACCGTGTGTGCGTGGCTCTATCGATCAAGTTTTGGTACATTATCAGTGGTAAGGGATCATATTAAGAGGATAGGAGGTGAACCCACTGACATTTGCATGGATAAGGGATAATATTAGAGAATAGATGGTGAACCCAGTGACATTATTAGGGGTAGGGGTAACGAAATGGGGATAGGAGGTGAGTCCAGAAACATTATCAGGGTAAAGAATAATGTAAAGGGGATATGAAATGAGTTCATAGACATTATTAGGGGTAAGGGATAATATAAATAGGATAGAATGAGAGTCAGAACATTATCAGGGGCAAGGGATAACATAAAGGGGATTTGGAGCTTCCAGGGACATTATTAAGGGTATGGTATATTATAAAGCAGACAGAAGGTGAGTCCAGGCGCATTATTTTGAATCAGTACTTATCACCAGGACCCCTGTGGACTCCGCTTGTTGGGAGATACAGCGTGGTGCGTCGGTAGTAAATACACAGAGTCCATTTGCAGCAACAGAACTTGTATTAGCATCAGAGTTCAACTTTGCAAACAGCTTGGCAGGAAGGCACCTGACTTGAAACACTCACAGGATGCAAGGACAATATGGAATGGAGCAGGTCTTGGACGTGCCAACAGCGTTTGTTTCAGAGGCAGACTGCAGCCTGGCCGGTCTGTAGCCAAATGGGAGGATTCCAGGGATGGTGTGTCCCTATCCTGTCCCTATTTGTCTGTAAACTTTTCCTCCTGCTACTCACATTCTGCGAAAGACAGGTAACCTATCCCTACACTACCTACACGCAAAATACGAGCCAAAATCCTAAATAGACTCTGCCTGACCCAAGATGGCCACCAGGGTCACATGAGGCGGCAGCATCCGAATGGATAGCTTCCCCAGTGACCCAGGAGACCATAGAGGAGCATTCTTCCTCTTGACTTCCTCTCCCTCTGCCTTGCCACTGCAATTGAGCTCCATATGTAGTGGATAAAGTTGACTTCACTTTCCTACATGCTCTCTGCTCCCACCAGCCCCATCTGTATATTAATGAAATACATTTTGTCCTGCAGGAAACTTTGAAGTTGGGTCTGATTGATCTGGATCAGTTCTTTGAAGAGGTGAAATGTTGTCACCTTCCTCTAGATCCAGCCATTGTTGTGAAAGGAATCAACAGAGAGGTCAGTCTCTGCAATGTATGGAAGTATTTTTTCTCTGATGTGTATAATGGTGGATTAGATGTACTATCAGTCTTGTCAAAGTGGTGTAATAAAGTGGAGTGAAGAGATATGCAGATGACTAAGGCTGGCCATAAAGTGGGTTGATCGTAAAAAAATGACTTGATTCACACTTCTACACATTTCATGTGGATGGGGGAATCCCTCCCACTGAGCTATTGTATTCTGGCAGCTGAGATACTGCTGTCAGAATATACTAATCAGCACTATAGCCAGCAGTGCTGATCATGTGGAAATTTTCTGAAAGGCTGGTTGTACAGAAGTCAATTTGTAGATTGACTTCTGTACAACCAGCCTGCTCATACATTGGTTGAAGTTCAGCCGGTCCCTGCTGAACCGGCTGAATTTCAATCCATGTATGGCTGGCTTAATTGCTACAATTTGCACCATTCTGACATTGTATGAAGTATAGATAATATAATAATATGCAAGCCTTCCATCCTCCATTCCATACTCTTCCCCCACAAATAAAGCCAGTCAGACTTGATGATCGTACATTCTTCATATAATTTCCATTACATTAACCAAAAAATTATGTGGTGTGAAGGTTGACCTAAACCTTCCATTTTATTTTTTATCCAATCAGTTCGGTCCTTGCAGTACATACAGTGGGGATCGAAAGTTTGGGCACCCCAGCTAAAAATTTGTATTAATGTGCATAAAGAAGCCAAGGAAAGATGGAAAAATCTCCAAAAGGCATCAAATTACGGATTACACATTCTTATAATATGTCAACAAAAGTTAGATTTTATTACCATCATTTACACTTTCAAAATAACAGAAAACAAAAAAATGGCATCTGCAAAAGTTTAGGCACCCTGCAGAATTTATAGCATGTACTGCCCCCTTTGCAAAGCTGAGACCTGCCAGTGTCATGGATTGTTCTCAATCATCGTCTGGGAAGAGCAGGTGATGTCAATATCAAAGGTTTTAAATGCCCGGACTCATCTGACCTTGCCCCAACAATCAGCACCATGGGTTCTTCTAAGCAGTTGTCTAGAAAACTGAAACTGAAAATAGTTGACGCTCACAAAGCTGGAGAAGGCTATAAGAAGATAGCAAAGCGTTTTCAGATGTCAATATCCTCTGTTCGGAATGTAATTAAGAAATGACAGTCATCAGGAACAGTGGAAGTTAAAGCAAGATCTGGAAGACCAAGAAAAATATCAGACAGAACAGCTCGCAGGATTGTGAGAAAAACAATTCAAAACCCACGTTTGACTGCACAATCCCTCCAGAAAGATCTGGCAGACACTGGAGTTGTGGTACACTATTCCACTATAAAGAGATACTTGTACAAATATGGTCTTCACGGAAGAGTCATCAGAAGAAAACCTCTTCTACGTCCTCACCACAAAAATCATCGTTTGAACTTTGCAAATGAACATATACACAAGCCTGATGCATTTTGGAAACAAGTTCTGTGGACCAATGAGGTTAAAATTGAACTTTTTGGCCGGAATGAGCAAAGGTACGTTTGGAGAAGAAGGGGCACAGAATTTAATGAAAAGAACCTCTGTCCAACTGTTAAGCATGGGGTTGGATCAATCATGCTTTGGGGTTGTGTTGCAGCCAGTGGCACAGGGAACATCTCACGAGTAGAAGGAAAAATGGATTCAATAAAATTTCAGCAAATTTTGGATGGTAACTTGATGCCATCTGTGAAAAAGCTGAAGTTAAAGAGAGGATGGCTTCTACAAATGGATAATGATCCTAAACACACTTTGAAATCCACGGGGGATTACATCAAGAGGCGTAAACTGAAGGTTTTGCCATGGCCTTCACAATCTCCTGACCTCAACATAATTGAAAATCTATGGATAGACCTTAAAAGAGCAGTGCGTGACAGACAGCCCAGAAATCTCAAAGAACTGGAAGACTTTTGTAAGGAAGAATGGGCAAAGATACCTCAACAAGAATTGAAAGACTCTTGGCTGGCTACAAAAAGCGTTTACAAGCTGTGATACTTGCCAAAGGGGGCAGTACAAGATATTAACTCTGCAGGGTGCCCAAACTTTTGCAGACGCCATTTTTTTGTTTTCTGTTATTTTGAAAGTGTAAATGATGGAAATAAAATCTAACTTTTGTTGACATATTATAAGAATGTCTAATCTGTAATTTGATGCCTTTTGGAGATTTTTCCATCTTTCCTTGGCTTTTTTATGCACATTAATATAAATTTTTAGCTGGGGTGCCCAAACTTTCGATCCCCACTGTAGTTGTTGGTTTATCTAAAGGAGATTTTACAATCAGATCAGATACACAGGTGTGCATACATGAACAGGTGATGGTTGTAGGTTATTAGGAAAATCTCTGTAAATTTCACAATCTCCAGGATGGATTATCAATAATTGGGTGATTATAAATCATTGAGTTTCCTCCAGTAATTAATATTTCGGCTCCATCCTAGGCTGCCGCTAAATCACAACCAGAAGGAAGATTGTAAAATTTGGTTTTAATACTTTTTCTAACTTGTGTAACTCCATTCTAGCTGTGTTCTTACTTCAAATCCAATGCCAGACCACTGAAGATCACCTTCTTGAATGCCGATAGCCAAGGGCCGAATATCCACCTCATATACAAGGTAAAGGAGAGCATAATAAGAATTTCAGGGAAACCAACATTAGAGATTTCATGGTCAGTTTAGGGACTGAAATCCAGATTTTGTGTGAACAGTCCAGAAAGTGCCAGTTTGGCATATTGTCTCTGTTTATGGCCCAAAGCTCAGCGTACTAGATTAAAAGCAGCATTCCAAATTTTCTGGGTGTCCCACAATGGAACTGACATGAACACATTATGGGGTTAACTAACATGTTCAGGCAATTGTTAAACCGTTTCATGTTTTTTTACTTTTAGTACTCTGTGAGTCATGAAATATGATACAATGTATGTCCATTACCCACAATCTTTCCCTCATGGAAAAGGAGGTGCAGCAGCTATGTTTTACAGGCATTTTGTGGACACTTGGGAAAAGCTCAGTGGAGGCCTAGGAGGGGCAGGAAAAGTCAGGACTGTAGAAAACAAATTGCATATAATTCCAAATATCTCATATAATGACATATTATCCACCTAATGTTCCATAAAGAAGGGAAATATGTTCCAATTTATTCCAATTTATAAAGAAAAAACAGCCAAATTCACAGTGCTGAAGTAAGAGGACCATACAGAGAATTCTGACTGGCTGATGAGCTTAGCAACAAGTGCTTTTCTCTTGCAGCTGTTTATTGAATAAGCCATAACATTAAATAAGCATCAAAATAAGCCCTCACTGACCTCTGTAGCTGCAGGCACTGTACTATTCAAATCAAATCTCAGCACTCTGCTATTCTTGTTCCTGTGCACCTACTCAGCATTTGCATTAAGCTGCCCATATGCTATACATCAATCTGATTACAATCTCTTACAGTCTTCTGTAGCTTAACCAAAATGTAATAGGAGGACTACCCTGAACAATCCATTTAATTTCAAATCAGGCAAATCTTGGCACTACTACTCAGTTGCTGAGTCATTGCTGGGTGGGTAAAGGGGTCAGGGTGAAGGGTAACTGCTGCTGCACAACTGCTAAATATGAAAATGTAAGTAATTTTGCAGTAAATTTTGAGGTTTAATTACTCCACTGTACTTGCAGCTACAGAAGTCAGTGGTTGCTTTTAAAGTGTTTTTTTTTTTAAGAAAAAGTCCCCAGTGAGTTAATACTACTCTGTCCCACTACCAACACTGAGAGACTCTGAGAGAAAATCTTTTGCATTTGATAATTTCATGTGTGTTAGATGCTGGTGTCCCTCGTTGTGCTTGTCAGTTTCTTTCGCTAGTCCGTACATCAGCATACCTCCAAACTTTCTGAGATGGGAATGAGGAACACCTATCAGCAACAGTATGTAGCCATAGGATATGCCCCCTGCCACACACCCCTTAAAGGTGGATTACACACACAAAAATTGTTGGTTAAACCTACAAGTATTTTTTGATCACTACTATTCATTTATATTGGCTTTGGAAATATCCAAATGCAGCGTTTTCAAAACTGGATAAAAGGTTTATCATTGTGAAATACTCTTTGATAGATAAATAGTGCATTTTATATACAACTGTATAGATCAGACCAAAATGAGGGACAAATGAGGAGGAAAGAGGGACAGAGGGAATTTGTTCCAAATGAGGGACAGTCTCTCGAAATCAGGGACAGTTGTGAGCTATGCATCATTACTATACACTGTAGGAGTTTATCATTGTGGGCTGGGGGGTGGGAAAGTAAGAATTGCTTGCTTTATATGGTGGCTTTTTTTCAAATATTTAAAAAGTGTCAAAGTCACTTTAAAGCTGATTTAATACTTGTTACGAATATGGAAGTTTTGGAAAATCTATAGCATGGCCACAGTTTCATTTTAAAGCATGGTAAAATGACATACAATAACATTGGTTGACTGGTCATTTCTGCGTGCCTTAAACAGTCTTTAGCACAGTTTTTACGTGATGCAGTGCTGATGGGTGTCATATCAGATGTATATGTGTGCCATTCATAGTGAGTGACATTTGTGACTGTTCAGACAGGAGATGACATTCGGCAGGACATGCTCATCCTCCAGATCATCAATCTCATGGACAGAATCTGGCTTTATGAAGGTTTGGACCTACGGATGGTGACCTATCGGTGTTTATCCACTGGCAAAAAACAAGGTGAGTTGGTGGTGGGAGGAGAATTGTGTGCTGATATATTGGAGAATGCCACCTCTACTACCATTGTCTGATGTGGCTGCAATCATCTATTAATCAGAGTAAAAAAATATTTAAAAATGAACATCTTAAGCAAGCCATAGATTATGCAATTTTCTTTTTTTTCCACCATGGGTGGAAGGAAACTAAATCGCTTGATTCTTCCATCAACACAGTCAGTGCTGATGGAGCAATCCCTCCCACAGCACTACTGTGTTCTGCCAGCGGGCAGAACAAAATGATCACTGCTGGCTGCTATAGCCACTGGCAGTGATCGCACTCAAAAAGATCGACAGGCTGGTTGTACTGAAATTAATTAATGGATCAACTTCAGTACAACCAGCCTGCCCATAGATGGATTGATTCTCAGCCGGTCCCTGCTGAACCAGCCGGTCCCTGCTGAACCAGCCGAGATTCTATCCATCTATGGCTTTGCACTGTAGTGTGTGTGCAGCCTGACAATGATTGGTCATCTGCTTGTGAAATGGATGCAAGGTTGATGATTTCCAATAATCAGAATGACCACTGATTGCCATGAGAATTTTTATGTCAAGTACTACCAATTGTTTGTGTTCTCCAGACTCCTAGGTAGCAGCTCTGCTGTGATAATTAGAAAAAGACAATGATTTCCAGGCTTCTAGGAAGGGGCACTGCTGTGTGAAGTCTAGTACACACTATAAGAAAATCAGATGAACCATTGTCCGATTTTCTACAAAGATGCGTATCATGATGTAACTGAGAATGAAACTTGTATGAGAATTCTTGAATGAC
Source organism: Staurois parvus (assembly GCF_062004578.1). NCBI lineage: Eukaryota > Metazoa > Chordata > Amphibia > Anura > Ranidae > Staurois > Staurois parvus. The sequence goes on from NW_028318265.1 coordinate 839,467, forward strand.
AAAGACAAAGGTAGCTATGTACTAATGTAGCATGATTATCGTCAAAGAAAAAAATATGCTACTGTTTACTGTTTGTAGCTCTTTATTGATCCAGAATATGAAAGTTCTTTCTTGTGTACGATTTTTATTTTCGTTGCCCTTTTCTTCCGGGTTGTTCTTTGTTTGCGAGCATGCACGGTATGTTCTATATGATTATTGTAGACATTGAATGAAAATCAGATGTTGTGTTAACGAACAAGAAAAAATGTTCCACCTTAATTTTTTTTTTTGTCTGAACAGCTGGAATTAGCTGTTGAAAGCACTATACTAACAAACAGATTATCAACCTATTGTTCCTCCAGTGGAAATTTACGTCTAACTTTCTTATGTGTATGGGGTAGGAGCACAGTTTTGATCATTTGAAACAGATAATGATTTTCAGAATTCCAGGTAGGAGCACAACTGTGAGAACTGTAAAAATGATGTTTTTTGGACTTTCAAGTAGGAATACAGCTGCTTTGAGTAAAAGTGGGATTAGTGGGATTTTGGAAAGCATATGACCTGCAATAGTGATTAGTACTTCCCAGTTCCTCTGTATTCTGTCATTATTGTCCTCTGTGTTCTCTCAGGTCTGATTCAGATGGTCCCAGATTCCACAACCCTTGCTAAGATTCAGAACACCAGTGGTCTTTTTGGTCCCTTAAAAGACACATCAATGAAGAAGTGGTTCGGAAGTAATAAGACGGTACGCACCACCCTTTCACCTCCTGACTATTAATACTATTCATACTGGCAGACATATAGGACTACTTTAAATTAAAATACCAGGTATTATATTTGATGACGGTCAGGCCAAAAATAATTTCCCCCCACCTGGGCTGCACATTATGGTAGAGTTCTGCTCTTTTGCCCCTCCCTATGAACTTTGGAACACCACTGGCTGAGGAGCCTGCAAGGAGAACCTGGGGAGGCGAACACTGATTTGAATCTTCTTCCTTGGTACAGTCCTATTCACTCTCTGCCCATGTGGCTTGTCCTCTGTCTTCAATCCTCTGTTTTAAAACCAGAAAGAAAATGTAATTACAGTGCAGATCTGAGTGTCCAGCAGAATTTTACAATTAAGTTTTCTATCCTTCCTGATAATTTCCTGACATTCCATTTCCAATCATCTGTGTTAGCATTGTACAATGTAAGTTATTTCGAGGACTGAGGACTGCAAATGAAAACTGAATGATAGTACAGCACGGAAGAAAACTAGAGGAATTACCTGAGACTTCCTTAGAACTTTATTCTGCTTTCTTATAATGGAAAATAAATGTTGAGCACACCTTTAATCACATCTCACTCCACCGTCCAATGCCCCCCACATATTGTCCGCTTGAATAAACAGCAACATTTCATTGTCTGGTCTGCACAAGCTGCCGTTTCATTATTCAGTGTTACATAGTGCAAGATGTGACTGAATAATTCTCAGCAATATATTCATCTCTCTGCCCAGATGGGGAATCCGCTGTGCCCTTTTCTCTCTCCGACTCCATTATAAAAATCCAATTCTCATTTATCAAGCCATTTGCTTTCCGATAGACTTTAATCAACCTTCAGCCTCCCTCCTACTCTGCTAATGTGATGGAAGGTGAGACACCGAGCCGGCTCTGTAATCATTGTAAGAAGACACTCGCTGACCGATACACATTGTCCTCCTCTTAATAGAACAGGAGGAGTTAGACAATTCCAATGAAGGAGATTGGGTCTAATGCATGCTTATGACTGCACTGTTAGGGTCCATGCACACTTGGCTCAAAAAAAAAGTCCATTCCCTTGGCAGAAAAAAACACTCATATAGAGAGTTTTTGTACATGCATTTAGGGGAATTTAGTGTTTCTGCCAGAAAAGTCCTCTCAAAAACACAATCCAAAAGAGGTACTTTTTCTGCCTCTAAATGCTGACCTTAAAATATGCCTCTGAACGTCCTAGTGTGCATTGACATATAGCATAACATTGAGCTGCTTTTGCAGGCAAAATGTAAAACTCCTGTAGAAGCAGCGTTTTTTTGCGCCCAGTACAGATCTACTGTATGCACAGAAACGTATATATATATATATATGAGAGAGAGACCCTACCATAAGCTGGAATGTCTACATTTAATGTTGAGCTTTCTTTATAATATCTAGGTTTGTTGGGTTTATCCCATTGTTTGCTTCTGTCTGCTAATGGGGAGGGTTCTCCAGTGGTTATAGTGAGAAGATATAATTTAATGGGTTATGAATATTTGTTCTGTCCTGAACAATCACTAAGGAATTTATTCAAGTGATGTGAGCTGGGGAAGAGGATAAATAATTGGACAGACCTTCTAGAAAGGTTTTCTGCTTGTTGCGGATTGTGTGAAGGGTTCACTCTTTGCCTCCCAGCTCAGTTGCCAGAGTGGGGAAGGTCTTTTCCTGAGGGCCTGAGTTTAGGCCTAAGAAGCTTAAGCCAGAATGGATTGGGGCTGAAAGATCAGGGGTGTCCTGGAGATCTTAGGAGGAGCTGCTTTCAGATGAACAGTGCATGGAGACCTTATTATTTAGCAATATCTGTGATTGCCTAAAGATCAGTTCCTGTTGGGAGGTTGCTACTGCAGAATCTAAGGCCACCAATAGTGCTAATCAAGTGATCTATTATCTTTGGGAGGCTGCTATTGAAGAATCTAGGGCCTCCAATTAGTCGCTCCCAAAGGATCCATTTGTAATTGGGAGGCTGGCACTGAAATATTAGAGTCACTATCAACTTCAAAGGTAGTGGATTTGCTGTGACTTGAAAGCCTAATTTACTGTTTCTGAATATCCTCTACCCCTAACCATTTCTTCTTAGACAATGAGCCAATACATTTTTCAAAAGAAGATTGGAATCCTTGACGTCTGTTTGATTTCCTCCAATGGAGAGTCAGTGAATGCCTCGGTGTAGCTACAGGGCAAGTCACTAGTGGGGGAAGCAAGAGGGCCTGCAAAGCTGGCCACAGATGCATCAAAATTCAGTCAGTTCAGCAGGGACAGGCCAAATTTTGATCAGTGTGTGGCTGTCCCTGCTCCACAGAAGTAAAAGGGACATGCTGGAAAACTTTTGTCAATCAGCGACTGCATCCACTGATCAGTGTATTCTGACAGTAGTGAGCCCCGCTGTCAGAATACAGTGTGTGGATGGAGGAATCTTTTTTTTTTTGTTGTTGTGGTTTAGCCCGCTAGCTACAAAAAGAAAAAAAACTATGGCCAGCTTTAATCCAGCAACTTCTTCAAGGGTTATTGCTTCATGCAGTATATATGATAATTTCTGGAGATACTCCACTGGCACTGTGTGCCTGTTTTTCTGTTTGCGTTGGTCTATCTGTCTTTTTTTTTTGTTGTTGTTGATTTCTTAAATCCTATTTTTTTTTTTAAGTCTCCCCAGTTTAATTTCCTTAATTTTTTGAAAATAGAATTGTACATCCCAAATTCTTCTGTTCTGTTGATAATACAAACACCTCTTCAAGAATAAATAAAATACACCAGCCTGCCCTAAGATTGATTTTACCCTGCCCCCTTTTCTTTTGGTACAGAGCTTCTCAGTCAAGGTGACAGAGCACCAACATCTTTGTTTTTCCAATGATTACTGGTCTTCCTGGCCCTGGCAGGAGGAGGAGATGTCTCTACAGAGTTCTACTATTAGCAGTGGTAATTTTTACATAGTTAGTCTGGCTGAAAAAAGACAAAAGTCCAACCAGTTCAACCATAAAAAAAAAAAAAAAAATGATAAAATCCCACACCCACAGTTGATTCAGAGGAAGGCTAAAACCCCAGCAAAGCATGATCCAATATTCTCCTTCATGAGGAAAAAAATTCCTTCCTGATCCCCCGAGAGGCAATCGGACATTCCCTGGATCAACTTTACCAATAAATGTTAGTAACGAGTTATATTCTGTGTATCTAGGGAAGAATCCAGGCCTTTTTTAATGCAATCCACTGAGCTGGCCAAAACCAACTCTTGAGGGAGTCTATTCCACATTTTCACAGCTCTTACTGTGAAGAAACCTTTCCGTATTTGAGGATTAAATTTCTTTTCCTCCAGAAGTAAAGAGTGCCTCCTTGTTCTCTGTGATGACCTCAGGGTGAATAACAAAACACCGAGTTCACTATATGAACCACTGATGTATTTATACATGTTGATCATATCCCCCCTCAATCCCCTCCTCTCAAAAGATAATAAATTCAGTTTCTCTAATCTTTCCTCATAGCTGAGCTCCTCCATGCCTCTTATCAGTTTGGTTGCCCTTCTCTGTACTTTCTCCAGTTCCCCAATGTTCTTTTTGTGAATTGGTGCCCAAAACTGAACTGCATATTCCAGATGAGGTCTTACTAATGATTTGTACCAGTTGAATATGATATCTCTCTCTCTGGAGTCTATACCTCTTTTAATACAAGAGAGGATTTTGCTCGTGTTAGAAACTGCAGCTTGGCATTGCATGCCATTATTAAGCTTGTGATCTACCAGAACTCCCAGATCCTTCTCCATCATTGATTCCCCCAGTTGTACCCCCCCTAGTATGTATGATGCATGCATATTCTTAGCCCCCAAGTGCATCACCTTACATTTATCAACATTAAACCTCATTTGCCACATAGTTGCCCAATTACACAGTGCATTGAGGTCAGCTTGTAAATTGAAGACATCCTGTAAGGACGTTATTCCACTGCACAGCTTGGTGTCATCTGCAAAGACTGAAATGGGATTTTTGGTAGCAGGAAATTTGGCTCATCTCTGGAACACACCAGAGGATTTAAATAAAGATAGTTGTTGATTTATTATTTCTTTTGGTTGATATTCTTTGAACATTTCAGTGCAAAAGGTACAAACAAACTAAACTCTGCGGTTTAATCCCAAACACTTCTATATTCCGGTCATCTGCATGCTCAGAAAGAGTCTGCTGAGGGGGTACAAGCAGACACCTATTCTGAGAGTCTACAGGAGCCTGAGATTGCACCCGTGAACTGCTGATAGTGTGTGCAATGCTATGCAGGCTCCTTATTCCAAATTGCAAATTGTTTTCCTTGCACAAAATGTGCTTTTATTTTTTTTTTAAAAGGTGAATTTATCCTTTAATTTCATTCAGAGTTGTGCTTGCTCTGCCATCAATAAAGCTCATGCTCCCTGCTGATTAGAAAGCTGTAGCTCTGGCTCAGCAAGCAGTGTGTCGGACCTCTGCAGACCATTGTATACAATTACAGAGCAAAGGTCCTCCTCTACAGAATGCTGGCAGGTGACAGACTTTTCTACTAAGGTTGTGGCTGCTTACTAATTAAAAACTGCAAGATGCAGCACACCTTTTTTTTTATGCACCTAGAACATATTTAGCTGATTTACAAAGATACATAGCTAGTCAGGTGAAAAAAAAGATGCAAGTCCATCCAGTTCAACAAATAGAAAACAAAAACAAATAGAAAACCACCATATACAGTACACAATCCTATACCCATAGTCAATCCAAAGGAAGGCAAAAAAAAAATAATAAAGCATAATTCAATTTACAACAGCAATGGAAAGAAATCCCTCCTGATCCCCCAGGAGGCATTTAAATATTCCCAGGATCAACTGCCCCTGGTGTTGTTACCGCAAAATGTTAATATTCAGTTATAGTTTGTGCATCTAGAAAAGCATCTATCTCTTTTTTAAAACAATCTACTGAGCTGACTGGAGCTGGTTCTTGAGGTAGTTTATTCCACATTTTCACAGCTCTTAATGCGAAGAAACCTTTGCATATGTGGAGGTTAAATTTCTTTTCCTCCAGACACGAGTGCCCACTTGTCCTCACTAATTACGTGAAAGTGATTAAAGCTGCCCATACTGGGTCATATTTTTTTTTCTTTTGACTAGCGCTATTTTATTCTAACAGCAGGGAGATTTCCCCACTGTCAGACTACACAGATCTGCACTTCAGTCTGTTGCCTGCGACACTGATCAAGCAGCATGACTGTGCAATTGTCAGTTAAAATAACGCAGCGTCGTAACACAATAAATGGCCTGGTCAGGAAGGGGGTTAAATCCTCAGGAGCGCAAGTGGTTAATATGTTCCCATCTATGATACCTAGAGCTCCTCCAGGCGAACAGGGAGCAACAAAGAATCATGCAGCCCCTGGAACACAGGTCAGACCTGATTAATTAAACTCCGCTCCACTGGGTACAGTGAGCTAAAAACTAAATATACTTACACTAACACTTAACTGTAAACCCAAAACAGAATTCCAGCCTCGCTGGATACAGTGTGTCACATTAAATTTGCCTAATAGAATAAATTAACTCCATTGACTACAATGGGCCCAACTAAATTTACTTATCTTATCACCTAACTAGGACGGTGCTATGCTAGTAGCAGTGCAGTTCCCCAGCCCCCCCTTACACTTACCTGAGTCTGATCTCAATCCAGCAATGTACACAACAGCAGAGGCTCTCCTGTCGGCTCCCACTGCTGTCAATCACAGCCAGCGAGGAGGGAGTGGGGGGCATCAATGGACACACGGAGCAGGGCTTGGAAGCAAGAACGCATGAGTAATAAAAGCGCTGCTGATAATGACCATCAATATAAGTTAGTCATTACCTAAAGATATAAATATATAAACATGCTCAATATATAAAACATGGTTTTGAGCACGCATGAGCGTCACCATAGCAAGCCTCTTGCTATGAGGGCACTCATCAGGGGGGAGGTGCCAGGAGTGCTGGCTGTGGAACCAGAGAAGAGGAGGATTGGGGCTGCTGTGTGCAAAACCATTCCATGTATGACATATTTGGGTTTTTTCATTATAATTCTGCTTTTAGTAGCTCTGTAATCACTACTTTTAGCCAATTTCTTATCCATTTACAAACTGAAGTTTCTACGCCCATAGACATTAACTTACACATTAGTCGTGTGTGGGAAACTGTCAAACGTTTTTCCAAAATCCAAGTATACTATATACACAGCCACTCCTTTGTCTAAATTTTTGCTCTCCTCCTCACAAAAAGAAAGTGCATATGACTTTATGAAAATACAACTAGTATGCTGGATGTTGCTAGCAGCAAGATCCTGGGTATAAAGTGCTCTGTACACATATAACATTTGAGCAGCTTCTACATGAATGCAAGTGTACAGCATTAATGCAGCCTTTTGGTTGCTAGGACACAGGTGGTTAGTGCTACCTCCGTTGCTAGTATGCATCCATTGCTAGAATGCAAGCAGCTATTGTTGCCAAGCATTCTCAGTTGCAAGGATGCAGGTGGCTTGCCACCTAGCACCCTCAGTTGCTAGGACGCAGGTGGCTTGCCACCTAGCACCCTCAGTTGCTAGGACGCAAGAAGCTCTTACCATCTAGCATCCTCTATTGGTAGAACGGAGGCAGCTTTGCCACCTAGAGCATCCTCAGTCCTCCGTTGCTTGGATGCCTATAACATTTCCCCCGTAGCATCCTTCATTGCTTGGACACAAGTCCAACAGATTATATTTGTGTTCTACAGCGTACATATGTAAATATTAGTGCAGGACCTCAGACACAGTTTTTTCTATTGTTTTATTTTTTTTTTTTCTTATGTACCTGAGTGCATCACGGGTGTACTGGTCGTTATGCAACTGTGTGCATGGGTCCATAGGAAACATTACACCTATGTTCAGAGACATAAAATTTACTGATGAAAATGTCACATTTTTTGCAGCCATGTGCATGAGCCCCTAGTCTAAAGGTCCAATTTCCTCATAGCAGATCTTCTCCTTGCCCCTTTTTATTTTAATGTCCTTTTTATGCACTTTCTCCAGTACTCTGATACCCTTTTTATGAACTAGTGCCAAAATCTGAACTAACGATCAATGGTACTAATGCTGGTACTACAACAAGGGTGGTTCATGTCTCTCTCTCTGAAGTGTACAACTCTTTTATAATACAAGAAGCTATCTTGCTCACTCTAATGGCCAGTTTGCACCAGAACGCGGTGTGGGAAAGGCTCACTCCATGCACATTTCCCACACCACAGGTAAATATGCTGCCTTGCGATCTGCATGCAGGTACTAATGTAATGTTAATGGCACCCCAAATGCAGACCACAGATGCATTGGGTTTGTGGGTACCATATTGCATGGTACTTCAGTATCGTGTGGTTTGGTGTAGTGCGTTATGAAAAAGCAGTGTTTGCGCTTCTTTTTCCATGGTCCAGGGCATTTTGCAGCCCATTCAAATGAAGGGGTTGTCTAAACAAAACACACGGTACTGGCACAGAAGCACGTGTTCCCATGCAATCCCACTGTGACCAGCCCTGAAAGCTACAGATTGGTGCTGAGTGAAGAGTGCTTAGTCTTTGCTCTACCAGAATACCCAAATTCTTCTCCATCATTTACTCTGCCAAGATGTATGATATCCAGGGGCGGACTGACAACTCATGGGGCCCCTGTGCAATAGGGGATCATGGGGCCCCTGTGCCCTTGCCCAAACTCAAAAAACCCTATGAAAAAGGTAACAGGGGCATCTCATGGGGCCCCCTACTGACCCCCGGCCCTCGGGCAATGCCCGAGTTTCCAAATGGTCAGTCTGCCCCGATCATATCTGTATATGATTAGCCTACAAATGTGCATATGTCATACAATCTATATACATCTCTAATATGTATAGTACACGACTCATCTACAAAGATATTGTGTGTGATGTGTCACTTTTTCTGGTGTGTTCCACAGGCCTCAGATAATTTCCTGTATTCATGTGCCGGCTGGTGTGTCGCCACCTTCATCTTGGGTGTCTGTGACCGCCACAATGACAACATAATGCTGACAAGCACAGGTCATATGTTCCACATCGATTTCGGGAAGATTTTGGGCAATGCGCAGATGTTTGGGAAGGTAAAAAGGTGAGTGGAGCTCCTGTATAATTTGTTAGGTGAGAGGAGTCCATGACTAGTCCATTCTAGAACTACAACTCAATGTGCTAGTGAGGAAGAGAATGCTCACAGCTGGCTGCTTTGTATAACAGAGACTTTATCTATAAACAGTGACTAAAAAAAAAAAAGTACACATAAACAGCGCTGTTTATGTGTACTTTTTCAGTCACTGTTTATAGATTTTTTTTTGTTATTTAAAACGGCAGCTTGGTTTAAATATTTAATTACTGGTTTAATCATTTTTATTTTATTTTCGTATACCAATATTTTCACCATTTCTTGAGAGCGGGGATATAGGCTGGTTCATCTTATATATTTATAACAGAGACTTTGTTGGTGTAGCTGCCTTCTGGCTGAACAGATGTACAACATACATAGCACACTGATGGAAGATACGCTGTGGTTCCCTTTAACAGAAAAAGTGCTTTTGTGATTAGGAGCTGTGTTTTCAGACATTGTGCTGCCACCTGACCTCTATGGCGACTCCCCATATACTGGATAATGTCCAGAATATTTTGCAGTTTTGTTCACCTTCCAGAAATTTCTCTGCTAGTTTTTGGATGACATGTTATTATCTTCACATCATAGGAAGATTGTCAGTGGTGGGGAGGACTTCCCATGGGACTGAGATGTGTTTTATTTTCCCATAAAAGGGGATAATGAACTGCTTGATGACACATTGTGCGGAGACGTCACACACACACATCCCAATCTGCCACAGACCTGCACACCACCCGCTGAGGAAGGGGATTTGTGGGGTCAGGAAGTGTAAACTTTCCCAGGATGCAAATCCAATTTCATGAACAGTATGTTGTCCTCTGTCATTCTTTTCTTGTGTGAGCAGCTGTCCCACAACTGACAATCATAAGGCCCAGCATCTACCGCTGGTTGAGGATGATTATTCTCACTTCAAGATCAGTTTACACTTTGCTTTTATTCCTCTTCACAAGCCAGTATGAATGTATGTCAGACACTCCATGTACAGTGACAATAAATCACTTCTAACCATGTTCAGTCCTGTAATTCAACAAGTTTTTCATAGTTCCTTCAGTTCAGTTCCAACACAGATCATGCTTCAGAGGACACTGCACATGTGAACAAGCCTTAATTTTGGATGAAGCAGAGAAGAATCTGTGTCAATGCTAGGAAGATTCCCCCTCTCTGTTTTGTCCTGGGAGCACCAGAATAAGAATGTAGCACCCTCTGGTGTGCTACTAGAATTGTGTAGGGAAAATTCTTGTGTATGCCTCATGGTAACTGTGTGAGTCTGTAAATAGGTTGGGTTACTGCAGGTCAGCCTGGATGGCCTAACAGATTGGGACTCGATGGCCTCCACCTGGTTCTGGAGGACCATGGAACCTTTCAGAAGCCAGTGGGTGGAAGGGGTAGAGTTTTTGGGAGTTTAACCAATCCCAGGTTTTGAAGCCATGGTAGAATGGTGAGACCAACCCATACGTATGGGGAGTCAGGCTGGCACGGCAGTTGGTGGAAGATAGAGTGATGATGAGACTGTCGGTAGCCTGGGAGGGGTCCCCTAGGTTTAGGGGAGACTGGCCTCTGGCTGGCTCAGGAGGGTCCATTCAGCATCACGGCATGAACAGGATTAAGGCCTGGGAGCAGTTTGAGCAAGGAGGACAGAGTGAGTACATTAGCACAACCAGGGATCTACAAGGGGAGAGGAGAGCCAGGAGAGTTGGTAGTGTCTGTAGGCTGTGGAGCTGGGAGCAGTTCTACAGAGGAGAGGAGACATCTCTGCATGAAGTTTGCAACAAGCTAAGCTAACGTCAGTTGGGCATGAGTACCTAGCCCGTAAGGGGCAGTTGCTACTGATCCATAATGACTGATCGCTGTTAAGGAAAAGAACAGTCCAGGATCTGTTTCTGTAAAAAGTAAGGAAATTGTTCCTGTGCATTGATTCAGTCAAGTTGAGCATCCCATAATCCCTATTACCCTATCCTAAATTACATTCCCTAATAAAATAACAAAAACCAAGCTCATGAACTGTTCATTGACTGTGGATTCGAGTGTGGAAAATGCATGTTGCCTGGCTGTGTGAAGCTTAGAGGAATCCAAAAACACAGCGGCCATCAAGAGGGTAGCACTACAGGAATAGACAAGAAATCTTCCTATGGGGACACCTGCTCTGGTGACTATAGGGTAAAGCTCCTTTCACTTCCATTTTTTTTATCTGGAACAGAAGATAAATGGAAATTTACCTGACAGGATACAGGAATTGAAAAAAACTATGCCAGTTGCCTTATCTGTTCTGCATTTTATCCAAAACTTAAAAAAAAAGTTGTGGCTGTACGCTAGCTGTAAATGTTGATTTTGTCCATTGAGGTAATTTCATCATAATATCCTGTTTCCACCTTCCAATTCTTGATCTCCTTCATATTGCAGCACTTTTATTGCCTCCCTTTCCTGGCAGATGGGCATGTTTTTTTCTGACCTCTCAGTGTGGTAGAGATGTCTGTGTCCCCGGGGTCGCCCAGGGTCCCGGCTTATTATGGTTGTTGTCACTTTTCATCAGCCGGTGAGGAAAATGTCTATTAGAGGTTTAATTGGTGGATGTCAGGTGTGATTAGTGTCAGGCAGGGGGACGGAGATAAAGACACGGGGGAGCCATTAGGCCTTGTTCCCAGAGCCATATGTAGGTCAGAGGAGAACAAGCTGCGCCTTCATCTCAGTGACCGGGATACGACTTTCATGATTCAAATGACAGGACACAGTGGTTTATAGTGGGGCTCTATCCTGGCATCATTCATATGGGATAACATGAAATGTTCAGACACACCACACAACTTCTAATGTAATCTGTGTGGTGATGGGGTTTTTTTTTGTTCAAACATTTTATTGGGTTATAAGGGTATAAGACATACAGCAGGAAGCAGCAATCATTTACAGTATATATAGCAGATGAGAACATATGGCCCAAGGCCTTAAAGCAACAACATTATTATTGCAAACTTAATAGAGCAACCAGCGTAAAGAGAGTGGGGGGGGGGGGAAGAGGAAAGAGAGAAAAAAAAGGGGGGAGGGGAGAAGGAGATAGGTAAGGTGTGTGACTTTCAGGGCAGGGAGGAGGATGCGGGGCTGGACAGTGCTCCAGAGCATCCTCCAAGGGAAGAGGTATTAGGGAAGAAGCAGCGATTCATCTAAACCTTAAGGGAGGAAGTGACCGACCCAGGGAGACCAGATTGACAAAACTTGACTGTGTTTGTGATGGTAGCTTCCACTTTGGCGTGTATCATAGCCTGTGTCACCTTATTCCAAACCGCCAATATGCTAAGAGAAGGGGTTTTCCAGGATTTTGCTATAATTTGCTTGGCGGAGGTTGTGACCTGCAAGAGGAGGTTAAACTGGAGTTTAGGAATCAAGGGGGGTCGTAAATTGAGTAAGGCGATGTCCAGAGTTGGCGCTAGCGGTTTCTTGAAAAGGGTAGACAGCATGTGGAAGATACCAACCCAGAAGGTGTGGGCTACTGGGCAGGACCACCAAGTGTGAAGGTATGTGCCCCTCATCGCACAGCCTCGAAAACAGTCTGGAGAATACCCTGGAGTATATTTAGCCACCATAGCCGGAACCAAATACCACCGGGAGCGGACCTTGTAATTCGTCTCAACCGCTACTAAATTCTGTGAGGAGGATTTTGTTGCTTGCCATATGTGGTCCCAATCCTCTGGGCTCAGCTGGGGTCCTAGATCCCTTTCCCACTTGGAGACATATGAGGGGCCAGGGGAGGACTCAGATGTCGAGAGTAGGGCGTAGAAGATAGAGATAAGGCCACGTCTGTGCGGATCGTTCTTGCAGGCGCTTTCAAAGGAGGTCAGAGACCTAATGGAGCATGAAGTAGCAGAGAGGGGGGAATAAAAGTGTTTTAGTTGAAGGTAACGGAAGATTTCTGAAGCGGGAAGGGAGTGGGATTCTCAAAGAGATGAGAAGGATTTGACACCGGAGTTAGTCAAGAAGTGATGGGCTCTAAGGAGGTTAGCTGAGGACCAAAGTGCGAAGGAACATGGAGAGAGCAAGGCAGGGGGGAAAGCCGGGTTGCGAAGGTGAGAGAGAAGGAGGTTGTGGGGGGATTGAAGGGGGTATCGGGATTTGAGTCTATCCCAAAGCACTACAAAGTGGGAGGTGACTGGGTTCTGGATTGTGCGACAGTCAGAAGGACGAAGCCAAAGTATGTTAGCTAAGGAGAGGGGGTCAATATCAACTGACTCTAAAATCACCCATTGCGGAATGGTGATGGGGATTTTTAATTATTAACATCATCACCCTCAGAGTTCTCAGCACTGACATGCCATCAGCAGAATCCAGTGTGGTAAATTCTTAAATACACAGATATGAATATTGTGACTTTGATCATTCTGAGTTTGGTGGTTTTATATTGATACAGAAGGTTAATTTAACAAACCATTATAAATGAAACTCCTCAGGACAGAAATATGGGACCTACCATTGCTCTAAACCTGTCAACCTCATCATTCCTCCACTAGTCAGTAAGTCTCGGGTCTAGAGCAAGTATGTACATATCACATGTCCAACATATCATCTGTGACCCCTCATAAAATGAGGATGAGCTCTGCATCATTGGCTTGAGCTCCTGTTCTGCCCCACAGAGCAAATTATTTTTATACTTTATTTCTTACTCTTTGACCTCATTCTAAGTACCACTGATTGGTATTGTTGCTTAGAAATGATGTAACATGAAGGTAGAAGGCCCTGGCTAGTATTGCTTGAACATGCCCATGTTCAAGTCATCGTCAGTTTGGCCATACAGGAAGAAAACTGGCAAGAAACCCAAACTCGAATCTGAACACCTTTGAAGTCAGTGGTAATGGAATTCAGGTGGGCTGTGCAAACCACACTCCCGCTGCTAAAATACAGATTCCTGGCCACAATAATATCACCAGAATTCCAAGGTGAGGTAATTGAAATTGACCAGATTTATTCAATGATGCTACCCAGATAAACTGGCGGTAAGTTTAATTTACTGCAGGTGGGAATCTGTAATTTTTCAGCAGGAGTACAATGTGCAAAGATCAGCTGGTGAAAGGTCATTGTGATGTGAATTATCTTGATGGATGCTGTGATTGCCATTGGATTTTTATCTAGGTACATTAATCTATTCCTGTGGCTGTACACAAATAAGTGGCAGCAGAACAGGTGGGCCTTCACACCCAGCCACCGCACATACACTATATTGTCAAAACTATTGGGACTGCCTTTACATGCACATGAACTTTAATGGCATCTCAGTCTTAGTCCGTAGGGTTCAATATTGAGTTGGCCCACCCTTTGCAGCTATAACAGCTTTAACTCTTCTGGGAAGGCTGTCCACAAGGTTTAGGAGTGTGTCTATGGGAATGTTTGACCATTCTTCCAGAAGCGCATTTGTAAGGTCAGGCACTGATGTCGGATGGGAAGGCCTGGCTCATAGTCTCTGCTCTAATTCATCCCAAATGTGTTCTGTCAGGTTGAGGTCAGTACTCTGTGCAGGCCAGTTAAGTTCCTGCACCCCAAACTCGCTCATCCATGTCTTTATGGACCTTGCTTTGTGCATTGGTGCGCAGTTATGTTGGAACAGGAAGGGGCCATCCCCAAACTGTTCTCACAAAGTTAGGAGCATGAAATTGTCCAAAATGTCTTGGAATGCTGATGCCTTAATAGTTCCCTACACTGGAACTAAGAGGCCAAGCCCAACCCCTGAAAAACAACCCCACACCATAATCCCACCTCCACCAAACTTTACACTTGGCACAATGCAGTCAGGCAAGTACTGTTCTCCTGGCAACCACCAAACCCAGACATGTCCATCGGATTGCCAGACAAAAAACATGATTCATTACTCCAGAGAACACTGCTCTAGAGTCCAGTGGTGGTGTGCTTTACACCACTGCATCCAATGCTTTGCATTGCACTTGGTGATGTAAGGCTTGAATGCAGCTGCTCAGCCATGGAAACCCATTCCATGAAGTTCTTTACACACTGTTGTTGTGCTAATCTGAAAGCCACATGAAGTTTGGAGGTCTTTAACTGTTGACTCTGCAGACAGTTGGCGACTTCTGTGCACTGTGTGCTTCAGTATGCGCTGACCCCGCTCTGTAATTTTACGTGGCCTACCACTTGGTGGCTGAGTTGCTGTTGTTCCCAGTTGCTTCCACTTTGTTATAATACCACTAACAGTTGACCTTGGAATATTTAGTAGCAAGGAAATTTCACAGATGGACTTATTGCTCAGAATTCACTGAGCTTTTGAGTGCGACCCATTCTTTCACAAATGTTTGTAGAAGCCGTTTGCATGCCTAGGTGCTTGATTTTATACAGCTGTGGCCATGGAGGTGATTGGAACACCTTTATCCAATGATTTGGAGGGGTGTCCCAATACTTTTGGTAATATAGTGTATGTGTCCATGGAGAACATCATTCTGTGCTGAGAATGCACTCACTGTGGGCTCCCAGAACAGTGACCAAGCTGTCACTGATGGCACTTTGACATTGTTTGTGATCTGGTGTTCCCAATCATCTGATCACTGATCATTGTGAAAGCCAATCACACTGGTCACGGGATTGGGAAAACCCTCTTAAAGGGCCACTTCACAGCACTGGCAAGGTTTTAAAAGTTAAGTTTGTGTTTGATTATAGGATTTTTAAAATCAGTGGATTTTTTAAATTTTAACTTTTTGTGTCAATAGGTAAGGGGTACTAATGACCCTTGTAAGCATTCCCTTGGGAGGCACCCTAATTATAATAATTCTGTTCAAATTTTACAATTACCCTACCTCTTTCTTGGGGCACATGGAGGTGAAGAAAAGGTTCTTGTCCCTCAATACTGGGATAAAATGCTGTACAAGCTACAAGGTATCCTCACCCCAGTGTTGAAAGGCATGTGTCCTAGTTTGGTACAGGAGGGGGGAGGGAGTCCACACTCACTGCCCTCTCATTAATGGCCATCCAGGCTGCATGCCTGGGTAAGGGTCTGGTTTGCATATTAAGGAGAACCCTACACCCCTCTCCCCCACACACACTTTTTTTAACTTTGTAGACTTCTATTTTTGTGTCATTTTGGTGACAACATATTACCAGATCATAAACCAGACCTGAACTGATTTATAATTTAGCAATGTAAATTAACCCCCTGCTGCAATACGTAGTTAAATGTGAATTACTGCTATTCACATTTGATTTTCCATGCTATGCAGCTTTCAGTGCATAATCTTCACCAAGTGCAGTGCATTCAAATCTTACAGATATTCAGTTCTAGCGTCTTCAATGTTTTGGACAAATGTAGTGTTTTTCTAAATAGCAACCCTAGTCCTAGCTGCATGGAGAGAGCAGTCATCACTAAAAGATCCTGGGGAGTAAGTACATAAATTTACACAGAGAAAACTAAGTGGGTAGCCATTGCCAACCTTCACCGGAAAATACTATTTGCCCTCTTGTGCCTGGATTTAATAATGACCTTCAACAAGCATGCTGGGGTGCTGGGGATGCTGTATAAGTCAGCAGCTCTGATATCGGGGTGTCCCCAGTGTTAGATCATCTGAGGTCACTGCACCTTGCAACTTCATAAAACCCAAAAGTGATATAAAAGTGTTCATAATATACAGCCCTCAGCTTGGAATTCTGGATACTTCCCTGCAGCGAGGTTGTGAGATTCATTCTGTGTGATGCAGTTTTTTCGGTTTATGCTTTGCAGAGATCGGGCGCCGTTCATCTTCACCAGTGAGATGGAAAACTTCATCACAGAGGGGGGGAAGAGCCCGCAGCGTGCTCAGGAATTTGTGGATCTCTGCTGTTGTGCATACAACATCATCCGTAGACACAGCGCCTTACTGATCACTGCCCTGGAGCTGGTGAGCCATCTGCACAAACTGCAATGTATTCCGCAATACGAACTGTCTGTAACACATCTCCTTCTGCCTATTTGGGCTTAGCCCACACTTGAAAGTATTCCTAGACTCCTTCGACTCTGACTCTATCTTGGGATAAGGTCAAGGTGTCCATATGCGCGGTCAGATGCTTGGACTCCAGTTAGCTCAGACATGGCTCGTCCTTCCCCAGCTACTTCTAGATATTGTAATTTGTGTTTACAGAGCTCAATAGACCACATTTAGATTACGTAGATAACTGGTTGAGTCAGAGGACAGATGTAACCCCACTACTTTCCTCCAACTGCTACTGTGGTCTTTCTATAGAAGACCAAGACTCCTCCAAGCAGAAAGTACTGCTAATGACTTCCTGTCCTTGTGTATCCCCCTAGATGCTGCAATCTGGCCTCCCTGAATTATCTGGCATTCATGATCTGAAGTACGTCCATGACAACTTGCGGCCATATGACTCTGATCTACAAGCATCAAGTTATTTCACAAGGTAAGGGCATCATGGATCTCCTTCTTCCATACATTCAAATTAAAGAGACCTCATTGGTGGCAAATACATTATAATCCAGCCATTTCTGTGAGTGCAAGGACACAGGATCTAGGTATGTGGTAGTGGGACCTGGAATCCAAGAATGTGGTGATGAGACCCAGGATCCAGGTATGTGGTAGTGGGACCTAAGATCCAAGAATGCGGTGATGGGGTCCAGAATCTAGGTATGTGGTGATGGACTTTGGGATCCAGGTATGTGGTCATGGAACCCAGGATCCAAGTATGTGGTAATGTAGTGATGAGTATGGGTATGTAGTTATGAGATCTGTGATCTGGGTATGTGGTGATGGGATCCAGGTATGTGGTGGTGATGGGATCTGGGATTCAGGTATGTAGTGAGGATACCAGGGATCCAGGCATGTAGTGATGAGACCAGGGATTCAGGTAAGTGGTGATGGGACCTGGGATCCAGGTATGTGGTGATGGGACCTGGGATCCAGTTATGTGGTAATGGGAATCCAGGTATGCGGTAGTGAGTTCCGGGATCCAAGCAATGTGGGGATGAAGCCTGGGATTCAGGTATGTGGTGATGAGTAATGAGGATTGGTATAGCCAATCGTCTTCTCTTTATGGCTATGACTAAGGCTTATTGTCGAAACACGTAAGCAATTTTAGATGCAAATTTTGCTCACTCAATAAAGTGAGCAAATATTATTCGGGAAGACGAGTGCTGGCAATACCAATCCTCATTATTCAATAGCATCTGTGCTGGGAAGACACACAGAGCCAGAGCACCGACATTCCACCTCCGTGGGGATTATTCTGGGCATAGCACCTACTTGTATGTTGTGATGGGACCTGGGATCCAAGGATGTGGTGATGAGACATAGGATCCATGTATGTAGTGATAGGAATGAGGTATGTGGTGATGGGACCTGGGATCCAGGTATATGGTGGAACCTGGGATACCAGTATGTGATGATGAGATCCAGGTACGTGGTGATGGAAACATGGGAACCAGGTATGTTGTGATGGAACCAGGGATCCAGGAATGTGGTGATGGTGTCTGAGATCCAGTATGTGTGGTGATGGCAGTTTGTGATTAGAGATGAGCGAATTATTCAAAAATTCGATTCGGCTGATTCGCCGAATTTCAGGAAGGAATTCGATTCGATGCGAATTAATTCGCTACGAAGTTAACTTATAAAAAGGGTTTCTAGGCTTCAGAGAGCCTTTAAATTAGTGCAGAACACTGTACCTTTAATTTAAATGCCCTTGGAGATGAGGAAGGAGAAGGAGAAGGAGAAGGATGAGAAGAAGGAGAAGGAGAAGGATGAGGAGAAGGAGAAGGATGAGAAGAAGGAGAAGGATGAGAAGAAGGAGAAGGAGAAGGATGAGAAGAAGGAGAAGGATGAGAAGAAGGAGAAGGATGAGAAGAAGGAGAAGGATGAGAAGAAGGAGAAGGAGAAGGAGAAGGATGAGAAGAAGGAGAAGGAGAAGGATGAGAAGATGGAGAAGGAGAAGGATGAGAAGAAGGAGAAGGATGAGAAGAAGGAGAAGGATGAGAAGAAGGAGAAGGATGAGAAGAAGGAGAAGGATGAGAAGAAGGATGAGAAGAAGGAGAAGGATGAGAAGAAGGATGAGAAGAAGGAGAAGGATGAGAAGAAGGAGAAGGAGAAGGATGAGAAGAAGGAGAAGGATGAGAAGAAGGATGAGAAGAAGGAGAAGGATGAGAAGAAGGAGAAGGAGAAGGATGAGAAGAAGGAGAAGGAGAAGGATGAGAAGAAGGAGAAGGATGAGAAGAAGGAGAAGGATGAGAAGAAGGAGAAGGAGAAGGATGAGAAGAAGGAGAAGGATGAGAAGAAGGAGAAGGATGAGAAGAAGGAGAAGGAGAAGGATGAGAAGAAGGATGAGAAGAAGGAGAAGGATGAGAAGAAGAAGGATGAGAAGAAGGAGAAGGATGAGAAGAAGGAGAAGGATGAGAAGGAGAAGGATGAGAAGAAGGAGAAGGATGAGAAGAAGGATGAGAAGGAGAAGGATGAGAAGAAGGACAGTTCTGTGACAGTTTCTGTCTATTTCTGACAGTTCTGTGACATTCACTCCATACAGCGGTTTCAACCGCTGTATGGAGTGAATGTCACAGAACTGTCAGAAATAGGCTATTTCTGACAGTTCTGGGACATTCACTCCATACAGCGGTTGAAACATTGTATCTATTTGTTTCCATAAATGGATCCATTTATGGAAACAAATAGATACAATGTTTCAACCGCTGTATGGAGTGAATGTCACAGAACTGTCAGAAATAAGCTATTTCTGACAGTTCTGTGACATTCACTCCATACAGCGGTTTCAACCGCTGTATGGAGTGAATGTCCCAGAACTGTCAGAAATAGGCTATTTCTGACAGTTCTGTGACATTCACTCCATACAGCGGTTTCAACCGCTGTATGGAGTGAATGTCACAGAACTGTCAGAAATAGCCTATTTCTGACAGTTCTGGGACATTCACTCCATACAGCGGTTGAAACATTGTATCTATTTGTTTCCATAAATGGATCCATTTATGGAAACAAATAGATACAATGTTTCAACCGCTGTATGGAGTGAATGTCCCAGAACTGTCAGAAATAGCCTATTTCTGACAGTTCTGGGACATTCACTCCATACAGCGGTTTCAACCGCTGTATGGAGGGAATGTCCCAGAACTGTCAGAAATAGTCTATTTCTGACAGTTCTGGGACATTCCCTCCATACAGCGGTTGAAACCGCTGTATGGAGTGAATGTCCCAGAACTGTCAGAAATAGACTATTTCTGACAGTTCTGGGACATTCACTCCATACAGCGGTTGAAACATTGTATCTATTTGTTTCCATAAATGGATCCATTTATGGAAACAAATAGATACAATGTTTCAACCGCTGTATGGAGTGAGTGTCCCAGAACTGTCAGAAATAGCCTATTTCTGACAGTTCTGGGACATTCACTCCATACAGCGGTTGAAACATTGTATCTATTTGTTTCCATAAATGGATCCATTTATGGAAACAAATAGATACAATGTTTCAACCGCTGTATGGAGTGAATGTCAAAGAACTGTCAGAAATAGCGGAGCTCTGCAGATACACTTAGAGGAGCTCTGCAGATACACTTTTTGCCGGCTTGGAATTATTCTTATTTTCATCCTACTTCTTCTTCATCATCATCCTCTTCTTCTGAGGATGAGGATGAAGAAGAAGAAGAAGAAGAAGAAGTAGGATGAAAATAAGATTAATTCCAAGCCGGCAAAAAGTGTATCCGCAGAGCTCCTCTAAGTGTATCTGCAGAGCTCCTCTAAGTGTATCTGCAGAATAGAGGAGCTCTGCAGATACACTTTTTGCCGGCTTGGAATTATTCTTATTTTCATCCTACTTCTTCTTCTTCTTCTTCATCCTCATCCTCTTCTTCTTCTTCTGAGGATGAGGATGAAGAAGAAGAAGAAGTAGGATGAAAATAAGATTAATTCCAAGCCGGCAAAAAGTGTATCTGCAGAGCTCCTCTAAGTGTATCTGCAGAGCTCCTCTAAGTGTATCTGCAGAATAGAGGAGCTCTGCAGATACACTTTTTGCCGGCTTGGAATTATTCTTATTTTCATCCTACTTCTTCTTCTTCTTCTTCTTCTTCATCCTCATCCTCTTCTTCTTCTTCTTCTGAGGATGAGGATGAGGATGAAGAAGAAGAAGAAGAAGTAGGATGAAAATAAGATTAATTCCAAGCCGGCAAAAAGTGTATCTGCAGAGCTCCTCTAAGTGTATCTGCAGAGCTCCTCTAAGTGTATCTGCAGAATAGAGGAGCTCTGCAGATACACTTGTTGCCGGCTTGGAATTATTCTTATTTTCATCCTACTTCTTCTTCTTCTTCTTCTTCATCCTCATCCTCTTCTTCTGAGGATGAGGATGAAGAAGAAGAAGTAGGATGAAAATAAGATTAATTCCAAGCCGGCAAAAAGTGTATCTGCAGAGCTCCTCTAAGTGTATCTGCAGAGCTCCTCTAAGTGTATCTGCAGAATAGAGGAGCTCTGCAGATACACTTTTTGCCGGCTTGGAATTATTCTTATTTTCATCCTACTTCTTCTTCTTCTTCTTCTTCTTCATCCTCATCCTCATCCTCTTCTTCTTCTGAGGATGAGGATGAGGATGAAGAAGAAGTAGGATGAAAATAAGATTAATTCCAAGCCGGCAAAAAGTGTATCTGCAGAGCTCCTCTAAGTGTATCTGCAGAGCTCCTCTAAGTGTATCTGCAGAATAGAGGAGCTCTGCAGATACACTTTTTGCCGGCTTGGAATTATTCTTATTTTCATCCTACTTCTTCTTCTTCTTCTTCTTCATCCTCATCCTCAGAAGAAGAAGAGGATGAGGATGAAGAGGAAGAAGAAGAAGAAGTAGGATGAAAATAAGAATAATTCCAAGCCGGCAAAAAGTGTATCTGCAGAGCTCCTCTATTCTGCAGATACACTTAGAGGAGCTCTGCAGATACACTTAGAGGAGCTCTGCAGATACACTTTTTGCCGGCTTGGAATTATTCTTATTTTCATCCTACTTCTTCTTCTTCTTCTTCTTCTTCTTCATCCTCATCCTCTTCTTCTTCTTCTGAGGATGAGGATGAGGATGAAGAAGAAGAAGTAGGATGAGAATAAGATTAATTCCAAGCCGGCAAAAAGTGTATCTGCAGAGCTCCTCTAAGTGTATCTGCAGAGCTCCTCTAAGTGTATCTGCAGAATAGAGGAGCTCTGCAGATACACTTTTTGCCGGCTTGGAATTCTTCTTATTTTCATCCTACTTCTTCTTCTTCTTCTTCTTCATCCTCATCCTCATCCTCTTCTTCTTCTTCTGAGGATGAGGATGAAGAAGAAGAAGAAGAAGAAGTAGGATGAAAATAAGAATTCCAAACCGTCAAAAAGTGTATGTGCAGAGTTCCTCTATTTCTGACAGTTCTCTGACAGCTTCTTCACATGTACAGTGGTTGAAACATCTGTATCCTAAATGGAAACTAATAGATACAATGTTTCAACCACTGTACATGTGAAGGAACTGTCAGAGAAATGTCAGAAATAGCGGAGCTCTCTGCAGGGACACTTTTGCCGGCTGATCGGGAAAAATCCGATTCGCGCACCCGAAGTAGGCAAATATTCAGATTCGACGCGAATCAAATTTTTCCTGAAATTCGTATCGAATTCCGGTTCGCCTGGTTCGATTCGCTCATCTCTATTTGTGATGATAGAACTGTGGGATCCAGGTATGTAGTGATGAGACTAGGGATCCAGGTATGTAGTGATGAGACCAAGGATCCAGGCATGTGGTGATGAGACCTGGGATCCAGGTATGTGGTGATGAGACCTGGGATCCAGATATGTAGTGATGGGATTGAGGTATGAGGTGGTGGGACCTGGGATCCAGGTATGTGGTCAGGGGGTTCAGGTATGTGGTGATGGGACCTGGGATACCAGTATGTGATGATGAGATCCAGGTATGTTGTGATGGGATCATTGGATCCAGGTATGTTCATGATGGAACCTGGGATCCAGGAATATGGTGATGGGCCCTGAGATCCAGGTATGTGATGATGGGACCCAGGATCCAGATATGTGGTGATGAGACCAGGGATTCAAGTATGTAGTGATGGGACCAGGGATCCAGGTATGCAGTGATGAGAATAGGGATCCAGGGATGTGGTGATGAGACCTGGGAGCCAGGTATATGTGGTGATGGGATCTGGAATTCAGGTATGTGGTTATGGGGCCTGGGACACCAGTATGTGATAATGGGATCATGGTATCCAGGTATGTAGTGATGGGATCATGGGATCTAGGTATGCAGTGATGAGACCAGGGATCCAGATATGTAAGGATGAGACCAGGGATCCAGATATGTAAGGATGAGACCAGGGATCCAGATATGTAATGATGAGACCAGGGATCCAGGCATGTGGTTGTGAGATCTGGGATCCAAGCAATGGGGTGATGAGATCTGGGATCCAGGTATGTGTTGATGGGTACCTGGTATCCAGGTATGTAGTGTTGGGATTGAGGTATGTAGTGATGGGACCTGGGATCCAGGTATGTGTTGATGGGACCTGGTATTCAGGTATGTAGTGTTGGGATTGAGGTGTGTGGTAATGGGACTTGGGATCCAGATATGTGATGATGAGATCCAGGTATATGGTGATGGGTTCACGGGACATGTTGTGATGGAACCTGGGATCAAGGATCTAGAATTTTGGCAATGAGACCTGGGATGCTGGTATGTAGCAATGAAACCTGTGAAACCTGTGATCCAGGTATGTGGTGATGGGGTTCAGGTGATGGGACCTGGGGATACCAGTATGTGATGACTGAATCCAGGTATGTAGTTATGAGACCTAGGATCTAGGTATGTGGTGATGGGATATGGGTGTGTGCTTATGGGATTCAGGTATGGAATAATGAGACTCAGGCTCCAGGTATGTGGCAATGGAATCCATGATATAGCTTATTGAATAATTCTAGATTTCTACTAACACATTTTCATGTTTACTAATAGTGTATGTCTTTAGGAATAAAACTCTTAATAGCTGATAGATTTCCCATTGTATGTGAAGCGTGATAAGCTTCCCTCAAGGTCCAACCATTGTGAAAAAAAATTACACATAGCACAGCTAAATCCAGAGCCAATTAAAAATCATCTTTTGTTAGCCTGCCAGTCCTTGATTGGTTTGCAGTAGTTGCAGCTGATAGCAGTAATCGCTGTTAATCTGCAGGCTGACAATGATACATAGCTGTAATTGAAAATGATGATTAAAGGATTTCTGGAATTGTGAAATATTTCCTCTGTTCCTCCAGCAAGATTACAGAGAGTCTGCAGTGTGTTTCTGTGAAGTTAAATTTCTTGATCCATGCTTTCGCCAACATGACCCCAGGGGACGCAGCAAAACTAGCTGGACCGACAAACCCATCTCTGTCGAAATTTGTTCGTAAAACGGCTGTGAAGAGCTTAAGGAAGATCTATAAAATGGTGAGAACCGCACAGCATACTCTCCCATGAGATCATATCAGGGGACCAAGGCTTACAAATTATTACCAAAGTTCTGACAGAGGCGCTGTCAGCATTGTGTTTCTATATTCTCTCTGTTTTTCTATGGTTTTCCCAGAATCTAAAAAAAATAGTGAAAGGTGACCTGACCCTATTGTGTGTATATCTACTCAATCCATGGCCACCCAATTTTGTTTGAAATGTATATCACTATATGTGGATGTGGACATTTAGCACACATTGTCCTTCTTGTAATAAGAATTGGTAATAGACATCCATACTGTGTCTGTTAGTAAATTGGTAATGCGTGAGGAGACTGCTGGGGTGAGGTAGAAAGATAAACTTGGGTGTTGTCAGGATAGAAATGGCATTGAAAGCCATGGGAGGCTATCAGCTGACCCACGGAGGAGGTGTAGATCGAGAATAAGAGAGGTCCAAGGACAGAACATTGGGGGATCCTGAAAGAAAAAGAAAGAGGAGAGGAGGAGGTAAAATTGTAAGTGAAAGTGAAGGTGAAGTGAGATAGGTAAGCTGACAAAAAATGAACCGTACAGTACAAGGGAATGGAGTTTTTTTGAGGGAGAAGGAGTGGTCAGCCATATCAAAGGCAACAGAGAAGTCCAGGAGTAAGAGTACAGAATAGTGACCACCATTGGTGGTAGCTCAGGCGGTTGTACACTAGGCTTTCAAGGAGTTTGGAGGTAAAAGGGATCAAGAAGATTGGGTCTTAGATGTTAAGATTGGTGTGGTCCAATGAGGACTTGTTAAGTAGGAGGTGACCAGTGCCTATTTTAGAGGGTTGGGGAAAACATCAGCAGAGAGGGAGAAATTGAGGATGTGAGTTTAGAGAGTGTAGGAGAGAGGGTAACCATAGTATTTATGAGGGAACAGGATTCAGGGGGCAGGTTGTTAGGTGCACATTAAAAAAAGTTTAGTGACCTCCTGTATAGTACTATTGAGTGTGCAGGTGGACATGGAATGTTAGGTGGAGGAACTATCTGTACAGTGGAGATCTCAACATGTACTGGATCAATCTTATTTTTTAAAAGATTTGCGATCTCCTGGGAACTGAGTTAGTGGGTAAAGGCAGTGAAAGACTTAGTAGAGTGTTAAAGGTGGAAAGAGTTGACGGTTACTGTGTGAGAGGGTGTTAATAACAGTGAAAAAAAATAGGTCTGTTTGGCAATGCGGAGGTAGAAATTGTAAGTTTGGAGCAGAGATTTATACTGAGTGAAGTCTTGCTGGGACTTAGTCTTACGTAACAGACACTCAAGAGTGTGGCTAAGTTTTTTTGAGGCTTCTGGTGTCATCTGTTTGCACCATTTTCTTTCTTTGGTAAATGAACACAATGTTTTATTTTCCTTTCTTTCTGTTCTCGGGTGTTTGCGATCCGTTTCTTGACAGCTGTAATTATTTTCAACTTATTTCACTTCTAGCGATCTCTAAGTAGCATTTCCCCTCTCTACCGGGATAAACACCGATAGAGATTCCTGAAAAACTGATAAATCATGTTTCTTGGTGTGATAAATTGTCAGCGGAGTTCTGTAGCCGGAAGCTGTTGTGCATCTGGTGTGGAATAAATGAGAGGCTGATGGGAATTCGGAGGCATTTCAGGTGGAGTTGTGTACAGCTCTTCGTTATACATCAGTAAATTTTCTACTGTCTCACATTTGTGGTTCCAGAAATAAACAATCGGATGATTAATTCAATGAGATCCTGAAGTGAAAGGCCCGAGGTGCCAGCGCTTATTTATTGGGGAATCTCAGTAGAACATCGATCACTTTGCTGATGCCTTCAAATATTTGTAAATAAGGCGGATGATTTATCTGTGCGCTTTTCTAGTGTGTACAGCAGCGGTTCTCAACCTGGGGGTCGCGACCCCTTTGGGGGTCGAACGACCATTTCCCAGGGGTCGCCTAAGACCATCGGAAAACACATATTTCCGATGGTCTTAGGAACCGAGACACCGCTCCACTGACTCAGTCGATGTGTGGGCGGGATGACACGCTGCCCTGTCACCTGGCCACACCTCCGGGATCCCTCAACAACTCCGCCTCCTCGCCGCTGATTGGCCACCGGAACTGTAGCTCAGGAGAGGCACACAGGCGGCCAATCACCGGCGAGGAGGTGGAGCTTGGAGAGGAGGAGCCGAGCAGCAGCGCGCGTAGATCTAAGAAGATCGAGGGAACTGCCGGAGTAAGTGAAGAGGAGAGCGGCCAGAGAAGGAAGACAGCTGACAGGTAAGTGAGAGAGCGAGCCCAGGCTGGAGCAGGGGTCAGCAAGGTAAGTATCATTGGTGTCAGTGGGAGGAATAGTGCCCCATCATTTGTGTGACTAATACCAACAATGGGGCACTATTTCTCCCACTGACACCAATGATGGGGCACTATTTCCTCCCCCCCCCGCACTGACACCAATGATGGGGCACTATTCCTCCCCCCCACTGACACCAACGATGGGGCACTATTCCTCCCCCCCACTGACACCAACGATGAGGCACTATTCCTCCCCCCCACTGACACCAACGATGGGGCACTATTCCCCCCCCTGACCCCAAAGATGGGGCACTATTTCATCCACTGACACCAATGATGGGGCACTATTCCCCCCACTGACACCAATGATGGGGCACTATTCCCCCCACTGACACCAATGATGGGGCACTATTCCCCCCCTGACCCCAAAGATGGGGCACTATTTCCCCCTCCACCACACTGACATCAATGATGGGGCACTATTCCTCCCACTGACACCAATGATGGGGCACTATTCCCCCCACTGACACCAATGATGGGGCACTATTCCCCCCACTGACACCAATGATGGGGCACTATTCCCCCCACTGACACCAATGATGGGGCACCATTCCCCCCACTGACACCCCACTGACACCAATGATGGGGCACTATTCCCCCCACTGACACCAATGATGGGGCACTATTCCCCCCACTGACACCAATGATGGGGCACTATTCCCCCCACTGACACCCCACTGACACCAATGATGGGGCACTATTCCCCCCACTGACACCAATGATGGGGCACTATTCCCCCCACTGACACCAATGATGGGGCACTATTCCCCCCACTGACACCAATGATGGGGCACTATTCCCCCCACTGACACCAATGATGGGGCACTATTCCCCCCACTGACACCAATGATGGGGCACTATTCCCCCCACTGACACCAATGATGGGGCACTATTCCCCCCACTGACACCAATGATGGGGCACTATTCCCCCCACTGACACCAATGATGGGGCTCTGTTCCCCCCACTGACACCAATGATGGGGCACTATTCCCCCCACTGACACCAATGATGGGGCTCTATTCCCCCCACTGACACCAATGATGGGGCACTATTCCCCCCACTGACACCAATGATGGGGCACTATTCCCCCCACTGACACCAATGATGGGGCACTATTCCTCCCACTGACACCAATGATGGGGCACTATTCCCCCCACTGACACCAATGATGGGGCACTATTCCTCCCACTGACACCAATGATGGGGCACTATTCCCCCCACTGACACCAATGATGGGGCACTATTCCTCCCACTGACACCAATGATGGGGCACTATTCCTCCCACTGACACCAATGATGGGGCACTATTCCTCCCACTGACACCAATGATGGGGCACTATTCCTCCCACTGACACCAATGATGGGGCACTATTCCTCCCACTGACACCAATGATGGGGCACTATTCCTCCCACTGACACCAATGATGGGGCACTATTCCTCCCACTGACACCAATGATGGGGCACTATTCCTCCCACTGACACCAATGATGGGGCACTATTCCTCCCACTGACACCAATGATGGGGCACTATTCCTCCCACTGACACCAATGATGGGGCACTATTCCCCCCACTGACACCAATGATGGGGCACTATTCCCCCACTGACACCAATGATGGGGCACTATTCCCCCGCTGACACCAATGTTGGGGCACTATTCCCCCCGCTGACACCAACGTTGGGGCTCTATTCCTCCCACTGACACCAACGATGGGGCTCTATTCCCCCCACTGACACCAACGATGGGGCACTATTCCCCCCACTGACACCAACGATGGGGCACTATTCCCCCCAATGACACCAACGATGGGGCACTATTCCTCCCAATGACACCAACGATGGGGCACTATTCCCCCCACTGACACCAACGATGGGGCACTATTCCCCCCACTGACACCAACGATGGGGCACTATTCCCCCCACTGACACCAACGATGGGGCACTATTCCCCCCACTAACACCAACGATGGGGCACTATTCCCCCCACTGACACCAACGATGGGGCACTATTCCTCCCACTGACATCAGTGATGGGGCACTACTCCTTCCACTGACACCAATGATGTGGCACTAGTCCTCCCACTGCAAAATTACAGTTATGAAGTAGCAACGAAAATAATTTTATGGTTGGGGGTCACCACAACATGAGGAACTGTATTAAGGGGTCGCGGCATTAGAAAGGTTGAGAACCACTGGTGTACAGGATAAACTGTTCCACCTCTCCAGACCTGTTGCACTATAAACACTGAACATTAGTGGGCCATAGAGGAGTCCTCTGCCTGTTGTCAAGCTCAGATGGAATATCTGTGTGATATATGATGTGCAACCTTTCCCACTTTCTGAATACCTACCACTTAACATGGTACCTCAAATGTGTACCTAAAGCTGAACAATCTTCCCTTCAGTCTTGCACAGTTCTTCAAGCTCGACTCCTGTGCTGAAATTGCTTATTCTGATTTTACTGCACACTGTGAGCTTCTCATTATCTGCAGTAGAAGCTGCAAAAAGTCAGGCAGAGCTCACCTCTTTTACTGGCTCAAGGATGTCTGGCATTGTGTAGGTCTTTCCTTCTCATCCTGGCTGTCCCTGGCTCATCCCTTTTCGTTCACTGGTTTCAGTTCCTTCAATCATGGAAGTTCATCATCGCAATTTACCTACAGTGATCTGCATGAGAATGCAGCCAGTATAGGAATGCCAATTCCTCCAGACTGTCATCTAACATCAAGGCATTCTGATATTTGCCTCAGGGCTGAGAGCTCTTGAGATAAGTATTGTGATAGGGTGCTGTGATGTTTTCCAGGAAGCCATGTACAGCACCCTGCCAACCCCTTCCATCAGCCATTATCAACTGCATTTGTTGCATACAGAGGCACAGAGACCCAGTTATGATGCTACTGAGTCAAAAAAAGATATATAGGTGTTACTTAAAAAAATACCATAAGTATGTTGATGGGGTGGGAAGCTAAGCCAACCAGTGAAAGCTAAATATAAGTAGATTCTGTTTAAAAAAAAAGGTATACAGGTTTTCTTTTTTAAAAAAAATGAAAAGGGTCATGGCTTCAGCATGGTGGAGTGAGGACGTGTTCCTGCAGAGCTCCCGGTCAGCAGCTCCCTTGCAGCATTACCCCGCCACATTACTTCACATTACCGGTTTCAGCTGGGTCCCCGGATGCCCAGGAAGCCGGTGCAATGCTCTGCTGCTGCCTGTTGTGCCATGGACTGCTACCTGAAGCCACAACACCATGCAGCCTCCACCCCAGCACCTTCCAAAATTGCGCCGGCCCACCATGCGGTTCTGCACATGGAGGAGACCGCGGACACTCACAGACCATCCCAACGGCCCTCGGACGATTACACCATGCCACCATTCTCTCCTGTCAGTGACCTCTCTCCCTGCCTCCCATGATCCCTGGCAGTCTCTACCAATGCTGAGGAGGACTTGCTGGGCCTGATGCGTTCAGCCTCTTCCCCTACTCTAGGGGGCCATGGAGGAGATTTCAACAGCACTGCCCTGGCTGTGGATGGAAGGAGGATGGAACTCCCCTACCAGGATTTAGTGAGTAACCCATCTCCTCAATCACCAGAGCCTTACCTGAGGGGCAAAGCAGAACACAAGCTCTGGGCATTCTTACAACAGCTGCCCACAAGATCTGATTTTGAGTCCCTAGCTGCTAGAATGGAAGCTGCCATGAGGGGAGAGATTCAGGGCCTTAGACAGGAGATGGCCTCCTTGTATGCTAGGGTTGCGGGGTTGGAGCAGGGATAGGGTTCTGTGTCCCACACTGTACAACTCTGCAATCCTCCAACATTGAGCTCACAGACCAAGTCATACAGCTGCAGCTTTTATTAGATGACCTGGAAAACTACAGCCGCAGACAGAACATTAGACTGCGGGGGATCCCCGAATCCATCCCACAGTCAGAACTACGCCCAACAGTTACCGCCATTTTCAACCGTTACCTTGACCACCAGCTCAACACTGGCATTGTCATTAACCGGGTCCACCGCACCTTGGGCCCACAGTCCTCTTCCACTGATAGACCCAGGGATGTTTTATGCTGTCTCCATTCATTTACCCTTAAGGAAATTTTACAACGGGCCTGGCAAGTAGGCGTTCTGGAGTTTAAATGCGCAGCTATACACCTTTTGCCGGACATTTCCAGGAAAACTCTGATGATGCACAGGACACTTAAACCACTTCCAGATGGTCATGGGGAACACGGACCTACCTACAAATGGGGCCATCCATTCCACCTTGTGGTCCAGAAGGGAACACATACCTTTCCCTTATGCCATTCATCGGATCTATCAGATTTGTTTATCTTTTCAGAGATTAACCTGATCCATGTACCCAGCTGGTTACTGATGTCCGTACCCAGAATCCGCAATATCGAAACTCCCCCCCCGGCAGACCTCAGCGTACCTGAAAAAAATGCCAGCCTGGCAGGAACCCACTGTAGGCCCACACGGAATCGGCCCCACAGCACCCAGTGAGTGCTACAGAGGGCGCTGCTTGAACTCTCCTGCATCATCTATGAAACTGTTCTACTGTTTTATACCTGGCTGCCATTTGTTGCCTATTATGGGCCATCAGGTCCCCATCACACACCTATCTGGGTTGTGTGGGGGGAACCTGAAACTGGCCCAGGGTCTTGATCACATTTGAAGGGGGGGATCTTTCCTCCTACATGCCTTTGTTCACGTGCTTGTACCGTGGCCAGCCGAGGTTCTTCCATACAGGGCTGTACACTGTCTTCTCTGAAGGAGCAATGCCTTGCCCGGATGTCCGTCCTCTGACTGGAGGCTTGGAAATTCCGGGACCGCAACTATATTATCCCACCTGCTAGAAGAGGAATCAGTTCTCTCCTCCACCGTCACTTGGCCATCCTTTGCCCCGTGGGATAGGCGTGTGGACACTGGGCCCCCCTGGGGATGGAGAGGCTTTTCCTCTCTGCCCAGTAAATACTATCTTTATTAAGCATTGATGCTGGTATCCATGCTTGCCTAAGATATATGTTTGTCAAAGTGGGCCTGTTTCTGCCCATTTGATTGGATGGCCATATGAGTGCTTGGTCATGTTTGAGTGTACATCTGCGAGTGCGTACGATTATTAGTGTACCTATAGGCAGTGGTGTATTTTGGTTTTGTGCTGCCTTAGGCAATACTAAAATCGGGCACCCCCCTATCTAAATTTGTCACACCCCTCTCTGTTTAAGATCCACCTCTTCATCTGTAAACCCCACTCTTCCTCTTTAGGCTCCACCTCTTCCTATTAGCGCTCCATCTCTTATTTTTATTCCATTATAGGTGTCATTTGGAGGAATAGTGCCCCATCATTGGTGTCAGTGGAAGAATAGTGCCCCATCACTGGTGTCAGTGGGAGGAATAGTGCCCCATCATTGGTGTCAGTGGGAGGAATAGTGTCCCATCCATCATTGGTGTCAGTGGGAGGAATAGTGCCCCATCATTGGTGTCAGTGGGAGGAATAATGCCCCATCATTGGTATCAGTGGGAGGAATAGTGCCCCATCATTGGTGTCAGTGGGAGGAATAGTGCCCCATCATAGGTGTCAGTGGCACCAATGATGGGGCACTATTCCTCCCACACTGAAACTAATGATGGGGCACTATTCCTCCCACTGACACCAATGATGCTTACATTGCTGACCCCTGCTCCAGCCCGGACTCCCTCCATCTCCCATCCAAAGCCTGCATACCTGGCTGCATCAACACCATCTGCTCTGCCCAGATCAGACAGACACTTACCTTACCGATCAGTTGTGTTCCTTCTCCGGTCAGCTTCATTAATCTTCGTGCTGCCACTCGGCTCCTCCTCTCCAAGCTCCGCCTCCTCGACGGTGATTGGCCACCTGTGTGCTTTCCCTAAGCTACAGATCCGGCGGAGGTGGAGCTTGGAGAGAGAGGGACAGGCTGCCATAGGCTGGTTAGTGATCCTGGGGGTGTGGCCAGATGAGAGGCGCAGCATGTCATCCTGCCCACATCGCGATCCAAGATCCAGGGGGATGAAGACACCAGACCGGACAACCTCTCTACCCTCCTCCAGCAGCACCTTGAGGACCGGATCGAAGTGGGACACGGAGTCGCGAAGACAGGTAAGACACAGCAGCCCCTGTCCTAAGTGTCCCTTTGGTGGGAAGGGGGGGGCACCACTGCTCCACCCCCCTGAAAAGTGCCACCCTAGGCAAACGCCTTGTTTGCCTCTCGGTAAATACGTCCCTGCCTGTAGGTATACATGTACTCAATTACATTGTTGTTTCTTTTTTCCCCCCTTTGTCTTATTTTTTGTTTTTCTCTCTTTTCTTCCCCCTCTCTTTTTTTTGGGGGGGAGAGGGGAAAGGGGGGACAGAAAGCAAACAACATAAAAGAAGAAAGGGGGAAAAAAAAGGAAAAACAAAGGGTTCCCAAAAGTTAACTTAGTCTTTCATGTAATGTTATTTATTATGCTCAGGAGGGCCCGATCCATGGTACCCTTTCCCCTTGCTATAAAACTCTGTTGGACCTCCATGCAACTACCAATTCCCCTTTCTTAGCAAAATGGGAAAGGGATCTGCAGATGAGTTTTACCAAACCCCAGAAAGAACGCAACCTCTTCTTTGCGCAGAAATCTTCCCTGTGCAGCAAATATCAAGAGTCCTCTTATAAAATTATTTCCTGCTGGTACAGGACCCCTTCGGTCCTGGCCAAACTCTTCCCCAACCAACTGGACCGTTGCTGGAGATGTGAACAACCCCTCGGCACTATCCTCCATATCTTCTAGGAATGCCCTAAACTCCAGACCTTCTGGCAGCCAGTGCTCTAACTCATACACAAATTTACAGACATATCTCTGCATAATCACCCAGCAGCAGTCCTTCTTACCCTCACTCCTATGTCTAAGAAACACTATCATATATCTCTCCTTAAGCACCTTCTAAACGCAGCACGTGCATGCATCTCATGTTAATGGAACAACAGACAGCCCCTACTGTAACTCAGTGGTTCGCCAGGGTGATTGACATTGAACAGATGGAGAATCTGACTTCTCATATCCGAGACAAATCAGAGGAACATAAGACCAGGTGGTTTTACTGGGACCTCTTTTGCTTCTCAGACGAATACCTCCAATATACCTAATACTTGCTCTTCACGCATGAACCAAAGGCCATATAAGATGGCTGGATGGCACTGTTCCCTGCTCTCCGATGACCTAGCCTTCCATTGAACCCTCTCCCCCCTTTTTCTTTCTTCTTTCTCTTTCTTTAACCTTTTTTTTCTCTTTCTTTTCTTTACTATAATGTAAGAAGAAAAATCTGGAATGCTCAGACCCCAAGAGTTAGTTTTGCAGTGCACTTCCCTCCTTCCTGACCACTTAGTTTTGACTTTGCAGACACTATGTGGGGGGGGGGGCATGTAAGTTGTTCTCTCTATGTACAGATAGCTCAGTATTTACTTTTTGGATGTACCACTGTTGTTCTGTTTATCTTATTTGGTTAGTGAAGCCACATTTTCATGTCATTGTTACTGTCGCATACTATTAAAAAATGAAAAATACCATTATTATGATTGCCTAGGTGATCACAGCAAACGTGGGATTGGGTACCTGTCAAATTTGGGTAACCCCCCGCTCCCCAAAGGTGCCAATCCTTAACAGGGAGCGGGGGAAAAAGCCTTAAAGCAGAACTTCCCCTTTTGGGTGGAGCTCTGCTTTAATGATGTTGGAGACATCTTTCCAGTGTAATTCCTCCAACTTCATTAATCTGGGAATAAAGCATGAAATATAAATGGTAAAACGCTGAAAAAGCATCCCTAAGCCTTTATGTGCCAATTAACTCTTTCATTACTGCCCGACTTTGAAATCGTGCGACTTACAGTGAAGTCGCATGATTTCAAAGTTGATGGATATGCCGATTTCATGTGCAATTTGCAAGACATCTAACGCAGATGTCTATGCAAATCGCACCAAAAATAGTGCATGTACTGCTTTAGAAATCATTGCAGCTCTGACCAAGTCAGAACCGCTGTGACCGCTGTAATTGTGGACAATAGGGTGCGACTTGGCATATGATTTGCAATTTGCATGGCATGGAAATTGCATGACAAGTCGCACCCAGTGTGACTGGGGTGTTATGGCAAAGTACAATCACCTACAGCAACCAACCAGAACCTGCGTTTCATTATTCTGACACCTCCTAATGGACAATCTCATCATTTTCTCCTCTACATGACCATTGGAAGGTGTGTCACAGGTGAAATATTTAGGGTTATACATCTGTGAAATGTACGACAGGAAATGTAAGAAGACCAGATAGATTGGAAATTGCCAGGGGCAGCTGATTCTTCTAATTATCCAGATATTGTAACATGAACCCCTAAAATGAACCTTCATCCTTACTTAGAGTGGATCTGGAGTCTGAACCCTTGAGCCAAACAGCTCATTGTATAGTTTAGCACTGACAGTAGCCATCATGCAATTGCTCTTCTGCACAATCCTGGTTTGTCATCTATTCCACAACACCATGTAGCTATCAGAAGGCTGCCATATTGCTGGAGGTAAAATATACCACTGGGCAACACTTTCTGTTCTTAGACCCCACTCCTTGGTGATACCTTCTGAAATCAGATGCAGGAGTGGATGGAGTATGGAGTTGTAAAGCCCCTAATAGTTTCCTAGAAGAGCAGAGGTTGCGTCTTACTGTGTGGGAGAGTTCTGCTGCTTGGTTTATTTTATTCTCATTGCTTATCCACATTAAATTGTGTAATACTGTAAATTTCTGGTAGTCTCAGCCTCCACTTCTCACACTGTAACATTGTAACTACAAAGACACCAGGATTTACATGATTTTTCTACGTGCTGGCACCTCAGTCCAGGAAACAGGTGGACACTCTGGATGATGCCTGAACAAAGCTGGTGCCATCCTTTTCAAGAGAAAAAGCAGATGAAGACATTGTCAGGGGGAGTACAGTGATCTCTGAGAGAATAAATACCTTGAAATATTACACTGTCATACCTCCCAACTTTTGAACTTCAGAATGAGGGACACTTGAGGGAGGAAGTGACCTGTGGTGTGTGTAGTGCGCTGTGACAAAAATGGGTGTGACCAAATGCTTAACGGTGGGAGGGTCCTAAGTGGTGTGGTTAAACAAAACTCGGGCTTCCTTGTACCTATAAAATATGCTTTGATTGCTGTGCCACAAGCAAGAGTCTCACGGACACAAACCCCAGCACAATCATTTAAAAAAAGAATACAGAAGCCGAGGCAAGAATGCAGGCATCAGATGGATAGCAAATGAGTGCAACCAAGCAGGACCTGCAGCAGTGTGAATGTCTAGCACAGTCAGGAATTGGTGAACAAGCTGTCAGGGCTGCGGCTGCAATGAAAGAGAGTGCAGCTGTCAAGTCCAGCCTGTGATGGGCGGGGCTGATATGTGTTTCAAGACGTTATCCGTTTGCCTCTCCACCTCAGCCAATCAGAGGAAGCCTTGTATTTGTTGATAACAACACAAGGCTTCCTGTGATTTGCTGTGCTCAGCTTGACTTAATTTTGGCAGCAGATGGAAAGCCTCCATACTGTTGCTGGAAAACTCTGCTGTAGAGTAATGCTACATACAACTAGGAAATAGTTCCTTGGCTCAAATTTACTATTTTAAGTGAAAGTAAACCTAGAAACATTACACACAGTTACTATTTAATTCTGGCTCTTACACATAATATTGAGGGCCCATTAACAATTTTTGTGATGCATTAATGCATGTGCAATATTGTGCATTATGACGCACATTAACATACACTGAGTTAATGCACTGAATTGAAATTTATAGGTTGCCAATGCAGCGAAACATCCTGAAAATTAGACCTGACACAAATTGTTTAGCACAACACACCACAACATACTAACATACTATGGTGCATTGCCATGCCTTGCCACACACCACAAGTCATCTGCATTGCCTTAGATCGTTGTGGTAATGCATGGATTATTGAACACATTACTGCAGCGCAACAGTCTAAAAAGTCTAAAAGGTGATATACTTAAAATACAGGATGCAGATTGCAGAGGCAGATATAGATTTTCATTTAGAGCGGAGTTGTTGTCTATTCTGGGGGGGGGGGGCTGATATTACAAGATCAATCCTTGACAGATTAAGTTTGGGGACGTGGTGTGGCATCCACACTGATATGTCGATCAGTAATAAATGTGTGAGGAAATGTGGGTGTCTTCAGCATAGAAATGGTATTGGAAGCCATGGGAGGTTATGAAGCTGGCCTGGGGAATAG
Organism: Staurois parvus; assembly: GCF_062004578.1. Lineage (NCBI taxonomy): Eukaryota > Metazoa > Chordata > Amphibia > Anura > Ranidae > Staurois > Staurois parvus. Next base: position 876,361 of record NW_028318265.1, read on the forward strand.
AGGTGGAGAGAGAAAAGAAGGGGTTTGCAGGCAGAACCTTGGATAAAACCAACAAAATAAGAAAGAGGAAAAAGAGCCAAAAGTGACACTGATAGTGCCCTGAGATAAGTAGGAGGAAAACCAGGAAAGAGCAGAGTCATGGAGGCCAATGGAGTGGAGTAGGTTCGAGAGGCAGCTGTAGGTAATGATGGGCAAACTGGCCAAATATGGGCAGTTTTTCATCCGCTTGCCAAACTGCGAACATGAGTTAGACACAAACGCATACCTCAGCCCTGTTCCCCACTTTAAACCATCTCTCCATTCTGAATGCATTCATTGCTAGCTGAAGTTGAAATGTGTGTCATGTTGGAGGGGTGGCCTGAAATGCGCTTGCTAAGCTACAGTGTCAGCTCAGCTGTTTCTGTGAAGCTCTTAATAGCCATTTCTAAAACTTATAGGGACACTCTATTAAAAAAAAAGGTTTTCTAATGCAGTAATTCATCATTCTCTTCCCACAGAGTGAGCGAATTCTGACAGATTTTGTGGCGCCCATAGACACTGAGCCAACTGGTACAGTAGGTAAGTGTCCCTCATGTGATGACAAAAGTGGCATATTTCACTTATTCTCTTTACTGTGAGGGGTGCAGACGTTCTGAACGAATAAAATGAAACGTCATATTTTGCAGACAGTTTTCTTTTCTGATTGAACAGGTGGTGCACGTGGGATTCAGATTCACTTCTCCTTCTCTCCTCCCATATTCTCCATCCTCCTCAAACATCTCCGAAATATTGTAAGTTCCTCCCTGAATATTAATCATCACCATCCAGTTGTCTGAATCAGCTCATAACAGGGAACACTAGATGTGGTCTGGCAGTTTTTAGAGTGCACACACATGAGGGCAGTGTGCTCAGTATTGTACATTGCATAGACACAGAAAATGCTGATGATTAGTCACAGCATGCCTGAACCTAGGGGCAGCAGAGGTATAGAGGATGGCTTCTCCCTGTATCGTTATAGGTTAAATGTATAGTTTTCATGACTGGTAGAAGTACTGTTTTATGTAATTGGATGGTTTGGCCACTCCTGGAATTTTTGTTTTGATAAATCTATGCGTCTCCTACCTTTCCCTCTGTATTTCCAGTATTTATCAGATGGCTCTACCCCCACTGCCAGCGTCACTATCTCCCTCTTTTATCAGAACATGGAGATAGCCAGAGAGGAGGTTAAATCTCCAGCCAGATCTCCAGCACCGATCTTCAATAAGCTGGTAAGTAAAAAGATGGTGACACCATGGTGTGAGGGAATAAAAGTCATCTGACAACCAGTCCCTGCCCAGTGTCAGCATGTTGTGTATTACCAGCCTGATCCGCGACCATCTTGGCATCTTGAAGTGCTTAGATCCTGCCTTCAATACCCATGAAGGACATTGCCCAATTTCCTGCCATGACCCAACAACATGCTGGTTGAATAATTGGGCTTCACCCAAAAACATCCCAACTGAGTTTTCCTCTCACTGAAATAAATGGATGATGATAATAAATAGGATGATAATGAAGATGTGGAAAACATTAATGTAGTATGGAGATGATTCTACCTGTCACAGTGTTATTAATGATGATGCTGATTATGTAAAAACAAGGACTGAAAGGAACAGGACCTGAAGGAATGGATCCTGTATTGTATATGCACAGCTGTTCTGTAAACTCTTTCTCCTCCATTGAGGGACATAGGAAGTTATCTGGCTGCCTGCTGGAGAATTGGACACTGGCAAACAAAAAAAAACTGTAGGTCAGCCCTGGATAACTTCCCCCACTACACAGTGTGCCTGAGTTGTATACTAGTGTTCTGTGTGGATGGATGTTTTTTCTTCTGCTCTACTGGGAAAATCCTAACCTATTTGTTGCTAACATTTTTGTATTCATTTTTTTTAATCAAGTCTCCTCTCTACATTGCTGCTAGAGCTAATCTGTGCAATTTCAGCTATCCAGTGTGGCCATCCTCACTCTGGCTTTTGGAGTACTACATCTAGACCCTGCTGTTCTGGATGTTGTGGTATAGCCTTAGAATGATGATTAGATTAATCACTGGGTGCTACCTCGTTATGTTATTGTGAGTTTCTGTTGCAGAAAGGGTTATTGCTGAGGGACTGAGGGACTTTACTGCTGCTCAGTGTTGAAAAATTGTCCTGATGCTGCTCTTGCTTTGCAAAGGGCCATGTAAAATTCTGAGCTCTAGTCCAAATCCTACTTCCCGCCTACAGTCACCTCTGGCCATCCAACAAGCACCAGTTGTGAGTACTTAAGGCCTTATCTCATACCCCGAGCATAGTTGCTTTTCCACAAAATGGTCGCAACATGCATCACAAAATGGTCGCAACATGCCTGTATCCAGACAAAAATGGTCCCGCTTCAAGGAGTGATCTCAATTTACACTCCCCTAAGAGTTCCAATGATGTTTGTTTTGTGACTTCTGAAGATTCTGATATCCTATCTTGATCGAGTGTGAGGAGCAAATATCTGGGTCCTTACAGTTCAGCTGCTATGTTCCACTGTAAGCATCTGAACTTGTCTCCTATATGCACAGAACACTCTGGTTTAAGTGCTGGATTGCATACACTGCATCCATGGAGAGCGTGTCCCTGCTTGGTCTTTGAGGGAAAACATTTCTATAGAAAATCCTTTGACATCAAGAATATAATTGGAGGCCAAAATCTACTCCCTCACCTTCTTCTACTCCTGGAGTATGGAGTAGGCATGCCTAGGTCTTTTGAGCCTGGTCTTCCAGCCTCCTGCAAAATCTCAAATGGGAAGCCTGCTAAATTTTTAGGAAAGCCCCCATCAGCCTGAAAGTACACCCTTGGGGGAATGTTTGTTAATCCTTGCAGACTCTTGGATAATTTGCCCTTCAGATAATAAGGTGCAGGGTGCCCTTTCAGGATTACAGACTGAACTCTCACCAAAAGCACTGTCTTCAGCATCTCACCATCACTACACAGATTAGCAGACCAACCTCTGCCACCTTACGGTCTCTGATCTCTCTCCCAGAAGAAAAGTTTGTCTTTTTTTGGGTCATGTAAGCCTAACAATGTTGCACAGTATCCATAAAAACTACCATCCCTTTCTTTCCCCAGAGGGAGCATCCATATCAAAATACCTGGACAGGTATTTTGATATGGATACCAATGGACAACATCATGGTGCTGGCTTGCCTTTACCATAGCCAAGGTACAAGAGTTCTTGCTGTGACAAGGGTAATTTGGGTCCAGAATTGGATGAAACCTTTTGTCTAGTCCTGTCCGGTCTGCTTATTTCAAGTGCGGTCTTTTAGAGGCCAGTTTTTTCCAACTGGTTCCCTCTGGACAAGGGGGAGCTGTCCACCATGGTGTGCTCCAGATCCTGTGTTGCAGGTGGAAGACGTCAGAAGGGGGGCCCAGTGGGAGGGCAGGTAGGACGAAGATGGGGTAGGGAGTAGAAAATTGTGTTTTTTGTTTCCTTCTTATGTTTTGTGTATTAGAAGTTTTCTTTCCTTGTTTGTATTGAAAAAATTTAATAAAAGATATAATACAAAAAAAAAAAAAAAGAAGGGGGGCCCTCGATGTCCTGTACCATCTGAATGCTGAACATCCTAGTTCCTTGATGCAGGAACCCTCTGGTAGTAGCTGGGAATGCTCTAATGACTCAGTGGGATTTGTACATATGGGTTTACAGCAGGTCTTTCCTCCTTGTTTGCTTTGCACACTAAGAAGGTAGGCCTTTTTGGCAGTCTTCCTTGCTTTGAATTCACCCAAACGAATGTTCCACACTGTCCTGATAAGATTGCTTAGTGTTGCTTTAAGGATTCTGATGCAACATTGGATCTGGGGAGTTAGGACTATCTCTACTCCTGCAACTCTTTGTGGCTCCAAATAGACAGGGTATTTCAGCAGGTTCTCCCTTAGGGCTTTGCCCCAGGGTTATTCTTTTCTTTTCAGTGGAAGCCGAGCTTGGTCTTCAGCTCTATCGAGTCTGCATTCCTCCATGTTACCTTCAATACCCTGCCTAATTCATACTTCTTGAGATCAAACCTTGGTTCTCTAGAGAGGTTCAGAAACCATCCTCAGAGTGAAAGTCATCACCTTGGCAAGGTGAATGTCTGCTCTGTCATTCATTCCAGAAATGATTTTTTTCTCTGGAATCCTATCGGATTACGTGAGTTGAGGCTCAGGGTCTTCTACAATTGTATAGCAGCTCTGGTGTTTCTTCTAACAGGACATCATTCTCATTTTCCTGTGTCTGATCCCAGTTCTTAGAAAGGAGGCCTTGCACCTTGTGCTATCGTGGTTCAGGCTGTGAGTCCTTTCCCAGTGGAGAAACTGTTTCTTGTTCCACTTTTCTAGTTTGATCAGGTAGACCTGTTCCACAATTATGGTCTATGGTTCAGAGTTTTCCCTCTTGTGGAATTATTCCTCACTAGTTATGTAATTGTTTGATTTTCTGCCACCAGGCATAGTTCCCCATGCTAGCTTACCACCTAGCCTGATTTTTCTCATGTTTTCCTTACTAGGTGGGGTTTACCCTTATCCAGTGCCATCTTTGGGCATTGGTTCTTTAGGCAGCTCTTGAGCTGCAGGCAGTCCCCAGTTTCCCTTGTTAATGTTTGTCCTATTAGCATTTTTTAGCTGTTGCCCACCTCTCAGCTAGGCTGTTTTTGGGTATCCTGAAGGTGAAAGACTTCCTGTGTCCCTTAATGGGTGAGAAGGAAAATAGAATTTTTGTAGTCACTGTGAAATCCTTTTCTTGGAATCCATTGAGGGACACAGATTTCACCCCTCTGTGTTAATGATCATGTTCTTGGTGCTGCCTGCTACATAACTAAGGCATTCTGGAAGTGGGAGGGGTTATCCTGGGTTGACCTATGTTTCTTTGTTTGCCAGTGTCTGATCCTTCAGTAGTATGACCCAAAAGGTGAAAGACATCCTGTGCCACTCAATGAAAAGGATTTTACTGTGAGTATAAAAATCATATTACTCTTGATATACAGATTGATCATGTCTCTGTTGCTGTGTGTATGTACGGCTCCTCTGTATAATCCTAATCTGGATATACAGACTGATTGTGTCTCTGTTGTTGCATGTATGTATGGCTCCCCTATATGGGATTATTCTGGGCATACAGATTAATCATATCTCTGTTTCTGTGGCAGGTGCATTTCTCAGTGGGTCATTTGAATGGTCATGTGGTGAAGTTCCAAGTGAAGAGTAAAGGAGCTTCTCTGGGGGAGCTGAGTGTATCACTGAGCACCGTCCCACTAAACAAGGACATCTGGTTTCCCCTTGGAGGATGACCCAACACATCTGCAGCTTCAGGAATAGGAGGATGGATCTGATGTTATTTATATGGATAGAGGCTGACACCTAATTGGGCTGCTTCCATCTCCATGGAGTGATGGCTATCAGATGTTGCCATTCTTGTCATTTGGCAATTGTGGAAAATATTTATTATCATGGACACACCTGATTATTATGGAGTTACTCCACTCACAAATGATATTTCAGTGTTTGCCCAAATATGATGATTAAGTCAAAGTATCTGTCCCCTTTAAGAATGGGACCATTTCAAGTCTGGCCAGGAGGATTTTGGGGCAGCTTCCCTCATCAAGAGAATTTCAGGGCTGGTGAGTAGGTGGATTTAGAGGGGAGTAAGGTGACGGACCTTAGCGAGTTATAGGACAATCAAATCCGATGTGTCAGCTCCAATATCCACCACCACTCCAGCTACAGCATGCAGCTCAGAACTTTAATATCATGTACTGACTACAAAATACTTTTATAAGTGGAGACAATTCTGGGTGTAATCTATCACTGAAGAAATAAATTATTTTGACCTTTACTGGTGATTGGTGGAGATCTGTGTAACGTGAGGGACCACGGTAGACAGAAAATACACGTCACACAATAACTGACACTCACACATCAAGCAGAAATCCACTGAAATCGCTGCATTTACAAAAATCCCTTCCCCACTACCCCCCATTTAAAAAACAAACATAAAAGGTCCTAAATCAATACTCTCCCTCTTTACGTTCCAGCATTGCATTCCTCGTCCTTCTCCTGTCCTGGTCGCTGCTACACTTCTAGGTTTAACGATACAGTCCAACATTACTCTACCCACTTTCTGTAAGTGCAGTGTGTCAAGAACCAGGAGCAGGCTTATAGGAGAATGTTGCAGAGAATCACACACATGTGACCTGGTGAGCGCAATCTCTGCATCATTGAAGACTGCCCACTGCTACCACAGAAACAGAAGGACCCAGGAATGTCACATGACCAGACTGATGACAGCTCCAAAAAAGGTAAGTATGCATTTTTTTTTAAAGGGTTTCCTGTTTCCATCTGCTTTGTAGCAGGATGTTCCCAGCCAACACTTTGGGACCCTGTCTGTGCTGAGAGAGCTGCTCTGCATTGAGTGGGTGAGCAGATTGAACTCCATGATGGTCTCACACAGTGCCGGAGTCAGGATTTCTAGTGAAGGTCAAACACCCTATTGGTGTTTATCAGGGACTGCTGGGAAAATTAGTTACATTTTTATTGGGTTTTAAAACTTTTAACATACAAAAAATAAACATTCCCCAAACCCCCTCCTCTCCCAAGTCCAAGTACAAAAAAGTTCAAGAAAACAGTAATAAAATTGTGACATACACTTGAAGCATGTAAAACCAGAAATAACATACTTTGTCTCTGGACATTGCAATCAATCAGCGAAATCATCACTAATTATGAGGATAAACATGATTTTTTTATACTGTTAACACCCTCCAGGTTAACTAAATATAATGTTTGTTTTTTTTTCTTCTTTAGATAGTGCCTGAGTAGCAGCCTGGGGATGAGTCAGCCAGGGAGTGAGGTAGTGAGATCACCTCAGGACAGGCTGGGATGCTCTAACAGGTCAAGGCTTTTGGAGCCCTCCCACCTCTCCAGAAACCTGAGATCTTTCTGGAGCAGGGGAGGAGGCCCAGATCAGCATGTTTGAGGGTCAATCCCCTGGCAGGAGGCTGGGCATGGTGACCAAGGCAACCCTCAAATATCAGAGAGCCTGGGGAATAGTGTGCAGTGTCAGGTGGAAGATGGATTGAGGAAGACTGGAGCGAGGACCCTGTGAGGGGGCCGCAGGGAGGGGAGTCTACCTACAGGCAGGTCACTGGAGAAGAGGATCTCCACTACCTCAATATGTCCTGGAGAGGACAACCTGTGTAGCAGGGAAGGAGCCAGCCCAGTGTAAGGCCTGAAGGCAGCCACCAATCCTCTACGCTAACAGGAGGGTTCAGTGTGAGTACTCTTACAACCCCTGGGCCAGGTAAGTGAAGAGGGTGGGCAGGCGCAAGACCCAACTAGCGTCTCATCCGGGAATATTTAATTGACAGCTTCAGGGCACTCTTGCCCAGGGAATACCCTCACTGCAGCTGGGTGAAGAGGAGAAATTATACAGGGTCGAAAGAGGTACACCAAAGGGGTTCAATGCTCCTTAAACAGAGACTGTTGCTAATCCGCATTTTTGTACATAGTTGCTAAGGAGTTGTCCTCAAGTTGCACAGTTCTCTGGGCATCCCATATACTCCTAGACCCTATCCAAGTTTAACCTCTTAATAAAATCACAAAGCCAAGCTTGAGGACTCTTTACTGACTCCAGTGTTCACAATGTGGGAAATGCGTGTTGCCTGGCCGTGCAGAGCATAGAGGGACCCATTCAAATCCAGCGGTCCCTAAGGGGGTAGTGTTACACTACTATTAGAGTTACAGTATGATATCTAAAGAGGTATATATAGAGTTCCATATAAAGGGTCAATATGTCTGTAATGGTACTAGATTCAACATATAGAAACCATGAGGATCTTACTACAATGTTGCTATTTCAGCTTTATGAAAAATGTTGAATTCATTGGGGAAGGTGAAATGTAGTTTTTAAGAGCTCAGTGGGCTTTAACCAGTTGCCGCTTGGCCTATAGCCAGATGGCGGCCGGTCGAAAAGCTTGTCCCTCCGGGTGGACGCCATATGGCATCCTTTCAGGCAAGCGCAGTGCGCCTGCCCGCAGGGCTGCTCTGCAGCGTGATCTGTCACCGGCCGTGTACCTCAGACACGGCCAATCACAGATCTGTGTACCGACCCCGTTGCCAGTACCATGTGACCAATCACAGTAGGTCACATGACAGTTGCATACAATGGATGGCTTCCTTTCATGCCATCAATTGTATACAAGTGTGTCTAGCTGTGAATGGTCACAGCGATCACATGCACAAGCTGGGCCAATCACAGCCCATTTGTGTCATGTGATTAGCCATGGCCAAATCACAGCTAAGCACAAAAAAAAACCAAAAAAAAAACAACCTGAATGAATCGATGTCATTCAGGTAAATGCTTGCTTATAGCAAAGTAATTCTTTCCTATAAGCAAATTGTGTAAAAAAAAAAAAAAAAAATACTGATCACTTCCCCAAAGTAGTACAATGTTACTATGGTAACGTTATACTACTTTGGTCATAGTGAAATATAAAAAAAAAAGAGAAAAAAAAAGTAATAAAATATTAAAACTAATAAAAAAATTAAAACATTTTTTTTAAATCATCAATTTATGTTTTTTGTACTGTCACCAGTCGGTGTCCCTGATTACCGCCATGCCAGTTATAAGATGACACTGTCACCAGTGCATTACAGCATGTAAAAAAAAAAAAAAAATAGTGAAAATAATTTTTTTAATTTTTTCATTTTCTGAAAAATTATGACAAAAAAATTGCAACTTCAAAAATCTCGCCATGCCTCTTATGAAATACATCGGACTGTCTACTTTGCAAAAAGTGGTAATTTGGGGGATATCTGTACTGTTCTGACATTCTTGGATCTCAAGAAATTAGATTGACCGTCAGTACTTCAGGATTGATCAATATTCAGATATATACCATAGTTTGTGAAGTCTTTAACTTTCCTACAAACTAAATAATACATCCTAATTTGGGTTATTTTCACCAAAGACATGTAGTAGAATACATTTTGGCCTAAATTTATGAAGAACAATTATTTATTTGCAAACTTTTATAACAGAAACAAAGAAAAACGTGTTTTTTTTGCAAAATTTTGGGTCTTTTTTTGTTAATTTAGCAAAAATAAAAACCCCAATGTTGATTAAATACCACCAAAAGAAAGCACTAGTTGTGTGAAGAAAATGATAAAATTTTAGTTTGGGTACAGTGTTGTATGACCGTGCAATTGTCATTCAAAGTGTGAGAGTGCTGAAACCTGAAAAATTGCCTGGGCAGGAAGGGGGTAAATGTGCTCTGTATGGAAGCGGTTAAGGTTCTTCTGAGGGCTACAGAAACTCCTTTTATCTGTCCTGAATCTGTACTCTTTTTTTCTTCATTATTTTATGGGGGTTTTTTTGTTTTCTTTTACAGGAACACAAAAAACGATGGCAAAAGTACAATAACATGTAAAAGAAGTACACAATAATCAAAAATATTAAATACAAAGAAATAAACTAAACTACCCTAAATACGACCCATTTGCAGCTCTTTTATATGTATTTCTGTGCTGTGATTGGAGATTTTTACACAGACATGTATCCCCTGCAGAAGAAAAAACATGAACTGTATCCAGGGGTGGACTGACCATTTGGAAACTTGGGCACTGCCCGAGGGCCAGGGTCAGTAGGGGGCCCCATGAGATGCCCCTGGTACCTTTTTCATAGGCTTTTTTTTAGTTTGGGCAAGGACACAGGGGCCCCATGATCCCCTATTGCCCGGGGGCCCCATGAGTTGTCAGTCCATCCCTGAATGTATCTTGTTGATGTGTGATGACAGTGTTCGCTATAAACCTGTTTTCAGTGATTTTTAAGATGTGTCTGTTCTGCTGATAATGTGTTTGACTCTATCAAGAGCAATTTGTAGTTTGCAAGTTTACTGAGTTAAACTGGCCATAGACAGGGAGTTTTGTCTTTGTTTAGCCAGAAAGAAACATTAACAGATTCCTCAATGCATACAACCAAGGTGGAAGGAAGTTCCCTCCCTCAAGTGGGACATTATATTCTGACAGCTGGACCCGCCACTGTCAGAATATACAGATTAGCTGCAGCTTCTGATTGCCAAAGGTTTCTCAGCATGTCCCTTCGACAGTAAACAAACAATCAACTTCTGTTGAACAGGGAAGGCCACACACTCATTGAAATTCAGCCAGTTCTTGCTATAGCCTCCAACAGTGATCATTGTTTTCTGCTGGTGGGAAAGGCTCCTCGCACTCCTCACCAGCAGAACATAATAGCGCATCGGGAGGGATTCCCCCATCAACACCTATTGTGTTGATGGGGGAATCAAGCACTTTTTTCTCCTTTGAACTGTGGTTGAAAGAATGACTTTCCAAACTCACTGGCAGGGTTGTGGATCTGCTATGCCAGGGAGAGATTTGTCTAACTGGATAGGATGGTCTACAGAATTTGTTTGTTTGTTTGTTCCATGCCATGAGTTGAAGAGTCCTGGAGTGAAAATGGGCTAAATGTACTGCCTCGAAGAAGGCCACAATTAGATCCAGAACCATCATGCAAAAGCAAATTGAGTGGTGTCTCTTGGATCTGAGGGTCTGTGTGTGGGACCTTTAGGGGGCAATCTTGTCTACAGCAAAGAATATTCTGACTTAGGCTGTGTTTTGGTGTCTTCGAAGACCAACAACTCTGTCTATGTGTTTCTGTTTTAAGGAATGTTTTTGTGTATTTGAAGTTGAAGTGTTAATAAAAGGCAGTGTTGGCCATTTTACTCTAATTGGTGTTATGTGTTCTTTAATGATAGTTTATAAGGGGTGGTATGTGAAGAGTGAAATGGTTGTGTAGTGGGTCTTGATTAGCCTATCTCTTGTGCTCTAGTCAAGTCATCGCACCATCTGGAGTACCCACTACACCACCATTTCACTCTTCACATACCACCCCTTATAAACTATCATTAACTTCTTGCCAACCGCAGATAGCCGAATGACGGCTATACTGCGGCCGGATAGTTCTGGGAGGGCGTCATATGACGTCCAATGACACGCTGACCACCAGGAAATGCAATTGCCAGTTCTCGGCTGCACTTTCCTCACGCTGTCAGAGTGTGAGGAAAGTACTGCCGAGAACCGGCAGTTGTCAGAGCAGGGATCGGCACCGATCATCAGGGCATTGATGATCAGTGCCCTGATGATCGGTGCCCAGCAGTGCCACCCACCAGTTCCACCCACCAGTGCCCAGCAGGGCCGCCCACCAGTGCACCCACCTGTGCCCAGCAGTGCCACCTACCTGTGCCCAGCAGTGCTACCCACCTGTGCCCACCAGTGCCACCCACCTGTGCTCATCAATGCAGTGCTGCCAGTCAGTGCCACCAGTCAGTGCCCAGCGGTTGTGCCAGTCAGTGCTCATCCACCTGCGGAAACCATATCACACTAGGCCTCCAGTCGCAACACACCGGCTCAAAGACAACCATACCATCCGCAGTGCAGAACCACCACCCTCCAGTTAAACCTCGGTTAACTGGAATGCCCCCGGGCACACCATACCACCAATGGGTCCCAAACAATTATTTTTACTTTCCAAAATAAGTACCGCCTCCAAAGACCAACAACCGCCACAGCACACTGGGTGAGCCCTTACCCATGCGTGCCATGCCATACCCGAACGGCCCGCTGTACTCAATCCTGTAGACCGAGGGACCATAAATCCATCCCTACTGCATTCAAGTGTACCCCATCGCTCCAAAGATACCGCCACGTATCCGCCTCCAACTCCAAATGCTGGACCACTAGCCCCCCATTGCGGATAAAGAACCGCCCCACCTCCTTACTGACTTTTATACGGGCCTTGTTAAGCCTTGTTAAGTGTGGGCGACCATGTCAGACCACGCAACCACCATGTCCAGAAATTTCCTACGCAACCGAAGAAAGTCCAACTTGACATCCCGCACCACCTCCCGCATGGACCTAACGCCCAAATCGTTGCCACCCGCATGGAGCAAAAGTACATCCGGTGGCCTGTCCAAGCAAGCAAAACGTTGCACCTCAGGGAGCACACAACCCCACAACATTCCCGGCACTCCAATCCAACGGACACAGGCCGACTGCCTAGACAACCCCAGCTGCCTGCCATTAGGCCTCACGTCAGCCCACCTGGCCCCCCAAAACACATAGGAATGACCAAGGATCCACACCAGGCACACCGCACAACCTGAAAAAAAAAAGGACAACAAATACAACCAGAACAACACACCGGAGCGACAAACAAAAACTCCAACCCAGCCCAAGATAAACAAGGGACCCCCCACCTAGTCCCCCAACAAATGCGAACGAATGTAAAGGTGAAATCTATGCGAATCCCACCTACCAATGCATTTCACCACATCATCCGACAAACCCCACCGGGCAGCCTCCGTAGCAGCCCCTATACGAATGCGAGGCATACAATGACGCATCTAAGCCAGCTGCCGCTAAACACTTTCTAAAAACTGACACAAACTGAAAGCGAGACAAGGGGGACCCATCAGCATGCACGAAAAAAGGACCCTTTCCCCGCTGGACGGCAGGAGAAAAAAACCTCTAACCGCACGTACCAGGCACACAGGTGAAGCAGGAATAGCAAATAACCGAACCTGTGGACCACAACCCAACTGGTCTGTCTTAGACCGACGGACAAGCACCTCCACCCACTCTCCAGTACACTCAACCTCGTCCACAAATAACCCCCCCAAGAACCGATTTACACGGACTAACAAGCTTGCCTATCTGCAAAGCCCAAAAAAAGGCCACCGCAAAGGCCGCCCGAAACAAGCCCACCTCATAGTTTGAAGAACACAACGACCTCAGTTGCTCGAACAAAGTCCCCAATAACTCAAAAGACACCGGCCGGCACGAATCCCTGCGCCGATGAGCCCTACAGTAACCCCAAAGATCCTGTTGAACTCAGAAATCCTTTGTGAAATCCTGACACCCCTGTAACTTAAAGAAAAAGGCCAAACCCGGCCAACCGGTGATCCACCGCCACCACCGACACACCTCGCCAAAAAGTATAGCACAGCAAGGCCCACCTCAGGCCACCACAGATCAATGCCAACCCATTGTAGCAGTTCCATCCACTCTCGCCAGACCTTGGAGTACGCAGATCATGTCGTCTCACTCACTGACCTCCGGATCCAGCCTGCGACGACCCCAAGGCAATCTCCCACAGCCAGTCAGGACCATGAATCCCGTGTTGCTCCACTGTCGGCGCCAACTCTCGGAATTTGTCCCACTGAAAACGAGACAAAGCGTCAGCCAAAGCGTTATCGACACCAGGGAGATGCACAGCATAGAGAAAAATATTCAACTGAAGGCAACGCAACACTAAATGGCGAAGCATGCCAATCACTGGCCGCGAAGAAGCAGAGACCCGATTGATGACCTGAACCACCCCCAAATTATCACAGTGAAAACGAACCTTCAAATTCCGAAAACATTCCCCCCCAAACTTCCACCGCCAACACAACCAGAAAGAGTTCGAACAGCACCAGATTGCAAAGAAAACCCGCCTCACGCCAGGAAGCGGGCGATGGAGCCGCACTCCACCGACCCCGGAAAAAAGCCCCATAGCGCGCGGAACCCGCTGCATCCGTGAACAACTCCAGATCAAAATTGCTCACCGGGCCAGACATCCACAGAGACCACCCGTTAAAGGAATCCAAAAAACTGTGCCATATCCGCAAGTCCTCCCGATGTTCCAGAGTCAAGCGAATAAAATGCAAAGGGGAAGCAACCCCGGCCATTGCCACCGACAACCGGCGGCAGAACACCCAACCCATCGATACGACAAGCAAAGTTAAGCTTGCCAAACGACTGCAAGGCCCGCAGCTGAATCTTATGCTTGCCCAAGACCCCACAATTTTCAACGTGGAGGGCCAACAGCTTATCTTCCGGCAGATGGCACTCCATCACACCCGAATACAAAACAATGCCCAGGAAAGTCATCACCAAAGCCGAGCCCTCCGTCTTCTCCGAAGCCAGAGGAATCCTGAAATGCTCTGCAATGTGTTGCAAAGTGGCCAGCAGAACCGCACACACGTTGGAAGCTGGTGGACCCACACAGAGAAAATCATCCAAATAATGGATGACGGAATCCACCCCCGAGACATCCCGCATTATCCACTCCACAAACGAACTGAACATATCGAATAACGCGCAGGAGATAGAACACCCCATGGGAAGGCACCGATCAACATAAAACAAGCCCTGCCAATGACAACCCAGGAAACGAAAGCTGTCAGGATGTACTGGTAGCAGCCGAAACACTGATTCGATATCCAATTTGGCCATGAGAGCCCCGCGCCCATACTGGCGAACCCAGAAAACCGCTGCATCAAAAGACGTATAAGACACAGTACACGACTCCGGATCGATATTGTCGTTCACCAACCCCCCTTTGGGGAAGGAAAGATGATGAATCAACCGAAAAGCATTGGGCTCCTTCTTGGGCACAACCCCCAAGAGAGAAACAATCAGGTCCAAAAACAGGGCACAAGAAAACGGACCGCCCATGCGTCCCAACCCCACTTCCTTACACAACTTAGCCGAAACCACCTCTGAATGCTGCAAGGCAGACCGTAAGTTCCACGCTAAGGGAAGAATCAAAGCCAAATTACAAGGGATGTGCAAAACCCTCAGAAAAACCCTGCCGCCAGCAGCGAGGCAGCCACCCGATCCGGGTATCTATTTAGGAAAGGCCACATCCTTCCACCCTCACCGGCGTCGTCCCTCTTACCCTCATGCTCTCCGGAAGGGCCTCTACCTCGCTTGAAACAGCGCGACAAGGAACGGGAGCCACCGCAACCGGAACATTCGTGTTTAAACCGGCAGGACCCGCCAAACCGACAGGCTCCCTCGTTGAACTGCCAGCAGAAACCCCTATGCTTTGCGACCAATTGCTCCAGGGAGAACGAACCACTGGCCCCGCCCTGAAAAACTGGACCAGGGGCCCGCGCTGGAGTCATAAGTCGCATCCAAAGACCAATGTCCTTGTGGTCCCAACGCAAAGACGGGCGGATGGCCGTACGCTGCCGAAACTATTCATCATACCGAAGCCAAGCGGTACCCCCGTAAACCCTGTGAGCCTGTCACGGTCTGGGTCAGGTATAGAGACCAGTTGCTATAGCAGTGTTAAGGCTTACCTGAAACCAGCAGGATAGGTACACAGGCAGGTCACCCTGGGAAAGGACACAGGCTCCCCTGAGGTGCAGGGTCTAAGCACCAATCGGTTTTCACCTGAGCTCCTAATGGTGGAGATGGATTTGGTTGCGTATTGATACCAGGTGGCAGATCTCAGGATCACCACACCAGGGAATGAGCAAGCCGGAAACCAGTAGAAGATCGAACAAGTAAAGGATCAAGCAGAAACGGAGTCAGTTAGCAAGCCAAGGGTCGGTCACAAACGGTAGTAGATGAGGATGAGGCGAAATCGTAGTCCAGGAACAAGCCAAAGGTCAGTAACGAAGGTATAGAGGGCAGCAGGAGATACAAGCGGGATATTGGCTGGTGAAGGCACAATAATCTGGCAAAGAGGAAATGCAGAGGCATGGCTTTTATCAGGAAGTTCATTGGAGGAGCAAGGGGTTCAAGGTTCAAGACAAACAGGGCCAAAACAGGATCATCCAAAGAATTGTCAAGGGAGCTGTCCAGCATTCCAGGTGGCTCAGCAAGAAGAAATCTTGCCTCTCACCGCAGAAGGCCCAAGTTCGAACCCAGGCTCTGACAGAGCCTTGCTAATAGTGTCGAGATAACAGAAGAGCATCGAGGAATGCTCTGGAGCCTTCTCCCCAATGACGCTGGCAATAATCACGAAAGCCTGCAACCAGTTAGCAAAGGTACGTGGGATAAACCGAAAATGCCGCTTCTCTGCCTCCTCCCGCTTACCCTCTTCAACCCATGACCCATTGAAAGGAAAACGCTCTGAAGGCAAGAACGTGAAGATCTTGACATACTCACCTTTCCAAATCTTTTCCCGGACATCCAGCTGCAAGTGCACACCTAATGGGCTCTGGAAGCAAACATACACCTCACAGCAGAGTCCACCAATCAGACAGGCTCCAAAGTCCCACCACCTTCACCCAAAAGCGTGGATGGGCCCGCAGGGCCGAGTGCACAGGCCTCCGCCGTAACCACCTCCAGCCCAGAACCCGTAGGAGAAGAAACCGCCAGGCTCCGCAAGGTCCCGCCTCTGGATCCCGAGCACATCCCCACCATCTTGTGGGAGCCATGCAGAAGCAGGCCCAGAGCCCACGCTACCACCCCGCTCAAGGCGCTGCAGCAAGTCCCTCAAGCCAGAAAGCAAATCGCCCAGACCTGCATCAAAACCCAATGGAGAGGCTGTGCCGCCAACCGAAGACACCACTAAAGGGGTGGCCCGACCACCCAACAGATCCTGCAGAGCAGAATAAAAGGAGACAAAATAACCAAAAACATTTAACTCACTAGGCTGCCCAGGAGAGGTCTCATCAGCCGCATGTCCAGACTCCACCGCTGCCTCCTGGCCGGCCGCCGCACCCGCATTGGATCCCGACAGCTCACCTTCGGAATGGTCCTCTTCTCCTCGCCGGTCGGATGGCCTCCCAGTCCCAGGAGCCATGGGTCCCGCAGGTCTGTGCCGCTCCCGACTCCGCCTCCTGGCACCAGACACACCCACTGTCGTCCCGGAGCTCCGTCCTGCAGCGCTCCCAGCAGCTCTCCGCTCAGCGCTGCTCTTCTGCTTGTACTTCTTCGGAGCAGCCGCTCCAGGCCCCCCAGAGGGACTGCCAGCTGCAGTAGGGGACAAGCCGGCGGCCGCAGCAGTATGCCTCCCACACTGGGCCCCCTCCCTGACTGGCGCCTCATCAGAGGAGGAGCCATTGTCCTGACGACCTCTCTGCCATGCGGGTGGAGGGACTGCCTCCACGTGGGACCCCGCCCGCCGAGCTCTGCCGTGAAAGGGGATTCCTCCTCCGCGAGCAGAGGCAGGGGAATGCCCTGCCAGCAGACCGGAGGGTCCTGATCGGGGCTCCCTAGTCGATGCCGAGCTCTGGGGGAGGAGCCCAGGCTAAAGCGCTCCGGAGGCCGAGACCTCCGAGCGCATGGGCACTCCCGCCAACCTGCTGCTGGCGACGAGCTCGGGTCCCCCAGCACAGCAGAGACCCGGCTCTGCAGCCAATCCACACCACGGGAAGCAGCAGCCTTCCACAGCTGGGCCAGCAATCCTGCCATAATGTTAGCCACCGGCCTACTCACGGTGTCCAGGGGAAGGCAGCCGGACACAGGTCACGCTGCAGCTCTGCAAGCTCTCTCTCTCACGTCTCCAGGCTCAATGAATGACGACCCTCCGATCCCCACCCCAAGGTGTAGAAGACCCCACCTACACCTCCCAGCTACCAATCAGGAAATATCCATCACCCGTACAACCCCACCTTGTACTATCTTTAACCCTTTCTTGTCTTTCTTTAACCACTCTTGGCCTCGTCATGTCTGCCCTGCGCGATTTTCTTTTCCTTCTTTTCACTACCGGCATCTCTGGACAGCAGACTCTGGGACATTGGTAAATAAGGATATGTAAATAGGCACCCTGTATGTCTACTGATGCAATGAATTTCCCTTGTTTGAAAGAAGCTATAGCGGATCTTGCTGATTTCATGCAGAATTTTGGCACATGTAGAAATCTGTTTAGAGATTTTAAGTCTAGAATGAGGCAGATGCCCCGTTTGGTTTGAGGACTGTGAAGGTTTGAGTAAAAATCATTGAACCTTTCCCCTAAAAGAACCAGTACAACCATTCCTAGCGAATGAAGTTGGTGTAGGGCTGCCTGCTTTTGAACTGATGCTTGCAGATTGGAGGACAAAAAATTTAAATGGGGCAAAGATAGAAATTCTATATTGTACTCCTTGGAAATGACAGATTGGATCCTGAAGTCCGGGATGTCACAGATCCAGACCGGCATAAATGCCAATAGGCATCCCTTTCATTGTGAGGAAGGATTTTCGGGTGGCTTGGTGGACTTAGGGTTCCAAAAGGAAGTACAAAGCCTTGGTTTGGAAGTTAATGCCTGAGGAGAGAGAAAAGGTGTATTATGCTGACAAGAGGTGGTAGCTGTAAGAGCAGCAGAAGTAGACTTTTTCTTATGGGGCAGGTGTACTGTTCCCCCAGTGGCTTCCTTGATGAATTTAGCAAGGGATTGCCCAAAAAGAAATTCACCATCAAAGGGCATGCGAAAGAGATGTCTCTTACAGCAGATCAAACTTTTAGCCCCACAATCCTATGCATGTGCACAGAAATAAGGGACATTCTGCAGATTTGGCAAATCAAAATCACATATGCACAAAACAATAAAGTTGAAGGCATCAGCTGCAATTGATCATGTTCAGGTTTATATTCTCTATTCATTTGTTTTGCCCAGTTGGCAATAGTCTGGCAAAAACACATAGCAACAATTGCAGGCTGCAGAGCTGGGCCTGCAAGTGCAATAAGAGGGCTTCCAAAAGCCTATCATAGAATACTTGAAGGACAGAACATCTTCAAAAGAACAATAAGGTGTTTACTGAAGACTTAAAAGGAAGGGTCTACTACTGTAACAGTCCATTTTTTCTTAAATTCCAACTCTATACAAATTTCTGCAAATTGCTTTAGAGGAGTGGATATATTTTTCAGGATTGAAATAAAGTGCTCATTTGATTTGTGCATGGATAAAGAAAAGTATTTTATGACGTAGCAAGCATCTTAGTACCTACAGAAGCTTGATTTGGCTGAGGAGAATAAGGTGCTGCTAGGCAAAGACTGGTCTGCACTGCATCAATCAGTGTGTGGACAGTGGAAAGCAGTTCCTGAAAAGCCATAATAGGTGGCTCATAGAATGCTATGGTTGTAAAATCTTCTGCAGTGTGAGTGTTCCCATTGCTTTCCTCAATTTCATCCTTTCATCAGGGAGAAGATAAGTGTAGCCTTTTTGGCCTCTGGAAGTCAAAGGTTTTAGGAAGGTCAAAAGTGTTCTGAAGAATTGAGATATAATAGCAGAAAAATCTGCTTTTGTTAGACCGGCTGGGTGTTGGACGCTTGAGATGGAGATGGAAGCGGTGTCATAATAGAGTATTACTTCAAGATAAGAGAACAGCTATTACCCTAAATGGTGTTCTATTTTTTGAAGGCCATCGATAGAGTGCATGGTATTGGGCCCTTTTATCCTATCTCCCATGCAGTTATGGTCTGCTATTGCTGTGTGGGGTACTCATGGAATGAATGCAGAAGGTATGGGGTTTTGCTTGTTCAGATTCAGGAGCCACTATAACCCAAGTGCTGGCTGCTTCCTTGGCTGTGTCTCTGTAGCAGAAGGTGGCAGAAGGTGTAGAAAACATATTACGCACATTTTCTGCAGATATGGCAGGTGGAAGAGCATCACCATCCTGAAACAAAATATCCCTAATTTTAAGTTGTAATAAAATATCTATGGTGCCAAAAGTGTTAGAGATAGATACAAAGGGGATTAGCACAATAAAGTAAATAAGCACTGCAGTTTAAGTATAGTTAGAAACGTCTACAGTACAGAGAACTCCTGTCTTCCGTTATGCATGTTGCTGTATCTGCTAAGGATCCAGGCTTTGCCTGTCACAGTGGGTTAAGAATCCATAGGGGTGGACAATGGCTTGGACCTGTGTAGAATCCTGCAGCCAAACTACACTCTCTGCAACAACCAGCCAAGGTGAGCGACTAACACAGATTCAAGTATCAAAAGAAGTAAACATTACAGTGGGGTCCCAGTATGGTCCCCAAGGTAGACACTGAGGGTTACTGATCTAAAAACTGCTAGGTAGTGTGGCAGTGCAGTATCCTGCCACGGTGAAAATCACAGGGATATCCCAGAATTCTCAACCATACAGGTTGAGGGGCTCCAGGCAGTTCTCTTAATGCAGAGGAAACTGGTTTATCAGTTTTCTGTTTGGTTTGTAAAGCCCGTTTTGGGACCTGTGGCCTGGAGATTTCTAAGTGATTTGGGAGGGATGATATCTACAATCCTGGGACCATGTTTTGAAAGCAGCCAGCACACTGATTGCACAGGTGTGTGCAGGCCTTTTTGTAGAGGCCTAACCAGGGTTCTGGGCTCCAACCCGGCAGACAAGAGGTCATTGCCAGGAGTCAGGAGGGCTCCACCTAGGAGAGGTTGGAGCCAGAGCAGCAAGGGGCTGCAAGCTCTGTGCAAGTGACTGATAGCTGTGTACAAAATGCCATATTTTGGAAAGAGGCTGTGTGCATACAAAGAGTCCAACGCTGTGTGCTGGGACTAGCCAGTGATCTGGGAGACCCATTTAAATAGAGGTACTGCTAACCAGCAGGGCTGATAAAGAGAGCCAGGAGGCTGAATTTTATTTTGTTTGTTTTGATGGTGAACACCCCTGCGTGGGAAGCATGTTGTGGAACTTTCTTTTAAATAAAATTGGGCTAAAAGGCCTTTAAAAAAGAATAAAGCGAGTGGCTGTGTGCTGGAAAAACTCTACCATTTGATGCTAGTTCTCACAGTAGCCATAGGCAGTAAGCAGTCAGATCTTGACAGAAGTGTCCGAAGTTAAAAAAAGGAAAAGGCTTCTTCAGAGGAGAAGAGGTCTATCACCTAAAGACACTAGCAGAAATTAAGTGGCCCAGCAAAGTTTTTAACAGTGTCCAATCACCTGCAGATAGCCTACATATAACCCATGCATACCTTCCAACTTTCTGAGATAGGAAAGAGCACCCTTTTGTACATAGTGTGTAGGCAAAGAACACACTTTCTGCCTTGTCCCTAGTTATGTGGCCCACGAAGAATTAATAAGCAGAAAATGCTAGGATAAAACAAAAACTGATTTTTTTCATCACTATGTTTGATTGATACTTGTTTTGAAACAACAATGTGATAATAAAAAGGTTTAGTATAGTGTAACACTTTTGGTAGTTAAAGTGATTCTAAATCTTTGGATTTTTTTTTTTTAAGAATAAATTTGTCATACTTACCTGCTTTGTGCAATGGTCTTACACAAAGCAGCCAAGATCCTCCTTTTATGGGATTTCCCACTGGTGCTACTGACTCCTCCTCTTCAGCGAGTGCCCCCCCATAGGAAGCTGCTTCCTATGGGGGCACTTTTGCAGGCTTAATCTCGAGCTGCACTGCCTGCATCCATAGTCACAGACAGTGTGGCTTGGCCCTGCCCATTGCTGCCTCATCACAGGATTTAATTGACAGCAGCAGAAGCCAATTGCTCTCGCTGCTGTGTGATTGCACAGCTCCTGCACACTCTGCTAAATGAATAATTTATGCAAGCTGAAGGTAAGGTACAGAACCATCAATCAGCAGAGGAAGACACTGGCTGTATATTCAGTGAGAATGGTGCTCACTGATATTGACTACATGTAACTGCAGAGGTGGGCGGGGGCAATCTCCTGGAGGGGAAAGGCAGGTGTAGAGTATGTGTCTATGAGGTCAGCTGGTGAAGTACTTCCTTCTAGCGGTTTCCAGGTCCCAAAGGATGAATACCAGGAAGTAATGGAGGCGTTCTCTATAGAACAAACTGGAAGCTGAGGTCATGCCTGCGCTGGAATATAGAGAAAGCAACAGAGGTACATTAATGTTTATTGGCACATAGGGAAGCTGGAATTTAGAAAAAAAAGGGAAGTTATACTTTAAGTCTTTGGAACCACTTTAGATATTACATTTATTAGAGAGGTCCTCACATCTGTCCAAAATAAGGGACAATTGAGAAAGAAAGATGGACAGAATGATCTGGTTCCAAATAAGGGACAGTCCCTCCAAATGTGGGATATTTGGGAGGTATGCCCATTGTCTAGAAATTCAAGTCTACCTGAAGGTAGCCTGCATATAACCCATGGTCTATTAATATAAGCACTGTGTCCAAGACCGAAAGTTTGTTATGTGCAAAGACTACATTTCTTTGGTAATCGAGTACCAGAAGTTTATCAGCATTAATGACAATAAATTTCTGCTCCTGGGGGAATGATTTTCAGGTGCACGTCTAATCTGTGCACACCAGTAATCTGTCAGCCTCTGATGAGCCTCCAATAACTCACAATGGCTGATTACAGAGATATTAGACTGCAGATACAATTTAAATACAATGTGAATCTCCCAGTCTTCCATACTCTGTCTTCGGCCTGGATTCCAATTTAGCAGTTGGGTTCTGCCTGTTTGTTTCATGTGATGGTTCATGTTTACAGAACACAACAGACTGTCACCCTCCATTGCGGAATTCTGGAACGCTCAGCTGTGAGGAATTATTGTGGCATATAAACTAATTAGCACTAATTAAAGACGATTCCTCTGCTTGTCATGAGCCAGTGTGCTGGCAGAGCGGACGGCAGATATATTGTATAGCCGCTGACCTGATTTAAACGTCTCGTTGGAGTGAAAGTGCCGTCTCAGCCATCGGCAGCCAGAACTGCACCACTGAGGATAGTTCCAAACTGCTGAAGAAAATTCCAAGCAATTGAATAATTCTAATCGCTGATGATGATTCCGAACAACCAAGGACAATCCTGGGCTTCAAGGACAATTCCAAGCCATCAAGGATGATTCTGAGCCACTGAGGAGTATTCCAAACCTTTGAGGATGATTCTGAGACATTGGGGATGATTCCAGCCATCAAGGATGATTCTGAGCAGCTAAAGAAAGGTTGCAAAACACAGAGGACAACTCTGGGCAATTGAGAATGATTCTGAGCCACTGCAGATGATTCTGAGCCACAGAAGAAAGTTTACAAGCCACAAAGGATAATTTCAAGATGCTAAGCATGATTCTGTGCTGCCAAGGACACTTACAAAAACCAGATGATGAGCACGATTCCGAGCAACTGAGGACACTTTTTTATACCACGATTTTAAACTAAGGACGATCCTAAACAACTAAGGATGATTTCTAAATGAAGGACAATTCTGAGCCTCCAAGGACAATTTGAAGCCACTAAGGATGATTCCACAGACAAATGTCCAAGCTACAGCAGAAAACTCTGAAGAGAAGAATGGCATGACTGGTAATCTCAGGTCATATAACACAAAACTACATTTCTAACACTGTACTGCAACCCCTGACACTCAACTGCCATAGCACTGCACTACTACGATGGTTACCAAAAACCACTGCATCATATAATGATGCCATCTTTCCTCTCTGTCGTATTTTTAAGGTCAGACTCCTAAATACCTGAGTGGCATACATATATGATTACTTTTTTTCCCGCCTGAAACCCCTGTGATACCGAACATTGCTACACAGATTGATGCCTCTGCCCATTCCTGGGTCAGATCCCTGCTAACTGGATAAAAGGTGATGATAGTATTCCACTGTCCAATAAGGAGACTGGAGAGGTGGAAGAAAAATCTGCTTAATCAGGAACTTGATGTTTTATCTGTCTGGCTGGGCAATGGGGACCAAATCTGGCTTTACACCTGTAGAATTTTGTTAGAAAATTGTTGTTTTCAGAATGTTCATTTGATTATCTAAGACTTAAAGGGGATGATGCAACAATCGGTTTCAAATAGAGTGCGAGAAAAAAATCAAAGGCAAGGACTTTTTGTCGAACCTAATGGGAACAAATAAAATTTCTAATCGTGGGATTTGCTCCCAGTTAGGAAAAATCATAACTAGTCTCATGCACATGCAACATTACATAACTTCTATTCACACCAAAAACTTTTTATGAAAAGCAAAACACTGACATGGTACGCAAAGTCATTCAAAATTAGTCGAATCCATAAAGGCACCATCAAATGGTGGGACATGTGATTTTTATACTTTCTCGTCCAAATGTTCAGACACAATTCTACAGGTGTAAGGCCAGCAATAGTATGTAAAGCATAGGAATGGCTGTACAGCACATTCACAGTCAGTAAGACCTATTCCCACGAGAATGCAGTGAGGCACAGCGCATGTGCTTCTATTCTATTCTAAAGGCATAGGCTGTAATGCACCACAACAAAAGAATAGGCCATGCCTCATTTTTTGCGCTGTGATTCTTGCACCCTATTACTCAATAAGATCATTGGGGGCTGCTGTAAAAGGCCAAGGAGACTTACCTCTAAAATGGACTCTTTACCAGTTCGCAATTCATTGGAATACAACTGAAGAAACATTGGATTCAGTTTATTATTTATTGGAGCAAGGTTTTCGATGCGGCAAGGATGTCGCAATCATCTATTGTATTTTTGGATATGAAGATCACTGATACCAGATGTGGACAAAGAGTGAAGCGGGCAGGAGACTCTGACCATATCTGTTCAGCAGCGGGATGTGACGATATCCTGAAATGAAAATTGTCACCATCAGTCTCATCATAAAGTTAAGAATACCAAATCCTGCAAACAAAGATATGTAATGACACAGTCCTGAGAGATGTTACAGTAATGAGGAGTTAGGAAAAGTTTTCAGTCACTGTTAATTACTGTGGACAGTTCTCCATATCCAGACCAGTGTAATTCCAAAATCAGATCATATTTCTGTTTATAAGATTAGTTTTACATCAGCATAAACAACCAGCTCTGCATATTCAACTCATTAGATGGATTTAATCCTCAGTGCTCCTTCAAGAGGGTCATTACTGCTGAATGTGCCATAAGCCGACTCTGTACAAAAGAATAATAAGTTTGATGTGTGTTAGTTGAGTGCTACCTTTGCTAATGCAGTTCACAGGCAGAGTGTACTGGCCTACAAATGCATTCCCAATCACAGGAATGTGATCCTCCACGCAGAATCGAATCATTGCCAACTCTGGAACCTGGATGCTGAAGCTGAAAGACTTGTTCCACTGAGGGTTAAAGGCTGCAGAGGTGAAAACAGCATGTTAGTACACATACAGTGTATTACCAATATTATCAAACATTTATATAGCTCTGAAATGTTCTGCAGTGCTGTACAGAGAACACTGAGCCAGTGACATCAGTCTCTGCACCAAAGGAGCTTACTTTCTAATGTCACTCCAGTCATACACTGTTATTATTATCTATTTATATAGCCTTGCCATATAACGCAGTGCTGTACAGAAAACACTAAGCCATTCATACCAAGCTCTGCACCAGAAGAGCTTACAGCTATTGTCCCCATGTAGTCATACACTATTATAATGATACATTTATAAAGCTCTGGCATTTTGCACAGCACTGTACAGAGAACACTGAGTCAGTTACATTAGTCTCTGCATAGGTGACTCTTACCCTCTAATATCTCACCATATAGAATCTGTAATAAATTAGTAATAATATGAACAACTAACCGTTATTTTTTGCGACCTGGGTCTTTATGCTGCATTGGTCATCTGGAACTCCATAGATCTCCAAAGTCACAATGGGGTTGGCTGTGTTGGTTTTAGATAATTGACTTGGAGGAAGAAGAAAACCACTGATCACCTGGAAAAAATGAAATGA
The DNA here is from genome assembly GCF_062004578.1 of Staurois parvus. Taxonomy (NCBI): domain Eukaryota; kingdom Metazoa; phylum Chordata; class Amphibia; order Anura; family Ranidae; genus Staurois; species Staurois parvus. The sequence goes on from NW_028318265.1 coordinate 901,758, forward strand.
CTAGATGACCACAACCATTGCTAACAAGAGACCAAAGGCACTGATGACCAAAGACCTCTGCAGAAAGTTCTGCTAACTGAAGACCACTGGTGACCAGACACTACAGATAACCAGAAAGTGCTATTGATGAAAGACTGTAGATCACAAGAAATCACAGGTAGCCAAGAAGCACTGCTGACCTGTTGTGACCAGAACCTCTAATGATTAAAGCCCATTGGTGACCAAATCATATTGCTGACCTAAACAATTATAATGCTGGGAAAGAAGGGAGGATCACCTTAATATAAAGGCAAAATTTCTGACTCCGAGGTATCAGATTGTTTGGATTAAATGTGTAACCTGAATCACACAGGAAATCTGGCTTTAGAACATATCCACATCCGCCATTATCCTGGAACCTTCCATCCTGCAGATCCATTGGGATTCCTGGAGTTTGCAAGTTCAATGCAACTGAGGAGAACAAGAGAAAAAAAAGGGGAAGAGAAAAGCAAGGAAAGGGAGAAAATCAGGGGGAGGGGGGAGAGAGAAAATGTAAGTTTTGATATCATCCTAGTGTATGAAAAATCATTATAGTACGTTTCCTAGAGGAGGAGATGGTGACACTTGGATATTCTAAAGACACTGAGGGTGTCCCCAAAATCTGACTTCTGCATATTCAGCTGGACAATAGGAAAATCTGTACATTATCCATTGCACTATTCCCCCTGATCCCCCCCCTAATCCCCCCACAAACACATAACTTTCAGCCCCATTAAAGCAATACTAGTATATCTGACACGCACCCATTTGACAGCCAACATTCCAAAATTCCTGAGGCTGGAGGTTGGAGGAGCCAAATCGGGATCCCTTGGGATAGATTCTGGTAATAAAATTCTTGTTATGGCAGACAAAGTCCTGAGCTGGGAAAAAAAGAGGTTTGTGTTATTATGAGTGAAAGACATTGGAAACGAACTCTACATGTCAAACAGGGGGTACACCGAGTCTACCTAAACTGGCCATACGCCAACAGATTTTCGTACAAACATTCTCCGAATATTTGATGACTTGACCAATATTATTCAAAAGTACTTCTAAATTTCATTTGATTTTAACATTCAATTTTGCAATAAATGGAATTTCCCAAATGAAAATCAAGTTCACTGTTACAAATAATATTAAAAAAAAAACATCGATTTGACCCCACTAATGATTATACAATTGAATGAACATTCATAAAATGAACATGTTTGAGCAAATTCTACTATTGTATGACTAGCTTTAGTAAAAGTGTGAAATGTTTGTATTATTTACTAACCAACTGCTCAATTTCCATTTGCCCTACGCTGGGGTGAGAAAAGGGGACTGTTTTTTGTATACACACTGCAAGTAATATACACTGCTCAAAAGAACACTTTTTAATCAGAGTATAGCATCAAGTCAATCACACTCCTGGGATATTGATCTGATCAGTTAAGTAACAGAGGGGGTTGGTAATCAGTTTCAGCTGCTTTGGTATTAATGAAATTAACAACAAGTGCACTGGATGGGCAACAATGAGACGACCCCCAAAACAGGAATGGTTTTACAGGTGGAGGCCACTGACTTTTTTTTCCGTACTCATCTTTTCTGACTGTTTTTCACTAGTTTTGCATTCGGCTAGGGTCAGTGTCACTACTGGCAGCATGAGGCGATACCTGGACCCTACAGAGGCTGCACAGGCAGTCCAACTCCTCCAGGATGGCACATCAATACGTGCCACTGCCAGAAGGTTTGCTGTGTCTCCCAGCACAGTCTCAAGAGCATGGAGGAGATTCCAGGAGACAGGCAGTTGCTCTGGGAGAGCTGAACATGGCCATAGAAGGTCCTTAACCGAACAGAAGAACCGGTATCTGCTCCTTTGTGCAAGGAGGAACAGGATGAGCACTGCCAGAGCCCTACAAAATGACCTCCAGCAGGCCACTGGTGTGAATGTCTTTGACCAAACAATCAGAAACAGACTTCATGAGGATTGCCTGAGGGCTTCTAGTGGGCCTTGTGCTCACTACCCAGCACCATAAAACTTGATTGTCATTTGTAAATATTATTATTATTATACATGATTTATATAGCGCCACTGGTTTGCTACAATATAAAGGGAGACAATACAGCAACGATACAGTTCAATACAAGAGGGTTAGGAGGGCCCTGCTCCATGAAGCTTACAATATAAGAGGGAAGGGGTAGTGGTACAAAAGGTAATAACTATGTGGGACGAACTGATGGGGGAAATAGAAGATTTGGCTATTAGCTGAAGGCAGGATAGGCTTCCCTGAAGAGATAGGTTTTTAGAGCTTGCCTAAACGTAAGCAGAGTAGGCAGTAGTCGGATAGATTGGGGTAGAGAGTTCCAGAGGATGGGGAGGCTCTGGAGAAGTCCTGGAGGTGGCATGGGAGGAGGAAACAAGGGAATTGTCATTAAACACCAGAATTGGCAGATTCGCCACTTGCGACCTGTGCTTTTCACAGATGAGAGCAGGTTCACCCTGAGCACATGTGGCAGAAGTGAAAGGGTCTGGAGAAGCTGAGGAGAACGTTATGCTGCCTGTAACATCATTCAGCATGACTGTTTTGGTGGTGGGTCAGGGATGGTCTGGGGAGGCATATCCATGGAGGGATGTGCAGACCTCTACAGGCTAGACAATGGCACCCTGACTGCCATTAGGTATCAGGATGAAATCCTTGGACCCATTGTCAAACCCTACGCTGGTGCAGTGGGTCCTGGGTGTAACATAAATGTCAGAGTAGGGTAGTTGAGATGTGATGTAATCAGCTTCTAGGCTAGAGGTGTCACCTAGATGCCAATAAAATGTTCTCAACTATGTAGTCAGGTTTTGCCACCTTCTTGAACCTAAAAGAAGAATCCTAGTCATTTCGGCTACAAGAGTCAGCAGGAGACCAGGAGAAGGCTCCAAAAGGTCTGCTGGCTTTGAGTTATATCCACAGATTTGAGGAATCTGTTTCATTTCCCATAAAAGCTAAAATATTGGTTGCAGAGAGATGAAAATAATTCATTGTGATTGGACACACTTTAGGCTACATCTACAATTACATATTTCTACATCACAAAGATCACATCACATCTCAACTACCCTACTCTTACATTTATGTCACACTGGGTTCCTCCTGGTGCACGACAATGCACGGTCTCATGTGGCGACAGTATGCAGGCAGTTCCTGGAGGATGCAGGAATTGATACCATTGAAAGACCCCCCACGCTCGCCTGACCTAAATCCTATAGAACACCTCTGGGATGTCATGTTTCGGTCCATCCAATGCTGCCAGGTTGCACCTCAGACTGTCCAGGAGCTCAGTGATGTCCTGGTCCAGATCTGGGAGGAAATACCCCAGGACACCATTTGTCGTCTCATTAGGAGCATGCCCCGACATTGTCAGGCATGCATACAAGCACGCAGGGGCCAAACAAACTACTGAGTACTATTTTGAGTTTCTGTAATGAGATTTCAGCAAAATGGACTAGCCTGCTGCATCATTTTTTCACTTTAATTTTTGGGGTGTCTTTGAATTCAGTCCTCTGTAGGCTGATAATTTTAATTTCCATCAAACGATGGGGCATCCTTACGTTCATAACACATTACCTAGTCCATATCAGTATAGAGTTCCTTTAATTTTTTTGAGCAGTGTATATATGAGCCCCATTTACTACACACAGAGTGAGGGGATGTCCCCTGTCGTGCCCTGTCTAGTGAGTGAGAGGAAAATCTGTAATAAGGGTCTGTACAGAAGGAGGGTATAGGGGGTGTCTGTGCTGAGGGTCTGTACTTAGGGGGTATAGTGATGTCTCTAATAAGGGTCTGTACACAAGGAGGGTACAGGGGGTGTCTGTGCTGAGGGTCTGTACTTAGGGGGTATAGGGACTTCTCTAATGAGGGTCTGTACTTGGGGGAGGATGGAGGTTTCTCTAGTGAGGGTCTATACTTGGGGAGGAAGCGGTGTCTCTACTTAGGGTCTATACTTGGGGGGGGGAGTGGGTATGGGGGGGGGTGTCTGTACTGAGGGTCTGAACTTGGAGGGATAGGGATGTCTGTACTAAGGGTCTGTACTTGGGGGGAGAGTTATGGGGGAGGGTCTGTACTTGGGGTGGATGGGAGGGTCTCTGCACTGAGGAGGGGTATGGGGGGTATGGAGATAGTCTGTACTGGGGAGGGAGGGCTGGGAGGGGGATATAAGAATGTTAGGAGGGTAGTCTACACTGAGGGGTTTGTACTGGGGGGTGGGTGTTAGTACTCAGGAGTCTATGTTATGGGGATTAATATTTACTTTACTGTACTGGGGGGGGAATCCCCCCTTTCCACTGAGACACTGTATTCTGAGAGCAGCACCCATCTCTGTCAGAATACACTGATCAGCTGATTGGCTGCAGCTGCTGATCAATGAAAAGTTTTGAATTTTGATCATTGTGTGGTACGGTCATCTCTGCTTGACAGAATGTAGTTGCTTGACAGATTTCTGTTGAAGGGAGGTGTTGGGGAATTTTCCTTGATCAGCAGCTACAGCTAATCAGTTGAGGCTACTGATCAGTGTATTCTGATAGAGGTGGATGCTGCTGTCAGATTTTTGAGCAGTGTATGACCAGCTTTAGACTCATATTCCTAGAGAGATTGTTGCATTGTGTTACCAATGTCTGTATGCTTGGTCTAAACTCCTTGTTAATCTGTATGCAATTGCACTGTGTTTTCAGATGGCATGCAGATTAAGTGCTAGTGTGTCTAAATTACCAGATCTGCCAGACAGAGATCTGTGCCTGTGTATGGTTGCCTAGCAGAACAGTCAGCTGACAAACTGCTAGGTGGTGGTAAGCTATCGCATTCTGTGTGTGTGTGGGAAATGTGAATAACACAAGGATTCTAATTTGCAGGGTAGCTTGTTGAATACCAGAGGTGTGGGCTAATTTCTAGACTTCTCCTCAACCCTTACAGTACACCAGATTGCATGTACGATTTGTGGCCAGCCAGCTAGATCTGAGTAAAGTGGTGGCTCCCACTAGTGAAAACCAGTGGTATTGCAGGCTGTGACAATAGTTTCACAGCTGGATTTACCTGTCCAAAGCATGCCTTCCCTGCCATTTCCTTTTATACCAAGCAAGGCCCTGGCCTCGGTTAGCTAGTGGCCATAGGCTTGCATCCTTGACATCTGGTGGTAGCCATAGGATATTACACTGCATGTGCTGTTGTACAGCGGGGGGTCTTGGGATTTTCTCAACAATCTGCCAGTGTGCTGGTTGATTTCCGAGCATGAGCATCAGACGGCGACACCTTGTATGTCAACCGGCATCTCTCATCCCTGTACCCTCAGTACCCCTGTTAGCAACATAGTCTATTATCATTTACGTTTTCATTTTATAGCACAAGAGATGAAACAGCAGAGAGTCAAATCCAGATTGGACTGGCGACTTGCCAGAATCTCATCCTCTGAGCTGCCATGAAAATTTAATTCTATTTATTTTATGCATGGAGTCTGCCATGACCCGAAATCATGTGTAAAATATTCATCCTTTTTTGAAACTACAAAAAACCTTGAAAACTAAAAGAATCGATCGACAGAAGACTTTCACTGCTGCCCACAGCAAAATATTAATGAATAAACCAGCTTGGTTGTCAGGGACCTCACATAGCTGACTCTTCATATGCCATAGTCCCTTTGTCATCTCCCCAGAGTACCTGAGTGCCGGACCAGCCGCTGCGCTTCTCTCTCGGACAATGAATTATTTTCATAGAATTTCTGTGTGGCTTGGGAATGCTGGAAACTGACAAAGTTCTTCGATATGGTGTAAATGATTAGATCTGACAGCTCTGGTATGATCTGCTGGTACAGGAAAAAAACAAATTGATCAATAACTGATAATGACTCGTGATTATAAATTACCATAAGGTACACTTCTATAGATAACCCTGATGCATTAAAAAGGGCCATCACTAGTCAGTGTACACACGGCATTATGTAAACTGAGCTCAGCAGATATCTACACTTCATTGTCTATGAAAAAACCTGATCAGATATCAGGATATGAGGCAAGGATATCTGGGACACTTCAGACCTATAACGGGTCACAGAATAGCATTTTGGGTACATTGATAGGGTGTGGGGAGGGGCTTAGTGAGGGATCAGTCAAAGTCATGACACTTTGTAGCCAAAATGAGTCTAAATCCAGATACACACAGACAGATGTATCTCCAAGAACAACCAGAGGCGATAGGATACATCCTCACCAGCTGTAACCTCTCACCCTGGCCCATACATGCTGATTAGAAGGTTCTGTATTCTGTGGAGAGAAGTGGACAATCATTTTGAGAGAAATATTAAGGTCCAATTCCACCAAAAATGTATGGTATATAGTGTGGAAGGGACACTTGCTGTCGGTGTTTTCCCTGAGAAGATTCAAGTCTTGAAGTGATTGGAAATCTCTTTAATTGGCAACACAGACTGCAACAAAACTGTTCATTCTCAGAAAAATGGTGTTGGAGCTTGTCAAATTATTCCTACTGCCTGTTGCTTCCTATCCCAGTAACGACATCTCCATTAATTTCTTGTCATGTTGCCACAGGAACAGAAAGTGAGGTAGACTCTCCCCAATGTGGTCATGGACATCATTTAAAAAATCTGCTAAAAGTTTTTTTTTACCCTTCCTCAGTCTATCTGAGGCTAAAAAAACCCAAAAAACATTTGGCTGGAGTTGGGCTTTGACATGGTGTCAGAAACTGAAGATTGTTCCTAGATACTGTTATCCTGTGTCAGCAGACTCGGGTTCCTCACAGTGAGTGTTGCACCCGCTTATGTAGGAGATGTGTCCATTGTAGATCAGTTGACCTCTGAGGCATCTCTTGGCATTTTTATGTTTTTTTGCATCTCCATCTAACTGTATATGAGGCCTCTGTAAGGGCCCCTAACAATACACTCATATTTAAATGGTTATTATAATTTGGGGTTAAGCTTGTTATCACTTTTGCTCTTAATTTTTGAATGTTTTAATTTTTAATTAAAATAATATTTTGTACTATATAGAGTATATATAATGTATCTATAAATACACATCTATCGCATGACATAGGATTCCCTGAGCACCAACGGATATCTACAGAGATAGCACAGCAGTAGAAATGTCATTGCAGCCAGGGTCGGTGCTTCCACTAGGCAAACTAGGCAGCCGCCTAGGGCGCACTGCCACCTAGGGGTGCCTAGGCACAGCACAGGCCAGCACTTTCTCTGTGTAGGATGCCGCTACAGCATGAATGATCCATCAGATGAGGGAGGGGTAACAGAGAGGAGGAAGAAAGGACAGAGGAAGATGCCGGGTGTCTGGGGCCAGTGTAGCAGCTGAGCTGCTGCTTTTTCCAGTGTTCCTCTCAGATTCAGTCCCTTACTGCAAGCTGGCTAGCGGCTGCTGATCACTGTGGAGTTCCAGCCCTTCTCTTCCCATTCATCAGTGGAGGTAGAACTGCACCTGCGGAGGAAGGTAATGTCTGCCTCTGATGTCTCGTGTCTGTGTACGCATGACCCGGACTGCCGGCCATCACATGTGCAATGTGGCAATGAGTGATGACATCATTACAATTCCAAAGCCTGCTCTTCTAGTGCCTGCTGATCTGTGTCAGTGTTGGTGGTGTGTTGTGTCATATCTGTGTGGGATCGCTCAGTTCAGGTGTTCTCTGTGTGTGTGTGAGGGCTGGGCTGCATGCTGTCCCAATGTCCCCCCCCCCCCCCCCATTGCGTGGAGAATTCCAGCCTGGGATCTGTCAGAGTGTGGATCCATCATCTTCCACTCACTGCAACTGTCACCCTGCCACTGCCAGCCCCACAGACACAGTCCATCTGTGACAATGATTTTGACTCTAATATTGATGCTGATGGCGTCTTATGGCACGTATTTTTACAATTAAAAGAAATGTAGCAGTTTTTAGTTTTGTTGATTTAATATTTTCTACTGTTTTTAGGTTTATTTTTTTTGGGGGGGGGGGAGCAAGTAGCTGGTCTTGCCTAGGGTGCAAAATAGTCTAGCACCGGCCCTGCTTGCTGCCACTCTGTTTTTGATTGAAACTTCAGACAGAGCCATATGATGGGAGGGAGACGGGAGGGCAAGGGAACACTGCTGTGGAAAAGGTGTCACTGCTTGATTTATTCACCAGTGTGTACAGCTACTGAGCTCTGTACACAACAGGATCTAAGGAGAGCTTGGAAAACATATGAAAGGGAGCTGAAAGCTACACCTGCTGGGTGAATGTAAGAGTACAAAATATTCCTATGTATTATTTAATATTTACCTAACTAAAAAAAAAGAAGACAAATATTTTAAAACACATTTTCTGACTATAATAAAGAGAACCTGTATAAAACCTCTACACATCCCTTCTGAGCATTTCCATACTTCTTTTTCAGGATCTTCTTAAAGAACATTGTCCCCCTGGGACACATCATTCACTACAAGATTTCCATTTGTCAGTGTGGCTATTAAGACTAGTGAGGACTTGGAATAGCTAACATTATATGTAACCAGTGGAGGTGCATTAACTCCATGACGTGCAATATGGGATGTAGGATCTAGGTTTATATAAGAGCAGAGTGTTCACCGTCTACTACCAACACTTTAAGATTATTCAATGAACTTGTCTGTATGCCTTCCACCTCCTCAAAAGGTTTAGCAATATCCAACAAATCAGTTGTAAGTGAAGTGTCAATCATTGAAGTCTGCTAAGTGTGTAGTCACAGACTAAGCAGGCACTGACAGGCCAACAGAGACTCAGCGGGCAGCACTGATGGGGAGGGAGAGAAACCACATCCCAGCTGTGTTATTGTGCCGCTGCAGATGAGTATGTAAGCAAGGTGAGCAATAGGCAAAGCCAAGCCATGAGAGTGCCCCACCGCCATTCCCGAATCCCACCTGTCCTACAAACCTATCAGGGGACTTCCTACATATGAATATATATTTATTATGTGTCACAAGTGTAATTAGTATTATGCCCTGACATTAGGGCTTCTGCACATAATTACATTTGGGAAGAAAGTGACATTTTTAACACCCCAATCTGCCTTTTCTGTGCTTTTTGTAGACAGAATTAAACTGCCAGGATGATAAAGAGGCTCCGCAGGACTCCTGGTGGCCCTGAGTTGTTTATTTTTAAATGCAAACACATTAATATGACAGCAGCCCAGAAATTATATTCAATTACCGGATTATCTGGACGAGGAGCGAGAGACAGAGGAGGGATAGAAATAGAGATTTGATTAGAATTCACAGAGATATTCCATCTCATGGTTACTGTGCAATCTTGCTGTGACTGTATATTGCAGATGATGGAAGGAACAATCCCAGAATCTTTCCTTCAGGAAGGTTAAGAGTGTAACCCAGAGCAGTAACCCCAATCCCCCTCTATAGAAGTCACCCCTCTTCCTCCAGTGTAATGACCCCCTCCAGAACAGTGACTCCTCCAGTTCTGGAGCAGTAACACCCCCTTGAGCAGTGACTCTTCCCAACACTAAGCAGTGACTTCTTCCTGTTCAGAGGAGTGGCCCCTCCAGAGTAGTAACCCTATTCCCCACCAGAGGGGTGAGTCCCCTCCAGCACAGAGACCCCTTTCCCCTCCACATCAGTGACTCCTTCCCTTCCAAAGAAGTGACTATTCCTACTACCGATGACTCAGTTCAAAGCTTCAATCAGAGACAGACTGTCAGAAAGGGAGCAGAATCTGCTATACTGAGACCCAATACACTGTGGGTATCCTGTATGATCATTGTTCTGTATATTTTCATAAAACAAAGATCATAAACACACATATACCACACATATACATACACACACACTGTGGGGGGGATTTACTAAATCTGGTGCAGCTGTGCATGGTAGTAAATCACCTTCTAACTTCAGCTTGCTCAATTAAGCTTATATGGCAACAAAACCTGGAAGCTGATTGGTTTCTATGCAGAAGTGTCACCTGATTGTGCATTCTCCAACTTTAGTAAATAAACCCCTACATGTGTACTGTATATACAGTGGGGCAAAAAATTATTTAGTCAGCCACCAATTGTGCAAGTTCTCCCACTTAAAAAGATGAGAGAGGCCTGTAATTGGCATCATAGGTAGACCTCAACTATGAGAGACAAAATGAGAAAACAAATCCAGACAATCACATTGGCTGATTTGGAAAGAATTTATTTGCAAATTATGGTGGAAAATAAGTATTTGGTCACCTACAAACAAGCAAGATTTCTGGCTCTCACAGACCTGTACCTTCTTCTTTAAGAGGCTCCTCTGTCCTGCACTGATTACCTGTATCAATGGCACCTGTTTGAACTTGTTATCAGTATAAAAGACACCTGTCCACAACCTCAAACAGTCACACTCCAAACTCCACTATGGTGAAGACCAAAGAGCTGTCAAAGGACACCAGAAACAAAATTGTAGACCTGCACCATGCTGGGAAGACTGAATCTGCAATAGGCAAGCAGCTTGGTGTGAACAAATCAACTGTGGGAGCAATAATTAGAAAATGGAAGACATACAAGACCACTGATAACACTGTTCAACAGGTAAAAAGTTTTGGGCATAAAATTAGCTAATCTTACATAATTTTGGGGTGCTGAAAACGAAAATGACCCTAAAAAATGTTGATTGGCTCTAGTTTCCATGATATATTCACCCATCTAATGACGTAAGCCATTCAAAATTATGATGCAACTTCAGCTGCATATTGCGCAATTGATACTGGTGACCAATAGAAAATTGCATGTATACTGAGATGATGCAATATTAGCCTTTAATTGCATCACTTCACTGCATAAAAGCTGCAGTATCTGTAGCTGATTGTAGTTCGACAGCGTCTTTACATTTCGTTTTATGCTTATATAGGCTACTCAGTAATGCCTCGAACTTGTGTGAGTAAAGCAGATAATTTCTGCTATATCTGCGGTGAAATAACTTTTATCTCACAAAAAAGGAGGATAACAGGAATGATTAAGAAAGCCTACAACTTGTATTTTGGCTGCAAGATAGGAGACCAGGACAAGAGCTGGGCACCACATATATGCTGCAATTCTTGTGGGACGGCACTGGAGCAATGGTTGAATGGAAAAAAGGCATCTATGCCTTTCGCTGTGCCAATGATTTGGAGAGAGCCAACAGATCATGTTAGTAATTGTTACTTTTGTATGGTGCCTCCAATTGTAAAAGGGCTAAATAAGAAGAAAAAGTTATCTGTGCACTATCCAAATATTCCATCGGCAATACGTCCAGTTCCTCATGGAGAGGGGCTACCAATTCCTAAAGCACCAGAATCCTTCGTGGTTGAGTCAAGTGAGGAAGAACCTGAAGCGTGTAGTCACGTGCAGTTGTAAGAGAGAGCCCTTTCCTCGAATACAAGAGAAAAGCCAAGAGAAGCAAAACCGACACAAACTGAAGACAAAACTAGTGAGAATCCTAAGTATTAAAATGATTCAACTTAGCTTATGGCTATAATTTTTCTTGGTAATCCTATGCAATATATTATGCCATTTAGGCTTTGTTATGTAGTCAATATCACTTGCTTTATATTTGTGGAAAGACATCTCTCTATATAATTATTGTGCATTATGTAGTCATTACACCTATAGTAGAAAACTTTCCGTTTACAGAAAAACTAGAGCCAATTGACAAATTTCATTGTTATATTTGAACTCAGAATGTGAAATTCATTAAGAAATGGATCCTTTTGTTTCCAAAACTGGCAAAAAATAAAAATTTGTTGAACAGTGTAATCTCCCTCGATCTGGGGCTCCACGCAAGATCTCACCCCGTGGGGTCAAAATGATCACAAGAACGGTGAGCAAAAATCCCAGGACCACACGGGGGGACCTAGTGAATGACCTGCAGAGAGCTGGGACCAATGTAACAAAGGCTACCATCAGTAACACACTACGCCGCCAGGGACTCAGATCCTGCAGTGCCAGACGTGTCCCCCTGCTTAAGCCAGTACATGTCCGGGCCCGTCTGAAGTTTGCTAGAGAGCATTTGGATGATCCAGAAGAGGATTGGGAGAATGTCATATGGTCAGATGAAACCAAAATAGAACGGTTTGGTAGAGACACAACTCATCGTGTTTGGAGGAGAGAGAATGCTGAGTTGCATCCAAACAACACCATACCTACTGTGAAGCATGGGGGTGGCAACATCATGCTTTGGGGCTGTTTCTCCACAAAGGGACCAGGACGACTGATCCATGTACAGGGCAGAATGAATGGGGCCATGTATCATGAGATTTTGAGTGCAAACCTCCTTCCATCAGCAAGGGCATTGAAGGTGAAACGTGGCTGGGTCTTCCAACATGACAATGATCCCAAACATACTGCCCGGGCAACAAAGGAGTGGCTTCGTAAGAAGCATTTCAAGGTCCTGGAGTGGCCTAGCCAGTCTCCAGATCTCAACCCCATAGAAAACCTTTGGAGGGAGTTGAAAGTCCGTGTTGCCCAGCGACAGCCCCAAAACATCACTGCTCTAGAGGAGATCTGCATGGAGGAATGGGCCAACATACCAGCAACAGTGTGTGCCAACCTTGTGAAGACTTACAGGAAACGTTTGATCTCTGTCATTGCCAACAAAGGATATATTACAAAGTATTGAGATGAACTTTTGATATTGACCAAATACTTATTTTCCACCATAATTTGCAAATAAATTCTTTCCAAATCAGCCAATGTGATTGTCTGGATTTTTTTTCTCATTTTGTCTCTCATAGTTGAGGTCTACCTATGATGCCAATTACAGGCCTCTCTCATCTTTTTAAATGGGAGAACTTGCACAATTGGTGGCTGACTAAATACTTTTTTGCCCCACTGTATGTATATATATATATAAAATATATAAAATTTCACTTTTAAAACGTCATAGCTTCCATTCAAACCAGCCATTTTTTTTTGCCCATGTGGTGCATCTATATAGGGCAAGTGTAAGAAGGTATTTTCCCAATATTTGTAATAAAAGAAAATGAAAATTACTGGACAACATTCAGAACCCAATACATCACGGAAACCACCTAAATATCTCCAGTGCAACCTACAGTATATGACACACTGGGGTTATTTACTAAAACTAGAGAGAGTAAAATCTGGTGCATAGAAACCAATCAGCTTCCAGGTTTTATTGCCAAATCCTAATTGAACAAGCTGAAGTTGGAAGCTCCCATGCACAGCTGCACCAAATTCTGAGTGCACTAGTTTTGGTAAATCTCCCCCATTCCATTGTGTAAAGGTCGATTCACACTGCTTCATGTGTGCAATTGCATGCTTTGTGTATGGCGAATAATAAAAAGGTTGGGCCAGCTGGTGGGCAACATAATGACGCCTTGTGTATGAGATGCAGTTTGCCAATGGCTGCTGTTATACCTGCTGTCTGGATCTCAGACGTCTCTTCTGCTGATTCAGCCTGAATCTGAAATGACTTCCAGTTGGTTCTTCATCCTCAGACTCCTCATCAGTGGATTCTTCCTCATCCTTTTCTCCAGTCGCCTGTACACTGAGTACAGGGCTGGGAATCTGCGCTGGCTCATTCTTTTTGTGTTTTATTAATATTTTACCTTTAAGATCCTAAAGCAAAAGAAAAGTTGGTAATAATCAGAGATGCTGATGGGTGGAACTCAGAGTTCCGCAGGGGAGAGGCTTATTGACTCCTCAGAAGTTAAAGAGAAACTATACTCCAATAGTAAAAGATTATATTATGTTGAATACTAAATACAACCATTTTCCACTCTGCCTCCCTCTCTGTGCAGTGTAACAACTATTATGCATTCCAGAACCCAACACCCTCACAAATTATGTATGCATGTGACTGCCCTCCACTATAACCTGCCACCTGGCAGCTCGTCATACATACAGCTGGATAGGAAGGGTGCTATTGCATCATGAGAGCCAAACATTTCCTTCCTTAAGCAGGCCTTATTGGCCACATTGAAGGGAAAATTAATATATATTATAGGTGTGCCTGGCCTATGGGTATCATCAGATGGATTCTATTTTCTTCTAGAATTTTGATGGTCAGGGTTCTGTTTTGCAACTATTTTAGGTGCAGTTAGTACTTGGTGGTGTTCTGATTTAGGAACTGAGCAGATTGTTCCTCCCAAAACTGAATTGGCTTATTGTTTTAGCAAGCCTTTCGCTCAGTCAGTGAAGTGAATTGCTGGGAATATTGTATGCAGGCTCCTGTCAGTGTGCTGAATGTAAATTACTGGCCCTCCACATACAATGAGCGCACTCAGGAGTGAAGTGGCAAAGATAAGTGTGGAGGGAGATTATCGCTCTCCAGACAGCGGATATCTGTCAGCTGCAGGTGGAGCAACTAATTACTCGGAGAGGGCCAAGAAGTCATCAGGATGGAAGCAGAGAGTCCGTCAGTGCTGGGAGATGAACACTTCCAGCATTGCTTCCCCCATAATAGATGGCAAGAATTGTGTGTGACACCTACACTCCAACATTAACTTCAGCATTGGTCAACAAACATAGTTATCTCCACCCAGAACGGACATTTTGTTGTTGGGTGGATGCTGGAGACTAAGACCACATTACAGTCTCTTCTATCCCTACTCTACTGGTGAAAGAAATAACAATGTAGATGATCTCTGATTGAGGACTCTTTGCAGCAAGGACAGGCATGTCAGTACTGCAGGCAGACATGACAGCCTCTCTCACTGTGATATCACCTCTCAGGAATCCAATTTACAGCTTGTCCGGCATCTTTGGCCAAAAACGACTGCAGATTTCCTCCCCAAAATGCTGTTTAGTGTTAAGGGACAACTCCAGAAAACGAATCGGTTAGCTGTAGATTCACCTTATTCAGAGTTTTTTATAATCTCTTGCAGCCACATGTCACTGTGTTATGTAATATTACCGTAGGTGGCGCTGGTATAGGAGTAGGACACTGAGGTGAATATATACTTTACTTTTACTATATGATATTTTTAAGCGTCATTTTTTATTTTAACTGTGGTGAAAGTTTTTAGTCTCCAGTTAACATCAGATTCTTCTCTGATAGGAAAGAAAATGTAACAATGTGTTGTAAATGAAGTTGCTTTCTTTGAGTGTTGTTCGCATATGTGGTTTGGATGAGGTTTGAACCAATCCGCATGACATGAGAAATAACATTGGTTCCTATGGTGCCTGTTCACATATGTCCGGTGCACGGCCGGTGTGGATTCAGCGTGATTTGAAAAATAGTCATGTACAATTCCTGAGTAGTGCCTTCAGGTTCAGGTGCGGATTACATGCCATTGACGTCTATGGGAATCCGCATTTGTGGGAACAGGATAAAATCCTGACCTAATCCTGTCCTGAACCTGATGTAAACCTGCAAAGTAAAACAAAAAGAAAGCGCACCAACCTTGTGCATTACCTCAATACAAAACTTGATTTTATTGAAATGAGATATATACTCACAAACGAAGCAGTAAAACAAGTGTGCAAGATCCTCAAAGGAGCATTAATGTGCAAGACCTGTGTGAGTCACATCAAGGAGGGAGACTCTCAAAAGTTCCACTGACGCATTTCGAAGGGGGTCCCTTCTTCTTCAGAGCTCTGAGCTTTTGAGAGTCTCCCTTTGGGGATCTTGCACATTTGTTTTGCTGCTTCGTTTGTGAGTATATATCTCATTTCATTAAAATCAAGTTTTGTAGTGAGGTAATGCGCAAGGTTGGTGCGCTTTCTTTTTTGTTTTTTTGTAGTACTGGTCGGGCTTCCCTAGCCTTGTTAAGAGCTGCACAACTTTTGATCCATTGGTGGACGAACGTCCATAAGTGGTCCATCCACCCACCCACCCACCCTTGATCTGGGTCCCTGAGCACAGGAGGTGTTGTTTCTATTTTCCCTAATGTAAACCTGACATGAACCACTGAACAACTATTGTATCAATTAGCTGTGAAACCCGATTTCAATCCGCACCACACATGTGTGAATCAGCTCTGAAGGAGATCTCTGCCTGACACTAAATAAATCTTTTTAGCAGGGTCAGGATGAGACATTATCATTAACTTCCAGTAGGCAGATCTCCGGACTGCTCTGCTCCTTTTTTAAGTTGCTTTTACTACTTTACTGTGAATAGCCTCTGCTGTGAGGAGAGCTTAAACTACACACACAGCTGATGTTATCTGAGTTACCAGAAGTCCTAGCCTCCAAATTTCACAGAACAGCAGCAAATGGTGCTGTGGTCTCTCCTTAGGCTTTCAGGAACCTTATTTAATATCAGAATCGTGCAAGAAACATTATGCAACATTATGAAATGTATGTTTGTGTGTAAAAAACACAGAATGGGTTATTTACTAAAACTGCATGGTGCAAAATCTGGTGCAGCTCTGAGTAGAAACCAATCAACTTCCAGGTTTTATTGTCAAAGTTTAATTGAACAAGTTGAAGTTAGAAGCTGATTGGCTATCATGCACAGCTGTACCATATTCTGAGTGCACCAGTTTTAGTAAATCTCCCCCAATGTTGATAAAAGAAGACATAAATCGGTTTATAAACCTAAAAATTCTAATTTCTTATTTTAAAACTGACCAAAAACCATCATATTTCCCATTCAGACACTTACCTATACCAAATATTTTTTTCACCAGTGAAAGCCAATGAGAGCTGACGGGGGCAGTCACTTGACATTAAAAAATGATCCTTACAGTAAAGTGACCTAATTGTGGGAAGTGAGGGCTGAACCTCTGTTTTATATAAAGATATTTCATATTTTTTGCAAAAATGTTTGCAGTTCGTGGTGCCAGCTAATGACCATCACCTGCCAAACAATTACAGTGGGCGGTGGTATTACAACTTTGTGCCTCTTACATGTATGACGTCTTCTGTACGTCACTCACCTCGGGGGACGGCAGGACTTCAGTTGATAGATCAGTAATGTCGGCTCTGAGCAGTTTGTCTCCAAGGATAGTGATTAAGTGATTGGCAAGGACTTCCTGCTGCCGGCAGGAACAATGGTCCTCCAGGGACAACACCAGTGGATACTGCGATGTCTGATGAAAAAAGATGGTAAGTTGAATTGGGATGTGAGAGACAAGAAACATTTATTTTCATGATTAATGAGCCGCCTGTCAGCAGAATTTTGAGCTGGGGAACATCACCAGTACCGATCTGTGTCAGACATGTCTAAAGAAACACTTTGGATACAGCAACAATGGAATTGCTTCTGTTATAAGAGAGATCTACAACAAGTATGAATCACAAAAATCCTTACCATGATTAAGTACAATTAAAGCCCATTTGTTCACTTTATAGTCCTGTACCCCACATGTTATGATGTAAGACTGATGTTTTGTGGTAGACACAGATGGTCAAGTACAAGTTGCCTTCAAAGACCCAAGACTTTAAGAAAGTTAGTTACTGTGGTCATTGATGTTTGGACATTTTAAAGATGTATTTTTTGTGATAAAGTTGTATTTTTTAAAAATGGCTGCTACAACCTTTTTCAACTCCAAAAAGAAAGACTGTAGTTAGTTTAAGTATGGGTTACAAGTAATTTTGGTAGGGCTTTTTAAAGTAATGGCAGCAGTAATATCCTGCAATACCTCAATCATGTACTGTAAAGGAAGGGAGAGGTTGTGTCAGAACAAAGAAGGAGTGTGCCTTACCCAGGTAGGCATGTTCTTCTAAAAAGCCATGACTGACCAGAGAGGGGGCATATTAGATCGGGGGAGGGGGGAATTCTGACCAGAAGGGGGTTATACCTGACCAGAGAGAATATGAAGATGGAGGACATTGGAAAGACATTGTCTTTCTGACTGCATTTCTGTGACTCCAGGGAAAGCTTGGGCTAAGGAGGTTCTGCATTGTTAACACAGTTTTAACTTCAGGTGAGATTTCAGAGGAGAGGAACTGTCCAGAGACAACAGCAAAGTTCAAACTAAATTACACTTCAGCTTTAGCAATAATAATACATTTTTTTATTGTGTTTTCCCCTTCAACAGACTTACTGTAAAGGCATGCTTGTCAATGACATAGACGACGGATTTAAAGAGAATTTTGCTGGTAAATGTTCGTCCGTGATAGACTACTGGTTCATCATTGGCTCCATCAAAGCAATCAAGCTCCACACAGCGACTACCACGCAACAGAGCACTGGAAGAGAAAGGCAGTGGGAGCCATTAGCCATGATGACAATATCTGGTTGCTGGTAATTTTATTTTCATGGATGTCACCCTCCTCCAGTTCCAAAAATAAGACTGTTTGTTTCAGTGTTGATGGCTTGCAGTATTGTTTAATTTATTTTTTTGTATTAATTTTTGTTGCCGATATACAGTATTAGAAAATAGATATGACTTGAACTGTAAGTGATTTTGGTGTATTATAGGAGTTGGAGTTTATGGTAAGGGTGAATACAAGAGCTAAAATATGGAGTTAGGTTGAAGTTTAGGAGTTAAGTTGAATTGTAGGGTTAGAATTTGTGTTGGCGCTAGGTAGGGATTAACCACTTGCCCACTTGGGGGAAAACCGGAGTACCCGGAGGAAACCCACGCAGTCACAAGGAGAACATGCAAACTCCAGGCAGGTGGTGCCATGGCTAGGATTTGAACCAATGACCCTAGTACTGCCAGGCAGAAGTGCTAACCATTTAGCCACTGTGCTGCCCCACTTTTCAGTTTTATCACACTTTGAATGACAATTGCACGGTCATGTAACACTGTACCTATATGAAAGTTTTATCATTGTTTTCACACAAATAGAGTTTTCTTTTGGTAATATTTAATCACCACTGGGTGTTTTATTTTTTGCTAAACAAACGAAAAAAGACTGGAAATTTTGAAAAAAAAAAACGTTTTTCTTGTTTCTATTATAAAATTTTGTAAACAGGCAATTTTTCTCCTTTACTAAAGTGCGTTAATGAGGTTGCACTAATGGGCACTGATAGACTGCACTGATGGGCACTAATAGGCAGCACTGATGAGGCAGCTCTGGTGGGCATTGATGAGGAGGCACTGATGAGGCCGCACTGATATGCGGCACTGATAGGTGGCAATGATGGGTACTGATAGGTGGCACTGGTGGGAACTAATAAACCCCACTAAAGGGCACTGATGAGCAATTTTGGGGCTGCTCTAATAATCAGGGCACTGATTATCAGCGTAGACATTTCCTTTCAGACTTGTCGGTTATCAGCAGTACTTTCCTCACGCTGTGACAGCGTAAGGAGAGTACTACCAATAACTGGAAAGTGTATTTACATGGTGATCAGCTGTGATTGGACACAGCTGATCACATGGTAAAAGGCCACTATGATTGGCCTTTTACCATGTCATGTGAACAGCGGTGTCCAAAGGACACAGCAATCACAGAGAGTGCTGGGTTCGCGCCGCTGGGGGCACATAGGGGGCACATTCTTAGAGGACGTCATATGATGCCCTCCCAGAACTGGACGACCGCACTGTACCCGTCATTAGTTTAAGCTCTGAAGTTAGACTTTGACATTTAGGTTCAAAACTAGGCTGAGTTTTAGGGTTAGAATTTGGTGTTAGGGTTATAGGATTAGGTTGATTTAAAGGGTAAGACTTTGATGTTACGGTAAATTCAAGTTTTAGAGTTTGATATTAGGCTTAGGTATTAATTTGAATTATAATACTACACTTTAGAGTTTAAGTTAAGGGTTTGGTTAGATTCTTGTGTTAGACTTCTATGTTTCAATTAGGGGATTGGTTAAATTCAAGGATTAGACTTTGGCGTTAGTGTAAAGTTGAATTCTAGGGTGAAACTTTGGTATTTGGGTTAGGGGTTAGGTTCAATTCTAGTGTTGGATTTCGGTGTTTAGATCAGGAGTTAGGTTGCACTCTAGGGGTAGAATTTGGTATCTGGATTTAGGTTTAGGTTGAACTCTAGGTTTTGACTTTGGTGTTAGGGTTAGGTTGAATTCCAGGGTTTGACTTTGGTGTTTGGGTTAAGGTGATTTCCTGTTTTAAATTTTGGTGTTTGGGTTGGGAGTTAGGTTAAACTTGGAAGTTAAACTTTGGTATTCAGGGTTCAGGAAGAGGCTTAGATCTAGGCTTAGACTTATGAAGTATTATTGAGGGTTATGGAGTTAGGGTGAATTCAAGAGTTAAACTTTGATGTTAGGGTAAATTCAAGGGTTAGAGTTTGGTGTTAGGTTTAGGAGTTATTTTGAATTTTAGGGTTAGACTTTGGAATTTGGGTTATGGATTCTAGTTTGATACTTTTATGCTAGGGTTAGAGGTTTGGTTAAATTTAAGGATTAGACTTTGGTGGTAGGGTTAGGTTGAATTCTACAGTGAGACTTTGGTATTTTCATCAGGGGTTAGGTTGAATGCTAGGGTTAGAGTTTGTTGCTAGTGTTAGGTTGAATTCTAGTGTTAGATATTGGTGTTTGGATTAGGGGTTAGGTTGCACTCTAGAATTACAATTTGGTATCTTGGTTCAGGTTTAGGTTAAATTCTAGGTTTTGGCATTGGCTTTAGGGTTAGGTTAAATTCCAGGATTCAACTCTAAATTTTGGTCTCTGGGTTAGGAGTTGGGTTAAACTCTGGAGTTAGACTTTGATATTTAGGTTCAGAATTAGGTTGGGCTCCAGGATTAGACTGTGGTGTTAGGATTACAGGGTTAGGTTAAATTCAAGGATTATACTTTGATGTTAGGATTAGGCTGGGTTCTAGGGTGAGACTTTGGTATTTGGGTTAAGTGTTAGGTCGAATTCTAGTGTTAGATTTTGGTATTTGGATTAGGGGTTAGGTTGCACTCTAGGATTAGAATATGGTACTTGAGTTAAGGTTTAGGTAGAATCCTAGGGTTTGACTTTGGTGTTAGGGTTAGGTTGGATTCTAGTGTTAGACTTTTGTGTTAGAGTTAGGGGTTTGGTTAAATTCAAGGATTAGACTTTGGTGGTAGGGTGAAATTGAATTCTAGGGTTAGATTTTGATTTTAGGGGTTAGGTTGAATTTTAGTGTTAGGTTATGGTGTTTGGGTTAGACTTTAGTATTTGGGTTGAATTCCAGGGTTAGACTTTGATGTTAGGGTTAGGGTTTAGGTTGAATTCTAGTGTTAGATTTTGTTGTTTAGGTTCAGGTTTAGTTTGAGTTCTAGGGTTAGACTTTTTTAGGGTTATGGGGTAGGTTGAATTTAAGGGTTAGCCTATAAAGTTGAGGCTAGTGGTTAGGTAAATTCAAGGGTTAGACCTTGGTGTTTAGCTTAGAGACTAGGTTGAATTTTAGGATTAGACTTTGGTTTTAGGGTTAGGAGTAAGGTTGAATTCTAGGGTCAGATTTGGTGCTTGGGTTACGGTTTAGGTTGAACTCTAGGGATAGACTTTGATGTTAGGGTTAGGGGTTAGGTTGACGTCTAGTGTTGGATTTTGGTGTTTGGATTAGGGGTTAAGTTGCACTCAGGCATTAGGCTATGGTATCTGGGTTTAGGTTTTCTATATACATTAGCACAAGAACCTAGCATGAACCTGGAACCACTTACTTGGTAAAAGCCCAAAGATGGCTTTGTCCTACCACCTGATCGCTGAGCAGATATGTGTTATGGGAGGTTGAAATAAAGTAGTTGGTTAGAGGTTGGTTCATGTCCTGGTAGGTCTGAGTACAGTCCCGGCGAAAGATGTGAGTCTCCTCTGAGTTCATGAATCTGGCAAATCCATCAAAGGTCATGCATTCCTTTCTTTGAGCTGGAAGTCAGAACAGATCCAAGATTAATGGAAGAGATGTAATCAGAGTCTGATTTATTAATACAAAGCCATATTTCTAGAGTTCCGCAATGACTGAGTATATGAATATTTCCTGATAAATCTTCTATGTGACAATTTGTTCTTATTATTTTTAATGTGCATTTGGCATAAAAAGATATTTTTTCTAAAACCTATGACACTAGGCTAACGACAATAAGGAAAAACCGAGCTGGAGAGTCAGAGCCCCACTCCGTGACCATTTGTATAATTTCTAAATATTAACCTGTTTATAATCACCCTACAGCTAGCTGAGCTTATCTCAGCAGTGATAACATTCCCTAATATACAGATGATCATTAGAGGCAGTATTTTGCAAGTCTGTGTATGAACTATAATAAAGGAAATATGTAACAGCAAAAATGTAAATATGTGGAAGTCTTGTCAGTTTCTTTCATGCAAATGCTATACTAATAACTTACTGGAAATACATTACAATCCTATTTAAATCACCCAGTTCTGCTCAGAGGAAACCCTTCTATTTCAGAATCCTCTAAACTTGATTAGGTCATTAAAGCAAATACAGGATTGGATAAAACGGCTCCTGAAGAAGCTGATTCACAGGGGGCCAAAGTTGGTTTTCTGCTGAATTTATCATTTCACAAGTTCTCGGCGAAGTTCTCTCTCGGGGTGTTTTCTCTGCATAGAGCATTATACATTATTCATGTCTTGTACAATACAATTGTCACAATAACCGCCGTCGCTGCAGTGTTAAGAGAAAATATTGATTTATGTTGATACAAAGTGATCTTGTTTTCTGCCTAATAATTTGGTGTGATCGAAACAGTGCTGGAAGTGAACAGACACAAACAAGAGATCTTTTCTCTACATTGATGAATTTATCAGTAAATGGCAGCTCATCCCAAAAATTGTCACATTGTACAGATCTTATTTTCCTGAAACCTCAGAGTGTCTCTGGTTTTGTAATATTATTGGATGTCACAGAGAGCAAATCCTCTGAAATGAAATAACATGAATGTAATGGAAAAAGTTTGTGAACGTGAAAATCCAATTATGGACTAAACACGAACCAACTAGAAGAGGTGTTCTCACTTAGAGGTAAGTGTTACAGAGAGATCACATGATGTCCCTTCCCTACATCTTCAAAATGTTGCAGGATATCATACATGGTGCAGAGCTGTCCCAAAGCATAGGTGAACTAACGAACAACTTGAAGTAAAGCCTACCTTCCAGGCTCAGACTGGGACACAAATTTCAGACTGAGTAGCCCTGAGCCCGGGGGCCACTCTCTTGAAGCCAGATGGCGGAACACCAGAGCTCGATCGCAAGAGCGACCTTTCAAACCCAGGTAGTTCTGCCACTGGTGTCAGTATTTTTCTATTTTATTTTTTTTAGCATTTTTTATAATTTTATTTTATTTTTATTTTTTTTACCCTTTTTTTAGGAGCCCCATTGGGTGGCTTTGGTGATAGATCAGGGGTCTAAAAAGACCCCTGACATCTCACCTTTGGGACAGAGAAAGGAGATTGAGGACACTGAAGCAAAAACTGAAGTATAGTGAACATTGTTTATTATGCCTCAGTTATGAATGAACAAAGTCAGTGATTGGTACCAATCAGTGACTGTCCATTCAGACAAGAAAGGGGCTGGTAAATTACATATTTACCAGCCCTTCCTCGCTCTCCATCCTGACAAAGAGCACACAGGGGCCCAGAGAGAGCACAGGGGGATCAGGAGGGAAGACAGGGGCCAGGAGGCAGCAGAAAGAAGATGGATAGGAGGGGCATATAGAGGAACCAATTCATTTATCTCCTGCAGCTGCTGAATGCCTGCAAGTGGGACAGGAGGAGTAGCGGGCATTCAGTTGTGGCAGGAGGGAAATGGACAGGTCGGTTCCTCTATATGCAGCCCCCTCTGCCCTTCCTAGACAGCCAGCTCTTGTTAGGACATGTGGCACAGTGGCCCCGACCCACCAGGCAAATGCCCTGTGTACCCTTTGGACAAAACTGTAGGTTAGGTTGGCAGGGATTTAGAGCACAGACCTGACTCTACATCCTGGGGCTTCCGAATCCAGAGGTGAGTGGGAGATAACTCAGAAAGGAGCTGGGTTCTTGGGTCCTAAATAAGTTTCTTTTTAGGGCCCAAGAAAGTCTTTGCATAGGTGTGTACCTAATTGTAAAACATAATCAGTTTAACAGGACCCTGCCAGGAGAGAAATACAATAGTTGATATTACTGACTTCTTTTCAGAGGTACATGCTCCAGGGATACCGCCCCTATGCTAGTTTCACAGCCTCAAAACAAGTGTGCAGCCACTTAGCATGTTTGTTCTAGGTTGGTGACTCCTGAAGGGCAAGAATGACAGCCCAGAGCCTGCACCTTCACTAACCAAGTCAGTTAGCAATGGTGCCCCCTATATATATATATATATATATATTTTTCTGTATTTTATACCAGAAAGTGTCTTTAAATGGTCCTCACCTTCCTGGTTCTTCTCGTATTTGTGTATCAGCATGGACACGCTCTGCTGGCTGACACAGCTCTCATGCAGCTCTGTCTGAAGGAATTCTAGAAGTTTATTGGAGGGGAGAAGTCTGGCTGAGGTGGAATATTTTTCAAATAAATCTACAAACTCTGTCCTGTAGATAAAGGTCTTGTAAATGGACTTGAAGGTGTCCATGTTGATATGGTCCCTCCTGTGCTTGACTCTTTCCTAAATATCAAAGAGCCAATCAAAGCAAAGCGTCAAATTAGGCAAATGTTTAAAGGCTAAGTTCACTGTTTTTTAGAAAAAAACGTAAAGCAGGATTCCAAGCAAAAACTTATTTACAGTACATGTCCTTGTTGCTGATTTCCTACCTTTACTGAATATATCATCCATCTTCTGATTCACTCAGTAGTTGCTCTGAAATAGCCTATTCATTATCAAATCAAACCGTTATTTCTCTTTGGTTTCCTGTTTGTAAGACCAGTGGCTGTGTTGCCTCCTATTCCTCCAGCCACTGATTTTGGCAATTCCCTTCTGTAGTACTTTCTCCAGGAAGCAGTGATGTAATTCTACCTCACTTGCAGTCAAGCCACATTCAACATGTACAGGCCTAGTGTACCCGCCCACATTCACTACAATTCCCTGTGGTTGATGGGAACTGTAGTTTACTTTTACTGCACAGAATGAGGAGAGGATATGATGCAATCCCTGCTATTACACCTCCTCCTTGGCAGAGCAGATGCTGTTATCTTTTAAATTACAGAGGTGAGCTCATGAAAATTCAATTAGACTTTTCTCCTAAATATTAATGATTTTCAAAATTGTATTAACTGTTTAGTATTTTGTGTGTGTGGGGGATGTACTTATGGGTTATGTTTTTGCCTATCCTGGAGGTCTTCTTTAAGTCCTCATGCACACTGGACATTTTTACAGCTGCTGTTTTGGCTTTTGACATTTTTTTCTACAGCCAGTAAACCCCCCCAGCATGTTATCCTATGTGTCCATGCACATATAGACTGTAATCAACATTTTTTGGCAGGGGCATTTTTTGACTGGAAAAAAAAACACCGCTTATGGACTTTTTTTAACCCCAAAAAAATTTTTTTGGTAAAAAACGCTAAAAAATGCAAACGTGAAAAAACGCCACTAAATGGTAATGCAATAATGCTAAAAAATGCTGAAAACTCACGTTTTTAAGCTTTTTGGAGCTTACAGCAGATATTCACCGTTTAACAACTTTCAATCTAGAAGATTTACCCCCCTTCTTGACCAGGCCATTTTTTCCTATTCAACACTTCGTTATTTCAACTAATAATTGCGCAGTCATGCAATGCTGTACCCAAACAAAATGTATGTCCTTTTTTTCACACAAATAGAGCTTTCTTTTGGTGGTATTTTATCACCACTGGGTTATTTTTTGTGATATAATTGAAAAAAGACCGAAAATATTGAAAAAAAAATTACTTTCTGTTAAAAAAAATTGGGATATATTGGGATATACTCAAAGTTAGTCATAAATGTAGGCCAAAATGTATTCTGCTACATGTCTTTGGTGAAAAGAAATCCCAATACGTGTAAACTAATTGGTTTGTGTGAAAGTTATAGCATCTACAAACTTTGGTATATATATTGGAATTTACGTAGCTTTTACTTTTTGATTGCCTATCACATTTCTTCAGGTGTTAAAATGCCAGGGCGGTTAAAAATCCTCCCAAATGACCCCTTTTTGGAAAGTAGACACCCCAAGGAATTTGCTGAGAGGCATGTTGAGTCCATGGAAGATTTTATTTTTTTGCCACAAATTTTTGGAAAATAAAATTTTTTCTTTTTGTTTTACACAAAGTTGTCACTTAAATTATATATTGCTCACGTATGCCATGGCTATATGTGGAATAACACCCCAAAACACATTTGGCTACTTCTTCTGAGTATGAGGATACCACGTGAGAGACTTTTTGGCAGCCTAGCCACATACAGGCCCCCAAAATCCAATGACCACCTTCAAGCATTCAAAGGGCATATTTTCTCTTATCACTTCCTCACTACCTATCACAGTTTCGGAGGCCCTAAAATGGCAGTACATCCCCCCACCCACCCAAAATTACCCCTTTTTGGAAAGTAGACAGCCCAAGGAATTTGATAAGAGGCATGGTGAGAAAAAAAGAGAAGAAAAAAATACATTTTTGTTTTCTTTCTTCATTTTCCAAAAACCTGTGGCAACAAATGAGATCTGCAAAATACCATGCCCCTTAGCAAATATCTTGGAATGTCTACTTTCCAAAAAGGAATATTGGGGGGTTGCTTCTACTATCCTGGTATTTCAGGGCCAACATTAGAAGCTTCTGCCACACATTACCAGTTTTTCTAACCACTTGAAGAACAAGCCGTTTCTGACATTTTTTGTTTACATGAAAAAATATTTTTTTGCTAGAAAATTACTTTGAACTCCCTCTCTATTTTTTAAAGCAGTGGCCCTAGATAATACAATGGTGGGTGTTTTTTCATGCCACAAAGTATTTGCGTGGCAATTTTTCAAATGCTAATTTTTGGAAAAAATAAACTTTTTTGAATCTTAAAGCACAAAAACACAATCTATTGCCCAGTTGTTTGATAGAATATAAAAGATGATGTTACACCAAGTAAATAGATACCAAGCATGACATGCTTTCAAATTGCGCACATCCGTGCAGCGGCAACAAACTAAGCAAATTTTTAATATCAATAAGCGACGCTTTAAAAGCCTTTACAGGTCACCACTTTATATTTGCACATGAGGTCTAGTGCTAGAATTGTTGCCTTCGATCTGACATTTGCGGTGATATCTCACATGAATGGTGCAATCTCTGTTTACATACCGACACGGGACCGACGCTTGCATTTGCTTTTGCACATGAGCACGGGAAGGAGGGGGGACAAGGGTGATTTTTAAAAAAATGTTAATTGTTTTTATTTTTACACCCTTTCTTTTTTTTTTATCACTTATATTGTTATCACAGGGAATATAAATATCCCCCATGATAGCAATAGGCAATGACAAGTACTCTTTTCTGAGAAATCTGGGGTCTATTAGTCTGTAGATCTCTCTTCTACCCTTGAAGCATTTGATCACACCAAGATCAGTGTGATCAGATGCTTTCCCAAATAAAAATGGCGCTGTTATTATCCGGTTAAAAGGAAATGATGAAATGCTCCTAGCTTCCAGTTTCTTAGACCATAGAGATGATTGGAGTCATTCTGGTCTCTGATCAGCTCTATGGTCAGCCAGCGGAACTGCCAGCTGCATTCTCGGATTCCCCCGTGGGACGATAAAGCCCAAGAAAACTGGAAGGTGACTGGAGGGGGAGGGGACGTCGTTATTATACCAGGATGATGCTTGTATAACCACTGAAAGTCCAGCGATGTACCAGTACGTTGCTGTTCCTTGTTGGGCATATATGTAACAGCAGAGAGCATGGGCATATGATGAATCGGGTCTGTGGACCAATATGACTGCAATTCATTCTTTTTTGTCATGCCCATGTTGAGGGTTAGGCCCCAAAAAGTTTTAAATTCAGAAACCATAATAGGTTTCCATGCAAATTTTCTGGCAAGAGCTGAATGTGGGTGGGCGGCAATGTATTGTGCGTATAAATTGCTTTGGTCCACAATCAGTTGGTACAAATCTTCTGTGAAAAACGGCAGAGGGGCTAAACGCTAGTGCTGGCAGTGAACAGGGCTGATCCTGCTAACACTGTGTTTTTGGGGACACTGTACTAAGGAGGCACAAGCATAGTCCTGTTCATAATCAGTATATTGATCTGTACAAACCCTATACTAGTAGCAGTGGTGATCAGCGGCCAAAAGCGTGAGTGCGATAGTGTGCAATCGAATGCTAGCTGACCCTGGCTGGGAGGGGGGCTTACAGACCCTGATGTTAACTGATGTCGCTAGTGGCAGTAATACAGTAATCAATGAAAAGTTCTATATACTGCCACTGTACTAATGGTATTGGCTGGGTGACCGGGTGATCAAAGAGTTAATAGGGGCGATCAAAGAGTTAAATGTGCTAATATAATGTGTGCGTGTAAAATGTAGTGCTTTTACTCACAGTGCGGTGTTTTCTCTTCTCTCCCTGGACCGACGAGGGGCAGCGGGGGGCAGAGGTGCGTTCACAGCCCAAAATAGAAAGCGACGTAAGAGTACACCACTTTGCCCACAGCCGTCATTCACCCACACATTGCGACATGCGGTCGGTAGGGTTGCTAACTGGGAGTATGAAAATAAAGTTTAACATTTTACAAAACTAATATCTTCTGGGACCCCATGATTGCCTTGGCTATTAGCTGGAAAGAGTGGACTTAAGTCTTGAAGGTGGACCTGTCATCACATATATTTTTTTCTAGTTCAGTACAGCATGCTAAATAATGTGTTTTTGCAACCCTTCCAGGTATGTAACTATTACCTTTCACAGAGATCACACTGACATGTCCTCATCTGCTTATCTCTCCAGAAGGACAGCACCATCTATGTTCAGGCATCAACTGGGATCAGTATCTACTTTCTGGACTGAGATGCCAGCTCAGGGATAGCTCCTGGTGCCTGTATGGTTCTTGTCCATCCACAGAAATGTCTGACAAAGACCAGTCTTTGCTGCAGCCTCTCACCTTGTAACGTGCTATAAAGTGACATTGTTGCAGTCTGGTCACTGGGCCAGAGGAGCCTGCAGCAGACTAATGACATCATCTCGATCTAGGCAAAGTCACTGACCAGAGCACAAGGACAAATTTTTAAAGATAAAAGTTGGAGCTTTTCTAAAAATGTATCCTGTTGGGCTACATTCACATGGCTGCATGGGTGTGGATAGTTTGCCTGTGGATGCATAAACACTCTGTGCTATGACAGTAAACAAACTGGCCAAAGAGCTAAAGCCAGTTTGTGTAGAGCCAGAACTACACAGAAACCCCAACCCTAGATGCACATTGTCTGCATCCAGGGTCAGACGCTCTATTCACATGCAAAGGCTCAGAAAAGGGGTTACATGTGAACAGCGGTGGTGCTGGCCCTTGATTTTTTACAGAGTACATATCTGACAGCCGCCACTGACAGCTGCTGCTGGTCGCTCACAGAGTGTGCAGGCAGCATTTAGAACCGCCGTCACAAATCTGTTGATTCGTGTCAGTGGTTGCCCCTGTGTCACGAGCGAATGTTGCAGACTTGTACATTTACTGACAGATCCACTTTAGTGAATACAATATGGCTTCTACAGTTAATCACAATGGTCAGGCTAGATGAATCAGCAGAGGATAATGGCAGACACACAAACACAGATAAATAAATATCTTATTATAAATAAATACAGATAAAATAATAGGTTCATAGTGCTATAAGGGGACACAGAGGAAATAAGAGACAGCAGCCCCCACTTAACTCCCACCTTGAAAAGTGCAGTAGCATGAATGGAGTCCACAGTAATGGCTATTTGCTGGAACGCCTCCATCATTTGGAAATAGGTCATCTTTCCTTCAGGTGCCATAGACTGAAAAACATCCTCAAGGTGCGTGCGCAGAAGGTTAAGAGAAGATAACTGAAGACATATTTACTTCACACAGTGCAGATTCTAGTAGAGTGTTTACTAAAGTAGGCCAGTAACCCATAGCAACCGCATTCTGCTAGCCATCAGCACTTTTGTGAACTTAATAATTTGATTTTTGTGTTGCAGAGGAGTGCAAGATCAGCGCTGACTCTGCGTCCGTGTTTGTTTCAGGGCTGGGCATATCAACAGGTCAGATCAGCCTCATTGTACTTATTGATGCTGTGCTCCATGGATTTAAACCCAACCCTAACTCGGCCTAGTCAGCCTAAGAACTGACACCAAATGATGACATGACTGATTTTATTCAGAAAGAGCAATCAAAAGACAGCATATATGGCCAACATTATTGGGATGTAATTTTCTGGCTTATGGTGGCTGTTAGTACCAATAAACTGCCATCTGATCAATGCGTGTTTGTCTTTATGTGCGTGTGTATAAATATGTATGTACCTGAACACCCATCGCACCCTCTTATGATGAAGGATATTTGTCATCCATGGCGTCGCACGTCGGTCCTGTACTGTCTCTGTGTCTGCCAACTGCCTCAGTCACTCTCTCACACTGAGGACTCTCCCTGATGATGTCATCATAACAGATGACCATTCTCCAGGCCAGCACAATACTGGACAAAAATAACAGTTGGTTTTGTATCATGCTCAATATCATATGAAATGCCATACATAGTGACTACATAAGGGCCTGGTGTCCCAGGGAAAAATCTGAACCTCAGATTGCCCCATTATATGTACCTCAATTAATCCCATACACTTCACCCTGAACTAGCCATCATAGTGACAGTCAAATCAGGATTAAAATGGCGAGATAAAATTTTTCCAACCATCTCGACCCAGTTCTCATGCTCCCCAATATTCTGAAATGGTACAGGTTACGGGTTATACAGCTAAGAGTGCAACACTGGGCATTCAGATATTGGTGACAATTGTACAGTGAGCTGGCGATGTGGTGTCATGGTTTGAACCACCACCACCAGCATTGGTCCACCATGGGAGGACAGGCCCATTTCTGCTGCAAGGGCATGATTTCTATTTTTCTGCCTACTAAGTACACATACTCAGGCCTGCAAACGTTTAGAACAAGAAAGTATGAATTCTGATTGGTTGCTAGGGGTTACCACTGCACTTCACTCTCCACCCGGTTGAGTGCAGCTTCAGCACTTTTGTGAACTTAATAATTTGATTTTTGTGTTGCAGAGGAGTGCAAGATCTGCGCTGACTCTGCGTCCGTGTTTGTTTCAGGGCTGGGCATATCAACAGGTCAGATCAGCCTCATAGTACTTATTGATGCTGTGCTCCATGGATTTAAACCCAACCCTAACTCGGCCTAGTCAGCCTAAAAACTGACACCAAATGATGACATGACTGATTTTATTCAGAAAAGCCTCTTTTGTGTCCCTCTCTGATTCAGTTTCACATTGTTATTGTTTTTCCCCAACTTGATGGTTGAGCTACCCACCCATTTGAAGGCCTCTACACCTAGGCTGTGTCATTAGATGTTGTGGTGGCATTTGGCAGGGCTCAGGCCTGCAGTCAGAGGATGTCCGGTCCGTTATCTAAGTGAAACCAAATGAGAAGGACGTCCTGTGATGTGTAGTCTTAGACTAAAAACCACAAAGCTTTAACAAGGAGCACAGGTCCACTTTATAGGGAGCATACACAGTTCAATTATATTATCTGATCAATATGCAATTCGATCAAAACAATTAAATCTGTAAACAATCGAACATCCATAACTTCCCTTCCCATTATTTAGACTTGATTAAAATTGGATTTGATCAAACTGATTCAATCTGCTAGCGCAGACCATTATTGATCGTTTTGTGTTGATCGGCAGCACAGAGATGAGAGGTCATGATTTTCTTTGTATTTTGATGGAACAGATTAGGACACTGCATGGTAAAAACAGCAATGCGATCGATTCTATCTTCTAACTACCAGTCAAAATCCACTTCCCTGTGGGTGGCATATTAATCAAATGGGTTATGGATTATAGATTGATTATTCCTATCGGGAGAGATCAATCAAAAGACAGCATATATGGCCAACATTATTGGGATGTAATTTTCTGGCTTATGGTGGCTGTTAGTACCAATAAACTGCCATCTGATCAATGCGTGTTTGTCTTTATGTGCGTGTGTATAAATATGTATGTACCTGAACACCCATCGCACCCTCTTATGATGAAGGATATTTGTCATCCATGGTGTCGCACGTCGGTCCTGTACTGTCTCTGTGTCTGCCAACTGCCTCAGTCACTCTCTCACACTGAGGACTCTCCCTGATGATGTCATCATAACAGATGACCATTCTCCAGGCCAGCACAATACTGGACAAAAATAACAGTTGGTTTTGTATCATGCTCAATATCATATGAAATGCCATACATAGTGACTACATAAGGGCCTGGAGTCCCAGGGAAAAATCTGAACCTCAGATGGCCCCATTATATGTACCTCAATTCATCCCATACACTTCACCCTGAACTAGCCATCATACTGACAGTCAAATCAGGATTAAAATGGCGAGATAAAATATTTCCAACCATCTCGACCCAGTTCTCATGCTCCCCAATATTCTGCAATGGCACATGTTACGGGTTATACAGCTAAGAGTGCAACACTGGGCATTGAGATATTGGTGACAATTGTACAGTGTGCTGGTGATGTGGTGTCATGGTTTGAACCACCACCACCAGCATTGGTCCACCATGGGAGGACAGGCCCATTTCTGCTGCAAGGGCATGATTTCTATTTTTCTGCCTACTAAGTACACATACTCAGGCCTGGACCATTCTCTGATCTAGGGTGACAGCATATCTGGTATTTGTGCTGTGTTTCATTATTTTCACTATTCTATATATAGTGAATATGCATGAAAGAAGGAATTAACCCTCCGTCACCCACAGGTCACATGCTCTGCTGGGGTGTGGCTGTGTGTGCTTCTGGTGGAGGAGCCATGTGTGCCGCTGAGGCAGAGCTATGTGCACTGCTGGGGTGTGGCTGTGTGTGCTTCTGGGGGAGGAGCCATGTGTGCCGCTGAGGCAGAGCTATGTGCTATTCTGGGGTGTGGCTGTGTGTGCTTCTGGTGGAGGAGCCATGTGTGCTGCTGAGGCAGAGCTATGTGTACTGCTGGGGTGTGGCCGTGTGTGCTTCTGGTGGAGGAACCATGTGTGCCGCTGAGGCAGAGCTATGTGCACTGCTGGGGTGTGGATGTGCGTGCTTCTGGTGAAGGAACCGTGTGTGCCACTGAGGCAGAGCTATGTGCACTGCTGAGGTGTGGCAGTGTGTGCTTCTGGAGGAGAAGCTGTGCATAGCAGAGCTGTGGCCACTCCCGGGGGCGGAGTTGTGAACACCCTGCAACTACCATATGAAAAGAACTGGTGCAACATTCCAGCCACACTAGCAATGCAATTAAAGGTTTTCCCCACCTTCCTATGACCTAAATCATACATGCACTCCTGCAACATTTTTTCATAAATGCATTAAGCCGTATTCACAAATGAGTCTTAAAAAAGAACTGCCTGTATTGCTCCACAACTACCAATTAGATTCTTTAACTGGTGCAGTAAAGTGTTAATGTTTGGCTGGTGGCAGTACAGACAGTTCTTATTTCATTTTTATTGTACTTTCTGTGGCTCTCAGGTTATAATCGTTTCCCGGGCATAAGCACATCTGCTCTATCCACAAAGGCTGAGCACAGAGCATAAGAAAAATTTACTGCCAGCCAATCGGGATTCAGAACAATTAATAGATTGGGTATGTCACATTGGATGTTGTATTTGGATATAGTGGCCAACTCTGAGGTTCAGTTCATTTTCTAATGTATTCTGGTTGAAAAATATCCCACTCAGGGGCGGACTGACCATTTGGAAACTTGGGCACTGCCCGAGGGCCCGGGGTCAGTAGGGGGCCCCATGAGATGCCCCTGGTACCTTTTTCATAGGCTTTTTTGAGTTTGGGCAAGGCCACAGGGGCCCCATGATCCCCTATTGCCTGGGGGCCCCATGAGTTGTCAGTCCACCCCTGATCCCACTTATCTTCAGTAATAATAATGATTTGGGACTGGAAGAACCAGCAACACCAGAATCCAACCCAGGAATGTGGGAGGAGCAGGAATTAAAATAGTGATGATGATGATAATAATATAATGATCAATTATTAATAATAGTAATAATAAAATAATAAGCACTATACGGCTGAGTGCTCCTTTAAAGCCCCTGCCCCCAGGTAATCTGTACACCCCCTCCCCTGATTAATCGCTGTGCTCTGGCTCTTTTTCTACAGAATTTTATGTTTTTACAGGACTCCAGAGAGATCCAACACAAAACAGAGAGGACCTGAGGGGGATCAAAAAGAAATATTCTTTCCATTTACTGCTACATAAAATAATTATTAATATGGAAAATTAATTGATGCCTCTTTTTTTAGACTGTAAGCTCTTGGGATCAGCCTCTCTTATTTTCTGTACATGCCTGAGTGTGTATTCATTCATCTTCCATTATTAACTCTCTATACGATGCAGAAGATGCTTTTACAGAGCTTATGAGATATTGAATCAGTTTATTATTCATTTCCTGCATTTTATATAGCACCAACATATTTCACAGACAGAACCACCCTATGAGGTCCTTTAAAAAACAAGTGTTTAATAAAAGACAAAGACGTAGAGCAGTAACGCTTACTATTCATCTTGATCTTTAATACCTGTCCAGCTCTTACTGTATCCATTATACCCGGGGATATGCTTCAGGTATTGCTAGGGGAAGTGAAGACACATGGGACACTGTGTCTATTTAATGATTACCATACACAGCAGATGTATCATCCAGCTGTTTTGGGGTATAAAATATTAATTCCATCTGATGTCACACAAAGAGGAAGTCAATGGAATATGACTGTGGGCTGCCGATGTCCTTGTGTGACTTGTTCTATGAATAAAAGAAGGAAGATGTAATTAAGTCCGGGTGGGGTCACCAGTCAGAATTTTCAAAGGATATTTTTGCTTTTGATGAGATGAAATTCCCACAATTCCCCATATGGCAGCATCTTCCCACATCCTCAAATATTCCAAAGCTTCATACTCTGCTATTAAAGGAACATATCCCTGAAAAGTAATTGTGTCCCTGCACAGTGATCTGGATGTAGCGAGCAAATTGTATACAGTATTTCTCTGTGTAGAGTGCATGGGGACACTGAGACAATAGCACTGTCTCTGCTGGCAGGAAAGCATAGCTTTAATTTCCACACTATCAATACTCTTTATTGAAGATTTACTGCATCAGTCTGATCACCATCAACATTGCCCCAGGATGGGGTATGATCCTTCCCTGCCATCCCTCCAGTGTGTTTTATTTGCCCCAGGATGGGGTATAATGCCCTTTTCTGCTGTAGGAAGGTATTTTAAAATTGGATGAAAAGTTTTTTTAAGCTCCTCTGGGCTACCAACGTCCTCCAGAGAATAAATTAAAGGAAGAACTGCCCTTGGGGTTCTTTTAATGATATTGGTGGCTCCTGCTGCAGATTGTGGGGCTCCATTCACAGAACAGGAATGATGATATCTGTGTAACCCTATGATGGGACTGGCTGCTCTTATAGATATTTAATACGTGTTTTATGTCACCTTATTGGGGCCCATTCACACCACAACACATTGTGACACACTGTGCAGGGAGCAGTGAGCACAAAGGTGCGGAGAAAATCCACAGGTAATAAATTTCTGTAGGTAATAATCTGCCAGATTTTATTACAGTTGAAATGGAGATGGCATAAATAAACTGACTTCCTGCATTCTCTACAATGTACAGTAAGAGTCCAGCAAGGGGTTAACCATTATGAGTGTAGGAAGATTTATATATCAGAGCGAGGAGGACAATTTGGCGGTCTGGTGTCCTCGCCGTGACCCGCCGCGCCCTGCCATTATACGGTGCACACAGCCCTCATTACGCTCATTATGTAAACACAGGTTGGCAGCGACATCTGCCAGGACAAGCAGCACTCTGGGCCGATTTCACCAGGTGGATGTATATCGGCAACTTTGGATATGCCTGGAGACATTGCGATATATGCCTGGCTACATTAACCCTTTCAATGCTGCAAGACCTGCCTCTCTAGGTCTCTGCCATCGCTATCCAAGCACTCTTCTTTTATCTATAAAAGGGGGAAGTAGTCCAAACTCTGTGGTGCTCCCAAGGAGAGGTGATAAGGGAAGATGGCTTACAAAATTATGTGCTGGCATTCCATGTCTAAATGAGAACTATAGAATGCCTACTCAAGTGTATGATGTTCTGCGCCAAAGAATTCTGTTAGTACGTCAATGTGATGTTAGATGTCACGAAAATCTTGCAAAGAACAATAGAGTGTGGAAAATGCATTTGTGTGGACATTACTTTATTCTCAAATATTAAGGTCTATGGCCAGGAATGTTGTGAGCAGGCCTATGACTAGTATTGTGACTCAGTATGGCAAAGGGTTCCATCTACAGCCTCTGGGTAGCTGTCCTATCCAAGAAGCTCAGTGATGACTTGTACAGTTTGGCTCCAAGGCATGACCAGTCACAAGCCCCCTTACAGAAAGTATGGCTGACAACAGAGAACAGCGATAAACATGTATATATTTTCTGCTGTCCCATACACAGAAAGTTTATAGAATTATCAACTATGGGAACTGTCAGCTGTACATTATAATTGGTCATATTTTAGGTGTGTTACTATTTACTTGGAGAAAACTAGAGTTTTTACTTGGAATACTGTAATATATTGTGTCAGGGTTTATTGGAAGATTCCTTCTGCTCCTGTGGGAAGGATCACTCCTGAAGACAGGTCCTTTTTATTGGGTACACACGGAACGTCGCTGACATCTCATGTAAATCCATTGCGGAACACGAGCAGCAGCACAGATGATGCTGGTAATGGGATTCGTCTATTCCTTGCGGAAATGAGAGATGCTGCTCTGGAGATTTGTCATTCATCACACGACAAATGATTCCATTTCCCACCGCTGTGGACGTCTCAACACCGCGGAACAGCCAGAAGATTTGCAATTCAATGGGATGCCGAGCAATCAAGACCTTTCCCGAAAAGTTTAATTGGTGCTAAATTGTGAAATGTTCTTCGCTCTGTGAGTCTCTCCGCCAGGAAAGAGAGAAAAATTAGGAAATGTCAGGGGGTTCCGGAGTCCTTCCACCAGAAGGAGCACTGAATGTTCAGTTGAGATGAGAATTCACTGAGCCGTTGCGTGCTGCAACCTGCACCACCACTGTGTGCACGAAAACCCACATCAAAGCACCTGGTAAAAAAACCAATCACCTCCTACGTTACATCACTAGACCATGGCCACAGATGGAAGCCGATTCCTGCATGACTGCTGTGGGCAATGATCTACAATATTGTATTCTCTGTTATACCCCAGTTTCTTCATCCTTATCCTAAATCCTGGCAGCATTCTCATCCTCTGATTGTCTAAATGTCCAAGCCTTGCAAAATACATCATGAGTATTCTCTGGTCCCAGCAATGACCTATCTTAGAACTTAGTGCAGCCCCACTTATAGATGGTGGGCCATGAGAGGGAGGTTGCACAACATATTCATCCTGCTGGAATCTTCTTCTGATCAGCAGCAAGGTTTAAGCCGGGCATACACTGATCGAATGTGTGTGTGGGTTTCCCCACTCAACAGAAGCTTAATTGTTTAATCAGCTTCTATCAAAGGGACATGTTGGATAATGTTCCTGTAACGGAACCGGACCCCAGACCACACTTGGGTATATTCCGTTATACCGCAGCTTCCCTGTCCAAACACCATTCATGGACCACACCCTTGAAATCCTTCAGGGAATAGACAGCACCCGACTCTTCTTAAAACAGGAAGTCAACTACTTTATTTTACACACACAACAAGTTATATACAAAGGGCGGGGAAACACAACCAGGAACAGGAAACACATCATCAGCCCACCCCATCAGTGGGGAGGGCTACAGGAAACACATCATCATCCCTCCCCATCCAACCAAGACACAGAACAATGGAGCAGCAC
Source organism: Staurois parvus (assembly GCF_062004578.1). NCBI lineage: Eukaryota > Metazoa > Chordata > Amphibia > Anura > Ranidae > Staurois > Staurois parvus. Next base: position 939,534 of record NW_028318265.1, read on the forward strand.
ATGGCAAAAGGACAATAGACAGCCAATGGTGCCGAGAACAAAGGACAATACACCAATACACAACAGACATTCACATACACACCCTGTACCCTTACAGGCACAGGGTCACTTAAACATAATAATTTGGGAAGATGATACAGAGGTCCCCCCACCCCCAAAAGTCACTCCCGTCACAGTTCCCTTCATCAGTGACTGCAGTCAACAAGCTGCTGCAGCGGATCAGTGTATTTTGACAGCAGCAATACAATGTCCTGACAGAGGGGATTCCTCCTTCCACCTCATTTGTGTGGATGGTGAAATTTGTTGGTTTTTTTTTTTTTTGCTCAACCCACTGGCTGAATGGAAAATAAAAAAATGAACTGTGTATGTCTAGCTTTAGCTTTGCAATATGTAGCATTGTGTTTCCTAATGATGAAAAGAAGCAGAAGAGGTGGAGGAAGCATAGATCTATATAATGGTTGAAGTAGAAGCAGGAAGATCCTCGCACTGCGGATCAAGTACAGCTTTCTGTCAGCAAGAAAAACAGTGAACCGCACAGTAGTGACATCACTGAATCTCACTCCAAATCAGATGAAACTAGAAGTCAAAGGTAGCAATGCCTTAGATGATCTTACATTGCAGATATACAGCCATGAGGCTACAAAACGGGAGTGTCCAGGCACAGGAAGTCCAGAAAAAAGCGACAATTAACATTCTTAGATATTCCCTATAATTTAAAAAATCTTCATTTTTTTCCATTCAAATCCACTTTATAAACTAAAAAATGGAACACAGATAATCCCAAAAATCACAGTCAGGCTGAAGGCAAAGCAGATAACCCCTGAGAAGAAACAAAATCAGTAATTTGGATTTGGATGATCAGGATGAACCGAGGTTGGTCGGTTCTGGGACTCCTGCCATTGTGCTCCATAAATTTGCAATAGTTGCTCAGTCTGATAATTCTCTGCTAGAACAGACAACGATTTAAGAGAACTAGAACTCATTTCCTAAATATATATGTTATATATACTGTATAAAACTGACAGCACCCAGGGTACTATACAGAGAAAATTCAGCAGTTAGCATTCCCCCTACCCAGATGGAATGTTTACTGAGTGAATCCTACAAGATTCATACAGTATAGTAGATATTAAGTTCTTATCCTTAGATAAGAACCCCCTAACATGCCTCCAGCACACCGCTAGTTAAACTGTTGGTTAAGATCACACACCTGCATTCATTATTTATCAGCGCGGCGCTGAGATTACAAGCAATGGATGCGACGACGCTCAGAGAACATCACTGACTGACATTAAAATTAAAATTTATGGAGCTTCAGAGAGAATTACCCCAGAGGATGACTATAAATATACCAAGAGCAATGTCCCCTGACCGCAATATACCGCGTGAGAATGTTAGAGTATAAACTACACTCAGCGATAGTCCTCAAATTGGGAATGAAGATTTTTCAAATGTAAGCTTGGAACAAAACCTTCTTTATAATTCTGTATCAGTTCATTCATGTATCAGAGAAGCTTATACACTAACATCCCTACCGAAGAAATTCACTATCACTAATATGCCTATACTGTATATACTATACAGTACATAGCTCTGACATATTCCACAGTGCTGTACAGAGAACACTGAACCAGTCACATTAGTCTCTGCCCCAGAGGAGTTTACACTGTAATGTCCCACCACAGTCACACACTATTTTCAAAATGATACATTTGTATAGCTCCAAATAATTCCGTAGAACTGTGCAGAGAACAATAAGCCATGCACATCAGACTCTGCACCAGAGAAGCTTACACTCTAATGTTCGACTACTGTCAAAAGCTATTAATAGTAGTAATATTATTTGTATCCATTTATATAGCTCTGACATATTCCACAGAGCTGTACATAAAACATTGAGACAATGACATCAGTTTCTGCACCAAAGGAGCTTACACTCTAATATCCCACCACAGTCAAACATTATTATTATTTTTTATACATTTGCATATATTGATCTGATATACTCATATTCTATAGTTACATAGGTAATTTGTAATACATCATTATGGATTCACAAATTATATTTTATTGATCTTTTTTCTGCAGTGACAGTGAGAAGGTGATCCTAATGTCCTATTAGATGGAATCTGGCAGACAGTGCAGATTGTGAGCTCTGTGACAGTTGTATCCTTTTATCGCTGCACACCTAACCACGATGCACAAGCGGCTGTAAAAACAATGTTCCTATCTGCATTTTCAAGGCTTGCAGAGCAGCGGATATTCAGAATCCATCAGCTGGAATAATAGAGAAGAGAATGAGAACATTAAACTTCAGGAAAAGCTGTTTCTATAGTAACCAGAAAAATCAGTTTAAATAAAAGAATAATACAAATTGAAGGAGAAAGTGATGATAAAACGCTCTGTGCTGCACAATCAGTGTCACCAGTGATCATCGTGCGATGTGCCACTAACTACAGAACATTGTAATAAAGGGGGACTCTGGATAACACAACAGTTTCTTTGGTAACAGTGCTGCAAAAATATCTATTTCATTGTGTGCTTCCAGTGTGTAACAGCAAATCCAGTGTGTCTCCACAAAAGAAGCAATAAGGATGCTTAGCAGACTCCCAGATGCCATTACAATGGAGGCCTAAGTACGCTCAGCATTCCTCAGCCAACTCCAGGTGGACTAATGCAATCTTCTATGTGCTTAGCACTCCCTCAGACAATGGTTTCCAGTGTCAACAGAATTAGAAGCACTCAGTAAAGAAAACACATGAAAAAAACTCCATAGTGTCGCCTTTATTTTATAAGAAGGGTAGAACTACTCAGAAGACAAGTGTGGTATGCAGGTTTCAAACAAACCACCACTCACTCCAGCAGATGTGATGGTGCCACCGCTAAGCTGTAATTCAGGTCAGGGCAGATGGTGCCCAGGCAGAGACATAACGCAGGTCAGGGCAGGTGGTGCTCAGGCAGAGACATAACGCAGGTCAGGGCAGGTGGTGCTCAGTCAGAGGCATAATGCAGGTCAGGGCAGGTGGTGCCCAGGCAGAGACATAACGCAGGTCAGGGCAGGTGGTGCTCAGGCAGAGACATAACGCAGGTCAGGGCAGATGATGCTCAGGCAGAGACATAACGCAGGTCAGGGCAGGTGGTGCTCAGTCAGAGGCATAATGCAGGTCAGGGCAGGTGGTGCTCAGGCAGAGACATAACGCAGGTCAGGGCAGGTGTGCTCAGGCAGAGACATAACACAGGTCAAGGCAGGTGTGCTCAGGCAGAGGCATAAAGCAGGTCAGGGCAGATGATGCTCAGGCAGAGGTATAAGGCAGGTCAGGGCAGGTGGTGCTCAGGCAGAGGCATAACGTAGGTCATGGAAGGTGGTGCTCAGGCAGAGGCATAATGCAGGTCAGGGCAGGTGGTGCTCAGGCAGATGCATAACGCAGGTCAGGGCAGGTGGTACTCAGGTAAAGGCATAACGCAGGTCAGGGCAGATGATGCTCAGGCAGAGCCGTAACAAAGTTCAGGGCAGAAGGCACTCAGGCAGAGCCAAAGCCAAGGTCAGGGTAGATGGTACTTAGGGAGAGCCATAACAGAGGTCAGGGCGGACGGCGCTCAGACAGAGCCAAAGCCCAGGTCAGGGTAGATGGTACTTAGGGAGAGACATAACAGAGGTCAGGGCGGACGGCGCTCAGGCAAAGCCAAAGCCCAGGTCAGGGCAGACGGCGCTCAGGCCGAGCTGTAACACAGGTCAGGGCAGACAGTACTCAGGCAGAATCATAATGCAGATCAGGGCAGATGGTGCACAGGCAGAGTGGTAATACAGGTCGGGATAAATGATAATTGCTAGCTGGTGATGTCACTGGGGTGTCTCTGTTGCAATAACTCAATGATCGAGATGTGATCTGCCTGTAACCATACTGAACCAGGATTAAAGAATGCTGGTCATGGCACAGGCCCTGGAGGTGCAGGATTATCTGAGGGAAGTAATCCATTCTTTTCAGCTTTCTTTTATACATAAAGGAGCAAGCCGCTGGAAAATACAGAGCGGAGCAGATCTGTGTGGGCACTCCGAATCGACTGCCTGGGCCTGCTGTATCTTTTGCAACCTCCTGCTTATTTGTGGTCCTGAAATCTCTTTTCAGAACCACAGGCAGGTTATTTGACAGCAATGCGACTTTAGAACATGATGGAGGATACTGCAGCAATCCGTGTGATTCTCTGGAGTTGTTCTTTGTCCCACAGACCGCACTGCAAAAAAAAATGTCAGGATTTGTTAACACCAAGTGAGCGATAGAAAGTGTTTACTGAGCAGCAGGGATCCTGTCCCTCTTCTTATATGACCCATTAGAAGAACTCCCCACATGAGGCATTCCATTTCTTTTGGCTGGTTTGTGACTTTGCTGAAATAAAATGAGAAGAGGGAATAACAGAGTGATGGTTATATTAATGTGCAGCTTCAATTTCCTTCCAATAACTGCCAAAACAGTTCTTCAACAGTTGCGATTGTCTGAGACCTCATGGGAGCCAAACATAGTTCATATTTCAAAGAAAAAGATTAGGAGTGAAATACCTTACCTTAATAATGTCTTTGGACGGATCTCCTATCCCCTTTATACAGTATATCTCTTACCCTGATAATGTCCCTGAACTCTCCTCCCATCCTCTTTATATAATCCATTACTTCTGTGACATAAATGTACAGATTTGAGTAGATAAGATGTGACCTGTAGAAAATATGACAATGTAGATTTAGCATTCCATGTTATAATAATATAAAATGTGTTCAGAATTAAGGCAGAGGCATACAGTGAGGAGCAGAAGTATTTGAACACCCTGTGAATTTGCAAGTTCTCCCACTTAGAAATCATGGAGGGGTCTGAAATTCACATTGTAGGTGCATTCCCGCTCTGAGAGACAGAATTAAAAAAAAGTCAGGAAATCACATTGTATGATTATTAAAGAATGTATTTGTCTTGCACTGCTGAACATAAGTATTTGAACACCTGAGAAAATCAGTGTTAATATTTGGTACAGAAGCCTTTGTTTGCAATTACAGAGGTCAAACGTTTCCTGTAGTTCTTGACCAGGTTTGCGCACACTGCAACAGGGATTTTGGCCCACTCCTCCACACAGATCTCCTCTAGATCTGTCAGGTTTCAGGGCAGTTGCTGACAGTTCAAAAACTGTCTGTGAGTCTATTTTGTCGTTGAAGCCAGAGGGTTCCTCTAACTAGAGCTTTAAGGTGGTGTCAGCAGGGGTTGGGCTTCCAGAGTGGGGTCAGGCAAGACAGGGAACCCAACAATTGCTCAGTGACCCCTGAGGGGGTAGTGCTACATCCCTTACCCCTGATAATGTCCCTGGACACATATTATCCCTACCCCTGATGATGTCCCTGGACTGACATAATTTCCTAGTTGTTTATTATCTCTTACCCCTGATAAATTACAGAACTGATCTTCTATGCCCTTTATATTATACCTTACACTGGTGATGTCCCATTGACCTTCTATTCTAGTTATATTATCTTTTACCCCTGATAATATCCCAGAACTGAACTACTATCCACGTTATATTATCCCTTACTCCTAATAATATCTTACCTAACCTGGACTTACCTGCTATTCCCTTTTTATTATCCCTTACCCCTGGGCTAACCTCCTATACCCTTTATATTATCCTTTTTCCCTGACAAGACCCCTTTATTATTATTGCAGGTACTTATATAGTGCTGTCAATTTACACAGTGCTTTACATATATATTCACATCAGTCCCTAACCCTCAAGAGGTGTACAATCTAAGGTCCCTAACTCACATTCATACATACACATACTAGGACCAATTTAGACAGGAGCCAATTAACCTACCAGCATGCCTTTGGAGTGTGTGAGGAAACTGGAGTACCCGTAGGAAAGCCACGCAGGCACAGGGAGAACATGCAAACTCTAGGCAGGTGGTACTGTTGTTGGGATTTTAACCAACGACCCTAGTACTGCCAGGAGGAACTGCTAACCATTTAGCCACTGTGCTGCCCTCACTGTGCTGCTGTTACTGCCTTCCTGTTCCTTTTATATTATACCTTACCCCTTGTAATGTCCCTGGACTCAGAACCTATTCCATTTATATTATATTATATCTCTTACCACTGGTTATGTCCCTTATCTCCTATCCCCTTTGAATTATTCCTTACCTTGATAATGTTCCTAGACTCACTTCCTAAACCAAATATATTTTCCATTTTCCTTATAATATCTGTGGACTCACGTCTTATCCTCAGAACCATACCCTTGAAATTGTCCCTGGACTCCCCACCAATTCCTTTCCTATTCTCCCTTACCCCTGATAACGTCCCTAGACTCATCTCCTATCCTCTTTATATTATCTCTTACCTTTGAAAATGTCCTTGGACTCTCCTCCTATCCTCTTTATTAGTGATGGGCTGGATGTTCGAGTAAAACACAGGTTCAGCTCGATCCACATCTGTCACAGTGCTGGTGATCCACATCTGTCACAGTACCAGTGATCCACATCTGTCACAGTACCCATGATCCACATCTGTCACAGTACCCGTGATCCTAATCTGTGATCCACATCTGTTACAGCAGTGGTTCTCAACCTTTCTAATGCCGCGACCCCTTAATACAGTTCCTCATGTTGTGGTGACCCCCAACCATAAAATTATTTTTGTTGCTACTTCATAAATGTAATTTTGCAGTGGGAGGACTAGCGCCCCATCACTGATGTCAGTGGGATGAATAGTGTCCCATCGTTGGTATCAGTGGGAGGAATAGTGCCCCATCATTGGTGTCAGTGGGAGGAATAGTGTCCCATCATTGGTGTCAGTGGGAGGAATAGTGTCCCATCATTGGTGTCAGTGGGAGGAATAGTGCCCCATCATTGGTGTCAGTGGGAGGAATAGTGCCCCATCATTGGTGTCAGTGGGAGGAATAGTGCTCCATCATTGGTGTCAGTGGGAGGAATAGTGCCCAATCATTGGCGTCAGTGGGAGGAATAGTGCCCAATCATTGGTGTCAGTGGGAGGAATAGTGCCTCATCATTGGCGTCAGTGGGAGGAATAGTGCCCCATCATTGGCGTCAGTGGGAGGAATAGTGTCCCATCATTGGTGTCAGTGGGAGGAATAGTGTCCCATCATTGGTGTCAGTGGGGGGAATAGTGCCCCATCATTGGTATCAGTGGGGGGAATAGTGCCCCATCATTGGTATCAGTGGGAGGAATAGTGCCCCATCATTGGTATGAGTGGGAGGAATAGTACCCCATCATTGGTATCAGTGGGAGGAATAGTGCCCCATCATTGGTGTCAGTGGGAGGAATAGTGCCCCATCATTAGTATCAGTGGGAGGAATAGTGCCCCATCATTGGTGTCAGTGGAAGGAATAGTGCCCCATCATTGGTATGAGTGGGAGGAATAGTGCCCCATCATTGGTATCAGTGGGAGGAATAGTGCCCCATCATTGGTATGAGTGGGAGGAATAGTGCCCCATCATTGGTGTCAGTGGGAGGAATAGTGCCCCATCATTGGTGTCAGTGGGAGGAAGAATGCCCCATCATTGGTGTCAGTGGGAGGAATAGTGCCCCATCATTAGTATCAGTGGGAGGAATAGTGCCCCATCATTGGTGTCAGTGGAAGGAATAGTGCCCCATCATTGGTATGAGTGGGAGGAATAGTGCCCCATCATTGGTGTCAGTGGAAGGAATAGTGCCCCATCATTGGTATGAGTGGGAGGAATAGTGCCCCGTCATTGGTATGAGTGGGAGGAATAGTGCACCATCATTAGTATGAGTGGGAGGAATAGTGCCCCATCATTGGTATGAGTGGGAGGAATAGTGCCCCATCATTGGTGTCAGTGGGAGGAATAGTGCCCCATCATTGGTATCAGTGGGAGGAATAGTGCCCCGTCATTGGTATCAGTGGGAGGAATAGTGCCCCATCATTGGCGTTAGTGGGAGGAATAGTGCCCCATCGTTGGTGTCAGTGGGGGGAGGAATAGTGCCCCATCGTTGGTGTCAGTGGGGGGAGGAATAGTGCCCCATCGTTGGTGTCAGTGGGGGGAGGAATAGTGCCCCATCGTTGGTGTCAGTGGGGGGAGGAATAGTGCCCCATCGTTGGTGTCAGTGGGGGGAGGAATAGTGCCCCATCGTTGGTGTCAGTGGGGGGAGGAATAGTGCCCCATCGTTGGTGTCAGTGGGGGGAGGAATAGTGCCCCATCGTTGGTGTCAGTGGGGGGAGGAATAGTGCCCCATCGTTGGTGTCAGTGGGGGGAGGAATAGTGCCCCATCGTTGGTGTCAGTGAGGGGAGGAATACTGTCTCATCGTTGGTGTCAGTGGGGGGAGGAATAGTGCCCCATCGTTGGTGTCAGTGAGGGGAGGAATAGTGCCCCATCGTTGGTGTCAGTGAGGGGAGGAATAGTGCCCCTTCGTTGGTGTCAGTGGGGGGAGGAATAGTGCCCCATCGTTGGTGTCAGTGGGGGGAGGAATAGTGCCCCATCGTTGGTGTCAGTGAGGGGAGGAATAGTGCCCCATCGTTGGTGTCAGTGGGGGGAGGAATAGTGCCCCATCGTTGGTATTAGTGACACAAATGATGGGGCACTATCCCTTCCACTGACACCAATGATACTTACCTTGCTGACCCCTGCTCCAGCCTGGGCTCGCTCTCTCCCTCTCCCATCTACAGCCTGCATACCTGGCTGCAGCAGCAAAATTTGCACTTACCTGTCAGCTGTCTTCCTTCTCTGGCCTCTCTCTTCACTCGTTCCTGCAGCTCCCTCGATCTTCTTCGATCTCCGCGCGCTGCCGCTCGGCTCCTCCTCTCCAAGCTCCACCTTCTCGCCAGTGATTGGCCGCCTGTGTGCCTCTCCTGAGCTACAGTTCCGGTGGCCAATCAGCGGCGAGGAGGCGGTGACAGGGGCAGCATATCATCCCGCCCACACATCGCCGGAGACAGCAGCGGTGTCTCGGTTCCTAAGACCATCGGAAATATGTGTTTTCCGATGGTCTTAGGCGACCCCTGGGAAATGGTCGTTCGACCCCCAAAGGGGTCGCGACCCCCAGGTTGAGAACCGCTGTGTTACAGTGTCATTAATCCACATCTGTCACAGTACCCTTGATCCACATCTGTCACAGTGCCAGTGATCTACATCTGTCACAGTACCCGTGATTCATATCTGTCACCGTACCTGTGATCCACATCTGTCACCGTACCCGTGATCCACATCTGTTACAGTGCCAGTGATCCACATCTGTCACAGTATCCATGAACCACATCTGTCAGGCTGCCAGTGATCTACATCTGTCACAGTACCAGTGATCTAAATCTGTCATCGTACCCGTGATCCACATCTGTCACAGTACCAGTGATCCACATCTGTGATCCACATCTGTCACCGTACCCATGATCCACATCTGTCATAGTACCCGTGATCCACAAATGTCACTGTACCCGTGATCCACATCTGTGTTCCACATCTGTCACAGTGCCAGTGATCCACATCTGTCACAGTACGCGTGATCCACATCTGTCACCATACCTGTGATCCACATCTGTCACAGTACCCGCGATCCACATCTCTCACAGTACCCGTGATCCACATCTGTCACAGTACCAGTGATCCACATCTGTGATCCACATGTCACAGTGCCAGTGATCCACACCTGTCACCATACCCGTGATGCACATCTGTCACAGTACCCGTGATCCTAATCTGTGATCCACATCTGTTACAGTGCCATTAATCCACATCTGTCACAGTACCCCTGATCCACATCTGTCACAGTGCCAGTGATCTACATCTGTCACAGTACCCGTGATCCATATCTGCCACCGTACCCGTGATCCACATCTGTCACCGTACCCATGATCCACATCTGTTACAGTGCCAGTGATCCACATCTGTCACAGTATCCATGAACCACATCTGTCAGGCTGCCAGTGATCTACATCTGTCACAGTACCAGTGATCTAAATCTGTCATCGTACCCGTGATCCACATCTGTCACAGTACCAGTGATCCACATCTGTGATCCACATCTGTCACCGTACCCATGATCCACATCTGTCATAGTACCCGTGATCCACAAATGTCACTGTACCCGTGATCCACATCTGTGATCCACATCTGTCACAGTGCCAGTGATCCACATCTGTCACAGTACGCGTGATCCACATCTGTCACCATACCTGTGATCCACATCTGTCACAGTACCCGTGATCCACATCTCTCACAGTACCCGTGATCCACATCTGTCACAGTACCAGTGATCCACATCTGTGATCCACATGTCACAGTGCCAGTGATCCACACCTGTCACCAAACCCGTGATGCACATCTGTCACAGTACCCGTGATCCTAATCTGTGATCCACATCTGTTACAGTGCCATTAATCCACATCTGTCACAGTACCCCTGATCCACATCGGTCACAGTGCCAGTGATCTACATCTGTCACAGTACCCGTGATTCATATCTGTCACCGTACCCGTGATCCACATCTGTCACCGTACCCGTGATCCACATCTGTTACAGTGCCAGTGATCCACATCTGTCACAGTATCCATGAACCACATCTGTCAGGCTGCCAGTGATCTACATCTGTCACAGTACCAGTGATCTAAATTTGTCACCGTACCAGTGATCCACATCTGTCACAGTACCAGTGATCCACATCTGTGATCCACATCTGTCACCGTACCCATGATCCACATCTGTCATAGTACCCATGATCCACAACTGTCACTGTACCCGTGATCCATATCTGTGATCCACATCTGTCACAGTGCCAGTGATCCACATCTGTCACAGTACACGTGATCCACATCTGTCACCATACCTGTGATCCACATCTGTCACAGTACCCGTGATCCACATTTCTCACAGTACCCGTGATCCACATCTGTCACAGTACCAGTGGTCCACATCTGTGATCCACATGTCACAGTGCCAGTGGTCCACATCTGTCACCATACCTGTGATGCACATCTGTCACAATACCCGTGATCCACATCTGTGATCCACATCTGTCACAGGGCCAGTGATCCACATCTGTCACAGGGCCAGTGATCCACATCTGTCACAGTACCTGTGATCCACATCTGTCACAGTACCTGTGATCTACATCTGTCACAGTACCAGTGATCTAAATCTATCACAGTGTATCAGTGGTCATCCACATCTGTACTAGTGATCCACATCTATAACAGTGATCCACATCTGTCTCAGTTTACCAGTACTCAATATCTGTCACAGTGTACCAGTGTCAAATCAACATCTATACCAGTGATAAACATCTGTACCAGTAAACATCAAAATGTCTTAAAAATGATACACCAGCGAGGAGACTTTCCAAATACTGAGTATGATGGACGAGAGTAGCGGGGAACTCTCTTTGTCAGACTCAGATTCTGAATATGAGCCAGTTGAAAGCAGTGGGTCAGCAACGGACTCTGAGAAGGAGAGAGTCCAAACAAAAATGTTCAGGAGATCTGAGGAGAAGCAGGCATCCACCAGTAGCGCAGTGGCAAGTACAAGCAGCGCAGCACTCCCAGAAGATAGGCAGTCATCCACCAGTAGCACTACAAATCCTGGTGCCATGGCGAGTACAAGCAGGGCCACATTCCCAGATGATAGGCCAGGCACTAGTAGCAGGGTTTTCTGTCCACAACAAGGTAGAGTCCATATTAGCCTCCCAGATGTACTTTTATATCCCACATGGCTGCCTGCTAATTCGGCAGGACCTACAATTCCCCCTTTTACAGCACAGCCAGGCCCTCAGATACAAGCAGAAAATGATACCCCAATTTGTTTTTTTCATTTATTTTTTACTAATGATCTTCAAAATTACATTGTAGAGCAGTGTAACCTGTATTCCAACCAATATATAGCCAGCAATCCCAATTCATCATATGCCCGCCTATTTGTGTGGAAACCCCTCACCGTGGAGGAATTAAAATTTTTTCTTGGGCTTACTTTGAACATGGGACTGACAAAAAAAAAAAATGAAGTCCATGCCTACTGGTCTACCCAACCTATACATCATATGCTAGTCTATTCATCTTTAATACCCAGAACACGCTATGAAATGATAATGAGGTTTTTGCATTTCAATAATAATACCCAGTGCCCTCCTCGAAATCATCCTGATTATGATAAGCTATTCAAAATTCGGCCACTAATCAACTTTTTTTGCTGTACCTTCAATCAAATGTTTACCCCCGACAAAAATATTTGTGTGGATGAATCCCTAGTCTACTTTACTGGAAGGTTTGGCATCAAACAGTACATCCCCAATAAACGGGCCAAATATGGAGTAAAATTCTATAAGGCATATGACAGCGCCACGGGATATACCTACAACTTCAAGATTTATGAGGGAAAGGACAGCCAGCTAGACCCCCCTGGATGCCCTACCTATATGGGGACATGTGGCAAAATTGTTTGGCAGCTTATAAAACCGCTGTTCAAGAAGGGTTACCATTTGTATGTAGATAATTTCTACACAAGTCTCCCATTATTCCGCCATCTCTATTTGAAGAAAATTGTGGCCTGTGGGACAGTACGGTCCAACTGCAAGGGCTTTCCACAACGATTGGTCACTACAAAATTAAAACGGTGTGAAACAGCCAGTTTGTGGAATGAAGAGATCCTAGCTCTAAAGTGGAAAGATAAAAGAGATGTCTATATCCTTTCCTCAATTCATGATGACACCTCAGTGGAACTTCAAACAAGACACTGTCCCTTCCAGAATCCAAGATGCATACATGACTATAACCAGTTCATGGGGGGTGGATATGAATGACCAGATGTTACAGCCGTACTTAGCCACCAGGAGATCACTCTATTGGTATAAAAAGGTTGCCATCTACAGTACTTGATTCAGTTAACCCTGTACAATTTGTATGTCATCTTTTCTAAGTGCACACTAAGATCCCTAACCTACCTGAAGTATCAAGAGGACATTGTTACAACCCTTCTCTATCCACATGGTCATGCCCCTGAATAAACTCGCTCTGATTCATTGACCAGACTCCATGAGAGATATTTCCCGGATATTCTCCCTCTTACCCAAACAGGCCGCAAGCCGCCAAAAAAATGTTGTGCATGTTCCAGTAACCAAATTTGCCGTGATACGCAATACTACTGTCCCCAATGTGACCCCCAAGATATTTTTCCAGTGTCCACTATCGCCTATTTTCCTGTATGACCTGGACTGTTTATCAACAATGCCTCTGCTTGCTGCCTTGACTGACCTTGGACATGCCTCTGCCTGGTGCTTGAACTATTAATCACGTTTCTGCCTTTAACGTGAATTGACTTCTGCCTGTTAATCGACCATGCTTTTTTGCCTGTCTCCTGAACTGATCTTATGCCCTGTGACTCTATTAGTTGGATTCAAGACAACACAGGGGTCCCATGTATGTGAGGGGCTCCAGAATAGATTTTCAGAGTGGAGAAAAGAAAGTTTTTGGTTTTCTCCAGGTTTTGTAATTCCCAGAAAAAGGTCTGTTAGTCCGGAGGCTTCGAAGAGATTGGGTGGGACGAAGCCTCTACCCCTCTGCCCAGGTCTTACCTGACCAAGGCCCTAAGCCTGATATTTCTGCCTGCTGCTGACTTACTGCCATCATGCCTTTGCCTGCCGCGTTAACTGACCACACCTCTGCCTGCTACCTGTACTATGGCCCGTGTTGCGTACTACCAGGACTGATATTTTGGCTGTGCTGAACATGTGTCTTCCTGCTTCCTGGACCAATGCTTTGGCTGTGCTGACAATATCTCTGCCTGCTGCCTGTAGTGACTATGGACAGTATTCCTTCCTGCTGCCTGGGCGATTCCTTTCGCTGTCGCTGACCTTGTCCCTGCTTGCTGCCTGGACCAATGCTCTCCTCTGTGGATAACTGCACTACTAAAACCACAGGTAATATTTTTTGTTTACCATTTGCTCAGCAGAATGTATTTTTGGGGTGTAATTTTTGGTATGTGCATGCTGTGTATTAGAAGCCTGAAGGTGCTAATTGGATGTTGGTGCTCTGTATGTGGCCAGGCTGTGGAAAAGTCTTACACATGTTGTATCTCCATACTCAGAAGTACCAGAATGTATTTTGGGGTGTAATTTTTGGTATGTACATGCTATGTGTTAGAAATATCTTATAAATATAGATTGTAAGCTCAAAGGAGCAGGGCCCTTGACCCCCTCGTGTTTTGTTTTGTTACTGTATTGTCTCATGTTCTGTCCCCCACTATAATGTACAGCGCTGAGCAAACCTTTTAGCACTATATAAATACTGTATAATAATAATAATAATAAATGGACAACTTTGTGTAAAAAAAAATAAATTTTCATTTTCTTTCCACATTTTCTGAAAACTTGTGGAAAAAAATGACATGTTCAAAAGACTCATTATGCCTCGTAGAATATACATTGGGGTGTTTGCTTTCCAAAATGGGGTCATTTTCTGGGTAATTCCATCGTCTTGGTGCTCCAGAGCCTTCAAAAATGTGATAGGTAGTCAGGAAATGAGATGTGTAATTTATGCCTCCCGAACGCCTGTAGGTCCTACTTGGATGTTGGGCCCCTGCATGTGGACAGGCTGTGGAAAAGTCTTACACATGTGGTATTCCCATACTCAGGAGCAGCAGCAGAATGTGTTTTGGGGTGAAGCTGCAAGTATGCATATGCTGTGTGAGAGGAATAACCTGTTAATATAACAGTTGTGTGGAACAAAAACAAATTTTATTTACTTTTTTCATTTTCCAAAGAATTGTGGGGAAAAAAAATACAGGTTCAAAAAACTCACCATGCATGTTACTAAATACTTTGGAATGTCTACTTTCTAAAAAAGGGGTCATTCGGGGGGGTATTTGTCCTGTCCTGGCTTGTTAGTGTCTCAAGAAATGAGCTGTCAGTACATCAGGTTTGATCAGGTGTGTTCACTTTTCAATGATTGGCACCATAGCTTGTAGACTATAACTTCCACAGAGACCAAATAATACACAATGATTGGGATTATTTTTACTAAAGCAATGTAGTAGTATACATTTTGGCCCAAATTTATGAAGAAAAATTACTTATTTGCAAAATTTTATAACAGAAACAAAGAAAATGCATTTGTTTTTCAATTTTTTCGGTCTTTTTTAATTTACAGCACAAAAAATAAAAAACCCAGTGCTAATTAAATACCACCAAAAGAAAGCTCTATTCGTGTGAAAAAAGGACAAAAACTTAATTTGGGTACAGTGTTGCATGACTGAGTAATTATCATTGAAAGTATGAGTGCTCTAAAAGCTGAAAATTGGTCTGGGAAGGAAGGGGGTAAAAGTGCCCTGTATTGAGGTGGTTAAAATATCCCTTACCCCTGATAATATCCCTGGACCTATCTTCTAATCCCATTATTTTATTTCTTTCTCCTGCTAATGTACCTGGACTCACTCATCTAATATACATTAACCTCCCTAGTGGTATGATTATGTCAGTATTTCTGTGCTCAAAGCAGTATATTGTTTTCAATGGAAATATGTTGTTTTTTTATTGTAGGCCTGTAATTCTTAGGAATAACTCACTGAAATCTGTCCGAACAAGAGTCTAGTAAACATCCCGGGTACGATAACATTTGAAACACGAAATCATAAATTATAATATAATAAATAATCATAAAAAATAATAATATAATAATAATAATACATTTTATTCAATAATGTAATCAAACCAAAAACACTGAAATTTGAAATAAAGCACCAAGTTCGCACATCACTGAGCTCAGTCGCAGAATCGTTTTCAGTGTCTGATGACGAATTTCCCCACTAATTATTATCACTCAATTCTGCAAGTGGTTCTGATTTACTATCGCTGTTCTCTAGCTGGTCTAAAGCCACTTTTGACCTAAACGGACGCTTTTTGGATGCCATGGACGTTTCTCAGTTTCCAGGCAGAAAGAACAGTAAAAATGCAGGCAGGGGACAGGACAAAGCACTCGGGACAAAATGTATGTGAAATGGTTTGATACAGTAATGTTATACTATCAGATTTTAGTATATTATGTGTATGTAAAATTTTGACATTTTTGAATCTCCCGCCAGTTCCGCCCCCCATACATCCCGACGCTCGCATGGAACGGAACTCAGAAGACGGATGCCGGCATCTGCCAGTGGACATGGCCGGGGACGCAGCGGGAGAACAGCGCGGGCCCGCGGGACAAGGTAAGTGATCCACGGATCCCAGAACAATGATACAATGTAATCCCGAGTGTAGCTCGGGGTTACCACTTCTGGTGCTGAAACTTAACCCTGAGCTAGACTGGGGAATAACGCCAGGGGGGGTTAAGGCTTGGTTCACATATGTGCGGGTGTTGCCGCTGCGGATCCGCATGAAAATCCATGTAGCCACTGCACATTGGAATGCGGACCGGTGGGCAGGTGCCATTAGTTCTAATGGCACGTGGCCTGCACTGGAAAATGCAACCGTACTGGGAACCTGGGAAGTGCAGTGACTTCTTCCCAGGTCACTGGACACGGGAGTCCATTCAAATGAATGGGCTCTCGTGCCCGTGCAAAACGTGGTCCGCACGGCCGCATATATGTGAACCAGAGCTTGGAGTTCATGAATCAGTACAAAGATGCATAAGAAGATAACTGAATGACTGCACTCTAATAAAACTGACTTCTTTCGTGTAATATATCCCTGTATTGTCTATATGGATGTATTATAATAAATAATCATAGTGCATTCATTCATCTTCTTATGCATTTGTAGCGCTACCCCCATAGGTTCCGCTGGTAACAGCTGGATCTCCCCCATTAGTACAGAGGCTGCCAGTCATGCAAGCACCAGTCCATTCTCTCCGGCTCCAATTAATCAGTCTAGGGGATGTCTTTTTGTAATTTATTGCTTGAAGAACTTTACCAGGAGTGGGGGTAGGGCATGGGATACTCCAAAACACTTTGCACTTAGTGATTAGAGGACAATTGTCCCCCTGAGTAATTGTGGGTGTTGGACAGTCTAATGCTAACAGCTGGGGACCATGAGGCACGTCTCTGATCAGTCTAAGGCCTCACAGTTATAGACCATGAGGCAAGTCTCTTGCTACCTTCGCTGATGCACAACTGCTGGTACCCAGTGCAATCTCCAAAACAGTACACAGTCACAGAGATCAGTTTAGGGTCTTTACTCACAAGTCCCATGACAACTGTCACTTTTCAACTTCCTCCAGACACAGTCTAGTGAGTGACACTGTCCCTCTTCAGACCAGAACCCTTGGGGTGAGGTTCTGAAATCAGGTTGTAGCAAAGACCATCCAGACCAACACCGCTGACACCGCTGAGGCCTCTAGAGCAGGTGTACTACCCATGGGCTGTCTGAGGACAGCAGCCTCTTCAGCTCTGGAACCATCCTGGGAAGAAGGAACCCCGCTCTCCAATGTTTTAGACTATTTATCACTATTCCAGCCCCCTTCTGGGCACACATCTCCAAGGATTGAGTGGAACCTGATAAATATTCAGGCTGGCTAGAAGCGTCTACCAGATGCAGGGGGTAGCAATCAAACTCCCAGCCTGTGAAACCCTGAACAGACGAGGTCATACAATCACTGCTTCCTTGATTACAGGAGCCCAAAACTAAATTTACCTAGCATTCTATGCTAGGGGGGTGCTACACATTCTTTATTTATGAGCTGAACTGGAACCTAATTCACAGGCACAGAAGGGTGGACTGACCTAGAAAGATATTTTTCTGTTTCATTCAAGCTGTACAAGATGTGTTCTAATAATTTTACCACTATCTCCTTTGGATGGATGTACTGTAGAATCCCTTATTTCATGTGAAAACGTGAGATGCTATGTTTATGCTGTATTTCCATGATATCTTTGTAGAGAGATGATGGAGAGAGGGGATGTCTGTAAAGGCCAGGCCATCTATATACATCCACTTAGGCAGTGTCAGAAAGTCAGTAGTACAAAACATCACAAACTCGCAGTATTCCTCCAGCAGGTTCTGGTGTTTCATATTCCCTAGATGATGTCTGCACTTACTCATTCAGTAAAGTAGAAATTGACTTGGCTCAGGGAGAGAGAGAGGAAAAAAAGAGTCAGAAGTGGAGTGAATTTATATTATCCCTTATTCTGGTAATGTCCCTGGGTTCACCTCCTATCCCCTTTATGTTATACTTTACCCTGGGTAATGTCCCTAGACTCACCTCCTATCCACTTTATATTATCCAAATAATGTCCCTGGACCCCCCTACCACCCCCCCCCCTTCACTTTATATTATCTCTAACCACTATTAATGTCCCTGGACTGACCTTATATTCTCCTTAATATTGTAACCAGGGTCTGGCACAAGAATACCTCTCTGGCAAAAACATGGGCAAACTTTTTTAGTTATTACTGTGGGACAACAAATCAAAATATTGTTTGACTGGTGAAAGGGTGGACATCCAGAGAGAGTGCTGAGTCCTCAGGTTTCTACCCACCAGTGCGGCCTACTCATCTGCATCCACAGACCTGAGTAGGCCGCACTGGTGGGTAGAAACCTGAGGACTCAGCACTCTCTCTGGATGTCCACCCTTTCACCAGTCAAACAATATTTTGACTTGTTGTCCCACAGTAATAACTAAAAAAGTTTGCCCTTGTTTTTGCCAGAGAGGAATTCTTGTGCCAGCCCCTGGCTACAATATTAATGAGAATATAAGGTCAGTCCAGGGACATTAATAGTGGTTAGAGATAATATAAAGTGAAGGGGGGGTTTGCTGATCATCATCTGCATCCATAGCCATACGGAGCAGGTTCACTGGTCATCGTCTGCATTCAAAACCCTACAGAGCATGTTCACCAATCATCATCTGCATCAAGAGCCATACAAAGCAGGATCGCCGAACCTCAAGCCACCGATCCTTGAGGGGCCCCTCTACCGTTGGTACCCACAGCTCAAGCTCAGGATTGGTGAGAGGGTCACCAACCCACCTCACACGCTGCATCACAGAACAGAGCAAGACTCTAGTTAGCATGGTTTGCCATCCAGTCTCTTAGTCACTACAGAGCTTATGTTGCATATCACCAAATAGTGCCATACCACTTGATTTCAATTACCCTAATAACTCAGAACCACTTAACACCTCTCTGCATTTGTTACTGGCACTCATTACTATTAAGCCCTGTTCAAGTTCCTCCTACCAGAACTCTTCTTCAAGCTTCCTCCCATCTAAACTGGGGGCCTCAGCAAACCACTTAGCATCATCATGAGTGCACCACCAAAAGGGCCCCAACCATGCTGGCAGAAATAACTGGGTTTTTTTTCTGTTTTTTTTTTTAGTTATAACTTGCTGCCTCATAGTGCTTACATAGACTTTAGCAATTCTCCAGCTTGCTGAATACTAATGTCCTGCAGGCAGACTTGGACTACGCATCCCAGGCCCTAAAGGCAGCATAGCCTCCTGGGGTTTCTACTATCGGTTTCAGGCTCACCTTACATTGCTCTGGGTGACTCTGTTGCAGTTCAACTTGGTTGGTAAAAAAAAGAGCATGGGCCAAGTTAACTGTGGCGTTGTTTCTTGCACAAAAATTTTGCTATAAAAGTGCTTTGTGTAGGATTTTATGTTATCTTATTTTGGTTACAGTTTGTATTACTCTGCTTCTTTTAACCAATTTATTATCAATACAAATAGCATTTACTTAATCTGGTGTTGTTCTTTCAATAGAAAGGGGTGTGCCAGAGTGGTAAGGGCAGGGGCATGCTATCTGAAGAAAGAGACTTATGCAGGCCATAGATGGGTCGAAAATCGGCCGATTTTTCTTTTAAAAAAACGAACAATCGGTCGTTCAAGTGGCCGACGTTACCACCAATGGTAAAAAAAATCGGCCGATTTTCATCCCGTCTACAGCCGGCAAAAAGTGTCCCTGCAGAGAGCTCTGCTATTTCTGACAGTTCTCTGACAGTTCCTTGACATTTACAGTGGTTGCAACATTTTATCTATTTGTTTCCATTTAGGATACAGATGTTTTTATTCGGAAACAAATAGATACAATGTTGCAACCGCTGTAAATGTCAAGGAACTGTCAGAGAACTGTCAAAGAAATAGGGGAGCTCTCTGCAGAGACACTTTTTGCTGGACTGGAATTCCTCTTATTTTCATCCTACTTCTTCTTCTTCTTCTTCTTTTTCATCCTCATCCTCTTCTTCTTCTTCTTCTTCATCCTCATCCTCTTCTTCTTCATCATCCTCATCCTCTTCTTCTTCTTCTTCATCCTCATCCTCTTCTTCTTCTTCATCCTCATCCTCTTCTTCTTCTTCTTCTTCTTCTTCTTCTTCTTCATCCTCATCCTCTTCTTCTTCCTCATCCTCCTCTTCTTCTTCTTCTTCATCCTCATCCTCTTCTTCATCATCCTCATCCTCTTCTTCTTCATCATCATCCTCATCCTCTTCTTCATCCTCATCCTCTTCTTCTTCTTCTTCATCCTCATCCTCTTCTTCATCCTCATCCTCTTCTTCTTCTTCTTCTTCTTCTTCTTCTTCTTCTTCTGCTTCTTCTTCTTCTTCTTCCTCATCCTCTTCTTCTTCTTCATCCTCATCCTCTTCTTCTTCATCATCCTCATCCTCTTCTTCATCCTCATCCTCTTCTTCTTCTTCTTCTTCTTCTTCATCCTCATCCTCTTCTTCTTCTTCTTCATCCTCATCCTCTTCTTCTTCATCTTCATACTCATCCTCTTCTTCTTCTTCATCCTCATCCTCTTCTTCTTCATCCTCTTCTTCTTCTTCATCCTCTTCTTCTTATTATTCATCCTCATCCTCTTCTTCTTCTTCTTCATCCTCTTCTTCTTCTTCTTCTTCTTCCTCATCCTCATCATCATCCTCTTCTTCATCCTCATCCTCATCTTCTTCTCCTTCCTCATCCTCCTCTTCTTCTTCTTCTTCTTCATCCTCTTCTTCATCCTCTTCCTCTTCTTCTTTTTCTTCTTTTTGTCTTCCTCTTGCAGGTCACTGCTCATGCGCAGATTTTTTTATCGGTAAAAAATCGGCCGATTAGCCCATTATTGCCGCGAAAATCGGACGATCGGCCGATTTTTTTCCAACTTTACCAAAAAAAAAAAACGGCCAAAATCCCGAAAAACGGCCGAACAAATAGCCCACTAACGATCCGAAAATCGGCCGATTTTATTTTCGGCCAAAAAATCGGCCGATTTTCGACCCATCTATGGCCTGCATAAGTTTCAGAGGGCTCATCAAACCAGCATTTCCTTAGGGTGTGCACTACAATATTATCCCTTACACTAGCACTGTCCTGGACTCACTTATCTGTTTTATACAAGCAGTCTTCAAAACGTTTCCACACTTTTTCTCACTAAATAGAGCTTAAAAAAGTGCGGAAAGCTTTTGAAGAACCCTCATATTATCCCTTATGCTGATAATGTCCTTTAACTCCCCTCTTATCCCCTTTATATTATGCCTTACCCTGATATTGTCCTGGACACACCTCCTATCTACATTATATTATCCCTTACCCCTGATAATGTCCCAGGAGGTACCTCCTATATTCTTTATATTACCCGTACTCTGATCATGTCATATGAATATGTTTGAATTTAAGAGTTAAAAAGAGAAAATCTGGAGAACGAATAAATGGGAAAAAAGATGATAGGAAGTGGGGAGAGAGGGCAGATGTATGTGCAGATCAGGTCATCTATATACATCCACTTAGGTACTGAGTGGAGAAGGTCAGTAGTACGTAACATCATAAACATGCATTTCTCCGGCAGGTTCTGGTGTTTTATATTCCCCAGATAATGTCCGCACTTACTCATTCAGCAAAGTAGAAATTGACTCAGCTCAGAGAGAGCGATGGAAAATGAACGTCAGCTGTGGGGTGAATGCTAATCGCTTGGAGCCAGCAGGGGTATGTAAAGCAGCCAGAGCTCTGTACTGCAGGCGTTGGAAGAGGCTCTGAATGGCAAATCCTCATAATATGAGATGGATAGAGAAGAATTCTTCCTACACAACTGTCACCACTTCTGAAGGTGCAGGAGGGTCGGGGGAGGGGGTTGGTTGTACTGATGGGGAGCCCAGGGGGAAAATAATGAGGAGGGATTTCAGGGGGCAGATGAGGAGGGGGAATCCCAGGAGGCAGGTGAGGAGGGGGTATCAAAGAGGGTAGACAAAGAGCTCAGGGGGGCAGATGACAGGAGAGGAGCACAGGGGGGCAAATGATGAGGGGAAGCCAATGTAAGTAGATCATAAGGGGACGCCAAGCAGGGACATGTGATGAGTTGGGACAAAGGCAGGCAGATGATGGGGGTGGGACCCAGGTGGATAGAAGAAGGGGGAGCCAAAGGGGACAGATAATGAGGGGAAGCCCAGTTGGGCAGACAATGATGAGGGATTCTAGGGAAGCAGATGAAGATGAGGCCAAGGGGGACAGATGATGAAGAGGGAAACTGGAAGGCAGAGGATGAGTGGGATCCCAGACGTCAGTCCAGAGGAAGAATGCCAAATGGGGGGCAGATGATAACGGAGTGCCCTGGGTGGCAAAATATGGGCAGGATCCCAGGAGGACAAATGATGAGTGCGTATTTTAGGATGGCAGATGATAGAGAGTATCCCAGGGGCAGATCAGGGGAGAGATCACATGAGGGGCAGATAATGAGGGGTAGCCCAGGGGGTGAGATGCTAAGGGTGATCTCAGGTGGCAAGCAATGAGGAGAATCCCATGTGGGATAGATGGTGAGAGAGGAGTTGAGGAGGACAGATGATGAGGGGGTGCTCAGGGAGGTAGGAAAAGGGGGTTGATAATATATGGGATCCCAAGAGGGTAGAAAATTAAGGGGAACTCTATGGGGACAGATGATAAGGGCAGAGACAAGAGAGAAGATTAAGAGGAGAGATCCTATTGTGTGGAAGATAATGGGGGGGTAGACAATAAAAGGGAACTCCAGAGGGAAGAGGATTATAGAGGAGTCCCATGGGGAAGAAAATTAGCAGGCAACCCAGGTGACAGATGAGGTGGAGGGCAGGGGGCAGATAAAGAGGGGAACTCCAGGGGTCAGACAATGAGAGGGGAGGTCAGGGGACAGATGAACAGATTAAAGAGCTCACTGAAAGGCTCTTTTTGCTGAGACAGGATCTAATCTCTGCCAGTCCTGCAACATCTCTGCGAACCAGCCTGGAAGAAAATGCTGCACATGAGGATGGTATTACAGGACTCGTTAAGGTGCAGATGTCCTTTAATAGTTATTTTCAGGCAAAGGTTGCCCAGATCATGCATTCCCGGGCACTGAGTACCCCACACTGACCCCTCCCCCACAGAGTGGCCACCTTGTATCCTTATACCCTAGCTCCTACTTCTACCTTTAGTGTCATCAGAGATAGATAGATAGATAGATAGATAGATAGATAGATAGATAGATAGATAGATAGATGATGAGTGATGGACCGCCTGTCACCCCGATTGGGTGATTTCATCAGAGAACTGCTTCCTCACCGCTGGCACACAGGACCAAGGTATTATAGCTGGGCATTGCGCCCAAGACTAGGTGAAACTAGCTTAGGTGCAAAAACTGGAACCCTTTATTCAACAGAAATACATGGTTTTATACACTTCAGAAAAATGGGCAGTCCCCACGTGAAGAATAAAACAAATATTACACATGGGGATAAACATCTCACACTGATTAGGTTAGAGCTTGACCATATTATCCTAAACAGTGCAAACGGTAAAATGTATAGCCAACAGCTAACAATGATCTAATTTAGAGCCCATTCACACTTGTGCGACTTGCCATGTCACTTTTGGGTCCAAAGTCGCATGACATGTCGTACACCATGTTTCCCCCATGTTTATCATTCATATCTGCAACATGAAAGTAGTTCCTGCACTACTTTGGTCCAATTTTCATGCGCCTTGAGGGCCATAGACTTCAATGTAAACCCTCCAAAGTTGCATGAAATTCGCTCCTGGATGATATGCATACACTTTGTGTGCGACTTTGTAGAGCACAAACAATCATCCTTGGTCAAAGCCAAAGTTGCACCTAAGTGACACATCCAAAGTCATGTCAAAGTGTGAATGGAGCCTAACAGTAAGCTGATCAACAGCTAGAAACTGACATGTAATAGTGATCTAATTGACAGGAAGCCAATCAACAACCAAGCATCCAGTCAAGTCAGGAAGCCCACCCCAGACAGTCTGGAACCTCCAACCCTGAATATACAAACTACATTACACATGCTGTATTTTGGGTGTTTGCTTTCATTTGTATAATCTGTTAATGAAAAGACAAAACTCATACAATATTCCAACAGTCTGGAAAAAATGGAATTCATCTATCTTCATAGATTTGTTGAGGGAGATTGTTGATAAATGATTCTGTACCAAGTGGAGGAGGTTCTCCAACTCAATCTGCAGGAAGGCCCCATATTTCTGTTCATTAATTGTAAAGCGCTGAGCAAACTGTTGGCGCTATATAAATCCTGTATAATAATAATAATACTAAATAATAACCTGTATAAGATTAATATTACACCTTTCCATCCGCCCCAGAAGGGAAGCTTTATTGTCTTTACTAAGAGAATTAATCCAAGCCTTGCTCTCAGCATTCATCATGTTATTATCCATCATCACAGACTGATCCGCTCTCTCCATGTGATCAGAAGCTAAACTGAGCTCTTTTCCATGCTTTGACCGGGAGAAGCAGACAAAATCCCCGGACACCTCCATGGGCCATAATCGGCAGGTAGAAGGCTAGCTCCTAGTCCCCTTCCAAAGCCCCTGTCATAGATAGATAGATAGATAGATAGATAGATAGATAGATAGATAGATAGATTATACAGGAAATCGTATGTGGAAAGAGATTTTTATGCAACTATTTTGTTGTGGTATTATCAGTGTTGGTGATATAATTATTGGCTGTGCATTAGTCTCCGCTGCCTGTGCTGTAAATTATTATAGGCGAGTGTGCCTCTGATAGAAGAGATACATCTGGAAGACACAAGCCATCTCAGTAATTACAGAGAGAATAGTTAGTGTTCTCTCACATTCCCCCACAATGAATGCGGTGAAGAGAGAAGCTGTTTAATTATACATATAATGATTGGGTCGCCGGACAGTAGGTTGTTGTCGCGTTGCGCAGGCTGAATCATTTGTGAATCTGAATCAATCCTTCGCCCCAGGGCTCCACAGCCAGACAATAACTCTACAATCTCATTTTCTAAATGATGAGTTATTTTTCTTCAGTCCACACTAGTACTTCATCCCAAAATTCAAACTCTAGAATATTCTGCCCCAATGCTACGGTTTCTCATGCACCAGAAATGAGATAATAAAGTGGTTCTGTCACTAACTTTATAAACCTGCATTTCTGACATGTTAAAATGTACTCCAACAGTAACATACATTTTGAAAACACATCAGATCTCAATGGGGAAAAATATCATGCTGGATATCTATACTGATATGGAGTGACTAATGTGTTAGGAACATAAAGATGTCCCATCGTTTGATGAAAATAAAGTTATCAACCTACAGAGGACTGAATTCAAAGACACCCCAAAAATCAAAGTGAAAAAATGATGCAGCAGGCTAGTCCATTTGGCTGAAATTTCATTGCAGCAACTCTAAATGGTACTCAGTAGTTTGTATGGCCCCCACATGCTTGTATGCATGCCTGACAACTTTGGGGCATGCTAATGAGACGATGGATGGTGTCCTGGGGTATTTCCTCCCAGATCTGGACCAGGGCATTACTGAGCTCCTGGACAGTCTGAGGTGCAACCTGGCGTCGTCGGATGGACTCAGACATGATATCCCAGAGGTGTTCTATTGGATTTAGGTCAGGCGAGCGTGGGGGCCATTCAATGGTATCAATTCCTTCATCCTCCAGGAACTGCCTGCATACTTTTGCCACATAAGGCCGGGCATTATTGTGCACCAGAAGGAACCCAGGACCCACTGCACCAGCGTAGGGTCTGAAAATGGGTCCAAGGATTTCATCCCGATACCTAATGGCAGTCAGGGTGCCATTGTCTAGCCTGAAGAGGTCTCTGCGTCCCTCCGTGGACATGCTTCCCCAGACCATCACTGACCCATCACCAAAACGGTCAAGCCGAACGATGTTACAGGCAGCATAACGCTCTCTACGGCTTCTCCAGACCCTTTCACGTCTCTCACATGTGCTTGGGGTGAACCTGCTCTCATCTGTGAAAGCATAAGGCGCCACTGGCGGACCTGCCAGTTCTGGTGTTCAATGGCAAATGCCAATTGAGCTCTGTGGTGCCGGGCCGTGAGCACAGGGCCACTAGGGGACGTCGGGCTCTCAGGCCACCCTCATGAAGTCTGTTTCTGATTGTTTGGTCAAAGAAATTCACAACAGTGGCCTGCTGGAGGTCATTTTGTCAGGCGAATGCACTGCTCATCCTGTTCCTCCTTGGACAAGGAAGCAGATACTTTCCCTGTTGATGGGTTAAGGACCTTCTACTGTCCTGTCCAGCTCTCTTAAAGTAACTGTCTGTCTCCTGAAATCTCCTCCTTGCTCTTGAGACTGTGCTGGGAGACACAGCTAACCTTCTGACAATGACACATTATTGATGTGCCATCCTGGAGGAGTTGGACTGCCTGTGCAATCTTTGTAGGGTCCAGGTATTGCCTCATGCTACCAGTAGTGACACTGACCCTGGCCAAATGCAAAACTAGCGAAAAACAGTCAGAAAAGATGAGTATGGAAAAAATTGTCAGTGGCCTCCACCTGTAAAACCATTCCTGTTTTGGGGGTAGTCTCATTGTTGCTCATCTAGTGCACCTGTTGTTAATGTCATTAACATCAAAGCAGCTGAAACTGATTAACAACCCCCTCTGCTACTTAACTGACCAGATCAATATCCCAGGATTTTAATTGACTTGATGCTATACTCTGATTAAAAAGTGTTCCTTTAAATTTGTTTAGCACTGTATTTCAGAAAAGCTCCACCTGTTATCATGAAAAGCCGTCCTTGAGTTTTACTCAGTTGCTTTGCCCAGGTTGAGATGATGTCATTAGTCTGCTTCAGGCAGGAAAAAGCATTTTCTCAGTCTCCTCTACCCCAGTGATCAGACTACAATATTTTAACTTTGTACTTACTAAGTCACAAAGTGAGAAGCTGCAGCAGCAATGAAAAAAGTTGGCCTCACGTTCCACATCTTTCTTATGACAGGAGGAGAAGGCCAGGAGGAAGGGTTTGCTCTAGAGGGACACAATGACAGTGGTAACAGAGAATTGGGCTGGGACTGTAGGTTATATGCTGACATAAGTGATTTGGGTGGGGGGTGTAATGAGAGGATTTATGCTGGGTGTGGCGATTTGGGGGTCAGATGATTATATTCTAGACAGGGGGTTTGGGGGAAGGATTTTTGCTGGGAGAGAGGATTTATGCTGAGGGTGGGTGGAATTGTACAAGAAGTAGGGAATTATGCTAAAAAGGGGAGAGGATTTATGCTGGGAGGGGGAATTTGCTAGAATGATTGTGCAAGAAGGGGAAGAGGATTTGTGCTGGGAGGGATATTTAAAGAGAGGTTGTGCTAAAAGGAAGGATTGAGGGGATGATTTGTGCAAGAAGAGGGGAGAGAACTTGTGTTGCGATGATGAATTGGGGGAGGAGGATTTGTGCTGGGAGTGGATTGTGGGGGACAATTTGTGCTGGAAGGTGGTAGGGGATTTGTACAAGAAGTAGGGAATCGTGCTAAAAGGGTAGAGGATTTATGCTGGGAGAGGGAATTTGGTAGAACAACTGTGCAAAAAGGGGAAGAGGATTTGATCTGGGAGGGATATTTAAAGAGAGGTTGTATGAAAAGGAAGGATGGAGGAATTGGGGGGTGGGGGGATTTGTGCTGGGAGTGGATTGTGGGGGAGACGATTTGTTCTGGAAAGTGGTGGGGGGATTTGGGCGGAGGATTGTGGTAGATGAGGGAGAGGAATTGTGCTGAATATTGGATTTTGGGGGGGCTGTGTTAAAAGCAAGAATGGGGGGATGATTTGTGTTAGAAGGGAGAGAATTTAGGCTGAGAGATGGTAGGGGGATTTGGGGGTTCAAAGATTTGTGCTTGGGTTGAGTGTTCAGATTAGTGCTGGGTTGGGGTGTGTGGGATTTGTGGGGTGGAGGAGGATTTGTGCTAGAAAGGAGGGGAATTTGGGCTGGGAGGAGGGATTTCGGGGGGGGGGCAAAGATTTGTGCTGTTAGGAGTGAACATGCAGATTAGTGCTGGATTATTTGGAGGAGGGGAGTGGGAGTTTTTGTAAAGTGGGGACAGCTTTGCTTGTGGAGGTAATTTTGCACTCTCCTCACACCTACACTGTGTATTACACACCCCTGATTCCTACACCCCTTTTGTTTTGTACTACTGACCCCTTTTGTGTATTATATACTCCTGACCCCTGCTGTCTGCGTTCTGTTTTTATATGATGGTACTGAGGTTTATATGTGTCTGTGTGACTACTACTTGTGGCACAGCTATCAAATCGCATTGGATAGGTACAAAGGGATTGGGTTTTGTTTAACCATGTCCCTTAATCCCCTCCCACTGATAATAGTTTGACCACACGCACTGTTTGCTGCTGCAGACCACACATCATACTCTCCCTGGTGTGCCCAAATGTGCCTCAGCTTTATTACAATCCAAGCAAAACCCCGGTGCTGAAGAAGATTGTCCCTGCCTGGCTGCTGTCCTGCTCTCAGCCGGCAGTGCTAAGGTGACGGGAATGTGGCCATTGGCAGAATGTAAACCTTGTGACAGTGAGGGCAGGCAAGCAACAGCCAGGTCAGTGCATGAGCTGTACAGGAATGTAGGGAGCCCTATGCACAGCCCAGGAGAGACCCCAATCTGCAACAGGTGAATGCCCAGTGCAAAGTGATCCTTTAACTCTTGTCTGGCTGAACAGTAATCACTGCAATGTCCTACCCACATGGAAGAAAAATAAATTTTAAAAATATTCTTCCCAAATATATTGACATATATTTGAAATACTACAATTTTGGCCATATTCAATATATTTCAAAAATATAATATATATATATATATATATATATATATATATATATATATATATATATATATATATACATTGGGGCAAAAAAGTATTTAGTCAGCCACCAATTATGCAAGTTCTCCCACTTAAAAAGATGAGAGAGGCCTGTAATTAGCATCATAGGTAGACCTCAATTATGAGAGACAAAATGAGAAAAAAAATCCAGACAATCACATTGGCTGATTTGGAAATAATTTATTTGCAAATTATGGTGGAAAATAAGTATTTGGTCACCTACAAACAAGCAAGATGTCTGGCTCTCACAGACCTGTACCTTCTTCTTTAAGAGGCTCCTCTGTCCTGCACTCATTACCTGTATCAATGGCACCTGTTTGAACTTGTTATTAGTATAAAAGACACCTGTCCACAACCTCAAACAGTCACACTCCAAACTCCACTATGGTGAAGACCAAAGAGCTGTCGAAGGACACCAGAAACAAAATTGTAGACCTGCACCGGGCTGGGAAGACTGAATCTGCAATAGGCAAGCAGCTTGGTGTGAACAAATCAACTGTGGGAGCAATAATTAGAAAATGGAAGACATACAAGACCACTGATAATCTCCCTCGATCTGGGGTTCCAGGCAAGATCTCACCCCGTGGGGTCAAAATGATCACATGAACAGTGAGCAAAAATCCCAGGACCACATGGGGGGACCTAGTGAATGACCTGCAGAGAGCTGGGACGAACGTAACAAAGGCTACCATCAGTAACACGCTACGCCGCCAGGGACTCAGATCCTGCAGTGCCAGACGTGTCCCCCTGCTTAAGCCAGTACATGTCTGGGCCCGTCTGAAGTTTGCTAGAGAGCAATTGGATGATCCAGAAGATGATTGGAAGAATGTCATATGGTCAGATGAAACGAAAATAGAACTGTTTGGTAGAAACACAACTCATCGTGTTTGGAGGAGAGAGAATGCTGAGTTGCATCCAAAGAACACCATACCTACTGTGAAGCATGGGGGTGGCAACATCTTGCTTTGGGGCTGTTTCTCCGCAAAGGGATCAGGACAACTGATCCATGTACAGGACAGAATGAATGGGGCCATGTATCGTGAGATTTTGAGTGCAAACCTCCTTCCATCAGCAATGGCATTGAAGATGAAACGAGGCTGGGTCTTCCAACATGACAATGATCCCAAACATACCGCCCGGGCAACAAAGGAGTGGCTTCGTAAGAAGCATTTCAAGGTCCTGGAGTGGCCTAGCCAGTCTCCAGATCTCAACCTCATAGAAAACCTTTGGAGTGAGTTGAAAGTCCATGTTGCCCAGCGACAGCCCCAAAACATCATTGCTCTAGAGGAGATCTGCATGGAGAAATGGGCCAACATACCAGCAACAGTGTGTGCCAACCTTGTGAAGACTTACAGGAAACATTTGACCTCTGTCATTGCCAACAAAGGATATATAACAAAGTATTGAGATGAACTTTTGATATTTTCCACCATAATTTGCAAATAAATTATTTCCAAATCAGCCAATGTGATTGTCTGGATTTGTTTTCTCATTTTGTCTCTCATAGTTGAGGTCTACCTATGATGCCAATTACAGGGCTCTCTCATCTTTTTAAGTGGGAGAACTTGCACAATTGGTGGCTGACTAAATACTTTTTTGCCCCACTGTATGTAAAAATATATGTTAAAATTTGTTAAAAAAAATCTGAAGAATATATTTTAAAAAATATATATTTAAATATATGCCTTTAGAAAATATATTTAAATTTACATTTTTTTAGAATACATGTTAAAATATATTAGTGAAGGTCAATATATTGTAAATATATGTCACATATATAATTTTGTTTCTAAATATATTGGAAATATATTTCTCTTCCATATGGGTAGCTATTAGGAATCTTAAAGGGGGGCATGTGTACAGGGAGGGGAGCAATAAATAGAAGGTGGGAAGTGTGTACTGGGGAAAAGGGAGCAGTGCGTACAGGAGGTAAGTAGAACATGCAGATCGGTCACAAGCAGAGAACGGTCAGTTGCAAATGAAGGGCAGTGTAGTGAATTGTGTCTGTAGGATAAGAACAGGAACAATCTTTTTGGATACGCTGGGGCCTTAGATGCCTGGATCAAACTTATTTTGGAAGTTAAATAAACATAAATCATTCTACAAGCTGTCCACGATGGAGCTGTAACAAGTTTATGTGTATTCAGGATTAAAGATGAGTGGAGGGATTTTGGTGAAATTAATTTAGCTCAGTAAATTCCAACAAAATAAAAACTCTGAATTTTGTTAATTTGCACTGCTTAGACAAATTATGCTTAAAAAGGTCTGTTTTATGTTTTCTTTATATAGAGCATATAAGGTCATTTGGATGTCTAGCCACCCTGTCATCAGTGGTGTCTAATAAATTTAACTCTCCTGGGCAGTAATCTGCTCAGGCCAATTTGTGGTTTTCTTATTTATTTTTGTCATTACATTTTAATTAAAGTTTAGTATATAGACATAGAATATAGAACATGTGGGTTTCATCACTTCGTCTCTCCCCTATGTATAGAATTGTTGCACTTCTCTACTGCTACCACTGGCTGTCACTGGCATGACTAGAGCACCAGAGATAGGTCATCCAAATTCCCCCCTTACTATACTTAAATAAAAACCATGACACCAATTTTGGAGTAAATGGCCAACATGGCCTTTTATTAACAAACATTTTTTAACACCAACCATTCCTTATAACAGAAACATACAGAGTTGTTGTTGTTGGTCTTCGAAGGCACCCCACCAAAATGATATGAAATGCACCTGCGGACAACCATATTACACAAAGGCCTCCAGCCGCAACCAACCAGCTCGGAGACAACCATACCGTCCGCAGTGCAGCACCACCACCTTCCAGTTAAACCTTGGTTAACTGGAATGTCCCCGGGCACACCATACCACCGATGGGTCCCACACCATTATCTGTACCTCCAAGATAAGAACCGCCTCCAAGACCAACAACCGCCCAAGACCGAAACAACCCCCTGTCCCCCGAGAGGAACACAAAACTCCCTATAACAGGGGAGGGCGGGAGGGAATCTCACTCACCAACGTCCAGGTCCGAAATGATGCCTCCCCCCCCGGGACACCCCACCCTAAGGTGCGGCAGAGCCCACCCACGCTCTCTCTCCACCAACCAGCACACCCATCTATCCTTTTCCACACCCCCCTGGCACATCATTAACCCTTTCCTATTCTCCTTCCCACTCAAGGCCTAGTCATGCCTGCCCTGCGCTAATTTTCCTTTCCTTTTTTCGCTACGGGCATTACTTTCAGGGCAGTAGTTATGGGGGCAGTGACAATCTTGTGCTATTGAGCTTTTATGTTCTCTCTGGCTACCACTAGGTCAGGGATGCTCAACCTTTGGAAGAGCAAGGGCCACTTAAGTGAATTGGTATCCAGTCATGGGCCACAATGAATTATAGGGTTTTACCCCTCCCCCCCAAACTGCAAATGTTAATGAACCCTTACTGTCCTGAGTCCCCTATAAGGTTTATTTCACACTGATGCTATGCGGTTTACCCACCTACAGCTTTCCAGGAGTTAGCTACACTGAACAAGAGACTTCTATTACATCTTGCGGGTGTGGTGCACTTTCTGAAAGCTGCTAGAAAAGTCCCAAGTGAACTGCATTTAGTATCACTCCGCCTGCGACAGGAACCGGTGCTGCAGAGGAAGGATCGGCATATGCAGCTCCCCTGCTCCCTCCGCAGACACCCGCTTCCTCTGCTGCTAGTCCTGGCTCCATGCACTCTGATGCTCTGGTATTGCAAGTTGCAACCTGTTGATCGGGATCTGGGCTCGCTAACCCACCATCCCAGAGCAAGGGCATACTTTAATCTGGTTTGAGGTCATGGACAACATCAGGAGGCTATACATACTTGGGGAATGGCTCGGTGAAGTCTCTTTTCCCTGGGCTGTGGCCTGGGGAGGTGTGTGCAAGTGTTTGTGCTCTGTAGGCCTAGAACCTATTTGTGGCCCAGCACAGAATTCCTCAAACTGACCTGCCTGGTCAGGAGGACAAAGCTTACTAGGTGGTAGAGCCTGATTAATGTCCAGCTGAAGAGGGAGGATCTTGGCAATTCCTTGGCCTAAGAAAAGATGCAATCTTCAGTAAAACTTGAAAATAACTAAAGTGACTAGTGCCCTTCAAAGTCACGTAAAGCTCTCCATTGCAACCATGGATCCACCCTGGGGTAATGTCAGTCCTCTCTCTGCTCTGGAGATATATTATCCTCAACCCCAGCCAGGAGGGTTGTTACAGATTTAGTTAGGGTAGTTTAGTATTTGTGTTTCTTTTTTATGTATTTGATCATTGTTTGTAAACTGTCACTTTGAATTTTTAATTTATTTTTTCTCTGTAAGTTTTTTCTTTCTATGAAAGAAATTTAAATATTAAGGTTAATGTTGTAATGTTTTCTGGCAAAAGAACAGTCCTGGGCGAGTCGTGCTACCCCCAGAGGAGGACCTATTCAAAATTGCCTTTAAGTCACTCCAATCCGAGCAGGTGCCATTGAAATGAATGAGCTGTGACTTGTCATGTGACTTGTCATGTCCAAAGTCGGATGACACGTCACACAAGTGTGAATGGAGCCCTAAATATAAGCAGGGGGAGGGGAGGTTCCCTAATGCATTTCAGACTCACAGGTAGTTCACAGCATACCTCATATGCTCCCAGAGAGATGATTCTCCAGGTCAAGCTTCTGAGCAACATTCTGTCTCTGAGCAGCAATCACCAGCTATAGGGTCCTGGTCTCACTCAGTAGCAATCTCCAGAAGCATGGTTTAGGACAAACTTGGTACCAGTCACGAGCAGCATGGTTTCTTACAGGTACGCAGCTCATTCTCCATTTTTTCTCTTACAACCACTCACCATGTGTGTGTCTCTCATGTTCCTTTCAGCCCAGCTATCCCTCTTCCTTTTTCCTGTCCCCTTGTCAGCATTCTTTCAGATTAATCCAGACACCACCAAAATGGCTGCCTCTAGTGGTTTCCTTAAAGATGGCCTCCACACTCCATGCTCAGCTATTAATTTTCTTAGAGATGGCTTCTGCATTCATACACAAGTAACTGTTCACCTTAACTCTGTCAGTTCCACAGTAGAATAATGCAGCAACAAGAAGAGAAACAGAAAAGTTCTGCAGAAAATATAGTCCTGGTTACACACTCCCCCCACCAAAGAAACTTTGGTCCCCCAAAGTGGTGAAAGACAAAAACGAAGTATGAATTATTAAACACATTACCTAGGAAGTAAACTGACCTGATGACTTTTCCTGGCAAACACATGGTAATGGGAATTAATGTCAAGGGCAGAGAGGCCCTTTCCTCTGGTGTAGTTATAGGTAACACTGAAGCACCAGAGGACCGACTCACAGTCAGAATCATCTCTTCTGAGCTAGTGCCCTGTGGTCATATGTAAATATTCCTGGGGGTCATATTAGCATTAGGTCTAAGAACAGTGAAATTGTCTACTGCAGCAGGCTTTGAGACTCACTTGGTAGCAATTACCAGCAGTGGGGTTTCTTACAGGTCCACAGCTCGATTCCCCACTCTCTCTCTTGCGCTTGCTTACCAAGTGTGTATTTCTTGTCTCCCTTTCTTTCCGGCTCCTCCCCTTTCTTTTTTCTGTCCCCACATCACTGCTCTTTAAGCTGATCCAAACACCACCATAATGGCTGATCCCGGTGGTCTCCTTAAAGATGGTGTCTGCACTCCTGTATTACTGAATGCTCAGCTAGTGATCTTAAACTACCTAAAAAAACCTTAATTTCTGCTTCCTCATTGACTTCAATATATTTGAGTAACATGGCAATATTTATTTGAATCTCATAACTTTTGCTGAAATTTCAGGGAAGTAGAAACTCTCAAATTTGCCCATCCCTGGTATATAACATAATAATGACAGGTTCCCTTGATGCAATGTACAGGTAATAACAAAGTGCAGTGGCTTATTGGTTAGCATACCCACCTTACAGCACTGGGGTTATTGGTTCCAGTCCTGGTCAGGACACTGTCTGCATGTTGTGCGTCTGTGGGTTAACTCCCACACTCCAGAGACATGCTGGTAGAATAATTGGATCACGTATGTACAGTATGTGTTTGAGATAGGGACCTTAGATTCTAAGCCACTTGAGGGCAGTGAAGGTACAGTATGTAAAGTGCTGCATAAGTTGACAGTGCTATACAAATGTCTGTAATAAAAAAAAATCTGTATTAGGTTGCCATTCCTCTGTATTCTCATCACATGTCCTGTTATGTATATCTGCTTGTGGAAATGTAGACAAGTTTTTCAGGCTCACAAAGCGAATCATAACATCACGAGCGCAGCGAGCGGCACAGCGCCAGTCATACACTTGCACAATCGCCATCCTTCTGTAGTACAAAATGTCTCATTTTTCTGACTATGAAGGAAATCCACCCACTGGGGAGCAGGTCGTATTATAGAATAAGAGTTCTTGTAACACATCTTCACCCAATTCATCCAGACAAGTCAAGGAAGTTTGTAAATATATTTGTTCAGCTTTTTCCATTCCTCTGCTGTCCCCTGAGAGCTGTAGCAGATCCTGGTATGATTGCCGGCTCAGATTTCCTGCCTGGTGTTGTCTGATAAAGAAGTCTGCAATATCATCACAAAGGATGAGTGATATCAAATCACTGTCCCTCGTGTCACCCTAGACAGTAACAGCTCACTCTTCCACTTCTGCAGCACTTTACTGTATAATCTGCCCCTGACATGGTTATGGAAGTATCATTTCTCATGTAAACACTCATAACACCTTTTTTTTTAGTAAACTATAATTTTATTAATCTAAATTATAATAGACTTGCAGACATTACAGCTATTAAAGCAAAAAAAAAAACTTAAACACAAAACAGGGTGGGGTGAAACTATTGAGAAAAAACAAATGAGAAATATATGAAATCGGTTTATGAAACATACAAACACAATGAAATAATTAAGCTGTGGATGGTAATAGGTCCATGCTTACAAGCGATACTGCCTATAGGGGATGAAAGTTCAGTCCACAACATGTGCTGCAGAGAATTATGACTGGTTCATTTCCCTTAGTTCTAAAGATGGAGTCTGAGTTCCCAGGATACACCTGCTTCCTTTTCCTAGAATGAAGGAGTTTTTTTTATTAAGGCCAAACAGTCTCTAGTTTCTGTAAATTTATTCTGGGCACCATCTAGTGGTCAAATTTAATATTGCAGGGAGGAATGATGAATTTCCTTGCTAAAGCAGAACAATATCAAACCAATAAACATAGTAAAAAAAAAACACAGAAAAAAGAAGATAAAGTGTTAAAGGGGAAGCAGACGGCATTATTATTATTATTATTATTATTATTTATTATTATACAGTATTTATAAAGCACCCATAGTTCACTCAGAGCTGTACATTACAATGGGGGACAGAACAATAACAATACAATACAATGCAAAACATGAGGGGATTGATGGTGGCACAGGAGGAGAAAGCTGTGGGGGATGGAGTGGTAGGAAGAGTGGAGGAGGTGGGCAAGTTAGCAGGGGGTGGCGTAGGCTTCCCTGAAGAGGTGGGTTTCCAGGGTGCGCCTAAAGGAGAGGAGAGTAGGTGATAATCTGATGGGTTGGGGCAGGGAGTTCCAGAGGATGGGTCACACCCTGGAGAAGTCCTGGAGGCGGGCATGGGAGGAGGAGACCAGGGAACTAGAGAGAAGGAGGTCTTGTGAGGAGCGGAGTGTGCGTGTTGGGTGGTACTTGGATATTAGGTCGGTGATGTAGTTCGGGGCAGTATGGTGGACAGCTTTGTACGTCAGTGTCTATTACATTTTGTTAAATGATTAATAGAACAGAGTTAAAATCTATAGCAGTTACATTAATGAGTTATACTTACACTTTAACTGATTCCCACCTGGCCAATAGCAGATTGACGGCTGGGTAGGCCCTTCCTTAATCCAAGTGGATGTCATATGATGTCCTCCTGGTCACGCCAATTTAGAGAAGGTCTGCTTCCTCGAACACAGCTCATCACTGATCAGGGTAAGGAACCAATGATGTTGGCTCTTTATAATGTGATCAGCTGTGTCCAATCACAGCTGATCACATATAATCATGCCAGTTATCAGCATTTCCTTTGAAAGCACTGAGAAAAGGAAAGCCAATAACTGGCTTTCCTATGACAGGGGATGTTTACACTGATTATCAGTGCAGCTCCATCAGTGTCCATCAGTGTAGTATATCAATGCCCATCAGTGCCAATCCATGTCCATCAGTGCAGCATATCAGTGTCCATCAATGCAGCATATCAGTGTTCATCAGTGCAGCATATCAGTGCCCGTTAGTGCCGCTTTATCAGTGCAGCATCATCAGTGCCCATCAGTGCAGCTTATCAGTGCCGCCTCATTAGTGGCCATCAGTGCAGCCTCATAAAGTGCCCATTTGTGCAGCCTCATCAGTGCCCACCAATGCAGCCTCATCAGTGCCCATCAGTGCAGCCTCATCAGAGCGCATCGGTTTACTTATTTGCAAATTGTTATAACAGAACCCAAGTAAAGGGATTTTTTCAAACTTTTCAGTCATTTTTCGTTTGTTTAGCAAAAAATAAAAAACTCCAGTGGTGACTAATACCCAGAAAGAAAGCTCTATGATAAAAATTTAATTTGGTTACAGTGTTGTATGATTGTGCAATTATCGTTTAAAGTGCGACAGCACTAAAAGCTGAAAATTGGCCTGGGCAGGAAGGGAGTGAATTATTTCAGAGATAAAAATGATAAAAATTTATAATATTTATTAATCAATACTAGGCATGAGCTTTGGGTTCAGGTCAACCATGAGTTCGACTCAAACCCAAGGTGTTCACATGTAAGCAGGTGCAGTTAACTAATCTTCCACTAGGTGGTGGTGTCTAAAAACAGTGTGTGGTGACAGAGAGTAGTGTAATCAGGTGCTAGGTCCCTTTTAGCTAGAGGTTTCCTGTAGTGATGTTATTGGTGAGTCAGTGCCCATATATAACCCAGGTTGGGAGGAGCCTTAGTGCACTTGGGGCATGGTACACAGATACCCACATTTAGCAGATGTAGTCTAGTGCAGAGGCCCTGGACAGGGCTGAAGGACAGCTGTTTTCTGAAGTGAATCTATTCACCTGAAGGACCTGGAAGAGGTGTACTGAAGCTAGATGTGCAGCGGCAGTGTTCCTGTCCCTGGAATGACAATCAGAGAGTCGTGAGCTGGACACAGATAGCCTAAGGCAAACCAGAGTACTAATAGTGAGTACAAATGATCCTGGGAAGGAAAGAGGCTGTAAAAGGGAAGATGGCTGAAGGATGAAGTGATGCATGCTGCTTTTACATGTGACTGCTGTGGTTCGACCATTATATGTGATTGACAAAAGTACTGTCAAGTGACACTGAATAGTATTTTTTTTTCATTGGGGAGATTTCCCAGTACTTCCTGTTCTATAGCCAAAACAAGATGATAGAGGAAATCCCTTTACATGAGGGAATCCCTGGTTATCACCAGCTTCTCCTGAACTAGTGTCCAAAGAACTATTGGAATTTTCTTTCACTTTCAGTGATAACGGCAAACATGACAAATGGAGAGGGTGAATCTTCCTAACAGGGACACAGACAGTAATAAAAACCTGACAGGTGAACTAATCCATCTCCACTCTATCTAACACTAAAAAACAAGTTTTGTTATAGTTCAATGCATCTTGTTTACACTATGAAAATAATCATTATCATTTCTCATATTATCATACTCTCATATGAGACGGTATTTAGTTCAATTTTGTGTATTATTGATCTATATATAACCTGACAGCCGCACTACAATCCATTAATACATAAAAAGTGCTTTCTGTTCTGATGACCCAAGTTCTGTCACTTTGCTAACAAGAAAAAGCAAAAACAATAACCTATAACTAGCCGACACAAAATCAATAACTGCATCTGAAAATTCAAGTAAGCCAGGAAACCTTTCGCAGGCCATAACCCATCTGTAATTACCAGAAAATTCAATTACAACTCCACTGCTCATTAGGCTTTAGATTGGCTGAATGATGGCAAAGTTCAGGGTGCTGTACAAAGTAGGGTGCAGTCAGTATTCTAAATATTACAAAATGCATCAAGCAGTGAAGGCATTACAGGGAAATGGCAGAGGTTAAAATCAGTAAGATACAGTTATAAAATATTATATATCAAGAGTAGCACAGAATAAATATTGGAAGATGAAGGCAGAAAATCAACAGCAATGGGGTTTCAATTATAACTCCAACCTTAAGCCCTCATGCACATAGGATGTTTTTTTTTCCTACCCTGGGAGCCTATGCTCCTTAGGAGGAAAAAGCTGTGTTAATAACGTGCTTAGGTGTATTTAGGCGCATCAAGCACTTGGGTGCTCATTCATTTCATTATCCAGAATAGTAATTTATTCTGGCCTCTGGAATGAATGATGAATGCTCAAGTGCTGAATGTGCCTAAGGCTTAAGCGTGTTTACGCACATCAGGCTTTTTCTGCTGCAAAACGCTTCCTGACTGTGCTGGCTCTGCCAATTTTTTAATTATGCCTCTAAATGCCACTACCTCTAAATGTCTGTAAACGCCTATGTATGCCAGTTCACGTAGAGTTCTGAAGCAGAAAAAGGAAATCAAACCTTAAAAGAGGTGTTTTTTTTCTTCCTGTGTGTATGAGGCATTAGGAAGATGTGCACTAAAGGTTTTACCCTTAAAGGAACCCTTCCACCAACATGAATCCTATGTTTTCTTTTATGCAGCTGCCTATCAGGGTCATCTTTAATGTGGGGCAAAAGGGGCAGCTGCCCTGGACCCAGTCATTGCTGTGGGCCCAAAGTTGCTGCCCATTGAATAAATCCTAAACCTGTAAAAAATACACTCATATCATATCATTGGATTACTCACGATCACGTGAAAATTGGACATTCAGTCCAGATTGTTGTGAGTGTTGTGTGGTTTGTTTTCTATGCACATACACTGCGTTTGCGCATCATTATCAGCTTATGCATGTTCCTTTTTTCACTTATATAGTTGGCATTTATCACATGCACTATAATATCACTTTATTTGTGTATTCATTATATTTGTTTTATTGTGGATATTTACATGCGTTTATGAGTGTATTTTTTACAGGTTTAGGGTTTATTCATAGGTAGCAGCGCCACATCATTTCCTTTTTCATTATTTGATTTATCATCTGGTATATGATTGGATGTTGGCAGCTTTATTTGATATTCTTAGTATAGGCTTAGTAGCGCAGGAGGTTTACACTTTTTATTTGCTGCCCATTGAGCTCACACTGCCCACTTAAATTTTTCCAGCTGTAGCGGGTGCAGCCGATCCCCCTGCTTGCTCTCCCAGCTGGTTAATTCAAGCGGCCACACTGTGACAGGGAGAGGCACAGCTATGGGCTGCATGTGTTACAGTCTGCAAGTCGCACATCTCTCTCCATCAGGGCCGGAGCGACTACAACAGGGAGTAAGGTAGAGTGTCCATCTGTGTTCCCCCACTCGCCCTTCCCCCCCTTCTCTGGTCAGCAGCACGGAAATCAAACACAGAGCAGGCTGTATGTGGATTCTTCTCCCTCACCCTTCTCCTGTCAGCAGCAGGGGGAGATTAATAAAGCAGTGACAGGACCGGAGCAGATTGCAGAGGAGAACACTGTGAGCTGCAGGCAAACGGTGAGCAGTAAAAATGTGCAGTAACATTTAGCAACCAATGGATGAATGTTAATGATGTGCAGTATCCTCTAGCAACCAATCAGTGAGCTGTAATGATGTGCAGTGACCTCTAGCAACTAATGGGTGAGTGTTAATAATGTGCAGTAACCTCTAGCAACCAATGGGTGAGTAGTAATGATGTGCAGTAACCTTGAGCAACTAATCAGTGTGCGGTAATATTGTGCAGTAACCTCTAGCAACCAATCAGTGAGTGATAAGGATGTGCAGTAACCTCTAGCAACCAATTAGTGAGCCTGGACTAATCAGTGAGTGTGAACCTGTTCTTTCTGTTTATATAGGTAAAGTTTTTTAGATAAAGTTGGCAATAGATGGTTTGAAATTTGGCCGGTTCAGCAGGAACCATCCGAGATTTGAACCATGTATGGGCATGCTGAATGTATTCAAGTTGATTGATCGATCGATCAACTTGAGTACAACCAGCCTGCTGGATTTTATATGCAATTATTGCTAGTGGCTGTTACAGCTGCTAGCAATAATCACTGTGTTCACAATGTCACAGTGAACACAATAGTTCCGAGGCAGGGAATTCCCTGTCAACACTGACTGTGTTCATGGGGGGAATCGAGCAATTGTCTTTCCTGCAACCAGTCATCAGGCCGAGATTTACTGGAAGATCACAATCTACGTGCTGCTGCCCCTGTTCTAGAAGCTAAAAAAAGCTGCAGTGGTTTATGGGAAATCTTGCTCTTAACAAACATGAGACACTTTCTGTTCCTTATTGATAAGGGTGCAATTGCAGTGAACACCCAATAGATGGCTCCCTACTCAACACGATGATATACAGAACACTCCCTGCCAGGTATAAATATATACCACTACTATATATAATTGAATTACTGTAACATTTAACTAGGTAACCCTTTATTCTGGAAAATTCAATCACAAACTCCCCCTATATAAGTATGGGATTTATTAGGCAAATGTTAAAAACAACATTACAAAATTGTAAATAGTCTTTATTACATAATATCTAAAAAGTATAAAAAATGATATGTTCCATCTTCCAGACAGTGTTGTTACTGAAATAGTATACAACAATGTGTCATATAAGAAGAGACTCTATACTGAGTACCCGACAAGTTTCGGAGACACAAGCTCCTTCTTCAGGAGTGACTCTGCATACAATACGATTAGATCTTTAGCAAGACTAAAAGTGTAGGTTTTTATTAAAAATATTTCTTTACATATGAACAATACAGCTAAAGTTTAATGGTACTCACAGCTCAATCAAGATAAGGAATTGTTGAAAGTAGTACGATCAAATAACACTACATTAGAATACCCCTACTCAAAATAAAGGTGTAGGCAGGGGTCCCCCCATCAACACAGCTAAGCATTGAGACCGCCTAGAAATCAGCAAAGAGGAGAGAAACAGAGGGTATAGCTTGTCTATGTCTATTATATAAAAAAAAAATTATTGAGCTAGTAGAAGTAGCTTATAGAGAGGATATTATAACCAAAACTGCCTGGGACTTCGTTTGGACCTCTTTTCCAAAAATTCCCACTTTCTATGCATTACCCAAAATCCACAAAACTGTAAATAATCCCTCCGGGAGACCAATTATTTCAGGGAATGGTGCCCTAGCTGAAAATCTGAGCCATCTTGTGGATGAATACCTTAGTCCCCATGTTTTGAGCCTCCCCTCTTTCATTAAATATACTATAAACCTTCTACAGAATATTGACAACCTCCACACCAGAAGAGGCTATACTTGTGACCATCGATGTGGAGGCACTATATAGCTCGATTCCCCATGATAGAAGTTTGGCGGCAATTAGACACGTGTTAAGCCAACGAGCACAACAGGAATGGTCATTTAATGATTTCATCATTGTGGCCCTGAATTACATCCTCTATTATAAC
Source organism: Staurois parvus (assembly GCF_062004578.1). Taxonomy (NCBI): domain Eukaryota; kingdom Metazoa; phylum Chordata; class Amphibia; order Anura; family Ranidae; genus Staurois; species Staurois parvus. The sequence goes on from NW_028318265.1 coordinate 982,154, forward strand.
ATCTTTACATTCAATGGATCCCACTACCTCCAGGTGCAGGGGGTGGCGATGGGGATATGTTGTGCCCCATCGTACGCCAACCTGTACCTGGGGGAGTGGGAGCAGATGTTCATGGCCGATGAGGCTTTGGCGATGTATACTGACAACATTTGTATGTGGTACATCAATGACATCCTAGTTGTTTGGGATGGTCCTGTTGAGCTACTCACCAAATGTCTTGAAAGAATGAACAAAAATGATTTCAATTTAACCATTACTATGACTTATGACACACACAAGGTGATATTTCTTGATGTTGTTATTGAGAAATTGGAGAATGGTGTTTTAGCCAGCCGTTTGTTTCGCAAACCCCCGGCTGGCAACACCATCCTCCATGACTCTAGCTTCCATCCCATACCTTTTGTCACGTCCATTCCGTATAGCCAGTACCCGCGAGTAAGGAAAAATTGTTCAGATGAGGCCTCCTTTAAAATAGAAGCTGCAGCCCTAAGTACTAGACTCCTGGAAAGGGGATACACAAAATCATGTTTAAAGAGAGCCTATAAATGAGCTTTGACTCATAGTAAACTCAACCTGCTGTACAAGAAAAGGGAAAAAGAACTGGATAAGTTTGTTAGGATTATCCTTAAGTTCTCCAAACAACACAAAAATAGTTTCAATATAATGCAGAAATACTGGCACTTACTTTCCATGGATTCCTCTGTTGGTGAACATATATCTCCAACTCCTCTAATAACATTTAGAACAGCAACTTCTATCAGGGATCGAGTTACCAGAAGTGAGTTCGGGGGGGGGGGGGGGGGGCTCGAAGAGACCCTTGTAAATACAAGGGGATAGATATATGTGGTTCTTGCCAATATTGCGCTTATATGTACACAGATCCACAGATTAGATTGCCTAATGGGAGACAATATAAACCCCAACATTACGCCAACTATAAAACAATAGGGGTAGTTTATATGCTCTGATGTGATTGTGGTTCCTTTTATGTTGGCAAGACAAAGGCGGAGTTTTGGAAGAGGGTTTACAGGCACATTCATAGCATGAGAACATGCAATCCAGAATTACCATTAGGATGACATGTTAGTAGCCAGCATGTTGGAAAATTTCCAACAAATTGAATTCATCATTTTGGATCTAATACATCCCAGACCCCGGGGTGGTGATTGGAACAAATTACTTCGACAGCGAGAATTAAAATTAAAATTTATTTACTTAATGCCACTACTACACCAGGCCTAAATGAGGCTGTGAATTTCAGGCATTTTTTGGAGGGTTTTGTGTCTGGAGGGATGGAAAGAATGACCACATTTGTGAGTCTAGGACATTTCCCTCTTTTCCTCCTCCGGAACTTCGCCTTCGTCTTGCCCACCACCGCATGTGTTTTTTGCTTTTTCTGCCCTTTGCTGTTTGTGTGCAGGAGAAGCTATTTATATGCCATCTCTATATATATATATCGATATTAATATCCTGATTATGTTTTTCATCTGTTCTTGGTCCCTTTTTTCCTATACTTTCTTGTGTATGGTAACTTGTATACTTTACATACAGTATGATGATAATGGAACCATGATTCATTTTTGCTCGTTTACGTTATAATATTCTGTAAATGTCAATATGTATTGTTAATATTGTGACCAGCATAATTTTAATTTGCCATTATGGGCCTCTCTTCTCTCAGGTCTCTGTTGGTGGCGCCCAGCACACACGGGCCGCTGCTGGTGTAGTTACGCGGGCGGCGGCTCTTTCTGGTCCAGTAGGGAGGGGTTGAGACATGCCAGACATGTGGTTTGTTGCCTCTGATGCGCCTGCAGTCTGTCTCCCCTTGTTCCGGATGTGTGCATGCCAGTGGACGCCCAGCGCATGATGTGGTGACTGCATGCAATCTGTTCAGGGGATCGCCATTTTGTTTACCAGCTCTTGGATAAAAACAATTACTTGTCCAATTTGGAGCAGTTGTTGCGTTACAGGTGTAATGCATTGGCAATTTATATCCTGTCCTATAAAATTGAGCCACCCACTTGACTCACTTCCCTGACCAACGAACACCATCTGCTTTGTTTTACTGGGGAATCCATATTGCATAGGTAAGCAGGAACACTAGACATGGCAAAAAAGTATTTTTCTCCTTCCCCTTTTTTGGGGGGATACTTGGACCTTTTGGGGTATAATATAACATTTTTTTTATTGTGATGGGTTTTAAGACTATGCCCAATATTGGGAATTCTAATTAACGGATAAATGATTGATAGTAATATCTGAATTACATATTACCGCCTTTTTGGGTCCATGAATATCTCTATATGGCCAATTGCTACATTTATTATTTTATTGTGTTGACCTGTTTATAGATTTTTTGTTGGCCATACGGTGAGGAAGACTTACCCAATTGAGGACTATAAAATTTTTCATCTTGTCCCCTCTATTTGGATGGTCCGCATTTTTTGTCAATCAGGTAAGTTTAATATACGAGTTTGTGTTTTTTTGTTTTTTTTTAAATATACTGTATATAATAGACATAGACAAGCCATACCCTCTGTTTCTCTCCCCTTTGCTGGTTTCTAGGCAGTCCCAATGTTTACCTGTGGTGATTTCTGGGGGGACGTGGAGTCCCCTTCCTACTCCTTTACTTCAGGAAGGGTATTCCAATGTGGTCATACTGCTTTCAACAATTCCTTATCTTGATTGAGCTGTGAGTACCATTAAAATTTAGCTATATTGTTCATATGTGAAGAAATATTTTTGTATAAAACCCTACACTTCCAATCTTGCTACAGATCTGATCGTATTGTATGTAGAGTCACTCCTGAAGAAGGAGCTGTGTCTCCAAAACGCGTTGTGTAGTCAACATAGAGTTTCTGCTTATATGGCACATTGTTGTATACTATTTCTGCAACAATACTGTATGGAGGATGGAACATATCATGTTTTATACTTTTTAGATATTATGTAATAAAGACTATTTACAATTTTTAATGTTGTTTTTCACATTTGCCTAAAAAATACCATACTTATATAGGGGGAGTATGCAATTGAATTTTGTAATAGGGATGTTGGCAAACATATAGGAAACCTTCCACAATTTTTGCTTTATTCTGAAAAAGGACTACTAAATCTACTTTAGCATACCCTGCTGACTGTAGTGCACCTTCGGTAAAATGACAGCCTTGATGTGCTACCTCCTCATTGTAGTGTCTGACTAAGAGGGTGGCTACGTGATGGTTGGCTGGAATTACAAGAGGGTGTTTCTCATATCTGCATTACACAAATGCTCTGATTAGTCCATCTTTATCAATGATTGGATTCAAACATTAGATTGATCTTTGATCAGTGATTATTTTTCTTCCTTCACTAGACTTTATCTCTTCTAAAAACATCTTGCTGGACGCATTTGATAATAACCGTTTCTGCTTGCAAGAAATCTGATGGACGGCATAACTTTTCAACAATGCCAACCTTTTCATATATCTTTTTGAGTGCTCCTGGAGGGGATTTATTGATGTGAATAAGTGTTGCTATACCTCTCATCAGAGACTTCCAGCTTGAGAATCTGAGAAATCTGTGTGAGCCTAACCAGATTTCGTGCACTTTAGTTGCCAACCTCTCACTTCAGGTCTGATCTCACTGTCAGAATTTGGTTGAATGAGATCAAATACCTCAGCTTCAGGTGGCTCGCTTGTATCTGCATGATACAAATTATCTGGGCCTGAGATCCAGTTGTTGTGCTTCAGATGAGCTGCTTGAACTAGTGTGGTACCGTGAACTTCTGGGTTCTGACTAGTGGTAGCATAATGCCATTAACCTGGCTCAATGGATTTTCTAAAGCGAATTACCCTATTTGAGATGTACACATAAAATCTTCTGGAGGTATTGTGAATGTAGCCTAACACAACGTTGCTGTCAGTGTAATATTTAACTGCATCGGGCTCAAAGTCCATTTCTGCAAGAATCAGTTCTGCTAGCTCAACTGACAAAACGGCTGCACATAACTCTCAATGTGGCACTGTGTGGGATGGTCTTGGATAGAGATGAGCGAATCGAAGTAGGTGAAGTGGAATTCGCTTCGAATATTAGGAAAATTTCGATTCGCGTCGAATCCGAAAATAAGCAGACTTCGGATGCGCGAATCGAAATTTTTCCTAAAATGGCGGCGACATGTGCGGCGACGGAGCGGGGATGTCTGGGAAGGCGCGCAGACAAGGCGCGCTGACCCATAATGCATTCATTCATGACATGTGATCGCATTAGCCAATCAGCAGCCAGCCAGCCAGCACTGTGTAATGGTCGAGCTATAAATGGCGGCCATTTTAGAATTCTCCATTTGCCTCCAGTCATTCAACAGAGGCAGACCTGGCTGTATGCAGGGAGAGAGTTAGGGACAGAGAAACGTTACTTAGGGACACAGAAACGTTAGTTAGGGCCACAGAATCGTTACTTAGGGCCATAGAAACGTTACATAGGGCCACAGAAACGTTACTTAGGGCCACAGAATCGTTAGTTAGGGCCACAGAAACGTTACTTAGGGACACAGAATTGTTACTCAGGGACAGACAGAATTGTTACTGAGGGATACAGAATTGTTACTGAGGGCCACAGAATCGTTACTTAGGGCCACAGAAACGTTACTTAGGGCCACAGAATTGTTACTTAGAGACAGACACAGAATTGTTACTGAGGGACACAGATTTGTTACTGAGGGCCACAGAATCGTTACTTAGGGCCACAGAATTGTTACTTAGGGACAGACACAGAATTGTTAGTGAGGGACACAGATTTGTTACTGAGGGCCACAGAATCGTTACTTAGGGCCACAGAAACGTTACTTAGGGCCACAGAATTGTTACTTAGGGACAGACACAGAATTGTTATTGAGGGACACAGAATTGTTACTGAGGGCCACAGAAACGTTACTTAGGGCCACAGAAACGTTACTTAGGGCCACAGAATCGTTACTTAGGGCCACAGAAACGTTACTTAGGGCCACAGAAACGTTACTTAGGGACACAGAATTGTTACTCAGGGACAGACAGAATTTTTACTGAGGGATACAGAATTGTTACTGAGGGCCACAGAATCGTTACTTAGGGCCACAGAAACGTTACTTAGGGCCACAGAATTGTTACTTAGGGACAGACACAGAATTGTTACTGAGGGACACAGATTTGTTACTGAGGGCCACAGAATCGTTACTTAGGGCCACAGAAACGTTACTTAGGGCCACAGAATTGTTACTTAGGGACAGACACAGAATTGTTATTGAGGGACACAGAATTGTTACTGAGGGCCACAGAAACGTTACTTAGGGCCACAGAAACGTTACATAGGGCCACAGAATCGTTACTTAGGGCCACAGAAATGTTACTTAGGGCCACAGAAACGTTACTTAGGGACACAGAATTGTTACTCAGGGACAGACAGAATTGTTACTGAGGGATACAGAATTGTTACTGAGGGCCACAGAATCGTTACTTAGGGCCACAGAAACGTTACTTAGGGCCACAGAATTGTTACTTAGGGACAGACAGAATTGTTACTGAGGGACACAGATTTGTTACTGAGGGCCACAGAATCGTTACTTAGGGCCACAGAATTGTTACTTAGGGACAGACACAGAATTGTTACTGAGGGACACAGATTTGTTACTGAGGGCCACAGAATCGTTACTTAGGGCCACGGAAACGTTACTTAGGGCCACAGAATTGTTACTTAGGGACAGACACAGAATTGTTATTGAGGGACACAGAATTGTTACTGAGGGCCACAGAACCGTTACTTAGGGCCACAGAATTGTTACTTAGGGACAGACACAGAATTGTTACTGAGGGACACAGAATCATTACTGAGGGCCACAGAATCGTTACTTAGGGCCACAGAAACGTTACTTAGGGCCACAGAAACGTTACTTAGGGCCACAGAATTGATACTTAGGGACAGACACAGAATTGTTATTGAGGGACACAGAATTGTTACTGAGGGCCACAGAACCGTTACTTAGGGCCACAGAAACGTTACTTAGGGCCACAGAATCGTTAGTTAGGGCCACAGAAATGTTACTTAGGGACACAGAATTGTTACTGAGGGACAGACACAGAATTGTTACTGAGGGATACAGAATTGTTACTGAGGGACACAGAATCGTTACTTAGGGCCACAGAAACGTTACTTAGGGCCACAGAAACGTTACTTAGGGCCACAGAATTGTTACTTAGGGACAGACACAGAATTGTTATTGAGGGACACAGAATTGTTACTGAGGGCCACAGAACCGTTACTTAGGGCCACAGAAACATTACTTAGGGCCACAGAATTGTTACTTAGGGACAGACACAGAATTGTTACTGAGGGACACAGATTTGTTACTGAGGGCCACAGAAACGTTACTTAGGGCCACAGAAACGTTACTTAGGGACACAGAATCGTTACTTAGGGCCACAGAAACGTTACTTAGGGCCACAGAAACGTTACTTAGGGCCACAGAATTGTTACTTAGGGACAGACACAGAATTGTTACTGAGGGACACAGATTTGTTACTGAGGGCCACAGAAACGTTACTTAGGGCCACAGAAACGTTACTTAGGGCCACAGAATCGTTACTTAGGGCCACAGAAACGTTACTTAGGGCCACAGAAACGTTACTTAGGGCCACAGAATTGTTACTCAGGGACAGACACAGAATTGTTACTGAGGGATACAGAATTGTTACTGAGGGACACAGAACCGTTACTTAGGGCCACAGAAACGTTACTTAGGGCCACAGAATTGTTACTTAGGGACAGACACAGAATTGTTACTGAGGGACACAGATTTGTTACTGAGGGCCACAAAAACGTTACTTAGGGCCACAGAAACGTTACTTAGGGCCACAGAATCGTTACTTAGGGCCACAGAAACGTTACTTAGGGCCACAGAAACTTTACTTAGGGCCACAGAATTGTTACTTAGGGACACAGAATTGTTACTCAGGGACAGACACAGAATTGTTACTGAGGGATACAGAATTGTTACTGAGGGCCACAGAAACGTTACTTAGGGCCACAGAAACGTTACTTAGGGCCACAGAAACGTTACTTAGGGCCATAGAATTGTTACTTAGGGACAGACACAGAATTGTTACTGAGGGACACAGAATTGTTACTGAGGGCCACAGAACCGTTACTTAGGGCCACAGAAACGTTACTTAGGGACACAGAATTGTTACTCAGGGACAGACACAGAATTGTTACTGAGGGACACAGAATTGTTACTGAGGGCCACAGAACTGTTACTGAGGGCCACAGAACTGTTACTTAGGGCCACAGAAACATTACTTAGGGCCACAGAAACGTTACTTAGGGCTACAGAAACGTTACTTAGGGCCACAGAATCGTTACTTAGGGCCACAGAATCGTTACTTAGGGCCACAGAAACGTTACTTAGGGACACAGAAACGTTACTTAGGGACACAGAATTGTTACTCAGGGACAGACACAGAATTGTTACTGAGGGACACAGATTTGTTACTGAGGGCCACAGAACCGTTACTTAGGGCCACAGAAACGTTACTTAGGGACACAGAATTGTTACTCAGGGACAGACACAGAATTGTTACTCAGGGACACAGAATTGTTACTGAGGGACACAGAATTGTTACTGAGGGACACAGAATTGTTACTCAGGGACACAGAATTGTTACTCAGGGACAGACACAGAATTGTTACTCAGGGACAGACACAGAATTGTTACTGAGGGACACAGAATTGTTACTGAGGGCCACAGAACTGTTACTTAGGGCCAGAGAAACGTTACTCAGGGACACAGAATTGTTACTCAGGGACAGACACAGAATTGTTACTCAGGGACAGACACAGAATTGTTACTGAGGGACACAGAATTGTTACTGAGGGACACAGAATTGTTACTGAGGGCCACAGAACTGTTACTTAGGGCCACAGAAACGTTACTCAGGGACACAGAATTGTTACTCAGGGACAGACACAGAATTGTTACTCAGGGACACAGAATCGTTTAATTAAAGAGTATGTCAGACAACATGCAGAGGAGTGGCAGAGGAGGCAATGTTTTAGGAGCGAGCAGATGTGGCAGCAGAGGAAGGGGTCGAGGCAGCACTATTCGCAGCCAGAGGCCAGTGCTCCCGGTGTCATCCAGCGGTCGTGTCTCCACCGACAACCCTGCCATCATCGATTGGTTGGCTCGGTCGTCTTCCTCTTCCCAGGTCACCTCTGACACCTACAGCCAACGGTCGGTGGGTACGTCAGACACAACCGTTAGTTGGCATGGCCCGGGAGCGTGGCTCGGTAGCCGGTCTAGAGACAGGTCTGTCTCCTGACCCACACGCAGCCGAGGGGGCTAGTAGTGAGGCGGAGACCCTAATTGATGATGATGAGGCTGATCGCACTTGGCAGCCTCGTCGTCATCAGGCTATTGCTTCCGCATCATCAGGAGAAGAGGGTGGCAGCTTGGCAGCGAGCAAAACAGTCGGTGGGTTGCCCAGGAGGCAGCAGGGTCGCAGCAGTGTCAGTGGAGGCAAACGACCACGAAGTACAGCACCAGCTCCACTGCAGCCTACCACCACGGCCAGTAGTGGTGCCGGTGTGCACGGAGGAAGCAGCAGTCAGCCAGTGAGGAGTATCGGGGGCAAAGTTTGCTACTCGGCAGTGTGGCAATTTTTTGTCAAGTCGCCCGAGGAAGTAAACGTAGCCGTATGTCGACTATGTGGCCAGAAAGTCAAGCGTGGCCAGGGGGCCCATGTTGGGACTACAGCGTTGCGGCAGCATATGCAGCGTCGCCATTTGGTGGCCTGGGAAAACCGTGATAAAGATACGGCGGTTCTGCCCGCCCCAGCCCCCGCTCCATCACCCGCTCCGTTACTTGCTCCGTCACCCGACGTCAATCGCCCTCTATCAGCCAGTCAAGGCTCCAACACCTCTGCTGAGGGGAGTTGTCGCTCGTTGCCATCTTCCGCTCGTTCAGATGCTCCTTCTCCTGCTACTCCTCTTCACGGATTCCGTCAGCAGTCTTTCTTGGAATCCGTTTCCAAGAGACAACAGTTTGCGAGCACGCACCCGACGGTGCAAAAGCTGAACGTCCTCCTGTCCAAGTTGCTGGTGCTGCAGTCCCTCCCTTTCCAAGTGGTGGACTCAGCACCTTTCCGAGAAATGATGGCTTGTGCCGCGCTGCGGTGGAGAGTGCCAAGCCGTCATTTCTTTGCCAAAAAGGCAGTGCCAGCCCTGCATTCACATGTAGAAGAGATGGTGGGCCAGTCTTTGAGCATGTCGGTCTCTGCCAAAGTGCACGGCAGCGCCGACGTGTGAATCTGTAACTACGGTCAGGGACAGTACATGTCATTTACAGCCCACTGGGTGAACGTGGTGCCGTCACAGCCGCACCAGCAACTTGGACAGGTCACGCCGCTTTTGCCTCCACGTTTGCACGTCCTTGGTCCACAAAAGATGTCCGCCTCTACCACCTCTTCTTCCTTCGTGTCCTCAGCCGCCACCCCCGTGCCAAGTCCCATTACCCGACCGGCATATCACATGTGCAGGGCGCAACGGTGTCACGCTGTGCTGCACCTGGTATGCCTTGGCGAACGTAGTCACACAGGGGAGGAACTTCTCAGTGTAATGAACAGAGAAATCGACAGATGGCTGTCTCCGCGCAAACTCAAAATCGGAACCATGTTGACCGACAACGGAAAGAACATGGTGTCTGCTCTGCGTCAAGGAAGGTTGTGCCATGCGCCATGCATGGCTCATGTGTTCAATCTGGTTGTCAAGTGGTTCCTAAAATCCACCATCCCACTGCAAGACATCCTTAAAATGTCACGTAAACTTTGCATGCATTTCAGCCATTCCTACACCGCAAAGCACACCCTCCTTGAGCTGCAGCGGCAGAACGGAATTCCACAGCATCGCCTGATCTGCGACGTTGCAACAAGGTGGAATTCAACCCTACACATGTTAGACCGCCTTTACGAACAGCGAAAGGCCATCACCGATTTCCTGATGTTACAAGCGGATAAAGGTACTCCCCTGTGTAACTTCGATGTCAGCCATTGGCAGCTCATGCGTGACACCTGCCGCTTGCTCAGGCCCTTTGAGGAGGCCACGCTATTCGTGAGTCGGCAGGACTATGGGATGAACGACGTCATTCCTCTGTTGCACGTCCTGGAACAAATGCTGTTAACAATGGCTGGTCAGGGTGCGGTAGACGTGGCGCACAGATCTCAACGCCACATGACCCCTGTGGGGGCAGGACAGGAAGAAGAGGAGGAGGTAGAGGAGGACATTTGTGCTCAGGAATTATTGAGTGAAATGGGTGGTTTTTCCACTCAGCGGACAGGAGTGGAGGAGCAGGAGCATCTGGTAGAGGAGGAGGAGGAGGAGACAGAGGACCCAGACGCACCGTGGCAGTATGCTGTGGAGATGGAGGCAGGGAGTCCCTCGCATTCCTTGGCACAAATGGCCCATAGCATGCTCGGTTGCTTGCGTAGCGACAGCCGAATAATAACCATCAGACAGAGGGATGACTTTTGGCTGTCCACCTTGTTGGACCCTCGCTACCGTTCAAAAATGGTGGCCTTTTTCACACCTGCTGAGAGGGAGGCCAAAATAACGTACTATAAAAACCACCTATGTAGTCAGTTGGTCTCTGCCTTTGTGCGCCAACGTCCATCCTCAGACACTGTGGGCCCTGTGCGCTCGCGTTCCACTGCCATGGCAGCAGGGGAGGGGTGGGGTGGTAGGAGCAGTGGTAGCTCCACCAGCAGCGGCTGCCTCAGTCTGCAGTCGATGATGAGTAGCTTTCTTCACCAGCGCAGTGAGGAAACTACTAACCAGCCGCAGCAGCAGCAGCATCAGGTGGACCTGGAGCAGGACCTCAAACAACAGGCTTGGGCCTACTTGGACAGCACCCTGCCAACCGAGGTAGACAATCCCCTTGACTACTGGGCAACGAAACTTGACCTTTGGCCCCAACTAGCTGAATTTGCCCTTGAAAGGCTGTCATGCCCGGCCAGTAGCGTGGCATCGGAGCGCGTGTTTAGTGCGGCAGGAGGTATTGTAACTCCGCGGAGGACACGACTGTCCACCCAAAGTGTGGAGAGACTCACGTTTGTGAAAATGAATCAGGCGTGGATTAGTCTGGATTTCAAACCACCAGTTCCTGACACAACTGACTAAATCCGCCATGAATCATGCCCCAAACATGTGCCACTTTCAGGTCTACTCACACTGCTGGTGTGTTCAATTTTTTGTCATAGGGTGCTGGCAGATTACGGGCCTCCCATAGCTGCTGCCAGGCCCCTAATCTGCCATGGGCCCCTGTACCGCCTCCTCATGCTGCTGCCAGGTCCACAGTGTCTCATGCCATGTGCCACTTTCAGGTCTACTCACACTGCTGGTGTGTTCAATTTTTTGACATAGGGTGCTGGCAGATTACGGGCCTCCCATAGCTGCTGCCAGGCCCCTAATCTGCCATGGGCCCCTATACCACCTCCTCATGCTGCTGCCAAGTCCAGAGTCTCTCATGGGTCCCTGTACGGCCTCCCATTGCTGCTGTCTCCATCGCCACACTCTGCCATGTGCCACTTTCAGGTCTCCTCACACACTGCTGGTGTGTTCAATTTTTTGACATAGGGTGCTGGCAGATTACGGGCCTCCCATAGCTGCTGCCAGGCCCCTAATCTGCCATGGGCCCCTATACCGCCTCCTCATGCTGCTGCCAAGTCCAGAGTCTGTCATGGGTCCCTGTACGGCCTCCCATTGCTGCTGTCTCCATTGCCACACTCTGCCATGTGCCACTTTCAGGTCTCCTCACACACTGCTGGTGTGTTCAATTTTTTTACATAGGGTGCTGGCAGATTACGGGCCTCCCATAGCTGCTGCCAGGCCCCTAATCTGCCATGGGCCCCTATACCGCCTCCTCATGCTGCTGCCAAGTCCATAGTCTCTCATGGGTCCCTGTACGGCCTCCCATTGCTGCTGTCTCCATCGCCACACTCTGCCATGTGCCACTTTCAGGTCTCCTCACACACTGCTGGTGTGTTCAATTTTTTGACATAGGGTGCTGGCAGATTACGGGCCTCCCATAGCTGCTGCCAGGCCCCTAATCTGCCATGGGCCCCTGTACCGCCTCCTCATGCTGCTGCCAGGTCCACAGTGTCTCATGCCATGTGCCACTTTCAGGTCTCCTCACACTGCTGGTGTGTTCAATTTTTTGACATAGGGTGCTGGCAGATTACGGGCCTCCCATAGCTGCTGCCAGGCCCCTAATCTGCCATGGGCCCCTGTACCGCCTCCTCATGCTGCTGCCAAGTCCAGAGTCTGTCATGGGTCCCTGTACGGCCTCCCATTGCTGCTGTTTCCATCGCCACACTCTGCCATGTGCCACTTTCAGGTCTCCTCACACACTGCTGGTGTGTTCAATTTTTTTACATAGGGTGCTGGCAGATTACGGGCCTCCCATAGCTGCTGCCAGGCCCCTAATCTGCCATGGGCCCCTATACCGCCTCCTCATGCTGCTGCCAAGTCCAGAGTCTCTCATGGGTCCCTGTACGGCCTCCCATTGCTGCTGTCTCCATCGCCACACTCTGCCATGTGCCACTTTCAGGTCTCCTCACACACTGCTGGTGTGTTCAATTTTTTGACATAGGGTGCTGGCAGATTACGGGCCTCCCATAGCTGCTGCCAGGCCCCTAATCTGCCATGGGCCCCTGTACCGCCTCCTCATGCTGCTGCCAGGTCCACAGTGTCTCATGCCATGTGCCACTTTCAGGTCTCCTCACACTGCTGGTGTGTTCAATTTTTTGACATAGGGTGCTGGCAGATTACGGGCCTCCCATAGCTGCTGCCAGGCCCCTAATCTGCCATGGGCCCCTATACCGCCTCCTCATGCTGCTGCCAAGTCCAGAGTCTCTCATGGGTCCCTGTACGGCCTCCCATTGCTGCTGTCTCCATCGCCACACTCTGCCATGTGCCACTTTCAGGTCTCCTCACACACTGCTGGTGTGTTCCATTTTTTGTCATAGGGTGCTGGCAGATTACGGGCCTCCCATTGCTGCTGCCAGGCCCGTAATCTGCCATGGGCCCCTGTACCGCCTCTTCATGCTGATGCCAGGTCCAGAGTGTGTCATGGGTCCCTGTACGGCCTCCCATTGCTGCTGTCTCCATCGCCACACTCTGCCATGTGCCACTTTCAGATCTCCTCACACTGCTGGTGTGTTACATTTTTTGTCATAGGGTGCTGGCAGATTACGGGCCTCCCATTGCTGCTGCCAGGCCCGTAATCTGCCATGGGCCCCCGTACCGACTCCTCATGCTGTGACGTTGCAACAAGGTGGAATTCAACCCTACATATGTTAGACCGCCTTTACGAACAGCAAAAGGCCATCACAGATTTCCTGATGTTAAAAGCGGATAAAGGTACTCCCTGTGTAACTTAGATGTCAGCCATTGGCAGCTCATGCGTGACACCTGCGCTTGCTCAGGCCCTTTGAGGAGGCCACGCTGTTCGTGAGTCGGCAGGACTATGGGATGAACGACGTCATTCCTCTGTTGCACGTCCTGGAACAAATGCTGTTAACAATGGCTGGTCAGGGTGCGGTAGACGTGGCGCACAGATCTCAACGCCACATGACCCCTGTGGGGGCAGGACAGGAAGAAGAGGAGGAGGTAGAGGAGGACATTGGTGCTCAGGAATTATTGAGTGAAATGGGTGGTTTTTCCACTCAGCGGACAGGAGTGGAGGAGCAGGAGCATCTGGTAGAGGAGGAGGAGGAGACAGAGGACCCAGACGCACCGTGGCAGTATGCTGTGGAGATGGAGGCAGGGAGTCCCTCGCATTCCTTGGCACAAATGGCCCATAGCATGCTCGCTTGCTTGCGTACCGACAGCCGAATAATAACCATCAGACAGAGGGATGACTTTTGGCTGTCCACCTTGTTGGACCCTCGCTACCGTTCAAAAATGGTGGCCTTTTTCACACCTGCTGAGAGGGAGGCCAAAATAACGTACTATAAAAACCACCTATGTAGTCAGCTGGTCTCTGCCTGTCTGCGCCAACGTCCATCCTCAGACACTGTGGGCCCTGTGCGCTCGCGTTCCGCTGCCATGGCAGCAGGAGAGGGGTGGGGTGGTAGGAGCAGTGGCAGCTCCACCAGCAGCAGCTGCCTCAGTCTGCAGTCGATGATGAGTAGCTTTCTTCACCAGCGCAGTGAGGAAACTACTAACCAGCCGCAGCAGCAGCAGCAGCAGCATCAGGTGGACCTGGAGCAGGACCTCAAACAACAGGCTTAGGCCTACTTGGACAGCACCCTGCCAACCGAGGTAGACAATCCCCTTGACTACTGGGCAACGAAACTTGACCTTTGGCCCCAACTAGCTGAATTTGCCCTTGAAAGGCTGTCATGCCCGGCCAGTAGCGTGGCATCGGAGCGCGTGTTTAGTGCGGCAGGAGGTATTGCAACTCCGCGGAGGACACGACTGTCCACCCAAAGTGTGGAGAGACTCACGTTTGTGAAAATGAATCAGGCGTGGATTAGTCTGGATTTCAAACCACCAGTTCCTGACACAACTGACTAAATCCGCCATGAATCATGCCCCAAACATGTGCCACTTTCAGGTCTCCTCACACTGCTGGTGTGTTCCATTTTTTGTCATAGGGTGCTGGCAGATTACGGGCCTCCCATAGCTGCTGCCAGGCCCCTAATCTGCCATGGGCCCCTATACCGCCTCCTCATGCTGCTGCCAAGTCCAGAGTCTCTCATGGGTCCCTGTACGGCCTCCCATTGCTGCTGTCTCCATCGCCACACTCTGCCATGTGCCACTTTCAGGTCTCCTCACACTGCTGGTGTGTTCCATTTTTTGTCATAGGGTGCTGGCAGATTACGGGCCTCCCATAGCTGCTGCCAGGCCCCTAATCTGCCATGGGCCCCTATACCGCCTCCTCATGCTGCTGCCAAGTCCAGAGTCTCTCATGCGTCCCTGTACGGCCTCCCATTGCTGCTGTCTCCATCGCCACACTCTGCCATGTGCCACTTTCAGGTCTCCTCACACTGCTGGTGTGTTCCATTTTTTGTCATAGGGTGCTGGCAGATTACGGGCCTCCCATAGCTGCTGCCAGGCCCCTAATCTGCCATGGGCCCCTATACCGCCTCCTCATGCTGCTGCCAGGTCCAGAGTCTCTCATGGGTCCCTGTACGGCCTCCCATTGCTGCTGTCTCCATCGCCACACTCTGCCATGTGCCACTTTCAGGTCTCCTCACACTGCTGATGTGTTCCATTTTTTGTCATAGGGTGCTGGCAGATTACGGGCCTCCCATAGCTGCTGCCAGGCCCCTAATCTGCCATGGGCCCCCGTACCGACCCCTCATGCTGCTGCCAGGCCCGTAATCTGTCATGGGCCCCTGTACCGCCTCCTCATGCTGCTGCCAGGTCCAGAGTGTGTCATGGGTCCCTGTACGGCCTCCCATTGCTGCTGTCTCCATCGCCACACTCTGCCATGTGCCACTTTCAGGTCTCCTCACGCTGCTGGTGGTTTCCATTTTTGTCATAGGGTGCTGTATGGCCTCCCATTGCTGCTGCCTCCACCGCCACACTGTGGCTCCACACTCTGGTTTTGGCCCCGTGACTGCCCAAATGAGTGAAGTGTGCGGTGATTCTAAGATCGACGGCACTCATCTGCATGTCATACTGACTGTCAGTATTATTTCTCTTCCCCAGCAGACTCCAAGGGCATTTAAATTAAAGGTACAGTGTTCTGCACTAATATAAAGGCTCTCTGAAGCCTAGAAACACCCTTTTATAAGTTAAATTCGCAGCGAATATATTCGACTCGAATCGAAATTTTTCCACGAATTCGCCGAATCAGTCGAATCGAATTTTTGAATACTTCGCTCATCTCTAGTCTTGGAGCTAGTTTAGATTTGCCCATAATAAAGCCTACATGACATTGACCATTTCTGTCTTTGACCTTGAGATACACTACAGCTACTAGCGCCACAGTAGAAGCATCAGAAAAGACACATACTTCTCATTGCACTGTAGATGTTAGCAATGCTGGTACATAGAGTCTGGGAATACCAAGATCTTCAAGGTGAATCAAGTCTTCTGTCCATATTCTCCACTAATTTTCTCTTTCTGGCAAGAGTGGGGAGTCGCAGTCACATTGATTTATTAAGAGCTCTCTGACTAAGGCTTTGCCTTGCATAGTAATCGGGGCTCCAAACCTTGAGTGGGTCATAAAGACTCTTTACTGTGGCTAGGATACCTCTCCGTGTGTATGGCATCACCTCTCTGGGCACTCGAAAGGTAAAACCATCGGTTTGGAGATTCCAACTTACTACTAAAATCTGTTAAGAGGCAGAGGATCAACACCTAGAACGATGTCTTTTAACTCTTTAGCTCTGTCATCTGCAGGAAACGCTTTCATTACTGAGTCTCTGTTGCCCAAGGAGCTGGACCTGGATGCAGTGCTGAGGTATGCTGGCCACTCTATGCATCTTATATTGACCTTGTGGTCTTTAGCAATGTGTTTGGTGGATGCACAACATCTGAAGCAGATAGCTTTTTCTTTCAGGTAAGCTTTACATTCATCAAGGTAAGCTTTACATTCATCAATGTGCTTGCTTCTAAACCCAGGACACTTTGACAGTGGGTGTGGTTTTTCTATGGATTGGAGATGAACTGTCTGGGTCCATGGACTTCTTTTCAGAGTTGTTAAGATGTAAAGCTGTATTAGTGGCTAACACCTCTGTCTGTCTTTCTGACTGACACTGATGGTCTGTTGCCATGCTTTGCTCCTATTTTCTCTGTGTTCACTGACATCTGGTTACTGCACATCGAGAATATGAAGCTTGGGTCATTTCTAGTCTTTGCTTGGCTTATGATAAACTTGGTGAAGAAACTGAATGGTGAGAAGGAGACAGGATGATCTTCCATTGTACTTAGACCCTTGAGAAAACCACTTATCTTGCAGACTGTATGGCATGGAAGCTTTTTAATTATTAGTTTAATCCCACGTTCTATGTCTAGGTATCCCAATCCTGGTAAGTTGCCTTCGGTCTTGGCTACACTGACCTCCAACAACGTGTCACCAAGTTCTGTTAATTTTAGGATGTCTTTGTTAGAAATTTTAGGGAAGTCTTTCAGTTTTTCAACAGAGCATTCTCAATTACTTCAAGGGCGCCATAACAGTCGTCTAAACTCTGACATACCATTTTAACCCCAGCAGCTGGATCATGAATGTGTACAGACCTAATTCTCTTGGCCTGCCGAGTTGACTTTAGTCCGAACCACTTTGTTAGCAGATCTAACTCCACTCTAGCCATAAGACTGAGATCTCTGGTGATGCCTTGGAAAGATGTCTTCCTTGCCCGATAGTTCTCGGGGCGATCATCAAATGTTAGTAGCCCGGTGCTCACTAATTCTCACTGAATTAGGTGCTTTGCTAGATCAGTTGTCCCTAAGGATCCTAACGAGCCATTTACGAAGGAGCATAAATGATAACCCATGCTGCATGATGAATGCTGAGGGTTAACATTGTCTTTGTTTTCTTGAATGTGTACCCATAGTGTTGGGACAGCTTCAGAGTTAATGTGGAAAGGGAGGGACAGTACAGGCATATCTGGATAGGGCTGTTGGTATGTCAAGTCAGGAAACTGTAGGAATGTGCTGGAGATGGGCTTGATAGAAGCATACTCTGTTGTAACTTCATCCATGCAAAAAAATTATTTTTAAAAATCATTTTTGCATTGGCACATGTCCCACATGGCAGTGCCCAGCTACCCACACCCTTTTTTACCAAAAGCTTGAAAACTGGCCATGAGAAAGGCCAGTAGAAAAATAACAAGATTCAGCCCTCATAAACTTTAGTGGGGTTCAGGCAGTGGGTTTGGGGTTCGCTAAGTTTTTCAACTGTTTGGCAAACATTCAGGAAACCAAACCTTGCTCAGTTCGCTCATCACTACTGAAGATGCTGAACCTCGAAGAAAGCTGGGCAAAAATGTCAGGAGTGACAAGGGAGCCTAAAACTGTATTAACCATTTGGAAGATTTGGACCAAAACCTTTAGTAGCTACTCTTAAATAGGACCTTGCACCAAAAAGACCTTGCAAAGTCTGCTTAATAGATACAAAACCCCTAAAAAAAATCTTTGTATATAGGTGGTTAAAGCAGAACTTCACCTGAAAAAGGAAGTTCCACTTACCCTCCTCCTCACCCTCCTCTTTGTATATTGTTTTCCTTGTTTTAGAGAGAGAGCAGATACCTATTTCTGACACATACCTGTTCCCACTTCCGCTCTGGTTACCTAGGGCCCCAGGGGACTGCAGGACCATTGAGAGTGGGAACCAGCTGTGAAATGTCTTTTTATCTATTGTTCTAAGGTTGGGATTCAGTGTGTGAACACCAAGCCAAAAGCTGAATACATAGTGTAAATACACAAACATTTACTGTTTTACCTATTAGTAAAAGTGTAGTTGTACTCAGCCAGTCTTGTGACACTCTCCCTTTTGCTACCCAGTAAAATCACTCTGTTCTTTTCTGGATTAGCATTACTGCTTCCTGGGTTGTTGGACAGAGGAGATGAAGCTCAACTATTGTTCAATGAGGATGCTGGGGGTGGTGGAGTCACAGAAAGATGAATTGTTGAATTAGGAACTTCATGTATCACATGTCTGCAGTGTGGAAAATGTGTTTAAATCACAAGACTGGCTGTAAAGAATTGAAAATCCTTTGCAGGTAAACAAGCAAACTTATATGTATTTCAGCTATAGATATCTGAAAAAAATTATTCAAACAATTTGATCACTAAGAAACAAATAAACAATATCTGTTTTTTCAAGATATTTTTTTATTTGGCTTCTATTTAAAACAACAAGCAAACGCCTGACAGCTACAAAATTTAAAGTTTTATGCAATATCAGGACTTATGAATTCAGCAGAGCTGGTTCTCTATCTAAAAAATATATAAACATTATTGTATATAAAGCAACCATCGCACAATCTCATTATACATTTTCATAAATTTTGAATGTTAAAAGGATTCTGTTACTGTAACCAACATAACTGATATTTGTGTTTATTAATCTTTTTATTAACACAGTTCAAATGTCCTCATCATTCTCTCTTTGTGCATCAAGACATGTTGATGGATTAACAAACTGATATTTTTTTTATTCTGCTGCAAATTTACAGAAGGTTTGTTCAATCTGCAGTGAATAATACAGTTGATGGATTATGGTTGGCCAAATTCCAGATTTGTGTGATTCTCCATGGATTTACATGCATAAAAATATTAGGAAGAATCAAAAATTGCTGGATTGTTATTCAATAAATATTCAGCATTACCAAGACTGACATTTCTAGGGTCAAACCTTCAAATCTGGAAACCATACCTGGAAATCTCAGTCCCCCCTCCACACACACACACTTATGTTTATATTAACTCTGATTAACCAGAAGATAGCATGAAGAGGCTCTGTGAAGGTGGCAGTGAAGGTGTGGAAAACAATAGAAAAAGCCTCCTGCGCTATAACGGATGTCCTACTAATAGCAGCTCACACTTGCCTTAACCACAAGGTAGATGAAACAACAAAACATACAAAATAGTGAAGCGCTGATGTTAATAAAGGACATGCATAACACAACACTATTCTGTGATAGATAGGAACATATTGAAACATTATATCAGAGAGGGGAAATGACATATATTGTGCAAGTGCTCATAAGAGAGTTCATGCTGTGTGAAAGTCCATACTAAATCAATTCCAAGTACAGTGGTCACTACATAACACACAGCAAGCCACGTGGGGTGATCACAGTGCCATATGGTGTGTGGATCAATCCATAAATGGCCAAATTGGCTCCTCACCTCTTTATTTAGACCCCATGGGGCCAAAAGACTGTGTGGGTAACCCCCGTATATTCCAGATGACTCTCCTCGGGATAAGAACACTTAGGAATCCGACCTCAACACTTCTGAACCTTCTCCAGACTCAAAGATTTTGGGACAAGGGTGACCGTGGCAGGATATTAATAAAAACAAAAATATACCATAGTGTAAACCTGCCTTTATTAATGCAAAATAGCAAAGCCAATAGCCCACTCACATTTATAAAACATATAAAAATGCCTTTTCCCATATCATGGGTATACTCATGGTTATATGCTGATCAGCAGCTCCACTAGCTCCACGATAGCTCCAAAATGGCGCCCACGCCGGAAACGACGTCACTGCGCCCCGGAAGTGCTGTCAATGCGTTCCGACGCGTTGTGTCACGATCCACGTGACTTCTTCTGAAGAAGAAGTTAAACAGTTAATTTTTTATTATTTTTTTTTTAAATATTAGCATGAATTGACACATGTTTTATGTATGTTACAAATATCTAAAGAAAGCACAAAGTCTGTTATAGTTTCATAAGGAACTGACAGGTCCAGGCCACAAGTTTTCACAAGTCTTCTTGTGTTTACAAATTAGGAAATACCAATATTTTATGGGGAGGAGGGTAAGAAGTGGGCAACAATATACTATATATTATATTATCCAATCTATCTATCCATCTATTTGCATGTATATACAAAAAAAACAGGCAGATATAAATCTCTAAAAAAAAATGAGAGCAAAAGCCTTGCAAATCTATGAATCCAAGATAGATCTAAGAAGATGAATCTTGCTATGGTCTTTCAGGTGTTTATCAGCAGGTATTTTTGCAAGGTTGTGAGTTGAGTTAGTGCCCTTATAAATGCGAGCTGTGGGTGGGGCCTAGTAGTATGCGGTATGGGAACAGGACACCTCAAAGTAGAGAGGATGTAGACTTATGCTGAGCTGGTCTAAAGAGCCCTATGCATGTCTGAATTCCCAGGTAAGATTAAGTGAGGACTAACTAGAGTCACTCTGTCTATCCCTGACCTTCTTCTGCAGGTCCTGTAGCAGGATGCATATGGCCTTGGAGGCCTAGACATAGTCTCCCTAAGTGAGTAGTAGCTGGAACCTGGGCATAGATTTCTTAAGGGATCATGTCCGGCTGAGCAAAGTTATAGAAGGGACATTTGGAAGAAACTGGTATTCTAATGAAAGCACCTTCTTCCCCTGACCTTCAGCTGTTGGTCCTGTGACTCAGTGGTGGATAGCCTAAGACAGTGCTCTTAGTTTACATGGAGAAGTGATCTCAATTCTATGGTGCTCCCAAGCAGGAGAGTTGAGAGGGAAGATGGCTGCAATATGTGTACTTGTGCTTTGCAATGAAATGACTGCTGCAGGATGTATATTCATGCTAGTGCCACTCTGCGCTGTAATATCTGCCAGTATGTCAATTGTGAAATGTCACAATAATTAAGGTGAAGATATGAAGTTGCAGTAAATTACTGGAAATATATTCATGTGTGGACATTCCTTTACTACATGTGTTAGGCCTCAGGATGGGATTGTGTGAGCAGGCCTCTGGCTAGGAGAACTGTCCAATATAGTGGGTACAAAAGTAGAGGAATGGGTGCCCTATCCAAGAAGAAGTGGGGTGGGACTGGTACATCGTTGCACCAACATCAGCCCAATCACAAGTCCCTTTGGATTGATTTCCAGCATCCTACCACAGTAGTCTATATATTGTGAGGCTCATCTAATTATTCAGGTTATAAATAGAAGGACCATTACCTTCATAGATGTGAAGCCTTGTCACAGGAGTCTTATAATTCAGCTACAACAAGTTCTTGAAAAAGGAAGACAGGAGGGATGTGATTGGCTGAATGGGCAGCAGGGGACTCAGATTAGCCATGGAGAAAGAGGGTGTGCATTTAGGCTACAAAAGGGTGAGAGACCCACTAGACACCGGGGAAAATCCAAGGAGAGAGTTGCTTAACCCTCCTCAGTGTGATGACAGCTGTTGTGTGAGCCTGGAGAGCGGGGAACTTTAGGTGAAACCTGCTTGAGACAATGTTCATCCACTTCCACCTGATCTGCAAAAGGGCTTTTAAAAGGAAAGACAGCATTCAGGTGGACATTTGTTGGATGTCAGATTGGTAAGAGGCCCTTTAACCTCCCTCATGTGTGCTGAATGTCGCTTTTACTGTACCTATTTGAGGGTATATTGGAATTGGAACATTCTGCAAAGACAATTTTACCCTTGTGCATTACAAATCTTCCTTGAAAGGATGAGTGCCCCACTTTCGATTTTAAAGAGCCTCATTGACAGCTGGTTAAGGAGATTTACCCACTGGCCAGTGGTTAGTCAGGGTTCATAGATTGTTCCTAGGCCCCAGTATTTAAATGCATCTTTCATACTCTACAGTTAGGTATGCCGATTGTGTTAAGTGCTGTTTTGTAGCTGTTTCAGTGCCATTCCATACCCACCTAGTGAGTTTGAGGCAATGCTTCCTATAGGTGGCAAAGGCAATGGAATCACCTTGCTTAATGTATCTTGTGATTGTATTGCCCCATTATTATTGAATTGTTGCTACTATCATTTACAGTTGTGCTCAAACGTTTACTCTGGCAGAAATTGTCACATTTTGGCACTGATAATGAAAATATGACTGATCATGCCAAAAACTGTCTTTTATTTAAAGATAGTGACCATAAGAAACCATTTATTATTGCATAGTTGTTTGGCTCCTTTTTATATCATAATGATAACAGAAATCACCCAACTGGCCCGGATCAAAAGTTTACATGCCCTGGAATGTTTGACCTTGGTACAGACACACAAGGTGACACACTCTGGTTAAGATGGCAATTAATGTAAATCCCACATCTGTGGCTTTTTAAATTGCAGTTTGTGTCTGTGTATAAATAGTCAGTAAGTTTGTTAGCTCTCACTTGGATGCACCAAGAAGGCTAACTAATGAGCCATGGGGAGCAGAAAAGAACTGTCAAAATGTAATGGAACGTTATAAAGATGGAAAATAAAATAAAAAGATATCCAAAGCCTTGAATATGCCAGTCAGTACTGATCAATCATTTATTGAGAAGTGGAAAATTTGTGACATCAAGCAAAGGTCAATTAGACCAAGAAAGTATGCAGCCACAACTGCAGGAAAATTGTTTGTGATATAAAGAAAATACCACTGGTAACCTCAGGACAAATACAGGCTGCTCTGGAAAAATATGGTGTGGTTGTTTCAAGGAACACAATATAACAATACTTGAACAAAAATGAGCTGCATGGTTGAGTTGCCAGAAAGAAGCTTCCCAGCGCCAATGCCACAAAAAAGCCCAGTTACAATATGCCTGACAACACCATGACGCCTCACAGCTTGTAGTACACCGTAATCTGGACCAAAATAGAGCTTTATGGTCCTATCATATGTGCTATGTTTGGAGAGGGGTCAACAAGGCCTATAAGAATACCATCACTATGAAGCATAGAAGTGGCTCACTGATGTTCTTTTTTTTCTGGGGGGGGGGGGGGGGGGGTGAGCTCTAAAGGCACAGAGAAGCTTGTGAAAATGGATGGCCAGATGCATGCAGCAGGTTACTCAGAAAATACTGGCAGCCAATTTGCATTGTTCTGCATGAAAGCTGCGCATGGGCGCTCTTGGACTTTCGAACACGACAATAGCCCTAGGCAGAAGGCCAAGTTGACCTGTTTACAGTAGAAAAAGGTGAAGATTTTGGAATGGCCATCACAGTCTCCTGACTTTAATATCATTGAGCCAATCTGGGGAGATCTCAAACTTGCTGTTCATGCAATACGAACAAAGACTTTGCATAACCTGGAGGCATTTTACCAAGACGAATGGGAAGCTATACCAAGATGGGCAGCAAAAACTCGGGGCCTCATAGACAACTATTACAAAAGACTGCACACTGTCATTGATGCTAAAGGGGGCAATACACAGTATTAAGAACTAAAAGTATGTAGACTTTTGAACAGGAGTCATTTCATTTGTTTACTTGTTGCCATGTTTTATTGTGTGATTTTGCTGTTCTGTTATGACCTACAGTTGAATATAAATCCCTTTGACCCCTTTCAGAAGGGGCAGACTCTGTCAAGTGGATCCGCCTGCTCAGCGGGGGATCTCACCGCTGATCCCCGCTAAGCAGCCGGATGACAGGTCTGTGTCCACTCTGCTAAGCATAGCTGTTATCTGATCCACCGGAAGGATGGAGAACAGATCCCCACCTGTCTGTTTTTAGTGTACAGGATCGGATTGGATGCCGGCGGGTGTCAGCAGACACATGTCTGTTGACACCTGCTGCTCCACAGAGAGCTATGGATGGTCTGATCAGGTCCAGCAACTGTGCTCCATTTATGTTGTTCCTGGTGTTGTTTTCCCCTCAGTTGGCCTTCCTGTATATCTAGATGCAGAAACAACTTTGGAAGCCCCATAGACTGTGCTCTGAGTGACAAAGAAAAAAAAAAAATCATGGATTGCCTTCTCTGTTCAACAGGGGAGCTTTAGTAATGCTACTTACCCCAAAATTTAGGTTACATCACCATTGCCATTCAGTTACTTGAGATGGACGGCATGTCCAAGGGGTCTCTCTGCAAGACTGGTTTTTGATGTGCCCCAACCCCTATTTAACAACTGGCCAAGTAAAACAAATGATGTGAGTCCTATTCAAGAAAATGTGACAATGGGAGGGTTTCCAGCACCCATCTGACCTAAATTTATTACAAATGGACCCCTGCTTAAATGTTATTCTGAAAGTAGATGTAAATCAAATCACTAAATCTCACATAAGTGCTAACATGCTAAAATCATTTTAAAAATAAGTTTCTGTCCCTTGAAAATTAAAGCTTTCATAAAAAACTGACTATGAAATATATAATAATAACAGTGTGTGATTTTTGGGGAGACATTGTGTGAGTGTAAATTATTGTTTATTTAAAATCTTGCAAAAATACAGTTTGCTATAAAAACCATATTTACATATATACAAAAAATAAAAAAAATTATATATACATAAATAAACAAAAATAAACAAGCTTACATCAGCAAATAACAGAAAAAAATAACATAAATAGAAATATATACAAAGAAACATAATTTTATTATCCGCAAACTACTAAATTATGCAAAACACAACCCTACCTCCACCTAAACATACCCTCAGGCTAAGAAATGATTAAACTTTGAAACCATACATGCAGCCTTTTTCCAAAAACATGATCTTATAAAAATCTAGGGGACATGAAAGGACAGTCAGCAGGTACGGGGACCTGACATTCCTCCATGCCTTTCTCCAGACCCCCAGTCGCCACTTGTCCTTCTCAAGACTCAGAATCTTACCAACCTCTCCCAAAATGTTGTGCACCACCACCTCAACAGGAAGGACTTTTTTCCCCAAGTGTAAAACTGACAACGTGCATTCCACATGTAGTAACGGACTGCTAATCTAAGTAGAAAAATTGTCTCAAAATCCCAGTATGTTTGAAAGGCTCCGTAAGGCCACTACGCATAACTCAAGCCAGAAAGGAAAGGGATACCCAGAACCCCACTCACCCGCTTATAGACTTCTATATTGAAGGAGCAGTGAAGCAAGAAATGGTCCATCGCTTACCCCACCACACCCCACCCCACTCTTGGACAACCATGGTTCTCCACAGAGTGATGCTTCAAGTTGCCCTTCACATAGATTCTGCCATGGAACGATTGCCAGGTCAAATCCTGAAACTTTAAAGGGATTCTCTCCAGATTCATCAAACGCAGACCCTCCCTCATAACAGGGCCCGGGCAATCCCTCAATGCCAGTGGCTTGCTAAAGGCAGATTCAACAACCCTCCTCCCCAAGACCTTCCTAGGAAGAGACTTAATTTCATCCGCCGTCACTTGTCACTGCCGAAGCATTATCAGGCACAGGGAAACATAAGCCTGGAGCTTACCATGTCAGACCCTCAGGCTTTTCACTGACCCGCCATTCTCCCAGCTTTGCAGAAAAGGCCTAAACCGGGACTGAAAAATACCAACCCACCCAGGAGGTTCCTCTGCAAGCATACTACCAAAATTATGTTTCAAAAAGAAAACCACTGGGTTGACCATACCTAAGCCACCCATTTGCCTGGGAAGGTAGGTTACAGACCTCTTAACAAGGTTCAGTCTGTTCCCCCATAACAGCTGGAAAAAAAACAGCTGTGGGTCTTCTCATAGAGATATACTGGCAGAACACAGACAAAGCTGACATACAGAAATACTGGGATCAGATAAGTTTTAATCAGGTCAATCCTTTCCCTGTAAGAGAGTTTCCAAACCTTCCAGCAGGCAACCTTGGCAATGGCATCTTGTTGCCTGCTTACCCAATCTGCAAGACCATATTTACCAGGACCAAATCTGATGCCTAAAACTTTCATTTCCTGCCGAGGCTCTGGGAAGGCATCCGATAGCTCAAAGCCTTCACCTTCCTCTCCCATCCAGAAGACTTCACTCTTATCCTGATTGATTTTTGAGCCAGGTGCCTCAGCATACTGTTCTATCACTGAGACCACCTCCTCAGCCTCCTCTGTCCCAGAGATGAAAACAGACACATCATCAGCATATGAAGAGGAGGCTCGCCAGGAATGCCCTAGGGAACTCCACACAATGCTCCATTTTCTAACCTCTGAATGAAGGGATCGATTGTGAACCTGTATAGCAGAGGACTCAAAGGACACCTCTGACTCACACCTGAGCCAACCCCAAAGGGCCGCCTGATCCAACCATTCACAAGCAAGAAGCTTTCAGCTCCCCTGTATAAAGTCTTTAGCCAACCGAAAAGACCCCCTGCAGGCCATACTTGCCAAGAAGCAGCCATAGGAACTCATGATTGACTCGATCAAAAGCTTTGGCCTGATCCAATGCCAGCAAGCACTTTCCCCAGCCTGCAGCCCTGCACCATTGCAGGGCCTCTCGGACATCTAATACTGCTGAAAAAGTGCTTCTACCCTGAACCGAACAGTGCTGATGGCGAGAAAGTAAATTGCCTGCTACAGTCAAATGCCAGAAAATTATTTTTGCCAGTATCTTTTACCAACATTGAGAAGACTAATGGACCGCTAATTCTCAAAGAATCTTTACCCTTTGAAAGAAAAATTACTGCAGATTGTCATATGGAGGGAAAGAGCAAACCTTTTCTCAGACAGCCATTAAAAACTTACCAAATATGTGGCCAGAGTAACCTTAAAGTGCTTAAAAAATGCAGCTGTCAATCCATCTGGCCCAAGCAACTTTTTAATGGTAAACCTACCAACAGCTTTAACCACCTCATCTGTCGTGATGTACTCCCAGTCCTGGAGTACAATCTAGAAAACTTGACATGCTTGCCTGATCAAGGTACCTCCTACCCAAGAGGTCAGCATAATATGACCTGGCGGTTTCCAGGGTTCCTGACATGGACTTTGTCAAGGAACCCATACTATCAACCAGGCCTACAACTGACTTAACTGCGCTACCTTGTTTGCAGTTCTGGTAAGGGTCGGGCGAGTGATATTTCCCATAATCCTTTTCCAGAACCAAAGAGGTATGCCTGTCATATTAACACTTCCTGAGCAAGAGTTTAACCTCAGAGATCATCCCTGGATCTCCACTGTTTGAGACAAGCCTATCAATCTTTCTCCGCAAATGCTGGTAGGTGACATACTTGTTAAGCTGTTTATTTCTTCCTATGGCCTTGAAAAACCCAATGATCCTATGTTTTTTAAAATCCCACCACTCTGACTTACTGCTGCAAAAGTCCACGATCGATACCAGGGGCGGACTGAAAACTCATGGGGGCCCCCGGGCAATAGGGGATCATGGGGCCCCTGTGTCCTTGCCCAAACTCAAAAAAGCCTATGAAAAAGGTACCAGGGGCATCTCATGGGGCCCCCTACTGACCCCGGGCCCTCGAGCAGTACCCGAGTTTCCAAATGGTCAGTCCGCCCCTGATCAATACCTGTGCCTGAAAAGAATCCTCAAAGGATTGACACACTTTCTCATCATCCAGGAGCGCCGAAATCAGCTTCCAGGTACCCCTCCCCCTAGGTGGTGTATCAAAGCCAATCGGAGTCACAGACAGAATACAGTGATCTGAAAGCTCCACCACCTGACACACTGATGTTGAGAAGGTGGCGTTACCCTTAAAAAAAAAACTATTCTACTCTGACTAGTACCTCGCTGAAAAGTGAATCCCATGTTGTCTGGGCAGCAATGTATGTGCACATCAACCAGACCTGCCTGTCTAGCCATTTCATTAAAAAAAAGCCATCACAGTCCAGCCTGGCTCCGGTACCTTTCCTGTCCTTAGTCCTAGTGATGGTGTAAAAGAAAAGGATTGATCTTCATGAAGAGGCATTTTCTGTCCCACTTTGGGGCCCATAGATGTTAATCAGGTGCAAGTCCTGCCCTCTCCTGGAGACATCTAAGACCAAACATCTCCCCACTTCCACCTCAGTAATCCACAGATAGGTTACTATGCTGGAAAAATGTACCGTAACTTCAGTGTAAGGCTCAGCCGCAAGACACCAGAAGGAAGAGCCGCACCTCCACTTCTTTGCTAGATGAATATCAGCCAAATTAGACAACCTGGTCTCTTGCAAAAAGAAAATATCAGCATCAAACCTGCTGAGCAAAAATAAGGCCATGTTACGAGCACTTACTGATTTTATGTTGGCGACATTAATGTTCGCTACCTTGAGGTACACATTTCTTAGTCTGCTTACCCCCTCCCTTCTCTGAAATCCTACACGCTTAAGTATTCCTTGTGATTCTTCCTCCATTGAAGTTGCAGATTCCTCACCAGAAGAACCCTCACCCTCCACCTCAGAAAACATCTCAAAAGCATTTGACACCTCCATCCTCACTGGTTCTGCAACACTGACATTTTTCCTCCTACCCATTTTTCTTTTAGCCTCCAACCATTCCATTACCTCATTTGACAATCCTGACAGCAGAACCACCTCCACCCCGCTCCCCCAGGACATCCTCAGCCAACCCCCCCCCCCCCCATTTACTCCTCTCCCCACATCATTCACCCCACCTTCCACATCATTCACCTCGCATTCTACACCAGCCATCTTCATCCCCTTCCCACCTGCCCCCTCCACCATCATCCAATCCATCACCCACTCCACTCGTCAGCATCTGCTGACTTGCAGCTGCACTTCTGCCACGCCGAGGAAGAGGGGTCAGTGCAACCATACATGCTGGTTCAGCACCCTTCACTACTCTAGGAGAAACAACAGGTTTAGACACAGACTTGACAACCACACTTTCCAACACTGACTGGGGAACCACAGACTGGGGGGACACTGACACTTCAGATGGCCTCACAGACACAGATTCTGATGGGACAGAGACACTAGGGGCCCCTGGTACAACCACAACAAACTCATATTCTTCCCTATTCAGGTGAAAGAACTCCTCTACTAACTCTGGCTTATTGTGCATAGTCTCGGGGCACTGGCTATAAGGGTGACCAATTTCATCACACAAGTTACACCTAATGATCTTACAATCTCTCACCAGATAACTCAGTTCCTGACACAAAGAGTACTCCTGCTCTGGACAGGAAGAGGAGAAATGTTTTTTGGCTCCACATTTATGACACAGCTTGGGTTGTCCAGGGTAGAAGATGGTAATCCTATCTCTACCAATAAAGGCAGAGTAGGGCAAATGCTGGACCACATTCCCACACATTCTCAACCTCATCGCCACCAACCATCCACCCGTTCATATTCCTCTATCATCCACAGTCTTTAAGGGATTCCCCAAACCTCCTCAACCCACAAGACGGATTAGAGCATAAATATCCTTGGCCTTCAATCCCGTGGCTAGGATCCTGTCCACAACCGCCTTCCTTATGGTGGAATACTTCCTCTTTCCCACTTTATCTTTACCACATTCCTGTGTTTAAAGAAAGAAGTGCGTTAGGTGACAGACCCACAACTGGCTATCTTTCAGCAATGGTATGACTTTGTCTCGAGAAAGCCTTAGCATAGCTCCTACTTGGGACAGATGACACAGAATTCCCAGGTTTAGGCACATTTACCAACTGATTACCCATCACCTGATCCTTCCTCCTCCCCTCCAGCACAGCATACTCCTAGAAGTATAATTACCAGCAATTCTTCTAGCAGATAAAGTCCTCTGTCCAGAAAAAAACCCTGCTGTTTTGTGTGTATACGGCACTCCTGCTCTGCAGTCTTAGTGTCCATGCGGCACTCCAGCTCTGTAAATTTAGTGTCCATGTAGGACTCCTGCTCCTTGTTCTCACAAGCAACAGGAACCTCTTTATCTGGATTCCTGCCATCTCTTCCTGCTTCCATTGCCGAATTCAAGGATCTGTCAGCAGATACAATCTCCTTCTCTGTAGCAGCAACCACAGGAAAGTCCTCCACTGACCGAGAGATTCTCCATAGGCACTTCCTCAGCAGCATTTCTGAACTGAAACAGTGCCAGGATGTCCTCCATCAGCAGACAATGTAGCACTGCCATCTTTATCAGGCTTAACAAATTATAACTTTTCCACAACTTTCTTGCTTACAGGCCGAAGCACAACATCCTTCTCCTCATCTTCATAGGACAAGTCGGTGGAAAATCGCAACTTCCTGCCACTCAAGGGAGATTCCATTTCCTCAATGGCTTGCAGCAATCCGCCATTTTCCTCAACCTCCTCCTGAGATGACCCAGGCTGCTGGGGAGGGAGGAGGGCAGATATGGACTTAGACTCGACAGATCCTGAGAGAGGGGTAGTACTAGGGCCAGCACATGAAACTGCTTCCTTACCCCCCCATCCATACTGCCACTGTTGCTCTGGTATCCACCCTCTGGCTGGTACTGGCACAGGCACTATCCATCTGCTGGAACCTTTCCTCATTCTGATACTTCTCTCTGCATGCACCGCTGTTTTCTTTCAGAAAGGCAACCAACTTCTGCTTCTTTAATGCTTCTTCCAGAGACTTCAGCTTGGAGTCTTGCCTTTTACTGCTCCAGGTCTTGCCATGCAGAGTTTTCTTTTTCCTGAATTCCTGTTTCAGGATAGCAAGCTTCTGCTCCTCCTTAGTTATATGGCGAAGTTTGTTCACCACTCTGTCATGGAAAGCTGGTAAGGACTCTCCCTGCATAGGGCCAATCCCAGGATCCATTGCAGCTAACCATACAGCATAGGCCTCAGCCCTTCTGGAGAGCCACCTAGGTCTTCCCCAGCTTCTTGCATGATACCTGGGGAGAAGCCAGCCAGACAGCCCCAGGCTGGGTGTTACTTCTGGATGAGACCACAGCAGAGTGAGCCAGCAACACCTTGCAAAACAGCATCACCTGCTGGAGAGACTGATGTGACTGGCTCAGTGTTCTCTGTATAGCATTGTAGAATATATCAGAGTTATTTATTGCATAATGATAGTGTGTGACTGCCGTGGGACACTAGCGTGCAATCTCCTTTGGTTCAGAGACTGATGTAGCTGGTTCAGTTTTCTTTGTACAACACTACAGAATATGTCAGAGCTATATAAATGTATAATAATAGTGTGTGATTGTGGTGAGACATTAAAGCGTAATCTCCTGTGCTGCAGAGACTGATAATCGATGGTTCAGGGTTCAGTGTACAGCAAATATGTCACAGCTATATAAATGTATGTAGCCAAGTGCTGGCCAGTTCACCAGCACAACCGAGAGACATTTTAACAAAGACAGATTTAGGCTTGTTTCCCTCTAGTGTCCAGATTAGTAATCCCCAGAAAAACAGGGAATTGTGGGACATGTAGTCCGAGGAGTCGGGTCTCTGCATAGAGCTAGTGCTGCTGGAAACTACAAGGTCCAGCAAAATGGAAAGAAGTGGAGAATGCTGGAAATTAATATTTAGGGCCAGACCCGGGAGAAGCTCGCTCTCTTGGGACCACCACTGGAGGCTGAAAGCAAGGGCTCGGCTACTCTGGTGAGTTAAAGCAGGCCTCACAGTTGCTACAGCATGAAGAACCGCCAGCAGGAGAGCTATATATCTGCAGGCATATCTTCTGTTCCAGCGCCTTGCTGATCGAATGACCGTCTGGGGTCACTTGCTTCTTTACCGTGTCAGGCTGAGTTGAAGTTCAGTGTCGCCAGGTGCATGGATCAGGCCTTTCCCTCTGGTCCCGGATCCCTCAAGAGCCTGTTCCAGGAACATCTTCATCCATTGAGTCTCGGGATCTTCAGGATTGGTGAGCTGGGGGCAAGCCAACACTGAGTACACTCTTTCAAGACCATTTCATGCAGACACCTTTATTTCATCTTCTATGATCACAAGGCATTTTACAGGAAACACTAGCCTTTGCTTTCCATTATTGCTGGTTGCCATTGCACAGCAATCCCCTTTGGGCCCTAATTAAGCTAGCTGAAGGCTCTGAGACACACTCCATTGGTAAGACTCTTCTTCCTTTTTCTTTTTTCCTTTTGCCTTCATTTAAAGGACTCTGTGCTTCATTCTTGCATATGTTAGGAAGAATGGACACTCAGGCATCAGGGTTTTAAGGGGAAGGATTGACCCTTTCATGAGTGGGGTCAAAGGTTCTTTAAATGTCTAATTGCAGTTGATGTTTGATTCACCTGTACTGTACAAATGTGATTTGAGTCCACAGGGACCAAATGACTCATACCAAAAGTTACCACCCTAATAATCTTTGCCTTTGTTGACTTGAAAGCATCTAGTAAACATCCAACTACTTTACTACAATTTGGTGACATTCTATGTGTGATCCTGTGTGTACCATGTCTGAACCCAGGGTATCGGGGGTGTTGGATGGCTTGCAAGGACAGGGCAACTTTTTTGGGCCGTCATCTTCCAGTGGCCCCCACACAGCGCTACATGCATAACAAAAATAGTGTGACTATAGTGGGGACATTCGAGTGCAAGCTCCCCTGGTGTAGAGACTGGTATTAATGACTGAGTGCTCTCTGTACAGCACTGCAAAATAGGTCAGGTCTATATAAGTAAATGATAAAAGTCTACACTGTGGGCTTTTCCCCCTCCCCATTTTGTACTGTGTCCATCATCCAGTCACGGTGTGAAGTCTCTCCATCCCCTGCTATAATAAAGATCACAGACACTCTAAAATGTTCTGATTGACCAATCTCACTTGGATATTCCTCTTCTCACATCTCATCTAATCAGCGGTTTCTGGACTAGAGTTGTCGCATGTCAGTTTTCACCTTGAGATGTCATTGTTCGGCGGAGAGAGGGACCGCCAAGCGCTTCCAGCTTAATCCCCAGACTGCTGCCGCGTTCCTTTCAACATTTCAAAGTCTTTAAATAATAAAAGGTAACCGTGAGATGTTAAAGAGACGTCTGCAATGAGAGGACAGGCGGGGGCAGAATAATTGTACGGCTGCAATAATTGATGATGTGTCGTCCTCAGCGGACATGATTATAAACCGTCACGATATTCAGGACGCAATATCAACATCTGTTTCTCCAAACCTTCAGCTGCAGATGCCGGCAGCGCTGAATATTTATATCCAAACATGAAAAGTTTGTAAAAGCCGACACAGGTCAAAGATGTCAGAGTTTGAGCTCGATTTCCCTCTTTGGTTTTTGTTCGGTTGACTTGAAGGAGTCGCAGGCACAAAAAGCCAGAAGATCCCACTGGTAATTCTCAGAACTGAATCGTCAAAAGTCATTAACTTGTTTCCTGTATTAGGGGGAACTCTGCAGGCCCATTCACAGTTTTGGCCCTGCAAGTGTGTTGAAGAAAGAAATGTCTTTCTCTGATTTTGTATCAATGTTATTTTTATGCATTAAATAACTTTCCTTGAAAGCTGCCTGGTCACACGTGTGGAATTGCTATAATTGAGTCATAGAAATACAGTTGTGCTCAAAAGTTTGCATACCCTGGCAGAAATTGTGAAATTTTGGCATTGATATTGAAAATATGACTGATCATGCCAAAAATGCTCTTTTATTGAAGGATGATGATCATATGAAACCATTTATTATCAAATAGTTCTTTGGCTCCTTTTTAAATCATAATGATAACAGAAATCACCCAAATGGCCATGATCAAAAGTTTACACCCTCTGGAATGTTTGGCCTTGGTACAGACACACAAGGTGACACACACGGGTTAAAATGGCAATTAGAGGTTAATGTCCCACATCTGTGGCTTTTTAAATTGCAATTAGTGTCAGGGTATAAATAGTCAAGGAGTTTGTTAGCTCTTACGTGGAAGCACTGACTAGGCTAGATACTGAGCCATGGGGATCAGAAAAGAACTGTCAAAAGTCCTGCGTAACAAGGTAATGGAACTTTATAAAGATGGAAAAGGACATAAAAAGATGTCCAAAGCCTTGAATATGCCAATCAGTACTGTTAAATCACCTATTAAGAAGTGGAAAGTTCGGGGATCTCTTGATACCAAGCCAAGGTCAGGTAGACCAAGAAAGATTGCAGCCATAACTGGCAGAAGAATTGTCCGGGATTCAAAGAAAAACCATCAGGCAACCTCAAAAGAAATACAGACTGCTCTGGAAAAAGATGGTGTGGTTGTTTTTAAGGAGTACAATATGGTGATACTCGAACAAAAATGAGCTGTTACAATATGCCTGACAACCCCTTGACATGCCTAACTAGGCCTTTTGTGTAAATGATGCAGTAAAGGCTTCTTTCTGGCACCTCGACCATGTAGCTCATTTTTGTTCAAGTGTCATCATATTGTGCTCCTTCAAAACAACCACACTGTCTTTTTCCAGAGCATCCTGTATTTATCTTGTGGTTACCTATGGGTTTCCCTTTGTATCCTTTCCCTTTGCAATCTTTCTTTATCTACTTGTACTTGGCTTGGTATCAAGAGATCCCTGAACTTTCCACTTTTTAGTAGGTGATTTAACAGTACTGATTAGCATATTTAAGGCTTTGGACATCTTTTTATGTCCTTTTCCATCTTTATAAAGTTCCATTACTTTGTTACACAGGACTTTTGACTGTTCTTTTCTGATCCCCATGGCTCAGCATCTGGCTATCTGTCCTTGACTTCCTCTCTATATGTTGCATTGGTACCATCTTGTTGCTGATCTTGATTTGTTGGTGATCTCCAGCCAGATGACAACGTTCAAGAGTTTCAATTACATCGGTGTCACTGCCCAGGAGTGCTTGAACTGCAGTAGTAAGGGAGGCTGCCCTTGACATCTCAGGCTCCCCATCAACATATGTGACAGATGATTCAAATTCTAATAATCAATTTCTGAGATTATAGAGAAACAATACCAAGCTAAATTATTTTCAAAGTCAATTTGAGAAGTATTCATGTCATCACCCAAGGCTATGATGCACAGATACAGGCAGTATATCAAAGAGCCATAGGTCAAAAAAGAAATGTATCTGTATAGTCAAAACCTAAATCTAAAAAAATTATGGCTTTGTTCTCTCATTTTAGTACATGCCACTGGCTCAAAGGATTAAATATTAGTACAAGAACATGGCAGACTGTTACAAAAGACTACAGATTTTTCAAATAATTTTTTCTAGATGTAAAGATCACTTGGCCAGAAATGAGAAGAATGACGATTTGGAGGTTTGGAGCTGGTTTCTAATTCAGGTCGGGGTAACAATGGAAATAATTTGATTCTCATCTTTTTTTTGAAAGCTCAGATGTTTACTTTAGAGCTGAACTCCTGCCAATCATAGATACACAAATAAAATGCATAGGAAGCTCTTCTATCTGCCAAAGGTTTTGCATTTGTGTACATTAGGCTCTGAGCTTTACATGGCTCTGTCACACTGCACAGCCAGGTCAATGACACCAGTAACAGTCCAGGAATACAGTGGTGCCTTTGAGGGGCACATCTGTGGAAAATAGCACTTTTGGAAAGCCCTTGAAATTGTGCTGTGCAAACACACCCATATTTTATCTAACTTTGCCATTATATCAACTCACAAAACAACTAAACTCAAAAATGCTAGTTAAACTCAGACTTTTAGAACACCTCTAAAGCACCCCTAGTTAACCTAGTTCCATTCCCCCAATTAGAGCACTCAAAGCCAGGCACACAGCATTTGTTTCACTTTTTCACTGGCTCAAAGGAACAGACTATGGGGGTGTCTTTTTTTGTTTTTATTGGAACATACATCTTGGCTGGGGATGAGGGGAGCATGGGATACCCCAAAACTGAAGAACTGGACAACAGGACTCTAACTATCTTGCTGAACTAAAAAAAAGAAAAATGTCCCACAGAATCACTTTGCTGAGGGTGACCAGTACTCCTTCCAGAGACAAAAGCTACACACAGTCACTGATTCTCCAGCACTGGGGTCATTTACCCACACAGTCACAGGATCATCGGTTCCCTCTTGCTGATATCTACCAGGCTCTTCTCGGTGAGGGTGATGTACACTCACACCACCATAGGACTGCTTTAAATCTTTCCCAGCAGCTTCTTCCTGGCTCTCTCCAGTGAGCTCCTCCAGACCCAATTTGATTCTAGCTTGCAAGTAGGCCCCTCAGCTAAGCCTAGCTGAGACCTTGATGTCTTCCTGATGACTCCTTTCTAGTGTTCCTCCCTGGGGCAGAGCCTCCTGCACAGGGGTCTCCTCCAGCAGGACTGGAACAAGACACTCTCAATCACAATCACAGCATGTCAACTGTAAGTACAGCTGGTATAAATGACACCCATTTATGACAGTTCAAACGATTGCTGCTACAGTGATCATCATTGTAACATCAATCACGGTGTAAAAAAAAAAAAAAAAGAATTCCTGATCACCCCCCAGAGTATTACAGTGTATTACAGTGGTGACCCTGAACTATGAAAAAAAAATAAAAAACTAAGTTTAAAAAATATATATTTATTTATTTATTTTTTTACATACTGTCACCAGTCAGTATCCCTGATAACCGCCACACCAGTCATATGATGATGCTGTACTGCACTGGAGAAAGTATGTAAAAGAAAAATGTGAAAAAAACCCACATTTTATTTCATTTTCAAACAATTGTAACAAAACTTCAAAAACTCGCCACGCCTCTTACTAAATACCATGGACTGTTTATTTTCCAAAAATGGGTTATTTGGGGGGTATACATATTGTCCTGTCATGTTAGGGCCACAAGAAATGAGATAGGCCTTTAGTACATCAGAACTGATCAATTTTCAAATATATACGTACATCTCATAGTTTGTAGACTCTATATCTTTCTATAAACTGGTTTGGGCTATTTTTACCAGAGAAATGTAGAATACATTTTGGCCTAAATTTAGGCCCTTATCACATGGGCGGACTGATCGGGTCCACCTGTCCAAATTTCAGGCGTAACCAATCATACTATCCATTGCCCTCTATGAAGTGACAAATGTAAAAAGACATGTGTCCATTTACACCCACCTGCATCCGATCCGCAAAAAACAGATGGGGATCTATTCCTCATCCGTCTAGCGTATCAGATGACAGTCATATGTAAACAGACAGGTGGCCCTTTTACATCTGACCGCTGATAGAGGACAGTGAGCTGTGTCCAGGTCTGCTCTGCATAAGCGAAGTGGACACAGACCTGTCATCCACCTGCTCAGCGGAGATCAGTGGACAGATTGCCAACTGAGCAGGCAGATCAGTGCCTCTAAAAGGGCCTGTATGAAGAAAGAATTTATAGTTGCAAAGTTTTGAATCAGAAACTAAGAAAAATGTGTTTTTTCACCATTTTGGGTACTTTTTAACTTATGCAGCAAAAAAATAAAAACCCAGTGGTGATTAAATACCACAAAATGAAAGCTCTATTTGTGTGAAAAAATGTAACAAATCTCATTTGGGTACAGAGTTGCATGGTCGCACATTTGCCAGTTAAGGTAGCGCACTGCTGAATAGCTAAAAATGCCCCGGTCATGAAGGTGGTAAAACATTCTAGAGGTCAGGTGATTAAGCTGGGTATACCCTAGTAGAATTTTGTTTGACAATTTTTGTTGCAAGAATGTTGAAAGAAAGTCTGTTTGTTTTTCCAATCATTTTTCAAGGTTCATTTTCAACCGCAGTGACAAGAAAATTTGAAGGAAGAGGATGAAAGATGTACAAATTTCTGGCAATGTATGTGGTATTTATTCAGTAAAGTCCAAAATCTTAAACTATATTTGAACGACATCCGAATGTATTGAGAATTTTCTAAGAATTTCTCTAATTAATTTTTGTTCAAAATTCTACAAGTGTATACCCAGATTTAAACATAATTATTATTTATAGATGTTCCCTTTAACAAAGCAAATCTTCACTTTTTTAATTCACCACTTGAACTTAATGGTAAATCTATTCTGTGTAAGATGCTAACTGATGGATTGCTTTTGCTACATTGTAACCGTCAAGTGTGAACATTTGTTAATGGAAGTCTTTGAAAGAATATGGGTCTGTCAGTAAATGTGTGAATTGCTGTGAGCCGAGCCAGAGGCACTGCACTAATCAGATACGATAGGTGCCATGTCACACTGGTGGTTTATTTATTTTATTTATTACAGGTACTTATATAGCGCCATCAATTTACGCAGCACTTTACATATATATTGTACATTCACATCAGTCCCTAACCCTCAAGGCGCTTACAATCTAAAGTCCCTACCCTTGCTATTGATCCGTTCATTTATTCAGTGAGTATAATTATATGCAGTTATTCCCCTGGATCATTTCTTTGCTCATGATTTATATGTGTTAATTTATTTGTATATTTCACCTATAATCTCTGTTCTGTAAAATTACCATAAAAATTGTAATAAAGACAAATTTGCCTTTAAACTCCCTACCTTACATTCATACTTACATGTACTAGGGCCAATTTAGACAGGATCAAATGAATCTACTAGCATGTCTTTGCAGTGTGGGAGGAAACTGGAGTAACCGGAGGAAACCCACACAGGCAGAGGGAGAACATGCAAACTTCAGGCAGGTGATGCCATGGTTGGGATTCGAACCAATGACCCTAGGAATGCCAGGCGGAAGTGTCAACCATTTAGCCACTGGGCTGCCTTGGTTTTATCACTGGCAACAATTTGCCAACAACAGGATGGTTACAGGGAAGAGAAGCTACTCGCTTGTCATCTCATCATCTCTCCCTCCCTGGAAGGATCACTGTAGAACCTCCTTTCTTGGACTGGCTGATCAAGGAGCAACATGTTGGAAACTGGTTAGTATTTTCTCTGTGATCGCCAGTGTGACATGCAATTTTCCTGTTTCTGGGACATTTGTGATTCCCTTCCCTTTTGTACTAAAATGCAAGCATTAGGGGGTTAAGTAACTCCACACTTTTAGGGTTTACAGTGAGGAACAGAAGTATTTGAACACCCTGCGATTTTGCAAGTTCTCCCACTTAGAAATCATGGAGGGGTCTGAAATTCACATTGTAGGTGCATTCCCACTCTGAGAGACAGAATTTAAAAACAAAATCAGGAAATCACTATGTATGATTTTTAAAGAATTTATTTGTCTTGCACTGCTGAACATAAGTATTTGAACACCTAAGAAACAGCAAGAATTCAGCCCAGAACTACAAGGGAGGAGCTGGTCAATGACATGAAGAGACCTGGGACCACAGTTTCAAAGGTCACTGTCGGTAGAACACTACGCCGTCATGGTTTTAAATCATGCATTGCACGGAAGGTTCCCCTGCTCAAGTCATCATATGTCCAGGCCCATCTGAAGTTTGCCAATGACCATCTGGATGATCCAGAGGAGGCATGGGAGAAAGTCATGTGGTCAGATGAGACCAAAGTAGAACTTTTTGGTCTAAACTTCAGTCGTCGTGTTTGGAGGAAAAAGAAGGATGAGTTGCATCCCAAGAACACCATCCCTACTGTGAAGCATGGGGGTGGTAACATCATGCTTTGGGGGTGCTTTTCTGCGAAGGGGACAGGACGACTGCACTGTATTAAGGAGAGGATGAATGGGGCCATTTATTGTGAGATTTTGAGCAACAACCTCCTTACCTCAGTCAGAGCATTGAAGATGGGTCGTGGCTGGGTCTTCCAACATGACAACGGCCCGAAGCACACAGCCAAGATAACCAAGGAGTGGCTCCGTAAGAAGCATATCAAGGTTCTGGAGTGGCCTAGCCAGTCTCCAGACCTAAATCCAATAGAACATCTTTGGAGGGAGCTGAAACTCCGTGTTGCTCAGCGACAGCCCCGAAACCTGACAGATCTAGAGGAGATCTGTGTGGAGGAGTGGGCCAAAATCAATGTTCCAGTGTGTGCAAACCTGGTCAAGAACTACAGGAAAACATTTGACCTCTGTAATTGCAAACAAAGGCTTCTGTACCAAATATTAACACTGATTTTCTCAGGTGTTCAAATACTTATGTTCAGCAGTGCAAGACAAATAAATTCTTTAAAAATCATACAATGTGATTTCCTGACTTTTTTTTTTAATTCTATCTCTCAGAGCGGGAATGCACCTACAATGTGAATTTCAGACCCCTCCATGATTTCTAAGTGGGAGAACTTGCAAAATCGCAGGGTGTTCAAATACTTCTGTTCCTCGCTGTATTTAAGAATTAGAGTCACTAAAGGCAAAACATTTTTTTTCTGAGATTTGGAGAGAGTAGAGAGGGATTAGAACACCTGTCAGGTTTTTTGTTGATATCTGTGTCCCCATAAGGGATATTCCTGTTTACTATTTTCACCAAGAGTGAATGTGAAAGAAATTTGAGGCTGTCCCCAGAACAGTAATAGTGGGAAAATCTTCCAATAGGTAGACTAGTTATGGCGATCCTGGTGACAACCAGGGATTTTGCTCACTGTGGAGGGATTTTCCCTTACTTCCTGTTGTGGCTATGGGACAGGAAACGAAGAAGGATCACCCCAAAGGGACACATATGGCAAAAAAGAGCTTGGCATGGGTTATAATACAATCAAAAATTAAAAAAAGGTTTTGCCTTTACTTCTTTAGCGACATTAGAATCAAAACACTTTGAAATACAATACTGTATGTTAAATGTAAAACATTGGTTGGCTGGATGTTTTTAACCTTTGCTTGCATTTTAGTACAAAAGGGAAGGGAATCATAAATGTCCCAGAAACAGGAAAATTGCAGTCGGTGGTTCCCAGGTTCTGTAAATCTCAGAAACAGCAGTAAAGCCTGGTTCATACTGTGTGGGAATTGCATCTGTTCCTGCAGCTGAATTGCACTGCTCTTACAAGACGCGCATGGCTGCCATTCATTCTGAATAGCACCCCTACGAATCTCAGCCTACATTGCGATCACAGGTGCGGGAACCCCAGGGAAACCGCATGGTCAAAGAGAAGCATTTTTGAAAAGGTGTATGCACCTTTTTTTGTGCGGGACAAGCAGCACAGCAGCCCATTCAATTGAATGGACTGCCGTGCCCAAGTAAACGCAGGCCACATGACCCAAACTAGTGTAATCCGGGCCACCAGTGTGAACCAGTAGAGAATCATGTACTAAGAAGCTCCTCTCCCTGAGTTACTGCAAAAAGCCTACTAAATGTGGCTGTTTTAAAACAGTATTAAACCCAAAAGCAAACATTTATTGTATTGCACCTTACCAATGCTTAGATGTGATGGCTGTATTCATTTTCTTTTTTGGCTTTGTTTCTTCTACTTCCATCTGGTGATCCAGCCAGTAAGTCTGTTGTTTCAAAAAAGCTTGAACTCTCCAGCAGAATGTATCTGCTTACATGGATGAGACAAATGATTTAAACACTAGCAGGGGTAGTTAAAATGTTCAGTTTTATTATTCATGTAAAACCTTTATCCTGACCCCCTTCTCCCTACACAAAATATTTCCTTATACAACTAATCTCTGCTGGCATTGTACTAAAGCTGTTGGTACATAGCTCCATATTTGGTGGGATTGTGACCTAATACAACCACTCTGGCGACAGGTATTTGCTGTATATGACAGGATCTATGGTGAGTCCTTGGCCCCTTCATCGGAAATTGCTCTCCTCTCTGTATTACTGGGCTCAATGGCTACGCAGAAGAAAAGTCTGTAACGTTTCTTTCTATCCGCGGTCCGCCAATTGATACCCCTCTTTTGGAAAACGGCCACTCCGCCACCTCTGCCGATGTGTGCTTAATGATACCATGCGTATGGAGGAAATACTTGCATTTGTCGATGATACCTATGATAAACATAAGTGACTGTGATCGGTCTGGCTCCATTTCTTCTCCTCTTCGACTTTCCGAGATATGTGTTCCCCTGTCATGTCCAAGAGGCGTTGAACCTTGCTTCCCTGATGCTTTTTCATTTTGGCACGTTCGCCGGTTTGGCCCCGCAGCCTGTACCTGGTGCGAGCGGCAGGGTCACTGACGGGATACTGATGTGGGGCCGCCTTGACTCCGCTTTCTATCGTATCTGTTCCCGACCCTCTCTCTTCTTCTCCCTCACTCTCTTTACAACTGACTTCTCTTTTTTCTTTTTTTTCTTCTCTGTAGACTTTTTTCTCCTTTTTTTTCTGTTTGGGTTCATACTCTTGGTTATCACATTTGGTTACATGTATTTTGTCTGGGGATGCTTCCCGTGAACCTATGTTATTTTTTTTTTTTTTTCAGGATTTCAGGATTCCTGAGGAAGTCACAGGTGGAGCGTGACGCAACACGTAGATGCGCGGTGACGTAATTCCAGCGAACGCCATCTTGGTACTCCTTTTTTAATGCAAAGTACACCCATAACATGTGGTGTGAATACCGGTATACTGCTGCTAAAAAGTGAGTGTAAACTTGGCATTTTTTTCATCAATACACAATGGAATAAATAGTGTTACACTATGGAGGATCTTTTTTCTTCTTTCATGAGCTACATGTGAGTAAGTTGGCTGTATTGCGGTTACATTCCTGCCTACCAGTGAAAGGGGAATCTTTTTGCTGTGTGTGGCCACCATTGAGGAAAGTGTCTGGAGATTGTATAGTGAGGAGCTATTACTCGTGAAGGATCCAGGTGTGATCCGAAAGGCGTATTGGCCCATTGGGTCATGTGAAGGAGGTGAGGGAGCATTTTAGCCATTGAAGGATTTATATCGGCTTGTTTGCACATGCACCGCACCATCTGCATGTCCTGAAGTTGTGAAGCACTTTTTTGGGGGAATTTTTTTTGCTATGTTTTTCACCTTATTGGACGTTTATTTCATATAATTGATATTTTCACTATTTTGTATTTTTATTAAGTTTTTATATGTTTAGTGTTGTGAACTGTACAGTTTATGTGCTTATTTGTTTTTTTGGGGTTTAAGCACTTGTCGCTTTGTTTATATGATTATCCCGTGTTTGGGATTTACTGTGTGTAGACACACTTGGTGTATGTTTTCCATCCCAATTTTTGGGATTGGGGGGTTTTTTATTCACCATACATTGGTTCCAAATTAGGACCAAGTTGATTGATTCACAATATTCACCATTTATGTGGCACTTATCATTATGCTTCAGATTCCTGTAGGATCTCATCACAAATTTTTATTCTATTAATTTTATCATTTTTAATTTATAATTATATAGTTGTTTTTATGTTTATGATTTTTTTTAGCTCTGCACCAATATATTTAAATATTTAGTGTTTATACACTTATAGGTATAGGATTGGGGTGCTAGCAGCTTCACAAAATTTACAGGCCCATATTAAGCGCAGGGTGAACTACCGTTTTAATGTGTTATGGAAACACTTCCATTTTGCTGTTATTTAGACTAATTTTCATTAATTGGCATGGACTACAGACACGCCTATTATGTTTTTCTATCCACTTACTTGTCCATGTTATTATTATTTCTCATGTTTTGTATTGTTAAAATTGATGCAAAATATAATAAAATCAAATTTTCCTTTAAAACCTTTATCCCAAAAGGAAAAAAAAAACTGTTTGCTGTAACTGATAATAAA
The DNA here is from genome assembly GCF_062004578.1 of Staurois parvus. Classification (NCBI taxonomy): domain Eukaryota; kingdom Metazoa; phylum Chordata; class Amphibia; order Anura; family Ranidae; genus Staurois; species Staurois parvus. Next base: position 1,025,868 of record NW_028318265.1, read on the forward strand.
ATGCGAGCTAGATTGTGGCTTCAATTTGTCGCGGTTTTTAAATCTGCTAATACGTTTAACACCCTCCCCCCCGCCAGAATGACAATGTTTCTGTCTGCTGTGCCTCCTGTGCTCATTCTTACTAATACAGGAGGTATGTTTAGGGCCGCAGATAATGGGGTAGCTCTGGTCCAAGCCTCATAATTCCATCGGGAGGGGACTAGCCAGCTGACAAGTGGCTCTCTCCTCCTGTCATTCTGCTACATTTGCAGCTAGGCTCCACTCACTTCCACAGCCTCCTGTTATTCTCTCTCAAAATGGGCTAGTGCTCTGAAAGTGAGCTACGCTGTCCACTCTGCTCCCTCAGTCTAACTTTCACATCGCCTTATAGTTACCCCTGATTGTAACTTTGTTTCTCAGTCCCCCTTCCCTCATCCCCCTTCTTACTTTTTCTCTCATATATCCCCCCCCCCCCAATCATGCTCCGATCTTCCTCCTTTCTCAGTCCTGGTGATTGTGCCTCGGTCAGTCTTCCATCGCTCCCTCTCTCACTGTTTTCCCTGCAGATCCAACTCTCCAGGCCACATATTCTTCTCTGCTGTCTCCCACATCCTTTTGTCTCCTGAAACAGTAACAGCTGATCAGCTACATTCCCTTCTGTGGCCGCCTTTTATCTTCTCCCAGCCTGGCTTAGTATTGTTTGTGTAGCAGGGCTTCCCACTCCTCTCCCCCAGGCTGCTCCCCTTCAGATCACCCTCCTTGCTACAAACTTTTCATTGTCTATCCAATGCAACTTTTCTACTACTGCTTTTTCTGACCCCTGTGCTGTCACCACCCATAGCCCTCTTCATATCCATGCATCATTGTTCAACTCCTTCTGTCCAACAGTTTAATAACCAATCTGTTTAACCACTTGAGCTCCAGAGGATTTACCCCCCTTAATGACCAGGCCTCTTTTTGCTACTCGGCGCTAATTCAACTGATAATTGCGCGGTCATGCAATGCTGCACCGAAACGAAATTTACGTCCTTCTTTTTCACACAAATAGAGCTTTCTTTCGGTGTAATTTGACCACCTGTGCACAGTTTGTTTTTCACGCTATAAACAAAAAAAGGCCAAAAATTTTGAATAAAAACAATATTTTTTACTTTCAGCTATAAAAAATATATAGTAAACTCAAAGTTGGGTATAAATTTAGGCCAAAATGTATTCTGCTACATGTTTTTGGTAAAAAAAATCCCAATAAGTGTATATTGATTGCTTTGTGTGGAAGTTATAGCGTCTACAAACTATGGTATAAATCCTGCAATTTACGTCATTTTTCTGCTATACAGCGCTGCGCTAGTTTAACGGACAATTGCGCAGTCATGCAATATGGTACATAAATGAAATTTACATCCTTTTTTTTCCCCACAAATTGAGCTTTCTTTTGGTGGTCATTGATTGCCTGTGCGGTTTTTATTTTGTGTGCTATAAAAAAAAGGCTGACAATTTTGAGGAAAAAAAACAATATTTTGGACTTTTTGCTATAAAACATGTCCAGTAAAAAAAAAATACAAAAATCAAATTTAGTCATAAATTTCTGCCAAAGTGCATTCTGCGACGTGTCTTTTCTAAAAAAAAAAAACCCAATACGTGTAAATTAATTGGTTTACGTGAAAGTTATAGCGTTTACAAATGGCGGGAAAGATACTGGGATTTTTAGGGTTTTTTTTATACTAATAATGGCGGCGATCAGCGAATTATGGCGGCGATCAGGGACTTATGGCAGCGACCAGCGACTTATGGCGGGACTGCGGCGGACATTCTGACATTGGGGGGTACTGACTTGGGGTCACTGACATCCCCAAAAACACTAATACAGTGATCAGTGCAAAAAAACCCCACTGACACTGTACTAATGGCGATGGGGAGGAAGGGGTTAACTTTATTTTGCAGGGAAGGGTTATAGGAGTGAGGGGAGTGTTTTACTAGGGGGTGGGGGTGTGTACTGGGCGGGACAAGGCTGATCGAGAAAGTGAAACTGTTCTTTCTCGATCAGCTCATCCTCGAGCTGACAGGGAAGTGACAGACAGCACAGCTACTGCAGCTGTGCTGTCTGTCACTGTTTGCCGCCGATCGCCGGTACATAGCCGGTAAGGACCGGCTGTGACCCGGCGACTCACATCTGCGGCGGTGATCGGCCGGACTGATAGGGCGGCAGCGTCCCCTAGCTGTTTACAAAACACACTTTTTAAAACGTGGTTTTGCCTGCCAGTGCCGCCCTGCCTCCGTATATCTACAGTGGCAGGGCGGCAAGTGGTTAAAGTGTTCCATTTTCTATCACGTACAGCTCAGATCTAGCATAAATAGATTCCTAAGGTCTCATGGAGGGCTGTGTTCACCTGCAATGGTCTTTCATGCATCCCTGTACAGACAGTTCCATTGATGTCAAATGGAACACAGTTGTTGCACGCACTCAGATGCTGCTCCCAACGTGACATCTGCGCAGGTACCAGTGTGGGTGCACAGTCCTGAATGTACCCAAGGTACATCTGGGGTCATGTACTCACACCTGTATGGATATCAGATTGGCGGCAGTATTTGTCTGCGAGTGGGTACTGTGTTCCATGTGACATCAATGGAACTGTCTGCAAGGGGATGCACAAAACTTCTGTGCTTACCATTGAAGGTGAACACAATACTCCATGAGTGTACGCTTTTCTATATCCCATGTGAACAAGACATAATGAAGTCTCACCACTAGTCCAATTGCATCCTCAACTCCAGATCAGTCACGTTCTCTTCACCCTATAAATCTCTGAAACTGATCACCCTGTGGTTCCCTCTGCATCATAGACAGCTTCTAGGCCTCTCATCCCTGCCAGTTTTAGAGTGCTGCAGGGGGAGCCACAAGGGAATAGTTACCAGTATTTGCCCCTCTACCACATAGCTCACCCTCCACGTCCAGGTTCTGACAGCTCCCCCTCATTCCCACAGCTCCAATGCCGTGTTTAAAAAAAAATTTGTAAAAAAAATATTAAAGGCTCATTCATATAGGTGCTCTGGTGCGTACCGCATGAATAAGCAGGTTGTTCATACAGCGGGAGCTGCCTGTTACTCTGTAGGGACGCAGCATCTGTACAAACACAGCTGCAGGTTTTGTGTGTGTAGCTGTAGGTGAGCTCACAATGTCCACTGTCTGTGTTCAGGGCTGTACACCTACATCCACACACCTGTCAAATTTAGACCTGTGGCTGTGTTCATACAGCTGTTGTATCCCCATATCACAACATAGGGTGTCCGCACTCAGCTCCAGCCATATAAACAAACTGCTGATCCACACTGTACAGGCCACAGCACCCATGTTAATGAGCCCCAAGACCTCATTCACACGGAACTTTATTTATTACCGCAATACAGTTTTTACCTTTTAGATTTACCAGGAAATTTGTAAGTTTGTAATGATCTTAGTGTATTTTACCCTGGTGAGGGGGGGGGGGGATCCCCTGTCAGGTGATTTCTAACAGCAGCCTTAGGTATGCTACTGGCCAGATCAAGTGAAGACCAAGGGAAAGGTCCAAATAAAAGAAAACTGATGCAGTCACCACATCTAATGATTGGTAAGCTGCAATATAATACATGTTTGGTTTTGGGTTTAATGCCACTTTAACCGCTCCCGCCTGCCATATAAGGAGATGACAGGCGCAAGGCGGGTCTCTCGTTCTGGAAGCGTCATATGATGTCCTCCCACTTTAACCACGCGTGAGCAGCTCTGGGGGTGCACAGCGCGGCGATCGGTGTGTGCGCTGTGTCCCTCGGACACAGCGGATCACCGATCAACGGAAAGAGCCGAAGATGTCGGCTCGGTCATGTGATCAGCTGTGTCCAATCACAGCTGATCGCATGTAAATAAGGAAATGCCGGTTATCGGCATTTCTCTCCTCACGAGCTGTCACGCTGACAGCTCGTGAGGAGAGCAGAGCCGGCATCCCTCAGAGGGGAAATGTACACTGATCATCAGGGCACTGATGATCAGTGTGCCCTGATGATCAGTGTAGTCCCAGCAGTGCCACCTGTCAGTGTCCATCAATGCCAGCTGTCAGTGCTCATCAATGCCACCTGCCAATGCCCATCAGTGACACATCAATGCCACATATCAGTGCCTACCAGTGCACATCAATGCCACATCAGTGCCCATGTGAGCTGTCTTTCAGTGCCACCTATCAATGCCAGTCAGTGCCACCTATCAATGCCAGTCAGTGCCACCTAGCAGTGCTGTCTATCACTGCCAGTCAGGGCTGCCTATCAGTGCCAGTCAGTGTCGCCTATCAGTGCGCATCAGTGCAATCTATCAGTGCCCGTCAGTGCTGCCTATCAGTGCCACCTAACAGTGCCGGTCAGTGCCACCTAACAGTGCCAGTCAGTGTCACCTATCAGAGCCACCTATCAGTGCCGCCTATTAGTGTGATATGAGTGCTGCCTTTCAGTGCCCATCAGTGATGCCTGTCAATGCCCATCAGTGCCACCTATCAGTGCCTCCTCATCAGTGCTACCTATCAGTGCCCATCAGTGCAGCCTATCAGTGCCCATCACTGCAGCCTCATTAGCGCATATCAGTGAAGGAGAAAAATCACTTATTTACAAAATGTTATAACAAAAACATAAATGTTATTTTTTCTAAATTTCCAGTTGTTTTTGGTTTGTTTAGCAAAAAATAAAAAACCCAGAGGTGATTAAATACTACCAAAATAAAGCTCTATCTGTCTCAAAAAAAAAAATTCATATGGGAAGGGTGTTGCATGACCGCGTAATTGACATTCAAAGTGTAACAGTGCTGAAAGCTGAAAATTGGCCTGGGCAGGAAAGTGGTATAAGTGCCCTGTAGGCAAGGGGTTAAATAAAGCTCAGATAATAGTGACAAAACATTTGTTTCCTAGAGAGTTTTATCAGCTCACATATTGTATCACTTGTTACCTGGAGTTCTGCTCCTGCACAAGAAATGGGGAATTCTTCAATGTTCCATTTCTCAGTGAGCTGTCTGTTATTGGTGGCTCTGGGTTACCGCCCTCTGCGGTCCTCTCGTACCACTCGGCGCCCAGCGCTTGGTTACCTGCAAACTGAATAATTTCCTTCAGTCAGTTTCCATCGCCTCCCGGGGGAATTTTGTATTTTAGGCAAATAATGTGAAGAAGATGATTCAATTATTTTTTGCTTAGCCAAACCTGGATCACTTTAATTAAACTCAGAGTATATTAACATTTCATTTACTTTCCATCCAGAATTATTCGGAGTATATTAACTTTGCTGTGTGAGAATGAAGAATGGAGGTGAGCAGACCTGGCGGGTAATAAAGATCCCCCCTTCCCCCACTGCTTATCGCTTTGTGGCGGAGCTGACACGGTGGAACAGGTCAGTTGAATGAAAAGGATCCGCTGTGCTTTAATTAAATTTGCCTTGTCAGAGCGACGGTTTCATTACTGTTGTGTTCTACCGTCATTAGTTCCTTAAACGAGGCTGAAACAAAGAGAACCTGTCTCTGGAGCCCCGAAGCCAGAGAGCCCCCAGGATCAGCGCCACTTTATCACTCTGACGAGAGCACAAAATGTGCACCAACCTGGCCCTGATTAACGAAGATGTAACCCCAAACTGGGTGACAGATTGCTCTGTGCACCAAAAAAAATTATCAATGTTTGTTCTGGAAATGCTTGTTTTCACCTTTTCTTCCTCGTTTGTTCCATCTCAGTGCTGCTGATCTCCTGCAGCCTCTCTATAGTCACCCACTGTTTTAGTGATGGCTGCATGGCACTTCTCAGGGCATGGCGACAACTGTGGACCATGTCTGTATAATGTAAGTTGAAATGATCACCCAGCATTACTTAAAGCTGACGTTTAACTGGTTCCCAACCGCCCAATAGCAGAAATACCGCTACAGAGTGGCACAGGTGTGCAAAATCACATATATACACATGATTTTGCATTTCTGGGTAGGGGGCACGAACGAGCTGCGCCGCCATTGGCGGCCGTCAAATACCAGGTCCCAGCCAGTGATTACCCGCCAGTGCCCGAAGATTACCGACAATCACCAACAGGGAGGAGGGCTTCTTTGTTTACCAACAGTCCTTCTTCCTGTCAGTTTGGGTACACTGCTTTGGATGGCTGTGCACAGCCATCCAGAGCAGTGTACTTACAGTGAAGCACACCTGCCCCCTAGTAAAACAATCCCAGCACACAGTTAACCCTTTGATCACTCCTCATGTTAACCCCTTCCTGCCCAGTGCCATTAGTACAGTGTCAGTGCTTTTTTTTAGCACTGATCACTGTATTGGTGTCACTGGGGATGTCAGTGACACCAAGACAGTTCCCCCCCAGTGTCAGAATGCCCACCGCAGTCCTGCTGTAAGTCGCTGATCGCCGCCATTATTATTAGAAAAAAAAATTCCTGTATCTATACCGACATTTTTAAAAGCTATAACTTTCACATAAACCAATTCATTTACACGTATTAGGATTTCATTTTAGCAAAGACATGTAGCAGAATACATTTTGGCCTAAATTTATGACGAAATTGAATTTTTAAAATTTTTTTTACTGGACATGTTTAACCACTTCTGCACCGCCCTATAGTAGAAATACTGCCAAAGGACGGCACGGGTGCGCAAAATCACATATATGTACATGCTTTGCGTTTTCGCGCCCCTCCCAGATAGCGTCAGATTGCCTGTCAGTACACCAGTAATCACATTTAACCTCTTGATTGCCAGGAATACGCTCATACACAATAAACCTCCATTGCTAGTATAGTGTCTGAATGGATCAATATCTTTGATCAGATCAGCACTATACCAGCGTTCACATTAGTATAGTGTCCCCAAAAACACAGCGTTAGCGGGATCAGCCCCGGCACCTGCCAGCACCTGTGTTTAGCTCCTATGCTTACCCGCCCCTTCTCCCCCAGCAAGTGCAGTGTCAGTAGGTCACTGTCACTTGATACATTGCACACAAAACCGCAGTGTTTGCAGAATCAGGCCTGATTTCTGTTAGCACTTGCCAGTGAATTTTGATGACTCTCATATGCAGCAGAGGGCCAGTACTAGTGCCGCTCTACCTTTTGGTGAACTGACGAGCGCCAGCGGTCTAGTACATCCTGGTCTTTCACATACTAGCACTGCAGTATCACTTGGTGATTTGGCGAGTCCCATAAGTGCCTTACAAGCTGGTGCAGTGGCGAGCACAAGTATTGTCCCCCAACCAACAAGAATTTGCACACAGGCTCGTAGAACCCCTAGTATCCTTCCAGATGTGCTTGTAAATCTGGATTGGCAACCCACAAATTCTGCAGCACCCGTACTTCCCCCATTCACTGCCCAACCCGGAATTCAGGTGGAAATAGCAAATTTAAATACTCCCCTTGATTTTCAGGTTTTCACACAAGATCTGTGTACATTGATTGTGGATCAAGCAAATGTATATGCACAACAGTTTATCGCCGCCAACCCAAATTCAACCCTTTCTAGACCAGTCGCATGGAAACCAATTATGGTTTCCAAATTTAAAGTTTTCTTGGGCCTAACCCTCAACATGGGCATTACTAAAAAAAAATTAATGCTGTTGTATTGATCCACAGACCCGATTCATCATCTGCCTGTGTTCTCTGCTGCCATGGCAAGGCATAGATATGAGAGTATAATGCGTTTTATGCATTTCAATGACAACACACTCTGTCATCCTTGGGGTGACCTTGAGTTTGACCGGCTCCACAAAATTTGGCCCCTCATAAATCACCTTAACCAAAAATTTGCAGATGTATATACTCCCCAACAAAACATCTGCGTTGATGAGTCCCTCATTAATTTTTCTGTCCGCCTTGCATTCCATCAATTTCTCCCCAGCAAGCGTGCCAGATATGTGGTCAAGATGTAGAAGACCTGTGAGAGGGCAATAGGCTATACATATAAGTTTTGGATCTACGAGGGAAAAGATCCACGTGTCACGTGAAGCCCAGACTACATGGGGAGCAGTGGCAAGATAGTTTGGGACTTGGTGTCATCCTTTTTCCATATGGGGTACCACTTATACATGGACAATTTTTATTCAAGCATACCACTATTTAGACATTTGTACAATCTTGGACTTGGTGCATGTGGCACCATGCAACCTAATCACTGGGGTGTCCCTCAACAGCTTGTAAATACCTGTCTTAGAAAGGGGGAAGAAGCCTGCTTGAGAAATGAGGATGTCATTCAGCTGCAGCACCGACTTGTTTATTCTGACAGCAATGGGGTCTTGCTCTCAGAATATACACAAGTAGGTGTGTGCAGTGCTGTTGGATGAGATTTTTCATCCGCAGTTATAAAAAGAGCATATATGCCGAAGCATGGGGGCCTGGGGTGGCCAGTGGGTGGATGGCCTCTATGCTTCGGCATATATATTTTATAATATTTTTTTGCCATGTTTAATGTGTGCCCACCAGTAGAAGTGGGTGGATGCAGGACGGTATATTCTAATGGTGGGCATACCACACTTTTTTGGCAGTGATTTCTTCTCCTTTTTTATTCAGCCCACAGGCTGCAAAAAAAAAAGAACATAGCATATACACCCAATAAGAACCAGCGACGTACTGGTACATCACTGGACTTTGAGTGGTTATACCAGGATGATGCCTCATCCTGGTATCATTTTTTTCAGCTGGTGATCGGCTTTCATGTAAAAGCAATCCTTGTGGCTAATTAGCTGCAGGATTGCTTTTACAAGCAGCAGGAGAAGATGCCCCCTCCCCCGCTGCCTTCCACGGCTTTCTCAGGCAGTCCCGTGCCATCAGGGAAACCTGAGAATGCATCCGCTGTTTCTGCCAGCTGACCATAGAGCTGATTGGAGACCAGAATGGTGCCAATCATTTCTTGTCCAAGAAATCGGAAGCTACGAGCATTTAATCACTTCAGTTTTGCAGGATATAAACAGCGCCATTTGTAAATTGAGAAAGCATCTGATCACACCGATCTTGGTGAGATTAGATAATGTAAGGGCAGAGGAGATATATAGAGTCTGATAGACCCCAGATTTAAAAAAAAAAGAATATATGACAATGCCCATTGAAGTTATAGGGGATATTTGCATTCCCTGTGATAGCATTAAAAGTGATAAAAAAAAATAAAAATGAAATGGACAGTGTAAAAAGAATCAAAATAACTTAAAAAAAAAAGCCCCCATGCTAGCCTTGACCCTGTGCCAGTATGTAAACAGCGGTTGCGCCATGCATGGGAGGTATGGCCGCGAACGTCAGATCAAGGGCAGTATTTCTAGCACTAGATCTCATCTGTAAATCTTAAATTGTAGCTTGTAAAGGCTTTTAAAGTGTTGCCTATGGATATTAAAAATGTATGCAGTTTATCGCCATTGCACGGGGCATGCGCAGTTTTAAAGCATGTCATGTTTGGTATCTATTTACAAAGCATACCATCATATTTTATATTTTACCAAATAATTGGCCAATATATTGTGTTTTTGTGCATTAAAAGTTAAAAAAATATTTAAAAAAAAATTTGTGTCTGAAAAATTGTTGTGCGAGTACTATGCGACATAAAAAATTGCAGCACCCACCATTTTATTCACTAGGGTGTCTGCTTTAAAAAATATATAATGTTTGGGGGTTCATAGTAATTTCCTAGCAAAAAATACTGAAGGTACACAGATTCACTGGGACTATGCACTTTATTAAATAAAATTAATATGAATAAATAATGTTTTTTATGTGATTTATCGATTCATTGTTATTTATTTATCCATACTGTCACTCTGTTCACATTGGGGTTTTTTTGTTTTTTGAGTGATTCATTTTTATAAATTTTTTATCACTTGTTTATCATCATTGTTATGTTTACATTTTCTACATTTGGAATATGATCAGTTTTCATGGTGCTTTATTAATTTTTGTATCATCCTAATTTAATCACCATTTTCTGGTTTACTCAAATTATCACTAGTTATTTACATTTTATTTCACCTTGATTCATTATTATTTAGGGGTCTATGTAACTTTGAGTTTACTAAATATTTTGTATAGCCGAAAGTAAAAAATATAGTTTTTCTTCAAAATTTTTGGTCGTTTTTTGTTTATAGCGCGAAAAATAAAAAGCGCACAGGTGATCAAATACCACTGAAAGAAAGCTCTATTTGTGTGAAAAAAAAGGACGTAAATTTCATTGGGGTACAGCATTGCATGACCGCGCAATTACCAGTTGAAATAGTGCAGTGCAGAATAGCAAAAAGAAGCCCGGTCAGGAAGGGGGGTAAATCCTCAGGAGGGCAAGTGGTTAATATGTTCATATTTTGTCTTCCCTGGTTCCTCTCTACTCTTCACCAACACACTAGAAAATGTATTAAATTAAACCTGTTTTTATTACATACTATTAAATTATAAGCTCTTATAAGCAGGGACCTCCTAACCAACTTGTCTTGAATTGTAATGTGACTGTACTATCTTGTACTACTGTATATGTTCTTCTTTTGTCTTCCCTGGTTCCTCTCTACCCTTCATCAACACACTAGAAAATGTATTAAATTAAACCTGTTTTTATTACATACTATTAAATTATAAGCTCTTATGAGCATGGACCTCCTAACCAACTTCTCTTGAATTGTAATGTGACTGTACTATCTTCCTTTATATTGTTTCCATAAATCCTGTATAATAACAGAGATGTTGAATTTATATTGACCGATGCTCGGGACATGTAGTTCTGGGCACTGGGCAGGTAGTTTTTTTTAACCCTTAGCCCTGCAGCGGGCAAGCAGCAGGGCTCAACTGTCAGGTGAAAGTTTTCGGGCGGCCGCGCTGCTGCACGATTGCTTTCACACAGCCTATAGTTACAGCCTCCGCCCCCCCATGAACCTCCCCCCCACTATGACTCCTGGGCTCTGCTTGCCCACCTGCAGGCCCAGGACCGGTTCACCGCCATCAGCTAGAGGGGAGGGAGGAGAGTGTACACGTCCGCTCCCCTCCCCTTCTAGTCGTAACCCAGAAGTGACGTTATGATGTCACTTCCAGGTCCCTGTTGAAAGATTTCCCAGCCATCGAGGCCGGGAAAGAATGTAATGCAGTGCGATGTGCACTGCATTACATTCAGTGGAGTACAGGTGGAGGAGAGACATGCAGGGTCTAAAAGAGAACCTGCCAACAAAAATCTCCATTGGGAACTTTTTGTCCCCATGTGATAAAAAAAAAAGTAAGAAAAAAGTTTTTTTAAAAAATTGTAAAAAATTTGAGTTACAGTCAAGCACATAACATCCCCTCAAAAAAAATTTTGAGCCCCCACCCCATGCATATACGCACATACAAACATAAAAGTACACGCTGGGGCGCCTACGCATGAAAACGTCTATTGCGATACACGTTACATATCGTCGCACACGCCAGAATGAGAGCAATAATTCTAGCATGAGACATCCTCTATAACACTATACTGATGACCTATAAGGGGCTTTACAAGAGTTGCCTATAGAAAATATATGGTACTGAAGGTCATCGCCATTTCACGAGCAAATTTATTGTTTGACATTTTCAATATCTATTTACTTGTTGCAATCTCATCTTTTATATTTTACAAAAAAATAAGGTAATTTATTGCTTTTTTGTGCCCTAATAACTTAAGGTAAGTGTATTTTTTACTTATATTTTGAGGTGCTGAAGACAGGCAGGGAGGGGAGGAGGAAATAAACAGCGCAATAATAAAAATATCAAACATTTAAGTCGCCATAAAACCCCTTTTGTTTTTAAAAAGTCCCAGACATTCCTAAAAGCACCTCAGATTTAAATATGGTTTTGGTAAAAGTGTACTTTTTTTTAATCTGGAGAAGTAGATTGACATGAGGGACAAGTAGACTGAAACCCCAATTTAGTCCCTGGACAAGTAGTTTTTTTCAAAAATGTCAACACCCCTGAATAATAATAACATGATTAATGACAAAATGTATCTTATTGTAGACTCAGATGTCATCATTGGGTCTCCCAGCTTTTCTTATGCAATGCACGCATATCAATGCTCATGGGTGGGGCCATTATGGTGTGGTATATAGCTTCCTGAAAACATCACAGTACTCAGTACAGCAAGTCCTTGACTTATGAAGATTTGAGTTGTGAACTTTCACAGATACGAACGGACCTTGTATTACGAACGTTCGTAGATGCGAACAAATCGCCAAAGTAGCTCACATGTCTGCCGGACACTGTCACAGTTGTGCTGCACTGTGCTTACTGTACAGTACGATAGTGTACAGTAGTACAGTGCTCAGAGGCCAGGATGTCTGGAAGCAAGAGGAAAAGCAGTGGTGATGTGGAGGGCACTGCTAGGAAGCGCAAACCAATAACCATGCAATAAACATGGAAACAAAAGTGAAAATAATTGATAAATTGGACCGAGGCAAAAAGATGGTAGACAACCATTGGCACAATTCTAAAGGAGAAGGCCAAGATCATGGAACGTGAAGTCTGCTGTGCCTATGCTGTCCACAATAATATCCAAAAAGCGTGGTAAAGTGATAGAGGAGATGGAGAAACTTCTCATTGTGTGGATGCAGGATCAGCATCAGCGTCGAGTCCCACACAGCTTAATGCTTATGCAAGAAAAAGATAAAAGCCTGTTTGAAGACTCGAAGAAAAAACGAGGTGAACAGTGTGCATCTTTTAATGCCAGCTATGGATGGTTTAACAGATTCAAGGCTAGAGCCAACCTTCACAACGTAAGTGGTGAGGCTGTGAGTGCAGATACCAAAGCTGCCCAAGAATTTCCACCAACATTTAGAGAAATTATTGACGAAGGTGCTTATTTACTCCAACAGGTTTTTAACATCGACGATACAGGACTGTAGTGGAAAAGGATGCCAGAACGAAGTTACATCAGTAAAGAGGAAAAGGTGATGCCAGGCTTCAAAGCAGCAAAGGACAGACTTACTCTGTTGTTTGGTGGCAATGCTTACAGCGATATGAAACTAAAGCCTCTCTTAGTTTACCATTCAGAGAACCCAAGAGCCCTCAAAAGCATAGCCAAGGGCTCTCTACCTGTTGTGTGGAAGAGTAACACCAAAGAAAGATATCCCATTCAACATTCTTTTGCTGCTTGACAATGCACCAGGTCACCCCCAATTCATGGATGAATTTCATCCAGGGGTGTATTTACCACAAGGCAAACAAGGCATATGCCTAGGGCAGCATTTTTCAGGGGGGCAGCACTGCCCCCCCGGAAGAAGAGAAGGAAGAAGACACACACGTGGCATGGGGACCAGGTGGGATCTGAGGGAGGCTGTGGGCTGCTTGATGGTGTATGCAGAGCCCAACTCTCATTCCTGGGGATGTCCAGAGCTGTGAAGGTGAGTGTCTTCGCTCTTTTGACGGGAAGGGGGGGTTGGTGGCCAGTGTATGGGGGGGATCTCTTGGGTGGGGGGGGCAGGGGTCAATTTAGTCAATGACAGACTCTTTCTGCAGGGAGGGTGGTGGTGTTGATTGGTGTCAGGCTCTTTCTGCAGAAGAGGGGGTGTTGAGGGCCAATTTTGGTGTTGCCTAGGGCAGCACAAAACTTAAATACACCACTGCTTTCATCCCAACGTCAAAGTAGTGCATCTGCCACTGAATACTACGGTGCTCATCTAACCTATGGACCAAGGAGTTATTGCGACTTTCAAAAAATATTATTTACGTCACACTTTTTGTTAGGCAGTGAAGGCTATTGACGAAACAGGAACAACCTTGCAACACTTTTGGAAGGACTATAACATCTATAAGGCCATAAAAAACTTCAACTTTATTTGGCGCAAGGTTTCGGCTGTCACCATGAATGGGGTTTGGGAGAACCTTTGCACGCAGTTTGTTCATGAAGTTCATGGACTTGAGAAGATGGGTAAGGAGTCCAAAGAGGTCTTCAACAACTTAGTGACCCTTAGCATGAAGCTGGAGCTGGAGCTGGATCTGCAAGAGGACAACTTAATTGAACTCCTTGCTGTGCAACATGAGGAGCTTACTAATGAGGACCTGATGGATATAGAGGCCCAGCGAAAAGACAAAGAGAGCCAATAGGAAGATGTAACTGAACAACCAGATTCACAACACAGGAAATGACAAGGGGATTTTCTTTACTTGAAGAGGCACTGTTAGGTTGCAGCAGCCGTTCAGAATGCCATCCAGTGCTACAGAGTCATCTATGATGAGAAAAAAAAGAGCTACTACTCAGACAACATTGGATCATTTTTTCCAGAGGGTAGAGAGAATTGAATCCTTCAAAAAACCTGTGTCATTAACATCATGTGTGAATTTCCATCTTGCCCTCCATCTCCTATTGCTGATGATCCTTCAGCTCCGTCAACATCAGGTTTGGGCCAAATTCCATCTTACCCTCCATCTCCTATTGCTGATGATCCTTCAGCTCCACCATCTCCCACCTACCCTCCCTCCTCCAGTTAGAAACTCCCTTCCACTATATGCCAGTTGTGGTACTGTACCACCATTTTAAGGTAACTGTAAATGTAAAAATAGTTTATTTACAGTATGTTTGTGTGTGTTTGTTTATTTTATGCTTTACATTGTTTATTTGTGTCAATGGTGTATAAGACTCACAAACTAATCCGATTTACGAATGTTCTCCCGGAAACGGAACTCGTTTGTAAGTCGGGGACTTACTGTACTCCTCCCTGATATAAGCAGCGGGTCAACTTTTTGGAGCAGTTATGCAAATATCAAAATGCTTTGATAGTTGGCTATCATTCTGGAGGAGTGGGCAATCCTAGGCAGGCTACACGTGCATGGAAATTGCCCAGGTAACACCCCATGTGATGCTGAGCTTCCATGACTGAAAGAACTGAAATTCAGTGAATGAAAGAGGAGGGCCAGGAATATCAGGCTGGGATTGAAAGTGCTAAATGATGCTGGATGTCCTCCAACCAGGAAATGATGTGGGCTCTATCAGATTTCTCAGTGCAGCCTTATCAGTTTAGACCTATAAATTCAGCCCTAGCAGATCTGGCAGTGCAGTCATAATAGTGCAGACCTATCAGTGCAGATCTATCAGTACAGTGCTAATAGTGCAGATCCATCAATGTAAACCTATAAATGCAGTCCTATCAGTACATTCCTAATAGTTTAGGTCTATCAGTGTAGAGCTATAGCCTTTTTAGTTTTGATCTATTGGTGTAGATCAGCGGTCACTAAATGGCGGACTGCTGTCCACGAACGGTCCCAGAAGCACCGCCGCTCAGACCGCCACCCAATGACAGATCAACCGCTAAGCAGGGCAGTCGATATGGCAACATGACACCACGTGTGCACCCCACCCCTTTCCGCTCCCTGCCTGTACACAAGCATCCAGCAAGGATCCCGGAACAGCTCCTGTCTGCCCTCAAAGTAGGGTGTAGTCATACAGGGGCACTCTGATGGGCACATTTAATGTTAGGGGGCACTCTGATGGGCACAACATAGAATGTGCCTATCAGAGTGCCCCTTAACATAGCATAAGGTGGCAATGTGATGGGGATACATGATGTAAAGTTGCACTCTGATGGCAACACCTAATGTAAGGGGGCACACTGATGGGCACACCCTAGTCGGACCTCGGCCAGAAGAAAATTTTAGTGACCATACCGCCTTGAATTTTAATTCACTACCCCTGGTGTAGATCTATCAGTGTGGACCTATCAATGAAGTCCTACCAGTGCAGATCTGTCAGTGCAGTCCTAGGTCCTCATACACACTGGACGTTTTTACAGCAGCTGTTTTTGGCTTTTTACGTTTTTTTCTACAGCCAGTAAACTCCCCAGCATGTTATCCTATGTGTCCATGCACACATAGGCTGTAATCAGCATTTTTTGGCAGGGGCGTTTTTTGGCTGGGAAAAAAAAACAGAACTAGTGGGCTTCTAGAGGAGTTTTTAGCTGTAAAACCGCTCTAACGCTGAAAAAAGCAGCAAAATGCAGTAAATCGCGGCAAACTGGCGTTTTTGGACTTTTTTTGAGCAAACAAAAATATTTTTTTGGTAAAATAAAAAAGGGTAAAAAAACAGCATTATTAAAATGCCCAGTGTGCATGGAGACTAATAGTGCAGACCTATAAATGCAGTCCTGTGAATGCAGATCTGTCAGTGCACTGCTAATAGTGCAGATCGATCAGTGTACACCTATAAATGCAGTCCTAATAATTTAGATCTTTCAGTGTAGATATATAGCCCTTTTAGTTTTGATCTATCAGTGTAGATCTATCAGTGCAGACCTATCAATACAGTCCTATCAGTGCAGATCTGTCAGTGTAGTCCTAATAGCGTAGACCTATAAATGCAGTCCTGTCAATGCAGATCTGTCAGTACACTGCTAATAGTGCAGATCGATCAGAGTACACCTATTAATGCATTCCTATCAATGCAGTTCTAATAGTTTATATCTATCAGTGTAGATATATAGGCCTTTTACTTTTGATCTATCAGTGTAGATCTATCAGTGCAGACCTATCAATACAGTCCTATCAGTGCAGATCTGTCAGTGCACTACTAATAGTGTAGACCTATAAATGCAGTCCTGTCAATGCAGATCTGTCAGTACAGTGCTAATAGTGCAGATCGATCAGTGTACACCTATTAATGCAGTCCTATCAGTGCAGTCCTAATAGTTTAGGTCTAACAGTGTAGATCAATAGCCCTTTTAGTTTTGATCTATCAGTGTGGACCTATCAATGCAGTCCTATCAGTGCAGTCCTAATAATGTAGACCTATAATTGCAGTCCTGTCAATGCAGATCTGTCAGTGCAGTCCTAATAATGTAGACCTATAATTGCAGTCCTGTCAATGCAGATCTGTCAGTGCAGTCCTAATAATGTAGACCTATAATTGCAGTCCTGTCAATGCAGATCTGTCAGTGCAGTCCTAATAATGTAGACCTATAAATGCAGTCCTGTCAATGCAGACCTGTCAGTATAGTCCTAATAGTGCAGATCTGCCAGTGCTGTCCTAACAGTGCAGACCTCTAATGCTATCCTGTCAGTGCAGTCGTAATAGTGTAGACCTATCAGTGTTATCAATGCAGATGTGTTTGAAAGAGTGTCAGCCATGTCACTTTTGACTTGTTTGGAGGAATAGATACAATTGCACAATCTGACCTAAGAGCTCGGTGTACAAACTCCTCTAAGGCTGGCAGGTCACATATAAAGTGGCCCTGTCATCATCAACCTCAGTATGGTCACCACCCTAAGAAATCAACAGTCCATTGACAAATGTTGTGAAATATTTTCTGGTATCCAGAAAAGAGAATCTGTATGAGCTCCTCATGCTTCCCATACATCCTGGGTGTGCGTGGATTTTCTGCCAGAAATCGGAGTAATATCTGCAAATCGGCTGGCTGTGCCAACCACCATCGATCAATCTATGTAAATTGCAGTGGCGGGGACGTGGCACTCCGTTTATCGCCACTTTACAAGGTTGTTTTATGACATCAGCCAGAAGCCATCTTCTCCCCATGTATGAGATCCAGAGAGACAACAATTATCACGCCGGCCGCCATCTTCCCATAAATCACACCCGGACATCTCCCGCATAGCAATCAGTTCTCAGGGTGAGTCATTGATTTCTCACAGAGGAGGGCGATGTTTCCCATGACTTCTCCTTCGTCAGGTCATCTGTAATCTCTGCCTGTCATCCGTCAGAAAGGGAGGAGGGACCTGCTACAAGGATGGTGACAGAGATACGCTGTAACCAACAGCAACCAATCAGCTTCCAGATGTCACCTCTCTTCTACAGCCTATATCATGAAAGGATCATCTGAAGATGGCTATACGCTAGTAGATTTTCGAACAAACGGTAATGCAAATATTCGTACAAACATTCATACAAAACGTCTCTCGATGAATTGACGAATGCCAGTCAAAAGTACCAGTACTTAAAAATGTAATTTACTTTTAACATTCAATTTTGGAATGAATGTAATATCCTGAACAAAAAACACATAACTATTTGAAATTTGTTTGAGAAAAATTTTCTGCCTTACTCCTTTGTTTTTCTCATCATTATGAAATTTAAAAAAAAGGCCAATTTGACCCCACTAATGAGAAAATTAGAAAATCGAATGTTCTTGAAATGAAAAGTTTCAAGAACAAAATTGTTCTAATGTATGGCCAGCTTTAGAGATTTTGGACTTTGTCCTGGTCTGCCCTCGTGATGGGTACAAACACTTAGATACTGGGGTCTGATTGGATAAGAATTACTGGCTGCTGTGCAGCGTGAGGATCTCTCTGACTGAGTAGAAGTTGGATGAACTGTGGAGGTTGTCTCATTTCTAAACAACTATTAACTTTCGTCCCACCGGCAGATCAACTCTTAAATTGCTCAAAAATGTTATATCCTGATTGTACAATCTGCTTTAGAGTTTGTGTCAACAAGCTTTTATTCACTGCTTCTCTCCCTAACTATGTCTATGGGAATGCAATTGCAGGTCAGAAGCAAGTCAGAAGGAGATCAACTTCAGGTCAGAAGGAAATAAGCTGCAGGTCAGAGGGAAGCCAGCTGCATGTAACCAGGTACTTACTGGGTACCAGTGAATCTATTGAAGTGAACGCAATGTAGTTAGTTGGGCTGCCCAGATAGGGAAAGGGTTAACTTTGTTTCGGACCTTTCCTGGGCATTTCTGAGACCTGCCCTCTGCTGAAGACCCATAAATAGAGATTGAACTCCAGCTCGGAGAGCCCGTTCCAGAGCCAAGAGAAACCACATGGGACTGAAGGGAAAAGCTTGATGGAGAATGTAGCCTTTATCGGAGCATGTGGCCCTGCAATTGGGTCACCCACTTGGAAAGCCTTGCCTGGAGCCAGGACAGCACCAATTATGGACTAAAAGGACTCTTACCTGGTGAAGCAAGTCAGAAGGAGATCAGCTGCTGGTCAGAAGGATCTGAGCATCCTGCATTAGATAGTTAGGAATGGACTGTTGTTTATTGCAGGGCTGTACTAATGAACCTTCAGTAAAGTTCATTAACTCTTTCATGCCTGGTCTGAAGTTACTCAAAGGGGTGCATGAAGGTACATGGCATATCCAAAAGAAAAGGGCCTGTTATGTACACACAGTAAAGAGGAAGAACTGGAGGGCCACCATAAGGGGTTAATCCAACAGAGGAGTTGGGGGAAGTTATGCTGTTACTTTGGGTAACCAGGATTGGTGGGAATGAAATGGCAGCCAGCCAGCGGGAGTGGTACCGGACATGGGTGACAGGTCATCTAATTAGCGAGCAGGTCAGTGTTCTTACTCTCTCCTT
Organism: Staurois parvus; assembly: GCF_062004578.1. Lineage (NCBI taxonomy): Eukaryota > Metazoa > Chordata > Amphibia > Anura > Ranidae > Staurois > Staurois parvus. The sequence continues at coordinate 1,045,098 of NW_028318265.1, forward strand.
AGCAGTCGATGCCCTTGGCGCAGTTAGGACCGAATCCATGGCACAGAGTCGAAGGACCAAATTAGCATTGAGTGCATGGTGGGACCCCTACTGTCATTGGGAGTGAGGTGGCAGAGGACCTAGAAGCTAGCTAGCAGAAGCTAGACAAATGGAGTGGGACACAGGCTCAGTGGTTTTCCACTTGAAAGGCTACATTCTGGAAGACAAGGTGTGCAGTGTTACAGGAGAGAGTGTCTCACTGTATGGAGCCTCAAGTTTAACGTACATCTGTGCAAGGTGAATGGCTCACTTCTACATATGGAATGCTGCCTTAATGTTGAGTTCACATGACCACAGTTCTGGCTGGTCCTGGGAAGTAGTGAGCGGGTTTATAAGAGAGTACCCCCACATGTAGGACAAGTTGGCCCTGCCCACATACGGGTCAGAAGCAAGTAGAAGATCAGCTGCAGGTCAGAAGGTGGTCAGCTGCAGGTCAGAAGCCGGTAAGATGCTTGGCTGAAAGTCAAAGGGAGGTCAGCTGTGCGTCAGAAGCAGGTAAGAAGATCAACTGCAAGTCAAGAGGGAGGTCAGAAGGAGGATAGCTACGGTCACTTACAGGTCAAAGGGAGGTCAAATGCATCAGCCAATGAATGATCTCAGAAGTGGCTCAGATACACTATATTGCCAAAAGTATTGAGACACCCCTCCAAATCATTGGATTCAGGTGTTCTAGTCACATCCATGGCCACAGGTGTGTAAAATCAAGCACCTAGGCATGCAGACTGCTTCTAAAAACATTTGTGAAAGAATTGGTCATTCTCAGGAGCTCAGTGAATTCAAGCGTGGTACCCTGATAGGTTGCCACCTGTGGAACAACAGCAACTCAGCCACAAAGTGGTAGGCCACGTAAAATGACACAGCGGGGTCAGCACATGCTGAAGCGCACAGTGCGCAGAAGTCGCCAACTATCAGAGTCAATAGCTAAAGATCTCCAAACTTTGTGTGGCCTTCAGATTAGCACAACAACAGTGTGTAGAGAACTTGATGAAATGGGTTTCCATGACCAAGCAGTTGCATCCAAGCTTTACATCACCAAATGCAATGAAAAGTGTTGGATGCAGTGATGTAAAACACTCAGCCACTGGACTCTAGAGCAGTGGAAACGTGTTCCCTGGGGTGACGAATCACGCTTCTGTCTGGCAATCCGATGGACGTGTCTGGGTTTGGCGGTTTCCAGGAGAATGGTACATGCCTGACTGTATTGTGCCAAGTGTAAAGTTTGGTGGAGGGGGGATTATTTTGTGGGGCTGTTTTTCAGGGGTTGAGCTTGGCCCCCTTAGTTCCAGTGAAGGGAACTCTCAAGGCTTCTGCACACCAAGACATTTTGGACAATTTCATGCTCCCAACTTTGTGGGAACAGTTTGGGGATGGCCCCTTCCTGTTCCAACATGACTGCACATCAGTGCAGAAAGCACGGCTCATAAAGACGTGAATGAGCGAGTTTGGGGTGGAGGAACTTGACTGGCCTGCACTGAGTCCTGACCTTAACCTGACAGAACACCTCTGGTATGAATTAGAGTGGAGACTGCAAGCCAGGCCTTCTCGTCTGACATTAGTGCCTGAACTCACAAATGCACTTCTGGAAGATTAGTCAAACATTCCCATAGACACACTCCTAAACCTTGTGGACAGCCTTCCCAGAAGAGTTGAAGCTGTTATAGCTGCAAAGGGTGGGCCAACTCAATACTGAACCCTACAGACTAAGACTGGGATGCCATTAAAGTTCATGAGCGTGCAAAGGCAGGCCGACCAATACTTTTGGCAATATAGTGTAGATGATGAAAGCTTGCAGCATTTTGCCATTAAAGCCTGTCCACACTGGCCCTTAGACTGACCAACATTATGTAATATAAGGACCTAAGCATCCAATCAATGCATATCCAATCAGGCGGACCCCAGCACTACATAGTGGCTGGAAGCTTTAAAGGAGGTTGCACAATCAGATTGCAATGTATGTTGCCAGCTAATAGGCTATGCCTTTGTGTGACCATAATGGTCTTTATAGATGTATTTTGGTGCATTCCTGTAGATGTTTTTAGTGGCTGGGTACAATATGCTCTGCCCTTGTGTGTGGTCTTTTCATTTACAGGGCAGCTTGATTGCCCTGTAAATGAAAGCCCACATACAGCCATGATTCCACGATGACACAGTGTGACTGCATGTCATATAATTGAGTGCTCATGTTTTTACTCATACTAGGAGGATGGGAGGTTCTCAGGGGACAAAGTGATGGGACAGGTTACAAACTGTTGCATGATCACTATTGTTCCCCTTGAGATAAGATGACGTCATGACTGACTCCACGTTCTTCCTCCACGTTCTTCCTCCATAATCTGAAGGGGGCATTAAGTCCTGGCAATCCTATTTAGGGCAGATGTCATTCTATACACACGTCCAGCCAGTCACCAATGTCTGTGGCAAACGTTCAACAATCTGATTGGATTAACACTGGCACAATAATCTGATTGGGTCTAACTGCCCTGTAATGTCCATGGCTGACCTACAGATTGTATATATGTCAGTCCAAGCGTGTGAGTGGCCTGATTGTATAAAAAGAAAGAATATTCCTACACTGGCAGGTGCGGGTGGAATATAACCCCGCCACTTCACATTTTCACACAGACCTGCGGATATTCCCTTCATGCAACTCTGCAATTATCACATGTATGTGACCACACATATCTCCACTTAGTATTTCACACACAGTCACTGGTCTCCTGGTATAATAAGGATCCCCTGTACAATTGTACGATTCCTGCACGGCTCATTTATTATAATCAACATTGTTAACCCTTACTGCACTGGATGAGAGCAATCCAACCAACAAAGTATAATCATCTTTATGACAGAATTAAAAAAAAAAAAAGCTTGAAATTCCTGTACTCACCCAGACAATGTCTTCAACTGGTTTTCTCTCCAAAAATATGGTGCCATCTTTGCGTTCACAAATGTCTGACACAGATCAGCCCTTGCTGCAGCCTCTTACTTTGAGACTTGCTACAAAGTTACAATATTGCATTCTGATCACTGGGGAGAGGAGACTGAGGAAATGCTTCCTCCTGCCTACAGCAGACTGATGACATCATCTCAGCCTAGGCCAGTGTTTCACAACTCCAGTCCTCATGGACCCCCAACAGGTCATGTTTTCAGGATTTCCCTCAGATGAAACAGCTGTGGTAATTACTAAGGCAGTGAAACTGATCAAATCACCTGTGCAAAATAATGGAAATCCTGAAAACATGACCTGTTGGGGGTCCATGAGGACTGGACTGGAGTTGAGAAACACTGGCCTAGGCAATGTTATCGATTCTGTATATAGCCCTACAGAAGAGACAGCGCACACAGTCCACATGTGTTTTATCTACTGCTGCTCTACAAACAGGAAACAGGTACTTTATTATAGAGAAAAGACATAGAGTTTAACCATAGATGCTGCTACAACTTTATAAACACTGCCATCTACTGGTTGAAGAATATATCTCTACTGAACACTGACACTGATGTAGTGGTTGCACAAAAATCCATGAACATTTTATTCTAACACAAAGTCACTGACTGGAGTTTATAGATAAAAGGTGAGGTTTTTCTTAAAAATGACACTGTTGCTGTATATAGTGATGTCACAAATCTATTAATGCACACTGGTAACATTACTGACTGGTCCATTTTAATATTTGCAATAACTGGAAGCATCACATATTGTGATATAAATACACATTTTCAGAAAATATGGGTAATTTATGGGGGCCTTCATTAAAGCACAACTTTAGGCAAATAAAAAATGGGCCCCTGCAGTGCTGCTATGCCTACACTGTAAGGGTTCATTGTTCATTTATGTCTAGGGTAACAACAAAGGAAATATACTTACCTGATCCTCATCATAGCTAGATCAATCCCTGAAGATTTTACACCCCCTCACTGTAGTGGCCTAGAATCATGACATCATTAAGACTAGAGCAGGGTCCATAGCCCTGCTCTGGACGTGAGGACACCACCACTGGATTGTGGGGTTGCGCCCTCTACAGGGGAATTGGAGGATCAGGTAAGTAAAGCTTTTTTACCTCTCCCCTGAACAAAACAAGCTATTAATTCTTTCAGAGCAGGCACAGCCACACTGCAATATATTTTTTTTTTTGCCTGGAGTTGGACTTTAAGATTCCACGTTGTGACTTGAAATTACCACAAAGTGGCACAATTCTGTCTTCTGATGCCCGTCCTCTAGGAGCATCGCTCAGGTCCCCAGCTATCACTCTACCATGTTCTGTTCTCCAACTGTATAATTCCAGTAGCAACCAGCAGGGGTCTCCCTATAGCTCTCACTTCTACAATAAATCCACACCTGCACCTGACTGTTGGTGGGATGATAATTAGAGATGAGCGAATCGAACTTGGCGAAGTGGAATTCGTTTCGAATATTAGGAAAAATTCGATTCGCACAGAATCCGAATTTTAGCAAACTTCGGATGCACGAATCGAATTTTCCCCAAAAAGTGTCACTGCAGAGAGCTCTGCTATTTCTGACAGTTCTGACAGTTCATTTACAGCGGTTGAAACATTGTATCTATTTGTTTCCATTTAGGATACAGATGTTTTTATTCGGAAATAAATAGACACAATGTTTCAACCGCTGTAAATGTGAAGGAACTGTCAGAGAACTGTCAGAAATAGCGGAGCTCTCTGCAGATACACTTTTTGCTGTACTGGAATTCTTCTTCTTTTCATTCTTCTTCTTCTTTTCATTCTTCTTCTTCTTCTTCTTCTTTTCATTCTTCTTCTTCTTTTCATTCTTCTTCTTCTTTTCATTCTTCTTTTCATTCTTCTTCTTTTCATTCTTCTTCTTCTTTTCATTCTTCTTCTTTTCATTCTTCTTTTCATTCTTCTTCTTCTTCTTTTCATTCTTCTTCTTCTTCTTTTCATTCTTCTTTTCATTCTTCTCATTCTTCTTTTCATTCTTCTTTTCATTCTTCTTCTCATTCTTCTTTTCATTCTTCTTCTTCTTCTTTTCATTCTTCTTCTTCTTCTTTTCATTCTTCTTCTTCTTCTTCTTTTCATTCTTCTTTTCATTCTTCTTCTTCTTCTTCTTTTCATTCTTCTTCTTTTCATTCTTCTTTTCATTCTTCTTCTTCTTCTTTTCATTCTTCTTTTCATTCTTCTTCTTCTTCTTTTCATTCTTCTTCTTCTTCTTTTCATTCTTCTTTTCATTCTTCCTCTTCTTCTTTTCATTCTTCTTCTTCTTCTTTTCATTCTTCTTCTTTTCATTCTTCTTTTCATTCTTCTTCTTCTTCTTTTCATTCTTCTTTTCATTCTTCCTCTTTTCATTCTTCTTCTTTTCATTCTTCTTTTCATTCTTCTCATTCTTCTTTTCATTCTTCTTTTCATTCTTCTTCTTCTTCTTTTCATTCTTCTTCTTCTTCTTTTCATTCTTCTTCTTCTTCTTTTCATTCTTCTTTTCATTCTTCTTCTTCTTCTTTTCATTCTTCTTCTTCTTCTTTTCATTCTTCTTCTTCTTCTTTTCAATTCTTCTTTTCATTCTTCTCATTCTTCTTTTCATTCTTCTTCTCATTCTTCTTTTCATTCTTCTTTTTCTTCTTTTCATTCTTCTTTTCATTCTTCTCATTCTTCTTTTCATTCTTCTTTTCATTCTTCTTCTCATTCTTCTTTTCATTCTTCTTCTTCTTCTTTTCATTCTTCTTCTTCTTCTTTTCATTCTTCTTCTTCTTCTTTTCATTCTTCTTTTCATTCTTCTTCTTCTTCTTTTCATTCTTCTTCTTCTTCTTTTCATTCTTCTTCTTTTCATTCTTCTTCTTTTTCTTCTTCTTCTTCGTCGTGCCCCGTGACTGCCCAAATGAGTGAAGTGTGCGGTGATTCTAAGATCGACGGCACTCATCTGCATGTCATACTGACTGACAGTATTATTTCTCTTCCCCAGCAGACTCCAAGGGCATTTAAATTAAAGGTACAGTGTTCTGCACTAATATAAAGGCTCTCTGAAGCCTAGAAACCCTTTTAATAAGTTAAATTTGCAGCGAATAAATTCGCATCGAATCGAATTTCTCCCGCAAATTCGGCGAATCAGCCGAATTGAATTTTTGAATAATTCGCTCATCTCTAATGATAATCCCTCATTAAGGGCTCGTTCACACTAGGCTGTTTTGCCAACGCTTGCCAAACGCCCCTATAGATTTTGGCAAGCGTTGGTCCGGCGTTTGCGGAGCATTATTAATGCTCGGCAAACGCTCCGCAAACGCCGCATGCACGGTTTAGCGGCGGTTGCTAGGCGTTTGCCGAGCGTTAATAACGCCCCACAAACGCCTATAATGCAGTTTGAGTGGTGTTACCGCTCCGCAAACGCCCCGCAACCGCGTCGCAACCGCACCGCAAACGCCGGCCAGGCGTTTGCAGAGCGGCACCATAGACGAGAATAGGAGGCTTCAAAGCCTCCTGACTCGTCCAGAGGCGTCCGTTTTGCCGCGACGCAACGCGACGCAAACGCTCCCGTTAGAACAGCACCATGTGCTGTAATGTGCAGAATTGGCAGAGGCGTTTGGGAAGCGGTAAAAACGCTTCCCAAACGCCTCTCTGCCGCCTGCACACAAGGCTAGTGTGAACGTAGCCTAAATCTTCGGTCACACCAAATCCGACTTTGAAATCGAGTGATTTCGCTTGAATTCACACAATTTCAAAGTCGGGTGTCAATCCGACTTCAGGTGCCACTTGGAAGATATCTGTGTGACTTCATGCACAGATGTCTATGCCTGAACTTACAAAAAGTAGTACATGAGACACTTTCAAAGTCAGAGTCGCACCGATATGACCGCTTCCATTGTGGACAATAGGGTGCGACGTGAAACTATCAAATTGTATGACAAGTCACACCGGTGTGAGCGAAGACTAAATCCTCAACCACCTGAATACACAGCTCATCGCCCCCTCTATTCTGCAGTGTCCTATCCTGCCATACCATGTCCCCTCCTATTATATGATGTGTATGATTTGTCTCAAGGTTGTTTACTGTATTGTTTAGACTCGTGGTGGTGGGGGCGCCTTTAAAACACTGCTCATCCATGTGCCCCCCCACAACCCCCCTTAAACTGCAAAGGTTGTGGATGAAAGTGTTCATATGCTGCGGTCACAATGTCACGCTATGGTAAAAAAAAACTGCCCGGCGAACGTGACCCATTCAAGCAAATAGGGGCATGCCAAAAACGCCTCACTACCACTTGCAATGTATTTACAACATATTGCCTTCTTACGCCTGACAAACACCTCTGAAAAGTGAGCTGAGCCTGGATCACTTTTCAGAGGTGCAGCAGATAAACACAAATCTAAATTTAGCCTTAGTTATTTCTTTTCTGCCATTCAGTGTGCTTATCAAAATGTGTTACATTTTCCCTGTTGTACAATAAACACCAATACACTTCTGATATGTGAGTTCCCCAATGTGATACCTGTGATGCTCACACAGCATGCTAGCAGCGTAGTCACTGACACCCAGTATGGAGGCCACCAGTCCTGCTCCAGGGCCAAGGGTTAGGCAGAAGTGCTGGCATCCTGCAATGCTAGTGTGTTCAAATATGTGGAGGCTAAACAGAGGGAATCAGACTCAAACCTTCGTAAAAAATGCAATTTATTAGACACATAGGAACAAAAGTGATATAAAAGAGAAATGCAGCACCCTATACACAACGCAGCAAACACGTGAACGTTGGAGAACCGTCCTGTCTAACTAATAATATACAGAGGAGAAGGAGAATCAGGTAGAGCATGGCCGGGAGCAGGGGCTGACTGACCATTCGAGCACTCGTGCACTGTCCGAGGGCCTGGGGTCAGTAGGGGGCCCCATGAAATGCCCCTGGTACCTTTTTTATAGGCTTTTTTGAGTGTGGGCAAGGACACGGGCCCCATGATCCCCTATTGCCCAGGGGGCCCCATGAGTTGTCAGTCCGCCCCTGGCCGGGAGTACAAAGTAAGGCCTTGTTTACACTTGAGGGCCAGTTCACACCACAAAATCGTCCTCCAGATCCATTCTGGACATGTTTCTGCATGCACATTGTTGATGCATTTTTAATGTGCGTTTGGTGCGTTTTTGATGTGTTTCTGGATGCGTTCCAGATGTTTTTGTTTTCTTCTTTTCTTGTTTATTCACTGTACTGGGGTTCAATGCGTTTTCGATACATTTTGTTGTGTTGCAGTACAGTTCTGTGCAGGAAAAATGCAGCATGTTCTACTTTTTTTCTGCAACTGGGACTCACTGTAACTGCAAGCACTAGTGTGAACTATGCCCTTGAAAACCATGTAATCTACTTTCTATGCATTTTGGATGCAGAAAAAAGCACTATAATGCATGTGGTGTGAACTAGTCCTGAGACATTCCCTGTCCCTCAGATATACATATACAGGGGGTCAGGGGCGGACTGACCATTTGGAAACTCGGGCACTGCCCGAGGGCCCGGGGTCAGTAGGGGGCCCCATGAGATGCCCCTGGTACCTTTTTCTTAGGCTTTTTTGAGTTTGGGCAAGGACACAGGGGCCCCATGATCCTTTATTGCCCGGGGCCCCATGAGTTGTCAGTCCGCCCCTGCAGGCGGTGCGTATACATGCAACCGTGGGGCGAGGAACGTCTTGGGCGCATATGCTTGATGCTGCGCAGGGACAGCTTCCTGCGGGATATCTCAGACAAATTTGAAATAGGATCTGAATATGTCTGAGCTCATCCCTGGTCAGAAAATAGGAGCCAGAATGGGTAACAGGTTCAGGAAATAACAGCCCGTTCACACCTCATAACTGCCCTTCAATGCCTGCCATGAATATTACAATGGACACCACACAGTGCAGCACACAGGTGCCTTAGTGTTGTGCTGTGTGAAAAATTAAAGTATAACCAGAAGCTAAACTTTTTCTATTTAGTTTTGGATAGAGTGGAGATGGATAAGAACACCTGTCAGTTTCTATTGCTCTCTGTGCCCCTGTTAGGTTATATTCACCCTCTCAATCTGTCCTGTTTATCATTATCATTGAAAGTTAAAAAACTCAAATTTTGGGCTGTCCCCAGAAAGGTAATAGAGGGGAAATCTTTCAATGGGCACACTAGTTCTGGTGACCTGGGGTCCTCAAGGATTTCTCTCAATTTTCGGGGATTTCCTTTCACATCCTGTTTTGGCTATGCGACAGGAAGTGAAGGAAAATCTCCCCAATGGGACACAGATGGCAAAAAATAAATAAACTGACAGAGTATATAACCCTCCATTACTCTGTCCAAAAGGAAAAAAAAGGGTTGCCTATAGTTCTGCATTAAGAAGCATATCACTTTCAGTAGGCGATGCCACTTATCAGCCGCCTCCCTTAATTTCAATGGTAGCATGCTGTAACCGCACCTATAACATTTTATGGTGCTCCAGTGAAGCGTTTATAACGTGTTAACTGAATGCTGGGGGAGAGGCAGTGGTGGTTCCTGTATCCCAGAAAGCACTGGGAAACAATAGAGAACTAAGACAGAGCAGCGCCAGCCACTTTCTGGTTGTACAGATCAGCCGTGTGGTATCACCATTTGTTTCTATGTGCAGGTAAAAACAAGGCAGCCAGCAATACTGACAGTGCCAGGCAGAAGCAGAACACTGAGCATTATTACCAGTGGTAAAGGCTTTTGTGTCAGCAAAATGTAGATGGCAGCAAGCAACCTTACCAGCAAGTGTTGGTACATGGAAGTGACGGTGCCAGCAAGTGCAATGAAGGCTGATAATAATGTATCAGTACTCATAGAAGAGGTGGGCAATGGGAAGATGCAATGCCTGATATTGAAACAAATATCAGCTATGGAATCCACACACAGCCAATCACAATAAAGAGAATACTTAGACATGAAGTACTGAATAGTTGAAAGGAGATTTTTCTGGTGACACAGAGCACCTCATAGGAGTTGGGGGTCTAACAATCTTAAGAAGAGCATCAAACAAGAACACCTTCATGCGGGCATAATCAAATAACCTTTGGGGGTACTCCAAGAGTATGGAAATGCCCCCTGGAAATTCTCTGGGAGACTACGGGATGCAACCAATATTGGCCCAACACCGTCCTCTTTTTCCGCTGGCCATTCTTTCCATGATCCTCTTGAGCTGGACAAAGCCAAATGTCAAATAAATCAAAGTATACTAATCTGTTACAGAGAATTCACAAAATTCCGGCTATTATGCTACAACCTAACCACACCTCAAAGCATATAATTTCCTCTACTTCACTTCCCACTAGAAAAAAACATTTTCATGGCCATTTAACCACTTGCCAACTGTGCTATAGCCAAAAGATGGCTACAGCATGGTCGGCCAGTTCTGGGAGGGCGTCCATGGATGTAGGGTTGGCACCTCATCCCTTTAAAACCAAACACATATGAATTACACAGGTTCTGTGGCTGATTAAGGTGGTAATTAAACTCACTTAATGCCGTATCTGCATTTAATTAGCCTCAGAACCAGTGTAATTAATATGTGTTCCGTTTTAAAGGGATGAGGTGGCAATCCTACATGGACATCTTCCCCACCTCCTGGGGCCTGCTCTGTGACCGCTGTGTCCTTTGGACTCCGCTGACCATGGTAAAGGGTCAATCACAGCGACATTTTAACATGTGATCAGCTGTGTCCTAATGTGTGTAGTTGGTGCAGTGCACACAGACCACAGGGAGGAAGGGGCCCCATTGTGCACTTACTGCACACATCTGGGATTCGATTCAGGAAGTGCTTCTTGCCACATCACTGTCCTTTGAGCTGCAGCCGTGCTTGTCACTTGCATCACAAAGGAGATCTATAGATGCTGGCACATATGACTTTTCCTCACTTGTCCCCACAAATGATTCCAATTAATAAAATGTATCTAAAAAGCCCAGTAATAGTGTGCACTCTAAAGAACTAAGGGATGAGGGGCATAAGTGTTCATTGGGTACAGAACAATGGTCAGTGCAGATCGCATGTAACTACTCACACAAGTGGTTACATGTGATCACCACCTCTGACTGAGCCAAGACGCAGATGGTTTGCATCCAAGGTCACTGGCTCTGGTTGCATACACCCTAGATGCTATTAAGCACTTGATATATATGTGCCCGTGGAGCAGAGCTGGGCCGCATCCAGATGAGATTTACAGCACTACAAAGGCCACTGTGAATGAAGCTTCTGCATTTTTTTCCTTGCACACGAGCCTTATGCATTCAGAAAACATCCCTGGCCAAATACCCTCCCAGCAGCCCACATGAGGTGCTGACTAATGCAGGCCATAGATGGGGAGAAAAACTGCAGATTTTTCTTTTAAAAAACGAAAGATCGGTTGTTCAAGTGGCCGACGTTACCATCAATGGTAAAAAAAAATCGGCCGATTTTCGACCCATCTATGGCCTGCATTAGGCTATGTTCACACTTAAGCTGGTCTGCAAGCCGCGTTTTGCACTGGAACGACAGCTCATTCATTAGAATGGGCTGCCGTGCCTCCTGAAAATGCAGGGAAAAGATCCCTGCTCCATTTTGTAAACCAAAGCCCACATGGAAAGTGTAGGGCAGTGTGGTTGCCAGTGCAGGATGCAGCTGTTGTGATTTCCAGTGGCTGCCACAACCATCTTCAAAGTGGCAGAGTGTTTTTCTGTGGGGGTGGTTGTGGCTCCTGGGAACAGGTTTTGGTCCCGCAGCAGCAATCACCCGCACAGGTGTGAACCTAGCATAAGTGCTGCAGCCTGCTGACGGGAGACACCCATTGGTGGACAGTGGAACTACACTATTCAAGTCTGGGACCACAGTACCACCAGCAGGTTTCTAGTTCCTGACAATGGATCTCTCATGTAATGTGGCGCTCTCTCCTATAACATGTCTCTTTCTTAATACTCGGCTCTTTCATGTCATGTGACATCTCTCTCTTGTAGCAAAGCTATTTTTTATAATATGGCTCTCTTATGTACTGTGGAAGTTCTCTTTTGTAATGTTGCTCTCTCTTATAACATGACCCTTTTGTGTAATGTGGTAGTTTTCACTTGTGAAGTGTCTCTTATAACATGGTTCTCTTATGTAATGTGGTAGCTCACTTGCAATGTATTTCTCTCTTAGGGCTCATGTACACTGCAGCTGATAAACTGACGTTTAGGAGCTGTTCAGCGGTTTTTTCAGCAGCCCCTGAACTCTCCCTAATGTTTTCCTATGTATCCATGTACACATCGTTGTTTACAGGCAGTTGCGTTTACAGTCGGTTTTTTGAAGCAGAAAACTTGCGTTCAGCAGTAGCTTTTATCAGCGTTTCAAGTGCCAAATGCGTGTAAATACGGCTAACTGCTTTTATAGGCATTTGCATTTGAACATTTCTTTAACTCTTCCATTTCCAGATGCTGTCCAGAGCCTTTTTTCATCATCAAAAATGCATGCAAAGCGTTTTCCCGGTACTCAAATGGACCTGGTACACCATACTTTGAGGTTTCACATGAAAAAAATATGTTAGACACTGCTGCAATAATTTCTGCACAGAAATGAGCTGGAACACATCCAAACACCACAAAAAAAAAGACAGCTAAACTCAACACATACTGCTCTCTCTGCTTCTGATCTCTATTTCTCTCAATGTCTGAAATAGTTAATTTTTTACCATTTTTCAGTGCATTCTGGCCATTTTGGAAGGTCTCCTGAGGTTATCTTTAAAAAACGCTTCTAAACACAAACGCTCATAAACGCACATAACCGCGGTAAGCAAACGTGGCTAAACAGACTTTTTTTAACCTACGTTTTCCAGCAGTTTCCATCGCTCAGAAGTGTCCCGTGTACATGGGGCCTTATAACACGTCTGTCTCTCTCTCTCTCTCTCTCTCTCTCTCTCGTAATGCATCTCTCTCTCTTATAACATGGTTCCCAAGTAATGTGATAAAGCTTTCTTGTAATGTGTCTCTCTCTTATAACACGGCTTTCTCATGTATCCTGGTAGCTCAGTCTTGTAATGTGTCTCTTTGTTATAGCAATGGCAGCTCTGTATTGTAATGTGCCTCTTATAATACGGCTCTCATGTACCATGGTAGTACTCTCTTGTAATGTGTCTCATTCTTGTATATGGCTCTCATGTACCATGGTAGTACTCTCTTGTAATGTGCCTCTTATAATATGGCTCTCATGTACCATGGTAGTATTCTCTTGTAATGTGTCTCATTCTTGTATACGGCTCTCATGTACCATGGTAGTACTCTCTTGTAATGTGTCTCATTCTTGTATACGGCTCTTATGTACCATGGTAGTACTCTCTTGTAATGTGTCTCATTCTTGTATACGGCTCTCATGTACCATGGTAGTACTCTCTTGTAATGTGTCTCATTCTTATATACGGCTCTCATGTACCATGGTAGTACTCTCTTGTAATGTGTCTCATTCTTATCTACGGCTCTCATGTACCATGGTAGTACTCTCTTGTAATGTGTCTCATTCTTATCTACGGCTCTCATGTACCATGGTAGTACTCTCTTGTAATGTGTCTCATTCTTGTATACGGCTCTGATGTACCATGGTAGTACTCTCTTGTAATGTGTCTCATTCTTGTATACGGCTCTCATGTACCATGGTAGTACTCTCTTGTAATGTGTCTCATTCTTGTATTCGGCTCTCATGTACCATGGTAGTACTCTCTTATAATGTGTCTCATTCTTATCTATGGCTCTCATGTACCATGGTAGTACTCTCTTGTAATGTGTCTCATTCTTGTATACGGCTCTCATGTACCATGGTAGTACTCTCTTGTAATGTGTCTCTCTCTTATAACAGGGCTCTTTCATGTAATGTGGCAGCTCACACTTTAATACGTCTCTTACTCTCTCTAATAACAAGGACCTCTCATGTAACACAGCAGCACTCTCAGTCAGCCATTGCCATCAGTCAGTACCGCCAGTTAGTGCCGCCTATCAATGCCAATCATTGCTGCATATCAGTGCCTCCTCACCAATGCCCACCTGTCCTGCCTCATCAGTGCTGACTATCAGTGCAGCCTCATCAACACACATCAGTGAAGGAGAAAAATTACCTGTTTGCAAATTTTTTATAATAGAAACAAACTTTTTTTTTTTTTGCTTTTTTCGTTTATAGTGCAAAACATAAAACACCCATTGGTGATTAAATACCACCAAAAGAAATTTCTATTTGTGTGGGAAAAAAAATTATAAAAATTTCATATGGGTACAGTGTTGCATGACTGTGCACTTGTCATTCAAAGTGTAACAGCACTGAAAGCTGAAATTTGGCCTAGGCAAGAAGGGGGTAAAAGTGCCCGGTAGGCAAGTGGTTAAATGTTGCCCATAGGCAAGTGCTGATGCCAGCCAAACCCAGTGAGCAGGGGGGTGGGGCTGAGCCATGCTGTGTGGGCACACACTGCCTGGCTCATGAGCAAGCCCGCAAGCAGGTAAGTATAATATGTTAGTTGAAAATTAACCCTTACAATCACTTTACCATGTTTCCGTCTTATAACAGGGCTCCCTCATGTAATGTGGCATGGCAGTGGTAAAAGTGGGTTTTGGTTTGGGGGTACAGATGCATGTTGTATCTTGCATGTCTGGCCTGGCTGCAGGTCTTTTAATGAGGTATTCCCTGTGAACAACCCATATCCGGACACATATGCAGCAAAATGTCCAGTCTCACTGCTGATTTTTAAAGGAGAAGTACAGCCTAAGCACTTTTGGCTGTACTTCTCCTGTGGATCTGTAGAAGTTTCTGAGACACATATAATACTTCTTTAGTGTCTATAGGCTATTTTGCGAATAATTAAAGAGCCGTTGAAATAAAAAATAAAGTGTGATTTTATTTTATCACACAATGGCTTAAAATAACAATGTAAAGCATATCATGAACAGTTCCATGTAAATGTCAAGATTGAAGTTATAAAGATGTGTCACCATTGTGTCCGTTGTGCTTCTTATCTTGTTCAATGCAGTTGAGTCTGACCATGTGGTGCTTGTCCTTTAGAGTCTTTGGAGGAAAAGCCGGAAGTAGACATTAGTGACTATTTCTTGTCTTAGAGAGTGCACCTGTTCCAGCTTCTCAGCTTTGCTTGTGCGTATCTGTGTGGATGGACAGACGTGTGTGTGACCCTGTCCATCTCTTAGGACGCCTTTTTATGATGCTTGTAAGCGTTATAATTCGTGATCTTAGAACCTTGTATGGCAAACAATACTGCTTAGCAGAGCAATTTCATTGAAGGGAGGGGACGCTACATATATGGTCTTTTGATTGACAAGCCCTTATGTAATGACCATAATAAGCTGGTGATGTTACATCAGCCTGCTCATTTGATCAGTCTCTGATTAAATAATATAAATTAAATTAAGAATGTATCTTTACAACATCTCAATAATGTTGTATAACCAGAAATCTACATATGTAACAATATTACCAACTTATAAAACAAACTAAATACACACAGATACTATTAGAATACATTATGTCATATTTATTCTATTTTGGTTACTCCATGACATTCTACACTAGAGTTTTCTAACCAGCTACGCCCTATTATAGAATACTCAGCTCTCAGCTGGTTCACTAGCTCAGCTTATAACTAAAGAAATTAACACTATCACTGGTTCAAGGCCATTCACACATTTTAATATTAATTATGATTATTCATAAAAAACAAATATTTTGCAAGCTTGTCATCAATATAATATAAGTGCCGAAATATGAATTTGATGTAATATTTATCAGGATCACAGGAGTGCAGTTTGTTCTGCACTCCTGTGACCCGATTTCAGCTGACAGCGGGCTAAAGTCCACTGTCGGCTGATGTCATTCAGCTGGTCCAGGCTGGTGAAGGATTAAAACCATGTGGTTGGGAACCACCGTGGACCGGTACCTGGCGAGCCGCTAAGAGCCTGAGCCAGCTGCTCCCGCCTCCTCCACAGCCCAGCGCTCCAGTGACCGCTGGGGGGGAGGGGGGGCAGAGCAGACAGCAGTGGCTGAAAGTCCCAGCACTCTGCTAAGAGCAGCAGGGAGAATTGAGCAATCAGTGGTGTCTGATCGCTCAGTTCTCACCCTTAGAGCCAGCGGGGGACAGATGCAGCATCCAATCGGTAAGTATAATTTAAAAAAAAAAAAAGAAATCCCATACTTCTCTTTCAATAGAGAGCTGCTTCCTTTCTTTTGTGCTTGGAAATGGCCATATCCAAACTCATGTACTAAAATACACCCTCAACTAGCTCAGTTATAATAAAATTGGCCTTTCATAGGCAACGTTTACCTAGTGTGTACAATGAACTCTGGTTGCTTTTTATTGGCTGCAAGTTTCTGTCTTAGTACAATAAGGAATTTGTTGCATTGCCCAGGTGGGAGTGACGGGTCTCGGACAGTCTCACGTTTCACCTCTTATATTGCTGTGTTTGTTCCCCACTGAGGGTGAAATCTGATCTTCTATTCAGCATAAAGTTTACTAAGTGAGATATTGAGTGAAAGTTTCCCAATCACTGCATTATTAGGTTCCAGAGAGCAGAGGTGCGGCAGGGGTGCATTCTGTACACTTTGGCAGATCCCTTCTCTCCGGAACAATGAAAATATTTTGCTCAGCTCATAATTGGAGGTAATATTTTTCACACAACAGACCAAATTGTTCTCCAGAAATCTCACTTTAGCCTCAGGAACAAACACTGTGCATGTTCTGTGTGGCAATGCAGTCCCATAGGTAGGGAAAACACAAAGGGATTCATTTATTAAAGGCAAATAGACTGTACACTTTGCAAAGTTGCAGTTGTTCCAGACCTTAGTAAATGAGGTAAAGCTTCACTTTGCAAAGAATACCCAATCACGTACAAGGAGATAAAAAAAAAAAACAGCATTTGCTTGCACATGATTGGATGATGGAAGTAAGCAGAACCTCTGATCATTTACTAAGCTCTGGAGCAACTGCTCTTGCGGAGTTCCTCTGCACTTTGCAAAGTGCACAGCCTATCTGCTGGTGCAAAGATGTGGTCACACTTCACCTGATCTACCAGAGGAAGTGACACATAATTTGTTTTATTAAACTATTTACAGACTTAGAAAAATAAGGATCATTATCAGTGTCCAAACAATTCTCTCAGCCAATCCCTCTCTTCACATTGTATCATGTGTGATTCCATCCAATCATTCTTCATAGCATATTATTTGCATTCTTCCCTTCATGGAGCCCCTATATTGGTGCGGCTGCCTGGTCAGATGATCCTAACAGCAATTGTGATGTTAGCACAATTATAGGTAGGGTTTTTCATCCTGTATGCGGTCCGGGCCCCATCAGTTTAACATTGGTGCCCAAGAAGGCCTAGCTTTACTGCCTTGTCGATTAAACTGACTCCCCTGTAACTTACCCCCCTCCATAGCACAGCCGGCTTCTCTTTTTACCTACCACCGGCTTTCAGCTGCTATAGAGGGAGCCACAGGGGATTGGTTCTAGTATTTTTGCCCCCTCGGCCACTCCAATCACCCACAACCTCTTTCTGCTGCTCCAATCCCCTTGTGTGCCCCCTGCAGCACTGATGATTTTTCCTGCTCTCCCTCCTGCACAGAAGGATCGCTGTCAGGATCAAGAGTAGGGGGGGGGGTGCAGATATTTCCCAGGCAGTAAGGAGGCGCTGTATTGTGGAGCTGCCCTTTGCTCTATGATGGTGCAGTAGCTGTATGAACACTGCCGCAGGCCCTGATTTGACAGGTAGGCATACATGGATGAGTGGCCCCCAATGCACACTGCATTTTGGCGTTCTCTGATCGTACACCTGCACCCACACACCTATCAAATTAGGACCTGCTGCTGTGTTTGTACAGTTCCTGCATCCCTGTAACGTAACACAGGCTGCCTGCACACAGCTCCAGACACATAAACCACTGATTTACACTGTACAGGCCACAGTACCAATGCAAATTAGCCCCAAGACCTAATTCATACACAGAGCTATAATTATGAACTCAATACAGTTTTATCTCTTAGATTTAGCAGGAATTTTGTAAATTTTGTTGTGTCTCTGTCTTCTAATAATGATTTTAGTGTATTTTTTGTGAATTCCAGAAAAGCGGTACAGGGCTCAGTGATTTTTAACAGCAGCCCTAGTCATGTGGCTAGTGGCTAAATTCTACTTTGCCGAAAGTAATTGTCCATAGGCTATATCACTGTAGAGAATCTTCATCCCTGCACATCAGCAGAAATTTCTAATTGGGCTGACAAAAGGGGTGCCTGAACTGGTGAACTGGTTGCTGAAATGAGAAGGAATGACTGGCACAAAATCAAACTTGACGTACCTGTAAAACTCCAAACGTATGTAAAATGTATAATTAGCTTTTAGGAGTCGATTATTAATTGCTTATACCTAGGCTTGGCGAATGCACTAAGGGGCCATCACAAGGAACAACTTGCGTCTATCTTAAGTGGAAGCGTGATGATAATCCCTAGACTCCCATGATGCCCCTGCCTGTCCTCATTTTTTTGTATGGTTCTCCAAGATAAGTCAGTCGTGTACACACAGTAATGTCGGTTCTTGTTTTCCAGGTTTAGCAGAATCTGCATTTCAAAGAGTCCAGCGAATAACAGAATCAGTGAGAGATGTGAGTAGCTGGCGAGGTCAGATGGAGCCAGAAATAATCAGAAATGACAAATCAAGGGAGGAAAACAGATGGACGCAGACGGGAGAGTGAGGGGCTGCAAGACGGATAAAGAGCCAAATCGGATAATGTGCGGGGATAGCTGTGCCTGCCCTCAGAAGACCCCCATCCTCACTCCTTCCCAACTTCCTTCCTGTGCAGTCTTATGAAGTTACCTCTGTCCCTAAAAGAAAGTAGACATCTGGGAGTAGAGATAAAAAAAAAATCCACACTTGCAAAAGGTGAAAATGTCTTGTTGGGTACTCTGGATATTTCCAGAGCCTGTATAAGCACAGGGAAGCAAGCTGGGTATTTAAGGATTAAGGCTTCTAAAAATGCTGTTTCAGTATTTGGTGAATGTTGGAGAGTAAAACCCTTAACAGTCTCTTCTAGCTCTCTATTGGTTCCTGGCTCTTCACACCTACTGTGCCAATTAAAAAGTAGCTCCCACCATCCCTGTGCTATGAGAACATTCCACCATGTCTGCTCTGAGTTCCTGAATCTGCATATCTGCTGTGCCCATAAGGGGCTGCCGCTATCTCTGCCCTGAGTTCCCAGGTCTGCGCAACTACTGTGCCATTATGAGGGGTTCATAAGACCCCTGCACTGAATTCCTGGGTCTGCACACCTGCTGTGTAAATTATAAGGGGCTTTCAACTGCCCTGTCCTGAGTTCCTAGGTCTGTATACCCCTGAGGACGTGTTATTACATGAAATGCGTTGGGTGGAGCCCTATTGCTGACCTCTAGCCGCCACTGCAGAAGAGCAGCGGCCATCTTGGTACTTTATTTATTGAATTTTATTACTCCACGTGGATACTTTTTATGTTATTTGCTATCGTTACTATAATAAAATACTACACTATAAGCACCTTTCTGGCTCCTGTGGCTGAGCTGATTCCCCCCCAGGACCACCTGACAGATGGACAGATGACCCTGTAGCTGTCAGCATACCGCTGCACCCCCAGATGTGCGATGTATTATAATCAATGCGCATTATAATGTATGGTCTGGTGAGTGTACATCCGTACCAAGGGTGGATTTCCTTTCGCAAGTTTTTGCACCGTTACACTTCACGGATAACTTCACGTGCCAATCATAGGCACTACTTCAGCTGATATCTTTGCACAAGAGATGTTTTAAAATTCACAAATGCTTTTATGAACTTCTTTTATTGCTTTTTATGTTATTTTGAATCATTTATATTGATATTGCACTTTCAGCACTTTATTCACATATATGTTTAATTCACATGCGTTTATGGAATTTATGACATGCATTTTTAGCACTGCACTAATATTTTAGAGGTCTGTATACCTGCTACGCCCATTATGATGGCTCCCACCTTCCTGGTGGTTCCTGGGTCTGCTTACCTGCTGTGAGCATTATAAGGAGTTTCCACCATTCACGCGCTGAGTTTCTAGGTCTGTACACTTGGTGTGCTCATTATGAGAGACTTCAGGAACTTAATATGTTCAGTCCTAAAGCAGTAATCAACCCAAAACTCTTATCATATTTCAGCCTACCAATTCGTCGATGCAGAGGCTGTATTTGTTCGCTTTTTTTGTCTTTCTTTATTTTATGTTCACCATGTGATTCAGCCAGTAAATCTGTTGTTTTTGAAAAGAACAAACTTTCCTGCAGATGTAGCAATTACAGGAATTAAACAAACCATTTAACACTGGCAGGGGTGCTTAAAATTATCAGCGTTTATTTATTCATGTAAAACCTTTATCCCAAATGAAAAAAAAATGTTCAGCTTCAATTTGTTAGTGTATGTAAATCTGCGAGTAAATTTAACACTCCCCCCCTTGAACATTTCTGCTGTCTAAAGGTGCCCCTGTGTTCAGGGCCGGAGCTAGACTATTTTGCGTCCTAGGCAAGACCAGCTACTTGCACCCACTCCCAAAAATTAAAGAAAAAACTGTAGAAAATATTAAATCAAGAAAACATGAAACTGCTAAATTTCTTTTAATTTTCAAAAATAAATGCTATAGGATGCCACCAGCACCAATATTAACCATATGACAACCGGACTATAGCCGAATGATGGCTACAGCATGGTAGTCTAGTTCTGCGAGGGCGTCATATGACGTCCTCCCAGAACGCGCTCCCCGCACATCTCCAGTGGCGCACACCCCGCACTGTCTGTGATTACTGATCACATGACAAGGTAAAAGGTCAATCACATCGACCTTTTACCACGTGATCAGTTGTGTCTAATGACACAGCTGATCACAAAGCAAATACAGTTGCCTGTTATCGGCAGCACATTCCTCACAGTGTGAGGAAAGTACTGCCGATAACTGGCAAATGTCACAGAGGACCTCTGCACTGATAATCAGGGCACTGATTATCAGTGCCCTGATTATCAGTGCAGCCCCAAAAGTGCCCATCAGTGCCGTCCCGTCAGTGCCGCCCCCAGTGCTGCCAGTCAGTGCCACCTATCGGTGCCGCCTAGCTATCAGTGCCCATCATTGCTGCCTATCTGTGCCCATCAGTGCTGCATATCAGTGCAGCATCATCAGTGCCTCATCAATTCCCACCAGTGCCGCCTCATCAGTGCCCATCAGTGTTGCCTATTAGTGCCCACAAGTGCTGCCTATCAGTGCAGCCTCATCAACGCACATCAGTGAAGGAGAAAGTTTACCTGTGTGCAAAGTTTTATAATAGAAACAAAGGTAAACTTTTTTTTTTCAAATTTTTAGCTCTTTTTGTTATTTATAGTGCAAAAAATAAAAACTCCAGTGGCGATTAAATACTACCAAAAGGAAGCTCTATTTGTGTGAAAAAAAATTATAACATTTTCATATAGGTACAGTGTTGTATGACCGCACAATTGTCAAAGTGCAACAAAGCTGAAAATTGGCCTAGCCAGAAAGGGATAAAAGAACCCGGTAGGAAAGTGGTTAAAGACAAAATCAGTGTCAGGGATAGACTATATCTGTGGCTCGCAGTGGCAGGGTGACAGCTGCAATGAGTGGAGGATAATGGATCCCACACTCTGACAGATCCCAGGCTGGAATTCCCCAGGCAATGGGGGGAGATAAAATGCTGTGACAGCAGGCAACTGAACTGAGCGATCCCATACAGTGACTGATTCAACCCAACACACCACCACCAACACTGCCACAGATCAGCAGGCCCAGCAGGCGCTAGAAGAGCAGGCTGTGGGATCATGATGATGTCATCACACACTGACACATTGCACATGTAATAGATTGCTGGCCAGCCATGTCACACTCACACAGACATGAGCCAGAGTCAGTCATCACCTTCCTCCGCAGGTGCAGCTCCGTCTCTGCTGATGAATGGGAAGAGAAGGGCTGGAATTCCACAGTAATCAGCAGCCGGCTTGCAGTAAGGGACTGAGTCTGAGAGGAACACTGGAAGGATCGGCAACTCAGCTGCTACACTGGCCCTAGACTCCCAGCACCTTCCTCTGTCCTTTCTTCCTCCCCTCTGCTGCCCCTCCTCTCAGCTGAAGGATCATTCATGACGTGGTGGCGTTCCACACAAAGAGAGTGTCGGCCTGTGTTGAGCCCAGGAGCCCCTAGGTGGCAGTGTGCCCTAGGCAGCCACCTAGTTTGCCTAGTGGAAGCACCAGTCCTGCCTGTGTTCCTTCATCCAAAGTGGAGGCACTCTTATACAGAGGGTATGTTACTGGCTAGATCAGAAGGTGAAAACAGAGGGAAAAATGCCTAAAACAAGAGAACTAATGCAGCCACCACATCTAATGATTAGTAAGCTGCAATATATTACATTTTTGGTTTGAAAATAGTCAGAAAACGCACAGAAAAAAATTCAGCTAAATGCAATATGAGTTTAAAAACATGCATAAAAATGCAGGTCAGCGCACATAAAAACGCAGTTAAATGCAAGTGCTTCCATATGAGTTCTAACCTGCATTATTTATTCGCACAAGTGTGAACCAGCCCTGAAAGAGTAGCTGATGATTGGAACAGACTTCCAGCAGAGATAGTGAGTCAGTCAACAGTACGTGGATTGAAACATGCTTGGCAAACATAGATCTATACTCAGACCAAACTGTTAAAAATAAAATCATATACATATGGGCAGCACAGTGGCTAAATAGTTAGCAATTCCGCCTGGTAGTACTCGGGTTGTTGGTTCAAATCCCAAACACGGCACCACCTGCCTGAAGTTTGCATGTTCTCCCTGTGCTTGTTTGGGTTTCCTCCGGGTACTCCAGTTTCCTCCCACACTCCAAAGACATGCTGGTAGGTTAATTGGCTCCTGTCTAAATTGGCCCTAGTATGTGTATGTATGAATGTGAGTTAGGGACTTTAGATTGTACACCCCTTGAGGGTTAGAGACTGATGTGAATGTACAATATATATGTAAAGTGCTGCATAAATTGACGGCGCTATAGAAGTACCTGAAATAATAATAATAATAATAATAATATACAGTATAAATTAAAAAATGGGGCAGACTTGATGGAACACTCTTCTGCCGTCACTCATTCTTCTATCGTATGAAGGGTTCATATCACCTGGCCATGGACTGTAGAGCCCTTCCCTGGTAAAGACGGGTCTGTACTGTGGACTCTCCAGTCCTCCAGTACAATATAAGATTGACTTTGCTTTCATTCTGACATTGGCTGCATTTCGGAGGTCGTATTTCCTGTGAGATTGGCAGCTTATTTAATAGTCGAGATACAAAGACGCTTTTCTTCCTAATCAGGCGAGCATGCCTCCTTTTCATCTTCTCCACAACATATTAGCTCCATTTTAAACTAAACCTAATTCTTGGCTCCACTGAGGATTCCACACTGCCGCTGACTGACTCAGAGCCTTCAAGGTGGTGAGACGGTGTCCTCCGGAGACTTACAGGAAACCTGCATACACTGAGCAATGTTACCTTCTCCTGTACACAGGTGTACTGAGCAGCCATCTGTCAGTGGTGTGTCAGAGTGACACCATCACATGCATGATGTCATTACAGATGCAGCAGTACATAGCCTGTAGGTAATGTAGATATGAATGTAGATCACTGTGTGTTCATGTTTTCATGTATTATCAAAGTATAATGTTCTTCTCTGTGTACAGTGATGAACCTTCTCTCTAACTGCAAGTCTATGAGTCAGCTGTGATTGATGGAAGACAATGGACTCCCTATAAGGCTACAGAGTTTCATCTCAGCAGCCATTAACCGCTTACTGCCTGCTCATTATAGTTGTACTGCGAGCAGGTGGCGGCTCCAGGCCAGGCAACGTACTTGTACGTTGTAATCTTTCATCTGGGTTGGTGGTACGCATGCGCGGACCCCCCTCCCCCCGCTAACCTGTGCTGTGACTGGACACAGCACGAGTTTGGCAGCTGATTTCAGCCAATGATTTTGGCTGAAGTCAATAGATCGACTGTCCAATCACATACAGAGTTCTGTGTTTACAAAACACAGAACTCTGAGCAGTGGTGTATTTAGGCTTTGTGCTGCCCTAGGCAATACAAAATCCCCCCCACCCCCACCTGTAGAGAGCCTGGCAGCAACCAACACCCCCCCTCCCCCATGAAGGGAGCCTGACATTGACCAACAACACTCCTGCCTCCCCACCTGAGAGAGCCTTCCACTACCACTGCCGCCCAGACACTGGCCACTCCCCTCCCAGCGAGAGGGAGAAAGACACTCACCTTCACAGCTCTGGACATCCCGGGATCAAGAGTCATGCAGCCCGCAGCCTCTCTCAGATCCCACCTGGTCCCCATGCTGCATGTGTCCCTTCTTCCATCTCTGCTGCCCCCCTGAAAAATGCCGCCCTAGGCAAATGCCTTGTTTGCTTTATGGTAAATACGCCCCTGACTCTGCGTAATGTGAACAGCGATCTGCCTTTTTATTCTCCCTGCAAACCAGGGAGAAAAAAACAGTCATAGAGTAAAATAAAAGCAACACGTTTGTAGTTGCTATAACTTTCACACATTTTGGTATTTTTGTTTACCAAAGACATGTAGCAGAATACATTTTGGTTTACATTTATGAAGAAATTCCTTTTTTTTTTTTACTGGATATGTTTTATAACAAAAAGTAGAGAATATTTCTGTTTTGTTTTTATTTTTTCAAAATGTTTGGTCTTTTATTGGTTTATAAGATGCTAACCCTGGAAAGAGAGCTTGCAGGTGTTGGACCATCGAAGCAACGGTAAGTATTGTGGAATTTGGTTCCGCCTTTATAAATAAGTCACTACAACTCTATATAAATCAGTACAACTTTACAACAGTTTGCAAGCAGACGCTAGCAAATTAACGGCACAAAAGTATTTCTTACCCCCCCTCCCTCCCCAAGTATATAAGTACTTAACACAGTACTTAGGGCTTGTTCACACTTGACTAAATTTCTAACTCTTCATAAATGCCCCTACAGCATTAGTATGGGTGTTAGACAGGCGTTAATTAGCTTTAGTATGGGCGTTTTACAAGCATTAAGAACGCTCCCCAAATGCCCTATGCACAGTTTTGGGGCTTTTTATAAGCGTTTTACAAGCGTTAAAACTGCACCACAAACGTCTATAATAAACTCTAATGGTAAAAACGCAACGCAACCGCACTACAAACGCCCCACAAACACCTGCCAGCGAATTTGTGGAGCGCCACCATAGACTTGAATGGGATGCGTTGAAAGGCTTCAAACTCCTCCTGACTCGACATGAGGCTTCATTTTTTAAGTGATGCAACACTAATGCTTCATGTTTTGATAATGTGAACAGCACTGTGTGTTGTCCATAGTATCATTTGCATAGACGTTTGAGGAGCGTTAAAAAACACCCCTCAGATGCTTGATTTCAATTCCAGTGTGAACTAGGCCTGAGACCTCACGGGTCAGGGTGGCACTTTTCCTGCCCTGTATGCAAGTCAATTCTAGTGACAGTACTTAAAGCATCTGGCACAAAGGGTCTGGTAAGAACCACACTATCCTTGTAAATGTGGTGGTCATACAGGAACTCCCTGTAAACAGTCCTAAACCTGTCCAGATAAGGATTCTCCTTCACTACGTTTCAATGTGCCTGGAGGACCCCTATATATTTCTATAAAGCCTGTTGGTATAATTGTGTATATCATTCTTTCAACTGTTCAAACAGTCCCTCACACACATAGGGCAACTCTCAACCATACTCCAGTGTCCTATGCCTGGTAAAAAAGCACTACATCCATGACAATTAGACATGACATGTCCTCCTCATTCCCCTATCCTCAGGACAGGTATTCCTTAGCAACTCTCTAGTCACAGGCATGTCCCCAGTTCTGTGCCACTAACCTGGCTGGTGGTGGCCCAGGCGGATTCTCCTCCCAGGTACTCTAGAGCCTCTGGGCCACTTTCTGCTCTGATTCTCTCCTTGGAGCTGAGGGCATCCTCTAGCCATCCCTCTGGAACTGGTGCTGCAGTCTCTTGTCCTCTTCGACTCTGTCTCAAAAACCCAGTGCTCTGATGGAAACCAGTCTTTGGGACAGCACTAATGCTCTCAGCCCTTCTGCAGGTGCTGTCCAGTACCTCAGTTTTATCCACAACATGGATCCTTCTACCTTGGCTCTGTAGCAGTAGCTCCAGCAGGTCCCACTAGGCCAATGTTTGCTTGAAGGTGAGAGTGCATCAGTCAGGGCAATGCGTCCACTGTTTCACATCTGGCAAAGCAGGCTGGCCACACCATCCTTCCATGCCTCTGATGCAATCTAAGACTGTCGAACATTCAGCTGGGACAGATGCTTTCTTGCTACACATGCTGCTGGCTATAATGGTCTCTTGCTCACTCCTAATTCCATCCAACGAGGCATGACTCTTGTTCTTCATGCAACTGCTAACCAATGGGTTTCCAAAATAATGTTTGTGGCACCAAGTATTGTGTAGGTGTGCTGACTGCATGTTCTCCGTGTGCACAGTCTTGTGGTGGGGGACCACCTGTACACTTTATCATATTTCTACCTGGCATAGGTTGGCCCCCTAGGCTCACTGAGGCATTATTGGAATCTTCCCCAGGGCGCAATGAAAAGGCATCCCCTGGGAGGGCCCCAGTCTGGCTTGGCCAGCACAACCCAGTTGCCTGTTTCATACCTTCCTCAGGCCTTAAGGAAATAAATCCCAGCAGCAGCCCTTCCAGCACAACTTTAAAACCTGTTCTGATACATATTTACACAGTTCAGTCATCCAAAATAATGACAGCATAAATCCTTCAGTTACAAACAGATAACAGCAGAGCAGAGAGCCAAGTTGGGTAGCAGCCCATACCTCTAGGAGTTTTGTTAGAGCCCTACATATACATCCAAGGGATGTGAGTAGTCCCATAGTCCTGCACTTCTCCTTCCTTGCTTCCCCAAAGGGGAAGTTCCCAAAAGCTGGTTCCTCCCACCAAATTTCCAAAATCTAAATCCTCTTTGATTACAAGTTTGCTTTTATGGTCCTTGCACAGCTTCTTATGACTAACCAAGCCCCAAGTGGACTGCTATTTATACAATCCCTCTACCCAAGATACTCTACACTGGCAGGGGCAGGTCTGGCACTTCCTGGCTATCTATGGTACACCCCACTCACTACAGTCTGGGAATCTCTAGCGGCTACTTGGGCACCTACACTGCCTACCCTCACTGCTTCGTTACCAACCCTGGCCAATTTGAGGAACTACACTGGACTGCTCCATGCCTCTACACTACATAATCACTAATGCAGATACCATAAACACTGAAGAAATGACACTTTGCTATAATGTAAAGTAGTGAGTGTACAGCTTGTATAACAGTGTAAATTTGCTGTCCCCTCAAATTAACTCAACACACAGCCATTAATGTCTAAACCGCTGGCAACAAAAGTGAGTACACCCCTAAATGAAAATGTCCAAATTGGGACCAAAGTGTTAATGTTTTGTGTGGCCACCATTATTTTCCAGCACTGCCTTAACCCTCTTGGACATGGAGTTCACCAGAGCTTCACAGGTTGCCACTGGAGTACTCTTCCACTCCTCCATGATGACATCACGGAGCTGGTGGATGTTAGAGTCCTTGCGCTCCGCCACCTTCCATTTGAGGATGCCCCACAGATGCTCAATAAGGTTTAGGTCTGGTGACATGTTTGGCCAGTCCATCACCTTTACCTTCAGTTTTAGCAAGGCAGTGGTCGTCTTGGAGGTGTGTTTGGGGTCATTAACATGTTGGAATACTGCCCTGGGGCCCAGTCTACGAAGGGAGGGGATCATGCTCTGCTTCAGTATGTCAGAGTACATGTTGGCATTCATGGTACCCTCAATGAACTGTAGCTCCCCAGTGCCGGCAGCATTCATGCAGCCCCAGACCATTACACTCCCACCACCGTGTGTCAGGGCAGGAGCGGTGGAATGGGCAGGCAGGCCTTATAGTAAGGTCACACACCAACTGACGACAGCCACCACCCACAGACCAGAGTCCCTCAGGGCGCGGAGTCTAAGCCCCAGGCTGCCTTTCACCAGGGCCCCTGATGGTGGGGATGGACTTGACGCAGCCTGAGACCAGGTCGCGGCCCCCGAGTAACCCCAGCTGCGGTAACGGCTGCCGCCAATGGCGTATAGCTGGTGGGGCCAGATGGGAAGACGTATAGCGTGGTCGGACAGGCCGGGTCGATAACAGCGGAACAGACAGTACAAGACGGTAGGCAAGAATACTCAGGTCACGGGTCGGGCTCAGCAACGGGAGGTCAGGTAATGGGATAAGGCAAAGAATAGTCTTGTCAAAGCCGAGTCGGTTTCCAGGAGAGTCACGAGAGCTGAACGAGAGCTTGCTGCAATGTAACATACAGGACACGAATGCAAAGAGCAACTGCAGACAGCAGGTTTAAATGTGATCAGCCACACCCTTCTGGAGGAGGAGCCGCAGAGGCCTAAAAGCATAAAGGCTCCCACCATGCTTTGCAGAAACCTAAGATGGATGCCAGCACATGAAGCAACACAATCTCTGAGGAAAGGTAGGACCTTGTCACCATGCTTGACTGTAGGCAAGACACACTTGTCTTTGTACTCCTCACCTGGTTGCCGCCACACACACTTGACACCATCTGAACCAAATAAGTTTATCTTGGTCTCATCATACCACAGGACATGGTTCCAGTAATCCATGTCCTTAGCCTGCTTGTCTTCAGCAAACTGTTTGCGGGCTTTCTTGTGCATCATCTTTAGAAGAGGCTTCCTTCTGGGACGACAGCCATGCAGACCAATTTGATGCAATGTGCTGCGTTTGGTCTGAGCACTGACAGGCTGACCCCCCACCCCTTCAACCTCTGCAGCAATGCTGAAAGCACTCATACGTCTATTTCCCAAAGACAACCTCTGGATATGACGCTGAGCACGTGCGCTCAACTTCTTTGGTCAACCATGGTGAGGCCTGTTCTGAGTGGAACCTGTCCTGTTAAACGGCTGTATGGTCTTGACCACCGTGCTGCAGCTCAGTTTTAGGGTCTTGGCAATCTTCTTATAGCCTAGGCCATCTTTATGTAGAGCAACAATTCTTTTTTTTTCAGATCCTCAGAGACTTCTTTGCCATGAGGTGCCATGTTGAACTTCCAGTGACCAGTATGAGAGAATGAGAGCAATAACATCAAATTTAACGCACCTGCTCCCCATTCACACCTGAGACCTTGTAACACTAAGGAGTCACATGACACCAAGGAGGGAAATCGCTAATTGGGCCCAATTTGGACATTTTCTCTTAGGGGTGTACTCACTTTTGTTGCCAGCGGTTTAGACATTAATGGCTGTGTGTTGAGTTATTTTGAGGGGACAGCAAATTTACACTGTTATACAAGCTGTACACTCACTACTTTACATTGTAGCAAAGTGTCATTTCTTCAGTGTTGTCACATGAAGAGATATAATAAAATATTTACAAAAATGTGAGGGGTGTACTTACTTGTGTGATATACTGTATGCTTATTGGGAATTTGTTTTACCAAAAATATGTAGCAGAATACATATTGGCCTAAATTTATGAAGAAATTTGATTTTTTAAAACCTTTTTATTGGATATGTTTTATTCATGTTGCAAAGCGCTGCACAAACTGTTGGTGCTATGTAAATTCTGTATAATAATAATAGCAGTAAGTAAAAACAATGTTTTTTTTTTTCAAAATTGTCGGTCTTTTTTTGTTTGTAGTACAAACAATAAAAAACTCAGTGGTGATCAAATATCACCAAAAGAAATCTCTATTTGTGGTAAAAATTACATTAATTTTCATTTATGTACAGAGTTGCATGAGTGTGCAATTGTCAGTTAAAGTAACGCAGTGCCATATAGCAAAAAATGGCCTGGTCAAGAAGGGGAGTAAATCTTCTGTAGGTCAAGTGGATATTTACTGTAGGTATGTGTTTATTATAAAGCAGCAGCTCTGCACGTATAGTTGGCCAATAGAGAGTAGGGAATCATGTTAAATGCTAAGTTCTGATAGTATAAATGAAGAATGAAGTTTTTTGGGTTTGTGATGAAAGTGACAACATGTGAGCACCTTCTGTTATCATGTGCTCGGTATGAAATAGAACTATTGATTGCAGTTCACTTTTCCCAGCAAGAAAAACAATTCCCAGAGAGGTTTGTATTTGCTGTGGAATGATTCATGTGACCCGCTGTATTGCCCTGAGGCATCAGGAGCCCCCACATGGGACGTTGTGATCCGGAGAACAGAATGAGAAAACTAATCACAGGATTTCTCAGAAACAAAAGTCGCTGTGACAGTGAACGTACGGACGCTGAACGATTGAACCCTCAGTAAATGAATGCCGCTTCATTTTTCCATGAAGCAGAAATGGAAATGTGACATCTAGTGTGAGCTGATATCTAGCATTTCACAAGGCGGACGACAGTCTTTCCCTCCACATGTCATGTCAGTCATTGATCGTGAATCCTGCACAGGCTTCACACATACCAGACATAAGGTATAAGCCATAGCCTCCTCCGCCATGACCTGAAGCATCTGTATAGCCCCAATCTGTACATTAATTTTACTCAGGGAATAATTGACTCAATAAAGGATTTTGGGAAAATTCAATAAAACTGCTGCTCCACTTTTTTTTAGTTAATCCCAATTGTTAATGTATTGCACTAAATTCATGAAGTATCTACGACGCTTTTGGGTCTGACAGCATCTCGTGCACCAAATTCAGGTAGTTCTAAAATGGGCTACTGCACCAAATTCAAAAGAAAATGCGATAGTTTGTATCTTATGAAAGTGGAGCTAATTAAGACCAATTCTCTTTTAGCTTACAGAGAAAGGAAGAGAGAGACTCGTTTAGACAGGTTTTGCAAAAGTGTCTCACGTGTGAGTGCAGGTTCTAGACAGGTACATAGATTTGGAGCATGCTGCGCCATTTTTAGAAAGCACGCGAGACACTTTTACTAAATCTGTCTGCACCAGTCTTTTAAATTTTAGGGATAGTGTATATTTTCCTTGCTCAAGGCTAAATATTAAAAATTATTCTGTATAACTCCATAGTAATTTTTTTATTTCCCACCTTCCTGTTATCAAACCCAGAGTTCTGCTGTCATGCTACATACAGTTGCAAGAAAAAGTATGTGAACCCCTTGGGATTACGTGGAGTTTTGCATGAATTGGGCATAAAATGTGCTCTGAACGTCATCTAAGTCACAACAATAGAGGAACACAGTCTGCAGAACATAATACTACACAAACATTAGATGTTGCCATGGTTTAATTCCACATAACATGTAAACATTCACAGTGCAGGGAGGAAAAAGTATGTGAGGCCCTAGCTTAATGACTTCTCCCAGAGCTAATTGGAGCCAGGAGTGAGCCAAGCTTGACTCCAATCAGTGTGATGATATTGGATGTGTTGCTGACAGCTGTCCTGCCCTTAAAAAACACACACCTGTTTTGGGTTTACTGGTTTCAAGAAGCACTGTCTGATGTGAACCATGCCTCGCAGAAAAGAGCTCTCAGAAGACCTACGATCAAGAATTGTTGACTTGCATGAAGCTGGAAAGGATTACAAAAGTATCCCCAAAAGCCTTGATGTTCATGTGTCCATGGTAAGACAGACTGTCTACAAATGGAGAAAGTTTAGCACTGTTGCTACTCTCCCTAGGCGCGGTCGTCCTGTAAAAATGACTGCAAGAGCACAGCGCAGAATGCTGCATGAGGTAAAGAAGAATCCCAGAGTGTCAGCTAAAGACCTACAGAAATCTCTGGCACATGCTAACATTTTTGTTGACACATCTACAATAAGGAAAACATTAAACAAGAATGGAGTACATGGGAGGACACCACGGAGGAAGCCATTGCTGTCCAAAAAGAAGATTGCAGCACATTTGAAGTTTGCAAAAGAGCACCTGGATGTTCCACAGCACTACTGGCAAAATATACTGTGGACAGATGAAACCAAGATTGAGTTGTTTGGGAAGAACACACAACACTATGTGTGGAGAAAAAAAGGCACAGCACACCAACATCAAAACCTCATCCCCACTGTAAAACATGGCGGAGGGAGCATCATGGTTTGGGGCTGCTTTGCTGCCTCAGGGCCTGGACGGATTGTTGTCATTGATGGGAAAATGAATTCCAGAGTTTATCAAGACATTTTGCAGGAAAACGTACGACCATCTGTCCGCCAACTGAAGCTCCGCAGAGGATGGGTGATGCAACAGGACAATGATCCAAAGCATACAAGTCATTCAACAAAACAATGGCTGCAACAGCACAGAATACGCCTTCTGGAGTGGCCCAGTCAGAGTCCTGACCTCAACCCGATTGAAATGCTGTGGCATGACCTTAAGAAGCGATTCACACCAGACATCCCAAGAATATTGCTACACTGAAACAGTTTTGTGAAGAGGAGTGGTCCAAAATGACTCCAGATCGTTGTGCAGGTCTGATCAGCAACTACAGGAAACGTTTGGTTGAGGTTATTGCTGCCAAAGGAGAGTCAACCAGTTATTAAGTCCAAAGGTTCACATACTTTTTCCTCCCTGCACTGTGAATGTTTACATGTTATGTGCAATTAAACCATGGCAACATCTAATGTTTGTGTAGTATTATGTTCAGCAGACTGTGTTCTTCTATTGTTGTGACTTAGATGACGTTCAGAGCACATTTTATGCCCAATTCATGCAAAACTCCACGTAATCCCAAGGGGTTCACATACTTTTTCTTGCAACTGTATCTGAGTTAGGGATGTGAAATAGTCACAGATCATGTGTGCAGAGCTGGGAACATTACGGAATTTGTTTGTAGGCTCCAGATAATTTTACTGGGTCGTGGCCACTGGGTACTCCCTCTGGCTCAACCATTGAATGGTGGACTAAAGTAGTCACAGTAGTGTCATTAATCCTATCACCAGTGGTTGTTGTAGCAAACTGGCACTGGAGGGGAAAGAGCTGGCAGAAGGAGTAGTGTTTTTCCTTTTGACCACTTAGGATGGATGTGATTAGAGGAGAATGGAAATGACAGCCTGGGCTGGACCAGAAGCCTGAAGTCAAGTATGTTGCCTTTGTATTGTAACGACTGCCATATTTTACTTGCATATGGTAATGAAAGTTTAAAGCTATGGTGTCACTGTTTGCTTAGAGGACTAAATTGATATCCTCCTTGCCATTTGGTCTGCCCCAAGTCCCTGCGATGCCATCTGCACTACTATTACTCCCCACAATTTGCCACAATGTGCTACGTGCACCACTATACTTGTCACACAGCCCCTCCCCAAAAAATATCTTTAGTTCCTCAGTCTGCATAAGTGACATCACTGGGGAGGTGTTAATGTCATTGTGGATGTGGCCTTCATAGGAAAAGAGTAATGTGTCTCAGAGGAATACCCTTGACTCTTAAATTCCCAATATTATGGGAAACTCATCCAAGGTGAGGAAAAGGTTGTTTATGTCAGCCATATTCTGGCCACCTGCTTAGCTACAGTTAACATCTTCATAAATATTTCTGCAGATGAAATGCTGAGAAAATGATTGTTGGAGCACATCTCCCTCCTTCTCCATCATTTTCTTCACTTGGCCTTGGTAAGGGCAGGCCCCTGATACAGCAGAGAGATGGCTCCAAGCTCTGTAGATGAGACAGTGCAAAGTTCACCTCCCATACCATATCTCATAGATTGTCCCCAGAGGAATTGTTACTGTCTACAGAGCATAAATTACACAGGCAGTAGCAAGAACCCAGAAGAGCTACAGTAGAATGGAGCTAACTGATCACACACTGGAGAATTTACTAAACTTATAAAAAATTACTAAAAATGTTTGTAATTGAACTGGATCTACTGTTCCATATGTATATACCTACCATCAACTGCCTTTCTACAGCAGCTGGAGCACACAGTGACCAAACGCCTTGTGGAATGGATTATGTGATTCCATTACAAAGGGAACCTGTCAGGCATATGTGATGTTTCATCACAGAGAGTGCACCATAAATTCCCCCTATCAGATCAGAGCAGTTATTTAGCCAGTCAAGGTGCTAAGGAAAGCTAAGACCGAGTAATAAATGCAACCCATTTCTGAGAGGCACACAAATGAGGCATTTCTATCCAACATAAGTAATAGCAGAACCCTAGTGGTGCACTCAGGCTAATTTTAGATGACTGATTGGTTCAATTTATAGAAGACCTCCAGGGGCTCCATGTGTACTCTCTGAGCCTCCAGCAGGTGAGATGGACTCCCTAGAGGTGAGGTGACCAGAAACGAGGACAAAGAGGTTTGGAAGTCCCTTCTTGACACTTTCCAGTCATGGCCCTTGTTGCTCCCAACCACAGACACCTGAGTATCTTGCAGATGGCTGACATGAGGCACAAAGTCAACAGGGAAGATGGCGGCCCTACACCAGCTGTGGTGAGGCTGGACAGACAAACTTCAGGATTCAGGAGACAGGCTGGAGTCACAACCAATCAAGAATTGCAGATTACAAATAGTGCCAAGCTCTAGTTGTGTTCCCAAAAAACTGGAGCAAACCATGTCAACACTCTAAACTTTGAATTTACACACAGTATAGAAGGCACCAGAGGCCAAAATTATTTTGTTCATAAATAAAGTTCAAAAGTTTGTGAGACATTATTCACCCAATGGTGATGGTGAAAATGTAAATATTTAATGATGAAATGACCCAGAAAGGAACTCAGTCCTTTGTCCAGAAGGAAAGGATTTATATATAGCTTCACCCAGGATTAATAATTATGGCGGTCATGTAAGAAGGAAGATGGCACTGTGAAAAGCCTCTTCAATCATTATGGTGTAAACGATAATCAGATTGAGCCTCTCCCGACGAACCTCGCTGTAATCTGGAACATTCTGGAGTACGAAGGAGATTTACATAATGATTATTAAGAGTCTGGGCAAAAACCATCACTTCTGATTTACTGGGCAAGATAATGAACAACAGCTGCAAAAACCATTTCTGTGTGCTGCAATTGGCCATCACTGCTGCTGGGTGGAGACCTGTATATGAGAGAAAATGTTCCTTTGGGTGGAGTACAAGCCATCAATATGTATATACCTGTTGTAATATATGATCCTGTACGCCCAAAACGTCAAATTCCAATGTCTTGTTGCTCCTTTTATATATTTACTCTATACATATGTGTGTAGCATGGTGGCTAAATGCTTAACACTATGGCCTTGCAGCAAAGAAGTCTAGGGATCAGCTGGTACCAGATCTGGAAAAGGTACTGCAGTGTGTATGTCCTCCTTATGGTTACACTTGGCACTGTGCTTTCCCCCACTATCCAAAAAAATGTCAGTAGTTGTCAAACAATAGTCAAAGTCACAGATAGGCATGAAGCATCATGGATGAGCATGGAGCATCACAGATAAACATGGACTGTTACTGATGAGCATGGACTGTTACAGTTGAGCATGGACTATTTCGAATGAGTATGAACCATTGCTGATGAGCATGGACTGGTGCAGATGGGCATGGTCTGTCATGGATGAGCATGGACTGTCGCAAATGAGCATGGGTTGCCATGGATGAAAATAGACTGTTATGAAAGAGCATGGACTGTCACAGATGAGCATGGACTGTCATGAGTGAGCATGGACCATTGCAGATTAGTATGGACTGTCACAGAAAAAATGGACTGTCATAAATGAGCATGAACTATCTGTGCAATCTGCAGCAGGGACGTCAGCTGTAGGTACAATGCAATACCTACTGCACATGGAATAGCAAACGTTACTTAAAATTATATTAAAGGCAATTTTTAAAAAAATATTAAACATGTTTTACCTGCTCTGTACAGTGGTTTTGCACAGAACAGCCCTAATCCTCCTCTTCTTGGATCCCCCACCGGCACTGCTGGCATCTCCCTCCTGCCTAGTTCCCCTATAGCAAGCAGCTTGCTATGGGGGCATCCAAGCAGGCTTGCTCCCGAGCCTCTGCTCTGTGTGCCAATTTGGCCCCGCCCCCGATTTCTTCTCATTGTCTCACTGACTATAATTGACAGTAGTGGGAGCCAATGGCTGTATCAGCCAATGAGGAATGAGAGTCCTGAGATCGCTGGATCCAGAGAGGGTTCAAGTTAGTATTAGAGGAACGTGGGGATCTGCTGCAAACAGAAGGTTTCTTTTACCTTCATGCATAGAATGCATGAAAGTGAAAAAAAACCTTGAGCCTTTAGAACCACTTTAAACATATACATAATAAAAACTAATATAAATGTTACTATAATGACTCAAATTCAGCTTTGATAGAACACATAATACTGTTTCCCTTCAGGAGAGGGATTTACCGTCTCTTTAAGCCACCATGAGTACATCCATATGTGATATACAAACAGCAGATGAAGCCAGTCTGGGCCTGCCGACCCAGTTTCTCCAGTGCCAGGTATTCCCATTATAAACCCTGCAGACCCAGTTCCTCCAGTCCCAAGTATTCCCATCACATACATTGAGCATTATGACCATATATGATTCATATTCTTAGCTCTACACAAAGTGCTCATTGACAGCAGAAAATACGATATGAACACAGGAGGAGCTCACCATCCCAGGATGTGATTCATTATTAGCTTTTATGTCTGATGAGACGCTACACTGTGTGACACTGTCACAGTTCAGTGATAGGACCCCACCCCCCTCTTGTTACTTCTGTGGTGCTGCTCCCATAACTATTGCTTTCTTCAGTGTGTCAGATATGCCAGTGTCAATGTCATCACCAGTCTCCAGATATAAAGTATAATATACAGGAGTGACATCACCAGTCTCCAGATATAAGGTATAATATACAGGAGTGACATCACCATTCTCCATACAGTACAGGAGTGACATCACCACTCTCCAGATATAAGTTATATTATACAGGAGTGACATCACCGCTCTCTAGATATAAGTTGAATTATACGAGAGTGACATCACCGCTCTCCAGATATAAGATATTATACAGGAGTGACATCACCACTCTCCAGATATGTTATATTATACAGGAGTAACATCACCACACTCCAGATATAAGGTTTATTATACAGGAGTGACATCACCGCTCTCCAGATATAAGTTATATTATACAGGAGTGACATCACCGCTCTCCAGATATAAATTATATTATATCACCTACTTTCCTCTCCTTTAGGCCACCCTGAAAACCCATCTCTTCAGGGAAGCCTACCCCACCCCCTGCTAACTTGCCGACCTCCTCCACTCTTCCTACCACTCTGTCCCCCACAGCTATCTCCTCCTGTTCACCATTCCCTCCCTCCTAGATTGTAAACTCAAAAGAGCAGGGCCCTCAATCCCCTCATGTTTTGCATTGTATTGGTATTGTTCTGTCACATGTTCTGTCCCCCTTTGTAATGTACAGCGCGGAACGAACTATTGGCGCTTTATAAATACTTTATAATAATAATATAGGAATGACATCACCAATCTCCAGATAATAACTATATTATACAGGAGTGACATCATCACTTTTCAGGTATAAATTATATTATACAGGAGTGACATCACTACTCTCCAGATATGTTATATCATACAGAATTGACATAATTGTTTTCACATTATGTTATATTATACAAGTGTAACATCAACGTTCTCCAGATATTTTATATTATACAGGAGTGACATCACTGCTCTCCAGATATTTTATATTATACAGGAGTGACATCATCATTCTAAAGATAATAGTTATATTTTACAAGAGTGACACTGATGCTCACCAGATATGTTATATTATACAGAAGTGACAACGCCTCTCTAAAGATAAAAGTTATATCATACAGGAGTGACATCACCGCTCTTCAGATACAAGTTATATTATGCAGGAGTGACATCATTCTTCTCCAGAGTGAAATCATCGCTCTTCTATATAGTACAATGTATGTCTTGTTTATTGGGTCGATAAGTGAATTGTATGGCACACTTGCCTATTTCTTGGTTGCTCTTATTATTTTAGTCACGCTGCTGGAAAAATTTTGCATTTCTCAGAGAGGACAGAGATAACACCGGACGCCTTAGAAAGATCTAGATGAGCAGAAGATGGAAAAAACTCATTTTAGCTGCACACAGAGCTGTAAACAAAGGGTGAGGAAACGATAAAGACACTGAGAGTCAGATAATCCACAAACATGGGATTCCTCTATAACAAGTCCAGGCTCGGATTCTGCGGACCTCGCGGCATGCATCTATAATGGGGATGAATACAAAGTATCTCTTCCTGCATTGGATAATTTTTATCTCAGGACTGGATCACAGACATTATTGCAGCCTGATTGTATATTGAATATACTTATATAAAGTTTGTGGATCATATATTAAGTGGCGTTTATTATTTCTAAGAGATTGTAGCTTGAGAAACAATTGTTGTGTCTGGGAATCGTAGCTTGAGGCTAGGTTCATATTGGTGAGTTACAGGAATGCACGCAAAATCCCATTTGCAGACATGCAATGGAGCCATGAATTCATAAAGGCATCCCCATGCACATTGTTAATGCGCCTTCACATGCATCAAAACGTATGGCAGCAAAGTACCATGTGTTTTGGTGCTGTTTTTCTTGCGCAGGGCAGGCCCGTTAGAAATGGATGTGCTGCCCCAAAGCTGACGTGCACAGAAACCTGAGAGATGATGGCTATGCAGTTAGCAGATGTCTAATAAATATATTTTCAGGGAATATTTCACCTGTTGGGTTCTCTAAATACAACCAGAGCTGCATGGAAGACTTGCCCTCCCTCCATGATTGTGTATATCATTTTGTATTTGTGTGGCTCTCAGATGTCTATTTAACACAGCAGTCCCCAAGCTGTGGCTGGATTCGGCCCTTTGCTTGCCTTTAACCAGCCCTTGGGGAATTATTCCTTCCACTGCCCACCAATACTGTGGCATTGTTTACTCCCGTCAGCCACAGGCCAGGAGCCCCCAGGACAGCAATCTTTCCCTTTGTTTAGAAAGTTTAAGGAGTCCTTATATCGTTTCTGTGGCCAGGCTTACTGCACAGATCTCTGACTGCTCGTGTAATTGATGAAATATCGATCATACCTGCATTCCAAAAACACCCAATCATTGTATTCAGTCTTATTAATTCTGCAGCTTTCTTTAAGAGAATCCCTGGTGTTGTCACTCTGTCACATGGACTTCTGATGGAGACTACAAGTGGCTGTTTCAGCACACATTACACAGGTATGGTCCACTGTTGTCACTGTCAGGAAGCCCACCTTGCAGCCATTGAGCGCATGTAGTCAGGAAGTGTCTGCAAAAGCGTAGGGGATCAGCAGCACTAAGATCAAGGAGGAAAAAAAGGTGACCACAGGACTTCATGGACTCCTTAATGCCGACCAACTGTATATATCTACCAGTACATCGGTGGGCTTAATGCCATGCTGTCACATATATAGTCATGTATAGCCAGTGTCACTGTTCTGTGCTGGGAGCATGCTCACACTGTGACAGTGCTGTCAATGACAGCTGTCATGTCAGTGATTATGATCAGGAGCAAGTAGGATGGGATCATGTGATCACTGTGATGCCCAGTACAATGATCACATGATTGGGAAGCCTATGTAATGCCTCTGGTGTTACTATTATTAAACGGCCAGCTCCTGCTCGCTGTAAAGGGCAAAGCTGAATCCTAGGTATGGATAGCTTTACATCGTCACATTGGTCAGGCTTGGACCAGTGTAAGTATAATATATGTCACACCTGGCCAATCCCCATAGAAGCTGGAAATCATTGTAATATGCACCCAGGGGCGTATTTACCACAAGGCAAGCAAGGCATTTGCATAGGGCGGCATTTTTTTAGGGCAGCACTGCCCCTGGAAGAAGGGACATATGTGGCATGGGGACCAGGTGGGATCCGAGAGAGGCTGTGGGCTGCT
The DNA here is from genome assembly GCF_062004578.1 of Staurois parvus. Classification (NCBI taxonomy): domain Eukaryota; kingdom Metazoa; phylum Chordata; class Amphibia; order Anura; family Ranidae; genus Staurois; species Staurois parvus. The sequence continues at coordinate 1,085,002 of NW_028318265.1, forward strand.
TAATGGTGTATGCAAAGCCTAACTGTCATTCCTGCGGATGCCCAGAGCTGTGAAGGCGAGTATCTTTCTCTCTGTTGCTGTGGGGGGCGGGGGTGTTAGTGGAAGGCTCTCTTGGGTGGGGGTGGGGGATGGGGCAGGGGTGTTTTTGGTTACTGTCAGGCTCTCTCCGCTGGGGGGGGGGGGCTGTCTGGTGTTGGTTGGTGTGAGGCTCTCTTTTTGTCGGGGAGGGGGGTGTCTGATTTCTGTGTTGCCTGGGGCAGCACAAAACCTAAATACACCACTGCATGCACCCCCACTAACAGTGATCAGTATTAGCTTCTCTTCTAGGTCCTATTTCAACCGGCTTCCCTACTGCATTGTGAACGCAGGAGGTTGCACGATTGGCATGTGTACCATTCAGAGAACATTTTATATTGTCACAATGAATGCAAAGCATTCTCTGATTGGACGTAACAGAGATTATGATGTCACTGCCTCTCCACTTCATCCAATCAGAGACACTCACTTTGACACTCCTAGAGGATGAGCAAAGAGAGGCATTTACAGGTACATACCAGTCAAAAAATATGGCTTAAGGGAGGATTGTTTTTTAAATGAATGGACTGGTGACAGGGTCTCTGTAACCCCTGCACTGCTGGCTGTAACATAAACCGTACACAGTATGGCAGTCAAAAGGCAGAGCAGGGGGTGGTTCAGTGACCCCCCCCCCCCCACAGCAGCCAATTACAAATCATTTTTTTATACACAGCACACTACATGGGTCTCCTCTGTGACTCTATACTAGACTATTGACAGGAAATCTCTTGTCACATGGAATATACAGAACCGCCAGAAGACAAATGACTGGACCACAACTCCTAGCATGCCCTAAAAGCTGAACGCCAGATAAACACCTGAATACAGAGATAGAAAAGATTTATGGGTGTTGTTTTTACCTGCCAAAGGAGTTGTATACCTCCAGGCCTTACATTTTCACAACCTGTGATTGGTCAGGAATGGAACAGCAACACACTGATGAGCATATCCCTCTGCTCTCTCCTAATGTCAGCACATCTGCTTGGCTCAGAGAACTGCCCCCTCTTCCAGTCACAGCTCAACTGTACATAGCACAACAAGAGGCTAATACAAGGACGAAGTCAGGTACTTACAAAAGCTGCACCTTGAATACATTTCAGTATTTTCTTCACAGCAGTATGGAGATTGGCTTTACAGTGGTATTAAATCCAATACCAACAATGTAATATATTGCAGCTTACCAGTCATTAGACGTGGTGACTGGAACAGACTTTTTTTCAGTCTTTTTTCCCCTCTATTTTCACGTGGTGATCTGGAGAGTAACACACCTCCTGCATTAGAGGGCCCCACTCTGGACAAAGGAGTACAGGGGGCACAGCAGACAGTAGCATTGTCAGTCTGGGGGGGAAGTAGGGGTGTTAGATGTATAAGCAGATTTAGATACACTAACAAATTAAATGAAACTCAAGTTCACACTTGAAGTACAAGCCTTTTCTGACACTATTTGTTTACAAATAACAAACAGTATTTTTTGCTATAAAATTTCTTAGAACCCCCAAATATTATTTATTTTTAAAGCAGAAGCCCTAGAGAATAAATTGGTGGGTATTGCAATTATTAATGTTACATGGTATTTGCGCAGCGTTTTTTCAAACGTGATTTTATGGGGAAAAAATACATACATTGAATTTTAATACAAAAAAAACAGAATACATAACCCAGTTTTTGGTAAAATTTTAAATATGATGTTATGTCAAGTAAATAGATACAAAACATGTCATGCTTTAAATTTACCTGTGCCTATGCAACAATGACAAATGATGTATGCTTTAAAAGCCTTTACAGGTTAACCCTTTAGATTTACAAAGGAGCTCTAGAGCTAGAATTGCTGCCCATGATTTGACATTCGTGGTGATACCTCTTGTGTGGAACGATTGCTGTTTAGGTGTGTGCAGGACCGACGTGTGTGTTCGCCTTTCCATGCAAGTACAGGGGGACAGGAGCACTTGTTTTATTTATCTATTTTTCATTTATTGCTGTCACAAGTAGGGTAAACATCCCTTGTGACAGCAATAGGCATGTGACAGGTACTCTTTATGGAGACATCTAGGGGTTTATTTACTAAAGGTGGAGAGTGCAGAATCAGACTCACTTCTGCATAGAAACCAATCAGCTTCCAGGTTTCATTGCCAAAGCTTCATTGAACAAGCTGAGGTTAGAAGCTGATTGGTTTCTATGCAGAAGGGAGTCTGATTTTGCACTCTCCAGCTTTAGTAAATAAACCCCCTAGGGTCTATAAGACCCCAGATCTCTCCTCTGCCCTTAAAGGCATTTAGTTACACCAAGATTGATGTGATCAAATGCTTTTCATTTTTAAAAATGGCGCCGTTTACATCCGGGGAAACCAGACGTAATGTCAGATCATCGCTTCCGGCTCCCTATATCATAGAGGTGAATAGAACAGTTCTGGTCTTTGTTTGCCTCTATGATCAGGCAGCCAAAGCGCCGGGGGATCGATCGAGTGTCCCAGTGGGATGGGACAGTCCAATAAAGCTTCCGAAGGTGGGGGGGGGCCTCCCCTCCTGCTGCTCGTAAAAGCAATCCAGTGGCTAGTTAGCCACTGGGATTGCTTTTATAAGAGAGCTGACCATCAGCTCTATAAAATGGCACTGTGATGATGCTTGCGGCTGCACTTGAGGTCCAGCGATATATGGGTACCTGGTGAAAAGAAAAGAAAGCTTAGAAAAGAAAACTAATGCAGATATCACATCTAAGAATTGGTAAGCTGCAATATAATCAAATGTTTCCATTTGGGTTTAACACTGCTTTAAACTGTTAACCAGGGGCGGACTGACAACTCATGGGGCCCCCGGGCAATAGGGGATCATGGGGCCCCTGTGTCCTTGCCCAAACTCAAAAAAGCCTATGAAAAAGGTACCAGGGGCATCTCACTGGGCCCCCTACTGACCCTGTGCCCTTGGGCAGTGCCCGAGTTTCCAAATGATCAGTCCGCCCCTGCTGTTAACACATTCATATGGCTCAAGCCAAAAGACTCTCTGATTTCTTCTGTCATGATTTCATTACTAGGGTGAATCCAACTCATGTCCTGTGACAACAGAATAGACAAGGCCTTAGGGGGCACAGACAGTAATAACACCCAGCAGAGGATCCTCCTCCAATCACTGAGAAGTGTGCTTTGTACCAGTCAGTGTCCCCATTGAAAAGATGAACCATCACTTCTGGTCCTGACAGGAAGTAAGGGAAAATTTCCCTGATGGAAAAACCAGAGTCTTCCTCCCCCACTCTGTTCCAAACCACAAATAATGTTTTGACCGGAGTTCTTCTTTAACATCCATTGTCCCTTAATCGGCTCCAATACGGCTTAACAGAGAAAGGTAGAGTCCCCCTTCAGCCGCTGGGCGGGGCTGAAGCTCCTGTCACGCCCTCCATGGGAAGACGTCTCCACCTATTCCCGTGTCTGGAGTATGAGGAGCGCAGTGAGCCGTGCGAAGTCATGTGACCCCTGCCCAGCCTGTAGGTTACTCAGGTGTTGATGGGCGGGGTTTCTCTACTGATGGGCGGGTTGTTTCTGTCTCTGACAGTGGGCGGGTATTGCACCTCTAGTGGTGGGCGGGATCTGGATTCTGCTCGTGTCCGCTTGGCGGCGGCCGCGGTGATTGGCGAGCGGCGACGCGCAGTGCCGGGGCGCGCGCTCCCGGGTGACAGACATGGCGGCGGATGGCAGCCCGGACTGGGTCAGCTCTCTGCCCTGGGCGTGGGGCTACGGCATCACCGCAGGAGGAAGGGTCTTCTTCATCAAGTAATTCTCCCTAATTATCGTCCGCTCTTCCCGGCTTTTCATCTCAGAGCGAGACACTGCACTGCGGGGCTTCCCGGCTGGGTCCCTCAGTGTCTCCCCCCCCTGCATCCGGCCTGCCACCGCATGTCCCCCCCCCCCCCCGTACACTGCACACTGTCACCTGTCTGCCCAACACACAGCGTACTGCCCCCCCCCTTACAATACACTGCACACTGTCACCTGTGCCCCCCCCCCCCCCATACACTACACACTGTCTGCCCAGCACACAGCGTACTGTCACCCATACACTGCAACCTCTGTTCATCCTATACAGTGCACACTGTCACCTGTGCCCCCCCCATACACTGTCTCCTGTGTCCCCCCCTATGCACTGCACACTGTCACTTGCGCCCCCCCTATGCACTGCACACTGTCACTTGCGCCCCCCATGCACTGCACGTTGTCACTTGTGCTCCCCCCATACACTGTCACCTGTGCCCCCCCCTATGCACTGCACACTGTCACCTGTGCCCCCCCCCTATGCACTGCACACTGTCACCTGTGCTCCCCCTATGCACTGTCACCTGTAACCCCCCCCCATACACTGCCACCTGTGCCCCCCCCCCCATACACTGCCACCTGTGCCCCCCCATACACTGTCTCCTGTGTCCCCCCCTATGCACTGCACACTGTCACTTGCGCCCCCCATGCACTGCACGTTGTCACTTGTGCTCCCCCCATACACTGTCACCTGTGCCCCCCCCTATGCACTGCACACTGTCACCTGTGCTCCCCCTATGCACTGTCACCTGTAACCCCCCCCATACACTGCCACCTGTGCCCCCCCCATACACTGCCACCTGTGCCCCCCCTATACACTGTCACCTTGCCCCCTCCCCCCCATACACTACACACTGTCTGCCCAACACACAGCGTAGTGTCACCCATACACTGCACACTGTCACCTATACCCCCCCCATACACTGCACTCTGTCACTTGTGCTCCCCCCATACACTGGCACCTGTGCCCCCCCATTCACTGCACACTGTCACCTGTGCCCCCCTATACACTTTCACCTGTGCCTCCCCATACACTGTCACCTGTGGCCCCCCACCCATACACTGCACACTGTCATCTGTGCCCCCCCAATGCACTGCACGCTGTCATCTGTGCCCCCCAATACAATGCGAGCTGTCATGATTCCCTCCCAAAACTCTGCACGCTGCCTCCTGTGCCCCCCAATACACTGTGCTGCCTCCTGTGCCCCCCAATAGACTGCGTGCTGTCACCTGGCCCCCCCAATAGACTGCATGTTGTATCCTGCGACCCCCAATACACTGCGTGCTGTCACCTGTGCCCCCCCAATACACTGTGCTGTCACCTGTGCCCCCCCCCAGTATACTGCACGCTGTCACCTGTGTCCCCCTCCCCCCGTATACTGCATGCTGTCACCTGTGCCCCCCCCCCCCAAAAAAAAAAATACACAGCACACTGCCCCCTGTGTCCACCCCTCAAATACACTGCACACCGTCCTCTGTGTCCCTCTTCCCCCCCACCACCATGCACTGCACACTGTCACCTGTGTCCCCCCCCCAATACAATACTCTGTATGCTGTCACCTGTGTCCCCCCTCCCCAATACACTGCACACTGTCACCAGTGTGTGTGTGTGTCCAAATGCACTGCAGACTGTCACCTGTGTCATCCCCCCCCCCCCCAATACTCTGCACACTGTGTCCTGTGTTCTACTTTATACTCTGCACACTGTCACCTGTGCCCCCCCCCCAATGAACTGCACACTATCACCGGTGTCTGCCAAATACTCTGCACACTGTCTTCCCCCCCAATACTCTGCACACTGTTACCTGTGTCCCCCCACCCCCAATGCACTACACACTGTCACCTGTGTCACCCCCCCCCCAGTACTCTGCACACTGTCAACTGTGTTCTCCTCTGTACTCTGCACACTGTCTCCTTTGTCTCCCCCCCAATGCACTGCACACTTTCACCTTTGTCTCCCCCCCCCCCCCGCAAATGCACTGCACAGTGTCACCTGACTCCCCCCAATACTCTGCACACTGTCACCTGTGCCCCCAATACACTGCATGCTGTCTCTTTTGCCCCCCAATACACTATCACCTGTGCCCCACCCCCATACACTGTCACCTGTGGCCCCCTCCAATACACTGCACGCTGTCACCTGTGTCTCCCCTCCAATACAATACACTGCGTGCTTTCTCCTGTGCCCCCCAATACACTGCGTGCTGTCTCCTGTGCCTCCCCCCAATACACTGCGTGCTGTCTCCTGCGACCCCCAATACACTGCGTGCTGTCACCTGTGCCCCCCCCAGTACACTGTGTGCTGTCACGCAGTGTAGTGAGCCCCCCCAATAGACTTCACATTGTCACCTGTTTCTCCCACAATACACTGCACGCTGTCACCTGTATCCCCCCCCCCAGTATACTGCACGCTGTTATCTGTGTTCTCTTCCGTGCTCTGCACACTGTCACCTGTGTCCCCCCCAAATGCACTGCACACTGTCACCTGTGTCCCCCCAAATGCACTGCACACTGTCACCTGTGTCCCCCCAATGCACTGCACACTGTCAGCTGTGCCCCCCAATACACTGTTATCTGTGTTCTCCATACTATGCACACTGTCACTTGTGTCCCCCCATATACACTGTCACCTGTGTCCTCATCCAGGACACTGCACACTGTCACCTTTGCACCCCCAATACACTGCACACTGTCACCTCTGCTTCTCTCGACATCTGTACACTATCACCTTTGCCCCCCCTCCCATACATTTCCCACTATCACCTTTGTCCCCCCCCCCCAGTACATTGCACACTGTCACCTTTGTCCCCTCCCATTATTACACTACACACTGTCACCTGCCCCCCCTCATGCACTGCACACTGTCACCTGTCCCCCCAATACATTGTCACTTATGTCCCCCCATACACTGCACATGTCAGCTGTGGGCGCCCCCCCCCCCCATGCACTGTCACCTGTGTCCCCCCCCCCCCCATACATTGAACACTGTCACCTGTGTTCCCCCCCCCCCCATACATTGAACACTGTCACCTGTCTCCCATCCAATAGACATCACACTGTCACCTGGGCCTTCCATTACGACCACACACTGTCACCTTTGCCCCCCAATACTCAGCACACCGTTCCCTTTGCCTCCCCCCTCCATATACACTACACACTGTCACCTTTACCTCCCCCAATTATACGCTACACACTGTCACCTGTCCCCCCCCCAATACACTTTATAATGTCACCTGTGTGCTCCCCAATATACTGCACACTGTCACCTGTGTTCCTCCTCCTCCAAATACACAGCACACTGTCACATGTGTCTCCCCTCATACTCTGCACACTGTCACCTGTGCCCCCCCCCCCCCCCAAATACACTGCACACTGTCATCTGCCCCCTCCCCCCCATCCTCTCCATACACTGCACACCGTCACCTGTGTCCCTCCAATACATTGTCGCCTATGTCCCCCCCCCCCCATACTTTGCACACTGTGACCTGTGCCCCCCATGCACTGCAGATGGTGACATGTGCCCCCCATGCACTGCACACTGTGACCTGTGTCCCTCATGCCCTGCACACTGTCACCTGTCCCTGTCCCCTCATACAGTGCATACTATCACCAGTGACCTCCCCCCCGCCCGCAAACACTGCATACTGTCACCTGTTTCCCCCCCCAATACACTGCACACTGTCACCTGTCCCCGTCCCCCCATACAGTGCATACTATCACCGGTGACCTCCCCCCGCAAACAGTGCACACTGTCACCTGTTTCCCCCCCAATACACTGCACACTGTCACCTGTCCCCGTCCCCCCATACAGTGCATACTATCACCGGTGACCTCCCCCCCGCAAACAGTGCACACTGTCACCTGTTTCCCCCCCAATACACTGCACACTGTCACCTGTCCCCGTCCCCCCATACAGTGCATACTATCACCGGTGAACTCCCCTCCCATACACTGCACACTGTCACCTGTGTTTCCCCCCCAATACACTGCACACTGTCACCTGCGTACACCCCCCAATACATTGCACACTGTCACCTGTGTAACCCCCCCCCCCCCATACATTGCATACTGTCACCTGTGTCCCTCCCCCCTAATACTCTGCACACTGTCATCTGTGTCACCTCCTCATGCTCTGCACACTGTCACCTGTGTCTCCCCCAATACATTGTCGCCTATGTCCCCCTCAATACACTGTACACTGTCATCTGTCCCTCACCCCCCATATGCTGCACACTGTCACCTGTGCCCCCCTCCCCCCCCCATACTCTGCACACTGTCACTTGTGCTCCCCCTCCCCCATACGCTGCACACTGTCACCTGTGTCCCCCCAAATGCTGCACCTGCATACAGTCAATTGTCTCTCCCTTAACTTCAAACAGTTACCTATGTCCCCCCCCCCCCTTCCCTCCACCCCGTATTTCACACTGTCACCTCTGTCCCTCCCTCCTCCTGTTACCTGTGTGCACCTCCTCATTTCCCACAGTGTCACCTGTGTCCCCATATTACCCCACACACTGTCACCTCTGCCCATCACTTGTGCTGCCCAACTCCCCCCTTCCACTCCACACAGTTGGGTTTATATACTGAATCTGGTTCACTCAGAATCTCATGTGCACTTCTGCATGGAAACCAATCATCTTACGGGTTTTTTTTTATTGCTAAAGCTTAATTGAACAATCTGAGGTTAGAAGCTGATTGGCTACCATGCACGGGTGAACCAGCTTTAGTAAATAAACCCCACTGTCTCCCACCCCCCCCATCACACTGAAATCTCTCACTTGCTCGTTCCTTCTTAAAACTGCTCATGGTCATTTGTGTGTCTTCCTCCCACCACTCCTCACTTGTGTCACCTCTTTGTTCCTTGTCCCTCATCTTTATGTCCTTTCTCACATCTTCTGTCTCTCATCTGCAGTGAGGAGGCCAAGAGCACTACCTGGCTGCACCCTGTCACCGGAGAGACCATCCTGACCGGACATCGCCGCACCCCTGGTGAGTCTCTATACTATGTGTGTCATACATACTGTCTGTATATATCCTGCCTGGTATATTGGACCCTCATCCATGGAACACCAGGTGAGTCTGGCACTAGGTATACTGTGTGGGCTCGCAGGCTGGCATATCCCCCAAAGATGGATAGAGGTGACCTTTTGGCTCCAGGAATTGATCAGAATTTGTTCACACGGACTGTTAAGAACTGAAAAACTAGTCTTTCCATTGTGTGAAAATCATTCTCCTGGAGTTCTAGGGGGTGCACTCTGGACTGTCAGGATTGCACATTACAATTTCCTGGAACTGTGCTGTCAGTTGTTCACAATGGAACTAGAAAGTGGCAGTTTATCATGGGACTCCAGGGAGTGGGGAAATGCAACTTAATTACCGCTGGACTGACAAAATAAATGTAACTGGACTCCGGGAACTGGAGAAATACAGCACACTTACCTCTGGATTTGCAGCATCATTTCACTGAACATCAGGAGCTTGGAAAGACAACATACCTACCTCTGGACTGGCAAAATTCATGTAACTGGACTCCAGAGACTGGAGAAATACAGCACACCTACCTCTGGATTGGCAGAATCATTTCACCAGACTCCAGGAGCTTGGAAAGACAACATACCTACCTCTGGACTGGCAAATAATACAGGACATAACCCTGCATTGCACAGTTAGCAGTCCCTGGTTAGAATTCAAACTGGATGCTACCACAATACATATACCACCAGACAATGGAAATCAGGCAATGCATTTTCCAACAGGCACCAGGGATATACTTTTCTGTTCATGTCGAGAATTGAGTGTAATTTCTACGAAATACCAGGGATAGGGCTCTGTAACCCCACCCCCCCCCCACTGGGCACCAGGGGCTATGCAGTGTACCCTCTACCAGGGACCATCTTACCCTTCCTTGGGAACCAGGAACTGGGCAATGTACCTTCCATGGGACACTACAGGCTGTGCAGCATGGCCTTCCCCAGGAATCTGGGACTAGGGGGGTACCAGGGACAAGTCAGCATACCCACCACTGGGGTCTGGGTGGCATACTCTTTATGGGGCACTAGGGCCTGGGCAGCGTACCTCTTATGGAGCGCCTGGACAGTGTAACGTTTTTGGGGCACTGGGACCTGGGCAGCGTAGCCTCTACGGGGCACTGGGACCTGGGCAGCGTAGCCTCTACGGGGCACTGGGACCTGGGCAGCGTAGCCTCTACGGGGCACTGGGACCTGGGCAGCGTAGCCTCTACGGGACACTGGGACCTGGGCAGCGTAGCCTCTACGGGGCACTGGGACCTGGGCAGCGTAGCCTCTACGGGGCACTGGGACCTGGGCAGTGTAGCCTTTGAGGCACTAGGGCCTGGGCAGCGTAGCGTCTATGGGGCACTGGGGCCTGGGCAGCGTAGCCTCTTTGAGGCACTGGGGCCTGGGCAGCGTAGCCTCTTTGAGGCACTGGGGCCTGGGCAGCGTAGCCTCTATGGAGCACTGGGGCCTGGGCAGCGTAGCCTCTATGGAGCACCGGGGCCTGGGCAGCGTAGCCTCTATGGGGCACCGGGGCCTGGGCAGCATTGCCTCTATGGGGCACCGGGGCCTGGGCAGCATTGCCTCTATGAGGGACCTGGGCAGCATTGCCTCTATGAGGGACCTGGGCAGCGTAGCCTCTATGAGGGGCCTGGGCTGCGTAGCCTCTATGAGGGGCCTGGGCTGCGTAGCCTCTATGAGGCGCCTGGGCAGCGTAGCCTCTATGAGGCACAGGGGCCTGGGCAGCGTAGCCTCTATGAGGCACAGGGGCCTGGGCAGCGTAGCCTCTATGGGGCACCGGGACGTGGGCAGCGTAACCTTTATGGGGCATGGAGGGCCGGGCAACGTACCCTCATGAAGCACCAGGGACGAGGCAGCATAGCTTCCATGGGGCACAAATGAATGGGCAGTGCACCCTCCATTGGGCACCAAGTATCAGGTAGTGTACCTTTCACCTGGGATTTTTCAATATAGTCCCCATTGGGCTCCAGGGACTGGTCAGAGTACCCTCTACTGGGCACAAGGGACCAGGCATCGTATAGACTGGGCAGCGTAGCCTTCATGCGGCACCAGGGACTGGGCAGCATACACTTTACAGGAGCACCAGGAAGAGTACCAGATATGGGGAATTAGTGACCCGGGCTACGTGGCCTCCACCTGGGCACCACTGACTTGGCCACGTGGTCTCCCCTAGCACTGGACTTTATTTTATTATCCATTGAGAGTTTGGGCTAGTGGGTGCGGAATGGTTCCAACGATGATGGAACAGGTCACACTCGACTGTATGTGTCCTTTGATGTGTTTGAAGCTGATATGCATAAAATACTACAGAATAGAGTTTTTCATGTTAGTTCGTATACGATTTAGGAGCATTAATTCGTGAGAGTCCTGGGGTCAGAGTACACAGGCTAGGGGTGTGTGTGTGTGTGTGTGTGTGTGCGTGCGTGCGTGCGTGCGTGCGTGCGTGCGTGCGCGTGCGTGCTCTCTCTCTCAGTGTAGGGGTTTAAGAGGTGTGTGGTACTTGGGGTAGGTCATGGTGTGTGTTCATTGTTAGGAGTGCTGGGGTTGGTGTGTGGTACTTGGGGTCAGAGTACTCAGGTCATGGGGTGTCCTTGGTGTAGGGGTGCTATGGTTTGAATACACAATGTAGATCATGCTGAATGTTAAATTTAGGGCAGGCAGGGGTGCACTATGCAAAGTAGGTCATGGTTTTTTGTGCGCATTGTGGGGGTGCCGGGGTTCTAGCACACACAGTGTAGGTTATGCAGTGCGGAGGTTGGAGTACACATGGTAGGTCGTTCTTTGTGCTCAGTGTGAGGGTTCCAGGGTCGGAGTGCCCCGTGTATGTCATGGTGTGCGCTCCATATTGGGGTTGGAGTATGCAGTGTAGGTCCAGGTGTGCGCTTAGTGTGGGGGTGCTGAGGCTTGAGTATGCGATCTTGGTGTGTGCTCAGTTTCGGGCTGCTGGGGTAGGGATACATAGGGTAGGTCATGTTGTGTGCTCATTGTGGGGGTCTCAGAGTATGCAGTGTGTGTGTGTGTGGCTTATTTATCACGAGTTTCAGTATATTGAATGCAGGACGTGGGGACCTGCAGGGATCAGCACAGACGTTGTATGAATACTCAGCGTGTGTCAGCAGGTAGAGGAATGTTATAGAAGTAAAAAAGAGAGATTTTCCTCCCTGAATTGGAGATTATAAAGAATACTCTGAGATAATTCTGAAGAATTAGTGTCAGTTGAAGTACAGCAGTGACCGCGCTTTGCCCCAGCAAACGCAGATAATAGTGTAAATATTTACAGTGCGTTCAGGAGCTGTGCCTTTAATGTCGACCATGTAAGGAAGCGCAGGCGGTGTGAGGTGCCTGGTGCTGGCGGGTGGCCAGCCACTGATTGGTGATGAGTTAGGAGGTGACACCCTGCCCTCACATTATACTGTCACTGTGATCTTCACTGCCTGATGAGACGTCCTGCCAGTCTCAGCATTACAGTTTATCCAAACTGTCTGCAGCAAGTCATAATTGGCCCTCATTCCACTCCCTAATAACTCTTTGGACAGCGCTCAGTGTAGACGCAGATGGCTCGCCTGATGTGTGCCGCCTGTGTTTACTGCTTATCCTCTCTGTAAATATGGCGGCATAGGAGAGTCTGCATAAAGTGCGCGCTCTGGCGCTGAGTTGAGTGAATTGACATGTATAGATTGACTGTATTATCTTTTTCTATCCAGAATGTATCTGTAAGGTTCATAATTTAACAGTTTTATTGGTTGCCGTGTATGTGCACTCACAGATCTCCTATATGTGTAAATAAAAATGTCCTTTGCAGTCACCCCAAAACTGACTAATAGAGACCTCACAAGGGAAACAGTATATGCAGTGATGCCTGGCCGCTGTCTTTCCTGTCAATTGAATCAAGAAAATTTGTAAGAACATAGTAAGTGTGTTCTGTAAAATGTGAAGAAATCAGATATGAAAGTGTAGAATATGTCCTGTGTTTCTGTGGCACTTATTGACACATGGGATGCAGCTGGGTTTGAACAGAACTGACAATGTTTTATGATGTGAACATTGATACTCTAGGACAGAGAACCCCAAACTTCCTAAACGGTGGAGCAGTTTACTGTCCTGCAGACTTTAGAGGGGCCGGATTGTGGCCAGTGGCAGTGGAACATATCCTGGATTCATTATAAATAAGCAATGCCTTTGTGGTCAATGGGAGTGTAGGCATTACATAGCACTTGTGGTCAGTGGGAATAGTGCCTCATCACTAATATCGGGTTGGATGAATAGTGCCCCATCGTTGGTATCAATGGCAGGAATTATGTCCCACTCTTGGGGTCAGGGGGAAGAATAGTGTCCCTGGGCCAGGGAAAGGCTACCAAAGGTAGTTTTGAGATCACTGCTCTAGGAGGTTGTAAACTATAATTATTGCTCAATATGATGAAAGTCTGCTGTGTTGATTGCAATAATTTCCCAACATGCTGGGCAGTATCTCTAGTCATTTACTGATTATTAAATAAAAAAAAAAAATCTGAGCGTCGGTTCACATATGTGAATTGGATGCGTTTTGAACCCCATCCGATTCGCATGACATGTGAACCAAACCAGCTTTCTATGGATATGTGCAGGCCGACAGCACTGCATTTTTAAAGAGAGTGGGGTACGTTTTTCATCCCAGTTCAAGTGCGATTTCAAGTTTCATACACTTTAAAAATTCGCACCTGAATTGCTGAACGAAACTGCAACAAACTCCTTTGAAAAATCGCACTGAAACCGACTCCACACACATGTGAAGCTGGTAAGAGCAGTTCCCATATCCACTGTGCGACCCATCTGCAAAGTGTGTCTTTATGTATGCCATTCCTAAACTGGAGGGTTTACGGCTCTGCCTCATCTGTTGGGCTTATTGCACACGGCACTGATGCTTGAGCATCTGCTTTTTTGGACCTAATTTCAGGTGTTTGTTTTGTGTGGATTCATGTGCATATGCCCGTACAATATATACTTAAGGAAATGCGTGAACATGGCTTAGTTACTGATCAAAAATGCAGATATCAATTTTTTTTAAATTTTTTTTACTGAGGAATATGTGGCACTAGTTTACGTGCCTGTGTGTAAAGGCACATTGTAAATAATAGGCTATATTTTACCTCCATTAAGAAAATGCTCTACTAAGATTTTTCAAGCTGCAGTGTGCAAGAGGCCTTATGCCTGTGTGCCCCTTCCACCCTGCCTGTACTGGATACTGGTAATATAAACCTGTGATTTGTCTTCTCTTGCAGATTTGCCCACGGGATGGGAAGAGGCGTACACCTTCGAAGGGGCCCGATACTACATCAAGTAAGTGATGATAAAGGGTCCCTGTCCTTTTCTGCCTCAGTCATTGTCTCTAATGGCGGAACAAGTTAGTGTCATACATGTGATGAAAGGTCACTGCTGTCAGACAGGTTTGTGTTGTGTTTATGGTACACATAGTGAATTGTGCTTGGCTTGGATGGTCCAGTCTTTATTATGGGCAGGGTAGAGGTTGTGTTTGCAGGTTTCATGTCCCCAGTCTGTGATGTCCCTGTGTGTAGAGATAGCTATAAATCACAGGAAGGGCCCTCTGCTTCCCATAGTCAGATGTTTTCATTTACTGTTCCACCTTCACCCTAGGTTCACATCTGTGCGGGTAGTGCCGCTGCGGATCCGTATGAAAATCCATGCAGCAGCACCACTCGCACAGAGGAATGCGAATTTGTTCTAATGGCATGCTGCCCGCACTGGAAAACACAACCGTACTGAGAACCGAGGTTCCCGTGTGGGCTGCGTTTTCCAAAGAAGTGCAGGGACGTTTTCCCTGCGTGTCACGGGCACGGGAGTCCATTCAAATGAATGGGCTCTCATGCCCGTGCAAAACATGACCCGCACAGCCATATATATGTGAACCGGGGGTGACTGGAACATAATACTGGAATCTGGATGTCGTGGGTATCAAACCCATCCCTTGCGTTTCATCATATTTTGCAGTGAGCAGTCATATCAGTGAGGTATTGCAGAGAATTTTGATGCTATGACAGATATAGTAACCAAAAGAAACGGATCAGTCTAAAGAATGTGATTAGGTGCTATGGTCTATTGCACTTGTTTATCTTTGCTTTCACACATTTTTAGAGTAACCATATATATTGTATTGTCTGTACATGCAGATGTTGGCGTAGTGTCCGTTTATGAACCAGTGTTATTCGTTGGCACAACGGTGTTGTGGTTCATGTTCCAGTTCTCCTAAAAGTGGTATCTCAGTTATAGGTAGAATTTATAGGGCTGAGTCAACTCCCTAGCCCCCATAGCCTTTCATATGTCTTGGAGACTCCAGCTGTGATATCTTTCTGCCAAAGCTCATAGCCCCATCCACCTCAGGGCATTCTTATGCAGGCCATACATGGCTCGAATTCCCAATGATTTTTCATCCGAAAATGGGAGACGTCGTTCGCTCAGTAATCCGATGGTGCCATCATTGATTTCAAAAATCGGCCAACTAAGTCTAAACGGCCTATGCCTATATTCTTTTCGGAAAAACGATCATAGGATTTGACCATCATTGAGTCGAAAATCGGTAGTTTTTCACAAATTTTCAAACATGCCCGATCACCGAAAAGGGGAGGAACCACAAAAATCGGCCGGTGCCATTGACCCACTAACAGAGCGTAAATCGGCCGATTATTCTTAGGTCCATTTTTCAGACAAAAAATCTGTCGATTTTCGATGCATGTTCTGCATTCTTCGTAATTTTAAAGTAAATTAAATACTAAACAGGGATGCTTGTAATGGCCACAGCATGTAAACACACCTGGGAACCTGAATCAGAGGTCTCATCCCCAAGATATATAAAATAACTGATAGGTGGAGTGACTCAACAGCATCCACCATCCTCTGAGATATCCGCTTTGGGTGGAGGGACCCTTAACAAGTACAGTATGTCAGTTCACCTTTCCAGTGGTGTTGCCTCTTATATACAGGGCTCCCTAATAGTGCTGAGATTGTGTGAATGGTATGGTCCGCAGCTTTCGCCGCACTTTAGTTGTTATGCATGTGGAGTGTAGCAGTTTTCTTTTCTTGCAAACTCCACCCTGAATCTTGAATCTTCAGAATTGGAAGTAGCCTGCCCCAGCCATGTGGAGAACTTCAGTGATCTCCAGTCATGTCAGAGCGGACTGAGATTGACTGCTGTTCATATAATACATGCATTGAAATGTGACACTGAATGATGGAACCGCTACTCTGTGGTTGCTGTATTTGTTGTCTTGAACACATTGTCAGTTTGGCAGATTCAACTTTGGAGGGGATGAGGTTTAGTGGCAGCAAAATGTTTCTGTGAAGCTGAACGCTCACTGATTAGGGGTAGGTGGAATGCTTACCAGTTGGTGATATGTGATACGCTCCACAATGGGTTGAATATGGTACATTAAAGCTGAATTCTAGGTATGGATATTTTGCATAGTTACATTGGCTTAGGCCAGTGTTTCTCAACTCCAGTCCTCATTGACCCCCAACAGGTCATGTTTTCAGGATTTCCATTATTTTGCACAGGTGATTTGATCAGTTTCACTGCCTTAGTAATTACCACAGCTGTTTCATCTGAGGGAAATCCTGAAAACATGACCTGTTGGGGGTCCATGAGGACTGGAGTTGAGAAACACTGGCTTAGGCCAATGTAAACTTGCATATTCCATACCTGGCTGATCCCTGTGGAAGTGGAATCACTGTAATAGCTGCCACTACTACAGTGATCCATGCAATCTTTGCATTCATTGAGGAATGGGACTCAGAAGATAACGAGGATCACTATATGGTTGTCTTTGCTGGACTAATGTAACTATGCAAAAATATCCTTGCCTGGAATTTGGCTTTAAAAATTGTTGGTGCATGATCTACTAATGATTGGGAGTACAAGGTATGCTCGCCGGTTCGCGGTATGTGGTATACCCAAAGGTTAGGAGATTGGTGGTACTTGGCAAAGTCACAGATTCTGTTGGTTCTGTAGGTATAAATGATTTCCTCCATTTCTTAAGGTTATGTGTGATGTCTATGAAGTGACCTCTTATAATATTTGATATTGTATTCTGTATGATCCGTGTTCTGTATGATCTGTTCTTTGCACTGTACTAAAATCCCTGATTTCCATGTACTGTTATAAAATGACATGGAAACTGTGTGGAGTGCAGGAATTGCCTGACTTTTCCACCTGAACCAGTCTCCCAGTATGTATGAATAATTTCTGGTGAGTTGTCTGTGTGATCATATTGCCAGGAAAGAATGAATAAGGCATTTGCATCTGGTAAGGGAGAGGTGTTTGGGTACTGCAATGAATAAATGATGGATTAATATGTGGAGAGGAAGAGGTGTCACAAGTACCAGAATGAATGAGGGATTTGTATCTAGAAAAAGAGGTGTTGCAGAGTAATGGACCAATTGAGGGATTTGTATTGAAATAGATGTGGTGTCACAGGTCCTGGAATGAATGAATGAGGGATCTGTATCTGAAGAGGGATTTATATCTGGAAAGGAAAAGGTGTCGCAGGTACTGGAATGAATGATGGGTTTGTATCTGAAGAGGGGGAGGCCTCATGGGTACTGGAATGAATGAGGGTTTTGAATCTGGAAAGGAAGAGGTGTCGCAGGTCCTAGAATGAATGAATGCGTTATCTGTATCTGGAGAGGAAGAGGTGTCTCAGGTACTGAAATGAATGATGGATTTGTATCTGAAGAGGGAGAGGTCTTATGGGTACTGGAATGAATGAGGGATTTGTATCTGGAAAGAAAGAGGTATAGCAGGTCCTGGAATGAATGAATGAGGTACCTATAGCTGGAAAGGAAAAGGTGTAGCAGTTCCTGGAATGAATCAATGATGGGTTTGTATATGAAGAGGGCTCATGGGTTCTGGAATGAATTAGGGATTTGTATCTTTAAAGGAAATGGAGTGGTATTGAAGTGAGGAATTGTATTTGGAGAGTGAGAAGTGCTGAGGGTCCTGAAATGAATGAGGGATTATCATTTTAAGAGGGAGAGGTGTTGGGGTACTGGAAATAATTGGGGATTTGTTGTTTGGGAGGTGTCGGGGATGCTGAAAGGGTGGATGAGGGATGATTATCAGATGTGAATCACTAATGATCCCCCCTCAGCTTAGTTGATAGAGCTCCATTCAGCTGGTTTGTCCGGTTCCTCCTGTCTTGCAGCACATGGCGGCGTCCCCGGGGTCAGTGGGTGAATTCATAGATCCTAGGAGGAAGATGTATGACTCATGAAATGTGTCTTTATTGAGAAATCTCCTCAGGTCTCCACATGTCTGAGAAAGTATGACATTGGGAGACTTAAAGGGAGAATGTGCCATGGAGGGGGGCTGTGATATCCTGAATAAGACTGATCCAGGTGATAGCCCTGCCACCCTTAGCTGTGCCTGAACCTAACCATAGAATGTGTATGGAGCTTTGTGTCAGTCCTGTGTCTGCCACGTTTTATCATACACCCCCCATGGAGATGACCCTTGTATGTTCTATCCCACGTCCTATTATCACCCCTGGGAGCCCTCACATGGCTTTGATCAGTTTATACATCTTTTATAGCTGAACATCCTGCTTCCTTTCCCTCAGTTCCCACCATCCAGCACATCGCATGTCAAGTGCTGACATCCCCCGGGACCACTGCTGGCTGTAGTGTGCAGTGTATGTTGTGTGTATTTTTGTGTGCATTTCCCTTTTATGTTATAACAGCAGCATAATATGTTATACTTTAATTAAACTATGCGCTTTGCCTTTCAACTGATTGGGCTATTCCTACGTGCAATACGATTGGTTGGTCTGTGTTTTGCTGTCTCCAGGTCATAGGATAAGGGCAGTTATATAATTTGATTTCCTGTGATGGAATGGTGATGGGGGGGATCTCACCACCTGTATTTAGGCCTTTGTAATGGCGTGGGAGCAGACATGTAGCTCAAGTGTGTGTATAATTTTACTATGAGCATATTCCTAGTATTTGGAGATGGGGGGGTTTTCTTCATTCTAACAAAGTATAGAAATGTATGTAGAATTCAGAAGTTGGTCAGTCCATTCACTTCTTTTGACCTGGGGAAGTTTTGTTGTCTGATGCGTCCTGGCGTGGATTAATTGAATGATGTCTGTTTGTGCTCCCTGTATGTATATTGTGCTCCACACTATTTCTGGATTCTTCTCCCCATGTTTGATAATTAGTGGATATAATGTGTGCTGTGTACGGGAACACTAACCTTACCGATCCGGCACAGAAAGTCACAGGCTCTTCTTACAGCTTATCTGCCCCTTCTCTAATCATCATCCTGCCGCTTGCAGCATCACCGGTTGCCATAGTGACCAGAGTTGCTCACACATCTTGGTACAAATGATCCTCCGTTTGGGGGGGGGAGAGAGAAGTGGCACTGCGACGAGGGATCCAGCAACATACACTTGCATGTGTGCTATGAGCACCGCGATATGTATATTTATTAACATAGGAAAGCGCAACTCGCTGCATTGGGGTCGTCTTACCGCTGTGCTAATAGCCATGCAGAACATACTGCGCAGTATATACTGAATTTCCATCTGTATAATCCATGTCTTCCCTGCTGTGGCCAGTACTGGGTCTTCTGTGTACCTTTCCAGGCTTGGGAAGGGGCGGTTGCTTCATTTAGGTTCATATTTTGAATGAAAAAATTCAAAATGCCTGCAATGTTTACCAGTGTTTTCATAACGTCATTTGTGTTTGACAATTGGACGGTACAGGCCAGTGTGTGCTGCGCCATGTGCGATCATTAGGAGAAGTGGAGATTTCATTGTACATACTCATCAGCCACTTTATTAGGGCCACCTTGCTAGTACCGGGTTGGACCACCTTTTTGCCTTAATTCTTCATGGCATAGATTCAGCAAGGTGTTGGAAACCTTCCTCTAGAGATTTTGGTCCATATTGACATGTTAGGGCTCGTTCACACTTGACTGTTTTTCCAACTCCTGTCAAACGCCCCTATAGCGTTTGACAAGCGTTGGTCCGATGTTTGCGGAGCGTTTTTTAACGCTCCTCAAATGCCGCATGCGCGGTTTAGCGGAAGTTGCTAGGCGTTTTCAAAGCACTAGAAACGCCCCACAAATGCCTATAATGAAGTTTGAATGGTGTTAACGCTCCGCAAACACCCCGCAAACGCCCGGCCGGGCGTTTGCGGAGCGGCACCATAGACTTGAATAGGAGGCTTCAACTCCTCCTGTCTTGACCAGAGGCGTACGGTTTTCCACGACGCTAACGCTCCTGTGTGAACAGCACCATGTGCTGCAATGTGCAGAATTTTCACAGGCATTTGGGAAGCGGTAAAAACACTTCCCAAACGCCTGTCTGCCGCTTTCAAACAAGGCTAGTGTGAACATAGCCTTACTGTTACCTTTCTATCATCTTGAACCAGTCTGCCCATTCTCCTCTGACATCAACAAGGCATTTTTGTCCACACAACTGCCGCTCACTGGATATTTTCTCTTTTTCGGACCATTCTCTGTAGACCCTAGAGATGGGGGTGTGTGAAATGTCAGTAGATCAGCAGTTTTTTAAATACTCAGACCAGCCCGTCTGGCACCAACAACCATGCCAAATTCACAGTCACTTAAGTCACTGGTCACAACGCTGTGATTTGTGTGCAATTTAATCGCGACTTCATGTGTGATTTCTGAAGACTATTGCTACTTGTGAAGATTTTTAGTGCAGAAAAAGTAATGAAAGAACTTTTTAGAAATTGCGCTGCAGCAAATCGCACGTTAAGACACTGACATTCACATTCATTAGATGCGATTTCAGGTGCGATTTCAAATGACAAATCACACCTGAAATCGCACTGGTGTGACCGGGAACTAAATTTTCTTCCCCATTCTGATGCTCGGTGTGAACTTCAGCAAGTCGTCTTCACCACGTCTAGATGCCTAAATGCATTGAGTTGCTGCCATGTGATCCCATTGGTGATTAGCAATTTGTGTTACCAAGCAATTGAACAGGTGTACTTAACCCCTTCATGCCGGCACCTCCCGTTCCTTTAAGGGTTCCAGAAGCTGGGAGGCGGGGCGGAGTTTAGGGTCATGTGATCGCCGTGACGCCGGTCACATGATTGGGAAAGATCCTGATTGAAAGAGGAGATCGGGACCTTTCCGTGAGTACCGAACGTGTGCTGGGAGCACGCAGGGCGCGTGCTCTCAGCACATATGTCCTTTTTTAATAGAACGCAAATGTGCGGCCGCTCGGCGTCTAGGCCCAGACTTTGGGAGGCCGCACATTTGTGTGCAGCCGGCGTGAAGAGGTTAATAAAGTGGCTGGTGAGTGTATATAATGTTTGGGGGGTTCTAAGTTATTTTCTAGCAAAAAATACTGATTGTTACATTGTAAACAAAAGTGCCAGTAAAGGCCTGGTCTGGAAGTGAATCAGACAGAATCTCTTTAGCAGTTGGACCTTTCATATATGGCGGACTGACATCAGTCCTTATGGTGAGCTTAGGCCTAAAATCCTACAGTGTATTATGTAATACTTCCTGAGAGGCGCAGAGCTGTGTCATAATGTGGGAGGAGTCTGTTATCATATGATTGTTCATATTAAAACGGAACTAAACCTTTCTTTCCCAAAACGATTACATTCAAAGCATGCCGTGATAACTGTCATGGTTGCTTTTGCTCTCATTGGAACCATCAAGACATCTAATAGTTTCATGACTGATAACATGTGCAGCATCATGACAAGTGCAGATCAGAGGCTAAGATGTCAGCTGCCTTGGCTGTAAAGTATATGAGGGTTGAGTTTGGTGTTCTACCATAGCTGTGAAGATGTGCAGTAACCCAGAGCAATAAACCAGATTTCAGTTTAGTGACATCAATCAGTAAAGGTCCAAATGAAGAAAAAACATTTTTTTTCTTGTTCTTGATATGCGGGGAATGGCTAAATCCGCTGTTTTTACTAATGTCTGTTGGACTTCCTGTGTCTCCCTGTTATAGGGGTAGGAAGTGAAGAGCAATCCCCATCAGTGGTGACACAGACAGAAGTAAACACTTGACAGAGGATTGGACACAAGAAGTACTGTAGATAGTCTGGCTGGAATTGATGTTGCTGGGGTTACTGGTGTATGAAATGCATGGGAGGATACTGGGCGTGAGATGTGTATATTCTGACTGCACCCTCTGTCTGTGGTGGGAAGGGTCTGCTACTTTTATTAATCTAGAGACCTTTGATGTCTCTTTCAAAAGGTTTATGAGCTTTCAGCCACCAACAAGTATTACAAGTGACATCTCCGCACCTCATTCATAATTATCCAATGGATGGGATGCGGCAGCTTGCCGAGGGATCACCAACAATGGTGCAGCTACAATATAGCAAGGCAAGCTAGGACTGTTAGTTCATTCACAGCTGGGCATGTAGATGGGGCCTGAGCACAGTAAAGGATGACTGGCCATGTTTTTTAACTGTTTCTCGCCTGGCCACTGCCTATATAAAGCCAGGCAGGACATGCTTTGTTCTGGATGGATGTTCCCATGACCTCAGCAGCAGTGTTCCTGATTTCTGCTACACTGGTCCCCAGTGTCACCAGACCAGTGTAAGCTAGCAAGTGTTCCTGATCAACGCCACACCAGTGCAGTGGTGCCTCTGCCTGCCACCTCTACTAACCCTGGCCTGTTTATTGACCACGTTTCTGCCTGTTGCCTGGACCGATCCTTTACCGGTTTGCTGACCAGTAGCCTAAGCTTGCTTGGCTTACAGGAATGGCGACTGTTATAGATGACGCTACACTAAGCTATAGACCCTGACCACTCGTACAGAGGTGACCATTGCAGTACATTGGTTTTGTCACAGGTAGTTGATTTGTGATACACAAGATACAATTTCAAGTACACTAAAAAAGACCCACATGTGTTATTCTCATACTCAGGAGGATTAGTAGAATGTATTATGGGTTGCAAATCTAATGCTGTGTGTAAGAAATATCTTATTAAATTAAAAACTTTGTGAAAAAAAAAATACTTTCCCCATTTTTCAAAAACTTGTGACAAAAAAATGAAATATGTTTTTTTTGAGGGGTTTCTACTGTCCTGGTTCTCTAAGGCCTCCAAACCCATGATAAAGTAGTCAGTGTCCCTGGGGTGCCTGAAGGTGCTTCTTGGATTTTGGGCCCCTGTATGTTGCCAGGCTGTGATAAAGTCTCATGTATGTGGTATTATCATACTAGGAAGGAGAAGCTGAATGTGTTTCGGGGTGTCATTCTAAGTATGCCTATGATGTGTGTGTTTAGAAATATTTTTTTTAAATGTTTGTAAATGTTCAGATTATTTCTTTTTATAGTAAGAAACATGTCATACTTGCCCGCTTTGTATAACGGTTTTGCACAGAGCAGCCCTGATCCTTCTTTTCTTGGGTACCCTGCCGGCTCTTTTGGAACCTCCCCTCTGCTGAGTGCCCCCCATATCAAGGTGCTTGTTTTGGGGGCACTTGGCGTGTTTGCTCCCAGTCAGCCTCTGTGTCTGTCTACACACAGAGCTTGGCTCGGCCCCGCCCTCCTCCCCCACCTCACTGGCTGTGACTGATAGCAGCGGCAGCCAATGGCTTCCTCTGCTGTGTCTCATCCAATTTAGAAGGTAGAGACCCATGCAGGCCATAAATGAGTCAAATTCAGAACTAATTTTCTTTAGAAAATTGGAAGTTTAGTGCTTTTTGTAATCCAATGGTGCCACCATTTAATTTTGAAATTCGATCAACTAAGCCTTCAATTTTAGCTCATGTTGCTACTGAAAATAATTTTTTTTTCTTTCCAGGTCACAGCTCATGCTTATTTCTTTTTCAATTACATTTCTTGCACAATTCTTCCATCATTGATTAGAAATGTATTTGTTTTTTTAAAAAATTCCCTACGTGTCCGATTACTCAAATTCGATGCTTGCTCGAAAATCGGCCGTTGCTTTGACCCACTAATGGTGCGAAATTCGAACAAAAATTCTTAGTAAAGATTTCCGAAAGAAAATTCTTTCGGAATTCGACCTATGTGTGGCCAGCTTCAACAGGGCTTCTGCTCTCATGCACATCACTGGATAGGGCTTAGGTGTGTATAGGGGGTACTGAGGAGGGAGCTGCACACTGAAGATTTTTACCTTCATTCATAGAACGCATGAAAGTTAGAAAAAAAAACTTCAGCCTTTAGAACCACTTTAAGTGACAATTTTGTAAAAAAAAAAAAAAAATTAATTTTCTTTCCTGTATTTTCCAAAATGGTATTGAACAGAGCAGCCCCAATCCTCCTCTTCTTGGGTCCCCCGCCGGCACCTCTGGTTTTTCCTATAATGATTCAGCACACAAGGCTGTCAGAAAATCCTGATTAGTGGATGCAGGTAATTGGCTGCAGTTGCTGATTGATGGAAAATTTTCCAACATGTCCAATCAGGGAAGTAGGGGAGCCTACACAAAGCGTAATGCTTGCTTTAATGACCCGATGGTTATTATTGCCATTTGACTGCTGCTGTTTAAGTGCTCATCTTGTTAACCAATTATGTAGTATTCCACGTGTGCAAAAAGAACGCTGGGGCATTCTAAGATGTCTGCAGCTGGACAGGACTGACACGGAGTTTGTGCTGAGTTTTGCTGACTTCTAAGATCATTTAGAATTAATTGACAGGTGCATATGACCTGCAGTTGACCTCCTTCTGACCTGTCATTGACTTGCTTTAAGTGGGTTTTGCGTTCCTTTCAATTGTATGTGAGCATAGTTCATGAACACAGACCCTTAGGCTCCATGCACACTAGCGTTTTTTTTATGCTAAAAAAACGCTCAATAAAAAACACGTAATAGCGGTTTTAGTAGCAATTTGGTAGCGTTCAGAAGCGTTTAGGAGTGTTCGCATTTAATTAACATTTTTATAGTACATGTAGAGGGAGAAAAAAGCTATTATAGGAGTGTTTTAGCAGCATTTAGGAGTGTTTTAGCTTTTTTTTTGTGCTGGAAATACGCGCCAGAAAAGTCTACAAAAACATTTTTTTTTCATGCTTCTAAATGCTGAAGCTCAGAAAATGCTAATAACCTAAAATAGTGTGCATGGACACATAGAATAACACTATTCAGCTTCTAGGAGCAGAAAAAATGGAGCCTAATGCTATCGGGCAGCACAGTGGCTAAATGGTTAGCACTTCCGCCTGGCAGTACTAGGGTCGTTGGTTCGAATCCCAGCCACGGCACCACCTGCCTGGAGTTTGCATGTTCTCCCTGTGCCTGCGTGGGTTTCCTCTGGGTACTCTGGTTTCCTCCCACACTCCAAAGACATGCTGGTAGGTTAATTGGATCCTGTCTAAATTGGCCCTTGTATATGAATGTGAGTTAGGGACACCTTAGATTGTACACCCCTTGAGGATTAGGGACTGATGTGAATGTACAATATATGTATGTAAAGCGCTGCGTAAATTGACGGCGCTATATAAGTACCTGAAATAATAAATAAATAATGCAGGCCATAGACAATTTGTTTATCAGCTGAATAATGAAACATCGGTCGTTCTGTTGCCACCAATGATTACGAAAATCGGCCGTTTTTCGTAAATTTTCCAGCATGACCAATAAAAGAAATGAGGAGGAACCGTGAATATCGGATGATTATTCTTTCGGACGAACATTTGGCCTATAAACGAACCGTCTATGGCCTGCATTAATGTGGCAATCTGACAGGTGTTGGGAGAAGACATATTAAGTTTTGTTTGCAATTAAATATGTCACTAAAGCTCCATTCACACCTGAGCGATTTGGACATGGAAGCTCCAAATGCTCAACCTATAAAATCCCATGTATTTTAATTATGCCTGTTCACACCTAAGAGTAGTGTAGCTTGAAAAGTAAATGAGCTTCTTTTGAGCCCAAGTTGTTTTTTGGGTTATAGGTTACAGTGGGAACGCATGAAATCGCCTTTATCATGTATTTTTGTTCCCCAGCAATTAGCTTTCCATTGGCTTAAACTAATTAAAAAAAAAAAAAAAAAGCCATCTGCGATAGAGCTAAAAATCGAATCAAATTTGTATTTGCATTATTCATAGTCACCTCGTCTGTCACTGTCTCTTTCTGCTGAGGTTGAGGAAAGTTTTTTGCGGGAACTAGCAAACATTGTAGAAACTTTAGTATTTTTGGTAATTGTCGGTTGAGTGGTGAGGACAGAAGATTCTCCACATTGATCAGGTAAAGCAGCTCATTTAGTAGAATACGTTTTGTTCCTCGGTGGCAGTATTAGTGCAGATCTCATTGTATTAGTGTTTGCTGTGCTGTAATGAGACTTCTAATGCAGCCAGACTGTTAATGTGAGGGAGATGTTGGAGGACGGTGGTGAAGGACGATTCCTTTCTCGTCTTGATATAGGCTTTGCATAGCACTGATCATACCCACTCCACAAACCCCTTTGTGTCTTCTCTGGACATGTATGGTGGCTCAGTGTGGAAACTGTTTTGGGTCTTCTCTGGATGTGTATGGTGGCTCAGTGTGGAAACTGTTTTGTGTCTTCTCTGAATGTGTATGATGGCTCAGTGTGGAAACTGTTTTGTGTCTTCTCTGGACGTGTATGGTGGCTCATTGTGGAAACTGTTTTGTGTCTTCTCTGAATGTGTATGATGGCTCAGTGTGGAAACTGTTTTGTGTCTTCTCTGAATGTGTATGATGGCTCAGTGTGGAAACTGTTTTGTGTCTTCTCTGAATGTGTATGATGGCTCAGTGTGGAAACTGTTTTGTGTCTTCTCTGGACGTGTATGGTGGCTCATTGTGGAAACTGTTTTGTGTCTTCTCTGAATGTGTATGATGGCTCAGTGTGGAAACTGTTTTGTGTCTTCTCTGAATGTGTATGATGGCTCAGTGTGGAAACTGTTTTGTGTCTTCTCTGAATGTGTATGATGGCTCAGTGTGGAAACTGTTTTGTGTCTTCTCTGGACGTGTATGGTGGCTCAGTGTGGAAACTGTTTTGGGTCTTCTCTGGACGTGTATGGTGGCTCAGTGTGGAAACTGTTTTGGGTCCTCTCTGGACGTGTATGGTGGCTCAGTGTAAACTTTTTTTGTGTCTTCTCTGGATGTGTATGGTGGCTCATTGTGGAAACTGTTTTGTGTCTTCTCTGGATGTGTATGGTGGCTCAGTGTGGAAACTGTTTTGTGTAAAGCATCTTGGATTGCAGCTGAAAATTCTGTGTGAATTATGTTTAAAGTTCAGTCCATGATAATGGAAAAAGATTCAGCACAAGTGCCTTTTGTATCTATAGAAGCCAGTGGTGCAAAAGGAGGAGAGAACTCGGAAAAGAGTAGCAGTGTGGGACTCTTTATTTTGGAGGGAAGTTGAGATTTGCACACTACCATCGCCTTTGTGGTTTTACACTTTTGTGAGTTTTGCCAAAAAAGAACAATTGTGAACCTTTTCACAGTACTACTTGTATATTCACCATTTACCTAACAGAATTTGTCTTGCTGACAGGTTTACATGAAAAAAAAAATGCATATTCCTATTCTACATGGTTTTACTGCTTAGGGTTGTACTGGGAAACAAAAGTTTAGTCTCTGTAATGCAGTGAATGCTTTCTTTGCTCTATTCCAGGGTGGATAAAGATCGATGATTTAAGAAAAAAAAATCTAAACTTTTTTTTATTTTAGCAAATTTATTTTAATAAAATGCTTTTGGAGTAAAAATCTATGTAAACATAGTTTTCTATTTAAGATGCATTAATAATTTAGTTTATTCAGCATGAAATGGATCTTAGTTATATAACATGAGGCTGTATATTCTGCAACTTTTACATTTTTGGTACTCTCATTTAATGAATCCAAGCTAACATTACATGCACTGCATTGATGCTTTCACACAATGTCACAGTAACCATGAGAAGAAACATGAAATAAAAGAATTTGAGTAGTTCTCCAACTATGTGTGAGTAACCTAAAATCGGTTCTGATATCACCATTTTACTAACCTGACAGCTTATTATTCTAAAAAGAAAACCTTCATTTGGTTTGAAAATATTAAAGATTCTAACTACCAGCAAGAATGAGTCGGAGTCCTTACATTTAAAGAGCACCTGTCATTTTAGATCCATCATGGCAGCGTCTGTTAGCGGGCATCCGCTCACCTGCTGCCGCCACGTCCCTCACCTTGTTCTGTCACTGCCGCATCACAAGCCATCCCATTAAAGTGAATGGGACTGTCGGTGAGTCAACAGCGGGTCAGAGGAGGAGTCGCTGTGGGACAGAGATGACAGTTGCTCTTCAAAAATTATGATTTAAATCAAGCCTTTTCACTAGTGATTTAAATCAAATCCACCCTGTTTTATTCCTTGGCATTATATGTCATGTAGCAGGAAAATAAGTATATAGTTACTTGGGTGGCCAGAAACTTTTCTGCACCTCTCTGACTTAGATGGAACATGGGGCTCCAGCCTGTGCTTGTACTTGGGTGTGATTTCTTCTGTCCAGCATAGAGAGAGCCCAACTCTCACTGATCACTGGGATGGGAAAAAGTAAAACAACCCTTTCTAAGTCCCCCTTTGTACTTGCCTTAGGCCGCTGTCACATGAACATCCAGCGCTAGGTTCTTCCTCTCTCTGTTTACATCCTCCTGGGGTCCTTTTTTCCAGGTGTCCACGTTACTGTCTGAGTGTTGTGGACATTTCCATTGGCTGCCCATCAGAAGGTTCTCTCAGGATCCAGAAGAAGGCTAGAAGGAAGTGTACGGAACTGGATAGCAATGGTTAACTTGCAAAAACAATGTCCGCTTCACCAACTGAGAAAATTTAAACACCTGACAGGATTGGTTGAGGGGGGAGGGAGGAAAGGTAGGAAGAGAGTTTTTGCCTGGACTTGAGTTATGCTTTAAGCCGGCCATGCACGAGTCAAATTCCAAAAGAATTTTCTTTTGAAAATATTTTCTAAGAATTTTCGTTCGAATTTTGCACCATTGGTAAACCATAGCAACAGACGATTTTTGAGTAAACATTGAAATTGAGTGATCGGGCATGTTGGAAATTTTTGTGAAAAACTAACGAATTTCTAATCACTGATGGAAAAATCACGCCAGAAATGTAGTTGGAAAAAAAATGTGCATGAGCTGTCACCTGGAAAAAAAAAGAAAATTCTTCACCATGAAAATTATTTTCTGTAGCAACCTGAGGTGAAATTAAAGGCTTGGTTGGTCAAGGTTTAAAATCAGTGGTAGCACCATCGGTTTACAAAACACACAAAATGTCTGTTTTTTTTTTTTGTTTTTTTTTAAAGAAAATTAGTTTGCAATTTGACCCTTGTATGGCCTGCATTACTCTCTCTTACCACATTCAAATTATGCTATTTGTTCTTGATTGCTGCTGGTTCTATTCAGCTGCATTTAATACCAAATGCACCTGCGCTCACAATAACATGATTATCTGTAAAGTGACCCCAGACTGAAACCACTAAATGCTCTGTAAACACAGCCCAAACCAGCTAGGTGACAAGAATAATAGAAACAGAAGTGGGCAGAACTGGCACCTATACTGAATGTCCCCACCATCCCGCCCCGTTATTGTCTTTGATTGTGCAATGTTTGGGCAGGGTGATGTGATGGAAATTTGCTTATGATGGATAACTGAACCTCTGATTGGTGATAGATGTTTGGGGTCTATTCACACTTTTTTGTCTTTGATGCAAATCACAGGTATCACATTAAATCCTGCGTTAACTCATGGGTCAAGGCACACATCCATTTGATCTGTCCCTGTACATTGATGTGTGTAAGTATGATAGTGATGGATGGAGGTGTTGGGCAAAATGGTGACTAGTGAGGTCACTGGTTATTTTGGACTGCTGTGATCAGATCTAGATGGAGATATTGGGCAGAATGGTGGAGGGTTGGTGGTTCTGTTGGATGGCTATAATCAGTGATAGATGGAGGTGTTGTTGGTTATATCGTGTCTTTTATCAGTAGTAGATGAAGATGCTAGGGAGAGTTATGGCGGATTGTTGGTTGTATTGGATGCCTCTGATCAGTGATGGTTGAAATGCTGGTCAGAGTGATGGAAGGTTGGTGGTTAAATTAGATGTCACTGATCAGTAATATATGGAGGTGCTTGAGTGAGTGGTGGTGGGTTAGTGGTTATATTGGACGTCTGTGATCAGAGATGGATGGGGGTGTTGGATCGGGAAGGCAGAAGCTGTTCTCTTCTCTATATAAATACATGTTTATCAGATCACACCTCACTTGCTGCTAGTATTAATTATCCCGTGTATAATTACCATTGTGTCAAACCAGAGAAACCGGCGCGCAGCTCTTTGCAGTTCTCGTTCCTCCACCCTCAGCCGAGAATGACCTTGTAAACCTCTTATTGTGCTGTTGTGTCCACGCCGGTCGGAGTGTTTACTATGCATCATCTCTTAAACACGTTTCTGTTCTGGGCTGGAGGGACAGCCCGTATTATTATATTGTTGGCATACAAGCCTTGTTCTAAGAATTAGTGCCAACATATCTCCTGTCCTCCCTGGAGACATCTGGAGGCGGGTGAACTTGCACATTGTTCTGTCTTTGATGGGTGAAAGTCTTAAAGGAGCAAAGAAAAGAAGTTTTGGTTGTTAACAAAAGATAAAACACAAGGAACATGCCACTTTTCATCCAGACCGTGAACGTACACTGCACATGAATAGAAATTGATTTTTCTGTGTTATAGGATGATGCTCCCTGCAGGGAATTGTACAGCTGACATAGATGTATCTGAAAACCAGCATTTAGAATTTGTATGCCAAAAAAAATGTGGTGACCTTGCTCATCACTAATAGATATCCAGCAGGTACTTGCCCAAGGCATGGTGTTGTTTTTACTACTAAATATTAAATATTCCACAGGTTGTAGTCCAGTCTCAGCCTGGATATAGGCAGGACTGAAAAATCTGTAAGTCAGATAATAGAATTGTAAGATGCATGCAGCATCCCATGGGATAGTGGGCCCCCCTCCTTTCCAGAGTTTGGGAGCAGAGAGCAAGCGGGTGAAATCTAAACATTCCCAGTAATAGAGGCACTCAGCATTAAATCCTCCTCTGCTGACACTGCAACCTTATTTAGCATTTTCTGGCCCAGTCGGGAACTTGGCACACAGTACTACAGCAACAAGTCTATGTGAGAGAGACTACGCTAACCAATAACTAGGACAAATAGGGGCCCAGCGTACGCACTAGCAACACCTTAATGAAATTCACTAAAAAGTATACAGATCTAACATCCCGGTGTACACAGTGGCTCCCTGTATTATTCACCAAATATATATGGATATAATGTTCCAATGTACCCACCAGAGGCGCTCTATAACATTCACTAAAAAAACACAGATCTTCGGTCCCAGTGTACCAGTGACTCCTCTGTATTATTCACCAATAATATACAAATGCAACATCCTAGTGTACCTGCCAGGGACCCCTCTGTACCCCAATTCCAAAAAAGTTGGAATGCTGTGTAAATCTACTTAAAAACAGCAATGATTTGCAAATCTCATAAAAAAAATATTTGATTCACAATAGAAAATGAAAAACATATAAAATGTTTAAACTGTACCTTTTTAGGAAAAAAATAAGGTCATTTTGAAATTGATGGCAGCAATACATCTCAAACGTTGGGACAGGGCCATGTTTACCACGGTGTAGCAATCCCTCTTCTTTTAACAACATTCTGTAAACGTCTGTGAACCTAGGAGACCATTTGCTGGAGTTGATGGGTGTGCAATGTTGTCCCATTCATGTCTGATATAGGACTCTAACTGCTCAATAGTCCTGGGTCATCTTTTTCAGATTTTTCATTTCAAGATACTCCAGACTCTTCTACTATGAAGCCATGCTGTTGTCATACGTTCAGTATGTGGTTTAGCATTGTACTGCTGAAATATGCTGGACCTTCCTTGAAAAAGACGTCGCCGTTTGGATGGGAGCATGGAGCTCTGTTTCTTGGATATATTTTTCAGCATTGATGGTGCCTTTCCAGATATGCAAGCTGCCCATTCTATACGCACTAATGCACTCCTATACCATCAGAGATGCAGGCTTTAGAACTGAGTACTGCTAACAATTCAGAAAGTCGCTTTCCTCTTTAGTCCGTAGGGCGTGGTGCCCATGGTTGTCAAATTTCAATTCGTCAGACCACAGAACAGTTTTCCACTTTGCAGCAGACCATTTTAAATGAGATTTGGCCCAGAGAATATATCTAAGAAATAAGTAGTGATAATATCCAATCAGTGCAAATAGAACAAAAAAATGCTGAAAAAAATAAAGTGGTTCTAAAGCCTCAAGGTTTTTTACCTGAATGTATTCTGTGCATTCTGGTAAAATAAAAACCTGGGTCACATACTCCTCTACTCCTCACCCCTCTTTATACTAGAGATGCACCGATACCCTTTTTGTATCGGCAAGCACGAGTACCGACACTTTCGGTCAAGTACTTGCTGATACCGATTACCGACACTTTGAGGTGCAATTTGCGTAAATGAAAATTGCACCACAAAGAATAGCATGCGATTTGAACAGGTATGCGATTCCTGTTCAAAGCGCATGTGGTTTCCCTACTGCTCTTGTGTGAGCTCAGGCTGTCATAGGTAGGTCATTTTTTTTTTTCTCTTTTGTAGTACCTTTTCAAGGCCCCCACCCCCACATATGTATGCACGTACAAACGTAAAAGCACTGGGATGCCTACACATGAAAACAACGATTGCAATACACGTTACATATCTCCGCATACGCCAGAATGAGAGCAATAATTCTAGCACCGTAATGCTAAACTGATGACTTGTAAGGGGCTTTAAAAGCGTCACCTATAGAAAATATAGGGTACTGAAGTTTGTTGCCGTTTCATGAGTACATGCAAACTTAAGGTTTGACATGTTGGATATCTATTTACTCGGTGCAACCTCATCTTTTATATTTCACAAAAAAATTGGATAATTCATTGCTTTTTGTGTGCTAATATTAACTTTAACTATATTTTTTACTGAAATTTTGCATTTCCTAGACCGTTGTGATAATATCATGTGACATAAAAAAATTGGAACTACCGTTATTTTATTCTCTAGGGTCTCTGATTTCAGAAAATATATTATGTTTGGGGGTTTTGTGTCATCTTCGGGCCTTAAATGATTTTTTAAACGTGTGCAAAAACTGCTCTGGCAGCGAAACGGATAAAGGAGAAGCTCGACACTCCCCTTTCCTGACGAGCACCCAATCGATGTTCATCACACTGCAAGGTCTCTCCTGGAGACAGCCAGGGAGGGGAGGACGAGATATACAGCACAATGTTAAATATATTATACATTTAAGTCGCCATAAAGCCCCTTTTTGTTTTTAAAAGCCCAAGACATTACTTAAAGCAGATTTAAATAAGGTTTTGGTTAAAATTAATTTTTTTTATCAGGACAGGTAGATTGGGACACTGATTTCGTCCCTGGACAAGTAGTTTTTTTTTTTTTTTTTAATTCCACACCCTTGATTATGGTGGCAGATGATCCATTTTCTCAGTGGTAGGAGAGGAGAGAAAGCGGCGTTGCTTTTGATTGTTCAGCACTGTCACATGGTGCTGATTAGTCAGATGCTGTATAGCCCGTACTGTAATCCCTGCAAGGAGAGGAGAGAAAGACGCTTCACAGGTCTGGGGATTTGAAAGCCCCACAGCTTTCTGTCCTCTTTTTGCAGCGATGACAGTATGGACTAGATGACATCTGATTAGTCAGCACTGTTCATGTAATGGTGCCGACCAATCAAAAGCCCTCTAGCCTGAACTGTCATCCCTGCAAGGAGAGGAGAGAAAGCTGCAGGGATTTCAAATCCCCAGACCTGTGAAGTTGCTTTCTCTCCTCTCCTGTTGCTGAGAATATGGACCATCTGCTTCAGTTCCAAACACCACTACATGCCCATTCTCTGCTCAGCAAGGGATGCCTGCAGGCTGGTTTCACGCATCGCTCCTGCGTGAACTCAGGCAATGACAAGCCTGGGTTCAAACAGGAGCAGTGGGGAAGCCGCATGCTATTTGGGCATGAATCACATTCCTGTTCAAATCACATGCTAATCTTTGAGATGCAATTTGTATTATATTTCAGGTATCGGGAGCATTTTTATGAGTACTTGTGAATATGCTCGGTATCGGCGCATCCCTACTATTATACTTACCTGAGCTCAATCCCAATCCAGCGCTGCGCATGAGAGCTGCAGCTCCCATAGGAATTAGCTTACTATTGGGGGTACTGAACAAAGGAAGATCCAGGAGCGCCTGCAGGGGACCCGAGAAGAGGAGGATCAGAGTTGCTCTGTGCAATGATGTTTGCAATATTCTATAACCTAAACAATAGTTATATTTTAAAATTAATACATTCCCTTAGAAAAGCTTGTGGTAAAGTCCAAAGTCTTTGTAATTGCAAGTCAAGTAATATCACTCTTCTTAAAGTGCACACACAAGTGCTCAAATGAAGTGTCTGTGTTGTGCCACTTTGTTCCAACCTCCACACAAAGTGTCGCGATACAGGCTCTTCCACAAAAATGGTTACTCGCCAAATGCAGAATGACCCCCTATAATTTCGGTCAATTTGTGCAAATGTTAAGCAGGGTTCCACCGCTTCAGGAATGGGGTGCTAACTCCATGTACTTGCTTCTAAACATATAGCTGCGACAGAAAAAGAGGAGACCTGCAGAGGGAATATCGTTGCAAAACAAGTTTAAACCCCCCCCCCCCAAAAAAAAACTAAAAATATATTGCTGCGTCACTCGTATGAATTGCTGCCCCATCAGGCACCCAGTATCTCCAGCACACCTAAGTTCCCAGAACCGTCATCGTTCTTTTGCTGGAGCTTGCATGCGTTCCACACATGGGAAATTACATCACCTGATGTGCCAAAGGGAACCGGAAGTCCTGCCTTTAATGCGTTTTGTCCTTCTGAGCAGAAATGGTCCGGTTGCCATATTTGCTATTGTTTATACACCTTTTCCTAGTTAAAGCGTTACTAAACCCCGGACCCTGCATTCAATAAATTTTTTCACAGGGTTTTGAAAAAGAAAAGAAAAAATAGATTTTTCTTTTCTTTCTGCATTTTCCAAAAACTTGTGGCAACAAATGAGATCTGCAAAATACTCACCAAGCCCCTTAGCAAATATCTTGCAGTCTACTTTACAAAAAGGGATCATTTGGGGGGGGGGGGGTGTTGAGGTGTGCTTGAGGTGTGCTTCTACTATCATGGCATTTCAGGGCCAACATTAGAATGCCACACATTACCCATTTTTCTAACCACTTGAAGAACAAGCCTTTTCTGACACTTTTTGTTTACATGAAAAACCATTTTTTTGCTAGAAAATTACTTTGAACCCCCAAACATTATATTTTTAAAGCAATGGCCCTAGAGAATACAATGGTGGGTGTTGCAATTTTTTGTGTCACGCAGTATTTGCATGACGATTTTTCAAACGCTTATTTTTTGGAAAAAATTTATTTTTTAATCTTAATGCACATAAACACAAGGTATTGCCCAATTGTTTGATAAAATATAAAAGATGATCTTACGCCATATAAATAGATACCAAACATGACATGCTTTCAAATTTCACATGCCCATCCAATGGCGTCATACTACATTTTTAATATCGATAGGCAACGCTTTAAAAGCCTTTACAGGTCATGCCTTTATACTTACACTGGAGGTCTAGTGCTAGAATTACTGCCCAGCGACCAAAATGATTGGAGCCATTTTGGTCTCCGATCAGTTCTATGGTCAGCCGGCAGAACGTCCGGCTGTATTCTCGGATTCCCCTGTTGGACGGGAGAGTTCAAGAAAGCCGTAGATAGGCATGGGGGGGTGAATGTCCCTTTCCGCGGCTTGTAAAAATGATACTGCAGCTAATTAGCCACTAGGATTGCTTTTACATGAAAGCCGGACACCAGCTGAAAAGAATTATACCAGGATGATTCCTGTAGCTGCAGGCATCATCTTGGTATACCCACTCAAACTCCAGCAATGTACCAGTATGTTGCTAGTCCTTGTTGGGCATATATGTAACAGCAGAGAGCATGGGCATATGATGAATTGGGTCTGTAGACCAGTATGACTGCAATTCATTCTTTTTTGTAATTCCCATGTTGAGCGTTAGGCCCAAAAAAAGTTTTAAATTCAGAAACCATGATAGGTTACCATGTGAATTGTCTGGCAAGAGCTGAATTTGGGTGGGCAGCGATGTATTGTATGTGTAAATTGCTTTGGCCCACACTCAGTTGGTACAAATCTTTGTGAAAAACAGCGGAGGGGATAAATGCTAGTGCTGCCAGAGAACGGTGTTAACTCTGCTAACACTGCATGCTATACAAAGGAGACACTAGTATAGTTCTGTTCATGATCAATATATTGATCCGTATACTAGTAATGGTGGCGATCAGTGACCTATTCATGAGTGCGATAGTGTGCGGGCAATCTAACGCTAGCTGACCTTGGCGGGGAGGGGGGCTTGCAGACCCTGATGTTATCTGATGTCGCTAGTGGCAGTAATACAGTGATCAGTGAAAAATTTTATATACCGACATTGTACTAATGGTATTGGTTGGGTGACTGGATGATCAAAGGGTTAATAGGGGCGATCACAGGGTTACAGGAAAAGTTCACCTTTTTGAAACATATTACATGTACCACTCGTTTTTAGGGTGGAACATGTTCCCATAGATGTAGCTGTCACCTGCTGTTTCCCTGTACTATCTGTCAAATTTGAAAACAGCAATGCTCCGCCCACACGACCGCATAAATCAATCACAGACTTCCGTGAATGAATGGAACTGCAAGTCCCGACAGCCCTAGCGGCTGTCGGCTTGTAGTTTTCATTGAAGCTTCCTGTCAGAATATTTGCTTGCCCGTACATCCCCTTTAGCAAGCAGATATTTTGACAGGTCTGCAGGATTTAAATATGGTTTTGCGTAATTATTGTTTTTTGTTTTTTTTTATTAGGATAAGTAAATTGTCATGAGGGACAAGTAGATTGGGAGCCTGCTTTAGTCCCTTGGACAGGTAGATTTAAAAGAAAAAAAAAATCCACACCCCTGGATAACATGCTGCATTCATCTTGCCATCAATTTACACAAGTTTCCCTGTGCCTTTAGAGCTCATGCATGCCCAAAACATCAGTGAGCCATCACCATGCTTCACGGTGGGTATGGTATTCTTGTCAGACCTTGCTGACCCCTCTCCAAACATAGCTCTTATGGTTGTGACCATAAAGCTCTATTTTGGTCTTGTTACTTAAGATTACAGTGTGCCAGAAACTGTGAGGCATGTCAAGGTGGTGTTGAGCATATTGTAACCAGGCTTTTTTGTGGCATTGGCGCAGTAAAGGCTTCTTTCTGGCAACTCAACCATGCAACTCATATTTGCTCAAGTATTGTCATGTTTTACTCCTTGAAACAACCACACAGTCTTTTTCCAGAGCAGCCTGTATTTCCCCTGAGCTTAGCTGTAGGTGGGGGGGTGAATACAAGTGCTGCTCTGAGTGACATGTCTGACTACTGGGATACTCAGAAGCATGCTGTATGTGTAAGCCTCAGCCCTGAGTCTGTGCTTGTAATGGTAGAAGGGGTTAATCTTTCCTGAAGAATCCAGTGGGTGGGATACCAAATACCATTGTTTTCTGTGTCTATGGGACAGTCGAGACCGACAAAATCACGGGACCAAGAAGAGTTGGCAGCCAATGGTGCTAACAGTTGGTGAAAAAAATGTCCTCCAAAAAACTTTGGTACCTTCCCATAAAGTTCTTCTACCACCTCTCCACATAAAATTGGGATTGATGAAGCAATTCGTAAAATCACTTCCAAGAGATGGAGAATGCTTCAAATACTTGGTCACCAAGTTTCCAGGCCTGTCGGAGGCAAAACTGAAGGAAGGTGTGTTCGTCGGACCAGACATTAGAAGGCTTATAGTTGATCAAGAGTTTGTCAATACCATGATGGATCCTCAAAAAGAAGGGTAGATTGCATTTAAAGAAGTCGTACAGAAATTCTTAGGCAATAACAAAGATCCTCACTACAAAAAGATCATCGGACGAATGCTGAAAGCATTTCAAGCTTTAGGTTGCCTGATGAGTTTGAAAGTGCATTTCCTCCAGTCCCACCTTGACTACTTTACTGAAAATTTGGGAGCTGCGAGTGAGGAACAAGGTGAACGATTTCACCAAGACATTAAAGAGATGGAAAGGAGATACCAGGGAAAATGGAACATTACAATGATGGCAGACTACTGTTGGATGCTTCAGAGAGATATTCCAGATGCTACTCACAAGAGGAGCCTCACAGGGAAGAATTTAGTGTGTGTAGGTGAGCTCATTTCAGTTCAAAAAAGAATTTTCATGAAAAAATTGTAATAAAACTTTAATAAGTCTATTTCCATTTATTTTGAGGTATTGCCTTATTTAACATAGTTACCTAAATTGTCAGGAAACGTGATGTCCTATGACAAAATGGAGGTCATTTTCAGATTCAGCGCACCAAAAAACATAAAGATTACGTGGAATAACCAAAACAGCTCTTGAAAAAAATTTTTTTGCAGACCTGTGTAATTCATTTCATTGGCCAAAAAAATTTCTGGCCATTGAAATGAATTAAC
This sequence comes from Staurois parvus, assembly GCF_062004578.1. Taxonomy (NCBI): domain Eukaryota; kingdom Metazoa; phylum Chordata; class Amphibia; order Anura; family Ranidae; genus Staurois; species Staurois parvus. The sequence continues at coordinate 1,123,503 of NW_028318265.1, forward strand.
GCTCAAGTGCTACACACGCCTAGAGTTAACACGCATTTACATGCATCAAGCTTTTTTTTGCCCAAACTAGTGCTCCTGGATGCACTGGCAGTGGAGTTTTTCTGCCTCTAAAAGCCCCTGCTACTAAACACTGCTAAATGTCTGTGTGCATGGACACATAGGCTTACAAGCAGGGGAGTTTAGAGGCAGGAAAAAAAGTGCCTGATGCCCCTTGAAGCAGCTTCAAAAACCATCCACTGTGCATGAGGCCTTAACCTAATTAGTTACTAAATGTTCTTCCAGTTGTTCCTTGTTAGTACCACTTACAGGGGTTAGACAAATAGTATTGCACTGAAATGAAAATTCCAGTGCTGAAACCTAAAATTCAAGATGCACTTGGCTGAAAACCAAAACGGACAGTTTTTAAAAAAAAAAATAATTTTTAAATTTAATGAACGTGACTGGCGTTTTTGCATTGAAGTTGCTAGAGGATGTCTTTGCATTGAAGTCGATGACACGGGGTTTTGCATCGAAGTCGATGGCACGGGGTTTTGCATCGAAGTCGATGGCACGGGGTTTTGCATCGAAGTCGATGGCACGGGGTTTTGCATCGAAGTCGATGGCACGGGGTTTTGCATCGAAGTCGATGGCACAGGGTTTTGCATCGAAGTCGATAGGACTCAACTTTGTGTTAAAGTGTGGTGGATGCAACATTCCATTGAAGTCACTTGGGGGCATTTTTTCATTAAAGTCCATAGGACTTTACGCTAAAGTCTGCGGGGGCACAACCTTTTTTTTTTAATGGGTAAAATGCAGATATTAACTATATGATTTGCAGGTGTGAAAGTGACGACATGTTTCGTGTTGAAAACTGAAGTGTAACATTCTTTTGCTTTCACTGTGTGATGAGACATTTAGCTAACAGGTAGGAAGCCGCACTTTCCTCATTCACTGCGTGCTCTTCTAGTAATAAGTCATGTTCGAGCTTACTGAGTTTCTCAAAGACAGTGCCATTTACAAAGACAATAATGCTCCTATTCACACAGCTGGTGTTGTCAAATCATGGTTTGACGAGCATGTTGATGAAGTTTTGCACCTTCCCTGGGTGCCGCAGGACCTCAATATCATAAAGCCACTATGGTCAGTTTTGGAGAACAAGGTTTGGGCATGTTTTCTGCTTCTGGTATCTCTGCAAGAACTGGAACAATTTTTGCATGAAGAGTGCTATCAGATTCCATTATCCACCATCCAAGACCTATATTTGTCAATTCCCAGGAGAATTCAGGCTGTCTTAGATGACAAAGGTTGTCCAAAACCATAATAGGTAACCATTACATTCTTTTTCCTGGTGTCTCCATAATTTTGTCCAACCTCTGTATTTTGCCAGCTTTTTTGCCACCTTGTATCAATGGTTCATGGATGTGCAGCCGACAAATTTGCAGCAACTGCATGATGCTATCATGTCAATATGGACCAAAATCTCTGAGGAATGTTTCCAACACCTTGTTGAATTTATGCCACGAAGAAATAAGGTAGTTCTGAAGGCAAAAGGGGGTCCAACCCGGTACTGGCATAAAGTGGCCAGTGAGTGTAATGTCACAGTGTATCTGCTAGCAGTACCTCTGTATTGGTCATTGATCATACACAGATATAATGGCCCAGTGTATGCACTAGAGGCCTCTCTGTATTATTCATGGATAGTACACAGATATAACATCCCATTGTGCCCTCCAGTGGCTCTTCTGTATTGTTTACTGATAATGCACAGATCTAATGTTCCAGCGTACCCGCCAGCAGCTCCTTCACAGCACATACTGATAATACACAGCTATAATGTCCCTGTATACCCGCCAGTTGCTCCTTTCTATTATTCACCAATAATACACAAAGTTAACGGTGCCCCCCCCCCCCCCCCCACCCCAGTGGCTAATCTGTATTATTCACCAATAATACAAAGATACAATGTACTGGGCCTGGGTTGCGGGAAAGAAGGTCCCCCTTCCCCTGTGACCTGGTATGGTTGAGGGAGGGGGGAGACGCACGCTTGTCCCCCATGCCCCCCCCCCCCCTTTCCTGGCCAACCAGGACCCACCACACTTTTTTTTGTTTTCTTTTTTTTGTGTGAGGTTCCCCCTAAACATTCCTACCAGACTGGAAGGGTCTCATATTGAATTTGGAGGGAACTCAATGCCTTTTTTTTTCTCCATGGGGTCATTGGTTGTTAGGAGGCCAGCTGGCTCAATAACAATCAGGAGGATGCTGTCACATTTAGCAGTGATGATAATATCACTGCTAAATGTTTGGCTTCACTCTGCAGCTGGAAATTCGTTTGACCGAACACTCATTCAATAGTCCAGTTGCTCAAGATTATTCATATGCTGCAGATAGTGCAGAAGTCTCCCTTATATTATGTCCCCCTGCTGGTTGAATGTTCTTAGCCTATTAACGCTCACAGTTGAATGTTCTTAAGCTGTTTTCCTCTTAGGATCAAATGTTAGGGCTTGTTAAATTTGCCTGGCGAAAGGCAACAAGAACATTTTTACACACATATTACAAATATTACAGGAATTATTTGTTATGCTTGTACAAATGTTGAGACTTTTACAAAGCAAATTTAATAAAAAATGCCCCAGTGTGTAGGAAGCAGGAAGGACTTGGATGATCCACTAGCACACATGACTCATGCATGTACTGTATGTAGCAGCTAATAGGATGTTTTATTCCAAATATTGCATGTGCAACTTAAACGGTGATCATGAGCAGCAAGAGATTTGGCATCATGCAGCTTGGTTTTAGCCCTGGATTTGGCCCCCTTCCAGTCAGCCTTGGCAGGGCCCTTTTTTGTTACTAGACTCCTGATAACACAGAGCTGTTTACTGTCTGATGTATAAAACTGGTTTGTTGGGTTCCCAGAAGTCCAGAGTCTCTCCTTGCCACCAGGCTTGGCCTGAGCTGACACATTAAGGGCTCATTTACACTTGCTTCGACCTACCACTGCAACATGTATTTTTAGTCAGTGATGGCTTTTTGAAGCTTTAATTAAGATTGGCAAATGCCCTGTGTGTTGATTTTTGATTTGTTTTAAAGGGATGCAGTAGAACCCCAGCTCAGTAATACCCCCACTCAGATCCCCAGCTCTTTGGTACCCTTGTTCAGCAGATCCCCAGCTTATTAGTACCCTCGCTCTGCAGATCCCTAGCTTAAAAGTATCCTTGTTCAGCAGATCCCCAGCTTATAAGTATCCTTGTTCAGCAGATCCCCTGCTCAATAGTACCTCCAGCCCTGCTGATCTCCCACTCAATAGTATCCCCTAGTTCTGCTGATCCTCTGCTCAGTTGTAACCTCCAGCTCTGCTGATTCCTCACTCAATAACCCCCCGCTCTGCTGATCCCCCATTCATTAGTAACCCCCAGCTCTGGTAAGCCTCTGGTTTGCTGGTTCGCCTCTTTCTCTGGTCCCCTTCAACACTCTCTATATTGCTCCCATGTTGCGCACCAAGGGCGACATTGCTGGTTTATCCTGCTGCGGTCCCCCAGCTCTGTTGATCCTCTGCTGCTCAGTCCTCTCTCTCTCCGATCCCTGCTCACCTTCTGCTATAGCGTTCCCATGTTGCACACCGTATGTGCTGTCTGCTAAGATGCTCCACTGCTGTCTGGACCCCGCTCACCTTCTTGGTGCTCCTCACTGCACACCAATGCGATGTCTGCAACAGACATTTCCAGAATGTATACACGTGAACCAGAAGTGACTGCTGATGACATCTTTCCGATTTGCTTGTTGGTTTCCCAGTGCATCCTGGGATATCTCGTACCTGCAGTACTTCCAAAACAAAGTGAAGCTAAAGCTGAATAAAAGCCTGTCAAAAGTTGCAGGTGCTGTTAGCGAGCTTTGTCAGACTTCTATGGAGGCTTCGAATACGCTTTGAAAGCGACATGGGGTATAATTTTTGAAGCAAACACAACGTGTAAACAGTACTGTAAGCTTACCATTTTATTTAGTGCCAGGTGCTCTGATTGGCATTCAGAGTGCTTTAAAAAAGTGTGTCAAACACCACATTTTGAAGGTAAGTGTAAAGGAGCCATTAAGGAGACATATCTTCTATAGCAGATCATAAGCTCTTGTGGTTGTCTCTTATCTTTTTATTGTGTGACCTTCCCATATGGAATGTGTCACTGCTTGAGAAACCGGAATACCAACAATTAAGAATTCAGAGCAGTGTGCGCAATGGTGACTAGTCAGGGTGGCATATGTCTAATCCCAGCCAATCAGTGCTGCATGGAGAGAACTTGCTGCATTCCCGTGGCTGAGTTGGATCACACAGTCTTGGTGACTGGACTGGACTGGCTGCCTGAGGCTCAGCAGGTATGGGAACAAGGGTTGTGGTTTGTTGGTGGTGTTGGTGATTGGAGGCTGTAGGTGGGCACCCTTTTACTCAGCGTAGGTTTTAGTGTGTGGAGTTATGGAACCCCCCCCTCCCAGCTGATTCTGGACATAACAAGAAAAGGGAGGAGGGTTTCATGATATGTTGCCTAGTTCTAATTAAAGGGTAACTAGTGCTAGTTTTGTGTAGACGATTGCAGGCTATCACCCATCCCACACTCACTGCTTGATTCCTTGTTACATTTATGGTTTATAGAATGCAGTAAGACAAATAAGACGACGGTGTATTGATTGGGAAGAAAGTTCCTGGGAATTTCCTGGGGGTGGTATGTGAAGCTTTACTGAACAATCAAGGTGGAGAAGCCCTTAAAATGCAGCTGCCGCTCACCTAGAAAGCTCAAATTGGAGCATATAATGATGAAATGCATACACTGAAGGTGCCATTATTGAAACCCGCATGTCAAATCAATCTGTAAATACCAATATGTATGCAGCTGAAGTTGTGTGAAGATCTCCACCATTCTTGAAAAAGTAACACCCCCTTTTTAGCCACCCTGTTGTGTGTTGAATCTAGTTCTGACATGGCTTCTGATGTCTGAGAAGATTTTTTTCCTCTAGCAGCCAATCAGATTGCAGTCCTCCTTTACCATGTACAGGTCAGCTGTTATTGTCTAATGTTTGCGGTACACAAAGGCTCTGATTGCTGCCGGCGTTCTGTTTGTATTGAAGATCTGCTTGGATAATGTTGTAGCTGCAGTCATTACATCCTCATAAATATAAAGTGAGTGTTCTCCAAAATTGTCCTTCGTGTTGGTGGTCATCATTTTCTCCACAGACCGAAATTTAGTATCCTTCCACTGGAAGAATGACAGCAAAGGGAGCTGACAGTCAGTTTTATTTGTCCAAGTATATACAAACATACAAGATGTATGTTTACGATTTGGAAGACCACTCTCAATGTATTTACACATAAATAAACATACATACCCACGCACCAAAATATTTACATTCTCACACACTTAAACACCTACTCACATACAGAAAAACCCAATAAAATATACACGTCTTAAAGCAGACCTTCATCTCCTCTTTTAAAGACACTAAATCTATTTAAAAGTATAAAGGTAAACAAGTATACTTACATATCTGAAAGTGCCTTTTTTCTATCTCACACCACTATTTTGAGAAATAACGCCGTCAGTGGCTGGCATCTTCCTCTTTTTCTGCAGTGGTCTCCAAACTGCTTTGCTTGCTTTTATCTGGCCCTTGAGGCACTTTTATTCCCACTGATACAAGACACTATTCCTCCCACTGACTCCAACAATGGAGCATAATTCCTGCTACTGACATCAGCAATGGGGCCCATTGACACCAACAACAGGGCGCTATTCTTCCCATTGACACTAATGATGAGGCACTCAAATTGACACCAATGATAGGGCACTATTCCTCCCACTGACACCAGCAATGAGGCACTACTAGAATACCAAAGATGCATTGTTTACTCCCACTGACACCAGGACAATTTTAACTCCCAATAGCCACAGGCTGGCCCCGCTAAAATCTGAAGGACAGTAAACTGGCTCTTTGTTCAGAAAGTTTGGAGACCCCTGTGTTAGACCACCGATGACATCTTGAGTGTTGTGTGACGCATGTGCGAGACGAGGTGCTGACACTGCCTGCCCTTCTCCTGCCGTTGATGCTGACACCCTTTGCTCTGTTCTTGCATTCTGATCTCATGTAAAGGTCTCGCACAGAACAAGAAGCAGCAAATATCACCACACTGCTGGCACTAGACCTAAAACTTGTCACTCCGGTTGGTGGGACTTTCTGGGATATGTAGTTCATTTGGTTCTAGTCATTTTTTACATTTTAAGTGGAATGTTAAGTGGTTAAAATACCTGTCATGTTTTTCTTTTCCTTTCCTGTTGGGGTGATTTCCCTTCACATGCGGGTCATTAGACATAGAAAGTGAAAGGAAATCTGTACAAAGACAGATGTTACCCTTTGGAGGATTTCTCCTCTATTTCTGTTCTGATGACGGCTGTTACATTTTGGATTTCCCATCTCTTTCTGACTTGGTGACACCAGGAAAAATAGGGTGAACCTCCGCAGTGGAGACAGAAAACCTGACGGGGAGCTAGTCCTTCCCCCACTTTATCCAGAATAGGAAAGTGGAAGGAGGGGCCCTGGCAGGTTTCTACACTGAATGGGACTCACAGTGCCTATGGAGTTTTGTGGTGCCGGTATATGACTCCTGGAAGATGGTGGTGCCTGAACATCTACCACACATCATATTGTCTCTACCCAATTAGAGGTCTGTTAAAAAAACCAATGGGCTTTCTGCTTGCCTCCATAGGCCACCTGATTACCATAGGCTGTTTTCATTGGAAGATGATTCCGTTGTGTAAAGTGACTGAAGTAACATGAGGCCCAGTTCACATAGCTAACAAATCAGGATAGGGATCTTTGTTTTTCAGTCCAATGAGATTAAGGCTTCGTTCACACCAGTGTGCAGTGAAACAAGTTTTTCTGCATGCGTTCTGCAAGGACAAAAAGTAAACAATTGCTCTCTATGTGCCCTGTTCACACAACAACACTGGTATCACGTGCAGATTTTTTCTGAGCAGAATCTGCAAAATGTATAAAACTCACTGAAACGCGCATGAAAACTAATGTAAACTCGTGTGTCTGCCAATTAAATCTGCATGTTTTTTCCATCAGTTTTTCTGCAAGTATGGTGTGAATGAGGCCTTAAGGGAGCAACAAGGTCATACAAGCATCTGATCCACCTGGAAGTATTGCATGCTGAAGATTTCAGCATTGACTAAACCCAACGTAGGTGCTAATGAGAAATATTTAACTATTATAAATATATTTTGCAAAGCTAGATTTAATTAAATGTACCTTCATTGTGAGTGTCTGGAGCCAGTGTGACTTTTCAGAGCCCTTTCTGGGTATTCTGAGCCCATTGTGATGCAGAAGTCATTGCCATCTCTCCACATGCTTGACATAGCATCCTCTGCTGGTCTCTGCTTTGTGTGCTAGGGAATGGCACCACCTGCAGGACAATCTGTGATTCAAACCTTTTATAGAATACTTATTAGCACTTTGAATAAACTTCATTATTTTCTCGGTCAAAAGTAGATGGGACTTTCCAGTTACATAGAAATCGTGAATTTTCCATCATCACTGTGACCCATTTCCAGCACGGTTTCAGCCTGTCAGGTCTCTTTAGCATGGGACTGTTTTTTGTTGTGTCACTGCACTGCCATTGTTTCTTTTACATTGAGCAGACTATTAAAATTGGAAAAATCATCTGTAATGATTGGAATAAAACCAGGAAAATAGATTGAGACATTGTAGAGAATTACATTTACTGTGCTATGTCTCTGTCTGCTCTTTGATTGGACGTCTCAATGGTCCTTATAGGAGAAGTAGGGCCAAAGCTGTTTTGGCCGTACGTCTCTCGGAGGTTACAGGAGTGCACTGCATTCTGCACTCCTGTGAACCGTTTTTAACCTACAATGGGCTAAAGCCTGCTTTCAGCTGACATCACCGAGCTGGTCCAGGCTCTGGAGAGATCCCGACTTTAAAGTTGGGATCCACCAAGATACCTGGACCAGTAGCTGGCTCAGCCTCTCAGCGAGCCACTGAGAGCCCAGAGCCAGCTGCTCCCACCCCCTCTACAGCCCAGTGCTCCAATGAACCCTGGAGGGGCAGAGCAGAGAACCGGTGACTGGCTCTTTGCAGACTGAAGACCGTGAACTAAGCGATCAGCAGTCTTTGATCGCTCAGTTCTTGGTCTTAGAGGTGGTGGGGAACAGATGCTGTAACCACCTAGAGGAGTATGAACGTTTTTGCTTTTTTGACATCCTGAACTTCTTTTAAGCTTACCAGACATGTTACAGTCTGCTTGTACAACCTCCTTTAGTCTCTAGGTTCATACCTGTGCAGGTTGCGTTTTGAGGCGTTTCTGCATTACGTTTTGACACTGTGTTTTTTTTTTTTTTCATCATCAAAAATGCAATATTTGCTTTTCTGCAGCATTCCCATTTAAGTCTATAGAACCAAAAACGCAACGTTTTGCATTCAAAAAAGTCTCTGACCATTTCCAAAAAACGCATCGAGTGAAAACATGGAGATGTGAACGTGTCCCATAGGAAATTGTGTTAAATGGACTGTACTGCGTTTCTGCAAAACACTGCAGGAAACGCATACGTGTGAACCTAGGGTTAGATCTATCGAAACCTATGTAGTGCAAAGGCTCGTTTGATTGGATGCAAATTGTTTGGATAGATGAGATGGGTCCTCCTAGTACATGGTTTTGGTAAATCTGAAATGGATTGTACGGTTAGATTGTAACGTAATGTAGTGTATGGTGACTCATTATAGCAGAGAGTTCTATATCTGGAATCTGATGCAACAGTGACAGTTTTGATTAGAAACAATTTGACATATTAGGTCCAGTGTGTTTCATTTGCACCTGTTTGTTCTCTGTATGACCCTGTCTGATGTCTAAAGGCCCTACTTAATCTATCCAACCAACCAATCAATCAGTTCTTGGTAGCTCTAAAGGAGGTTGTACAATCAAATTGTAATGTGCGTAGTGGACTTTAGATAATGATGAGACTGAGCTGGAAATTTTGAACACTTCTCACTGCAGGCATGGTGACAGTTGAGGCTTGCCATAAATGAGCAGCGGCGGGGCTCACCTCCTTCTGATTACTTGGGAGGTTTAAACCCAGACCACACCTCTTCAGTGGAAGTTTTCTATCAGTGTCTTGAGAATCACTGATTTTCTCATTTATACACCCTGTTCCAAATTATTATGCAAATTATATTTTTCTCATTTACCTAAATAATTGATGTAAATAAAAGTCAGCATAATTCTCATGTTTTTATTGAACAAACCTCCTAATGATAACAGCATTTTTTTTTAAACATAAAACACTTCCAATGCACTGTTCCAAATTATTCCGCACAGTAAGTTTCAAAACACTTTATAGGTTGTAAAGAACTGAAAATTGTCATTTGTTGTGTTTGCAGCATATTTACTGAAATCAAAAGCTATTTCAATCAAACTTTTAACAACATTTTAACTTTTTAAACATTTGAACAGGTCACGTTACATTGTAACATAGGACCCCTTATTTGGTAGCAGCTTCACAAGTCTTGCATCCATTGAACTTGTGAGTTTTTGGACAGTTTCTGCTTGAATTTGTTTGCAAGATGTCAGAATAGCCTCCCAGAGCTGCTGTTTGGATGTAAACTGCCTCCCACCCTCATAGATCTTTTGCTTGAGGATGCTCCAAAGGTTCTCAATAAGATTGAGGTCAGGGGAGGATGGAGCCCACACCATGACTTTCTCTCCTTTTATCCCCATAACAGCCATTGATGCAGAGGTATTCTTTGCGTATGAGATGGTGCATTGTCATGCATGAAGATGATTTTATTACGGAAAGCATAGTTCTTCCTTCTGTACCAGGGAAGAAAGTGGTCAGTCATTAACTCCACATACTTTGCAGAGGTCATCTTTACACCTTCGGGGCCCCTAAAGGGACTGACCAGCTCTGTTCCCATGATTCTGGCTCAAAACATGACTCCACTGCCTTGCTGACGTCGCAGCCTTGTTGGATCCAGGTGGCCATCCACCAACCATCCACTACTCTATCCATCTGGACCATCCAGGGTTGCACGGCCCTCATCAGTGAACAGGACTGTTTGAAAATTAGTCTTCATGTATTTTTCTGCCCAATGCAGCTGTTTCTGCTTGTGAGCATTGGTTAGTGGTGGCCGAATAGAAGGTTTATGCACAGTTACAAGACTCTGGAGGACTCTACACCTTGATGTCCGTGGGACTCCAGAGGCACCAGCAGCTTCAAATATCTGTTTGCTGCTATGTAATGGTGTTTTAGCAGCTGCTCTCTTGATCCGATGCATGAATCTGGCAGAAATCTTCCTCAATGTGCCTTTATCTTCACGAACCCATCTGTGCTCTGAATCAGCCGCAAATCTCTTAATAGTGCGATGATCACGCTTAAGTTTTCGTGAAATATCTAATGTTTTCATACCTCGTCCAAGGCATTGAACTATTTCACTCTTTTCGGCAGCAGACAGATCCTTTGGTACAACAAATTTAAGCTCCTCCCACTTCTAGATATTTCTTTTCTTTATACCTTAGAAGGTATATGGGGCCTTAAATGCAGCCCCCTGATGTCACCAAAGGACCACATATAATATTGATTATTTGTAATTATGCAAAAGAATATCAGACTGAAGACTTACTAGAGGAGATGGTCAGAAACTTTACTACATGAATGGTTGGGGATTATAGAGTCATGCACTAGGAGACAGTCGGAGATTGTTTCATGTCACGTGAAACTGCTAGTGATCCACAGCCCTATTACAAACCAAAGGTCCCGTTGCTGAGTTCTGAGGGCTACACTGCAAACCCCAGAGGGCCGCAGGTTTGGCACCAGGGATTTAAAGTATGGAGCAAATGCAGTCTCAAAGATATCTTCTAATCAGAAGTGATCACCTTGAAATGTTAAACTCTTTTGTTTATGTATGACAGTAAAGAAATGTTAACAGAATATTATCAGAAGAATCTGCCTCAACACCATTAATTCATGGCTGTCATCCAGTTCTGGCCTGTGGGTTGATCGGTCGACCATTCTCGTGGCTCTTGGAGAGATGAGACATGATAGAAACCTGGGAATAAATGGTGTTTTAACTGATGGCATCTCACTTGGAGGCACACTGAAAGACACCGAATAGTCTCTCTGACCTACATTCTCCCTCGGCTGTCACACTTTATGAACTTGTTTATGTGCCAACAACTCATTTGATTTTACTGCAATTCCTCAGCTGAGCAATGATTCGAGACGGCCTCTCTGATGTGTAATTGCCTTGCTTTGGACAGCAGATGGCGATCTGTGCCTGCTTTCTGAAATGAGCTTTTGTAGAAATGCAGTGATGCCTTTCAGTGGCCAAGAGTTGATTGTAAGCCTCTGGGAATACTTGGCCTCCTCATCAACCACATTTCACAATCTGATTTCATTATTTGCTGCTGCCAGCTTTGGCTAATTCTATATAAACTACCGTTGGTGTGGTCTAACTGTTGTGAGTAGCTTCCACAAAAATTAGGTACAATGGGCAGTGACGCCCCCCGTTCCCTCTACTTCTCTGATGGTGTATGTTGGCTTAGTCAACTCCAGTTATCACCCCCAATTTCTTTTCCACTGTGGATGTAAGTTGACTTACTGTATACCATAACCCGGGCATATATACCATAACCCGGGCTGAAGATAGGTCACAGAAGTGCAGAACTAACTGCACTCCTGTGATCCACAGGAGAAGTACAAATAAGACACTGATCACCGGATGCAGCCACTAATCAAGAAAAGTTTTCTTACATTCCCATCCAACAGAAGTCGCAGGACAGTCATATATAGATCAAACTTCATGCGGTTCATGGTGAACCAGTCGAATTTCGATCCATCTATGGCCAGCTTTAGTGGACACTGTAAGAGACTACTGCTTTGCTAACACGATTTATGAGCACAAAGCAGCTTTCCTGTATTCCTAGCATGTTGAATAGAATGCAATCTCCGACAACAAACCATCCCCTGGCATTGCTCGGAGTTGACTTGCGGCTTGATTCATCTTATTCTGTGCAGTGATCTCTCCATATTGTGAGTTGGCCGGCCAGTAACCATCCAGCTGCAGGATTATCTTATTGCTGTGGATACGGTCTCGTTCTAGCCCCAGTGGCAGCTTAAGATCTGGTAAATAAAAACATATATAGCATACAGCTTTTGATCTATTTGTGAACATGCTTACAGGAGGATGTAGTGGAGAGCTGACCCGCCACTGGATTCCTGTTTTTCATTGTCCAATTAAAGGCTGAAGTGGTCTTCAGACAAGGCTGTATTATTGCTCAGCACAGAGACTCAGGGCCTGACTGTCCTGTCTGGCAGATGTGCCTGGATCACAAGGCTGCATGAACAGAATTCAAAATTCTGTAGGACTTCTATAAAAGTTTAAATATCTTTATAGTTGTACGGAGTTCTGCCTTAAACTGTTCCCACCAATCTCTCCTCCTCTCACTTCCGGATGTCGTTGTTCTCTAAATAACTTCTGATTATCTGCTAGAGCTTTTTCTTCACAGTTCCTGATTGTTGTGTTCATTTCATAGGATGCCTCCATGGCAACCAATTCACTGCAGAGTGGCAAAGTTTACACGTCTCTCCTGTGAAAGAGCAGAGGTTTGTAGTCTATGTACATTCATCTCTCAAGACCCATCTCCCAATATGTAATTAGCGATTCTTCCATCGGGTCCTAATTTCCTGAAATCTCAACCAGTTATTCTTTCATCAAGTCTCCACTCCCTGATTTCAACCAGAGATTTCTCCATCAGATCCTAGCGCCCCGATATCTCACCAATGATTCCTGAATCAGGTCACAGGTCCCTGATCTCTTACCATAAATTCCTCCATTGGGTGCCAGCTCCACACATCTCACCAGCAATTCCTCCATCAGGTCCCAGCTCCCTCATATCTCCACCAGCGATTCCTGCATCAGGACCCAACGTCACATATTTCATTAGGGATTCATGCATCAGGTCTCAGCTCCCTGATATCTCACCAGGGGTTCCTTCATTTGGGCCCTGCTTTCCGTATCTTGCCAGGGATGCCTGCATCAGGTATCAGATCCCTGATATCTCAGCAGTGATTGCTCCATTGGGTCAGCTCTCCAATATCTCACTAGCAATTCCTTCCTTAGGTCCTGGCTCCCCGATATGTCACAAGCGATTCCTCCAATAGGCCATAGCTCCACATATCTCACCAGCAATTCCACCATCAGGTTCCAATTCCCCAATATCTTGCCAGTAGTCCCTCAGTTATGTCCCAGCTCCCCAGGATTTCACCAGAGATTCCTTCATTGGGTCGCCGCTCCCCAATATCTCAATACCGATTCCTGCATTGTGTCCCAGCTCCATTGTATCTTAGCAGCTAATTTTTCATCCGTTGGGTCCTGGATACCCTTATCTCATCAGTGATTAATGCATTGGGTTCCAGCTCCTGGATATCTTACCAGCGATTTCACCATTGGGCCACAGCTCCACATATCCCACCAGCAATTCCTCCATCGGGTTCCAGTTCCCCAATTTCTTGACAGTATTCCCTCAGTTATGTCCCAGCTCCCCAGAGATTTCCTCATTGAGTCTCTACTCTCCAATATCTCACTAGCGATTCCTGCATCAGGTCCCAGCTCCCTGATAGCTCACCAGCGAATCCTCCATTGGGTTCTGAATTCCCATATCTTATCAATAATTCGTGCATTGGGTTCCATCTCTCTGATATCTCACCAGTGATACCTCTAATGCTGAAAAATACAGCTATCCGGCGTTTTTAAACCTCAAGCTTTTGTGCTAGTATAGTTTTGCTAAAATAGCTAAAAAAAGCTAATGCAAAAATGGTAAAAAACATGTCAGAACACATGTTTTTAATGCGGCATTCTACAGCTATCGCTAGTGGCGGTTTTATAATGTCCAGTGTGCATGAGGACTTAGACTGAATAGAATCAGAAAATTTGCCATCACTATGTGTGCCTCACTCTCTCACAACTGGTGTATGAGGAAGAGCAAAACAGAAAAATCCTTGCTGCCGCAATGGAGCTGCTCCCTTGTTTCTTAGGTAGAAGACCTAGTCCAAGTACATGCAAGGAAAGCCAATAATCGGGGTCTAAAAACAGTACAGCTGTAAAGAACAAACTGTGTGTGGTCGGTAATTATAAATACACAAGCAGAGTAGCATGCACATTGAGTTATTTACAAAAAAACTTTGAGCGTAATAAAAAATAAAAACATAGCTCTAGCAAGGACACACATGCAACAGTCAAATACAATATAATAAAATCGTGAAATAAAAGAATACGTCCGTACTAAGAATGTAGCAGTTGGTCAATACTGTGCATCAAATTGGCTTGGAGAGCAGGTAAATTCTAATGCACATCATTGATTAGGGAAGTATACAACATGAGTGATTAATCGCTTGTTTAGGCAATGTAAGATAGTATCCTGCAATAATCCATGTACATAGAGCTTGGTACTGGGTGGTTTATGGAAGGTTTTGTAAAGGTAAGTTTGCATCAAACGCATCCGTTTAAGCCTCCATACCCTCAAATATAGATCATTGTGATCATCTTCAGAACACCTACATATGATAATTGGGGTCTACTTGGGCTCACTTTATTGGTACAAACTGATGGATGATGTAGACAGGCATCAAGATACGGGACGTAAATACATTTCATACACAAAGTTCATCATCTGCCAGGATACTCCAAATAAGCATTTTGTGTGTGAAGCGCTTTGAGGCTCCTTATCTTCATACCAGTCCACTTTGTACATCTGTAATAATATAGTGAACAGCCTGGACCCTAATCTTTGGATTTTTTTGCAGATACGGAGAAAAGAAGATCCTAAGCAGCTCATACATACAGACTCTGATCTTTGTGAAGTGATTGTCATGTGGGCAGAGCTTGTAGGCACATGGGACTGAACTTCAGATGATGATAGAGGTGGCTGATCACCATGTACACTGACTTGGATAGTGATCACACACTGATAATTGGCAGATGAGATTTGCTGTGGTGATTGGTAGGCTGATAAATTTAAAGGGGCCTCTACAATTATGCCCTACATAAAGACAAAGCGTGTCAGAGGAGCAGTCAGTGTTCATCAGGATAGTAACACTCATGGAACAAAAAGGCTGCTTTGAAAAATGAACAGGGTGGTGCAGCCATGTCAGGTTTATTGCTAGGGGTAGAGACAGTCCCGCTGAGCATCTATGCCTGGTTTTGTCACAGGGAGCGAAGAGGTGCTGTGGGGATCTCTTCCATGCATTATTTGTATGGAAACTCCTCCCTAATAAAACCATGTTTCAATAACCGTGTATCATTGTTTTGGAACACCCCATCTGCAACTTCCCTGCATACATGCTAGGATTTGAATTTGCAGAGTAGCATAACACAGAGCTACTTATCAGTAGTTTGGGGCAATTGTTTGCTTTTATTCCTCATGCACACTGGACATTTTTGCAGCTGCTGTTTTCGGCTTTTGGCGTTTTTTTTTCTACAGCCAGTAAACTCCCCAGCGTTTTATCCTATGTGTCCATGCACACACAGGCTTTAATCAGCATTTTTTGTCAAGAAAAACCCCCCAGAACTGGTGGGTTACTAGAGGAGTTTTTTCGTTGTAAATATGCTCTAATGCTGAAAAACGCAGCAAACCGACATTTTGGGAGCTTTTTTTTTTTTGTGCAAAAATGTAATTTTTTTGTGTGTAAAAACCACTAAAAACGCGGCTAAACGCTAATGCAAAAACGCTGAAAAACTTGTGTTTGTGACACGACTTTACACAGCTAACGCTACCAGCGTTATTAAAACACCAGTGTGCATGGAGCCTTACTGTACTTTTTTGAACAGTACTGATTGTGATCTCAGTTGATAGGAGGATGGAAGATATTTTCTGTTCTGACTCTCTGTAATTCCTCTACAACAGACTCTTCCATTGCTGTCTTTCTGGATCACAGGTAATTATGTGCTACACCCAGCTATAGATTTCAGTGCTGTACCTAGATGTTAACAAGCTGACAGCTAGGACCCAAGTATGATCAGCAGACAGGAGATGTTGTGAGTTCTAGTCACATGCTGAGCTGTTGATGGTGGCACTGAGCATGCTCAGATTGCAACCTCCTTTCCCAAGATCGCAGCTTTCACACAGCTCATCCGTCATTCAGCTGAGGCACAGCAGAGTGGCAGGTCAACGCTGACATGTCCCCATGCCTCCCATCCCTCTCCCTCCACCAGGTAGGTGAGTGTCTCTTGTGTATTACATGTATACACGCTGCTTGTGTCACCTGCACAATACACCCTCAGCATGCAGATTAACCCTGTGTGTGTTCTGAGATTCCAGCACTCCTAACAATACAGTTGTCCGGTGCTGCCCGCGCTCTCTGTCTGTAGATGCACTGAGAGAATTGCGATGAGTTTATCTGAATAGTGGCAAGGCCTGCGCAGTGCTGTGAGCGACTGCTGCTCTCTCTCCTCCCTGCACAGAACAGTACAGTGAAGCTCAGCAGCTGATGGATTCCTATCTGTCTTGATAGTTCTAGTTCTGATTATCCAGTTCTATCATTTCATATGTGATTTGTCTGTATATGGAGATGTAATCCTGGCCTGGCGTTGTTCATTGTGATGGTGGTCTCTGGGATGTTTCTGGTCCTTATGATCCAGTACAGAGATACCATGCAATATGGGCATTGTGTTTGTATTTAGTTTTGCTGCTGATGTGCCTGAGATGGTTCTGGTTCTGATCCATCAGTATAGTTCTGAGGTTGTGCAGAGAGGTTCTGACCACCCAGTGAAAATGCCTGTGACAACGTCAGTGTGATGTGTGCTGTACGTCCTCTCAGCTGTATTGTTGCTGACTTTGAGAACTCTGATAATCCATCAATACTGTGGTAAACATGACACATGTATGAATAGGACAATTCTTGTATATGTAAAATTGCTGTGATAACTCAGAACCTACCTCCCTCTTCACCTTCCTTTGCCGTTTGTCTCTCCCCCCCCCCCCCCCCCACATTTTTCTCTTCTTTTCACCTCTTTCTATTTATTTCTCCTTATCTGTCCCTTGCTTCCAAATTCCCTATCTGTACCCCCCCCCCCCCCTTCCTTACCAATCAACCATCCCTTTCTACCCTGTCTCTTCTTATCACTCTCTTTCAGTCTCTTACCTACCTTTCTACTTTCTCTCTCTCTGCCTTCTCTCTATAGAACCTTATCTGGCTTAGTGGGATACATCTACCTATATCTGTATATAGAAGCTCTATGGAGGGCCTTGGCCTCCTGCTGGTAGCTGTATTGATGGAGTTGGCAGAGTTGCTGATAGTTGGGCGAGTGTTCCTCCCACACATCTCTCTCCCATATGGCAGTCGATTATCACTGAACTCCACTCTAAATGTACAATCCATTCTATTTATATTTCATTCAGCATGTTGAGTTCTGTGGTCCTGTCCTTTGCAGGAAAGCACACATGGAACCATCCAGTATGCACCCTGTGTGAATCCATTAGTAAGCTGTGAAAGATGGGCACCCACTGTCTGCCGATTGCACTACACAGGAAGTGTGGTGACTTCAATGATCAGATTAGAGCAGATTGTGAGGTGTCAGGAGGACATCAGGGCAGGAGACCTTTGGGGGGGAGGGGGGGTGGTGGTGAGGGCAATCTAGGGCTTTTCAAGTGATTGGACTTCCTGAGGTCCAGATGGGTAATCCTTCTGACACATAAAGGTAGGGTACTCCCCTACATTTCTCACCCCCCCCCCCTCTATGGATTCTCTTGTGCGCCTTTATAATATTTATTATACCTTCCTATGGTGAAGCCAATTATGAAATTGAATAAAATGTGTACATTGTACATTGCAGACTGAAAAATAAAACCTGATTTGTCCCTAAGGACAGCAGCATTATTGCCTATATACCACTCTCAATACATGAGGGGCAGGGTCTGTAAAGACTCCGCCTCTGGGGAACCTACCTAACTGTAGAAGGTGGTCTTTAGCCAATTTCACTTGCTTGATTTATTGCTGTAGAAGGTAACCCTGATCTTTATTATGACATTGGTCATCTGTGTACTGCTTTAACCCCTTCCTTCCACAAGTACTCATATGTGCGGCCTCACTGGACTGGGCTTTTTCACATATGTGTATCTGTTTTTGTGCTGGGAGTGCGCCACACAGGCTGTGGTCTCACCAGGAGCCCTGGGTCCCGTACTTGCGATCGGGACCCAGAAATCCTTTTTCTGATTGCTGTGATAGCCTCTGATTGGCTAACACAGTGATCAGTGACTGTGAAGTCCACCCCTGTGTTTTCTCTCTTTCTGAATGGAAAGGAGAGATACATTGTATCTCTCTCTCTCTTCTTGCAGAGATTAAAAAAACTGTGTAAAAGAAAGAAAAGATACCTAGATCAAGGTTTGATTTAGGCCAGTTCCAGGGTTAGTGTTTGGGTCAAAGGTCAGGATCAGTATATTTTGGGCAGGATTAAAAAAATAAAAAAATTAGCGTCCGTGTTATTGTCAGTGTGTTTTAGGCAGGATAAAAAAAGCAAAACGCGCACTATTGTTTCTGGGGTTGTTCTATGGTGGTAGGTTATGGCAGGGCTTGACAGATATGCTTTGAATCTAGGAGCCAGCTAAAAAAGTTAGGAGCCAAGAATGTGTGACTCATTTCTGAGCACATACGATATCTGTGTTGAGCAGGCATGCTCCTTTCTCAAGCTTGAGAAAGGAGCGCGTGTGTCCAACACAGACTGTACAATCGGATTGTACAATCTCCTTAAATCTTCCATAGACTATGTGCTGCAAGGGCCTGCCTGATTGGAAAGCATTGTTTAGGTAGGTCCTTATATTATATAATTTTGGTAACAGATTGCCCAGAGATTGTACAATGTGTATGGGCAGCTGAATGCATGAGTGGAGGACAGCCTCTGTGGTCTATGGAGTAGAAGCAGAAAACATTATATGGGTTGGCTGTGCAGCTGAATTGCAGTCTTGTAGATCCGTTGGCTGGAGTGAAGTTAATTATGTCAGCAGCCTGACAGACTTTGTATGGTTTCTCCCTCCACCTGTCACCTACTCACCATGGCAGGCTGTCCCAAGGCTCGCTCTAACCACATAAAGCTGGAGGTAGAGCCTGCAGAGTGAGGACCAGCCCCGGCTCTGGACAGACAACCCTGACATCTGTCCGCTGATCCCTCCTGGTGGATTAGTTCACTCATTTGGATGTCTTTGTACCTTTCATCAGCCCTGCACACTAGAAGACACACACATGGTACAGCTTTGTCTCCAGTGCAGCAGACATCTTCCCAGAGAGCGGCTGCGGCGTTCCATGCCATTGGTCTCCAAAAAAATGACTCTGCCCCTTACAGTGTAATGAAAGAGCCATAGACACATATGGACCTCACTACTATACAGGAGTGTTATCCTATCTATTGTGGACGGGGTTTTTCTTCTATCCGTGGGCTGACAAAAGCCCAGGTGCCATAATACAATTTCTATTCACCATGGAGACCTGGTGCCTGGGATTTGTTGATTCCTAGGTTATGGTAGTAGCAAGAAATATACAACTAAATAAAAAAAAATATTTATATTCCCACTATTTTAGGCTAGTTTTGCTTTGATAATAAAAGAAAAATTAGAAGATATCCAATGAAAGCCCAATGTCCTGAAAAAATAAACCCAAGGTATAATCCACCTAGATGCACACAAAGTAGTCTTAATGATATGTACAGTTTTACTAACAAGTGTCAAAGTTGCAAAATTGTGCTTGCACATTAACGTTTGTTTTACCCGTAGGCGGGAAGGGGTTAAGTTTTGCATTTTTATGTGGGGATCATTTCTCCTTCTTTTCTCCCATTTCAGTGGATTGAAAGGGGGGCCTTTTTCTACACTGCCTCCAGTGTACAATTTTTCAGTTTGATCAGCTTATCTGCAGTGATCTGCCATATTGGTTCAGTAGATTGCAGCGTTCTGCAGAGATTGTAGGATGTACGAAGCCCCATATGTCCTATGTAGGATCTCCCACACATCCAGCCTGACAGCAGATGCTGTTTATCTCTTCATGCTGGATTTGTGCTGTGGGTATCCATTAACCCTCAGTATGCTGAGCCTAGTCCATCAGAAGGTATAACGTAGTTAAGAGGAAAGAGTCTGTTGTCTGACAACCAATAACCTTCCAGGTGTCTCTGGAAAGGAAAGATCTGATTGGCTCTGTAGGAGACACCACTATTACTCCTGTCTCCTTTTCTAATTATCACTACGGTCCATCCATGCTGTGCAAAGAGCAAATTTGACTTAACTCAGAGCATCCAATCACATCTTATCTTCTATCAATCAGTGAGAATGATCGCTTGGTGTGGTTAAGCACATATTGCTCAGAAGTCTGAGCAAGGCACACCAATAAAGTAGAACATTTTGGTCATACTAAAATTTCCTCGCAACTGAGTGCTGTTTGTGGCAGGGAGAGGATGCAGTATGACCACACCAAACCAGTGTCATATCACAGTGTGACTTCACTGCTTGCAAACCCAAAACGTTTGGGGAGAGACTTATTCCAGCCGAAAAACAGACACAGGTAATAGATTTTGAGGTGTTTATTATATGTGTTTTTTTTTTTTTGCTCTTGTCCTGTAGGTGAAGTCTGGTACTCTAGTTTTGTGTGTGGCTCACTTCTAGTATTGCTTTATATTTCTGAGCCATAATTTTGGACTGTGTGATGTTCCCTCCATTCTTCCCAGAGTTTGCTGCACCCCCTCCACCTTTAACAAGCCCTCTTTTTTGTTATTCCCATAATTCCACCCCCTTCCTTACCCCTGTACACTACTGCCTTGTTCCTGTAGTTGTGTCTTTTCCCCCCAGAACCCTCCTGCTTTATTCTCATAAATTGCCATTCTCTCCCTTGGAGCCCCATGCTTTACTCCTGTAATTCCCTGTCCCTCTGCCCAAAGAGCCCTCCTGACTTACTGTAATAATTCCTATTCTCCCCCAGAACCTTCCTTCCTTATTCCCATAATTCTCCCATAATAAGTTTCCATCAGGCGCCTTTATTGTGAAGGTTGGTGGTGCGGCGATGTCACTGCTGTTGATGGATGGATGCATAGGCCTCTAATTAGGAGTCATCATGTCATAGTTGTGTTAATGGTATTGTAGTCCTGCACAGTAAAGATCTCTTACTGGAACTTCAGCAATAGACCTGTGGTATCTGTCCCTGGTGTAGAAATGAATGTGAAGCAATTAGGAAGTAATTAAAAACTGTTCTCCTTTCTTCTGAGTGAGCACAGCGTGGAGTCTGAACCATCCAATTTATGTGCAGAAACAGCTGGAAAGGTTATTGTCAGCCCCCATTGCGACACGAAACAGACCCCACCACATCTAAGATCAATGTGGAGTCCTCTGGTACAGAGTGACAGTTATTATGACAATGAGGCATGACTGTAACCTTGTAATTGGGCATACAGCCACCACTTGCACCCTTTTGGATATTTTCTTTTTGATGTAGCAAAAGTTTGGAAAGTGTGTCAACAATATCCAAATAAACCAGGTGACAACACCTCTGAGTGACACATGAATGGTGTTGTACTGGTTCTTTCAAACCTGTGCACAGAAACATGAACTGTATTGTACTGACTCTTCCAGACACATGGGCTGCATTATACTGACTCTTCCAGACACATGGACTGCATTATACTGACTCTTCCAGACACATGGACTGCATTATACTGACTCTTCCAGACACATGGGCTGCATTATACTGACTCTTCCAGACACATGGACTGCATTATACTGACTCTTCCAGACCAGACACATGGGCTGCATTATACTGACTCTTCCAGACACATGGACTGTATTATACTGACTCTTCCAGACACACAGGGGCTGCATTATACTGACTCTTCCAGACACATGGACTGTATTATACCGACTCTTCCAGACACATGGACTGCATTATACTGACTCTTCCAGACCAGACACATGGACTGCATTATACTGACTCTTCCAGACACATTGACTGCATTATACTGACTCTTCCAGACACATGGACTGCATTATACTGACTCTTCCAGACATATTGACTGCATTATACTGACTCTTCCAGACAGATGGACTGCATTATACTGACTCTTCCAGACGCATTGACTGCATTATACTGACTCTTCCAGACAGATGGACTGCATTATACTGACTCTTCCAGACAGATGGACTGCATTATACTGACTCTTCCAGACACATGGACTGCATTATACTGACTCTTCCAGACACATTGACTGCATTATACTGACTCTTCCAGACCAGACACATGGACTGTATTATACTGACTCTTCCAGACACGTGGACTGCATTATACTGACTCTTCCAGACACTTGGACTGTATTATACTGACTCTTCCAGACCAGACACATGGACTGCATTATACTGACTCTTCCAGACACATGGGCTGCATTATACTGACTCTTCCAGCCACATGGACTGCATTATACTGACTCTTCCAGACACATGGGCTGCATTATACTGACTCTTCCAGACACATGGACTGTATTATACTGACTCTTCCAGACACATTGACTGCATTATACTGACTCTTCCAGACAGATGGGCTGCATTATACTGACTCTTCCAGACACATGGACTGTATTATACTGACTCTTCCAGACACATTGACTGCATTATACTGACTCTTCCAGACACATGGGCTGCATTATACTGACTCTTCCAGACCAGACACATGGGCTGCATTATACTGACTCTTCCAGACACATGGACTGCATTATGCTGACTCTTCCAGACACATGGACTGCATTATGCTGACTCTTCCAGACACATGGACTGCATTATACTGACTCTTCCAGACCAGACACATGGACTGCATTATACTGACTCTTCCAGACACACGGACTGCATTATACTGACTTTTCCAGACACATGGACTGCATTATACTGACTCTTCCAGACCAGACATATGGGCTGCATTATACTGACTTTTCTAGACACATGGACTGCATTATACTGACTCTTCCAGACACATGGACTGCTTTATACTGACTTTTCCAGACACATGGACTGCATTATACTGACTTTTTCAGACACATGGACTGCATTATACTGACTTTTCCAGACACATGGGCTGCATTATACTGACTTTTCCAGACACATGGGCTGCATTTTACTGACTCTTCCAGACCAGACACATGGACTGCATTATACGGACTCTTCCAGACAGATGGACTGCATTATACTGACTCTTCCAGACCAGACACATGGACTGTATTATACTAACTCTTCCAGACACATGGACTGTATTATACTAACTCTTCCAGACACATGGACTGTATTATACTTCAGATCAGTCTCTTCCCTCAATGAGCTTACAATCTAAGGTCCCTAACTCACCTTCATACATACACATACTAGGGACAATTTAGATAGTAGCCATTTAACCTATTAACATGTCTTTGGAGTGTGGGAGGAAACCCGAGTACCCAGTGGAAACCTGCGCAATCACAGGGAGAACATGCAAACTCTGTGAAGGTATGTTGTGGTTGGGATTTGAACTAAAGACCCTAGTGCTGCTAGGCGGAAGTGCTACCCACTTAGCTACTGTGTCACCTCTGTGTTATACCGGCCCTTCCAGACCGAACACAGACACCTGGATGGTATTATACTGACTTCCAGACTTGACTCAGGCTCATGTAGGATATTATACTGACTCCATTAGACCGATACAGACACATGGATGGTATTATATGGACTCTTTCAGACCAGACACTAATACATAGATGGTATTATACTGGCTGTCCTAGCCCCAACACATGGACGGTGCTATCCTGGCTGTTTTGGACCAGACACATGGACAGTATTTCACTGGCTCTTCCAGACCAGACATTCAATGAGTATTATACTGGCTCTTTCAGATCAGACACATGGACAGAATTAACATGGCTGTTCAAGGCCAAAACTGACACATGAATGGTATTTTACTGGCTCTTCCAGGTCAGACACAGACACATGGATACTAAAAAATGAACAATAGAGGGTGTACCAGCCTAGTGCATTATCCCACAGCATTTATTTAAAATCAACAGAAATTATACTCACAAACATGAATTAAAATCTCTCATCAAGCTACTCGTCCCTAGCCCAGTGACTTGGCCCACTCCAGAGTACAGGAGGATCTCACTAGAGGCTAATGGCTGACATGTTTCAAAGGCAACCCCTTCATCAGGCTCTGAAGAAGAGATTGCATTCGAAATGTGTCAGCCGTTAAAGACTCCCCCTATACTCTGGAGTGAGGTCCCCCTATACTCTGGAGTGTGCTGAGTCAAGGACCACTGCGCCGGCTATGGACAAGTAGCTCAATGAGTGATTTTAATTCTCATGTTTGTGAGTATAATTTATGTTGATTTTAAATAAATGCTGTGGGATAATGCACTATGCTAGTTCTCCCTCTTTTGTTCTTTTTTTTTTTTTTGTAGTAGTAGCTTCAGCACTTTTTCCAGTCCTAGAGAGCAGCAAGGCTTGAAGCAGCTCTCCAGTGACGTGGAGTTATCTTCTATACCTATACCAGGCTATCACACTTATGCGCAGGAGGCATTCTGTATATACAGACACATGGATGGCACTATGCTGACTCTTCCAGACAGGAAACAGATATGTGATGCTGGCTCTTCCAAACCAGACCAGACACATGGTTGGTAGTATACAGGCTTTATCAGACCGACACAGACACATGGGACCATATTATACTGGCTCGTTCAGACACATAGATTGTATTATATTTGCTCTTCTAGGCCAGACACATAGATGGTATTATACTGGTTCTTCTAGACTGGACATATGGATTGTGGTATACTTGTTCTTCCATACTAGACACAGACACATGGATAATATTATATTGACACTTCCAGGCCAGACACATGAACAGGATTATAGTGGCTGTGCCAGAATGGACACATGGACTGTATTATAATGGTTCTTCCAGACTGGACATATGGATTGTGGTGTACTTGTTCTTCCATACTAGACACATGGATAATATTATATTGACACTTCCAGGCCAGACACATGAACAGGATTATAGTGGCTGTGCCAGAATGGACACATGGACTGTATTATAATGGTTCTTCCAGACTGGACAAGGACACATGGATAGTAATTATACTGACTCTTCTAGACCCAGACACATGGATTATATTGTACTTGTTCTATTGGACCATCACAGACACATAGACGGTGTAATACTGGCTCCTGTAGAACGGACAAATGGATGGTGTTATGCTGGTTTTCCCACAACAGGCACATAGCAGTGTTAATTTTGTTGCCGAAAATATTTTTTCGTCATAATTTTCATCAGACATGTTTTCAGTGATGAAACTAGACGAAAATCAATTTGGATTTTCATCAATTGACAAAAACTATGATTAAAATCAATGACAGTTTTCATCAACGAACGAAAGGGAAGCTGAAATGTGAGGTAGGGACTTTTTTTTTTTTTTATAGTAAGGGAAGGGGAGAGAGGGGCCACACCGCTAACAGTGCAGTAACATTTTATTCACTCTTTCAAACCTTCAGTGCGAAATATGCATAGAATTAGCTTAATGTGAAGCTATCAGTAGTGGCAATAGTCCTGACTGTAGCCATTGGGATAATGGAGAGGCAGTAGATGCCGGTGATGAGATCCAGAGAAGCTGTCGGAGAGCCGCCCCAGGAACTTTGGAAGAACTGATGGAGCTGTCAAAAGCCTGGGTGCTAGTAACCAAACAGGAACCATACAGAGGCAAAACCACACCCATTCATCAGCTGATGGAGGAGTGGTTTCGCCTCTGAAATGGCTCCTTCCTGTTTGGCTATTAGCACCCAGGCTTTTGAAAGCTCCATCTGACAGTTTTTCCAAAGTGCGTGTGGCGACTGATGGCTTCTGTGGATCTCATGACTGGCATCTACTACCTCTCTCCATGATCCCAGCAGCTCCAGTCTATTATCACTACTTCAAAATAAACAACAAACACTGTACTTGAGCTAAATAAAATAGTGAATAAAACAGTGTAAAATCAGGCAATACTGTAATCTCAGATACCACAGTTCCAATTAAATTATATATAAAGTACAGAGCTAAAATATCCAAATCATATCAAATGTGCAATGAAATGACATACCGCATGGTGGACGATATTACCACCACTGACAGCTTCACATTGCGATCATTTTATGCCTGTTTCACACTGAAGCTTGTGAGTGCATTACCATTGTTTTGTTATTTTGTTTTGGTTAACATAGCCCCCCATACACTATCCAATTTTGAACACGCAGATTCATTTCTGATTTTTAGCACGTGAAGCGCTGATTTTTGTATTCATTTTTTTTCATTTTGTAAAGTTGCACTTCTGTTTGTCAAAAAAGCAATAAAACTTGGTTTTATTTATAAAGATGTTGTATATCACAATGGCTAAATCTGTGTCTATAGTGCATGTACAAAAACCTTAATACCATAAATAATAACACGATCCTAGATTTTTACTCCAGGAGAAATTCTAGAGAAATGCTTAAATAATGCTTTACAGTTAACTAAACCCATTAGGTTTTAGTTGACAAAAATGTACTGGAAAATGTAGTCAACTAAAATACAACTAATAAATAAAACAATTCAGATGACTAAAATACAACTAAAACTAAAATGGCATTTTAGTCAAAAGACTATGACTAAAACTAAACTGAAACTTGATGTCAAACTGAACACATACAGTTGGTTTTATACTCCCTAGACCGGACACATGGTTCGTATTATATTGGCTTTTTCACAACAGATTTTAGTAGGTTTTATAGTGTCTCTTCCAGACCAGGCACCTGGATGGTATATTACTGGCTCTTTCAGACCGGACACAGACACATGGTCTGTATTATTCTGGTTCTATCAAACTGACACAAACAATTGGTATGTTTGGCATTATACTGGCTTTTCCAGACACATATAGAAGGGACTGTATTATTCTACCTGTTCCTGACTGAATACGGAAACAAGAACAGTATTGTACTAGTTCTTTCAGAGTGGACACATACAAATGGACAGTAATTATGCTGGTTCTTCTAGAGCGGACATGGATAGTAATTATAGTGGCTTTTCCAGACTAGACACAAATACATGGGCAGTAATTATATTGGCTCTTCCAGACTGGACACATGAACAGTCATTTTCCTGACACTTCTATACTAGACACATGGCTGGGTATTACACTTATTCTTTCAGACCAGGTGCAGAAACATAGATGGTAATATACTAGCTGTTCCAGACCAGACACATGGACGGACGGTATTATACTAGCTCTTCCAGACTGAATACTGACATGTGGACAGTATTATACTGGCTCTTCCAGTCTGAAAATGGACACATGGGTGGTAATATACTGGCTCTTTCAGACCAGACACATGGATGGTATTCTGGCTCTCCCAAACTAGACACGGACACATAGTAGGTATTGGCATATTGGCTCTTCCAGACCAGACTTATAGACTGTATTATACTGGCTATTCCTTACCTTGGTTGGTGTATACTTTATCTTGTAGACCAAACACATGGATGGTATTGTACTTGTTCTTAACAGGTGAGACACAGAAAACTAAATGCTTTTATATTGGCTCTTCCAGGCCAGGTGCCAGGATTGGTAATATACTGGCTCTTCCAGACTGGACATGGAAACATGGACAATAATTATACTGACTGTTCTAGACCAGACAAATGTATGTCATTATATGTGCTCATCCAGATCAGACACAGAAACATAGCAGGTAATATACTAGCTCTTCCAGAACAGACACACAGATGGTACTCTACCGGGTCTTTCGGCGAGGATGCAGACACATACATGGTATTATACTGGCACTTTCAGACCAGACACATGGTATTATACTAGCTCTTCCAGGCCAGATACATGAACAGTATTATATTCACATATAATACCAGGCAGGTCAAAGACATTTACATGATACTATACTGGCTCTTCTAGGCCGTACATAGATACATATGGTATGGTATTATATTGGCTCTTTAGACCAGACACATGGATCGTCTTATCCTTGCCCTTCCAGACTAGACAGATATATAGACGGCATTATACTGGCTCTACCAGACCAGACACATGGACGGAATTATACTGGCTGTTTCAGATCGGACAGTGACATATGGACAGTATTATACTGGCTTTTCCAGATTGGACACATGGATGGTATTATACTGGTGCTGCCAGAGTCAAGGTCTAAATCAGTGGTCTCCAAACTGCAGCCCTCGGGCTGGATGTGGCCCTTTGCTTGCATTTATATGGCTCTTGGGGCACTATTTCTCTTACTGCTATAAGGTACTATTCCTCCTACTGATACGAATCACTATTTCTCCTACTGACACCAACAATGGGGCTTAATTCCTCCACTGATCAAATGATGGAACATTATTCTTCCCACTGATACCAACGATAGGGTACAATTCCCTTCACTGACACGACGGGGAACTATTCCTTCCATGGACACTACTTATGGGGTACAATTAATTTTTCTACTCCCACCGACTGCCAAGCCAAAGGCTTTATTTACTCCCGCTGACTGTCAAACCAGAGGCATTATTTACTCCCACTGACCGCCGAGGCAGAGGCATTATTTACTCCCACTGACCGCCGAGCCAGAGGCATTATTTACTCCCACTGACCGCCGAGCCAGAGGCATTATTTACTGCCACTGACCGTTGAGCCAGAGGCATTATTTACGCCCACTGACCGCCGAGCCAGAGGCATTATTTACTCCCACTGACCGCCGAGCCAGAGGCATTATTTACTCCCACTGACCGCCGAGCCAGAGGCATTATTTACTCCCACTGACCGCCGAGCCAGAGGCATTATTTACTCCCACTGACCGCCGAGCCAGAGGCATTATTTACTCCCACTGACCGCCGAGCCAGAGGCATTATTTACTCCCACTGACCGCCGAGCCAGAGGCATTATTTACTCCCACTGACCGCCGAGCCAGAGGCATTATTTACTCCCACTGACCGCCGAGCCAGAGGCATTATTTACTCCCACTGACCGCCGAGCCAGAGGCATTATTTACTCCCACTGACCGCCGAGCCAGAGGCATTATTTACTCCCACTGACCGCCGAGCCAGAGGCATTATTTACTCCCACTGACCGCCGAGCCAGAGGCATTATTTACTCCCACTGACCGCCGAGCCAGAGGCATTATTTACTCCCACTGACCGCCGAGCCAGAGGCATTATTTACTGCCACTGACTGCCGAGCCAGAGGCATTATTTACTGCCACTGACCGTTGAGCCAGAGGCACTATTTACTGCCACTGACCGTTGAGCCAGAGGCACTATTTACTGCCACTGACCGCCGAGCCAGAGGCATTATTTACTCCCACTGACCGCCGAGCCAGAGGCATTATTTACTCTCACTGACCGCCGAGCCAGAGGCATTATTTACTCCCACTGACCGCCGAGCCAGAGGCATTATTTACTCCCACTGACCGCCGAGCCAGAGGCATTATTTACTCCCACTGACCGCCGAGCCAGAGGCATTATTTACTGCCACTGACCGTTGAGCCAGAGGCACTATTTACTGCCACTGACCGTTGAGCCAGAGGCACTATTTACTGCCACTGACCGTTGAGCCAGAGGCACTATTTACTGCCACTGACCGTTGAGCCAGAGGCACTATTTACTGCCACTGACCGTTGAGCCAGAGGCACTATTTACTGCCACTGACCGTTGAGCCAGAGGCACTATTTACTGCCACTGACCGTTGAGCCAGAGGCACTATTTACTGCCACTGACCGTTGAGCCAGAGGCACTATTTACTGCCACTGACCGTTGAGCCAGAGGCACTATTTACTGCCACTGACCGTTGAGCCAGAGGCATTATTTACTCTCACTGACTGCCTAGCCAGAGGCATTATTTACTCCCACTGACCGCGGAGCCAGAGGCAATATTTACTCCCACTGACTGCCGAGCCAGAGGCATTATTTACTCCCACTGACCGCCGAGCCAGAGGCATTATTTACTCCCACTGACCGCCGAGCCAGAGGCATTATTTACTCCCACTGACCGCCGAGCCAGAGGCATTATTTACTCCCACTGACCCTGAGGCATGTACTAGTCCCACTGGCCTCAGTCTTACTGTATTAACTGCTTCCATACCAGGCACTTTTACCCCCTTCCTGCCCAGGCCATTTTTCAGGTTTCAGCGCTCTCACACTTTGCACAGTTATACAACATTGTACCCAAATTAAAATTTTATCATTTTCTTCACACGACTAGAGCTTTCTTTTTTTGTTATTTTTATATTAACAAAAAAAAGATCGAAAATTTTGAGAAAAAAAAACATGTTTTTCTTTGTTTCTGTTATAAAAGTTTGCAAATAAATAATTGTTCTTCATAAATTTAGGCCAATATGTAGTTTTCTACACGTCTTTGGTGAAAATAACCCAAATTAGGATGTATTTTTTAGTTTGTTGGAAAGTTCACAAACTATGGTATATATCTGAAAATCGATCAGTCCTGAAGTACTGACAGCCAATCTAATTTCTTGAGGTCCAAGAATGTCAGAACAGTACAGATATCCCCCAAATGACCCCTTTTTGCAAAGTAGACAGTCCGACGTATTTCATAAGAGGCATGGCGAGTTTTTTGAAATTTGTATTTTTTTTGTCATAATTTTTCGGAAAATTAAAAAATGAAAAAAATTATTTTCACTATTTTTCTTTTTGCATACTGTCACCAGTGCAGTACAGCGTCATAAAATAACTGGCATGGCGGTGATCAGGGACACTGACTGGTGACAGTATGAAAAAAGAATGTAATTTTTTTTTATTTTTTATTTAATTTTTTTCTTTTTTTTAAGATTTTTTTTTTTCATATTTCAATAGTATGACCAATAGTAGTTACTATTGTAACATTGTACTACTTTGGGGAAGTGATCAGTATTTTTTTTTTTTACACAATTTGCTTATAGCAAAGAATTACTTTGCTATAAGCAAGCATTTACCTGAATGACATCGATTCATTCAGGTTTTTTTTTTTGTGCTTAGCTGTGATTTGGCCACGGCTAATCACATGACACAGCTGGGCTGTGATTGGCCCAGCTTGTGCATGTGATCGCTGTGACCATTCACAGCTAGACACACGTGTATACAATGGATGGCATGAATGAAGCCATCCATTGTATACAACTGTCATATGACCTGCTGTGATTGGTCACAGCAGGTCACATGGTACCGGCAACAGGACCGGTACTCAGATCTATCATCGGCCGTGTCCGAGGTACACGGCCGGTGACAGATCGCGCCGCTGCGCGGCTCTGCGGGCATGCAAACTGCGCATGCCCAAAAGGACGCCATATTGCGTCCATCCGGAGGGGTGAGGGGTGTTGCAGGCCACCATCTGGCTATAGGCCAGGCAGGAACCTGTTAAGGACAGTAATCTGAACCTTTATTTAGAAAGTTTGGAGACCCCTGTGTAACGGAACAGACCCAGACTGCGCTTGAGTACTTCGGTTAGACTGCCGTTTCCCCATCCGAAAACCGACAACAGACACTACTGCCGACCATACAAAACTAGACGACACCAGTCTTGAAGTAAACCAGGAGGTAGACTAGTTTATTTGAACACAGATACAAGATATATACCCTCAGGGGACAATCCCCCCTCCCTGCATAATGACACAGGGCAGGGCAATCTACATTTAGTAACAAGAGACACACAGGTATTCAAACTTCACACCAGCAGACACTCCCATCAGGAGGGAGGGCTGCTGGAGACATGAAGAACCCCCCCCCCACACACTAAGCTAATACACATAAATACATACATCCCATAATAGTTTGCTCCCAAGCCAGACAAACAATAGAACAATGGGATGCAGCCACATAACATTAAACAATCAACAACCCCCACCCCACCTATCTCCTAAACATGTCTACACAGTCTTAGACAAAGCCCACACAATATTAGGACAGATCACCCTGTACCCCTAACAGGCACAGGGTGATTTACACATAAGAGGGATATGAGAAGCTGGGACAGGGGTCTCCCAACCTCTCCAAAGTGAGCTGGGTTCCATGGGCCCCCCACCCAAAGTGACTCCCGTCACACCCTGGTCTAAATGATGCCCTACCTATTTTCAACAAAGCCCCTCTTCTTTCTACCAATTGTGTAGTGTTGGCTGATGCACAAATCTTTCTAGCCACTGTACACACGTAAATAAATAAGCTGCACAAAGAGGTAGCAATGGTTGTGGTCAGGTCCAGTATTTGAGTCATCACAATTTCTCATGACTTTATTCCATTATCATTATACCACCACATTTTCTGCTGTGGCCTGCTGACCTTGGTCCCTCTTCTCTTCCTTTTCCTGTCCTCTGTATCTGTGATAAATAATTTTCAGTGGTGTTTTAATTAGTTTATTACACTAAACAGGAATATGGCTGCAGGACACCCGGCGGCAGAGTGACGGCTGAAGCTAATTCCAGTGGACTGTGTGGTTTATCCGGTCATGTGTGCAGAGGTGACCTACATACTTCTATTTGCTCTGTAATTGGTAAAGATGATTTATTCATGGTATTCCTCCAGCACAGAGCCTATTGGCCATGTCTTGTGGAGCGATTGTGCGGCCATGTTGTGTGCTGTAACTGGTCCCCCTCTTGTCAAAGGACTGGAGAGTGCTGCACATCTGCTGTTGGTAACGCCACCATTTTCATGGGTGCTAGATTTAACACTTGAGTCTTTATTCCCAGCTGTAGAGTGAGCACTAGGCACTGGCAGCATTAATGTTCAGCAGTCAATGTATGACCTCAGGTAACCACAATTACCACCAGACTGACTTCTTTCCACCTGTCCTTATGTGTACAGGCAGAACAGTGCATGAATGGACTTACATTCCAGTATCATCTCTACCAAAGAAGAATGCTTGCCTTCTCAGTGATTTAGTATCTGTTCAGCTTATATGTGTTGGCTTGTGATCAGAAACACCTCAATAATTCCATTGATTGTGTCAGCTGTATGGGGATTTAGTGGCTTGGATTGTCTTATCTGTGATTTTTATTTTGATGTGTCAACTCTGATAGCTCAGTGCTACGCACGCAGACTGGGTCTAGGGAGGTATGTCACTGCATATATTGGCATTTGAAACTGAACATAATCTATTAAAAAGGACCTGTACTGTTAAATCTTTACCCCCCCCCCCCCCCCCACAAAAAAAAAGGCAGAGGACAAAAGATCCTTTGCTTTTCCCTGTCAGGGCTGCCCCACTGATAACTGGTAATCTAATGAATGGCAGTGTAGTAGTGTTAGAGGAGGAGAAAGCAACAGATCTACAGATTGAATGAAGCAGAAAGATCCCTGCACTACTACAGGTCCTCTAATACAGCTTCTTTTTCAGCAAGGAAAACATCAATATCCCTCCATGTCTGATGAGACTAGCAGTCAGAGGCAGCAGTACCTTGGATGATCTCACACTGCAGCTATAGAGCAATGAGGCTACAGAACAGAAGTGCTTAGGTACAAGAACTCTTATTTCCATCGGAGGAATTAGGAAAAAAGGTAAAATTATCAGGATATGTCACATTTCTAGGTGTTCCTTACAAGGCAAGGAAGATCATATCTGAGCTGAGTGTCTTGCAGTGACTGGGGCCTCTCCGTGTCGGTTGAATTGGCTGAGTAAAGGTTTATGGTTATCAAGTTTCATGTCTTTCAAATATCACCAATTTTTAAATCCCAGGACAGCTGAGGTTGGTTTTGCCCAATTAGAAAAAAAAATCCTTCCTGACCTTCACAAATTCTGCCAGATAAATTTGTTGGATTGGGATCTTCCACATTGTCCTCTGTGGACACTTCTGTATAGCAGGCCTTCACAAGAACATTGGCGCATAGATGTGATCACAACCGTAAAAATCCTTCAACTATTTTTTTTTTATTTACCTTGTTTGCATTGTTGATAAGAAGATCTGTAACAAACTGACATCACATGAAAGTCAATCTGCATAACTGGAATTTATGAAATTCCAGTTACGCAGATCTTTATGAATTAACTGGAAGTTATGAAAGATCTCTACATTGGGCTGAACATAGAGGGTACTATGTATATAGGAATATGAGGGCACAACACTGTATGCAGAAATGTGCTATGTGTAAATATCTCTGTAGACTCTCTATATACAGCTCATATTTCTATATAATCAGTGCTGTACTCTATACTGTTGTATGCAGGTCTCTGTAGATTGAAGAGGAGATTCCCTGTGACGTCTCCCCTGTGTCATAGTACCCCCTCCCTCCCCGTTCCCCAGCACACAAGTAACTGACTGCAGAAGGATCAGACAGTGCCTGGACCAGCAGTTATTCTCACTTCTCTTCCCTGTATGTGTTCGAAGAGTGATTGGATCAGTGAGTATTCTCACTACTCATTTCTGCATATGTCTGGAGAGTAATTGGATGGATCAGTGAGTATTTTCACTACTATTCCCTGTATTTGTCTGTACAGTGATTGAATCAGTGGGTATTTTCAAAACTTTTACCTGTATGTGTCTAGAGAGTGATTGGGTCAGTGAGCATATTACTGCTATTCCCCTGCATGTGTCCATAATGTGATTGGGATTAGTGAGTATCTCATCACTCCTCCCTGTATGTGTCTGCAGAGTGATTGGATCGCTGAGTAATTTTCACTGCTCTGGAAGAGTGATTGGATCGGTGGGTATTGTCCTGGTTTATTTAAAAGCAGCTAGACTTGCCATGTATTCTTCCAGGACCTTTTGGTCTGAATCTATTCTATGCCCCAATCTTTGGGACTGAACCCTCAAGAGAGGGATTCTCCTGGGATAGACACGGTGAGCAGGTTGTATTTGTCTCCACCCTGAGGGCTGTTGGGAGATGAGGGTTTAATGACTCTCAACTGAAGAATGTTAACTTGTCACTCTGATGTGATCCTCGGGTGTATTGACAATCGCCCTGGCTTGGGTGTATTGATGATTGCCCTGGCTTGGGTGTATTGATGATCGCCCTGGCTTGGGTGTATTGATGATCGCCCTGGCTTGGGTGTATTGATGATCGCCCTGGCTTGGGTGTATTGATGATCGCCCTGGCTTGGGTGTATTGATGATCGCCCTGGCTTGGGTGTATTGATGATCGCCCTGGCTTGGGTGTATTGATGATCGCCCTGGCTTGGGTGTATTGGTGATCGCCCTGGCTTGGGTGTATTGGTGATCGCCCTGGCTTGGGTGTATTGGTGATCGCCCTGGCTTGGGTGTATTGGTGATCGCCCTGGCTTGGGGGTAATGATGATCGCCCTGGCTTGGGGGTATTGTTGATCGCTCTGGGTTGGGGGTATTGATGATCGCCCTGGCTTGGGTGTATTGATGATCGCCCTGGCTTAAGTGTACTTCTGATCGCCTTGGCTTGGGTGTATTGGTGATCGCCCTGGCTTGAGTGTATTGATGATCGCCCTGGCTTGGGGGTATTGATGATCGCCCTGGCTTGGGGGTATTGATGATCGCCCTGGCTTGGGGGTATTGATGATCGCCCTTGCTTGGGGGTATTGATGATCGCCCTGGCTTGGGGGTATTGATGATCGCCCTGGCTTGGGGGTATTGATGATCGCCCTGGCTTGGGGGTATTGATGATCGCCCTGGCTTGGGGGTATTGATGATCGCCCTGGCTTGGGGGTATTGATGATCGCCCTGGCTTGGGGGTATTGATGATCGCCCTGGCTTGGGGGTATTGTTGATCGCCCTGGCTTGGGGGTATTGTTGATCGCCCTGGCTTGGGGGTATTGTTGATCGCCCTGGCTTGGGGGTATTGATGATCGCCCTGGCTTGGGGGTATTGATGATCGCCCTGGCTTGGGGGTATTGATGATCGCCCTGGCTTGGGGGTATTGATGATCGCCCTGGCTTGGGGGTATTGATGATCGCCCTGGCTTGGGGGTATTGATGATCGCCCTGGCTTGGGGGTATTGTTGATCGCCCTGGCTTGGGGGTATTGTTGATCGCCCTGGCTTGGGGGTATTGTTGATCGCCCTGGCTTGGGGGTATTGTTGATCGCCCTGGCTTGGGGGTATTGTTGATCGCCCTGGCTTGGGGGTATTGTTGATCGCCATGGCTTGGGGGTATTGTTGATCGCCATGGCTTGGGGGTATTGTTGATCGCTCTGGGTTGGGGGTATTGATGATCGTCCTGGCTTAAGTGTACTGATGATCGTCCTGGCTTGGGGGTATTGATGATCGCCCTGGCTTGGGGGTATTGATGATCGCCCCGGCTTGAGGGTATTGATGATCGCCCCGGCTTGGGGGTATTGATGATCGCCCCGGCTTGGGGGTATTGATGATCGCCCCGGCTTGGGGGTATTGATGATCGCCCCGGCTTGGGGGTATTGATGATCGCCCCGGCTTGGGGGTATTGATGATCGCACCGGCTTGGGGGTATTGATGATCGCCCCGGCTTGGGGGTATTGATGATCGCCCCGGCTTGGGGGTATTGATGATCGCCCCGGCTTGGGGGTATTGATGATCGCCCCGGCTTGGGGGTATTGATGATCGCCCCGGCTTGGCTGTATTGATGATCGCCCCGTCTTGGCTGTATTGATGATCGCCCCGGCTTGGCTGTATTGATGATCGCCCCGGCTTGGCTGTATTGATGATCGCCCCGGCTTGGCTGTATTGATGATCGCCCCGGCTTGGCTGTATTGATGATCGCCCCGGCTTGGCTGTATTGATGATCGCCCTGGCTTGGCTGTATTGATGAACGCCCTGGCTTGGCTGTATTGATGAACGCCCTGGCTTGGCTGTATTGATTATTCTGATCCTGGGTGAATGTACTGGTGTTCGTGGGTACGTGTATTGCTATTTTTGGGTAGATATATTGATAATTATGATCTTGGATGAGTTTATTGATGATCCTGAGAGGATGTGTTGATGCTATAGGTGAGATGATCCCAGGTGAATGTATTGATAATTCTGGGATGGTTGTACTAATGCTGTAGGTGGTGGGGTTATTGATGATCCTCCATGTGTGTTGATTATTCTGTGGTGGGTGTGTTGATTCTCTATGTGGATTTATTGATGATTCTGGATTAATGTATTGCTAATGTGGAGTTGATTTATTGTTAATTTGGGGTGGGGGTATTGATAATTCTGATCCTGGCTGGATGCATCAATGCTATAGATGGGTTTATTGATGTTGCTGGGTTGGGTGTGTTGATAATCCTGATCCTGGGTGCCTGGATGCATCAGTGCTATAGGTGAGTTTATTGATGATCCTGGGTTCATGTATTGATAATTTTGAGGTGGGTGTGTTGATGGTCCTGGGTGAACATATTATTGCTTTAGGTGGGTTTATTGATGATTCTGGGTTAACGTAATTCTGATTGTGGGTTGAGTGTGTTGTTGATGATTCTTGGTGGATGTGTTGATGATCCTGGTTTGGGTGTATTGATAATTCTGATCCTGTTTCGATGTATTGTTTATGATCTTGGGTGGACATATTGATAATCCTAGGTTAATGTATTGATAATTCTGGGATGAGTGTATTGATGATCCTGTATGGATGAGTTGATTATCTTGGGTTAATATATTGATGATCTGGGGTAGGTATTGGTAATCCCTTCCGAATCCTAGTAAGGGTGGAACTGTAGAAAGGAGGCAGGATACAGGTGTGCCGCCCTGTGACATTGACCTAATGCTATATAAATCCTGCATTTTGTATTGATCCAAGTTGAGGGCAATGGTAAAATGGTTGTGTACAGTGTGTGCATCTGAAGCCCCACATTTACCCAGTGCATTGTGGGAGGATGAAAGGAAGACAATTCTGCTCTGACACTTTTATAATTAATCTAGAATCTTTGATGGCTGTCTTGCAGATAGGTGTATGATGAGGCATGTGCCCTGTGTGTCTTTTTGCGTGATTCGGTTCACATGTGCAGTCTTGTGATGGTGCTCATGCTCTCTTCTGTCACATGTTGTGGTCATGAAAGGTGATGTGTTTAATTGGAATTGTCTGTTGTTCAGTGTTCCCTGTGTGTGTGAATGTCATTGCCCAAAGCAAAATGGGGATTCATAATTGTCATGTATTTTTTATTTTGTTATAAAGTTCAGCTATACAAATTTTAAATACCTTTGTAACTACCAGTATATGTATGTGCCTAGATCTCATTTCTAAAAGGACCGTGATCTCTGAAGGTGTTTACGGTCTGTTTAGAATATGGTGACCTTTGTAAACTCAACATAATTATGAACCATCACTAGAAGCAGATGCTTTCTCCTTGGTCGGAAGAGTCAGAATTTTTGTTTTGAGGTGCTTTGTACTGCAACACTATTATCAGTCGTCACCTTGCTATATCTCCTGCACTTTCGTGTCACTATTTGGCCGTTGTATCAGGTCCTATGCTTATGACATGTGGTGTACAGATGGCTATTGATTGATTGTACAGATGGCAGATGTATTGATTGCTGTTGAAATTTGTAATGTCTGACTTTCAGGGGAATCCTCTTTCCATAAGACGCAGCCTGTAGATATTATGTTTGGAACTAGACAAGGAGGGACAATTTAGTATAGAATTCAAGAGCCACTCAGGACAATTTAGGAGAAAAAAGACTTATAGAGGTAACAACACATTGTAAAATTCCGCAGCTTGTTACCAAAGGGGACAATGATAAAAACAGAGGTCTCTGTTTCATACATTTGTACTTGTGGTGCACTGAAATGAAAATTGTGGACCGAAACCAAAAATTCAGCATGCACTAGGTCGAAAACAGAAACTGAAATGGACAGTTAAAAAAAAAAGAAAAAAAAAAAATTATATTTAATTGTATTATATTCGACTTTTTAATTAATATCATGAATTTTAATTATCAATTTTAAAAAATACAATCCAGTGACGTAAAATAACTTTTATTGAAAGTAGCACACAAAAATTGGATAGAAAATAAAATGGAATATATATGAAATTTTAAAAACTTAAATAGAGGCGTTTTTGCATTGAAGTCAATGGGACTAAGTTTTGCATTGAAGTAAATGGTACTCAATTTTGCGTTGAAGTCAGTGAGGGGCTTTTTTGCATTGACAACAATGGGACGCAAAGCCAATTATCATTATCTGCACTTTTTTTTTTTTTCCATTTCCTATCATCAAAACACTGATAATCCTATTTTTGGTCGATCATTTTCGGCGTCCTTTATATCGGTGTATTACTAGTTTGTACATATACTTCCTTCCCTTCCTATATGTATAATAATACAAGAGATCCAGATGTTTACAGGGTAACAAAGGACCTCTCGTGTACCTAACGCAACAGATCAAGGAAATGGCCGTAGCACTGTGCTTTTATTATTATTATACAGTATTTATATAGCGCCAGCAAGGTTTGCTCAGCGCTGTACATTATAGTGGGGGACAGAACATGAGACAATACAGTAACAAGACAATACACGAGGGGTTCGAGGGCCCTGCTTTTTTGAGCTTTCAATCTAGGAGGGAGGGGAAAGTGGTACAGGAGGACGTGGCTGTGGAGGGTGGAGTGGTAGGAGGAGTGGAGGAGATCGGCTGTTAGGTGAGGGTGGGGTAAGCTTCCCTGAAGAGATGGGTTTTCAGTGTGCGTCTAAAGGAGAGGAGAGTAGGTGACAGTCTGATGGATTGGGGTAGTGAGTTCCAGAGGATGGGGGAAGTCCTGCAGAAGTCCTGCAGTCGGGCGTGGGAGGTGGAGACCAGGGAGTTAGAAAGTAGGAGGTCTTGTGAGGAGCAAAGATTACGGGTTGGGTGGTATTTGGGTATCAGGTCAGTGAGGTAGTTTGGGGCAGGGTTGTGAATGGCTTTGTATGTCAGTGTTAGTAGTTTGAATTTAATGCGTTGGGCGAGCGGGAGCCAGTGGAGGGAATAACAGAGGGGGGTGGCAGAAGAGGAGCGGTTGGTAAGGTGGATGAGTCTGGCCGCTGAGTTCAGGATAGACTGAAGTGGGGATAGTCTGTGATGAGGTAGGCCAGTGAGAAGGGAGTTGCAAAAGTCCAAACATGAAATAATGAGGGAGTGAACAAGTTGTTTAGTAGTGTCTGGGGTTAGGAACGAACGTATTTTGGAGATGTTGCGGAGGTGGAGTCTGCATGAGTTTGCCAACGATTGGACATGGGATTGGAAGGACAGGTTTGAGTCTAGAGTGACACCTAGGACTTTGGCTTGGGGGGTGGGACTGATGGTGGCGTTGTTGGTCATGATGGAGAGGGTGGGGAGGGGGCACGGGCTGGGGGGAAGATTAGGAGCTCAGTTTTGGAAAGGTTCAGTTTGAGGAAATGGAGCGACATCCAGTTTGATATGTCGTTCAGCAGGTGGGTGATACGGGCGGAGACTGAAGGGGTGAGGCGAGGGGTGGAGAGGTAAATTTGCGTGTCGTTGGTGTAGAGGTGATAGTTGAAGCCGTGGGAGTGTATCAGTTTGCCGAGGGAGAAAGTGTAGATGGAGAAGAGAAGGGGTCCGAGGACAGAGCCTTGGGGTACCCCAACAGAGAGGGGGAGGTGTTAGCATTATAGGTAACGCTGAAGGAGCATTGGGATAGGTAGGAGGAGAGCCAGGAGAGAGTGGAGTCTCTGATGCCGAGGGAGTGTAGTTTATTAAGGAGGAGGGGGTGGTCGACTGTGTCGAAGGCCGCAGAGAGGTCAAGGAGTAAAAGGACTGAGTAGTGGCCATTAGCTTTGGCGGTTAGCAGGTCATTAGTGATTTTGAGTAGGGCGGTTTTGGTGGAGTGTAGGGGACGGAAGCCAGATTGTAGTGGATCGAGGAGGTTGTTGTCAGGTGGGTGCTTAGGCGATTGTAGACTAAGCGCTCAAGGAGCTTGGATGTAAATGGCAGCAGGGAGATGGGTCTAAGGTTGTTTTGTAACTAGTAAGGGAGGTAAGGGAGTGGAGGGGGAGTGGGCATTAGCACAGCAGTGCACTGTCTTAATGTATATAATTTATCCATCACCATACTGTATTCTTATTTAAAGTGTATCTAATCCCCAGAACAACAAAAGTCCTATATTGCAGCTTACCAGTCCCCAAATATGATGGCTGCATCATTTTTTTTTTTTCACTTTTTTTTCCCTCTCCTTTTTACCTGGTGGTCCTGCCAGTAATACACTTCCTGCCCTAGGGTGAAACAATCACTCACTCTATTGTATCTATGGAGAAGCAGTGTTGCCACCCTAGGACAGGACCACAGACTTCCCTACTCCTCCAACCATCCATATAACATGGGGGGGCGGGTGTTTTGTAGTTCATAAATGGCTGAAAACAATGTAACTGATAACTTCCTGTCTGTGCTGCACTCTTCTCAACTCTAGCATCTTCAGTAGGTATTTTTTTTACTTATCGGACAGTTATAACAAAACACTTTCAAAGCTATATTTAACAGACTAAAAGGGAGCAAATAAGAGAAGATTGTTTGAGCTATCCTATCAGGATGCAGTAACTGCACAACACCAGTCATAAGTGACCAAGGCATTCCCCACCCCGTAGCTGCACATATACACTCCCCGTGTGTGTGTTGGGAAAGCTCAGATTGGTTTGGACTAGAATCTGAACACTCCTAAGCTCATCCCCTGGTGATGAGGTGTGTATGAGCTCTACTGAGTGTGGTATCTGCTGTGTGTGGGCTGTGCTGGGTATAGTATCTGTGTGTGGGCTGTGCTGGGTATAGTATGCAGGTGAAACTCGAAAAATTAGAATATCGTTAAAAAGTTCATTTATTTCAGTAATGCAACTTAAAAGGTGAAACTAATATATGAGATAGACTCATTACATGCAAAGTAAGATAGTTCAAGTCGTGATTTGTCATAATTGTGATGATTATGGTTTACAGCTCATGAAAACCCCAAATCCACAATCTTAGAAAATTAGAATATTACATGCAATCAATAAAACAAGGATTGTACATAGAACAATATCGGACCTCTGAAAAGTATAAGCATGCATATGTACTCAGTACTTGGTTTGGGCCCCTTTTGCAGCAATTACTGCCTCAATGTGGCGTGGCATGGAAGCTATCAGCCTGTGGCACTGCTGAGGTGTTATGGAAGACCAGGATGCTTTAATAGCGGCCTTCAGCTCTTCTGCATTGTTCGGTCTCATGTTTCTCATCTTTCTCTTGGCAATGCCCCATAGATTCTCTATGGGGTTCAGGTCAGGCGAGTTTGCTGGCCAATCAAGCACAGTAATCCCATGGTCATTGAACCAGGTTTTGGTGCTTTTGGCAGTGTGGGCAGGTGCCAAGTCCTGCTGGAAAATTAATTTCTCTTTAGCCCAGGTAAGACGCTTCTGACGTTGTTTGTTGTTCAGGAGCGGCTCGACAAGAGGAATACGACATTTGAAGCCCATGTCCAGGATCCGTCTGTGTGTGGTGGCTCTTGATGCACTGACTCCAGCCTCAGTCCACTCCTTGTGAAAGTCCCCAACACTTTTGAATGGCCTTTTCCTGACAATCCTCTCCAGGCTGCGGTCATCCCTGCTGCTTGTGCACCTTTTTCTTCCACACTTTTCCCTTCCACATAACTTTCTATTAATGTGCTTTGATACAGCACTTTGGGAACATCCAACTTCTTTTGCAATTACCTTTTGAGGCTTTCCCTCCTTATGGAGGGTGTCAGTGATGGTTTTCTGCACAACTGTCAGGTCAGCAGTCTTTCCTATGATTGTGATTCCTACTGAACCAGACTGAGAGACCATTTAAAGGCTCAGGAACCCTTTGCAGGTGTTATGGCTTAACTAGCTGATTAGAGTGGGACACTTTGAGCCGAGAATATTGCACCTTTTCACAATATTCACATTTTCTGAAATTGTGGATTTGGGGTTTTCATGAGCTGTAAGCCATAATCATCACAATTATGACAAATCACGTGCTGAGTATAGTATATGCTGTGTGTGAACTGTGCTGAGTATAATATATGCTGTGTGGCAACTGTGCTGAATGTAGTGTATGCTGAGTGTAGTATATGCTGTGTGTGAATGGTGCTTAGAGTAGTATATGTTGTGTGTCAACTGTGCTGAATGTAGTCTATGCTGTGTGTGAACTGTGCTGAATGTAGTCTATGCTGTGTGTGAACTGTGCTGAGTGTAGTATATGCTGTGTGTCAACTGTGCTGAATGTAGTATATGCTGTGTGTCAACTGTGCTGAATGTAGTATATGCTGTGTGTCAACTGTGCTGAATGTAGTATATGCTGTGTGTCAACTGTGCTGAATGTAGTATATGCTGTGTGTCAACTGTGCTGAATGTAGTATATGCTGTGTGTCAACTGTGCTGAATGTAGTATATGCTGTGTGTCAACTGTGCTGAATGTAGTATATGCTGTGTCAACTGTGCTGAATGTAGTATATGCTGTGTGCGAACTGTGCTGAGTGTAGTATATGCTGTGTGTGAACTGTGCTGAGTGTAGTATACGCTGAGTGTAGTATATGCTGTGTGTGAACTGTGCTGAGTGTTGTATATGTTGTGTGTGAACTGTGCTGAGTGTTGTATGTGTTGTGTGTGAATTGTGCTGAGTGTAGTATATGCTGTGTGTGAACTGTGCTGAGTGTTGTACATGTTGTGTGTGAACTGTGCTGAGTGTTGTATATGCTGTGTGTGAACTGTGCTGAGTGTTGTACATGTTGTGTGTGAACTGTGCTGAGTGTTGTATATGCTGTGTGTGAACTGTGCTGAGTGTTGTACATGTTGTGTGTGAACTGTGCTGAGTGTTGTATATGCTGTGTGTGAATTGTGCTGAATGTAGTATATGCTGTGTGTGAACTGTGCTGTGTGTAGTATATCCTGAGTGTAGTATATGCTGTTTGTGAACTGTGCTGAGTGTTGTATATGCTGTGTGTGAACTGTGCTGAGTGTTGTACATGTTGTGTGTGAACTGTGCTGAGTGTTGTATATGCTGTGTGTGAACTGTGCTGAGTGTTGTACATGTTGTGTGTGAACTGTGCTGAGTGTTGTATATGCTGTGTGTGA
Organism: Staurois parvus; assembly: GCF_062004578.1. Classification (NCBI taxonomy): domain Eukaryota; kingdom Metazoa; phylum Chordata; class Amphibia; order Anura; family Ranidae; genus Staurois; species Staurois parvus. Next base: position 1,167,467 of record NW_028318265.1, read on the forward strand.
ATTGTGCTGAGTGTTGTACATGTTGTGTGTGAACTGTGCTGAGTGTTGTATATGCTGTGTGTGAATTGTGCTGAATGTAGTATATGCTGTGTGTGAACTGTGCTGTGTGTAGTATATCCTGAGTGTAGTATATGCTGTTTGTGAACTGTGCTGAGTGTTGTATATGCTGTGTGTGAACTGTGCTGAGTGTTGTACATGCTGTGTGTGAACTGTGCTGAGTGTTGTACATGTTGTGTGTGAACTGTGCTGAGTGTTGTATATGCTGTGTGTGAATTGTGCTGAATGTAGTATATGCTGTGTGTGAACTGTGCTGTGTGTAGTATATCCTGAGTGTAGTATATGCTGTTTGTGAACTGTGCTGAGTGCAGTACATTCTGCTGATGTGATTTGGATCTTGATTGTTCCTGGTTCTCTGGAAGATCCAAAGGTTTGTTGTCAGTAGAGCGATTTTGTTGGCTTGTGATGAAAAGAATGTGGAACACGTAACAAGCCTGTCAGATGTGCGCAGTGCGCCTCTCCCGAGACTTGCCATTGAACAATAATCGAGTATGATTGTCCTAATTTCCTGTGTATGAAAACATTTAGACAGACTCGTGAATGATTCATAACTCTTCTGGAATATTCAGCTTTGATGGTGGAGTTCCTCGCGACTCATGACCCAAAAATGTTTGTTGTGTGCAGTATGATGAGCAGTCTCCACCAAAAACACTAAATATTGTGTGTGGCTGTCATTCATGGGTAGAATTCAGGAACCAGCCAGACCAGTGTAAAAGCTGGCAGGTGCTGTGATAGGACAGTTCTAGATAAAACAGAAATTTTGGCAATAGAGGAACCGTATTGCTTCCCAAATTCAGCCATGATACTCCGTTCACCAGCTGAAGATACCAGAACTTTACTCATCCGTACAGGGACACCTGCAGCTCATCAGGTTAACATATTCTGACAAATGTCATATTCTAACTTTGTAGCAAAGGGCGAGTGGCTGTGTGATAAACTTTGTTTTAATTACAGTAGCAGGAATGGGGTGCGGGATTAGAGGTGCTAACTTCTTGAAATTTGTGGACAGAGGGTGTGTAGCAATGCCTGAACAGAGAAGGATTTGGTGGTATAAAATGAAGTTGGGTAGAATATCACAGGGATCTGTCCGTAGTCTGGAATGTATCTGCAAATCTCTGTATTAACATTTCTGGTCAGTTTCTCTAGCACTTAATTCCCCTTAGGCCCCATGTACATGGGACACTTCTGAACGATGGAAACTGTCTGCTGGAAAATGTAGGTTAAAAAAGTATGTTTAGCACTGTTTGCATAACACGTTTATGCACGTTTGAGTTTAGAAGCATTTTTTTTAAAGATAAGCACAGGAGAACCTCCCAAATGCTCAGAATGCACTGAAAAGTGGTAAATTATTAACAATTTCAGACTGTTCAGAGAAATACAGAGAGTAGAAGCAGAGACAGAAGTATGTGTTGAGATTAGCTTAGGTGTGAGTTGATCATTAACATTTCTTTTGTTTCCATGGGTGAGAAAGGTGTCTGGTGGAGTGAGTCATTAAGGTCACCTGGCAGGGGGTCTTCATGAGGAATTTGAGGTGTGAATGGTCATTAACATATCTTCTGTTTCCAAGCCTGGGAGAGGTCTGAGGTGTGAATTGGTTATTACCATGTGTGACAAGCTTGGTAGGAACATCCTGTTTTTAGTGTTTTGTCCATCTGAGTACCTTGAAAACGCTTTGCATGCATTTTTAATGATGAAAAAAGGCTCTGGGCAGCATCAGGAACTGGAAGAGTTAAAAATAAATTTCAGACGCAAACGCTTATAAACGCAATATGCCGTGTGAATATTAGCTGATATTTCGTGTGGTCAAAAATTTGACCATTAAACGACCCATCTATGGCCTGCCTTAGTTCAGTAAGATGTTTGTTTCAACTTCATTATTGGCTGCTCAACCATTTCCTCTTATAAATGTTCAATTTATACACAAAATTGGACTTAGATGTGGAATTATTTTTCTCATATGATGAGTCTTTCTGTAATTAGCCAATTTTCCTATAATGGGGGGATTTTATCTCACAGAGCACTATTTTATTACCTCCTCATTCAGCTCCTCCCATTCTCTTTGAATCCCTCTGTTTATTTCCAGATATACAGTTAGGTGCATAAATATTTGGACACAGGCACAATTTTAGTTTTTTTTCAGGTATTTACCAAAACATATTCAAGCTATAGCTATATAATGGATATGGGCTGAAAGTGCACACTCTCAGATTTAATTTGAGTGTATGTACATCCAAATTGAAGGAAGGATTTAGGAATGACTGCTCTGAAGAGTAACCACCCCCCTTTTTCAAGGGACCAAAAGTAAATGTTCATTTTTAATATTTTGTTGAGAATCCTTTACTGGCAATGACTGGGTTTCCTCCTTTCTGATGCTTTGCCAGGCTCTAACTGCAGCTGTCTTCAGTTGTTCTTTGTTTGTGGGTCTTTCTGCCTTTTAGTTTTGCCTTCAGCAAGTGAAATGCATGCTCAATTGGGTTGAGCTCAGGTGATTGACTCGGCCATTGCAGAGTATTCCACTTCTTTTCCTTCAAAAGCTCCTGGGTTGCTTTTGCAGTGTGTTTTGGATCATTGTCCATCTGTACTGTAAAGCGCCGTCCAATCAACTTTGCTGCATTAAAATGTTTATTTTTAGGTGTCCAATTAATTTTGGTCCCTTGAAAAACAGGGGATAGCTACTCTTAAGAGCTGTAATTCCTAAACCCTTCATCCAATTTGGATGTACATGCCCTCAAATTAAACCTGAGAGTGTGCACTTTCAGCCCATATCCATTCTATGACTATAGCTTAAATATGTTTTGGTAAATACTTGAAAAAATCTAAAATTGTGCCTGTGTCCAAATATATAGTATACACCTAACTGTAGGACCACATTGTTTTCAGGATCTTTAAGCCTTAGAATCTTTTTTGGGAAGTGACAGTAGAAGTGATAGTCACACTGATGCCGCTGCAGCTCACCCTGTGCAATAAAATGTTGGTCTGATTGGGGGAAACAGGTTAACTTGTGATTAAAAAGGTAACTCCACTTTTGTGGGAAAAAAAATTAGCAAATAAAAAAAGTAAATATAGCGTATACAATTACAACTCAAGTCATATTGTAACAATGTTCTAAAAATGACCTTTCCTTTTCAATCTTTAGCACTGTCATTTTCTGTAAAATGCAATGCAATATGGCTACCCGGAGGCATTCTGTACACAAACGGTGTTCAGAACGCCCCCTGAAATGTAATTTCTTGATTGGCTCACTGATTTTCACAGAAGTCTGCACTAATATACAAGTCACATTTTTTGAATCCTCTGCAACAAAAATGTGATTTTTGGTGAAATACTTCTAAAGGGAAATCATATCTAACCCTAGGTTCACACCTAAGCGTTTTCCACAACGTTTTGCAGAAACACAGTACAGCCCATTTAACATGATTTACTATGGGACATGTTCACATCTCTGCATTTTCACCAGGTGTGTTTTTTGGAAAGTGTTAGGGACTTTTTCTAATGCAAAAAGTTATGTTTCTGTTTCTATAGACTTAAATGGAAATGCTGTAGAAATGCATGTAGTAAATTTTTTCCCACGTTTTTGATGCATTTTGCGTTTAAAATCTGCCTAGCAACAAGAAAAAATAAATAGAATAAAAACGCAGGTGCCAAAATGCAGTGCAGAAACGGCTCTGATGCAAACTGCATAGGTGTGAATCTAGCCTAAAAAGATGCAGGCCTTGCCAGTTTCCTCATTAGAGCCCCGCAAGTGCAGCAGCTGATTGATAATTAAAAAAAACTACTCCCATACTGATTCACTCTGCTCATGGACACAGCCAAAGAAACAGCTTTTACCTAAGAATAACAAAAGGTAGGAATCTCCAAGAAAACTTTTTAAAATCCTTGCAATGTACATTGATGAGAGCTATCTTAACCGATACTACACAAGCCGCTCAGACTTTAGAAAAGGTTCCTGCACTACTTTTGGTGGATTTGGGTATGATTTCAGCTCTAAACTCTAATGTCAAAACAAAGTCGGAAGGAAGTTGCAGGCAAAGTCGTATGACTTGACCTTCGCAGCATTGTGAACTGAGCCCTACTCTTTAAGCAAATCTTTTAGTGGGGATGTTATCCGTGAGATCTGTGTGAGACCAAGTGGGAGATGGGTTGCGGGTTGTAGAAATAACATCTGACGTCTTCCTCTGGTCCTCTCCCCCTACACATACCTGGAATTTCTTGTTCGTGCTGCTTCACTTGGAATCTATACATTACTGAGAAAAAAGATTGCGGAATTATCTGGTATTCAGAGATGCATATCTATTTAGGAATTCTTCTGTGGGTACTCGGAAAGGTCTTGTGTTCTCATGATGGAGCAGTAAATGGCACGGAAATGGGTCAGGACGTGGGATAAGTGGCGCTTTGTTCTCCAGGAATTGCTGCAACAAATTATTGCGAATGTATTGGTGACTTGGCTCAATGAGGCTCTTGTGTGTGTTTGTGTGTCAGTCACTTCTTTGTCCGGTAAACAGAACTCTTCTGATGTGAAGTCACTTCACGGATGAATATTTTGCGTCTTTTCCTTCATTCTTAAGTCTTTCTGTTGTAAGAAATAGAATGTGTAGTCCAGCTGTTTCCAGGCACCATCCAGAGTTAGTGTCCATGTTAGTGGCAGCAGCTGTGTGACCAGCCACCATCAGTGAGCCCCACATATGGCTGTCTTCCGTCTGTGTCACTGTGTTCCTGGTGTGGAGTCTGTGCTGTATCAGATGTCTCACAACATTGTCACCTCCCATTGTCTAAAGAGTTACATTCAGCACATTGTAAGGTATATGTTACAATCACAAATCCTGTGTAAAAAGTCTTAGGCAGGCCATAGATGATGTAATTTTTATTTCTTTTCCTGCAACTGCGGGTTGCGGGAAAGAAAATTGCTGAGTTCCCCTATCAACACCCGCTGGGAAATTGAAGGTGCATGAGCTTCTTTTTGTGTGACAAACATGCATAGGGCATCCTTTTCAAGTGAATTGGCTGCCTTATGTGCCACCTGTAGAAAGGCATGTAAATTGAGCTTTAAAAAAAAAGTGGGAACACCCCTTCCTACTACCAAGATGTGAATGGGGCCTAAAGAATAGATCTGTAACTCAGACAGCATGATTGGTGAGCATTCCATTTTCTCTTTTACAGGGAATACATTTTTTTTAAAGCTTGATTTTAGCGACAAAGTTCATTTTAATTGTTAGGGTTTCTGTCAGTAAAATGGTGCCTCTTGCGCTACCCCCAGTGGTCTGTGCTGGCAGAGCTGAGTAACAGCCACACCCCTCATCACAAGTGTTCTCACACAGACTTGTATTGCAGAGGGAGGGCAACCAGTCTGATCGGACAGGGGTTGTGTCAAACCAGGTCTGTTACTCAGTTTACTGGGTCCATCTCTGCCGCCCATTGACTGGCACAGTCATATTTGGACTCAACTGCTGAAATGGAAAGTGGAGGAAAGGCTATGATGGAGCATATTCGTACAATGTCTGTGTGACTGCAGATCTATTTAATATAATAAGATGATAATCTAAGCTGCTCTAGGAAGACACATGAATGTGTTTGCCTGGGACATTTCTGGGTATTACCATGAACCAGGGGCGGACTGACCATTTGGAAACTTGGGCACTGCCCAAGGGCCCGGGGTCAGTAAGGGGGCCCCATGAGATGCCCCTGCTACCTTTCATAGGCTTTTTTGGGTGTGGTTTAAGTGCGGGCGAGGACACAGGGCCCCATGATCCCCTATTGCCCGGGGGCCCCATGATCCCCTATTGCCCGGGGGCCCCATGATCCCCTATTGCCCGGGGGCCCCATGATCCCCTATTGCCCGGGGGCCCCATGATCCCCTATTGCCCGGGGGCCCCATGAGTTGTCAGTCCGCCCCTGCCATGAACCATTCTGATATAGATAACACATGGCAGATTTGTCACAGCAACTGCCAAGTTATTAAACAAGGTATACAAGGTATACACAGTAGCTGATGGCCAGGAAAAACCTTTTCTTGTCCGGTGATGATAGAAGGTGCCACGATTCACAGGTTAGTTATTACTGTGAACCTTTTAAATCGTATAGTGTGGTATATTGGCTGCCATGTTTCTATTTCCATCACCATGCATCTGCCAGAAGTTTCTTATTTTCAAGTTAATATAAAGTTTTCATTTCCTTCTTGTCAGAGGTGTTTACTGTAAAACTGAGTGCTCTCAGCATTATGTAAAGTTGATTTTGAAGAGGAAGAAATAAGTGTTTATTAAGAAGCCTCAAACTGCACCAGACTGGAGAAGTACATTAATTCCAATTAAAGTCTGTGCACCGTGGCGTAGAGAGACCTTTGTGGTGTGTAATTGCAGTGGAAGGGTTCTTCACCGTGTTAATTAGCCTTCATTCCATCATTTTACTTCTCATTTACATGACTTGATTAAAAATCTTATTGATAAATGAGCAGCTTGTGCTCTTTGGCCATCAGCGGTCGGTGAAGTATGTGCAAGTAGCGTGTACAGTGCCGTTGTAGATTTGTTTTTGTATATGTTTATAGCTCCATTTATGATGATGTTTGAACTGAGGGCAGTGATATCTCTATTTATGTAACCCATCAGCTTTACCAAAAGTAGCAGAAAATGTCAGTGACCCAGAGCAATTGCAATCTGGTTTGTGTTCTTGTGAGTGTGGTTCCAGAAGAAAGCCATGTACATATAATACACCAATAGAATTCCATACCAATGGAACAGCACAAAATTTATACCTGACATTTCATGAGTTCCAAATTGATTTGACTGGTTGCTGTAATCTTTGATAACATTCGTTATTCACAGGGAAAATATAATATAATATAGTGCTTCTACTGCACTGAAATGTCAATCCTCCCTGGTTTCATGCAGGAGTGCGGAACACATCCCCCCTCTTCATCTCCAGAACCACTCCCACTTTCCTCTTCTCTATGACCCTAATCTTTCTAACCCGTCTTCTCATCTCCATGACTCCTGCTCATATCCATGATGCTTTTACTTCATCCCCCGAAAACCCATCTCCATAACCCATTATTGTGTAGCCTACAGGGTAGAGCTGTGCAAGGCTGACAACTATGTTTCAGTGCAGCAGAGGCAGCAAGACGTTAAGAGATTACATGGTTTCTGGCAGACCAACAGGTATTTTTTGAACTTACTACATTTTTAGGAGACAAAACATGTGGCAATGTGTATGCATTTCAAAGATGTCCTTGTATGACCGGATGGGGCTTTGCCCTCATATGACAGGACGGGACATGGCCGTGATGGGGGAACGTGGTTTTCGAGTGGAAGGACAGCAGGACATGGTCCTCAAGTGGAAAAGTGGGGCGCGGCCTTGAGTGGCAGGACGGCAGTCCCAGAAGCTCTTATGTCACCCCCACTATGACAGTAAGGAATATTGAATGTTTAGTTTGTCCTTCGATTGTCCTGGCACATCTGCTGGAATTTTCAAATGTCGCTGAGCCTCTCATAAAAACTACAGCTGGTGCCAGGTTAACCAATGTTGGGCATAAAGTCTGCCAAACCACAAACTTTGTACCATCCCATCTCATTCCTGGTCTGCTCTGCGCCTATCCAAGGTCTGTCATTATATGTCTACATAGATATTATGTGTAACCAAGGATCCGGCAACTGTGGAAAATATTACTTCCTGGAGGTGGAAGAGTCAAATGACTTATTACAAGCAGTTCCAAGTCTCTTTGCTCATCCACCACCGTTGGGTCACCCATTTTATCAGCCTGCAAAGCATCTCTTCTTTCTGTTTTTCTTGGTAATTTCAGTTTTTACTACTTTATTGGTCCCCCAATATCCACAGTGGTTGTTGGGAGTCCCCCCTGAAGTGTTAAAACAATGTCAGGAGAGGTCTATGTGAAATTGCATAAGGCAGGCCTATTTTTAAGGCATACACTGTGTGCACAATTATTAAGCAAGTTGTATTTTTGAGGATTAATGTCATTATTAAACTACAGTGCTCTCGATCAATCCAAAACGTTAATAAACCTCAAGCCTGAATATTTAAGAAAGTAAATGTGAGGTTTTGGCTTTCTTAGGAGAATATCTGTGTGCACGATTATTATGCAACTAAATGAAAAATGAATGTTCCCATATAACTTGTTTATTTTTATCAGTGATAATAAACAAACTCCTCAAAATTTACAAACATTTTTGACATCTCAAAAACAAAAAAAAACAGAGACTAATATAGCCACCCAACTTTTCAATAACAGTCATAATCCTTCCATTCATGGAGTCTGTCAGTTTTTTCTGTTGACAATCAACTTTTTGTGCAGCAGCAACCACAGTCTTCCAGATACTCTCCAGAGAGGTGTAATGTTTTCCTTCACTGTAAATCTCCCATTTCAGAAGGGCCCACAAGTTTTCAATTGGGTTTAGGTCAGGTGAGGAAGGGGGCCATGTCATTATTCTTTTATCTTTAAGGCCTTTACTGGCTAGTCACGCAGTGGAGTATTTCATTGCATTCAATGGAGCATTGTCCTGCATAAATATCATGGTCCTCTTGAAAGATGCAGACTTTTTCCTGTAAAACTGCTTGAAGAAAGTGTCTTCTAAAAACTGGCAGTAGGTTTGGGAGTTGATTTTGAGTCCATCTTCAACCCAAAAAGGTCCAACTAGCTCATCTTTAACAATACCAGCCCATACCAGTACCCCACCTCCACTTTGCTGGTGTCTGAGTTGAAGTGGAGCTCTGTGTCCGTTACTGATCCAGCCACGAGTCCATCCATGTGGTCTGTCAAGAGTCACTCTCATCTTATCAGTCCATAAAACCTTTGAAAAATCTATCTTCAGATATTTCTTGGCGCATTCTTGCCGTTTCAACTTATGTGTCTTGTTGAGTGGTGGTCGGGTTTTAGCCTTCCTTACCTTAGCCATGTCTCTGACCACTGAACACCTTGTACTTCTGGGCACTCCATGTAGGTTGCAGTTCTGGAATATGACAGCACTGGAAGATAATGGGTTCCTGGTAGCTTCACATTTGATTCTTCTCAAATCTTTGGCAGTTAATTTGCATCTTTTTTTTCTCTCAATACATTTCTTACGACCCTGTTGACTATTTGCAACAAAATATTTGATGGTTCTGTGATCACGCTCCAATCTCTTAGCCATTCCAATAGTGCTGTATCTCTCTGAAAGACTTTTTACAATTTATGACTTTTCAGAGTCAGTTAAATCTCTTTTGGCCCATTTTGCCTGAGGAAAAGAAGCTGCCTAATAATTTTGCACACCTTGATATAGGGTGTTGATCTCCTTAGGCCACACCCTCTCTCATTACACAAATATACATCACCTGATATGCTTAAATCCAGTAAGGCTTCAAGTTTATAGAGCTTGGAGTTGGACAATTTGCATAAAAATGATGATTTGTTTAAAATACTCACTTGTGTGAGAATTTTGCACACAGTGTATAGTTGGTAGTCTGTTTTGGTTATCCTTCCCTCACCACTTGGTAGGTAGACTTGGACATGTGCATGTCAGGATATCTGTATATATATGTTTGTCCCAGGTTCGTAACCCTCCAGTGAATCAAGAACAAGCTTGTTGCCCTATAACATGCACTCTCAAACCACATTGGCAATGATAGATCCATATGTCTGTCTGGTTAGGATCTGGCCTCCTTGCATGATGCTCTCAGTTCTTTAGTCTCCATTGGTGACCAAAGGATAAGGGTATGTGGTGTAAGGGCAGGGTTTTAAAACCGACAAATTAAAAGTAAATAGAAGTGAGTGCTCCTAAAAGCAGCTGGTAAAACAGCAAGAGGTACCAATAAAAACTCTGTAAAAGTATAGATAAATAAGTGGGGTGTAGCGCTCAAAACAAATAAAAACAATATGTCCACATATATAAACGCATGTGAATGCGTAAACGGATATAGAGTCTGTATCAAAAAGAAATATAGCAGATGAACTTGTGACTCCAACCAAAAGTGAAAAATGCGCACTCACCGGAAGCGCATAGATAATGCGCATACATATATAAATTTCCAGAGTAGATTGGCCAATCCAGTGAACTTTATCCTATGGTGCAGCCATCAAGCCCTTGGAGAACGGTGTTGAATCCCTTGACCAGGAGTTCCTTCGTTAGGCTAAATGAGGTAATCAGCCTGGATACGGGGCTCCTGTTCCTCCAGATAGTTCCTCCTCAGGAACTAGACAGTACAGCACACTTCTGCTGCCTGGTGCTGGATTGAAGCCCGGGCGGCTATTTTAAATGAAGCTATTAAGCCCACAGGTACCTGTCAGTATCCAACATATCTGGAGGAACAGGAGCCCCGTATCCAGGCTGATTACCTCATTTAGCCTAAAGAAGGAACTCCTGGTCAAGGGATTCAACACAGTTCTCCAAGGGCTTGATGACTGCACCATAGGATAAAGTTCACCGGATTGGCCAATCTACTCTGGAAATTTATATATGTATGCGCATTATCTATGCGCTTCCGGTGAGTGCGCATTTTTCACTTTTGGTTGGAGTCAAAAGTTCATCTGCTATATTTCTTCTTGATACAGACTCTATATCCATTTATGCATTCACATGCGTTTATATATGTGGACATATTGTTTTTATTTGTTTTGAGCGCTACACCCCACTAGGGTTTTAAAACCAGTCATGACAGGCAGACTGTAGGATCCAGAGTAGAGACTGACACTAATTCCAGAACTGTATGCCAGAAAGCCAAGAGAAACCATTAATAGTTAAAGATTTTCTCTGTGTATACTAACTACATTTTATATTTGTTGTCTTAGATACAATAGAAGGGGGTTTGGAGGGTATTGGACTGCTGGTCCCAAGTACATTTATACCGAAGTGAGGATCTGCTCTTATTTTTAGGGGGATGTGCTGTAGCTATTAGTGTTAACTTACCAAGTAGCTGGTTTAGTGGAAGATGCGACAGCAGAAAGGCTCCCCTCCCACTGAGGGGGCTATATAGATTTCTGCTGGTTTGGTACAGATGGTGACCTCCTGGCCAGTCCTACATTGATATGTGTCCTGTGTCTCCATGGCTGGTTCTTGGCAAACCCAGCACACATTATTCAGGTCATAGTTTACTGTCCTGGGGCCACCGGCATTCTCCCTCCTCTGCCTTCCTAGGAACATGTGTAATGGGAACATCCATGCCATCTGCAGTGAATTGTGTGCGGTGTGTGAGATAAATTCTTGCAGACAGATTGATCTCATAATTCCTTTCTGAGATGGGATAACAACGAGCAGTTTAGTTTGGGAAAAAGCGATTTAAGAATTATTATGAGCTTTGGAGATTTGTGTGGAGCTTGTAGAAGTGAAATAGGATTTAATGATGGTATAATAAGCAGCGTTGTCGTAATTCTGCCGCAGTACAGAGCCCTGGACACTGATCGCTAGCTATGGGTGTGAATACCTTTGTGAAAGTCTTTTGCTGTGTGTTAGGTGACTGTCTTGTCCTGGATTATATGAAAGTTGGTAGAGTGCTGAGTACACTGATGAATTTATATAAATACTCTGTATACATCATGCTAGGGGAGGTCTGATGGGAAATGAGAGAGATGGATGACAGGGTAGAATTTCTGAACGTAGACAGATTGTCACGTGTCCCTTACCTGAATTCTGCTCTTGGCACCCCTTGCTGGGGAGAAAACCATATGCTCTGCATATCTGAGTTAAAAAACACAGCAACCATGAACAACATTGGGGCCTTTCCACAAAAATAGATGGCTTCTCACTCCTCTGTGCTGTTTGCTGATTTTTACAATTAAGTCTCAGGAAACCGATGTACCTCCTGCATGAATATCATTTTTATACATTTTGCATCTAAGATTTTGCCATTTAAAGTTAAATTTCATTTCTTACAATGGTTCTGTGATGTGTTCATTGAAGAGTGCAGGAAAGGACCTCTTACAGGTGAAGAGAGAATATTAATCTGCCAGTTAAAATAATGATTTGTCGGAAGTATGGGCTTGCAGAAGTTCTACATCTCTGCCATGTGATAAATAACAAAAAATGTTAACACACTTCTGCAGCTTTGTGGTTTGACCCCCTTTTATAACACACTGTGAAAATGTCGTTCTGTGTACAACAAGGTGACATCATATCCCTGGTCTGAAGACTGTCACTTAGATTGGTAGTGACTTTCCCAATAATCACTGAATATTCAGGATTGTTGGTGTGTGTGTATACATATACAGTATCTCACAGAAGTGAGTACACCCCTCATATTTTTGTAAATATTTTATTCTATCTTTTCATGTGACAACACTGAAGAAATGACACTTTGCTACAATGTAAAGTAGTGAGTGTACAGCTTGTATAACAGTGTAAATTTGCTGTCCCCTCAAAATAACTCAACACACAGCCATTAATGTCTAACATGTACAGGTCATGGAGTGGCCTAGTCAGCCTTCAGATCTTAATCCTATAGAAAATTTAGGGAGGGAGATGAAACTTTGAGTTACCAAGTAACAGCCAAGAAACCTTAAGGTTTTAGAGAAGATATGTAAAGAAGAGTGGACCAAAATCCCTCCTGAGATCTGTGCAAACATTGTAACCAACTGCAAGAAACGTCTTACCTCTGTGCTTGCCAGCAAGGGTTTCTCCAGCAAGTACTAAGTCATGTTTTGCTTGGGGATCAAATATTTATTTTACTCACTGAACTGCAACTCGATTTATAACATTTGTATCATGTTTTTCTTTCTGGATTTTTCAAAATACACCTATGATAAAAATTATAGACCCATCACTTCTTTGTAAGTGGGCAAACTGACAAAATTTGCAGGGGATCAAATAATAATTATCCCGTGTGTGTGTATATATATAATGTTACAGTGTTTTTTTAATTATTATACAGCATTCCATTGTTTAGGTTCTTCTATTGTTGAGGCCTCATGTTTTTGATGTGATAATTTGCGTACTGTGCCATAGCAGGAGTCAGAAATGACAGCTTACAGCAGAGGATGATCTCTGAACAGTTCTAGAATGGTCTCTTATGTTTTTGTCATAAAGTCAGTGAAGAAGATTTATGTCTTGTATCAGAACATCCTATGATAGTTTCTTTGTGTTTTGCAGCCACAATGAGAGGAAAGTGACATGTAAACACCCAGTAACAGGACTGCCCTCCCAGGACAACTGCATCTTCGTGGTCAACGATCAGTGAGTATCATTGTTGCAATATTGCCATGACTAATCCTTCTACATTGTAACAATATTCCTGTGCCCAGATACAATGTAACAACATTCCTGTGACCAGTCCTAATAATTGTAACAACATTCCTGTCGCTAGTCCTGATACATTATAACAGCATTCCCATGACCAATCTCGATACACTGTAACAATTTATTCGTGTGTCCAATCCCGATACATTGTAACAACATTCCACTGACCAGTCCTGATACATTTTAACAACATTCCTATGATTTGGATTGGTCCTCCTGACACATTGTAACATTGTTTCTTCTGTACACCTCAGATGAGGGAAAGGAAATTTTTATACAATTCTGGATCCAGTCTGGAAGCTGATGGACGGTAATAAGAACCCGGAGACTGTATGTCTTCATTGATGACAATCGAAAAGGTTCGGAATATTGAGTCACCAGCTGTTAAACATGTGTTGGTTCCAGGGATATGTCCTGTTAGGGGTAGAGTATTATGGAATGTAGTTTTCACATAGTGAACTGAGGACTTGTATCAATAGATCCGCCAGATTTCTCTCTATAGTTTAGACCGACATTGAGGTTGCATCTTCCAGCACAGCCCATCCTTCTGAGTTCAGAGGATTTTCAAGGTGTTCATCACGTTCGATATTTTTATGTGTAAAATATCTCAACTAATCATGTGACTTGTCATTTACAATTCTCTTCTTTTATGTGATCACAGAGAACCACCTTCTCCTCTGAGGTTGTTCTCATGTGTCTATTTCATATTATTCTTTTCTGTCATTTGTAGGACTCCCTCTACCATGACCTCTCAGGAAACAAAGGACCGAGCTGTCAGCGTAACCAGTGACAATTCTAATTGCAACGCTCCAACCACTTCAGGCAACCCCGCCAGCCCCATTAGCCGGGTAAGTGTTTACTGAATGATGATGGAAGGGTCAAGGGGCGTCCTGACTAACTTGCATTACTTCCTCCCATACATGAAAATGCAGTGAATACTAGGACATGAGGTGTACACCAATGTATAACACATTCGGTTTTCATTGTAATGGTGACTGAGGCTTTGTACTGGATAAGTCACAGTGATTGCTATCTGTGCATAGAGGAATACATAGGCAAGGAGACCCATTGATCACTCAGTTCATGGTGACTGCAACTGGTGGTGTAGGATACGTATGTCTGGTGATTAGTATGTACGTGGTGAAGGTACCTGGCAGTATTAGCATCTGAAAGTCAGGTGATCGGTGTGTACATGGTGACAGCGTTTGGTAGTATAGGATCAGGAGGGCAGGTGATCAAGTATATACATGATGATGGCACCTGGTAGTATAGGATCTGGTGGTCAGGTGATTATTATGTACATGATGATGACACCTGGTGTTAGCAGGTACCTGGAGATATTGGGATGTGGCAGTCAGGAATAAGTTTGTACATGATGACGGCACCTAGCGGTGTCAGATCCGGAGATCAGGGCATCAGTCTGCACATGGTGACTATACCTTCCAGAACAGCAGATGGAGGTCAGGTGTTCAGTGTGTGAGAACACCTAGTGGTATTGGACCTGAAGGCCAGCTGATCAGTATGTGCATGGTCACCTGGTGCTATAGGATCTGGAGGCCAGGTGATAAGTATGTACATGGTAAGGGCACCTGACAGTATCAGATCTGGAGGTCAGGTGATCATAATGTCTGATAATGGCATTTGATGGTGTATCTCACACAGCGTTAATCCCTGCTTTATTCTGGATATTCTGCAGTACGTTTTGGAGTTCTGTTATTCTATCGCCCACCTCTATCCTGCCTGTGCTCCAGATTATTCCTTTATAGAGAACAGAGAGACGTATAATTAGAGCTGGTCTCCTGCCGAGAGATTCCGTATACCTGATATTGTCTATATGTTGCCTCTTTCCCACCTCTTCATTTCTTCTCACCTTTGTAAATGAAGAACTGAATATATAGGGCATTGCTGGGTGTTGCTGCCTAAGTCATTTTATATCATCTAGCTATTGTCATCTTTACCTAAACATTTTTGTCCTTTGTTTGCTATTTATAGTTCCATTTTTCCCCTACATATAGAGATTTGCAAAGTGATATCTATCAGTAGATGAAAGAGTTGATCTTATATTTCAGTATTTCGGGCACTTATATATGTGGAATAATGTGGGCTTAAAATGGTTGTAAGGTTTTTTCTTATTTTTTTGGTCAATAACAGATATGTTATACTTACCTGCTCCGTGCAATGGTTTTGCACAGAATGGCCCCAAACCTCCTCTTCTGGGATCCCCTGCCGGTGCTCTGGGCTCCTCATCCCTTCCAAGTGTCCGCATAGCAAGCTAGTTTCTATGGTGGGAATTTATGCGGGTTCATTTTCCAGCCGGGCTGTGTGCGATTATTTAGGCACACAGTACAGCTCGTCCTGCCCTGCTCTCTACTCACAGTTGTTCACTGACATCAGCAGGAGACAATGGCTCTTGCAGCTCTCAGCTAAGCCTGTTAGAGTGGAGCAAGGAGAGAAGAGCTGCTGCAGACATACGCCATTCTGGATCAAGATCAAGCTCAGGTGAGTATATAGGGATTGCTGGGGGGAGTTACTGTTGAAAGGGTTTTATACCTTAATGCGAAGAATGCATTAAGGTAAAAAAAAGCTTTTAGCTTTACACCCACTTTAAACATTATTCTGGAGTAACAGAGGGTGAAATTGCTCCTATTGTTCATAGTATGGCTGCCTCTCATTTCAGAAAATTCTCTGCGACAGGTTTACAGTGTGCATTTATCCCTGCACTTGGGCAGACAACCTCCAGAGATTTATCTCCGGTTGGTACAGGTGGTTGTTAATATTTTTATTTATATAGCACACAACTTACACAGTTCCTTACATACAGTATATAGTGCATTCACATCAGTCTCTGCCCTCAAGGCGCTTACGATCTAAGGTCCCTAAAGCCAGCCATTCATGGATCGACATTTGGCCAATTCAGCAAGAACCAGCCAATTTTGATCCATTTATGAAACAGGGACCTGCTGATCGACTTTTGTACAACCATCCTGTTGGAGTTTCCTTACTCGATCAGCATTGCAGGCTATAACCCGCAACAATGATTAGTGTATTCTGACTGCAGGGAATTCTCCCTGCTGTCAGAATACAATGACTCAGTGGGGAGGATTGATTGTGTGGATGGGGGAATTGATTAATTTTTATTTTTTTTTTGTTTCAACCAGCAGGTTGAATGAAGAAAAAAAATATTTTATGGGCTGCTTAACTGGCATGCATGCATGCATACATGCATACATACATACATACATACATACACATACAAGGGCCAATTTAGACAGGAACCAATTATAACCTACCAGCATGTATTTAAAGTTTAGGAGGAACCAGAGTACAGGGAGAACAGGCAAAGTCCAAATGTCCATGCAGGTAGTCTCATGATAGGGATTCAAACCAATTACTCTAACCGCTGTGCTACAAATATGCTGTAAACCTTTCTCAGAGATTTCATTGAACAGTGAGGCAGCCTGATTGGTGTCTTAATTGTGTTGCCTATTTGTTTGATAAATATCCCCTTTTGTGTTTAGTGATGAATGACTGTATCTTCTCTTCCATTGTAAAAAATTGTGTATGTTAAGATTGTATCTAGTGATGAGTGATGTTTTTTTTTTTTTTTTTTTTTCCAGTCCTCTAGATCTGCTGGAAAAGTCCACAATTTTGGGAAACGTTCAAATTCTATAAAGAGGAACCCCAATGCCCCGGTGATTATGCGTGGCTGGCTTTACAAGAAGGTATCCACATTTAGAAATTTTTATAGATTGTGAGCTGCTGGGGTAGCATTTGATGTATGATGATGGGAATGTGAGACACGGCTGAGTACAGAGACAGGGTGCCACAACTGTGTTATTAACTGGCAGAGCACTCCATTGTCCTGCATATAGTGCCTGTTCATATTAACTGGCAGAGCACCCCATTGTCCTGCGTACCGTCTCTGTTCATAATATTAACTGGCAGAGCACCCCATTGTCCTGCATATAGTGCCTGTTCATATTAACTGGCAGAGCACCCCATTGTCCTGCGTACCGTCTCTGTTCATAATATTAACTGGCAGAGCACCCCATTGTCCTGCATATAGTGCCTGTTCATATTAACTGGCAGAGCACCCCATTGTCCTGCGTACCGTCTCTGTTCATAATATTAACTGGCAGAGCACCCCATTGTCCTGCGTGTCGTCTCTGTTCATAATATTAACTGGCAGAGCACCCCATTGTGCTGCATGTAGTGCCTGTTCATATTAACTGGCAGAGCACCCCATTGTCCTGCATGTAGTGCCTGTTCATATTAAGTGGCAGAGCACCCCATTGTCCTGCATGTAGTGCCTGTTCATATTAACTGGCAGAGCACCCCATTGTCCTGCATGTAGTGCCTGTTCATATTAACTGGCAGAGCACCCCATTGTCCTGCATAAACATTATTATCCTATTATTAATTGGCAGAAGATCAGGTTGTTCTGCATACACTGCCTGTTTTTATTATTGACTAACAGAGCACCCCGCTGTTATTTGAACGATGACCTCTCCACCCTTATTACCAGCTCCCTTCCACTAAACTGCACTGACTCCATCCCAACTACTCCCTCACCTCCACATTGAGCCATGGGCCGCCCCAATATTTAAGTCTACTGTGATGAAATTCTCTTCAGCGCGTGCCGCACCTATACACTGAGCTTCCATAGTCTTGAATGAGCCTGTATATTTAGACCAGCGATCCTCTGTCATGTAAGTCTATGGGGACATGGAGTTTGAGAGGCCATACATGTATCAGTACTATCCCCAGATAAATGATCAATAGGATTTTTTTTAAATTAAAGCACATCTATGATCAAAATGTATACATTTACTTTCTTGAGTTCTGTGACGTGTTCACTATGTCCTGTGAGTAGGCATTGCTGTGTCACAAAATTCACAGAGCTTGCCTTCTGAACTATAGAGGTGCTGAGAGGAGGAGTCTCAGGAGGTGGAGTAAGTACAGGAATAACTGCTTGCTGAAAGCAAGGTACCATGGGATATGTAGTCCTTAGAAATTGAAAGTAAACAGCAGAGGAGAAGCTGCAAAGCATGTAGGGAATCTAGGAAGTTGTGGAAGTAGATGACCAGGTGACAGCCAGAACTCACAACAAGAAAGGCATTTTTTTTTTTAAAGTATAGTTATATGGGATTGTCAAAAATAACTGTTGTTTGTATTGCTATTACAATGCAGATATTATGTAATGAACGTGTATGCTGTGATCATTCCCTTTAAAAGGATAACTCCACTTTCATGGGGATAAATATTGCAGATAAAGAAAAATATTATAGCATATACATTTATGATACAAACTATATTGTAATATAACGTTATTAAAAATGAGCTTTCCTTTTCAATCTGCAGCATTGTTATTTTCTGTTAAATGCAATACAATATGGCAACCTGGAGGCATTCTGTACACAGATGGTGTACGGAACACCCCTCAGAGATGTCATTCCCTGCTTGTATGATTGGCTCACTGATTTTCCTAGAAGTCTGCTCTAAGATACAAATCACATCCCCTCCAACACACATTTCCACTCTGGTAAGATATTCCCACAGGATTAAAGTAATTGTATTTTTTAAAATATCAAACAGGTTACCTGCTTTGTGCAATGGAATTGCACAAAGCTGCCCTGAACTGCCTTGGGTCCCCTGTAGGCGCTGCTGGCTTCTTCCACCAAGTGCCCCCAAAGAAATCTGCCTTCTCTGAGGGACTTGTGCGAGTGCGCTCTGGAGCCTCACTGCCTGTTTCTGTTGATGTAGACAGCAGAACCCAGCCCCCCTCCTCCCCGGCATTGATTGACAGTGGTGGGGGCGAATGGCATCCAACTGCCATAACAAAGCTAGTGAGACCAGGAAGTAAGGTGTAGAGAAGAGCTGCAGACGTGCACAGCGCTGGATCGGATGAGGGCTCCGGTATGTAAAAAGGGAGGTGAGGGGGGATACTGATTGATGCCTAAACATTTTTTACCCTATTGCAAAAAATGCATAAAGGTAACAAGTGTTTAGGCTTTATAGCTACTTTAATCAGATCTAGGGGGATTCAGACCCTGCTACTTTCCTTGTTAGAATCCTGCAAGTGCAGCTGCTGATCACGAACTAAAGAAATCACTGCCATACACATTCACTTTGAACATGGACACAAACAGTAATTTCTTCAGAATAACAAAAGGTTGAAAGTTTGTTAAAATCCCTGCATTGTACACCCAGAGGGGAATGATTTTTTTTTTCTCAACAAAAGTGGAGTTACTCTTAAGATTACGCTTTACTCTTTAAATTTGTAAAAAATCACATTGAAGCCATACTTTGTTTGAAATTGGATCTTTTATAATGAAACTGGCTGTTTGCATTGCAGATTGAAAGATTATCTTTAACCACTTCACGCAGGTGGATGTTCTATGACGTCCTGGGCTGTCAGTGGTTATACCAGGATGATGCCTGAACCTGCGGACATCATCCCGGTATCAAAAATTATAGCTGCTGATGCTCTGTAAAGTAGAAGGATGCGGAAGAGGTTTCCTGTCGGATTGGGGAGCCCGGGACTACTCTGACATTACACAGAGAGAGATGTAACATTATTCCTCCCTCTCTGTGACCCTGGAAATCAGAAGCAATGAAGATTTTGTCACATCCACTTTCTTTTCTTTGTTTACTTGGCCATTAGTGGCCAAGTTGATAAAGAAAATTAAAGGGACTTTGTTAAAAAAAAGTGTTAAAGTGTTACTAAACCCAGGATCCTGCATTCACTCTATCTTGTCTCCCACAGTACACAGACCATGGAAGTGCAATTATTTTAGTAAATATAAATTGCTAAATAAATTTTCTCATCAGCAGTTAGAGAAGTCTTGTGACTTCTATCAGTGTCCAGCAGAGCACATGTTAAAGCTGGTAGAAGGAGTTTTTATTCTGCTGTAGGAGGATGCAGTACTCCTGACCTCTGATTAGATGATTGGCCCTGTGATGATCACATGCGCACTCCTAAAAAAAAAAAAAAAAAAAACAAAACAAAAAAAAAAAACCTGTAGCAATACACACCAAACTGAGCATGTGCAGAATGTCGATATGTCTCATCAGGAGATAAGAGGGGCACTGGAAGAGGGGGAGAATAAGAGATTTCAGGATCAAACAGCATTTTTAACCCCTTAGGTTCCACAGTGAGTAAAACAAGCATGCTTTACTGCATATACAGACTGATTTTTTACTGTTCTGGGTTTAGTAACACTTTAAAGTAAATTATTATTATTATACAGTATTTATAAAGCGCCAATAGTTCGCTCAGCGCCGGGGGACAGAACATGTGACAGAACAATACCAATACAATGCAAAACATGAGGGGATCGAGGGCCCTGCTCTTTCGAGCTTACAATCTAGGAGGGAGGGGATGGTGGCACAGGAGGAGATAGCTGTGGGGGATGGAGTGGTAGGAAGAGTGGAGGAGGTCGGCAAGTTAGCAGGGGGTGGGGTAGGCTTCCCTGAAGAGGTGGGTTTTCAGGGTGCGCCTAAAGGAGAGAAGAGTAGGTGATAATCTGATGGGTTGGGAGTTCCAGAGGATGGGTGACACCCTGGAGAAGTCCTGGAGGCGGGCATGGGAGGAGGAGACCAGGCAGCTAGAGAGAAGGAGGTCTTGTGAGGAGCGGAGTGTGCGTGCTGGGCGGTACTTGGATATTAGGTCAGTGATGTAGTTTGGGGCAGTATGGAGGACAGCTTTGTACGTCAGTGTTAGGATTTTGAATTTGATCTGTTGCGCAATCGGAAGCCAGTGGAGGGATTGGCAGAGGGGGGTGGTGGAGACAGAGCGGTTGGAAAGGGGAATGAGTCTGGCAGCCGTATTCAGGATGGACTGAAGCGGGGATAGCCAGCGGCGAGGCAGGCCAGTGAGGAGGGAGTTGCAGTAGTCAAGTCGTGATATGATGAGGGAGTGGATGAGCTGTTTAGTGGTTTCTGGGGTTAGGAACGTGCGGATTTTGGCGATGTTGCGGAGGTGGAGTCTGCACGACTTTGTTAAAGATTGGACTTGGGGCTGGAAGGATAGGTTGGAGTCCAGAATGACACCAAGTACTCTGGCCTGCAGGGCGGGTTTGATGGTAGCGTTGTTGGATGTGATGGAGAAGTCAATGGGGGGTGGTGTCAGGGCTGGTGGGAAGACAAGAAACTCGGTTTTGGAGAGGTTCAATTTAAGGAAGTGGAGCGACATCCAGTCTGATATGTCGCTCAGTAGGTGAGTGATTCGGGCTGAGACCAAGGGGGTGAGGTGGGGGGTTGAGAGATAGATTTGTGTGTCGTCGGCATAGAGGTGGTAGTTGAAGCCGTGAGAGTGTATGAGTTGGCCAAGGGAGGAGGTATAGATGGAGAAGAGAAGGGGCCCGAGGACAGAGCCTTGAGGGACCCCAACAGAGAGGGGGAGTGAGGGGGAGGTTGTAGCGTTATAGGTAACGCTGAAGGAGCGTTGTGACAGGTAGGATGAGAGCCAGGAGAGAGCAGAATCTCTGAGGCCGAGGGAGTGTAGTTTTTTGAGGAGGAGGGGGTGGTCGACTGTGTCGAAGGCCGCAGGAGAAGGGTGATGAGGGGGTAGCCCAGTGAGGGGGAAGGGGGTTGGAGGGAGTTTGAGCAGCGTCGAAGTCCCTGCGGGTTATGTCGAGGGGGAGGGGGGATGAGGGGGTAGCTGTGTGAGAGGGGACGGGTTGAGAGGACGTGTGAGTTGCGGCGATGTCCTTGCGAATTGTGTCAATCTTGTTTTTGAAGTGATTGGCAATCTCAAGGGCAGTGAGTGAGGTGCTGGGTGGAGGTGGGGGTGGCGAGAGTAGAGAGTTGAAGGTGGAGAAGAGTCGGCGAGGATTGGAGGAGAGGGCCTTGATGAGGGTCAGGAACTAGGCTTGTTTGGCAGCGTGGAGGGAGGAGGTGTAGGTGTGGAAGGCAGATTTGTAGCGGGTGAAGGCTTGTTGAGATTTGGTTTTGCGCCATAGTCGCTCCAGGGCATGACTGTGTCGTTTGAGGCTTTTGGTGTGATCAGTCTGCCAGGGCTGGAGCGGTCGGGGTCTGATGTTGCGTGTGGTTAAAGGCGCTAGTGAGTCAAGGGCTGTTGAGAGCGCGTTGTTGTACGCAGTCATAGCCAAGTCAGGGCAGGACAGGGGGAGGATGCGGTCATGGAGTTGATCAGCTGCAGAGTGGAGGGGGGCAGGGTTAAGGTTGCGGAGGTTACGGCTGGTAGTAGTGTGACATTTGGAGGGGTAGGCGTTGGAGGACGAGGAGATAGAGAAGGTGATCAGGTTGTGGTCAGAGAGAGGGAAGGGGGTGTTAGTGAGGTTGTGGGGAGCGCAGCGGTTGGAGAAGATGAGATCAAGGATATTACCATCAGAGTGGGTGGTGGATTGTATGCACTGTGCAAGTGCAAAGGAGGAGGTTAAGTGGAGGAGACGGGCTGTCGAGGTTGACAGGGATGTTGAAATCCCCAAGGATGATGGTGGGTAGCTCAGAGGAGAGAAAGAAGGGTAGCCAGGAGGAAAAGTCATCCAGGAAGCGGGGTATGGATCCAGGAGGCCGGTATATCACAGCAATGTTCAGGGGGGTTGGGGAGAATAGTCGGACGCAGTGGGCCTCGAAGGAGGAGAAGGATAGGGAGGGGGGGTTTGGGAGGACTCGGAAGGTGCTCTGCGGTGACAGGAGCATACCAACCCCACCACCTATATGACCGTTGGGCCTGGGTGAGTGGGTCCAGGTGAGACCTCCGTAGGAAAATAAAGTAAATGATATTATTTAAAAAATGTAAAGTGTTCCACCCCCCTGCGCCTAAGTCATGCAATCAAATGTAAATGGTGATCAACACCACACATGTGAGGTATCGTCACAAATGTCAGAGTGAGAGCAATAATTTTAGCTCCAGACCTCCTGTGCAGCAGTGAATGTGTATTTTTCCCAAAATAATTGCATTTGGAAAACCGCTGCGCAAATAACATGTTACATTAAAAAAATTCAACACCCACAGTTTTATTCTCTAGGGCCTGTATAAAAACAAATTATATATATAAATATAAAAAAATTTTATTTAATTTAATCTGATGTTTGGGGGTTCTGAGTAATTAAAAAAAATTCTTTTTTTTATATGTATATATTTATATGAGAAGTTTCAGGATTGGTTAAAGCATTTTGCTACTTTTCTCATCTAAAAAGAAAGATCATTCCAAAACAGAATTGAAATTGGAAACAATGTGCTGCCATGATCAGTCGTTTTGAATTTTCAGTCAAACACAAACCAGAATTGTAGAGAAGAGTAAATTGTGAGTGATGTGAGATCCGAGCTATTAGATTGGTGAGTCGGATTGATAAAAAGAAATGATGAGAAGTTTGTCAGTGTATCACCAGCACACATTTTATGCATTGAGAGGTGGAAGTGACTGCAGGTAGGGCCATGGCAGTGATACATTGATAGTTCACTTAAAAGCATGGAACACCAGGAAACTGTGACATTGTGTAGTGGTGTCACACCTCCACCCTATACAGAGTGGCAGTGCTGTGTGAATCACACGACTGGCTGAAAAGCACTGCTAGCATTTTGGAAGATAAAATAGTTCAGATGTATTTTCATTTTGTATTTCACTGTTTGGCTGGAGTTTTCATTTAAATAACTGGTTCATATGTCAGCACATAGTGAAAAAATATTTAGCTGAGGTCCAGAGCTGTTTCTGCAATTGTCTCTGCTCGATTAGAATGGCTCCTGAACTCTGAGTAAAGCCACTCTGTGTCTATCTACCTGTGTATATCTACCTGTCACAGCATACTTGGAGTTATGCGGTGTTTGAAGCATCTCCCTTCCTTGATAATGTGACTTACTTCTCACCTGCTGGAAGACACACCAGGATTGTTACAATATACAACAGAAAGTGAAACTCCTCCATATATCATTCACTGTGTACAGTCACCCAAGTCTCCATCTGGGACTGCTAGAGTTAATGTGGCAATGTCATTAACATGTAGCGATAGTGTTCGATAAACACCTTCTGCGATGTGTTACAAAAAGCCAACACAGACTTGCACGTGGTGCTAATTAAAGTGAAGTAGTGGAAGCGTCACCTTGCGCCATCTGCAGAGGATGCGTCAGCACTCCGTGTTTCTGTTAACCCCTGAAAGGTCTGCCGAGATGACATCACTTCCTTTGTCAGCTCTAATCCCCAGGGGTCTGAACCCATGTCCGTTTTGTGTTAAAGTCTATTAAAGTGGAACTTCAGCCCAAACTTTGCTTTCCCTCTTCTAGGTTGAGTGTGGTGTGGCAGGTCAGGATCTCTACCTTGGTGCGATTGCTGTCTAGGAGATTTTCCCTGACTGCCTGTCCTTGTGATAAAAATGGAGATGAGGTGGGGTAGGGGGGAATCTCATCAGAGTGAGATAGTCATTGATCAGACAAAAGTTTTCAGTCCTTCACCTTTACATATATAATGTTCAGTTTAATCCCTGACAGTTCTGTACTCTCTGTGTCATCATGGTAACTCTTGAGTATCAAAGCATGGCGCTTTCTGGTGTGCTGCCTCATTTATTATTTATGATTAATACATCATGAAGTTCATATGTTAATGGAGTAATTGTGTATTTTTCCAGGCAAATTCTGGGATGAAATTGTGGAAGAAGCGCTGGTTTGTTCTGTCAGACTTGTGTCTGTTTTATTATCGAGGTGAGTGTGGACATTTTAGCTTTCATCAGTCTTATATCTCCGAGGTTAGTGCAGACTTACATGTCATGTGTCTCTGAGGTGAGTGCAGACATGTTGGCACTCATGCAAGGTGGGTGTGGACATGTCCGCTCTCATCCAACTTGTATCTCTGAGGTGAGTGTGGACATATTGGCTCTCGTCCATCTTTTTTCTCTGAGCTGAGTGTGGACGTATAGTCTCTCATCCATCATGTAGTGCACAGGTGAGTGCGGACATATTGTCTCTCATCTGTTTTGTAGTGCCGAGGTGACTGTGGATATATCGGCTCTCATCCGTCTTTAATTTCTGAGGTGAGTGCTGATATATCTGCTGTCATCCATTTTGTATTTCTAAGGTGATTGTGGACGTTTTGGCTCTCATCTGTCTTGTATCTCTGAGGTTAGTACAGATGTATCGGCTCTCATCTGTCCTGTATCTCTGAGGTGAGTGTAGACATAAAGGCTTTCATCTGTCTTGTATCCTCGATGTGAGCATGCTCATATCTCTCATCCATTTTGTCGTGCTGAGGTAAGTGCAGATATATAGGCTTTGCTTTGTCTTATAGTGTTGAGGTAAGTGCGAACATATAGGTTTCATTGGTCGTGTATCTCTGAGGTGAGTACAGACATGTCGGCTTTTACCCATCTTATAGTGACGAGGTGAGTGCAGACATGTTGGCTTTTACCCATCTTATAGTGACGAGGTGAGTGCAGACATGTTGGCTTTTACCCATCTTATAGTGACGAGGTGAGTGCAGACATGTCGGCTTTTACCCATCTTATAGTGACGAGGTGAGTGCAGACATGTCGGCTTTTACCCATCTTATAATGACGAGGTGAGTGCAGACATGTCGGCTTTTACCCATCTTATAGTGACGAGGTGAGTGCAGACATGTCGGCTTTCACCCATCTTATAGTGATGAGGTGAGTGCAGACATGTCGGCTTTCACCCATCTTATAGTGACGAGGTGAGTGCAGACATGTCGGCTTTTACCCGTCTTATAGTGCCGAGGTGAGTGGAGACATGTCGGCTTTTACCCATCTTATAGTGACGAGGTGAGTGCAGACATGTCGGCTTTCACCCATCTTATAGTGACGAGGTGAGTGCAGACATGTCGGCTTTCACCTGTCTTATAGTGCCGAGGTGAGTGCAGACATGTCGGCTTTCACCCATGTTATAGTGCTGAGGTGAGTGCAGACATGTCGGCTTTCACCCGTCTTATAGTGCCGAGGTGAGTGCAGACATGTCGGCTTTTACCCATCTTATAGTGACGAGGTGAGTGCAGACATGTCGGCTTTTACCCATCTTATAGTGCCGAGGTGAGTGCAGACATATCAACTTTCGTCAGTCTTGTAGTGTGGAAATGAGTGCCGACACACAGGTTCTCATCAGTCTGGTATCCCCAAGGTGAGTGTGGACATATTGGCTCCCATCAATCTTGTATCTCCAAGGTGAATGCGGGTGTATCGTTTTTCATCTTTTTTCTATCTCCGAAGTGAGTGCGGACATATCGGCTCTCATCTGTCTTGTAGTGCTTAAGTCTCTGACCACTTTATAACTGCAGGGCCCTGCACTGAAAACTCTGCTATTAATGCTCACATTCCTCAGCAGTACAGAGAGCAGCGGCTTGGTGAAATTACAAATTGAGAGGATTTCATGACTTTCTGACTGAGGAAGATCGCTTGTAAAGAATATGTGTAAGGTGCAGAGGCGATGATTGCTGATGAACAACCCTCATCAGTATTTTGTACTCTTAAGCCTTAAGATACCATATACTAAACGTTAATAACATGTTAATTTTTTTTTTTTTGGTGGTCTCCTTCGTTGTGCATTCTATACAAGTTTGGCCACTCCAACAAATTTATGGATTAATAAATGCATCATCCAATTAGCTTAGCCAAGTATATTATATATAAGTGGTTCACATCAATTTCTTGGGAATTTCAGAAAATTATGCCACTAAATTCACTTACAAATGCTCCAACCGTTTTTAATTTTCAATAGAGAGAGGTATTCTCTAAGAAACGAAGAGTAGGGAAATTCAGCAAAAACAGCATCTTTGGTAGGTTTCTTCTCCACTTGAAATAACTGATTATACAGTAAGGTCCATAAATATTAGGACATTGACACAATTCTAACATTTTTGGCTCTATACACCACCACAATGGATTTGAAATGAAACAAACAAGATGTGCTTTAACTGCAGACTGTCAGCTTTAATTTAAGGGTATTTACATCCAAATCAGGTGAACGGTGTAGGAATTACAACAGTTTGCATATGTGCCTCCCACTTGTTATGGGACCAAAAGTAATGGGACAGAATAATAATCATAAATCAAACTTTCACTTTTTAATACTTGGTTGCAAATCCTTTGCAGTCAATTACAGCCTGAAGTCTGGAACGCATAGACATCACCAGACGCTGGGTCTCATCCCTGGCGATGCTCTGCCAGGCCTCTACTGCAACTGTCTTCAGTTCCTGCTTGTTCCTGGGGCATTTTCCCTTCAGTTTTGTCTTCAGCAAGTGAAATGCATGCTCAATCGGATTCATGTCAGGTGATTGACTTGGCCATTGCATAACATTCCACTTCTTTCCCTTAAGAAACTCTTTGGTTGCTTTTGCAGTATGCTTTGGGTCATTGTCCATCTGCACTGTGAAACGGCGTCCGATGAGTTCTGAAGCATTTGGCTGAATATGAGCAGATAATATTGCCCGAAACACTTCAGAATTCATCCTGCTGCTTTTGTCAGCAGCCACATCATCAATAAATACAAGAGAACCAGTTCCATTGGCAGCCATACATGCCCACGCCATGACACTACCACCACCATGCTTCACTGATGAGGTGGTATGCTTAGGATCATGAGCAGTTCCTTTCCTTCTCCATACTCTTCTCTTCCCATCACTCTGGTAAAAGTTGATCTTGGTCTCATCTGTCTATAGGATGTTGTTCCAGAACTGTGAAGGCTTTTTTTTTTTTTGGCAAACTCTCATCTGGCCTTCCTGTTTTTGAGGCTCACCAATGGTTTACATCTTGTGGTGAACCCTCTGTATTCACTCTGGTGAAGTCTTCTCTTGATTGTTGACTTTGACACACATACACCTACCTCCTGGAGAGTGTTCTTGATCTGGCCAACTGTTGTGAAGGGTGGTTTCTTCACCAGGGAAAGAATTCTTCGGTCATCCACCACAGTTGTTTTCTGTGGTCTTCCAGGTCTTTTGGTGTTGTAATTCCTACATCGTTCACCGGATTTGGATGTAATTACCCTCAAATTAAAGCTGACAGTCTGCAGTTAAAGCACATCTTGTTTGTTTCATTTCAAATCCATTGTGGTGGTGTATAGAGCCAAACATGTTAGAATTGTGTCGATGTCCCAATATTTATGGACCTGACTGTATCTGGAGTAAGTTAACAGGGATATTTTCAGGCAAAATGGGTCATACAGTCTTATAATTGATGAACCTGCCAAAATCCAAATTTGCTAGTGAAAATCATGTAAGTAGAGGCAGATACATTGGAATGATTCAACTGCACATCAGGCATGTACTCTGCCAGTAAATCCATCTAGTGTGTGTGTGTTGGCTGTATAATGGTTAGTCCTCTGCTTTGTGTGTGTGTGTGCTTATACTTGGTGGTCCCCAGTCCCTCCTTCTTTTTAGTTATACCTGGTGGTCCCCTATTTTGTGAGATTTATACCTGTTGGTTCCTGCCCTGTGTAGGGTCTCCCACTGAGTATGGTTAGTCCTGGTGGCCTCCCGGTCAGTGCAGTTATACCTGCTGTTCTCCCATACTTAGTGTATGCACCTGTTGGTCACTTGTCTCCCATTTTTTATGCCATTATATGTGGTGGTCCCCTGTCCCCTATTTTGTGCAATTATGCCCGGTAGTTCCTGGTCCCCTGTTCTGTGCCATTATACTTTTTTATACCACCTTTGGAATTGGCACTATGTATTCCACACACGTCCTCCATTGCTGACTCTGTATGTTTGCTGTAATTCAGCAGATTGTGTTCTGCTCACAGCAGGGTGGACACTGATCCCCCGCCGCACACAAGTGTTTATCATTACACTGGCGGAGATAGAGCTTTATGGCGGATGGAGTTTATTTTTCTAAATTGTCCTGAGTTTTGTATTACTAGCAGGGCGGGGGCCAGGTGACTTAGCGCACAGGGAGCTGACACTCCAGAGCAGTAATTGAATGTCAGCCTCTGTTCTTGCCTCAGGTTATCGTGCTCCATCAGAGGCCGAAATCCCACTTGGCCTCTGCAAAATAAATGTATACAAAAAATACGGTATTTTCTCCTTCCAGTAGCTGCCCTGCACAGGCTGCGATAGCTTTCTGTTAGAAAATTGATTCTACATATCGTGAATGGGGAAATCTTGTCATGTCTGCAGCAGAGTTTGATGATATGGAAGTGAAGCAGCTTCTCTGTTATGACCTGTGTGTAGGAAAAGTGGCCTCTGCTGCTTCTCCATGCCATCAGTGTTTCTACATTTGCAACTTGTTCTCTTAGGGCTGGTTCACACCAGATTCAGTCAATTGCTTTTTTTGTGCGTCAAAAATGCATGCAGAGTGTTTTCCATGTATTCCAATGACCCCAGTTCACACCAGTGCAGTCAGTTCTAATGCTTTTTAATGCAGAAAAAAAAGTAGAACATACTGCTTTTTTTCTGCACAGAACTGTATTGGAACACAGCAAAATGCATCAAAAACACACTGGAATTGAGTGTGGAGTGAACTGTAAGCAAAAATGCATTTGAAGTGCATTTGGAGTGAACTGACCCTTACAGATATTTCATATACACTGAGCTAGTGAAACTTCAGAATTTGCTTACTGCTGTTTTTCTGCAATTCTTTACTTTTATGTAAAGGGACTGTAATTTGATCTCCTGTCATTCAAAAATGATATACAGCTGAATGGCTGAGAGGAGGGATGCACACCTTCCCTACCTTCAGTTCATACTGTTCTGTGTGGAGTATCATTTAAAGAGAGGCAGCCCTGAATGATCTGCAGTCACCATGCCATGAAAGTTGAATTGCAGTATGACAGAGACAGTGATTATCAATGCCATTGCAGTCCCTCTGCAAAACATTGATTTGACACTTGTGCTCCTGACAGCTACCTCAAACTTTACTGGCACCAGATTTTACCCCCTTTCACACTTGAGAGTGTTTTTCTGCTCATTTGCCTATGCCTGACTGTGCAGAATCCCATTCTTTCTAATTGTTCCTGTTCATTCTTGTATGCTCAGTCGCTCCACACCCTACACTCAGAAAAGTACATGAGCTCTTTTTTTTTTTTTTTTAAACATATTTTCATGTGTTTCTACGCCTAAAGAATTCCTCTCCTCCTAAAGAACTGCTCCACTTGCCCAGCCTAATAAATAAACTCCTGATGCTTGATACACGTGCAGAAATGCATGAAAATAATGCTTTAAAACCACCAGGAATACACTTCTCAAATGTGAATAAATACTTGCATCATTGAAATCCTTTACCAAAGGTCAGAGGACAGTACATACAAAGGAAAAAAAGAATAAAAGAATAAGTGTTCAAGAAATAAGCCAAGCCATTTAATATGAAAAGGCCTGTCTAATTAATACTTTTCCTTCACTGGACCCAAGTCAGTCCCTAACCAGGGCAAAATTAGACTTCTAGCTGCTGTGGCCTGAGAGCCACACAGGTGCCAAAGGGCCTCAGATTGGGAATCAGGGCACTAGTGTCTCCCTCTTATGGTTGATTGCAGTCTCACAGGTAATCTGTGTGTGTATGTGACCTGTTTATCCCTATACAGACTGTTCTTTTATGCCGGTATCGGTATTATGCTAGAAACTGTACAGATACATTCCTGTCTTAGTCTCCATCATGCTATTTATTCAGCTGATACTATCTATTTCACTAACTTATTTAATTCAGTCTTATCACTTGGCAGATGAGAAGGAAGAGGGTGTCCTGGGGAGTATTCTGCTTCCAAGTTTCCAGATATCTATGGTTATCCCAGAGGACCATATAAACCGCTCATATGCCTTCAAGGTAAGAACATAGGCAGAGCTCATCACAGACAAACCAGCTGACTTTCCTCAGATTATTCATCTCTAGTAATAAAAGCTTTTATTTGGCTGCTGCCTTTCTATCGTGGCCAGTGTTATTCTTTTTAAGAAAATAAAGTTTATGGACTCATGTTTTGTGTTCAGACTATAAATTTGTTTCATTCCCCCAGGCGACACACTCCAACATGCGAACGTATTACTTCTGCTCTGACACCAGCAAGGAGATGGAGCTGTGGATGAGGGCGATGATTGGGGCGTCACTTGTACACTCAGAGCCCATCAAACGGTAAAATGCTAACATCTTTCTTAGTGTGGTGTCAGGGGGTGCTAAATATGAATAGGAATACTTTTTTGTGTTGCCCTGTGGTTTAACACATCGTAGTATTGCATATTCACAGCACGACATCTAAGAAACAATTACTTTAATGGGGCATGTCCACATTAGCAAGCTTTAAAAACCACTGCTGTTGCAGCATGAGTAATTCATATGAGGAAGCTCCAAAGGATTTAACCAAAATACACAAAAATGCCAGTGTTACGCTGCTTTGTGTGTTTTTGACATACTTTAACGAATCTCTTAGAAATACTGGAATGCCCGCTGGACAGGAAATGCAAAACAGGTTTTTTTTGTGTAATGAAAAGAGACTAACATGCAAAAATAATGTAATAAACTCACTTAAACACCATTTGAACTTTGAGTGTGAATTGAATATATATATATATATATATATATATATATATATATGTTCTAGGTGCTTCAACACAATGGGTATGATAAGTCTTAAAGTTTATTTTCATTATAAAGTGTAGAAACGTCTGTTCCAAACCGGGATGCTACAGTGCAATTTCTCTCTATGGGGTTGTGGATGTCTCTCTGCAGAGGTTTGACATGCCCCCTTTTCAGTCAGACCTAGGGGGGAAAGGCTTTTCTATCCAGGCTATGGAATCTTTCTATGAAAAACAAACTGTAGGACTGACACCAAAACAAAAGCAAGAAAGAAATGCAGAAACTTTGCTAAACAGTACAATGTGTATGTAGGGAGTGTTACCAGGGTCTGTTGTGATGGTTTATAAATATGAATCCCTAATCGATAACCCATTACATGCTCTGGACATCTGCTTCTACTCAGATTTTGCAGACTGGCCATTTTGTAGGGGTTTTTGAGTGTGTATGAGTGATGTTTGCTGTAGATGTGTGCAGTACCACAGCACATGTCGCCGTGATCGGAACGCAAAGCTGCAATTTTCCTCCAGCAGTCTGTTGGTAAATTATACACTTAGTCAGGAAATTCTGCTTGTTGGGGGACTGGCCACATTTGCGAAGTCAGCAGATACATTCCATGAAACATCACACAAAGTGACCACAAGAATCTTCTGTAGATCTATGGCAAATGCAGAATTGGTAGTTGAGGTTTGAAGTCTATCTTTAGCATTCCACATGAGGGAAATAACGAGTAAAAATTCTGAAACGTGAAGCTTTTTGTAAATATGCATAATCCTACAACTGCACATTTACGCTGACCCACTAGAAGATAGTTCATTTAAGAAGTACCACCTGCATGACACAGAACAATCAGCTGGGGTAAGCGGTGTTGCCAGCAAGAGTCAGGGTAATTGGTGTGGCCTGAAAGACCCATTATGGGGAATCTGGGTAGGTAGCATCAGGTACAGGACACAGAATTGAGATTTCAAAGTAAGTAGTATTGTCTGTAGGATATGGAAAAAAGATTCCGGGTAAACATCGTCAACTGTAGTTCACAGAACAAGGAATTGTAAGGATAAGCACCATTGCTTGCAGGACACAAAATGGAAACTCCGCAAACACAGGGTGGCCTGCAGGACACAGAAGTGAGAGGGTAAACCATGTCATCTGTAGTACGCAGAACTGAGAGTTGGGGTAAGCAGTGCTGTGTACAGGACACAGAATAAAAAAATCAGGTTAAGCAATGTCACCTGCAGGGCACAGAATGGAGATACAGGGTAAGCAGTGTTGCCTGCAGAACACAGAATGGAGAGTCAGGGTAAGCAATGTTGCCTAGAGAACAGGGAATTAGGGTAAGCAGTGTTGCCTGCAGAACACATAATGCAGACTTAGGATAGGCAATGTTGCCTGCAGGTCACAAAAAAGAGAATTATGGGAAGGAAAGTGGCTTGCAGGACACAGAATAAAAAAGTCGGAGTAAGCAATGTCTCCAACGGGATGCAGAAGAGAGCCAGGGTTGGCAGTGTTGCCTGCAGGACGCAGAATGAAAAAGTAGAGCAAGCTGCATCACCTGCAGGATACAGTACTAAGAGTTGGGGTAAAAGATGTGGCCTGCAGAAATGGAGAATCCTTGTGTGGTGGTCTGTTTACAAAGAACATTATTACTGCTTTTTGTTTGACCATCTTGTGTGTCCGATATATTGTGCAGTTATACTTTTTTTTCACCAGTTTAAATAATTATAAAGCCCCATATACCTTTTCAAATGATTTTCAGCAGTTTGACAGTGAGTGCTCTTCCTTTATATTGGCTACATATAGGCCAGACCTATGATGTGCAGACTGCAGTGAAGCCGTGCTGGTCATGGCTTGTAGAGTTACAGAAAGGAAAGTTACAATGCTGAAACTTAAGGGTGACAAAAAGGAGAAAAGCTTCATTTCATAGTAAATAATGGATTATGCTTGTTTTTGGGTGGTGTATGTCATCAGCAAAAGTGGTTGTAAAGGCTGAAGGTTTTTTACCTTTATGCATTCTATGTTTGCTTCTCCCCCCAGAGGCCCCCCATTACTTACCTGAGATTGATCTTGATCCAGCAATGTACACAGGAGCCTTGGCTCTCCTGGATCTCTCTCTCCTCATTGGCTGGGGACACAGCAGGGGGAGCCATTTGCTACTGCTGCTATCAATCACAACCAATGAGGGGAGAATGGAGGGCGGGGCTGAGCTGCTCTCTGTGTGTCTTTTATAGACACACCGAGGCGGCTCGGGAGTGAGCACACGAATGCCCCCAGAGAACATGGCCAGAAGCACCGGCGGGTACTTGAGAAGAGGAGGATCAGGACGGCCCTGTGCAATGGTTTTGTAAGCAAGTATAACAACATATTTGTGATTTAAGAAAAAAAATGATCCTTTTAATATCCCTTTAATGAATAAGCAGGCAAGAGCCTTCAAATCTTGCCAATGTTATCTGAACATCACATTTTGCTGTTTTTTTCATGTATTGAAATATGGTAAATATGAAGGAACAGGTTGCCCAGAGCAACTTTATAATTAGGATAAAACGGTAAAAAAAAAAAATCTGTATTTCCCCGGAGAGAACATCAAAAACTGCATTCTGACCTTTATCTACTGCCTGTTGGGGTATGAAATATGTCCTGAAGTCACAGACTGTATCTGCAAATTGTGGTGGGGATAGAGAACTTATTATTGTTGTGAAAAGAAAATTTTATTAATATTAGAAGATATAGCAATTGATTATCTTGTGTTCACTTTTTTTGTTTAGGGAGAATGTAGCAAAACAAGAGCACGTGGCCACCCAGGAAATAAACCACGTGGCCAATCACAGGCTGTTAATTCGGCCCGAAGCCAATAATAACCAGCGAAATAAAGAAATTACTTGCAAAGTGGAGGAGAAAGCTGCTTGGGAGGCAGAGAAATATGGCTTTCAGAAAGAAGGACAAGATCGGCCTCTAACTAAAATCAACAGCGTGAAACTGCAGTCCTGTATTTCTGACTATGACATTCTGGCAACAAACATAGGGCACTACAAGAGTGTTCACATAAATGGACCTGACAACAGAGTCCTAGATAGTCAAGGCCATGTCACTGAGACTGATTCCCACCTGAACCACAGACCATACTTGCCTCATGGGGAGCCCAATAAAATAATCCAGAGGACCAACTCCATGCAACAGTTGGAACAATGGATCCGGACCCAGAGAGAGAAAGGCCCCGAGGATGACACCAGTGGGTGAGTGACCTTTTACAGCATTGTATTTACATGGCACCACTTTAAACAAAACCCCTTTTTTTCCAGTACAGTAGGCAGAACAAAGTTCTTTCTATCCAGAGCTGTTCATTTATAGCCCACATACAAAAAGAGAACCATTTATCCAAATGTCCATCCAGAGTTGTAGCACAGATAGTCAAAACGAAGGGCCATTTATCCAACTGTCCATCCAGAGCCACTGGTTTAAAGCACAGTACAGCCTAAATATGGAGCCATTTATCCAGTTATACACCCAGAGCCACTGGCTTTATAGTCCAGAAACAGCCTAATGCCCAGTACACACTATCATTTTTTTTTTTAATCTTTTAATATTGTTTAACCCAGCGGGCTAAACGATCAAAAATTTTAAGAGCTTGGGGAGGGCGAATCCTGTACTAACAAACCGATGATCGGATGCCGATCGGCAGACCTTTTTCTGTCATACCACTTCCAGCAAAAAAACGCAGATGTTTACATGAATGAGAGAAATGTCAGAATGGGCCTGTTTTGAAGCGGTTGAAGTAGAAATATAGGCATAATGTTTGTTTTTAATTTTTGATAGAGTCAGATTTTTTTTTTTTTTTTGCCACCTGTCCCATTGTGGAGATTTCCCTTCACTTCCTGTCCAAAGCCAAACAGAAAGTGAGGAAAATCCCTGAAAATTAAGGGAATTCCCTACGTACCTCGATGTCACAAGAACTAGTGTCCCCAGTGGAAGATTCCCCCTCTATTACTTTTGCGGGGACAACTCAAAATTTGGGATGTTTCTTTACTCTCACGTTCAACGATAATCGTAAACAGGACAAACAGAGAGAGTGAAACTCCTTATCGATGGCACAGATAGCAATAAAAACTGACGGGTGTAATAATCCATCTCCACTGTATCCAAAACTAAAAAAAAAAAAAGTTTGCCTTAGAGTTTAAAGCATAGTACAGCCTAAATATACAGCCTTTTATCCAGCTGTACATCCAGAACCACTGGGTTATAGCACACCACAAATCTAGAGCCATTTTCCCCCACTCTACATCCAGAACTTTTTAAAATGTGAAAATTTTTTCAAAGTTTAGTGATAATTCTGGATGGTTAGAATGACTAGAGATCTTTAAAGTATATGTGAAACCTTACCTTGTAAAACAACCTTTATATATACAGTGGATAAAAAAAGTCTACACACCCCTGTTAAAATGACAGGTTTCTGTGATGTAAAAAAATGAAACCAAGATAAATCGTTTCGGTATTTTTTCCACCTTTAATGTAGCCTATAAACTGTACAACTCAGTTGAACAACAAACTGAAATCTTTTAGGTGGAGGGAAGTAAAAATACAAAACTAAAATAATATGGTTGCATAAGTGTGCACACCCTTAAAGTAATACTTTGTTGAAGCACCTTTTTATTTTATTCCAGCACTCAGTCTTTTTGGGTATGAGTCTATCAGCATGACACATCTTGACTTGGCAATATTTGCCCACTCTTCCTTGCAATTTGCGAGGGCATCTCCTGTGCACAGCCTTCTTCAGATCACCCCACAGATTTTCGATCGGATTCAGGTCTGGGCTCTGGCTGGGTCATTCCAAAACTTTCATCTTCTGTTGAAGCCATTCCTTTGTTGATTTGGATGTATACTTTGGGTCGTAGTCATGCTGAAAGATTAAGTTCCTCTTCTTGTTCAACTTTCTAACAGAAGCCTGAAGGTTTTATGCCAATATTGACTGGTATTTGGAACTGTTCATAATTCCCTCTACCTTGACTAAGGCCGCAGTTCCAGCTGAAGAAAAACAGCCCCAAAGCATGATGCTGCCACCACCATGCTTCACTATGGGTATGGTGTTCTTTTGGTTATGTGCAGTGTTGTTTTTGCGCCAACCATATCTTTTTGAATTATGGCCAAAAAGTTCAACCTTGGTTTCATCAGACCATAACACATTTTCCCACATGCTTTTGGAAGACTTTAGATGTGTTTTTGCAAAATTTATCCGGGCTTGGATGTTTTTCTTCGTAAGAAAAGGCTTCCAACTTGCCATTCTACCCCATAGCCCAGATATATGAAGAATACGGGAGATTGTCACAGTACCACACAGCCAATACTTGCCAGATATTCCTGCAGCTCCTTTAATGTTGTTGTAGGCCTCGCAGCCTCCCAGACCACTTTTCTTTTCATCTTTTCATCAATTTTGGAGTGGCATCTAGTTATTGGTAATGCCACTATTGCCCCATATTTTCTCCACTTGATGATGACTGTCTGCACTGTGTTCCATGATATTTATAATGCCTTGAAAATTTTTTTGTACCCTTCTCCTGACTGATATTTTTAACAATGAGATCCCTCTAATGCTTTGGAAGCTGTCAGCGGACCATGGTTTTTGCTATAGGATGCGACTAAGAAAATGTCAGGAAAGACCTACTAGAACAGTTGAACTTTATTTGTGGTTAATCAGAGGCACTTTAAATGATGGCAGGTGTGTACGGCCTCCTATTTAACATGATTTTGAATGTGATTGCTTAATTCTGAACACAGCTACATCCCCAGTTATAAAAGGGTGTGCACACTTATGCAACCACATTATTTTAGTTTTTTATGTTTACTCCCCCCCAA
The DNA here is from genome assembly GCF_062004578.1 of Staurois parvus. Taxonomy (NCBI): domain Eukaryota; kingdom Metazoa; phylum Chordata; class Amphibia; order Anura; family Ranidae; genus Staurois; species Staurois parvus. The sequence continues at coordinate 1,205,029 of NW_028318265.1, forward strand.
AAGATTTCGGTTTGTTTTGAGTTGTACAGTTTATAGGTCACATTAAAGGTGAAAAAAGTTCTGAAATGATTTATCTTTGTCTAATTTTTTTTCACATCACAGAAACCTAACATTTTAACAGGGGTGTGTAGACTTTTTATTGTGTGTTTGGGTGGATATATATATCACATGACCTCTGTTCTCAGCTGTATAAGGGGCTTTGTGAGTGCTGGGGGTGGAGTCTATGGGGAAAGGGGGGGGTGGAGTCTTGGTGAAGAGCTGTGCAGGAGGGACTGGTAGATACACTAGGTATTTTACACAAAGGAAGAGAGAAGGAGAAGAAGCGCCTCTAAGTGCAGCATATCACTTTAATAAGGTTGAAAGGTAAAAGCACTCACATGGTTGAGGTTAATATAAGCGTAAAAAACCGTAGTAGGTTGTAACATCGGTCAGATAGGTGTACAGGGTGAAAAGCTGTCATTAGAATGGAGGATGGTGTAGTCAGCGTGCCGCTGGAGTAGCGTGGTGGCTGGAAGGGAACAGCTGAGAAGCCGGCCAGCGTACACGTCCTCCCTTCAGAGCCGGGTGGAACACAGCTGCGACGTGTCCATGATGATGTCAGATACCCAGAATGCACTGCGACGCGTTTCGGAGCATGCGCTGGCCTGCAAAGGCGGAAGTGCGCTCCTTTATCAAGCAGCCGACTACACCATCCTCTGTTCTGATGACAGCTGTACACCCGTCTGACCGATGTTACAACCTACTACGGTTTTTTATGCCTATGTTAACCTCAACCATGTGAGTGCTTTTACCTTTCAGCCTTATTAAAATGATATGCTGCACTTAGAGGCTCTTCTTCTTCTCCTTCTCTCACCCTACAGAGTCTGCTACAGTACTTGTTAGAAGCATTGCCCTTAGTCCCATACGGGCCAACCCAAGTTCATCCACAACACCACCAGCACCCCACACCAGGATAGCCCAGGACTTTGTACAGTTTTGCGCTGATCATCCCCTTCATTTTACGCAAAGGAAACAGGATACATTTTATTACAAATATATGGTTAAACAGACACATATCAGAAATATGAAATGTTGGAATAACAAACACTTTACACTCAGGCCTGATTATCTTCTATCTGGTGCAGACTTGATTAAAACATTATTCCATGATTGTACATTTGTGTTTGTTTAGAGTCTTGTCATATCAGACGTTGCCCAGAAATATGCCGAGTTATCGGGCTCAGGTTGTTCCACGCTATCCGGAAGGCTATAAGACATTGCCACGCAATCTGAAGACACGGCCAGAAAGTGTGTGTAGCACAGCTGGGATGGGATATGACCGAACGATGGTTCCTGTAAGCGCCACAACTGATGAGAAGAGGAGGTCTATACGTGATGATACAATGTGGCAACTGTATGAATGGCAGCAAAGACAATTTTATAATAAGCAGACAACTCTACGGAGGCACTCTTCTCTGACCAGCCCAAAAACCATGGTTCATATATCCGACCAGACCCTGCACTCCATTCCCATGTCCCCGTCGCATGGCTCTATCTCTGGTTATCACACGTATTCTCCACACCGGGCCTACAGGTCAGAAGTATCTTCACCAGTTCAGCGTGGAGACCTGACAATAGACCGCAGACCCAAAGCTCAGACCAGCAAGGTAACCACTTCATATTATGCTTCCTTTTATAATAGGTTGCCTCTATTGTGCAATTCTATCAATTTTAGATTAGTTATTAAGTGATAGGAGAAAGTTTCTGTAAACGTACCAGTTTTCCTAAACACCAAACAAGTGTTTCCATTATTATGCCTTTTATTTGGAGAGCACAAGCAGAACTTCAGTAGCCTGAAAAAAGCAATATGTGACAGAACAGGACAATGTAACAATGTAGGACAATTGGACAGGACAAAGCACTTGTATTCATAGACCATGAGTTACATGCTGCTACCTTCAGGTAATTGGACACTGACAAAAATGTTTGCCAGGCCGCCCCCAGAACATAGCCATATAACTCTGCCAGATATCTGACTTCTACTTGCCACTACCTAGCAGTTCTTTGATTGGTTATCCTTCGCTTATACCTTGGGGACTGTACCTGGACCCCACTGTGTGAGACTGGCTTTTAATGACTGCTTCAGGCACTGGATCTTGCAACAGCCACTCACCTTGGCATGCAGTGCACAATGTGAAGTTATCTGCAAAGTGCTATACAGGTCAAGGGTCTAGGTCCATTTCTATGGTTCCAGACCCTGAAGACCCCTCGTTGGTATTCCCACCATGACGGGTGAAGCCTGGACTTTTATTAGGCCAACATTGTGGATAACGTAAGATATGGTTCCCTTGTAAGATAACACCAGTTCCTGGCTTTTATTAACTCTATTCGAAAGACCTAATATGCAGGTTAGTGGGCAGAATATTCACTTTACTGTGGTAACCCCTGCCATTTTTAGTGATTTTAACACTCTTCAGCATGAAAATTATTAAATTTGCTGTTTGTCCCCCACTTCTATCTGGAGAGGGTAACAGTGTCACACCTGCCAGATGATGTTTTTCTGCAAACCCGTTCATCAAGAATACATGCAATACATTGCCACATTCTAGCTACCATTTTCTACAGAGACACGGCCACAGGAACTCCATCAGTGCCTGGGTTATAGCAACTCCTTTCTGGACATGTAAAACTCTATACATACCACACTCTTGAACTGTGATTATCCCACTGGGGATCCCCTGCCTTTCAATGGCAGATCACAGGTGCAAGAAACTTTGGAGAGAAGGACCCGTTAGCATTCTGATGGACTACAGGAAACATAGAGCACTGCTCAATGTCATAGCTATTGGTTGCCCTGGAACAATGTCCTATTATGACACCATTCCCCTCAACTGTCTCTAGCTCCCTCTCAGATATTAACCATGGAGCCTGACTAATAAAAGCAGATTTCTCTTGCCTTATGTCTGAATTCTTTTGAAAACCCTTGGCACTTGCAGAATCTTTGGTTTCCAGAAGCCAAAAACACTACTTACCCTCTTTCCTTCCTACCCTGTTCAGGTATTGAGGTTATTGATTTTATAGCAGAGGCAGCTCCCTTCCCCTTAGCCTGTAAGGTACAAGCTATAGTTTAGTGCCAAATGCTTTCCACTGTGGAAACACTAATTGATGCCCTGCACACTAGTCTCTGCCTAACAGTACTTTATTCTCCACAGTCAAAACAGATACTTATGGGTACTAAGAGATTGGCTGAGTCTAAAAAGGCTTCTATACGTGCACCTTGAGGACTGGCTCAGCCTTGAAAAGGTTTTTGCTTCTCCTAAGCTTATGCTGACATTTATTCTATAGAAAGGAATTTTAAGAAGAAATGGTTTATTCTAGTAGCAGAACCTGTATATCCGTTTTCAATGAACACTTCACAGTCCCTATTAAAGTTGCTTCCCTTTAGAATTCTGTTGATATTTGTTTTGAAGCCATATTAAAGTCTTTATTTGTTCTTGCATTTCCAACTCTGTGTCCAGCAATTGCTGCCATGTCTATTTGTCAGAACTGGTCAAGACTCATGAACATGAACAGGAAACTGTGGTTAAAGAACCTTGTTCTCTTACAACACATACAGCTTCAGCCTTCTTGTTTAGTGTTGAGGTTCTTGAGAATGTAATTTCCCATGTCTCAAGAATCTCTTATCTTATGTGCAGAATTTGTGGCTAAAAGCTGGATCACCAACCCCACCAAGTCTTCCCAGAATCCTTCACAATGAAGGACCTCCCCACTTCTCAGAGTGGGGGAATGTCTTTTGGTATTTGTCTCACTCTGGATTCGGGACGTCCCACACCTCTGGGTCAAATCTGTCATTTCAAATGGGGTTTGAAATAAAGTTTCATCTCTGCTCCTCCTCACATTGTGCCTTCCAGTGTGCCAGCCTCCGACCAAAAAAAAGGAAGATTTAATGACAGTCTTGCACCAACTTCAGGTACAAGGAGTGGTTGTACCAGTTCTTACGGAAGAACTGTTTCAAGGTTTCTGTGCAAACCTACTGTATTTACAATCTCAAAGCCAAGTGGGGGTATCTGCCCAGTACTGGACTTAGTAAAGTACTGGACTAAATAGATTTTCTTGTGTACCAAAATTTTGGATGGAATCTACGAAATGTATTTCTTCACACATGCAAGATACCACTCTCCATATTCCCATTTTCCCTGGTCATCATCACTTTTTACTTTTTGCTGTGGAAGACCAGCACTTCCAGTTTGTGGAACTACCATTCAGGCATGCCCCTTTGTACCTGGATTGTTTACAAACGTGCTTGCTCCACTTCTTGCTCCTCCACAAACCCAAGGCATTCATGTCACAGGTTATCTGAAAGACCTTCTGCAGAAGGACTTCTCAGTCTGGTCCTTGTCTGCCCAATTTCCAGAAGACTATCCAGTTTTTTCAAACCTTTGGAAGTTTAGTCAAGTCTGCCCTCCAGCCCTCACACCATCTGGAGTACCTGGATCTAATCTTGGACACAGCTCAAGCAAGATTCATGACTCAATAGAGTCCAGCTCTCAGACCCTCAGGTCACAATGACTCCCCTCGATTTGATTCTGCATGAGTTTTCTGGGCCTCATGGTGGCCTCCTTTGAGGCATTTGTCTTTGCCCATTTTCACTCCAAACCCATTCAATCCAAAATCCTCAAGACGTGGAACAAGCAAATCCAGTCCGTGGCTCACCCAATGCTTCTACTCAGCCAAATGTTCCTAGCATGGTGTAATTATGAAAGGCATTCCTTCAAAGAACTTGGAACAAGTTAACGACAGATGCTAGTCTTACAGGGTGGACTCTTACAACTCCGACTTTCCAGGGGATATGGTGCCTGCAGTAGTCTAAACTCCCTATCAACATTTTGAAATTGAGAGCCATCTTATTGTCTCTACACCATTGGGCCTTCCTTTTATAAAGGTCACTCAGTCAGAGTAAGTCAGATAGTACCACAGCTGTGGCCTGCATAAACCATCAAGGAAACACCAGAGACACTTAGCAGTCCTAAAAGAAACAAGTATAATATTTTCATGTGCTGAAACATACATGCTAACTTTCTCGGCTGTTCACATTCTGAGAGTGGACAGTTGACAGGTTAACTTGCTGAACCATCGACACCTAGACCCAGGATATTGTTCTCTGCACCCCGAGAATCTGTCTAAGGTGGGGAAAAAATGATGCAAACATTTTTGGTCTCCAGGTTCAACAACAAACTGAACAAGTTCAAGGCCAAAACCAGGGATCTAGCCTTTGCAGTAGATTTTTGGACTCAATTGAAGCTTTTTTATGCCTTTCCTCAAATATAGATCCTCCCTTGACTGCAGTGCAAGATAGAGGAAATGGTTCTGGTGATTCTCATTGCACCAGATTGGTCTATAAGAATGTCATACACAGACATACTCAGACGTCTTGGCCTCTTCCTTGTTCCATCCTGCTTCTTAGTTGCTGCTTTTAACAGAATGGCTATTAATACCCAGGTCCTAAAGGATGGAGTATCTTTAATGTGGTTATTCCCACCCTACACAGAGCAAGAAAATCCATCTCCCGCAAGATTTCTTTGTACATTGGATGCTTACTTTGTATGGTGGAAGGACAAAAGGCCGAATCCTCGATCTGTTATTTAGGTCTTTCTTCAGTCTGGTCTTGACCAGTGTCTGGCCCTGAGTATAGGGTCAGGTTTCTGCCTTATTTATCCTTTTCCAGTAACCTCGTTCCTTGCTATACCTTTTCTCCTTCCTCATAAAACTCCTCCAATTCAACCTCCTGTGTCACCTTGGAATCTCAGCCTGGTTCTCGCTGCTCTTCAGAGACCCACCTTAGAAGAAATTAGAGACATACTGTTGGAATACCTCACCCTTAAGGTTGCCCTCGCATCTGTTAGGAGTGTTTCTGAGTTAGTAGCTTTCTCTAGTAAACCGCCTTTTTCTGTTTTGGACATGGTGCTTTTGATACCAAAACCTTTCATTTACCCAACGTGGTCTCCTCTTTTTCTACCTGAATGAGGACATCATCCTCCTTTCCTTATGTCCTGCTACAGAACATGACAAGTAAATTACCTTACATTGTTTAGATGTGATAAGGACTGTCATCATCCACTTTGCTGCCATGGCCCCCTTTCGCAAGACTGAATCTCTTTTTGTTCTACTTGCAGGTACTCATAGAGGACACCTTGCTTCCGTCTTCACTCTTGCCAGGTGGATCAGACAGCTGATTTTTAGGGCTTACCTTCTTCAAAGGATAGTTAGTGCAGCAGACCAAAGATGTGAAATCTGTACTCTTCTCCCTCTTCTTTCTGCCGCCTTTCCGGGAAGGATCAGAGCAATGTTTTGTGCTGATGCCGATCAATCATGATCATTCTGATCTTGAAAGCGTTGCAGAAAGAAGACAGAGGGGAACGATTACTTCAAATCACTGGATCGCTGCAGTGGCTGTGTGGACACTGACAGCTCATCATCCACGAAGATAAGTACAGCAGGGACCAGGGGAGGTGGGGAGCGTGTATGGTGTTCACCCTTTTCTTTTTTTACTGAAAAGGTGAACTTGCCTTTTAAAGAGATGTTTCCTCCCTTTCCCATCAGGGTCCATTCCACCAGGGTTGTTGGTGTCTCTTGGACTTTTCAGCATCAAGCATCTATGTTCCAGATTTGCAAGGCCTCCATCTTGGTCCTCTGATTGCACAATTTCCAAGTTCTACCAGGTGGATGTTTAGGTCTTGGCTGTTGTGAGCTTCAGCCGCAAGGTGCTTTGGGCTGTAATCTGAGAACCCTGTTCAGGTTCTTTAAATGTTTGTGCTTCTTGTGGGCCTGTTGGCAGTTCTGTGTTTCCATGGTGTTGCCCACCCTTGGTTTTATTGCTTGGGTACATCTTATCTGTGAATACAAGTTCTATGTCCTGTAAATTTATTATCTTGGAGAACAGTGCAGGACACATGTCCCTCTCCTCTGTGCCTTAATCCCTACTTATTGCTTGCTGATAAACTGGAGCTTTACAAAATCTGTGGGGTTATAGAAATAAGGAGTGAAGATGGCCCTAGCAAAGGTTTTTGCCAGTATCCAATCACTAGAAGGTAGCAGTGTTTAACCCACGGGCCATGAGTGCAAACTCTGTGTCCTGTATTGTACTCAATAGTATGAATTTACAGTAAGTCACAATTCTTGGCAAAATTGTTGGAGAAAAAGGCATGAGACTTCATAAATAGTCTAAATGTATCTGTAAATAGATAGAACAGCTTTTATAAATGTGAGTTACGATTTCTCATGAGAGTCTAAAATCTTAATCCTGACCTTTATAGATGGAATGGATAGAAAGATCCCCATGATGCACTGTAGGGTTGACCTCATCTTTACTCTAATATTCAGTTTCATGGTCTTTAAATGGGTTTAGACAGGCTGAATACAGAATTTTATCTTAAATTGAAACACATTCATCTACCTATAGTGACTCTTGGGTATGTGTCTTTATTATATTCCAGTCTGGTAGTTATTTAGAAATAACTGCTGATTCTGCCAGTCCACATAAGCACATCTGTGCCGCTGTGGTCCGTTTGCATCTCTCAGCTCCCAATTGAAGCTGCAGAATGCCAGGCAGATACATGGCGTGCCTTTAACTCTGTAGTCACACTCACTTTGGTTGACACACCCACTGTCTAGTCTTGCTCTTTTGGTTAACAGAGGCTTTTCTAAACAATTTTATACAGTTTTTCTCAAGTGCATTGAAAAAAGTGACAATGTCAGAAAACACAGGCTGCATACAATCCTTGAGCAGGTTCTGTGGCCCATCATGTGTCCCCTGGTGTCTTGCTGCAGCCTCCACATGAATGACTTATAATATTTAGTTACCCTGTAGTAGATCATACTGGATGTGAAGACTGAAAAAAGGGGCGCTAATGAGTAAAACATTGTGCTTTGTCAATCTACCACAGGCTTTTGTATTTGTACCATAATACTCCTTTCATGTTAGTGTATAGATCATGACTTCCTAACCTGTGAAGTAACTAGAGTTTTCTATCTTTCTGAATATAGTCTCCTGAAAATAACATGTAACTGTGCTCAATTTCCTACTCCTGAATCTCTTGGATTTGTTTTCTGAGGAGTTGGCAGTCACTTTGACAAGGAAATGTTGTGTTTCTACAGCTGGGCCTCGTTCCTGACAGAAGGTCAGTGCCAGCGGGATTGGCTCTTCAACCCGTAACACCGCAGGGTCTGCAAGGCAAAACTGTGAGTGGTGTATTTATCTGTAATAACAGCGTTCAGTCCATGTTCTGTGCACAACCTTCCGCAGTCCTCTAACAAAATATTCACCCCCTGCTGACGACGCCACCAATCATTTCTCTGTATCTGCTGTATGATGAGAATCTGATTGCTGAGTTTTCAAATTATTAGTTTGACTGCTGGATGAATTACAGAGCAAACCTCCAACATAATTATACACATTTATATGAGGATTGCCTTTTAATGGAATCTCTAGTCTTTTTATGTGAACATGATCATCTTATTGTAAAAACTCCTCTCACTGAGAGTAACATTTTAAATATGTGGCTTCTGTGTAGCTACATCCGTACGTGGGGCAGCCTTAGCTGTGTTCTGCTTATTGTTGCTGCACAGTGATTTTGTATTCTTATTATACTATCATTTTGCTGAGACTGAGTACATATTCTAAGCTAAAGTCAGCCATACACGGATCAAAATTTGTCTGGTTCAGCAGGGGCAGGCCAAATTATGATCCATGTGTCGGCAGGGAGGTTGTACAGAAGTCGATCTACCAATCGACTTCTCTACAACTGCCCTGTCAGATTTGCAGCGCTGATCAGTGTGTTCTGACTGCGAGAAAGTCTTCCCTCTTTCGGAATACAGTAGCTCAGCAGGGAGGAATTCCCCCATCCACATCACGCATGTGGATAGGGGAATAGAGTCATTTATTTCCGTTCAACCTGCTTTTTCAACAAAAAAAAAAAAAATTAACTCTTCAATGGGCTGCCTGAGTGTGGTTTACCCTGTGTCTTATTTCTCAATGCTCTATACACTGAGAGGGAGAGTATATTAAGACACATGTAAAATGTGACTCAAATCAGAATTTAATATCAGATAATAGTTATTGAAAGTGTGCAGTATTTATAATTGGTACGCCGATCCCCCAAAAAACTGCTGTAATTGTATATCCTTATCTTACAGTACAAGACATAGGCTGGATAGTCATAGATCAGGAGAGAAAAGGAACAGGAGGCGCCAAGATAGGTGCAGTACGTAACAGTAACGTTTCATTCGTAGGAATAAAAACACTCACAAGGACAAGAATAAAAATAAGCTCATCTGTATTAGGATGTGAGACTACTCTTAATCCATTCTGTAGGGTACTTCCAGTATGTCAAGGTGACAGCAGGATGGTGAAGCCGTGGGTGCAGTGTAAAGGATCTTCCTTAGGTATGGAGGTACAATGGAGCCGATCAATGGTGTCTGTTCCTGGAAGAAGCCACACTACAGACCCGTAGAAGGAGCTAGACGCTCCGAGCTTGTAGCCTGTTGTTTCTGTGCATCTCCGACACCTGACCCTCTGAGACTTCCGGTGACGTCACTTCCGCCGGTGCGTTCGACGCTGGTAGTGCGGCTTCTTCCAGAACAGATGCCGTTGATTGGCTCCATTACACCTCCATACCCATGGAAGATCCTTTACACTGAACCCACGGCTTCACCATCCTGCTGTCATCTTGACATACTGGCTGTACCTTACAGGACAGATTAAGAGTGGTCTCACATCCTAACAAAGATGGGCTTATTTTTATCCTTGTTCTTGTGAGTGTTTTAAACGTTACTGTTACATACTGTACCTCCTGTTCCTTTTCTCTCCTGATCTTTGCACACAGAGCTGGCCCTGCTGCTAAGGATGGCTGCCGCTATATTACGCCTATCCCATACTTTATAGACTTTATACATCTTTATGTATACTATATGGTATATGTGTCTGTCACGTGCTACTACTATATACAGTTAGGTCCATATATGTTTGGACACAGGCAAAATTTTAGTTTTTTTCTGGTGTTTACCAAAACATATTCAAGCTATAGTTCTATAATGGATATGGGTGGAAAGTGCACACTCTCAGGTTTAATTTGAGGGTATGTACATCCAAATTGGAGGAAGGGTTTAGGAATTACAGCTCTTACAAGTAGCCATCCCCCCTTTTTCAAGGGACCAAAAGTAATTGAACAAGTGAATATAATTATAAATAAAATGTTCATTTTTAATATTTTGTTGAGAATCCTTTACTGCAATGACTGCCTGAAGTCTGGAACCCATGGACATTACCAAAAACTGGGTTTCCGCCTTTCTGATGCTTTGCCAGGCTCTAACTGCAGCTGTCTTCAGTTGTTTTTTGTTTGTGGGTCTTTCTCCTCAGAATGTACCAAACTGTTGATTTGGCCACTCCTAATGTTGCTGCTATCTCTCTGATGGATTTGTTTCATTTTTGAAGCCTTACGATGGCCTGTTTCACTTGCATGGACAGCTCCTTTGAACGCATGCAATAGATTCCAAATGCAAACATCACACGTAGAATCAACTCCAGACCTTCTACCTGCTTAATTTATGAAGAAATAACGGAGTAGCCCACACCTGGCCATGAAACCGGTTTTGATTCAATTGTCCAATTACTTCTGGTCCCTTGAAAAAGGGGGGATGGCTACTCTTAAGAGGTGTAATTCCTAAACCCTTCCTCCAATTTGGAAGTACATACCCTCAAATTAAACCTGAGGGTGTGCACTTTCAGCCCATATCCATTATATAACTATAGCCTGAATGTGTTTTGGTCAATATCTGAAAAAACTTAAAATTGTGCCTGTGTCCAAATATATATTGACCTAACTGTATGCCTGAGCAAAAGCTTATGATAAACTTGTGTATATGTGATATTTATGCTCCAGTACTTCCCCCCTTTTTTATTGGAGTTTATATGCCTCCGAGCACCAGATTTTTCTCCACTTTTATTGGATAGCCATAGACCCTGGGTTATAGCCTGGTACTGTTGGGTGATTAGCACTGGCAAAGTTTTGCTGGACACACTCGTGGCTTACCCCTATAATGGTACACCATGAGACCTCAGTATTTTGTTAGTGTTCTAAGGTGACAGACTTCTTCTCCATTGCAGAAAAATAATTTGCTTCACTAGTTTATTATTTTACTTCGGATTCTTCACTCAATTTCTCACTGTCTTCTAATTCAACAATAGAAGCAGTGCATCCAGATTGATGCTGCCTCTGTAAAACCTTTGTACCTGGACCCCTTGCTGTATGGACGGCCTGTATTATTGCGTCAGGCATTGAATTCTGCATGGACACGCCTCTCGGCATGTATGTTGTAATCACAGGGTACTATATAGATCAAGGGCCATGGTCCATCCTCTGGAACCCAGACCCTGAAGATCACTCCAGGGGTATGCCATCCATGAAGAGCAATTAGGTACCAGTGACATGGACAGGTAAAACAGATTTACCTTGTGCTGAATCCATATTGTAGCCCCACTTGTTACAGTTTTCCTGAATAATGTTTTTCTATGTTTATACTTTTGGGAAGCCAGAAATTGTTTGAAAATGATTCACTTGTCTAGCGTATATCTTTCAAATTTGACCCTAAAATTCCACCATTCATAGTTTAGTCACGGGTGGATGACCAGGTGTCACATCACACCACAAGTCATACTCTTACCACCACTTCCACCCAGAGCCCTCCATAAGGTTTTCAGACACTTCCTACTGCCCTTTTGCCATTAGAACTTTGTTGCATTATGGTCGGAGCAATATAGGGCATAAGTGAATACATCACTGATGGCAATGGCAGAAACCAGGCAAAAAAGGCAACCATGGCAAAACTTCAGGCAAACGTTTGCTATGCTGAAGGCTTGCAAAATACTCAAACTGTTCAGAGTGACGAGCCTTCTCGTGCACCAGAGCAGGACCCTATTTTAGTTTTTCAGGTATGTAACAAGCGGCCAATCTGAAGTCAGATTTTTCTGCAACTATGTCAGAATTTCTTGGACAACTATCTTGGAACTTCTTGGACGGCTTTAATACAGCCGTCACTGTCCTTCTTCTCCACCTCCACCGCCTCTATTGGTGTCAGAAAGTGAAATACCTCCTCTAAAGGATGTAGACTTCGAGGGGAATGAAGAGGACCCAGAGGCAATGTTAGAAGAGGCCACCAAAGATTTCTCATTCCCAGTCTCTCATACATCTGATGATACAGCTTCACACAATATTTTTACCAATGTAGATATCTCACTTCTGCTGTCAGCTGTTGCACTTAATTTTCCTCTGTCTCGACATGCCCCGTTTGGGTGCTAAGCGACTACTAAGTCAAAAATGACATTTCCAATTCACCAGTTAATGATGCAATAGAATGGAAAATTTATGATGCTTGGGTTAACCCTGAAAAGATTTTCACCCCTCCAAGAATCATTGCCAATGTCTATCTGGTAGAAAAAGTTCACTAAAATGTGGTCTGTTCTAGCAGTAGAACCTGCTGTCTCAGTCTTAAAAGAGAAGTCTAGAAATAGAAAAAACAAACAAACATACATACTCGCCTAGATTGCTGCAGCACCAGTCCCAGCTGCAACTGTCCCCTGTCACCTCTAAGACCACAAAATGAACAAACACCATCAGTCTGCAGAGAGCCAGAGTCACCTGACTTTCTGCTCTACCCCTCCAGTGCTCACTGGAGTGCCGGGCTGTGGAGGGGGTGGAAGCAGCTGGCTCAGGCTCTCAGTGGATCACTGAGAGGCTGAGCCAGCTGCTGGTCCAGGCACCTGGGTGGATCCCAACTGTAAAGTTGTAAGGTCTTTAGGTCCGAGCCTGGACCTACGGAGTGACATCAGCCAACAGAGGGCTTTAGGGAAATCAAGCGATTTTCTTTCCTGCAACCATGGGAAAAGAAAATGACATCATCTATGGCTTGCCTTAAGCTGACCATCCTTTGTACCATTTTCTTGTTCAGTTTCCTTTAGATTTACCTTCAACTATGTAGTGCAAGGGCTTGCCTGATTGTTAACAAATTGAAAGTATTTAGGTTTAACTTCATATTATATTGTTTTGGTAAATCTAAAGACAATTGTATAATGTATGGCCAGCCTTACTCCCTAGCTTGGTGGATTTAAATTAAGCCTTGACAATGGGGCAGTAGTCTTGCAGGCTGGGGAGGAGTGTTCTGATCATTCATAGTTTAGGGAACATGGTCACCCAAGGAAGCCAAGCTCCCCATCAACATCTTAGAGCTTGGAGCAGTAAAACTAGCTCTGAATCACTAGACCTGATCAGGGTACAATTAGATGAAGCCATAGCCTATATCAGCTATCAAGTGAGTATCAGGAGTCAGGCAGCCTTAATAAAGCAAGTATAATCATCTCATCTCACTGCCCAGCTTTCTAATGTTCACATCCCAGGAGTGGGCTGGTGGATGGTGGATTACCTCAGCTGTTACCACTTGGACCAAGGGGAATGGGCCCTTCATCCAAACATCTTCAATCTCCTTTGTCAGAAATAGAGAATTACATATGATTACATCCTGGCCTCCGGGTACAGCAACAACTTACTCCTGTTTGTAGCCAGGACCAAAGATAGTCTAGCACTGGCATCAGATGCTCTGATGATTCCCTGGACCATTTTCTAGGTAATATATACCTTTCCTCCAGTGTGAATTCTGCCTCGACTGCACCTCAAAATACAGTGAGAAGAATCTACCTGCGATTCTCATTGCACCAAGCTGGTACATACCTAGACAGTCACATTTCTAAGAGACAATCCCTTCCAAACAGACCAGACCTTCTGTCCTGGGATCCCCCTATTCCATCCTTCTCAGCTGTTGGTGTTAATTGCATGACTGCGGAAAGATCTTGAGAGACGGGTATCTCTGATTCTGTCATTTCCAAAGTCAAAAAATCCACTTGCAGAAAGATTGCAGTGGCAGATTTGCTGAGATGGGCCTTCCTGATCTTGCAGAATATTTGCTTGAACATTCATCATACTGAAAGTTTTCACACCATTTCTTCACTGTTGAGCATGATGGGCATTGGTCACCCAATGTTTCCATTGTATGCTTATGAATTTCCTTTGGCATTTTCTTTTGCAGAAAGAGGAAATTTGTGTTGCCTCCTAGGTCAGTGCTTGCGAATTTCGTCTGCCGTGGTTCATTCAGTTACCTGCAGCAATTGAGAAAATAGAGCTCTAATCCTCCAAAGTGGCCTTATTTCATATGAAATACACTCTTTACAACTACACTAACAAAATTGGTGTTACATCCTTGGAAGGGGGTCAACCCAAGAACTTTTCAACCCCCCCCCCCCTTCGTAAATACACTCCTGTAATCCAAAAGAGAAGTATGGCCAAAAAATCTTTTGCATACTTCTTCCTACTGATCGGTGAGTGTTTGCTGTGTATCCTAACATCAAGCCTATGTTGCTCAGCTTTGCAAGGCTGCCACCTGGTCTTCAATTAACACCTTCTCCAAGTTCTACCAGGTGGATGTCCAAGCTTTTGGAGATGCAGCTTTTGATAGCAAGGTTCATGCAACAGCAGAATGAGTTGGGTCCGTTGACCTTTGTTATTGTTGGCCTGCTGACATGGTTCTATTGTCTTGTTGTTGTCCATCCTTTCTAATTATTGCTTGGAGGTGTCCCAGGGTCTATGAATATCCATTTTTTGTCCAGTACTCTACAATAAGACCAGAGGAATTTTTATTTACCTTTTAAGTTCCATATCTTGGAATACTGTACAGGACACCCTTCGATCTGTTCTTTTTTTTTACTGTGCATTGCTTGATAAAAAACTGTGAAGCCTCAGAGAGTTCAGTATGGGTATAGAGGCACGTTGAGGGGGTGTGTCCAGCAAAGCTTTGTCAGTGTTCAATAACCTGAAAGTACTTACCTATAACCCAGGGTCTATGAATATCCAGCCAGTGTGCTCTACTGTACTCCCGAGATACTGAATTTACAGTTTAGTCAAAATTCCTTTTTTGAATTATACTAGTGTGGGCTCACATCCACATTTTGCAATCCATTATAGGTGAGTCTGATATTAGTGCCAAATGGGCCACCCTTTATTTTGTTTTTTAATTTTTTTTTAAAATAGGCTTTTAGATTTGCCAAAGCTTTTCTGTAAAACAACAGTACAAAACACGTGATCACCCAGTACACAGAAAAAAAAAAAGCGTCCAACCTTTAGAGGAGATCATTGGATACCACTGTCCACACTTGACTGGATGTTGCAGCTTGCAAAATATGAGTCATTCATAAAATGCAGGCTGATTTCTGTGGGTTCTGAGGTGCTCTAGGGATTTAATTTCTGCTTGAGACTGCAGACTCATTCATAATTCATTGGAATGAATGGAGCATTGCTTGCTTCAGAGTTCCAAAGCAAGTGGAGCTTAATGTTATTTTGTCAAGCCAGTGCTGTGCTGCATAAATGTCTTTTCCAATGATTTATAAATGGGGTTCTAAGTCATTCTTCAAGTCTGTACAGTGATAGGTCATAACCCCATGGCTTACAAGCCTCTTGTTGGTTCAGGGCTGGACACATAATTGGAGCCAAGTAACCAGTCTGTGATAGCTGACAGTTAAAGAATATGTAAACCCAACATCTCCCTGGTGTTCCTGCAAGTACCTCTTCTTTCCTATTAAAAGCTAACCACACTAAGTATGAGAGCACAGGTAGTCAGTTCTCTAGCTGTGAGAACTCAGCCTGCTTTCCTCCGATGATCAGACTTGTGTGCTGACACTCCCCTCCATCTGCACAGCCTTTCACTAGGAAAATCAGTGTACTGCTGTTTCCTCCCACAGCTCCTATGCAGCTGAGAACAGGGGAATGTGATCACTTATAAGAATTTTTTTTTTTTTATATCTACACAAATGCTTTACCTTTCATTTCTATTTTAAACTGAATGGGTTGTTTTACAAGATGCAAATTCACATATTCTTTAATGTTTTTGAGCCTTTTGTATTACTCTCAGCGTAATCTTCTGACTTGATCGCTGCTGAAGTGGGAAGACTGTCTTCTGAATAGTAAAGGAATTGCCTTAGCATATATGTACAGAAATATGCTGTGCTGATTCATATAGCAAAAAAACAACTTGACCCAAGTAGACATACAGTGCTCAGCATAAATGAGTACACCCCTTTTGAAAAGTGTGATTTTAAACAATATCTGAATGAACATAAGAACAATTTCCAAAATTTTGACAAAATTGAGTTTTATAGAACATTTTGTATAGCTCATTACATGAAAGTAAGGTAATAATATAACTTAGATTACAAAATCTTCTGTTTTACTCACATTAGTTAATGCAAAAATGAATACACCCCACACAATAACTACTACATAGTATTTTGTATGACCTCCATGATTTGTAAGGACTGCACCAAGTCTAGGCTTGGAATGAACAAGTTGGTGACATATTGCAACATCTGTCTTTCTTTATCATACATCATGGGACATAAAGCAGGCTATTCATGACTATGTGGGCTATAGGCCACCTATAGGTGAACGGACACTGGCCATCCAATCAGAGTAGAGGTCCTCCTCTATATAACCCCTCCTATACAGTTAGTACCTCAGTTTTTTCACCAGGGTCTGTAAGGTGGATGTTCACTGAAAGTGTTGCTGTGCTCTTGGAGCATACCTGAAAGTCCAGAATGGTTCCATTAGAGAATCAGGGACTTTATTCAGTTCCATTCGGAAGGCTAAAATGTATGGTACCTGAGCGCTACGGGTCCAAGGCAGTAGCCCCTCAGCATGGGGACTGAAATGTCCTTGAAAGTCTATATGACAGTGCCCGCCGTGATGGGTGAAGGTTGGTGCCTGTAGTGGGACTGGTAAGTATCTCCTTTTTTCCCTCTCTGTAAACAGAAACAAAGCTCTAAATTGCATGGAAAAGGAGAGTTGTTGTGACTATGAGTTTCTATCGGGGGGAGTGCTCGCTGTTGTTCCTGAGATGTGTTTGCTCTTTTTGTTTTCGGCCACTAGAGGGAGTGCGGCCGGAAACGGAAGTCAGCCATATTTTGTTCATCTGGAGGACAGGACACGTGTGGGCTGCTGCAGCTGAGAAATCTCTTGTGGTCAGGACACAGAGCATGCTATTCTGTTGGGACACGTGAGTACTCCCCTGAGGGGGAAGCGTGGACCAGTCCGTCAGAAGCTGCCCTAGGTGGCTCATAAGGCAAAATTTTCATTGAGTGTTTTTACTTCAGCACACTACTTGCATAGCTGTATCATTGTGATCTGTGTTACTAGTGGAGGTGCACAGGTTTGCGCTATTTGAAATAATGTTTTACAGAAAGCGAAGTGGGGAAGGTGCAGCAGGAAAGGGTGCTAATGTACCACCACCAGGTCCTAAGGAACCTTGCCAAAGGTCTGCTGTAATATCCTCTCCTGACAGGCCAGAAGCGTCTGAGCAGTCTGAGTCACTGCGTCTATCTGGAATTGTGGCTACTACTGAGGCTTCTGCCCCAGCATATGTAACAAAGGATGATCTTGCTTCAGCCTTAGTGGGTTTAGAAGATAAGATCGCTGGGATGACTGCATCAGTTTCTCAGGGAACTAAGGAAGTGGGCTAGATCAACGTTCCTAGAACCACCAATCCTGGAGGTGCATCCTCTTCTGGAGCAAATTATGTATGCTGACTGGGATCACCAATTGTGCCACCAAAAAGGTTTCTGTTTTGTAACCCATGGAACAAAAGTTTAAGAAATGGAGGTTGACTGTAGTGGATGCAGCTGTTTCATCCCTGAATAAATCTTTAATATGTACTGTGGATAATGTACAGGTTTTCAAGGACCCAGCAGATAAGAACATGGAGTCTCTTCTTTAGGCCTCCTTCTCCATGGCAGGTTCTGCTGCTCAGCCAGCTGGGGAAGCTTTTGGCATTGCTAGAGTTTTTCTGACCGTGTCAAGCAATGGATTAGAAAACCATAAGTGCAGGGGAATGTTCGGCAGAGGATTTGGAAGATGTTCTGTGTGCTTTGTGTTCCGTGGTTGATGCTTTTAAGGATTCAATTCATCAAATTTCTCGCTTGGCCCTCTTATCAGTGCACATGCGCAGGGTTTTGTGGCTGAAGAGTTGGTCAGCAGAACTACCATGCAAACAATTGTTGGCAGGTTTTCCTTTTCATGGGGAACGGCTGTTTGGGGAAGATTTGGACAAATATATTGAAAAGATTTCAGGGGGTTAAAGTACTCTTTTATGCTCTAAGTGAAAAATCAAACGCCATTCTTTTAAGCTGTCAGGGGCTTCGGTTGTTGGGCCCTCATCTACCAGGCACACACAAGTCCCAGCCTCCAGGGGTAGATCTCAGAATCAAAACCCTAGGAGGCCCTGAGTGCAAAAGTCGTCTAATACAGATCCAAAGTCTGCCTCCTTATGAAGGGGCGCCCCCACTTGTTCAGGTGGGAGGAAGGCTTTTGAATTTTGTGGCCACATAGAGAGCTCTAAGCCATGACAAATTGGTCATTTCCATGATTTCTTTGGGGTACAGACTAGAATTTCAGGCATTTCCCTCTCCCCGGTTTCTAAAATCAAATGTACCAACGAATCAAGAGAAAAGTAGAGCTTTATTTCAGGCACTCGATTACCTATTGGCTCAAGGAGTAATCACGGATGTTCCAGCAGGCGGAAGGTTTCAGGGGTTTTATTCAAACCTGTTTACAATCCCAAAACCAAATGGGGATGTAAGGCCCATTATGGACCTCAAGGGGCTAAATCAGTGCCTAAATGTCTGATCTTTTCGTATGGAATCGGTTCAGTTAGTAGTGGCCAGGAGGGAAACTTTTTGGTGTCCATAGACATCAAGGACACATACCTGCATGTACCCATATTCATTCCTCACCAAAGATTTCCGCAGTTTGCATTAGGGGCTCCGCATTTCCAGTTCGAAGCACTACTGTTTGGGCTGGCCACGGCTCCCAGAGTGTTCACAAAAGTTCTTGCTCTGGTGTTGGGGCTACTCAGAACTTGGGGAGTGTTGGTTACACCAGGGGTTCTCAAACTTTTTAAGAAAAGGGCCAGTTTACTGCCCTTCAGATTTTAAGGGGGGCCGGACTGTGGCCAGTGGGGGTAGAAAATTCCCTGGCATTGGTAGGAGTACACAATTGCATAGGCTTGGTGGTCGCTGGGGGTAAAAAAAAAATTTACATCATTGGTGTCTGTGGGAGTATTAGTGCCCCATTATTGGTGTCATTGGAAGGAATAGTGCCCCATCATTGGTATCAGTAGGAAGAATAGTGCCCCATCACTGGTGTCAGTGGAGGGAATAGTGCCCCATCACTGGTGTCGGTGGAAGGAATAGTGCCCCATCACTGGTGTCAGTGGAAGGAATAGTGCCCCATCACTGGTGTCAGTGGAAGGAATAGTGCCACATTGCTGGTGTCAGTGAAAGGAGTAGTGCCTCATCATTGGTGTCCGTGGAAGGAATAGTGCCCCATCATTGATATCAGTGGGAGGAATAGTGCCCCATCAATGGTGTAATTGGAAGGAATAGTGCACCATCAATGGTATCGCTGGGAGGAATAGTGCCCCATCATTGGTATCGCTGGAAGGAATAGTGCCCCATCACTGGTGTCAGTGGAAGGAATAGTGCGCTGTGACTGGTGTCAGTGGAAGGAATAGTGCCCTGTCACTGGTGTCAGTGGAAGGCATAGTGCCCCGTCACTAGTGTAAGTAGAAGGCATAGCGCCCCGTCACTGGTGTCAGTGGAGGGCATAGCGCCCCGTCATTGGTATCAGTGGAAGGAATAGTGCCCCATCATTGGTGTCAGTGGAAGGAATAGTGTTCTGTGACTGGTGTCAGTGGAAGGAATAGTGCCCCAAGGGCTGGATAAAGACTAACAAAGGGCCACATCCGGCCTGCGGGCCGCAGTTTGGAGACCCCTGCTGTAGACCATCTCTTGCTCAGAAATCGGTCGGTACCAGATCTGAAGCAGGATGTGGTCCTTACAATGCAGATCCCGGAACAGCTGGGCTGGGTGCTCAACCTCAAGAAGTTGGCCCTGGAACCAGTGCAGAACCTGGAGTATTTGGGGATGGTACTAGTCACGGTTTAGGCAAAGATATTTCTGCCTCCAGGGGAACATTGCGCCCTGAGGAATGAGGTTTGCAGTTTGAAGGCCAAGAGGTATTGTTTAATTTGCCTGTGTGAGGTTGCTGGGAAAGATGGTGTCCTCATTCGAGGCTATTCCCTATGCTCAATTCCACTTCAGACTGCTGCAAAGGTACATTCTGTCTGTTTGGAACAAAAAGATTCCTGCCCTGAATTACTGCATATCTCTGTCTCCAGAGGTACAGCGGAGCCTGCATTGGTGGTTGATAACTCACAGCTTGGAGAAGGGAAGATTCTTTCGGCCAGTGGTGTGGAAGTTGGTAATCACCGATGCAAGCCTTTCAGGTTAGGGGTCTGTTCTGGAGGAGGCCACAGTTCAGGGAACATGGCTTCCACGGGAAATGGTTCTTCCCTTCAGTGTCCTGGAACTTCGAGCAGTGAGGCTGGCTCTGAGATATTGGACATCCAGGCTTCAGGATTGGCCTGTAATGATTCAGTCCGACAATGCCACAGCAGTCACATAGATCAACCACCAGGGCAGTACCAGGAGTTGAGGTACTCAGAAGGAGGTAAACTACATTCTGACCTGGGCAGAGAGATATGTTCCAAGTCGGTCAGCAGTGTTCATTTCATGTGTGGAAAATTGGGAGGCGGATTACCTCAGTCGCAGGCAGTTGATTCCAGGGGGCTTTGCGTCTCGATGTTTTCAAGGAAATCTGCCAGCGATGGGGTTGCCCGGATGTAGATCTATTGGCATCCAGGTTCAACAACAAGGTTGTTTTTTTGTGTCCAGGGTAAGGGACCCTCATGATGCAGGGGTGGATGTTTAGTGATTCCTTGGAACCAGTTCTCACTGAATTATGCCTTTCCTCCAATCCAGCTGCTGCTGCGTCTCTTACGCAAGATTCAGGAGGAATCTATTCTGGTGATACTGATTGCTCCAGCTTGACCCAGGAGGGCCTGGTATGCAGACAGATAGTGAAGATGGCAGCAGATTGTTCTTGGGCCCTGCCGTATCTGCCAGACTTTTTGTCTGAAGGTCCTATATTAGTCAGCTTTACAATCACTAAATTTGACAGTGTTGCTATTGAAACCCAGATCCTGAAGGATAGGGGAATGTCTGATTCTGTCATCCCCATCATGTTGGGTGCTAGAAAGGAAGTTTCTAGGAACATTTATTACAGAACCTGAAAGGCCTACATTGCCTGACGTGAGGTTCACAAATGGCATCCACTAAAGTATGTGATTGGCAGGATTCTGTCTTTCTTCCAACAGGGTTGCAGAAGAATTTGGCTCTTGGTACCATTAAGGGCCAGTTTTCACCATTAGCTATTTTTTTTCCAGAGGCCCATTGTGTCTGACTCTTTGGTCTGCACTTTTTTACAAGGAGTGATGCATATGGCTCCTCCTGTCAGGTTGCCTTTGTGTCCTTGGGACCTGAACTTGGTTTTGGAGGTTTTGCAAAAGCCACTATTTGAAAATATTGGAGAGATTTCACTGATCCTGTTGACTCATAAGGTAGCAATAACTTCTACAGGCAGCTCTATCTTTCAGAGAACCATTTCTAATTTGCATCATGATAGGGTGGTGTTGCGACCTCATCTGTGCTTTTTACCAAAGGTGGTTTCTGGTTTTCATCTCAATCAGGACATAGTTCTACCTTCATTCTTTCCTAGGCCTCAGTCAGCAAGAGAAAGATCTCTGCATACCTTGGATGTGGTACGTGCTGTAAGGGTCTTCTGGAAGCACAGGTCAGGAGGTCAGATGCTCTATTTGTGCTGCCAGAGGGGCCTTGGAAGGGACAGATGGCATCCAAGGCGACTATTTCTCATTGGATCCTCCAATTGATCATTCAAGCCTATGGTTTGAAAGATAAAGTCCCACCCTTTCGGGTGAAAGCATACTCCACGAGTGTGGGGGGTATCTTGGGCAATTTGCCATCAGGCATCACTGGTTTGCAAGGCCACTACATGGTCTTCGGTTCACACATTCACAAGATTCTACCAGGTGGATGTCAGAGCCGCTGAGGATTCTGCCCGTGGCTACAGTGTTTTACAGACGGCTGAGAAGGCCCTGAGGGATTATCGATGGCGGCGATCTTGGTGTCACTCTCCCCTCAAATTTCTTATTGCTTTGGGACATCCCACATAGTCATGAATAGCCTGCTCTGTGTCCTATGATGTACAATAAAGTAAATTGGATTTTTTCTACATACTTACCTGCAAAATCGTGATGTACTCCAAGAAATGGATTTTACAGGTAAGCATGTAGGAAAAAAAATCCAATTTTTTCCGTTCTTCAAGAATGACTTGATACTCAACTTGTCTCTTCAGATTTCCCCAAAGGTGTTCGATTGGGTTGAGATCAAGTGACATTCTTGACCACTGAATTACTTTCACTCTAATCTTTTTCAGAAATGCAACAGTGGCCTTAGATGTGTGTTTTAGATCATTGTCCTGTTGGAAAAGTGCATGCTGACCAAGGGCACGGAGTGATGGTAGTATCTTCTTTTTCAATTTAGAGCAGTACATCTGTGAATTCATGATACCTTCAGTGAAATGCAGCTCCGTGACACCAGAGCACTCGTGCAGCCTCACAGAAGGACACTGCCACCAATAGGTTTCACTGTAGGCACCATGCATTTTTCTTTGTACTCCTCATCAGTGTGACGCCATACAGTATTCCGACTGATAAGTAAAGCTTTGCTTATCTTCTTGTAGCCTTCACCTTTCTTGTGTAAACAAATAATTTTTTCTTTCTCAGGCCTTGTGACATTTCTCTTTCATGTTTTGCCATTGCTGACAGCATGAAATGGGAAGGGGATTTCTTTGTTAGGTAATGCCCTCTTATAATCAACTGTCTGCTGGACACATGTTTAACCACTTGCCTACTGGGCACTTATACCCCCTTCCTGCCCAGGCCAATTTTCAGCTTTCAGCACTGTCACACTTTGAATGAAAATTGCTAGGTCATGCAGCACTGTACCCATATGAAATTTTTATCATTTTTTTTCACACATACAGAGCTTTCTTTTGGTGGTATTTAATCGCCACCGGGTGTTTTATTTTTTGTGCTGTAAAAAAAAAGAGCAAAAAAATTGAAGAAAAAATTTTTTTCTTTGTTTCTATTATAAAATTTTGCAAACAGGTAATTTTTCTCCTTCACTGATGTGCGTTGATGAGGCAGCACTGATGGGCAACACTGATGGACACTGATAGGCAGCACTGATGGGCACTGATAGGCGGCACTGATGGGCACTGATAGGTGGCACTGATTATGCTGCACTGATGGGCAGCACTGATGGGTGGCACTGCTGGGCACAGGTAGGCAGCACTGCTGGGCACTGATCATCAGGGCACTGATGATCACTGCCGATCCCTTCGCTGACAATTTGCAGTTCTTGCAGCCGATAACCAGCAACTGTATTTACCTGGTTATCTGCTCTGTCATTGGACACAGCTGATCACATGGTAAAAGGCCGCTGTGATTGGCCTTTTACCATTTCGCACAATCACCGGTGGCGCTGGGGGCACACAGGGGGCATGTTCTGGGAGGACGTCCATGGATGTCCATGAATAATTAAACTCACCTGTAGTTGAATTCTTGTTAATTAGGATTTTGTTGTCTAAAATTTTTGGGTAAATACCTTTTTTGTGTGCAAATGAACAAATCTTGTTTGCAATCAATGGCCTTCATTTGTGGGAATATTTTGTGGTATAGTGTCCCATAGAAAATGTTGATTTTGAAAGGAAAGTAAAGGTTTTCTGACAGACCTGTTGGGGTGTACTCATCTATGCTGGGCACTGTAAATCAAAATAGTGCTATATATAAACATATGTAAAAAATATGATCAAAAATCACTGTTTAACAGTCCTTCATACAAATGTCTGTGAATAAACTTGTGATGCAATGTACCAATTGTGATCAATTTCACATTTGCTTATTTTATTATTTATTAATTTGGTAGAGGTACTTAAATAGTGCCGTCAATTTACGCAGGGCTTTACACACGCGCACACGCACACACACACACACACGTCTCTAACCCTCAAGGAGCATACAATCTAAGGTCCCTAACACATTCGTGCATACACATACTAGGACCAATTTAGACAGGATCCAATTAACCTACCAGCATGTCTTTGAAGTGTGGTAGGAAACTGGAGTACCCTGCGAAAACCCATGCAGGCACAGGGACAACACTCAAACTCCAGGCAGGTGGTGCTGTAGCTGGGATTCAAACCAACAAATGTAGTGCTGCCAGGTGAAAATGCTAACCATTTAGCCACTGTGCTGTCCACCCAGTTCAATTCAGTGAGAACAGATTGTGTGATAGCAGACACCTCCACCAATCCCTTTTTTACTGCACACTCACCTTATGGATTGACCCTCATTACAAAGGTCTTATTGCACTCCCAATGATGTCAGATTGATGAAAAGCTTAGGGCGTGACCTTCGATGTGGCTTGGTAGTGCTTTGCCATGTGGCTGGAGGTATTTGTGTATTACCAATGTTAGGAGACATCCATCCAAGCAGCATTGGAATGTTTTAAAAGTGCTGTCGGCAATTTTATTCAATTATTTTGTGAGTGCATTTTCTTCTTTCTTTTGTCATTAAAAATACCTCAATGAGCATTATGTCCGCCTTTGTATCATCTTGAGCACTGATCCATGCTTTATCACCTGAGCTGAAAGAATTGCTGGATTTACCGTGTGAGAATTTTAGGGAAGGCTGTTTGAGCCCTGGGAGAGTCCAGCTGGATTTATGGAATTCGATTGATTTGATCAAAGATGCAATAAGACCTGTATAATGAGGGTCAATCCATAAACTGAGCATGTGCCCAAAAGGGGATTGGTGGAGGTTTCTGCTATCACAAAATCTGTTCTCACTAAACTGAACTGTCTATATGAACTTGATCACGATTGGTAGATTGTATCACGACTTTATAGACATTTGTATGAAGGACTATTATATGCTGGTTTTGGATCATAATTATGCATGTTTATATGTAGCACTATTTTGATTTATGTGTACTTGGGTTGAGTTGTTTTGATTTAGTGTTTTACTTTTTTTTGGTTTTTTTTTGGTATATGAATCTGCGCAGCATATTTCCATACACATCTTGAGTGCTTTTTTACTTTTGTGCTTACAGCTTTAGTTTAATTTACGAGTGTGCAGAGTCACATTTCTCACACTATTGCCTTAGGTTAACTGACCTGTCACGTTTGCCTTTACAGAGTACTGTAATTGGGTTTTCAGGTTTGAAGAACTTAATATACTACAGACATGATGTAATAAGCGGTAGTGTGTGGAATTTTCTGACAGCCAGCAAGAAACCAGCCTTATCTGCTTATTATGGGCTAATAAAGGAGATTTCTTTATTGCACATCAAGATTTCAGGTCAGAAACCACTGACACCTTTATAATCCAAGAAAGGTTCCTTATTAAGCAACAGTCGCTGGGCCCTCAGCAAAAGCCTGTGTTAAGATGAATTGGATGCCCAAGTCCTCCGAATCTAGAGGCAAATCCTCTTCACAGCGAAGGGGCGCCCCCACTCACATGTGGAGTAAAGTGTATCGGCCTTTATGGCTGTCTCAACTCCGTAAACTTAGATGAATGGGTCTGCAACATGGTATCCAGAAGCTACATATTGATGTGTCACTTATTTCCCCCTCCATGCTTTATGCGCTCAAGGGTATCTTTGGAGCCACAAGAAACAGCAATTTTTGTTTCAGCTCTGATAGGGCTGCTCCCTCAAATGGTCATCACACACTTGCCAGAGAGAGAGAGAGAGGGGTCTCATGGCTTCCATTCTAAACTGTTTATGGTTTCCAACTCAGACATCTGGCCTATTCTGGATATCAAGGAACTCAGCAAGTTCTGAAGGTTCTAAAATGAAGGATAAAATCTACCCGGTCAGCTTTGCTTCATTAGTCTATCTTTGGAGTCTTCCCTTCGGGGTACATTCGAACAATACCATAGCTGTAGCTTACATCAACCATCAAGGAGAGACAGTCGCGCTACTCAGGAACAAGTGGGACCTGATCTTGTTTTGGGCGGAACTTTACATTCTGGTTTCCTTCATTGTGCACATTCTGGTTGTGGAAAATTGGCAGGCAGACTTTCTCATCAGCAGCTGAATCTGGAAGCATGGGCCACTTTACTTAGAGTTGTTCACAGAAAATTGTTAGCAGTGGGAGATGTGGATCTCTTGGCAGCTAGATTCAACAGCAAACGGAACAGGTTTGTGTCCCGATCCACGGATCCTCAAGAGTTTGTGTTAGATGCCGCGGTGACTCCTTGGATCTGTTTTGCCTAATCTATGCCTTACTTCCACTTCAGCTGTTTCCCTGCCTGTTGCGTAGGATAAAGGTGGAGGGTATTCCAGTGATTTTTATCGTAGCTGCTTGGCCAAGAATGTTGTATGTATGTAAGTTTCTTGGCAGCTGAGCTGTTGGCTCTTCTAGATCAGACAGATTTGCTGTCACAGGGTCCAGTCTTCCATCCTGCTTTATGATCACTGGCTTTAATGACATGGCTTTTGAGGCCCAGGTCCTCAGGGATAGGGGGATTTCTGACTACGTAATCCCTACCCTTCTCAAGACAAGAAAGGCAACCTGTGAGAAGGTATACCAGCGTACATGGAAATCCTTTTTTGCCTGGTGTGAGTTTCATTCCCAACAGTATGCTGTGGAGTGCATTTTGACCTTTCTCCAGTCTGGTATGGGATTGTCTCTGGCTATTAAGTTCAACTGTGAGAAGAAAATAAATTAATGCATTTATTTTTGCAGGAAGAATGTGCATTTATTATTTTTTTCCATAGTAGCCTGCAAAGCATTGCACCCACGATTGGTAAATGAATGCTGTGCTGAGGCAATTTTAAAAGTTAGGATAGGAGGAAGTTTGGGCAGCAGGCAAGGGGATGTAAAATGTTGCTATAGGTAGAGATAGCCTTTACGTACTGTTAAGGTACAAATCTTTTCCTTGCCTGTTCTGTTTTGGAGACCTGTCACGTTTCTTTCCTTGGTAAATGCCTTTGGGCAGGGTGTCCCCCTTGTCTCCTTGGGACTTTCACTTGGTCTTCTTTGTTTTGTGGACTTCTCCTTTTGAACAGTTCCAAGAGATTCCCTGTTTGTTCCTTACGTGCAAGGTTTTCTTCTTCGGTGCCCAAACCTTGGCTCTCCGGGTCTCAGATCAATTGTATCAGCAACAGGATGTTGCACACTGAGATGCAAAATAATCTTCCTTTTTTAAGCAGCAACAAGTTCTATTCTGACATGTTTTGCACTCGCACTTTTAATAAAGGAAGATTATTTTGCATCTCACTGTGCAGTATTCCTGTTGCTGGTACAGTTGATTGCTTTGGTTGGAGATGAGTTGAGCCAGCACCTGAGATGTGGTTGTGAAGAGTAGAGCCTGGCTTTACCTGGAGTGGCATGTGAAATATTTGTCACAGGTTCTGAGTTGTTTCAACTATCCCTTTTGGGATACTACCCCTTTTGGTTCTTGAGACCTTGGTCCTCTTTAATACCTAAGGTGAATTTTTCGTTCCACCTGAATCAGAACATTGTGTTGCTATTTTTTTTTTCCTAATCCAAATCATTTTAGGAATAGGTGCTTCACTGTTTTTGAGCTGTTAAATGTACCTGAGGTCTCCAGCTTTGTTTCAACAGTTTGAGTCCCCTTTATGTTCTGCCTGAGGTTCTTTGCAAGGGTCAGGCTGCTTCTCGATTTACTAAGATCTATCAGGTAGATGTTCACACTTCTGTGGATATCAGTTTTGAGCAGAAGGTCTTGTAGGCAGCTTTGTAGTGGGGTTCCCTCTGGTCTGTTTTTGAGTTTTAGGCATGTGTCCTGTGATGTACGATTTAATACATTTCATTTGTTAGTCTACAATAAGCAGCTAAAAGTCTATTTCTGTTTGAAAAGGAATTCCACAAGCTGCTACTTGTTTACATCATGTCTGTAGTTATAAGGTAAGATTCTCTAAATCTGCAAACCTGATTACTCTGTAAGAATAAAGATGACAGGTCAGCTAATCTAAGCCTGCTGAGACAGTTGCTTTAATATTTAGAAAACAGCCTACCCACGTCAGGCTCAGTAAGTCCTGGAGCACAAACCGAGAGCATAGCTAAAAGCTCAAACAAAAATTAACTGTCAGCTGCGACAGCCTGGCTTACTGGTCCATTATGTTCCCAGCCCTAAACTAATAATAGACTGGCAAGAAAAGGATTTTATAGGTTAATCAAAAATCCTAATTTTTAGCTGCTGCATTGTTTTGGACTGGTATATTCCTCAGGATCCCCCCAGAGCTTATCACTCTCAGAAGACAGCGTGATAAATGGAGTCTTGGTTTTTAGAAGTGGCCTTCTTGATGAGGGTAGACACTGGCACATGCTGGGCAGATGATTAAACTGACACTAAATGATTTCCTTATTCTTCAAAAATAACCATCCACTACTTAATGACCCTGTAATCTTTTTTTCATGAAATTATTTTTTAGTGTGTTTTTCTGCCTCCTTGTAACACCCTCTGTGAGTTTCAAAACTCTCCTTTTCTCCCCTCACTTCTGTTTGGAACGAGCAGTGCATGTTATTTGAACTCGTGCACTTCTCTATACACACTACAAATATGTAAAATGAATTTGATGATTTAGAGAAGACTGAATGCAACAGAAGGTGCTTCTGAGTAAATAATTTATACTTGAATTTTAATAATTTTTTTTTCTTTTTTTAAACCAGAGTTTAATGTCACTTTATTCTAGGACACTGAGTGGAGAGTCCAACCAACGGACCCTTCCTAATACTCTGTACTGTACTTCTCCCCATAGAACAGTGACAGGTCCCCACATTCTGTACTCCTCTCCATATAACGTTTACGGATCTGGTTTGCTCAAATTATCTTATCTGACAGAAACCCTACACAGCCCAGGACTTGTCCGGTTGTAGCAAATTAAACTTCAAGTTAGGGTTGAGCTATGTATGGTTTCTATTTTTGTTCAAGGCTGTATGTGTCAATCAGATTTTTTTTTATGGTGTGTGATTAAATAGGAAAAGCCTGACAGGCTGCTGGAGAGGCCCAGGGCTCTTTTTACATGCTAAAAAGGGATCAATGCAAATTGTGTAATAAGTCATGTGAATTAGGGGAATCCTTTAGGCCATATCTGTCATTTACTTCCTGTTTCCTGGCCAGGCTAGGAAGTGGGTGGAGATAACTGAGAGCTGTACCATAAATGTGCTAATAAATGGGCATGTCCATATCTGACACAGCGATTTGCATTCCCAAATTATTTCAGTTTTCAGAGATTTTGGTACAGGATCCTGAGAAGCAGAAGTTTTTAATACACACAAACACTTTGTTTTTTAGTAGTAGCTCTTGCCACATTTGCCTTATCCCCACCACATGCGAAAAAAAAGAGATTTAAAGACGATTTTTTGCAAATTAAAAAGGAGCTTATGCTTACCTGACTGGTCCCTCATCTGCACTTTCTGCTCCTTCTTGTGGGTGCCCCCATAAGCTCTGCACTGTGGGGGCACCTTTGTGGGCGTGCTCCTGAGCCAAGCTGTGTGCATCCATAGATACACAACATGCCACTCGGCTACGCCCTCTGCTTCCTCCTCACAGTATTTGACTGACCTATGGCTTCTGCTGCTGCCATCTTTGTCTCCTGTGAGGCCAGGAAGTGGAGGAACGGTGCTGCAGATAGGACCCCACTGGATGAGTGAGTGAGTGGAGTCAGGTAAGTGTATATGAATGGGGGAGGGGTGGTTAGTGGAACGTTTTATACATTAATGTGGGGAATGCATTAAGGTACAAAACAGCTAGACTTTAGAACCACATTAATGTAGAATACCTGCAGATATGATACTTACTGACTCTTATCCTGATTGTAAATATGAAGTTTTGAAGCAATTTATACTAATATGGTGATAAATTAGGACAGAAATGTTTTATGATGGTGCTTGTTTACAGCATGCCCAATATTTGATACCAAAGTGCCTGCACTTATAACTCTGGTATGTGGAACAATCCACCAAAATATTCTTCCATTATTCTGTACCAATAAAATGAGCCCTTCTTAGGGAAGGTATGTTCCACATTTTTTCCTGCATTTTTTTTTATATAACAGTGATATATTGGCTGTCCGTCATGACACAGTAAATAGGAGTGGCCCTTGCTGTCCCATTGAGATGATTTCACGCTTGTCCAGTAGTGTAGCCTAAGCCGAAGGAGTTCAGATGTGCTGTGAACCCTCATGTCAGACTGTCCGGACTGGACTCCTTTCTTGGTGGGATATCTCGGACTCCTCTTCTCTTGCTACCTCCTGGGATGTCTCAGCCCATATTTTCCAGTTGTTGGGTATAGAATTAAATAGAGATGAGTTCCTTTATCTGAATCAGTACTTGGTGGACAATGTAATTACCAGTCATGATTATAAGAAGAGCTCAGCTTTTCACAAAGACATATCGTGTGTGATCTACAATGATCTCCTATAACATTGTTTGTTTATTTTACGGCTTCTCCCCTCACTCTCCAGCCAGAGGAGCTGACACTCTTGCTCATCAAACTACGAAGGCAACAGGCAGAGCTGAGCAGTATCCGGGAACACACACTGACACAGTTGCTGCACCTAAAGCAGGCGTGTAGCCCTCAGGTCAGCTGCATGTATCACTCACCCATCATACATGTACTGTGACACGTGTTCTCCCCTTTCTGTGATTGCTGATGTAATCACCCCTTTATCATCCTGCATGTCCCAGTGGTTGAGTTCTGGGGTCATCTGTGTTGGTGATGGACGTGTTCTTTGTGCTTTGTGTCTGGTGTTGTCCTCTGTGTTTGAGATTGTGTGGTGACACTTTTAGGGCTGATTCATTAAAGCTCAACTCCAGGCATACGTAAAAGGTGCACATTAATCCTGCTTTGTAATCATTGATGCAATATTTAAACATGGTATCAGCATCTTGCAGTCTCTGTATAGCAGAGCTTAGACCTGGAGAGTGAGAAGCAACACAAACCGCCAAACAGGTTTACTGTTTAGCTCATGGGCTAGAAAGGGACATGCTAATATGGTGGTGAGCAGAGAGATGAGCTTATCAGTTTGCTCCTTCTACTTTCACTGGCCAATCAAAGGGTGGGGAAACCGAGATAAATCAGTTTTTCTGCCCTGCCAGACACGGCTATGCTGTGTGGCAGAGCTGTGTAAATCTCAGTACTAGATGGACAGAAATCTTTTTGGCTGTTAAAACATCTTTCATATATTAATTTTCTCTTTGTATTTAGCTTTTTGCCTGGAGCTCTGCTTTTAAATTAGAGAAAAGAAAATGAACACAAATGTGGAGTTGTAAGTAGCAACCAAAACAGAATTTGTCCCTATGGGTAACAACTCCAATTCTCTGCTCATTTTCTTCTTTCTAGTGTTAGTGAATTAGCTTATATGTTTCGGGGATGAGGCTGTACTGTATTCTATTGGTCTAGAGTGTATGTGTATCAGTGATAAAACTGTGCTGCATTCTTACTCAAGAGTGTATATGCATAAAGGTTGAGGCTGTACATGGTTTGTTAGGCTCCTGAGTGTGCTTGTATCAGAGATGAGGCTGTGCTGTGTTCAAGTTGGCCAGAGTGTGTATGTACTGTGTTCTGGTTGTGGAGTGTGTATGTGCCAGAGGGGATGAAACTGTGTTGTGTTCTGGCCCTCAAATGTATATATCTCAGTCATTCAGGACACAGGACTTGTATTCATAGGCGCTGGGTTTTTCCCTGGCTACCTTCATGTAATTATTGCCCAGAGCTATCTAGCAGTTTCTGGAATGGTAAGCCAGATTTTACATGATTCATTTTCTATCATTCAACCAACTGAGCTAGTGTGGAGCAAGTGCATTCTGACAGCGGGGACAGTTCCCCATTTTCAGAATACACTCATCAGTACCGCCAGCACTGATTTAGCAAAATGATTCAGCAGGCTGGTTGTACAGAAGTTGTTCAAGAGATCAACTTCTGTACAACTAGCCTGCCCATAGATCAATCATAATTTCAGCTGGTCCCTGCTTAACTAGCCGAATTTCAATCCATTGTTTGGCTGGCTTAACCATCAGTGTCTACCTTGGGGACTGTATACAAACCCCACAGTGTGAGAAGCGGCCTTTAATGTTTGCTTCGGACACTGGATCCTGGGAAAGGCACTCATCTTGGCACATTGCAAGGAGTGTGCTTAGCAGCCAGGTGCTACACAGGTCCAGGGCCGTGGTCCATCTCTATGTTCCCAAACCCTTAGAAGATATGCCCACCATGATTAGCAAAGCTTGGATCCTAATGGCACCAGCAACATGAGTGAGTTAAGACAGAGTTTATCTGTGCTTTAGATTGGTTCCGGCCTATGGACAACCCTCAGCACTTAGCAGTCAAGTGGCTACATAGGTGCGGGAAGGAGAGTTAATTTTAATGTGTTAAACCCCTTTGTACTTGTCTTTGATGCTTTTGGAAACAGAATTTTTTTTATTATTCAGAACACATGCATTGGGGGGGAATTGGAGCCTGACCATGGCACCGAGAGGGAGCTCAATGTAGGCGCTCCCTGTGTCCCGTTAGCCAGAAATGCCTAGGAGGTAACGTACCCGGGTGGGGTGTCGTTCCTTTGTGGAGGCCTGGCAGGAGAACGGTGCCACCTGTGCGGCTGGCCGGAGGTGGCAGCAGCGAGTGGTGGTGTCAAAGTGGAAGAATGAGTGAGGGGCCAGTCGGTTGGAGAGGAAGAGGATGCCGGGCGGTCACGTGACCACCGCAGAGGAGTACTGGGGGGCAGAGAATCTGGCCGGGCTGACACGGAGGACATCCAGGCTCATCTACCACAGGATTGTTACTGCCAAAAGACATGAGGAACCCCATGGAGGGTGATCCCCCTCCAATAGTCACCATTGCAGAAGTGGACTGTGATCGGGAGACTGTGTTAGTAGTCCCTGGGAGAGACTGTCTGCATCCGCCTTAGTTGAAGTAAGATGGAGCTGAAAAGATGACCGAAGACGACAGGAGATGGTGAGTCAAAAACACATGGTGTAGAGATTATTTCGGGGGGGATCACCCAGGGGGCCCAGAAGGAGAAGGAGCTGAAAGAGAGACACAAGAGGGATAAAGACCCCGGAGACCCCTTGAGAGGAAATTGGTACAGGGGGGGAAAATGGAAAGGAAAAGATCAAAGAGGGACTACCCTGGAGGGATACAACCCTAATTTACACGTAGAGGTAATACCTGGTCCCCAGAAAAAATACAAAACTCACTAACAGTATGAAAAGTAAAGTGGCAAAGGGGGAGGGCCAAAGTCATCCCAAGCAACTTCAATTAAACAATATATCCCCTTACAAGAGAAACAAACCCCAGAGAGACAACAGGGAGTAAGTGGAAGACAGGAGATGGAAAACACTAGTGGTGATTGCTCCAGATTGTCTATGGGCGTTGCAAATATCAGTAAAAATATAGAAGTTGAAGACATAGAAAATGTATTGGTTACTGAGAGTCCTGAAGACCTCACAGATGCCCACGAAAGCTGAAATAGCGGAAATGTTTAAAGGTCTGGAAAGATCCATAAAACAGGAGATTGTGAAAATACATGACCTGGGCCAAGTATTATCAAGGGTGGAGGTGACTGAGGAAAAATTAGATAAACCTGCTCAAGTAATAAAATTAGAAAAACAGATGGAAGGAATAAGAAAAGAACAAAGGAATCTGCTATACAAACTGGAAGATCAGGAGAATAGAGATAGAAGATGTAACCTGAGGATACGAGGTCTGCCTGAGACTTCACAAGGGGAAGACTTGATGGAAATAACAATGAAAATGTTTAATACAATAATGAACAGATCACCAACAGAGCCTCTGAAGATTGACAGAGTGCACAGAATAGTAAGACTCCAAGGAAGCAGAAACAAAAATTCATCCATTCATTCCATTATTATAGAGACAAAACTGAGCTTTGGAAGAAGACAAAGGGAAGACCTGTAATTAAATATGGAGAAGCAAATTTACAGGTTTTTTCCAGATATATCAGTGGAAACATTGATGAGAAGGAGAACCTTCAAACCATTGCTGGAACAGATGAGAAAGCAGAATGTTCAATACAGCTGGGGATTCCCAGCATGCCTGATTGGATGGAAAAATGGTCGTTCTGCAAGACTGAGATTTCCGGAAGACTTGAGAGACTTTTGTGAGAGACTTGAACTACAGAAAATAGATATCCCAGGATGGGAAGAAGGGGGCAAGAGAGACTTGGGGAATAGAAAATGAGAGTTGGCAGTCAGCACCTAGTGGGAAAAGGCATCAGAGATAAAATAGGGAAGGAAGAGGAGGAATGGAAGGGATTTTTTTTTCCTCTTCCCCTCTCTCCTCCTCTTCTTCTCCTCCTAGGCTAAGCAAAGTAAAAAATACATTTTTTTTTTTTGGAAAGAGTGGAAACCGGAAGTAGGACAGGTATCCAGAAACGCGGCCTAGAATTTGGTAACGCGGACTGGAGCGCGGCGTATGTGGTCAGAGCTCCACCCTATCATTGAATCGATGGTGGGACTAGGACCACAAATGATTTGTAGGCAAGTTAAGAGCCTAGGGGGAGTTAGGGAGGGTTATGGGGTAGGTGTGAGAGGGGAATGGGTAACTATGTAGGGGTTAGCTCCATGTTCCTCTGGAAGGATGAGGGTACTCTCACTGGAAAGAACTCTGGTGGCAGAGGAATAACACTTATGGGAAATGGATGAGGTTAACTTTATGATCTATAATGTCAAGGGACTGAACATTCCGGGGAAAAGGCATAAGATCCTCAGAGAATTACAACAACGATCTACTGCAATAGTGTTTTTACAGGAAGCTCACTTATTAAAGAAACAAATGTGAAGTTATATTCTAGGTATTACCCAACCTGGTTTTATGCAGATTCACCAACTAGGCATGCTAAAGGAGTGGCAATTGGCATAGCTAAAAACTTAAGGTTCAAGTTGGAGGATCCTGAGGGGCGTTTTCTGTTCTTAAGGGGGAAATTACAGGAAATAGTGTACATTGGCAAATATTTATTGCCCCAATAGAAATCCAATGGCCTGTCTGAAAAGTGTATTGAGAAGACTTCTAGATTTTAAAACAGGCAAACTAATTGTGGCAGGAAATTAACATTTTTGCGTGGACCCCCAGATTGACACAACGTCGCATGTGCAGAGAGAGAGAGAGGTAAAACTCTGAAATCCATATGAAGAACGCTATATCTAAGTCAACTTGTGGATATCTGGAGAGTTAAACATCCTAGAGACAGGGACTATACGTTCTATTCTCCGGCATATGCAACGTATTCGAGATTAGATTATATATCGATGGACCATATACTTTTGGAGTTGCTGGTCAAAGTAAATATAGAAGTTATAACAATATCGGACCATGCACCTGATACAATGAAGTTATTATGGGGAAGAGAGCAGAATAAGTTAAACGTGGAGATTAAATTGGACACTCCTTCAGGATCAAGAGACGAAACAAAGAATAAAAAAAGAAATGGAACAATACTTTGAAAGAAATGAGACTGAAGGAGTTTCAACTGCCACGGTGTGGGAAGCATATAAGACATACATCAGGGGAATTTTGATAGCGATTGGGGTACAAAAAAAGGAACAAAATAAAAAAATGAATATGCTTTTAAGGGATCTATACGAATTAGAACAGTTACATAAAAAGAGAATAACAAAAGAGATTCAGCAGAGTATAATAAATAAGTGAGATGAATTATGTAATTTAATGAAGGAAGAAACAAGGAGAACATTCAACATGATGGAAAGGGAGAGATATCGGTGGGGGAATAAACCAG
Organism: Staurois parvus; assembly: GCF_062004578.1. Taxonomy (NCBI): domain Eukaryota; kingdom Metazoa; phylum Chordata; class Amphibia; order Anura; family Ranidae; genus Staurois; species Staurois parvus. Next base: position 1,240,922 of record NW_028318265.1, read on the forward strand.
GGAAATATTTAATGAGAGCACAAGGAAATAAGAATTCAAGGAATTATATAGAGAAGATTAAAGACGATAATGGAGAACTGGTTTACGCAACCACTGATATCGCTAATGTATTTAAAAAATATTACAGTAAACTATATGATGTTATTACACAACAGTCAAAAGGAGAAGAGGAAGAAAGAATTAGAAAGAGACAGATATACTTAAGAGGCTGGATTGCCGAGACTAGGGGAAGAACCGTTAAGCTGCCTAGGGAAACCCATAACGCAGAAGAAAATCCAGGTAGCACTGAAGAGTACAATAGTGGGGAGGAGCCCGGGGCCGATAGGTACACTGAGATATAAAATTTTTTTTAAATCAATTAGTACCTAAACTGAGTTTATATATGTAAGCATTAGGAGAGGGGTTGGAAATAAGAGAAGAATCCTTGCAAGCTCCTATAACAATCATTCAGAAAGAGGGAAAGGATGGAACCCAATATGCTAGCTACAGGCCTATCTCTTTGCTAAATATGAATACCAAATTATATGCAAAGGTGCTGCAAACAGGCTGAAAGATCTAATGCCAGAATGGATTCATATAGACCAAGTGAGATTTGTCCCTGGGAGGGAAGAGACAATGAGTTGAGATTACTGCTTCTTCTACAAAGAAGTAAGAGAGAAAAATTCCCCATACTGGTTTTATCAGTGGATGTAGAGAAAGCTTTTGATAGGGTGGATTGGGGATTTATGTTAGACACACTGGAAGTTTTGGGGATAGGCCCCAAAATGAGGATAATGAAGCTATATACTCAACCCTCTGCAGCAGTAAACGTCAACGGAATTCTTTAAGATGCATAATGGGACAAGACAGGTGCCCGCTTTCGCCTTTGTTGTTTGTTTTATCTTTAGAACCTATTTTGGTATAGCTATAAAAGAGATTAGGATAGGAGAGACAGAACATAAGGTGGCAGCGTATGCTGATGACATGCTTTTTTTATGTGGTCAATCCTAGGCTGACATTTTCCAACTTAATGAAAATAATGAAATATTATAGACAGTTGTCAAATTTAAAAATTAACCTGGCAAAATCTGAGATTCTAAATGTTAATGTCCCGACCTGAGAAGAAAGCTTTACAAAGAGAATTTCCCTTTTCATGGAAAGAAATAGAATGAAAATATTTGGGAATAAAATTAACCTCGTCCTTAAAGAATTTATATAAAATAAACTACATTCCATTAATAAATGAGATCAAGGAGGAATTAAGTTAATTAGCGGTAGGACCTTTATCTTGGATAGGACGAATAAATTTGGTAAAAATGATAATTGTTCCAAAAATCCTATATAAATTTCATATGCTACCTATACAACTTCCGGGAATGTATTTTAAAATAATTAGAAAAATTATATTAAGGTATGTTTGGAGGAATAAAAAAACGAGAATAAGTTATGAAGTGGTGTGTAGAGACAAAGAAAATGGGAGTTTAGGTGTGCGGGAGTTTAAGAGATATTATCACTCAGTATTATTATCACGTATTTTTGATTGGAAATATAACGCACTTGGGAAAAGTTTGGTAAATATAGAAAACACACTAAGTGAGACACATTTAAATAGGATGGCGTGGTTACCACATCAATATCGTAGGTTGGTGGAACGCACGAGCACTTATACATGAAATTTAGTAAGAATTTGGGATGTAATTCACAAACAAATGGGATGGGAGTTTAATTCCATTTTTATGCCGTTGGTGGATACAGATCTTTTCCCACCAGGGAAAGGAAATATTTCAGGTAATTGGATAATAAGAGTGGATGCACAGTTAAAAGATATAATGAATGGTGAGGAAATTTGCTCTCTTAAGGAGATGAAAAACAAGAAAGAGCTGTTTTCTAGATTGACGAGTGGCGATATTTTCAACTACAACACTTCATGGCAAGACTCCCTAAGCCCTTAAGGACAACAGTGGATTTGAACCAATTCGAACAATTATTTAGCACATGTAAGGAAAAGAAGCACGCTGCTTCACGACTTTATAAAATTCTTACTGTAATAACAGAGGTTACTTCCCTCCGGTATTTGGAGAAATGGGAAAGGGAACTTGGAATATCATTTGATGAGCAACAAAAAAAGAAAATCTTCAGACTAGCACATGTGGCTGTAGATATGAAGGTGGTGGAAATGAACTACAAATGTTTAGTTAGGTGGTACTTCACACCGAGTGTGGCACATAAGCAATATGGAGATAAATCACCTATGTGTTGGCGGGGATGTGGGATTAAGGGCACAATGACACATATTTGGTGGGTGTGTCCTAAAATCCCGGAATATTGGCAGGAATAATGCACCTAATCCAGGAGATAACTGGGGTTAAGATCCCGAAAGATCCAAGAGTATGCCTATTCCATAAAACCAAGACTACAGTAGAAAAATATAAGAATTTGGTGATATTTCACCTTATAAATGCAGCAAAAGGATTGATACCCAAATTTTGGCAGGAACAAGAGGTACCAAAAATAAAAGACTGGATAAGTAAGGTAGAATAAATATATATATATAATGGAGGAGCTCTACAACATAGAAGAAGACAAAATGGAGAGATTTCGAGAAAGGTGGGAAAAATGAAATGAGTTTAAGAGATCAAGTAAATATGTAGAAATGGGAGAAATAGGGAAAGATGGGACAAGAGGACATGTATAATTAAAAAGGAGAAAGTAGGATAGGAAGAAGGAGAAGGGTATTCTGAGGATACTCAGCAGTGACGAGGAATGAGGAGCTAAGGGTAAAGAAATGGGGGAGGTAGGTTTTCTTGGTGGTATGTTTAAACGGAAGTGTATTTTTTTATGTTATGATGTGTTTTGTAGTTATGCTGAAATTTGAAAATTAATAAAATATTTATAAAGAGACTTTTTTCAATTTAAATTTGGCAGTGTTTACCGATCTGGATATATTTTCATGATGGTGATGTAGTTGCAACACGCCTTCCAGCTGAAAAACGTCCACCTGCCGTATCTGTCGAAAATGTGCACAGCGTGTGCACATTTTACTACACTTCTTTCTACCTTCTGCTACAGAGACATAGTCTAGGAACATGTCCGTGTTATAATGACGCCTGTTTTCCAGACATGATAAACCCCATACATTCTGCATCCATTATGTTAGCAACCCACAGGGAATTCCCTCATTTCTCAATGATGGATCACAGGCACAAGGAAGCTTGGACAAAAGTGCCAAATAATATCCTCTGCTGATGGTCTACAGCAAATGCAGAACACCATTCTAGGGGAAAGATGTTCTCTTGTCCTGGAACAATGTCTTATGACACCATTTCTCTCTGATCCTAGCTCCGTATCAGGCACGAAACATGTGGCATGTCTGACAAAACCAGTTTTCTCTGCTACTGTTTCTGAATTCTTTGAAAAACTCTCAGCTTTCCTAGAACCTTTGGAACCTTTCAGACCACAATCCTCTTCAGCATTCACCTGGTCATTGCCGATCTCCTAGGAATAGATATATTAAACTCACATGTTAAGAAGTTCATAGAGGCATGTAACGGGCTATTGGCATACTCGACTTCCCAGAATGGCACCCAAGCTTCACCCAGCGTGGGAAGTAGCAGTGAGTGGAATTTTCTTATGGAAATAAACTAGCATTCTGCACTATTTGGATGTTTTATTTCTTCCTTTCAACACATCTATTCCTGGGAGATCGGTAAGGACCAGGTGAATGCTAAAGAGGATCGTGGTCTCAAATATAAAGGAAAAGCGCAATTGACCCTTTTTTTTTGCAGTGGGGTCCATGATATAAGGTGAGGAGATACCCATGAGGTGTGGTGAAGAGCAGAGTAGTGTGTATTCACGCTGAAGGAAAAGTCATATTGCTGTTCTGACTGTAATTGATGTATCGATTGAGGATTGCACAAAGATTGGTTGGTGTATGGGAGTCTTACATTGGACCACACGTTTTTGTTTTTTTATGCTTTAAGAGCTATATACAGTGGAAATCGAAAGTTTGGGCACCCCAGCTAAAAATTTGTATTAATGTGCATAAAGAAGCCAAGGAAAGATGGAAAAATCTCCAAAAGGCATCAAATTACAGATTAGACATTCTTATAATATGTCAACAAAAGTTAGATTTTATTTCCATCATTTACACTTTCAAAATAACAGAAAACAAAAAAATGGCGTCTGCAAAAGTTTGGGCACCCTTCAGAGTTAATATCTTGTACTGCCCCCTTTGGCAAGTATCACAGCTTGTAAACGCTTTTTGTAGCCAGCCAAGAGTCTTTCAATTCTTGTTTGAGGTATCTTTGCCCATTCTTCCTTACAAAAGTCTTTCAGTCCTTTGAGATTTCTGGGCTGTCTGTCACGCACTGCTCTTTTAAAGTCTATCCATAGATTTTCAATTATGTTGAGGTCAGGAGATTGTGAAGGCCATGGCAAAAACTTCAGTTTACGCCTCTTGATGTAATCCCCCGTGGATTTCGAGGTGTGTTTAGGATCATTATCCATTTGTAGAAGCCATCCTCTCTTTAACTTCAGCTTTTTCACAGATGGGATCAAGTTACCATCCAAAATTTGCTGAAATTTTATTGAATCCATTTTTCCTTCTACTCATGAGATGTTCCCTGTGCCACTGGCTGCAACACAACCCCAAAGCATGGTTGATCCAACCCCATGATTAACAGTTGGACAGAGGTTCTTTTCAATAAATTCTGTGCCCCTTCTTCTCCAAACGTACCTTTGCTCATTCCGGCCAAAAAGTTCAATTTTAACCTCATCGGTCCACAGAACTTGTTTCCAGAATGCATCAGGCTTGTCTATATGTTCAGTTTCAAAGTTCAAACGATGATTTTTGTGGTGAGGACGTAGAAGAGGTTTTCTTCTGATGACTCTTCCATTAAGACCATATTTGTACAAGTATCTCTTTATAGTGGAATAGTGTACCACAACTCCAGTGTCTGCCAGATCTTTCTGGAGGGATCGTGCCGTCAAACATGGGTTTTGAATTGTTTTTCTCACAATCCTGCGAGCTGTTCTGTCTGATATTTTTCTTGGTCTTCCAGATCTTGCTTTAACTTCCACTGTTCCTGATGACTGCCATTTCTTAATTACATTCCGAACACAGAATATTGACATCTGAAAACGCTTTGCTATCTTCTTATAGCCTTCTCCAGCTTTGAGAGCGTCAACTATTTTCAGTTTCAGTTTTCTAGACAACTGCTTAGAAGAACCCATGGTGCTGATTGTTGGGGCAAGATCAGATGAGTCTGGGCATTTAAAACCTTTGAGTTTGACATCATCTGGTCTTCCCAGACGATGATTAAGAACAATCCATGACACTGGCAGGTCTCAGCTTTGCAAAGGGGGCAGTGCATGCTATAAATTCTGCAGGGTGCCCAAACTTTTGCAGACGCCATTTTTTTTGTTTTCTGTTATTTTGAAAGTGTAAATGATGGAAATAAAATCTAACTTTTGTTGACATATTATAAGAATGTCTAATCTGTAATTTGATGCCTTTTGGAGATTTTTCCATCTTTCCTTGGCTTCTTTATGCACATTAATACAAATTTTTAGCTGGGGTGCCCAAACGTTCGATCCCCACTGTATGTATTTTTTTGTACATTCACAAAATGACACTGAATACTGGGGAGATCTGTTTATGATAAAGGGTCATGGTATGGGGATATATGATATTTGATTTGTTTTGTCTTATTGGAAGTACTTCACCAGTATTTGATATAGATTCATTAAAACAATGGAGTGATTGCAAAGTTGGGTGGTAACTGACTTAATTTGACTTATGGCTTCTTGATAAGTTATGACTCTCAACACACTGATTGATGGGAAGTGAACTAGTCTTTGTCAAGTAGCACCACATTCCCCACAGCCAAACAAGCCCCTATGTGCACTAAGAGGCTGGCTAAGTAAAAAAAAAAAATAATAATTTTTTCCTATCCACGCAGAAATTGAATGCATTATATGAGGGTTGGCCTAATCTTGAAAGGATATTCAGGCCTCTTATCTTTTTGCTTAAATTTATCCTGGCAAAGTGTCGAAGAAATGGACTATTTCAGTAGTAGACCCTGCCATTTTGGTCCTCAACAACACTACAGTTTCTATTGAGGATGTTTCCTCTTTTAAGAATTCAGGGGGTGGGTGTTTTAAAGCCCTCTTAAAGGCTTCAATTGTACTTACAGGTTCAGCCCAGCAATTCAATCTGCTTGCTAGACTTTTGCCAGTTATGCAAAACAAATGAACAGAATATATGAATCTTTTTTTTTTTGGGGGGGGGGGGGGGGACATCAAACAATTACAGCGATGCATTCAATCTTATTATTTTGTGTGGATGCTTTATAGAAAATGTAATTTGCTAAGTCTCTAGAATATTTCTGATCTCTGTGCACTTGTGCAGGATTTTATGGCTTAAAGCTTGGTCTGAAGCTGATGTAAGAGATGTCTTTTACCCATGCCTTTTGACCAGGAGCACCTGTACTACCATTCGAGCTCTCTCCTACACCCTGAGTATTCACAAAAGTGCTTGTCCCACTTCTTGTTCTTCTGTGGACCCAGGTCATTCATGTCACTGGGTACTTGGACAATCTTCTACTGAAGGACTTCTCTGCCACAACACTGTTGCCATTGCCAAATGACACTTCAGTTTCTTCAAACCTTCAACTGGCTAATCAACTTTCTAAAAGTCTGTTCTCCAGCTCTCACACCATCTGGTACCTGGTTCTAGTCTTGAACACAGTCCAAGCCAGAATCTTCCTTCCTCCACACAAGATTTCCTCCCAGAGGTTTTACTTGTGGACCCTCAGATCCAAGAGACCACCCTCCACTCCAGTCCACTTTGCTTGGTTTCACTCCAGGAGTCTTCAAGTCAACATTCTTATGTTATTGAACAAATCGATCTACTCTCTGCATTGTCCTATGCCGCTATGCAGTCAGACAAAGCTTTCTCTATCATGGTGGATCTCCAACCCTGGAGTTGGAAAAACCATTCCTCCTTCTGCTGTGAAAAAATGGTGATGACTCCTTAATTGTCCAGGGTACCTGGTCCCCTTAATTGTCCAGGGTACCTGGTCCCCAACAGACTCAAGACGCCCCATCAGCACTCTGGAAGAGCGAACCATTAGATTCTTACTATATGTTGGAACCTTCTTCTGCAAGGTCAGTCAGTGAGGATACAGTCAGACCGTGCCACAGAAATGGCCTACATAAACTATTGGGTGGGGAGGCCCCAGCAGTCAAGCTACTCTAAGAAAAACACATCTTATCCCTTCCTTGGGATCTAAACTTGGTTCTCTCTATTCAAGAGACCCCCTTTTTGAGCCAATTAGAGATATCCCTTTCGGAGACCCCAAATTTAAAAATGCCTTCCTTCTGACCATTATGTCAACTAGTAGCCCTTTCTCATAAGGAGCCTTACCTGTTATTGCACAAGGATAAAGCTTGAGACCAAGACCTTCCTTTCTGCCCAAAGTGGTCTTTCTTTTCTATCTCAATGACGATATTATCCTTCCTTCTCTGTGTCCTGCTCCTAAGCATAAACAAACCAAGGGCATTTGCTTACACTGTCTGGATCTTTTAGGGCATACCTGACCACCACTGCTTCTGTTTGCCAGTCCCGTTTTTTGTTCTCATTTCTGGCTTTCAAAAGGGCCATCCCGTCTTTTACATCATAATTGCCACATGAATCAGACAACTTATTTCCAGAGCTTGTGCCTTCCCCTTTCCCTATCAGAGGTCATTCCTCCAGGTCTGTTGTTGTCTCTTGGACTTTCCAGTATCTGCATCCCAGATTTCAAGGCTGCCACCTGGTCCTCTGCTGAGCCAAAGCCACAGTTGATGCAAGCTTCAGCTGCTAGATGTTTTAAGCTGTTATCTGAGTGATCTGTTCAGGTTCTTACCCTTGTTTTTTGGTGCAGCTGTTGGCAGTTCTGTTTGCTATATTGTTGCCCACCCACCAGTTTATTGTTTGGAGATACCCCATAGTTTATGAATACAAATCCTGTATGGTACAATTAAGATAAAAAGAATTTTGATAAATATGTAAATTCCTTATCTTGGAGTGCAGTCCGGGACACAGGACCCTCTCCTCTGTCTCTGGTGGTCACTTCTTATTGCTTGCTAAAAATGTGTGGTTTTAGAGAGTTGAGGTAAGGGAGGTTATATGTACGTGCCCCTGGGAGTGGCTCTAGCAACGTTTTTGCCAGTGTCCAATCACCTAAAGGTAGCAGGCAAATAACCCATGGTCTTTCAGTACACGTTCTGGCTTCTGTACTGTACTCCAAGGAATCTACAGATAAGTAAAAAGTCCCTTTTTACCAAGGATGTTATGCTGTGTTCTGGCTTCAGAGAGTCCATGTACCAGGAATGTGGCTGTGCTGTGTTCTGGCTCCAAAGTGTGTATGTACCAGGAATGTGGCTGTGCTGTGTTCTGGCTCCAAAGTGTGTATGTACCAGGAATGTGGCTGTGCTGTGTTCTGCCTCCAAAGTGTGTATGTACCAGGAATGTGGCTGTGCTGTGTTCTGGCTCCAAAGTGTGTATGTACCAGGAATGTGGCTGTGCTGTGTTCTGGCTCCAAAGTGTGTATGTACCAGGAATGTGGCTGTGCTGTGTTCTGGCTCCAAAGTGTGTATGTACCAGGAATGTGGCTGTGCTGTGTTCTGGCTCCAAAGTGTGTATGTACCAGGAATGTGGCTGTGCTGTGTTCTGGCTCCAAAGTGTGTATGTACCAGGAATGTGGCTGTGCTGTGGCTCCTGAATGTATATGTACCAGGCATGAGACTGAGTTGTGTTTTGGCTCTGGAGTATATATGGATGTACCAGGGATGTGGCTGTGGTTTGTTCTGGCTCCTGGGCATATGTATATGTACCAGGGGTAAGGAGGTGTTGTGTTCTTGCTCCAGAGTTTATATGTACCAAGGATGAGCTTGTGCAGTGTTCTGATGGGGTGAACAGAGGGAACAGAACTCTATTAATCTTCAGAAGTTTTCACGTTCTGTGTCCTCTCTTTATTCTTTAATGCGGCCGATAGAACGAGATTCTCTCACATCATCTTCAAAGGAACCTCATCTACGTGGATCACCAGGTGGGATTTGGAAGTTTTTCTATATATTTGCTGGAGTTAATATTACATTCTGTGACCCAGAACTGAACTGCAATGCTGCCTGAGCAGAATTCTCAATCCTCCTCCAAGATACAAATGAGTGTCTAGAAGGAAAGATTAGAATTACCATTTTTTTCTATAAATTTTCTTATAAATCCAGTGTGAGTTTCCTGTAACATTCCTCAGTTATGAGACAGGATACATCAGAAATGTAAACAAAGAAGACAGTGAACTATGAATTAAAGCTGAACTTGAAGCAAAAGAACTTTCACATATATTTGTATATACTTTGTATAAGTGTGTGTGTGTTTTCCTTCAGCCAGGTGGATGGAGGAGCCCCCCTCCCTGAATACACTGATCAGCAGCTGATTGAGAAAGTTTTTCCAACATGTCCCTTCAACAGAAGTCGATCAAACAATCAACTTTAACCCTAGGTTCACACCTAAGCGCTTTCCGCAGTGTTTTGCAGAAACGCACTACAGTCCATTTAACATGATTTCCTATGGTTCACGGGTTCACATCTCCGTGTTTTCACCCGGTGCTTTTTTTGGAAAGGGTCAGGGACTTTGTTTTTTGGTTCTATAGACTTCAATGGAAGCGCTGCAGGAAAGTATGTAGTGCATTTTTTTATGCGTTTCGCGTTTTAAATCTGCCTAGCAACAAAAAAAAAAAAACATCAAAACGCAGTGCAGAAACAGATCAAACGCAAACTGCATAGGTGTGAACATAACCTTACAGGGACAGCAACACACTGATCCAAATGTGTCAGGTCACTGCTGAACCACACTAATTTAAACCAATGTATGGCCAGCTTTATTCTGTGCAGAGAGTACAGCTGTGGCAGGGACTCAGCAGGCCACACCCTGTATAGGCTGCCTGTTGAAAAATACAGAAATCTGCAGATAAAAGACCAGTTACCCTGCACAAGGAGTGAAAGATCAGCAGTGATTGGATTTTATTAGTCCTGGTTCACACTAATGCGTTTTTTAATGCTTTTTGCAGAAAATCACTATCATCTATTTAACAAGGTTTCCTATGGGATATGTTCACATCTATCAGTTTTTCAGCTGCTGCATTTTTGGAAAGGGTAAGGGATTTTTTTTAAACACAAAAAGCAGTGTTTTTGTTACAACAGAGTTCAGTGAAGACGCTGCTGAAACACATGTAGTGCGTTTTTGCCACATTTTTCCTTTTTATATTGCCCAACAAAAAAAAAAAAAACGGTATAAAAGGAAAGCAAAATGCAAAAATGGATCAAAAGCAAACTGCATTGGTGTGAAACAGGCCTTACAGGAAGCTCTTGTACAAGTTCCAAACTGGACTACTGCACAGATCTGGAAAAATACACAACGCTCACCAATATTCAAGTTAGAATATGCATACTTATAGAATTTAGACGATAATTGCTTATTCCAGAGTTCAGCTTTAACTTCATTAAAATTTACTTTTTGTTTTACATTCAAAAGTTCAAATGTTTTTATGTAGATGCGTGTTTTGCACATAATCATTTTAAGCTATAATCTTATCCAAGTTGTCCTACCTTTCTAATTTTCTATGCTTTTCAACCCTGCCTTTCTATCCTCCTTTTCTTGGTTTCAGTTCTCTAAATTGACACAGATCTGCTGTATGCAGATGGCACATCTGAGCTGAATTCTATAATAAAAATGAGCATCTGTATCTGAACAGAGAACTCTGTAGAATAAATTTTAGAAGAAAGATTCAAAGTAAAGCATTTTTTAAAGAAAAGACTGTGATCGATCATTCATATAACAGTGGGTTAAAGTTATTTGTTGAAAGTAAGACAATGCTGCGCATTCAATGGCTTCTCCCTGATCTGCTGAATTTTACCTCTATGAAGGTAGTAGGATGTGTGTTTGTATGTTCTGGGTGGAGTACACTGCAATGAGAGTGGGTTAGTGTAATCCTCTTTCTTGGCGAAAACACTCTGGGCACCTAAAATCTCCCAATGGTAGCTACTTCAACTGCTGCTGCTACTGCTATACCACTCTTATTCCTGGGGGTCTCTCTTTCTTTAGTGACTTTTTTTTTTCTAATGACCTGTATTTGTATATTAACTATTAGCACACACAGTAGGCAGCGGGAATTGCAGATCTGGGCAGTTGGCAGCACAGCCCAGGTTGGTCAAGGAAGTTTCATCACTGTTCTATATGTCCTCTCTTATATCTCACTGTGCATTAAACTGTGCTCCTTCATGTCTGACGTAGATGAAAGACAATGACCCGTTAATCAGCATGGTTCACACCATGATTGAGAACTCTGCGCTTAGACCACAACTGTACCAGCAAGTAAGCCTGTGGACCTTGTTGTCATGTGTACTTCCTTCCCCAGTAACATCATATGCTGTACCCGCCTCCCTAGTGAAATCATAGGCTGAACCCACCTCCTTTGTTACATCATATGCCAAACCCACTTCCTTGTTGAAATCATATGCTAAACCCACCTCCCTAGTAACATCATATGCCAAACCTGCCTCCCTGGTGACATTAAGCCCACATTTTTGGTGACATCGCTGACTTCACCCTCCCTTGTCAGAACGTATGCTAAATGCCACCCTTTGATGTCATATACTGACTCCGCCTCTAGCGACATTACATGCTGAACCTGCCTTCCTGGTAACATCATGTACTGGCTCCACTGCTTCAGTGCCATAACCTGTTTGAACCTGCCTCTGTTGAAATCTTATACCAACTCTCCCTTGTGATTACATATACTAAATTCTCCCCTTTTTAAAGTAAAACTATAGGCAAACTATAGAATAAGGGAGGTTATAACCCCTATCGGTTTATTTTTTTGCCATCTGTGTTCCTTTGGGGAGAGTTACCTTAATTTCTTGTCCCATAGCCAAAACAAGAAGTGAGAAAACCTGCAAATTAAGGGAATTCCTTTGGAACCCACAGATCAGCAGAGCTAGTGACCCCATTTGTAGATTTCCCACCTACCACTTTTCTGGGAACAACCCAAAATTTTGGGTTTCTTTTACTTTACTTTCACTTTTGATGTTAATTGTAAATGGGACATATAGAGAGGACAAATCTCCCTAACAGGCACAGACAGCAATAAAAACCTGACAGGTGTGCCAATCCACCTCCACTTTGTCCAAAACTAAAAAAAAAGTTTTGTCTTTAGTTATACTTTAATTCATCATATTACAACTGCATTCCATCCAGCAACATCCCAAATCCCCCTATTTTTTAACATTATGACTTCCTACATTGATTTTTTTTTTTCTCCTGATGACCTTCTAAACCAATTTCCCTCTCTGGAGTATCCATATGGGGACCCCTACCCTCAATAAGACCATTGGAAAACTCGCTGTCATCACATACCAGATCTCCCTCTCGTTTGTATTCTGACTTTTATGCTTTGTTGACTTCACCAGTTGACCTCTCCTCCTTGAGGACGTCTTGTGCCATTTCCCCTTTCCATTGACATCATGCACAGACATGGATTTCTGAAAAGGACTTTCCCCCCAACATTGACTCAGTTTGTTGGTTTCTTTGTATTCCTTGTTTTTGCTTACACCGCTCAGTAATTTCATAAACCAATTTGCCATTTCCAGTGATGTCATCTGCAAGCCTCGCTGTGTTTGGTTGTGTGGCGAGCAATCCATTATCACTCTGGCTCTCCTCGTTTGGAAAGCACGCTTCTGCTGCCAACCTGGCTGTTGTTGGTGTTGGAATGGCTTCTGTCTGTGTCATGCTATCACATGGTACTGTACACTGAGCTCACACCTAGTTTTCATCTGTAGTACCAGTATGTGACCGGCCACAGGAGGTATTGTGGAGGGATGGCAGCTCCAGGCCTTCCAGCACTGTATTCGCTGCGGCCTCACAGTCTATGGTGCAGTCAGGGTGATAAATGCAGTCCAGAATATGTACTATAACAGCTCCCTGAATATTCATAAAGCCAAATTCTGTAGGATTCAGGAGTCCCATCAGCCCAGTGAAGAAACTAACAAGTCCTAGCTAGGCAAGTCTTCACAGACAAGAGAAAAGATCAAGTGGGTTCAGATTTGTCAGGAGGATTGATGCTGGGCGTCTGGGGCTTTTCCAGTCCTCTGAGTTCTGAGTGTATCCAATGCCTTTCTCACTGTTTAGTAATTCTTCTTCTTCAAAAGAGACAATAGCATAGCTTCCAGCCTTGGGGGGAACCAGGTGAAAGGTGCCATGACTAAATGCAGGAAGGGGTGTCACCAGCTATGGAAATAGTTATAAAGGATGGGAAGTTATCTCTTTAGACAGACAAAATTCTGATGAGCATTTACAAAACTTACGCAGTCAAATTCACCCTCATCTGCACCATTCTCTGATTTAATTGTGACAGTTGAATCATGCAGATTAGTATTTGTCACAATTAGATTTGCATAATATTCCAAATGTATACAAGCTAGAGTCCAAAAAAAATCTAGATCTAAAGATTCTGGAGGTGTCTGATTTTGTAACATAGTAAAAAAAAAGTGCAGATACCCAGGGCAAAAAAGTATCTAGAATATCCTGCCATTCCTGTTTTTGACCCAGTGTACACCCAGAACCTAACTGGTCACATTCAGAAGATCTGCCACGGTACTGGTAATCCTGACTGCCTGTCAAAGCAATGTATGTCGGCTTTGCATGGGAAGTCAGCACTGCGTGTATTGCCCACACCTTCACTTCTTCACCTGTGTCCATCCCCTGTACATTGCATGGGAAGCTGCAATCTCTGTGTGTGTATCTATAACATTTGCTCTGCTGTTCTCTTCCAACCCAGATAATTTGCTGTAATATTGGAGATAATTGTGCCATATATTCTGCTTTGTAAATGGGGTCTCTGTAGCACATATTAACAAAATTTATCATTTTACTTGTACTTGTCTTATGAGTTTGCATTTGTGTTGACAGAACTGGGGCACATTCTCCAGAATCCCATGATGCACCAGTAATCCTGTAATAGCTAGCGTTATAGGTTGCGAGCGTCTCACTTGATGTATATATTTGTCCATTTTGTGTGTTGCAATAATAGCTCACTGCTTGTGTGGAGTTAAACGGTCTCCTGCTGTGTCTAGTGACCATCTTGTGGATTATAAAATAACTAATGAGTGGGCATGACAGTAATTATGACTGTGGTGGTAGTTTTATTCCCGGTGAAATGAATGTTTACCTAAATGGTGTTTTATTGTATTAGATCCATGTATGGTGTATTTGTCTCCTGGAAGGTTGGCTGAACACAGCTGGGGGTGATTTTGAGGAGTTGCTCTTTCAGCATATCTCTTTCTTAATTTCACCCACATATTCTACAACTTGTGGAAGTTTTAGGAATTTTCCATATTATTAAAAAAAAAAAAAATTTGACAGTTTGAAGTAGAAAATAAAAGGAATACAAACATTGATTCACAAAAAGGTAATTTTCCCTGTTTTCTTCATTAAACTTTCTTGATCTGTAGATTATTGATTTAGAATGGGATAAATCTGAATTCCAGGCAGCAACTAAATACCCAGATGGAATACATATAGTACCTGTTTTAAGAGAGAAGAGCAATGATGACCATTATAAATTGGCCTCAGCAGGTTCCTTAACTTTGAAAAGTTTCTGGATGTTTCACCTTGGAGTAAAGTTTCCCAATTCATTGTGTTTGTGGCAACATTATAGTGCGCTCGCTCAAGGGCTACCTTGTCTCCATTAAGTCCTTTATGTCTGGTGGTGGGTGTGGGATATTATGGATTTGGTGGAATCTGTACATTTTTCAGGCATACAAAGGCCAGAATGATATCCCATCTCCGCTTTGCTCTCCATCCTGCTGATTTGTTTGTGTATTGGTGGTACAAGTTGTTGTTGCATTGCCAAGGAGACCTTCCAGAAAATGTTTTGCTGTTTGGGATATAGGGATGCAGCTACACAGGACATTTTTATCACTTGGTAGCATGAAATTAACCCTGTGATGGCAAAAACATTACAAAACACATCCAGCTATAGATGTTTATTTAGCAAATAAAGAGAAGTTCATTTCATGCAACAAAGGATCCAGATTTTCTGTGTAGCTTGGCTCTGAAATTTCTCCAAGTCTCACATTTTGTCATGTGCTTTCAGATGACTCAGGACGAGTGCCGGCCTTCAGCTTATAAACACCGCTCCGAGGAGGCTGATGTGGATGTAAGTACTGACGTTTTTCTTATGCCCATACTGCAATTAGACCTTGTCACACTAGTGATCGGTCACTATGCAGAATAAAGCCCAAAGCCTAATTTTCCTTTGATTTTATTCTTGCTTATACAATAGCTACTTGTGTAGTTGACTAATATATCCACATCTGTACGCACCAACTACACTCTTGATTTATTTATTTATTTTTGTTTTGTTTTCTTCCCAGAATTTACTTATCTTGTTACAAAAGGATATTGTATATTAAAAATTGAATCATTATCCTACACAACTTAACACACATCACATCAAGATTTTGACAGTTCTTTTTCCTGAGGTAGTTTATTATTGCTTTTCCCATTCCAAACATGGCCATGCGAAATGTTGATATTATGTCAGTGTTTTCTAGCAGTTCTACTTCCTAAATCTACTTCTAAAAAGTAAATCTTAATAGTACATTACAGGCAGAGCATTAGTAGACCCTTGGTTATAGGCTCATACCTTCAAGTGATTGGACACTGGAAAGCTGTTGTGGACACGTCCACTGGATGCCTCCCCTATAATCTACCCCACTCCATGAGTCCTCAGTTTTGTGCTAGTGTCCTAAGGTGATAGATGGCTTCTCCATGAATAAATCATTGATAGCGTAAAGTTGAACTATAGGCAAACATTTTTTTTTTCATTTTGGATAGTGTAAGGGAGGGATATAACCCCTATCATTTAATTTTTTTTTGCCATCTGTGGGATTTATCTTCACTTCCTGTCCCATAGCCAAAACAGGAAGTGAGAGAAAATTCCCAAAAATTAAAGGAATTACTTGGGGACCCCCGTGTCACCAGAACTAATGTCCCCATTGGAAAATTTACCCTCCATTACTTTTCTGGGCACATCCCAAAATTTGGGATTTTCTTTTCCTTTCACTTTCAATGACAATGGTAAACAGGACAAGTAAAGAGGGTGAATCTCCTCGACCGGGACACAGACAGCAATAAAAACCTAATAGGTGTTCTAATCTATCTCTGCTCTGTCCAAAGCTTAAAAAAAAAAAGTTTTGCCTTTTAGTTATACTTTTAACTTCTTTTTTTTATTTTTCTTTATTATTTTTTCTATGAATTCTTCAACCTGCTCTGTACTGATTTCTAATGCCTTCAATAGAAGCAGTGCATCTGGATTGGCACAACCTCTGTAAACCTTCAAAGCCGGACCGGTCCCAATGCTGTGGGGGATGGCCTGTAATGTTGCTTTGGCCACTAGATTCAGCATGGGCACTCATCTTGGCACTTAATGAAATTCATGTGGTAGTCATCCTCCAGGCCATGCGCCATGCATATGGAACCCCTAAGTCCCCTAAAGAACCCTTTGGTGGTATCTCCTCTGGATGAAGCCTAGACTTTTTATACTGTCCAGCATCATGAACAGGTAGGATAGGGTCACCCCATTTCCTTTTGACTTTTACTGTTACGGACTGGAACAATATTTGAATTGTATTCACTACAGTGTAAACTTTTTAAATGTGACTCTAAAACTTGACCATTTAGAGTTTCATTTCAGGTGGATAACCAAGTGAGACATCACACTACAAGTCACACATTTTACAGCCACTTCCCCCCTAGAGCCCTTATAGGGCTCTACACTATATACGGTCTTCACCTGGGTTGCTGCGTTTTCCTTCTGGACAAGCTTACCCTTTACTTTGCACTGTACTCCTTGAGTATGCCACAGGGGAATACCCTCACACATAGCTAAGGCAAAGACCTAGCAAAAGGGAGACATTACAAAACTGCAGGCAAACATTTGTTCTGCCAAAGGCCCACACAACACTCAGTCTCAGAGTGACTACGTGCCCCTTGTACTGGAACAGGAGCCGACTCTAACACCGATCTCTGCATCGGATCCTAACTCTTTCTCAGGCATGCAATGATCAGCCTATTCGACAAAAGCAGAATTTTCTTCACCCATGTTACAAGTTCTTGGACAAATAACTGCTTTATTACAGCCATCTTTGCCCAGGGCTCAAAAACGCCACACCTCTTCTCCTACTCTTGTTTCTCAGGAACACCTTCAACTTCAAAACCTAAGTTCAGCCCTTCCTTTTGGCGTAAGGTTTGGGCTACAAAGCCATCTTCCCAAAGAAGGGATATCCTCACTTTTAAGGATTGGGGGGGACGTCTGTTACAGTTTGCCTTTCTCGAGGTCATAGATGTCCCAGACCTGTAGGTTCAATCTGTTGTTTCAAAGGAGTGAAAAATAGAGTTCAAAACTCTACCCTCTCACCACGTTCGTCTCTTAAATCAGCCAGGAACTGCTCAGAGACAGTCAGATTTGCATAATGCCCCATATCTTGTCCCAGGCAGCAGCTGTGCCCCTACCTCCACAAGACAGGTTCAATCATTTTATTCAAACCTGTTCACGTTAACAAAGCTCAACTGGTTCATGTCTGGACTTAGAAAATCTCAATAAATACGTTCAAATTCCAAAGTTCACATTGAATCTGCAAAGTCAGTAATTGCCTTTCTGAGGCTGGGGGAATATATGATATCCCTAGACATCCAAGATGTCTCTGTGCATGTTCCCCATCAGCTCTTTCTGCACTTCACAGTGCAAGACAATTCTAGTTTATCACACTGCCCTTTGGTCTATCCTTTGCTCCCAGAGTATTTACAAAGTTCTTATCACCTCTTTTTGCCCTTTCTCAGAACTCAGGCCATCCAGGTCACAAGCTATCTAGATGATCTTCTCCTGAAGGACTTGTCTCCTTTCCATCTCTCAGCAAACATCCAAAGAACTTTTCAGATGCTCCAGGCTTTTGGATGGGTGATCAATTTAAAAGCCTTCTCTTTGCTTGGAATACTTGGATCTGGTCCTGGACACATCCTGAGCAAAGGTTTTCCTTCCCGAAAGAAAATTCTTTCTCTGAGTCCACTCTAGAGATTTGGGATTAAAGAGACATCCCACAATGAAATAATAGCCTCCTTTGAGGCTGTACTATTTTACCGAATTTCATTCAAGACCTCTCCAACACAACATCTGTCGACCTGGTGCAAGCATACTCCTCTCTACCCATGCTCCTGTCCAGCCAAGCAAAGAACTCCCTGTCTTGGTGGGTTTAAAACCCAGCCTTAATAGGGAATAAGGCCATATAGGATGTAAAAGCAATCATTTCTCTTTCTCTCTGTGTGCATTCCTGCACTCATTGAGAAATACAGAGTGAGCTGTGATTGGTCAGAGCTTGTCACATGGTACAAGGCTGTTGTGAATAGCCTTGTACCATGTGACCTCTGTGATCATTCACAGATTTCACACATAGTAAGCAATGATGTCACAAGTGACATCTTGCTTACTACTTTGCATGTGATCACTGATTGGCCAATCAGTGATCACATGATCGGGACCTCGTACAGAGGTCCCGTCCGACGATCGGTGTTTCACCATGTCCGGAGGACACAGCGGGCACCGGATTGCGGTGCTGCGCGCTCCCAGGGAGCGCGCACAAGCAGGGTGCGGGGAGGCCGTTCATAAACGGCCACCCGACCCTGTACTGCCACCGTCCAGCCGTTTATATGCAACGGCCGGTGGGGAAGTGGTTAACAAGGATCGGGAGATGAAGCCTGAAAGCAAAACTTCCCCTTTTTGGGTAGAGTTCTGCTTTAAAACCTAACTTCAAATATGACAGAATCTCTCCCCTGTCCTGCCCTGACCTGGCCACTTCTGTCTACAACAGTTTGCTTTCATCCACACTAGACTCCCTTTCTCCTCTAACTGCATCTCCCATCTTTGGTCAGATCCTGACCATTACAACCATGGCAGACTAATGACACCAGAAATTTTAAGAGACATAGTCATGCACTGGAGCTACTGTGGTGTAAAACCAAATCCCAGCAAGCATTCACCTTATATAAATCTGCTTTCTTAAAATACAATTCCTCCCTCCATACTGCCAAACAAGCCTACTTCGTCACTCTTATTAATACCTTGTCATCCAGTCCTCATTGTCTCTTCTCTACTTTTAACTCTCTACTTTCTCCACCTCCACCCAGTAACTCACTGCTTACTAGATTGCCAATCATTTCAAAGACAAGATTGATGCAATTCGTAGGGGTATCTCCACTACACAGACATCTATCCCACTTAGCATACCTTATATTAAACCTCCCTGAACACTTTACTCTTTTAACCTTGCTACTAATGAAGAGGTCAATAAAGTTTTCTCAGAAGCCCGTCTCACCTCCTGCCCCCTGGATCCTGTCCCCTTCACAACTACTACAGTCACCCTCTTCTTTTATCCTATGCTCCCTCACTCACATTTTCAATCTCTCCCTCTCTACTGGCGCCTTCCCCTTCCCCTCTAAAGCATGCACAGATCACTCCCATACTTAAAAAGCCCTCACTGGACCCCACCAATTTGAACAACTTATGACCCATCTCCTTTCTCCTGTTTACCTCTTAACTCTTAGAACGTTTAGTCTACAATCGCCTGAGCTCCTACCTCATTGATAACAACCTTCTTGACCCTTTACAGTCTGGCTTTCGCTCACTACACACTACTGAAACTGCCCTGCTAAAACGCACTAATGATTTACTATCTGCTAAAACCAATGGCCACTACTCCGTACTGTACTACTTGATCTCTCTGCGGCTTTTGATACTGTTGACCATCCCTTTCTCCTCAAAAAACTCCACTCTCTTGGCCTCAAAGAATCTGCTTTCTCTTGGTTCTCCTCCTACCTATCACAACGCTCCTTCAGCATTACCTATAACTCACTCTCCTCCTCTCCACTTGCTCATTCTGTAGGGGTCCCTCAAGGTTCTGTCCTCGGACCCCTTCTCTTCTACTACTACACCTCCTCCCTTGGTCACTTGATGAACATCCATGGCTTTAAGTACCATCTCTTTGCTGATGACACACAAATCTATCTTTCTGCTCCTCACCTCACCCCTTCAGTCTCCTGTCGCATTACTAACCTATTAAGTGACATACAGTGGATATAAAAAGTCTACACACCCATTAAAATGATAGGTTTCTGTGATGTAAAAAAAAGAGACAAAGATAAATAATTTAAGAACTTTTTCCACCTTTAATGTAGCTTATAAACTGTACAACTCAGTTGAACAACGAACTGAAATATTTTAGGTGGAGGGAAGTAAAAATAAACAACTAAAATAATATGGTTGCATAAGTGTGCACACCCTTAAAGTAATACTTTATTGAAGCACCTTTTGATTCTATTACAGCACTCAGTCTTTTTGGTATTAGTCTATCAGCATGGCACATCTTGACTTGGCAATATTTGCCCACTTTTTCTTGCAAAAACACTCCAAATCTGTCAGATTGCGAGGGCATTTCCTGTGCACAGATCACCCCACAGATTTTCAATCGGATTCAGGTCTGGGCCATTCCAAAACTTTAATCTTCTTCTGGTGAAGCCATTCCTTTGTTGACTTGGATGTATGCTTTGGGTCGTAGTCATGCTGAAAGATTAAGGTTCTCTTCATGTCCAGCTTTCTAGCAGAAGCCTGAAGGTTTTGTGCCAATATTGACTGGTATTTGGAACGGTTCATAAATCCCTCTACCTTGACTAAGGCCCCAGTTCCAGCTGAAGAAAAACCGCCCCAAAGCATAATGCTGCCACCACCATGCTTCACTGTGGGTATGGTGTTCTTTTGGTGATGTGCAGTGTTGTTTTTGTGCCAAACATATCTTTTGTAATTATGGCCAAAAAGTTCAACCTTGGTATCATAGGACCATAATACATTTTCCCACATGCTTTTGGGAGACTTCAGATGTATTTTTGCAAAATTTAGCCGGGCTTGGATGTTTTTCTTCTTAAGAAAAAGCTTCTGTCTTGCCACTACCCCATAGGCCAGACATATGAAGAATACAGAAGATTGTTGTCACTTGTACCACACAGCCAGTACGTGCCAGATATTCCTGCAGCTCTTTTAATGTTGCTGTAAGCCACTTGACAGCCTCCCAGACCAGTTTTCTTCTCATCTTTTCATCAATTTTGGAGGGACGTCCAATTCTTGGTAATGTCACTGTTGCGCCAATTTTCTCCACTTGATGATTACGGTTTTCCCTGTGTTTCATCTAATGCCTTGGAAATTCTTTTGTACCCTTCTCCTGATGGATACCTTTTAACAATGAGATCCCTTTGATGCGTTGGAAGCTCTCTGCGGACCATCTCTGCGGAAGCTGTCTGCGGACCATGGCTTTTGCTGTAGGATGCGACTAAGAAAATGTCAGGAAAGACCTACTAGAACATCTGAACTTTATTTGGGGTTAATCGGTGGCACTTTAAATGATGGCAGGTGTGTGTACTAACTCCTATTTAACATGATTTTGAATATGATTGCTTTATTCTGAACACAGCTACATTCCCAATTACAAGAGGGTGTGCACACTTATGCAACCACATTATTTTAGTTTATGTCTACTCCCCCCCCCCCCCCCCCCCAATATTTGTTTTTCAATTGAGTTGTACAGTTTATAGGTCAGATTAGAGGTGGAAAAAGTTCTGAAATTATATATCTTTGTCTCATTTTTTTACATCACAGAAACCTGACATTTTAACAGGGGTGTGTATATTTTTATAGCCACTGTATCAGAATGGATGTCACTCCACTTCCTCAAACTAAATCTTTCTAACATGGAGCTCATACTATTCCCTCCAGCCCATGCCTCCTCCCCTGACTTCTCCATTAAGATCAATAATACAACCATCAGTCCCTCCCCTCATGCCAGGGTACTAGGTGTAATCCTGGTCCCATCTGTCCTTTCAGCCCCAAATCCAATCACTGTCCAAATCTTGTAGACGTCACCTCCGCAACATCTCCAAGATAAGCCTGTTTTTAACCTCTGAAACCACTAAGCAACTTATTCACTCTCTTGTTATCTCTTGCCTTGACTATTGTAACTCCCTCCTCATTTGCCTACCTAATCGCAGGCTATCCCCTCTTCAGTCTATCATGAATGCTGCTGCCAGACTCATCCACTTTACCAACCGTTCCATATCTGCCATCCCTCTCTGCCAATCCCTCCACTGGCTTCCCATTGCCCAACGAAAATGCAAAACATTAACAATAACATATAAAGCCATTTATAACTGCCCCTTGTCTCCTCCTCCCATGCTTGTCTCCAGGACTTCTCCAGAGCCTCCTCCATCCTCTGGAACTCTCTACCCCAATCTATCCGACTATCGCCTACTCTGCCCACTTTTTGGCGATATCTAAAAAACTGTCTCTTCAGGGAAGTCTATCCTGCCTTCAGCTGATAACCGAATCTTCTATTTCTCCTATCAGTTCATCCCCCACAGTTATTACCTTTTGTACCTCCAGCCCTTCCCTCTTAGATTGTAAGCTCCAAGGAGCAGGGCCCTCCTAACCCTTTTGTATTGAATTGTATCGTTGCTGTATTGTCTCCCTTTTATATTGTAAAGCGCTGAGCAAACTGTTGGCGCTATATAAATCCTGTATTATAATAATAATATGGTGTACTTGCTATGCCATGTGTCAACTGTCTTTCTTTTAACCCAGTATCATCAGCAAGTCTCTCCTCCTGTGCTTCTATGTGCCCATTTTACCAGATTGATGGGAGTTGCCTGGGCATTTTGGCACCAGGACTCTGTAGCCCAGCTGTTTAAGACCGCCACCTGGTCCTTGTTGTTGTGCCTGTTTTCACAGTTCTGTTTGCCTAGTTTTGCCCAACCTGCTCATGCATTCCTTGGGGACGTTTGTGTGGATTATGAATACTTTTGTGTCCTGTACTGTACAATAAAGATGAGAGGAATTGTAAACTTGCCTGTAAATTCCATTTTCTGGAGTACAGTACAAGACACTTGCCATCTTCCCTTCTATCCTGACTTACTCTGCGCTGCTTGCTACACAACTGAGGACTCGCAGAGTGGGGTAAGATTACAGGGAAAGCTTGTATCCAATCACCTGAAGTTTTTTTCCTCTAACCCAGGGTCTATGACTACTTTGCATGTGTCTTGTACTGTGCTTATGATATGGAATTTACATGCAAGTCCAATTGTTTTTCTTTTACATATAATTCCTACAAAATATACCTGTCTATGTAAGATTTGGGCTTCCTCTGAACATGAAGAAATTGATAGTGTTGCCAAGTGTACTTAGTCTTATTGTCCGTTGTGAGTCCCCAACCTTTCTGCTGTATTCATAGTTGTGTCCCCCCTTCAGGCCAAGCTGAGCCGACTATGTGAGCAGGACAAAGTGGTCCAGGCTCTGGAACAGAAACTGCAGCAGTTACATAAAGAGAAGGTAGGTTCACCATCTACTGGTCACAACCAGTGTGTCCAGTGTGCTGGTATCAGGCAGCGATAATGTTTCTTATGTTCTCCTAGTATACCCTGGAACAAGCTCTGCTGTCCGCCAGCCAGGAGATAGAGATGAACGCTGATAATCCAACAGCTGTTCAGAATGTGGTGATACAGAGAGACGAGCTTCAGAATGGGCTGCTCAGCACATGTCGAGAAGTGTCTCGGGCCACCACGGTAAGGAGCGCTCACCATTGTCACCACATTTTTTATGTCTTGCAAAATCAACTATATGTTTTTGTATCTCTTTCACAGCTCTGGGCTCAGTCTGTGGTACAGGCTGGGATCCATTCACATGTCTCTGTTTCACTATGCCTAAGATGTTAACATCTGTTTTTCATTGCTCAGTAATTGTTTTTTGTTATTTGCTGCATTTTGCCCAGATTTTAAAACAAGTTCTAATAACTGAAATTCCCGAAAAACTCTTCCAATGCAGATCAGAACCATCTTAAAAAAGAAGCATCTGCATTTGTCACTTCAATCTCAGATCTAGAAAAAAAGGGGTTCTATGTTTATTTTAATAAAATGGGTGGACCAATGCAAATTTGTTTTTGACTCTGGAGCCTTTTTATCTAGAATGGCTGTCAGTCTGCATGCCACTAATCCCAGAGGATGCCATTTTTGGGGAAAAGTGTTGGGCGGAGTTTCTGTTGGCACCGGAGCACCGACTGACACCGTAACCAGACTTTTTCACATTGTATACTGCTTTTATCCATAAACCTGAATTCATGACGAGCCTCATGAGATGCTAGAGCTGTTCTTTGGCGGTGCCATACATTCCTGTGATGAATGCATTTAACGTTCTGAGGGTCTGACAGTGAAAGTGCCAGCTTGGAGTTTGGATGCACATGCCTGTTTGATCTCTATAATTTAAGATCATTTAAGTCCGGTAAGAGGCCTGCCTTTTTTGGGGCACATGAGCACTTTATATGAAGTTTTTCCAGCACGGAGCACTTTTTTCACAATTGATTTTGAGACTTTTTATTTATTTATGTATTTATATTTGTTTATGTTTGTACTGATGTTTGTTATGCATCTTGAGATTTGATTTTCATGCATGATCTAATTATTTGACAGGGGCACACATTATTTAAAGGGATAGCGCACCATTTTGTTCACATTGTTTTTTATGTTTAGAACAACTGGGATTATGTGTAGTGTTTGATATCTATGTATGAAAAGGGCAGTTTCAGGTCAGTTAGAGCCAGACTTTAAATGTGTATTGCTTCTAAAAGGTTTTATTATGGCCAGTTAAATGGTTTTACTATGGCCAGTTACAACTAGGCAAAGGCAATGGCAATTTTAGAACAAGGCTTAATTAGGACATAGCAAATTTTACAACAGGGTTTAAGTAAAAGTCTGAGGATTCACAGACCCTTGCTAAGTACTATTTTTGCATTCAAAGCTAATTTGCTTGATTCAATCTAGTCTCTCTTGAGCTGGTTATTTTATTGAGGGATGATATGAAGTGAGTCAGCTCAATCTGATTGTTTTGTTGCTGGCTTGTGTTTTTTGGAGACATGAGGGTGACACTGTATATAACACAGCTTCCCCTTTCTCTCCACTTAGCTTGAAGTTGTCAGACATCATTACTATTACACCCTTATTTTCTGAGTTGTGATGGACATGAGAAATTCAGATACATTCTGCTTTAAGAGCAGGTTCACAATGGAAAATACCCGTTTGAATGTACTTTTTCCTACACAGTGCCTCATGTTCCAGTTTGGACAGCCCATTCATTTGAATGGGCTGCCAAATGTATGAGAGTGTGCAAAAAGTAGTGCAAGCACTACTTTTGCAAATCATGCCACACCAAACAACATGGTACTGTGGTCACTTGTGTGTCTCTCAAGGCAACGCATTTGTGTGCAGTGTGGGGAATGTGCCTTTCCCACACCCCTTGTTCTAGTGTGAACCAGCCCTAAGAAGATCTGACTCCACTTCCTATCCATTCGTTGGTGAACTGTGCTTCCCCTCAGTCTCTCATCAACACCTCCTTGCCTATACTACCATCACTTCTCTGCTGCTACTATCTGCAACTCTCTGGCTATACAACTATCTCCTCTCTGCTGATACAGCCATCACTTTTCTGCCTATACTGCTGTCACTTCTTGTCTATAAATTCATGTGAAACACTTAATTCACTTAAAAACATGTTAAAGCTGCATATGAGTAGAAATATAAAATTGTGAATGAAAAGCATACTAATATAATATACATACTATAATACTGCTACCATATTAATATATTATACATACTACATTATAGTTACATAGTCTGGCTGAAAAAAGAAAAAATTCCATCCAGTTCAACCATAGATACTAATACCATATTAAAATACATACTACATTGCTACATCCATACTACAACTAACATACTATACATGGAATACTACTGCCGTGCTAATATACTGTACATACTACAAAGCTACTGGAATACTAAGAAACTTTCTTAATCAGTTAGAACAGGACAGGACACAGACTCCCTTAAGTCTTTACCATGGGTTATATGCTACCCCCTTCAGGTGAGGACACTGGTAAACAAAGTTGTTAGGACAGCCCCTATAACCCCTTCTGCACAAAGCAGTTTTTTGCTGGTGTCCTAGGCAATGGACAACTTCTCCCTGCTGGGAGAAGATTTCTGGCTTATTCTAATTATTAAGGGATGATTGAAGATTGTGCCTGGTTCTTCACATGGAGAAGTCCTTTCACCATCTGGCTGAATCAGCGCCGCTGAGACAATAGGATTAATAAATACCAACCATGTGGTGCACTATCCCTTAAATATCTCATTACAAAATCCCTAAGTGATTGATATGTCTATACATAGATACTAAAAGGTCCATAATAGTGTGTATAGTCAAATTTCACAAATTCGGTGCTGTGCAAACAAAAAACAAATGTACTGTCCCTCCCTTGAGTGTAAAACTCGCTCGCCTTGTGATTAGACCCACAAATCAGTATAGGTCAAGTCTGCTGTGTTAATCAGTGGTATTGTTTTAGACCAATGCTTCCATCCGGTCTCTCTTTGATGACTTTAAAGATGTGGGAAAAAAACGTTTTTCATAGTGCAACACTGTATGATTACTATAATGTGAATAACCTCAATAAGTGCACTCACATAAAGTGTGAAAAGTGTGCTCGTTCAACCAAAATATCCTCTCTTATAGGTGGTGGTGATTCTCAAACAACACCTTCAAAACGTGCTCGGTACCCCATCAACACTAGGTGCAATGCACACTCACCTTTTCATTAGACCCATATAATCATAGGTCACAAACACTTGATGTTCATCCAACTCGGTATATTAGATTCCACCTCTTAGCTGTTGCTTTACTCCTCCTGTCCCTTTAAGGAACCTGTATTTTGCTGTATCCACCCATATGAGTATAGGCTCAAAGGGAGAAAGAATACTTCATAGTGCAACCTTGTATAGACATTAAATAATTTATTGAAGTCAAAATATCACACTCAGATTAAAAACAGAAGGCTGATTTCCTTTTTCAAAACGGATCCTGCAATTGCACTTCCGGTTTCCGCGGTACCGGAAGTGGCGTCACTAGGCTCCTCCCGACTTACTGCGTCCCTGGTCACGTGACTTCCTCAGGATGAGGAGACATGTGACATATCTTCCTTATAAAGGCCTCAGATGTTTGTCATTGATAGCCATAGTGACCACACTACTCTTAGGGCATGGGCGGCCGTTCCACAGCCATCACCACATGCCCCTCCATATCAGCACAAATATATGGCAGATATAACCTAACATCTAGCAAGGGGGAAATCTACATTACTGAATAGCCTGGCTAGTAGGTCTTGACTCAAAATTTTAAGCCCAGATATATATCATGGGAGTTCATGAAGGTTTTCATGTGGGAATCATATCGCCTGGTGTTGTTGGTAGAATCCATTTGGCTGTCCAGTACTATATTGAAGTATCTACACATAAGTAGGTATCCCTTTTGGATATGTTTTGCTTTCCGGAGAGTGTTATTGAGAAAAGCAATCTGTCGCTTGTTGGGTGCGTAGATGTTCAGTAGAGTATAAAGCACATTGTTGATGATGCATACCAGGATGATGAAGCATCCATTCGGATCTATGACACTCTGGTGTAATTGAAAAGAGACGTTGTCTTTTATGGCTACCATGACTCCTCTTTTCTTTTCGTAAAGCTCGCTTGGAAGATGTGAGGGAAGTGCCTATTGTGGCATGATGGGATGACGTTGACATGGCGTTTGAGAAAAGTGTGTCTCTTAAACACATATTAGATCACAATTGTGTGATTTTTCCATAGGTAATTATGTTTGGCCGGGTGGTTCAAACCTTTGGCATTGAATGAACGAATCGAAAAAAGGGCTTATTCATGTGAGGAATGGAAGAGGGGGGGTCTTAGTTCCAAAGCACTCATGGCTAGATGGGTCGAGTTGGAGACGTAGCTGGTCTGGACATTGGCCCTGTGTGGCGTAGTCCTGGACTGGGATCGGAAGCTAGTGTTCTGAGGCAGATCAGCAGCTTCAAAACTAGGAAAAAAGGGGAACCGTTTAAATATGCATACAACTCGTAACGAGGTTGACTGGAGTAAAGAATAGGAGGATGACAACTATGCAGCGAAACAACAGAAATGGAGCTGCACGAAAACTGCTGGAGAGTAGTATTCTTGCTTCTGAAAAGGATCTCAAGCCTCTGACTCATATAGGTCGTTGTTTGAAGTTTCCAGGTTCTGGGCGCCATGTGCGTGACGTTCTTGGTAGTAGTTGATGCGCTGGTTTCTCGTGGTGGGTCAGAGATGATACCCCAAGAGTGCAGACGTTTCACACCACCAGCGAGCGTAGAGATGGCGTGAGAGTTGCTGTTGCAAGTGACAAGCAGGGTTGCTAGGTAGGCCATTTATTTGGGGTTTTATGGTTCTGTAGAGCCTTTGTGACTGAATTGAGCTGCCTTCTTAGTTGAAGGGTGTATTTGGACATGTTGACGAATAGTTGTACTGTTTCAAATGGTGATGGGAGTGATTTCAATAATCTGACTTTAGTAAAGAGTTGCTCCTTTGTCTGGAAGAAGTGTATTTTTATAAGCACATCTCTAGGCACCGAATCCGCCAAGTTTTGCAGTTTAGGGATACGATGAATACGGTCTACTGTGAGCTCGACAGAAGCATCCAGCAATAAAGCTGACATCATGTTGTGAACATATGCAGGAGATAGTTTAGTTGGGCCTGTTGTGGCAGGACCTATCTTCAAGGTTCGCCAGTTTAGCTTTAATCCATAAGTGGTCTTCTCTAGTTTCCTCACAGACATCTACCAGGTCATTTATGGTCACAGTATATGCCTCTATTTTATTTTCATTGTAATGTACCCTGTCTCCCATATCATGCAGGTTAGTGATAAATTTATGGATGAGAGAGGAGACAGTCCGCAAAGAAGGAGGATTGTCTTTCATGGTAGTATGTAGGACTGGTTGTCCAGAGGTAGGGAAAGAGGCTATAGAGGATTGCGAGTTGGAGTTGGTTTGTAAGGAGTTAATCCCCTGGCTCATTTCTAAGAAAGGTAGTTGTGGTGTATCCATTCTCCTGTGGGCTTTAGCTGGGCTATCTGAGAGATGACAGCTGCTAATGGAACCTTCTGGTGACAGGGAAACCGCTTTGTCACTCACCCCCTCCTGGCAGGCATCAGGGAGTTTGGTGTATGCCGCTGAGGCACAGGATGACATAGCCGCGCACCATCTTGGCTTGTCCTCTCCATAGCGTTGGCTGGAGAAAGAATGCTGTAAGCTTTGACTCTGGCACTCGTCCTTCCTCTTCCTGGACATCGCTGTATGAAGTTCTCTGCGGGTTTAGGAACCCGGTGAGTAGGGTTTGGAGTTTTGGTGTGTCCCGCTGCACTATGTGTCTCTCTCCAGCTTACAGAGCTCTCAGCTTAGGCGTCCATGTTGAGCGCATGCAAGCCACTCCCCCTAGCAAGCCCCTTTTGGTTCCTGTTGAGGGTGTCTTAGTCTTCAAAGACCCAGTGGGCAAAAGATTTGAGGCCCTTTAAAGCTTCTTTTGTTTTCTCAAGCTCAGTCACGCAACTGTTGCTGTAATTGCTATGGCCATTTGTCCAACTGTGGCATTCTGGGCCAAACACATGAGGCTCAACCACAAATCGGCCCTGACTGATTCCTCAGTGCACCTGAAATCGGTGCTCCTTTCAGTAGCCATGTGCTACGGTATAGACATTTTGGAGCACGTCCTGCGCCAGAGTTCTCAAGAGAAAATCACTCTTACCCAGGAAAAAGAAGCCTAAGGTACCCACGACTAAGTCTGCCAGTTCCAGAAGAGTACCGTTTGTTCCTCCCAGTCCTCAGTTTCGAAAACTAGTTTCTCCACTTCTGGAGGACTGTCAGAAGTCCTGGAAGTCAAAGTCAGCCAAGTCTGGTGCCAAGTCCTCCTTGCTATGAAGGGATGCCCCAACTGTTACAAATGGGGACATCTTTTAGCTTTTTTTTCGAACACCTGAACATGTGGCATTTTAGAGATGTGTATCAGGATGTAGTGTTTCAGGGGTACAGGCTGGAGTTTTGTTCCCTATTGCCTCCAAGCTTTTATGTCCTCCAATCTTCCTGCATCTGTGACATGATTGTGAGCCCTCCAGACAGCCTTACAATAACTTACCTCTTAGGAAGTGATTCTACCTGTTCCCTCCGAGCAATGATTTCAGGGCTATAATTCAAACCTTTTTACACTTCCAAAGCCCAATGGTGATATTCACCCCATACTACATTTAAAGGTTCTCAAGACCTTACAGGTTCAAAAGTTACGGATGGAATTGGCCCGGTCTATATTTTCATTGCTGCAACAAGGGAATGCTCAGCATTGAAATACATTAATCCCTTCACGCCTAAGGGTAAAACAAATCTTAATGCCTAAGCACAATCTTGCAACTTTGACATGTGTTTGTAAAACCGTATATAGCATCACAACTACTTTGTACATCCAGGTGGATTATACCTTATTTTTTTTTCAGGACAAATTTGGCTTTCATCTGTGATAAATGGTAATGATATCTCCTATTTTTTTTTTTTTTATTATCAAAGCAAAACTGGCTCAAAATAGTAAAAAATTATATAATTTTTTAAATTTAGCTGTGTGTTTATTTTTACTACCAAAACCTACCACCAAAGAACAACCCAAAATACATTTTCAAGCTCTTGACGATCACAGCGATACCATATATGTTTGTGTATGCTATATAAATACTGTATAGTAATAATAACAATAATATTTGTTGTTTGTACCCACAGTACAGCCCAGAAACAATAGTGCACATTTTGTTTTTTGTTTTTTTACCTAAAACACACTGACACTAACTGATACCAATTAAAAAAAAGAAATCCTGACATTTGACCCTGACCTTGACCCAAATACTAACCCTGGCACTGAACTAGATCAAACCTTGATCTGGGTATTTTTTCTTTATTTTATTTTTTATTATTTATTTGTTTATCCTTTTTTTTTCTTTTTTTTTTTTTTAAACAGTTGCTTTTTTCCCCTCTATGCAAGGAGAGAGAGATACAATGTATCGCCATATTTATCCATTCATAGAGAAAAAGAAAAAAACAAGGGGTGCGGGATGTACAGTGACTGATCCCTGTGATAGCCAATCAGAGGCTATCACAGCGATCATGTGACCTGCAATCGGGAGTCCTGGGTCCCAATCTCTAGAATAGGACCCAGGGCTCTCAGTGACACCCTGGTCTTTGTGCTGGGAGTGTGCTGTGCGGCGCGCTCCCAGCACAAAGACAGGTACGCAAATATGCAGCCCCACGAAAAAAAGCACAGTTCGGTAAGGCTGTATATTGTGTTTTGTTGGCATGAAGGGGTTAAGGATGCATATTCCCTTTTTTCACCTGCAACAGCGGTTCCTGAGTTTGCAGTGGGCCAGCAGCACTTCCAATTTGTGGCTCTTCTCTTTGACCTGTCCCAACCCCCTCAGATTCCCACCAAGGTGCCTGCTCCTGTTGTGCCTTCAGAGAGTCCACATTATTGAATATCTGTATGACCTTCTATTTAAAAACTTTTCTGCCCTGGCCCTGGTAGCCAATGACACTTCAGAGATTTGGATTGGATCCTCAACCTACAGAAGTCTGTGTTGAATCCTTGGAGTACCTGGGTCTAGCCTTGAACAAAGACCTGCACTAAACAAATGTTTCCTTTGGTCTGATTTTGTGTGGGGGTTCTGGGTGGTGATGTTTGCCCAATTTCACTCCAGGTCTCTACAGCTCAATGTACTTACTGCTTTGGACAAGTTTCCTCAATCTTTGGACAGGCCTATGCACCTATGTTCCAAGACCAGGATTTCTCTGACTACCCCTACGCTGGAATTGGGGAAGTAATCTCTCATGACAGGGTGGTTCTCACAATGGATTTCAGCCTGTCAGGTTGGGGAGGTGTCCTAGGGACATGGCTGTTAAAGAAGTCCAGTATTCCCATCAAGCCTACTGTGGTGGACCATCCAGCTTCAAAGCTAACCAACAAGGGTTTTCTTGGGCAACTCCATCACTGTGGCTTACAGCAATCATCAGTGCAACACCAAAAAGCCCTTCAAGAAGAAGACCAAATTATGATTTTGGCCAAAAAGCACATTCCAGCATTGTCCCCATTCTCGCTATAGACATTAGGCAGGTGGATATTCTCAGGGGATATTGCCAGGATGCAGGAATAGTCTCTTCATCTTGAGGTGTTCCAGGACATCTTTTACCTCTGGGAGACACTAGGCATCAATCTTTTGGCATCCTGATTCAACAATAGGGTGAACAGGGTTGTTACCACGATCAAGGATCCAAAGTCCTTTGCAGAGGTCACACTGTTGACACCTGCTGGATCAGTTTCTGTAGTTATATACCTTCCCTCCACTATGTTTTTTTTTTCCTCTACTGTTTACAGTATCAAGGAGGAGGGCATCCCAGTGATTTTGGTGGCACCAAATTGGCGCAGAAGGACTGATTGAAAGTCTATCATTGCACTTGGAAAACTGTGTGGTGCGAGGTACTTAGTTTTCATTCTAGATGATACTCTGTGAGACATATTTTGTCCTTTCTGCAACACTCTGAAAAAGAGTCTTGGCATTGGTCATTTTGTTGCAGAGATCACAGGCCTCTCATTCTCTGATAAAGGCCTTTGTTCAGGAGCTGGTGCACACCTTTTTCTGTGCACACCTGTCTCCTTTGGTTCTGTCAGCACTACAGAAACCGCTCTTTGAGCCTTTTTTGGGATATTCCTTTGGCCTACCGTACTCATAAGGTAATTTTTTCATGGTTCTCACTCCAGCAAAATGGACCTCTGAACTGGTGGCCTTATCCTGTAAAGAATACTTCCTTGCTCCTCATAAAGGCAATGTGGTTTAAAGGCCTTTATCCTCCATTCTACCTAAAGGTAGGGTTCTTCCACCTTAATCAGGACATTGTCCTATTTTCTCTTTGTCTGCACCAAATTGCCCCAAAGAGATCTCTTTACATTGTCTAGATGTAGTACCAACAGTGCGAGTTTAATTCTCTGCAGCTGCTTAAATTCAATCCACAGCTTTTCTATTTGTCCTGCCTCTCTTTCAAAGGCTGTCCTGCTTTTTGTTCCACCATTTCATGGTATATTAAGCAGGTTATCACTGAGGCTTACACCTTGAAGGATAGGAATCCTCCTTTCCCTGTTAAGGCTTACTCAACCCATATAGGGCAGTGCCTTTTGGGCTTTTCAACACCAGACATCTGTTTTTCAAATTTGCAAGGCCACTACCTGGTCCTCTGTTAACACATTTGTGAAGTTTTACTAGGTGGGTATCCAGGCCTCTGTTAGCAATAGTTTTGGTCATAAGGTGCTTCAAGCTGCTCTTTGAGTTGGGAACATGTTTTGGGCCCGTTGGCTTTGGGTGCTGTGTTGCCCAGCCCTCAATTTTTTTAGGGACATCCCATAGTCAAGACTTAAAGGAGCCTATATCCTATACTTTGACTATGAAATAAAGGTTTTTGGCTTAGCTGTACAATTATTTTTTTGGGGAGTACAGGACACAGGATACCCTCCTCCCTCTGTCCTGGCATTTTCCTCTGATTGCTTGCTAAAAAAAAACTGGTGATTGCTTGGTACAGGAGGGGTTATTTGGCCTGTCCTAACAACTTTGCTAGTGTCCTCACCTGGCAGCATCTGACTCATGGTCAAGACTTAAAGTAACTTGTGTCTTGTATTGTAATCCAAGAAAAGGATTTTAATGTCAAAGTAAAAACTACTGCTACTACTATACTGATATACATGCTGCAATACTATTACCATTATAACTCCCCCTTTTTCCATGATCTCCATAAGTCTTACAGAAATGTGTGCAGACATTTGGCGAATGTAGAAGACAAGCCTCTGAGCACATGTTCTGTCCTGACCACTGTACTGCATAACTTGTTACTCTCAGGCCAGTAGCACAGTGGTGGACACATCTCTGATTGGTTGTGTTTTTTGCAGGAGCTGGAACGAGCTTGGAGAGATTACGACAAGTTAGAGCGTGAAGTCACCACTGCAAGAAACCAGCTGAGAGAACGCTTGGAACGTCTCGGGGAGGTCCAGGTACAGTCCTGAATTGGCCATTAGAAGTGTCACATGTCCCAGTCCCAAGGGAAGGTCTAGGTAAAGCCCTATATTACTCAGTAGAGATGGTCTTATGTCTGGGTTTCTGGGGAAAGGTCCAGGTTCAGTCTTCTACTAATGATTTGAGGTGTCACATGTCTTGTACTGTAGAGAGAGGTCCAAGAAAAGTCCTACAGTCAGGTCCATAAATATTGGGACATCAACACAATTCTAAAATTTTTGGCTCTATACACCATCACAATGGATTTGAAATGAAACGAACAACATGTGCTTTAACTGCAGACTGTCGGCGTTAATTTGAAGGTATTTACATCCAAATCAGGTGAACGGTGTAGGAATTACAACAGTTTGCATATGTGCCTCCCACTTGTTATGGGACCAAAAGTAATGGGATAGAATAATAGTCATAAATCAAACTTTCACTTTTTAATACTTGGTTGCAAATCCTTTGCAGTCAATTACAGCCTGAAGTCTGGAACGCATAGACATCACCAGACGCTGGTTTTCATCCCTGGTGATGCTCTGCCAGGCCTCTACTGCAACTGTCTTCAGTTCCTGCTTGTTCCTGGGGCATTTTCCCTTCAGTTTTGTCTTCAGCAAGTGAAATGCATGCTCAATCGGATTCAGGTCAGGTGATTGACTTGGCCATTGCATAACATTCCACTTCTTTCCCTTAAGAAACTCTTTGGTTGCTTTTGCAGTATGCTTTGGGTCATTGTCCATGTGCACTGTGAAACGGCGTCCAATGAGTTCTGAAGCATTTGGCTGAATATGAGCAGATAATATTGCCCGAAACACTTCAGAATTCATCCTGCTGCTTTTGTCAGCAGTCACATCATCAATAAATACAAGCGAACCAGTTCCATTGGCAGCCATACATGCCCACGCCATGACACTACCACCACCATGCTTCACTGATGAGGTGGTATGCTTAGGATCATGAGCAGTTCCTTTCCTTCTCCATACTCTTCTCTTCCCATCACTCTGGTACAAGTTGATCTTGGTCTCATCTGTCCATAGGATGTTGTTCCAGAACTGTGAAGGCTTTTTTAGATGTCGTTTGGCAAACTCTAATCTGGCCTTCCTGTTTTTGAGGCTCACCAATGGTTTACATCTTGTGGTGAACCCTCTGTATTCACTCTGGTGAAGTCTTCTCTTGATTGTTGACTTTGACACACATACACCTACCTCCTGGAGAGTGTTCTTGATCTGGCCGACTGTTGTAAAGGGTGTTTTCTTCACCAGGGAAAGAATTCTTCGGTCATCCACCACAGTTGTTTTCCGTGGTCTTCCGGGTTTTTTGGTGTTGCTGAGCTCACCAGTGCGTTCCTTCTTTTTAAGAATGTTCCAAACAGTTGTTTTGGCCACGCCTAATGTTTTTGCTATCTCTCTGATGGGTTTGTTTTGTTTTTTCAGCCTAATGATGGCTTGCTTCACTGATAGTGACAGCTCTTTGGATCTCAGCTTGAAAGTTGACAGCAACAGATTCCGAATGCAAATAGCACACTTGAAATGAACTCTGGTCCTTTTATCTGCTCATTGTAATTGGGATAATGAGGGAATAACACACACCTGGCCATGGAACAGCTGAGAAGCCAATTGTCCCATTACTTTTGTTCCCTTAACAAGTGGGAGGCACATATGAAAACTGTTGTAATTCCTACACCGTTCACCTGATTTGGATGTAAATACCCTCAAATTAAAGCTGACAGTCTGCAGTTAAAGCACATCTTGTTCGTTTCATTTCAAATTCATTGTGGTGGTGTATAGAGCCAAAAATGTTAGAATTGTGTCGATGTCCCAATATTTATGGACCTGACTGTATATTAGCCTATTGCCCAGTAGAGGTGTTGCATGTTCCGATCTCTAGGAAAATCGTCAGGTATAGTCCCATATTACCCTTTAGAGGTATCGCATGTCCTTATCCCTAGGAGAGGCCCAGTACGGTTCTATATTACCCACTAGATGTTGTCATAAAACCCAGTCCAGGTACAGTCTATATTGCCCATTGAATGCATCACATGACCCAGTCCCTAGGACAAGGTAAGTCTATTTTATCCATTAGATTTGTCACATGTTCCAGGGCCTAGGGGGGAGTTCCATGTACAGTCCTGTATTACCTGTTAGAGCAGTGGTGGTCAAATTGAAAATTATAGAGGGCCTCAAGTGCAGCCCCCAACAGTTCCAGAAGGCCGAAAAACAGCATTTTCGCACTTCAATACCCATAAACATTGGTCCTGCTGCATTGTTGCCATGTATTACAATGCACATTGAATATGCTGGAGTACAATAAACCTAGCATTGGTGTCAGTGAGTGCCGTAAATATCCCCAGTATTGGTGTTCGTGAATGCAGTAATAACTCCCAGCAGTGGTGTTAGTGGATGCAATACTAACAACAGCATTGGTGTCAGTGGACGCAGTATTAACTCCCAGCAGTTGATGTCATTGGATGCAATGATAACCCCCAGCATTGGTGTCAGTAGATGCAATAATAACAGCCAGCTTTGGTGTCGGTGGACACAACCCCAAACATTCATGTTAGGGGCTACAATAACCCCAGCAATTGGTGTCCATGGGCACAATAATAACCCCCAGTATTTGGTGCCAGTGACCGTAAATGTTAACCTCACTACACCCCCCCATGCATTGATGGTCATGGTGATGAAATTTAACTCATCCACCCAGACCAGCACTAATGCCAGCCCTCCCCCTTCCTTGCATTGGTGGTCATTGGTAGTGAAATTTAACTCACCCCTGCATTGGTGGTCAGTGGCAGTGAAAGTTAACCGCCCTTCCTTCATATGTGGGCATGGCAGTAAGTGTTAACCTACCCACACCCCTTACCCATTACACACTCTGCCCACAGCACAGGCTCCCCTTAGTGCCAGGTGCTTTAACACGCAGAGCTCTATTTCTATATGTGCCCAATAACCCGGGGCCCATGGGCTATTACCCAGTAGAGGGGACCCTCCATAGAAGGGCGTAATTAATACTGGGGAGTAGTTTGTGCTATATAAAAGACTAAAGCTCTTATACCTATTTTCAGCTATAGGACTATTATGTCTTAGTGTTCCTAAGTGATACACTCAGTATATTATGTATACAGGTGTTTTGCTCAGCACCTGGCGCCTCTTCTCTTCCATGCAGATGTCTTGGGAAACATCGTACCCCAATTTTGTGGCTGTTGGCAAATGTGCTGAGTGCGCTATTGTATGCTCACCATGTCATAGCATTATACTGATGTTCAATGTGTGCTAATATTGATGATATATGATTGGCTTGAACAGACAGAGACGGCTGGCATACAGAGGGCACAGATGCAGAAAGAGATCTGGAGGATCCAAGATGTGATGGAGGGATTGAGCAAACATAAGCAGCAGAGATCAGCAGGTGGGTAATGTCTGTCTTTTTTATAAATTGGGTGAAATCCACAAAGTCTTCATACTTTACTCAGAGAAACCTTTATGTGTTTTCTCTTAATTGCTGGACAGGACGCAAATCCATTGTATGGAAAACTACTGATTTTTATATTTGTCCTTTTGCAGATGCTTCTGACTCAAACTTATTTTCTTCAGGGAAGAGTACCAGTGAGGTAAGTGCTGCCATGGCACATAGCTTGTGTTCTGTTGATTGTGAGGAAAGCTGAAGCCTGAACAACATAGGAAAAGAATTTGAGGAAGTCTCAGTGGCTCGGGTTTTAATGTCGTAACCTTCAACACAGCAGCCATCATTAAATAGGGAAGACCAAATCAGTTCCACCTTGGTTAACCTTGAAACAGATCACTGCAATCCTCAGTTAAGGGAAACAGGAAGTTTTTAACATTCACATTATACTGCCACCTATAGATAGGATATGATACTTGCAAACAAAAACTGTGGGCCAGCCTAGGAGGATTTGATACTGGCA
Source organism: Staurois parvus (assembly GCF_062004578.1). Taxonomy (NCBI): domain Eukaryota; kingdom Metazoa; phylum Chordata; class Amphibia; order Anura; family Ranidae; genus Staurois; species Staurois parvus. The sequence continues at coordinate 1,278,986 of NW_028318265.1, forward strand.
AACAAAACTGTAGGCCATCCGAGGATAACCCCTCCCTGTACCAGCATGTCGTAGGAAGATGGACACATTTTCTGCTCTGTTAAAGATCAATTATTTTTTGCTAGCAGTTTATTTCATTTTGCTTCAATAAAACGGATCTCTGCATTGCTGCTAGAGCTTTCTCCATTTAATTACAGCTATCCAGCACAGCTATCCTCACCCTGGCTTTTGTTTTATCGTGTCCAAACTGCATTGAACTGGATGTTGCAGGATAGTCTGGAAATGACCTACATGGGTTCCACATAGGGCGTTTTTTAAACTCCTGTCTGGTAAAAATTTAAATTCAGGGTGTTTTCTGGGTCCAGACCCTCTGGCATTGCCTCGGTACTTGTCCTTTCTCTGAAGACGCAGTGAGTACTGTAGGCCAGTGAGTCACTGTGTGATTTTTGTATGCGCTTCATTTTATTTCCAACAATACAGCATTGAGGGAGCATCTCTCTCCTGCTGCAAAGAGCCACATGAAACTGGTTTCTGATCCTTACCTGCTGTTCACTTACAGTGGCATTAGTCACCTCCTGCCATCCAACGCTGATCTGCTACCAGCTGTTTGGGTTGCATGAGTACCTGAGGTCTTGCCGGTTACCTTGAGCTTATAAGTTGCCTTACTGACAGGAGGTTGTAACATGTCTGATTCTGGACACAGCGGGGAGATGGCCGTTCCACCATATTGGGTGGGTGCCCCCAGCATACTTCCTATTAAGACTGGGGCTTCTTGCATCAAACCTCCTGATGGTACCAATGTCTGCAGCCTGAAATTGCATTGCCCTCTGCTCGTAGAGCCTGTTTTGTCCTCAGCATCATCTTTATCTCCATCGGGTGTGACAGGTCTTTACCATGTTCACACAAGAATTTGACTCAAATTACCCAAATATTTGTTGTTTCTGATTGTAGAGACCACAAATGTGCTCCCACTCTTACATATCAGCTGCAGAAACTGTGTGATGGAGTCCCTCCAGTTTATGACTAATGTTAATTAGGAGACACAAGCTACTGCTATTGGTCCCAAATTAAAATAGACCATTATGGCTCTTATGCAATGTGCATCACTTGAAAATGGAAGATTATCCTATTGCTTTTACCAGTACTGTCTCTAGCCTTGGGTCGTCTAAAACTCCAATGGTTGCAAACACTTTCCCTCTGAACTCGCTTTTTCAGTTTGTTTTCATATGGAGATTGGAAACTATTTTTCTCTTCCTGTATGTGTGCAATGTCATAATATGTGTTGGGCACTTTGGCAGTGCTAGACTGTAGAACCTTCGTGCAAGAAGTGCTACTGATGGCAAGGGCATCCATATTCCTCAGTGGAAGAAAACAGACTGTGAAGTCTTTTCCCTCTCTGACTGTTAAGAAACATTTCTTTCATTTCTCCACTCCCCCAACCTCCACGTCGAGACCCTCCCAAACTTGGTTCGCAGTCCACCCCCCCAAGTCTGAAACTTACAGTCTGCCAAATTCTTAGACAATCCTACCTCAGCATAATGTTTTTCCCTGCTTTTCTGAGGAATCTCAGTTGCTGGGGGCAGAAGATGGTTTCCCAGGACTACAAACTGGAGTTTTGTTACCTGCTCTTTTTCATTGTCTCATCTCCAACCTTCCTGTGTCAATGCACAGGTTAGTGGGTCTCCATCTGGCTTTTGCAAGTATTCTGTATCAAGGCGCCCTTGCCCCAGCTTTGAATGTCTTCATTCTGGTTCAGAAATTCTGCATGAAATCCACCAAATCTGTCATTGCCTCCCTTCACCAGGGGTACTTTCTGGATTTGGTGTATATATCGATAATGCTTACCTTCATGTCCCCATCTTCCCAGTGTATCAGCAATTTCTAAGAGCTTTGCTGTGGAGCCCCTACACTATCAGTTTGTGTCTTAGCCCATCTCAACAGTACCTCAAGTATTTACCAAGGTGCTTGTTCTAGTGTTAGCCCTGCTGTACATTTTGTTATTTATTTTTTTACAAATTTTATTCAAAGAGAAGGCAGATTCCATCACAGTCAATCTACGTAGATACTGATGGAAACAGCTTAATGTAAAACATGACTTCCATTATTGTGCAGAATAACATAGATACATTACATATGTATGAAGATGCCATGGCTGGTAGAACAAGGAAACTAGTAAATATTAAGGCAAAAGAGACCTCATATCAAATCTTCAAGTCGGGTATGGTGTGCAAACCGCAGAGTTTGCACCCTATTGTGACTGGGAGTAAACCTGCTACAGTTTTCACTCATATTTATTGGAAAGAGAAGATATAAAGAGCAAGAGGAAGCATTCCGGTAGAAAAAAGGGAGGAGTGGAGAGGCAAACAAGATAAGAAAAAAAAAAGGGGGGGGGGCCTTAAAATGATGGATGGGGAGGTAATATGACCCTGTGAAAGGCAATGAAAATAAAAAAAAAGAATGCCTACGTTCCCGTGGAACTCACTTCGAAAAGAGCCTTACCATCTTCTGTGTATGTGAACATATTCCACAGGGTCCAGGTTTTCGAGTAGACTTCTCGTTTCTGCTGCAAGGAAAGTATCAGGTCCTCAAACAGGTTTAATTCCTCTGCTTTATTATGCCAAACTCCAATGGACAGTGGATGAGTGCTCTTCCAAGTGAGGGGTATACATGACTTGGTGGCATTGAGAAGGTATTGGAGTATTGACTTATTATTTTAACGGGTATTTTAGAGTCATGAATGAGGAAACATTCTGGGTCCTCTGGTACTATATAATCAGTGAATTTCTGTGTAATCCTCTGGACCTCTTTCTGCTGCACTTTTTGGCTCCACCACATGGCTTTGACTCTCCAGATGTTACAGCGGTTGAAGTGGATCCTGAACCTTCATAAACTGTTGCTGGAACCTACACATGGTTTGGAGTTTCTAGTCCTATCTCTATTAGACACAGCTCCGGCCAGAGTGTTTCTTTCACAGTAGAACCTTTAGACTCTGTTCTCAGATCAGGAGCCATCCTGGTTCTCTCCTTTTGCATGAGTCCTAGGTCTGATGATAGCCTTTTTTAAGAAGTTCAATTTGGCCAGTTTTACTCCAAATCCCTACAATGCTACATTCAGTTGTCAAGGTACAAGCCAATCCGGTCGCTGGAGGATATACCGGTTTACCTATCACCTTAGACCAGGTTATCCCTGACTTTGTGACTCAGAAATCTTGCTCTGGAGTCTGGGAAGTCTATCTTTTCTGCTTTTTGGTGAAACCTCACGATGGATACCAGGGGAAAATTGGAGGTTAAGTCCTGTTCCCCATTTTGGTGGTGCAAGGGACTTGGTCATCAGGAAGAGTCTTATGTCCCAACTAATATTCTGGAACTTCGTGTGATTTGGCACTGTCTGCAGTATTGGGTCATCCTGCTGGATGGACAATGTGGCACATATCAATTATCAGGGAGGAGCTAGAACTCTTAGTCTTTAATGTGGATGTTCTGGCCTCCAGGCTTAACAACAAACTGGACAGGCTTGTCTCCAGGTACAAGGATCAATTAGTAACAGCAGTAGATGCTGTGGTGACTCTGTGGGATCAGTACACCCTGATCTATACCTGTTCTCACCTTCTGAGCAATAGAAGCATCATTTGAACCCATTCTCTCTTTGCTCTCACCCACAAGGCACTTTTCCGTGTAGCCATCACTTCTGTGAGGTAAGCGTCTAAACTGACAGCTTTATCCTGGACCAGGGATTGTCAGGTGTTTCCTGTGTCCCTGAATTATGCCATCTCTTCATTGTAACTTCTTTTTTCGCTCGTTTCCAGGATAAAGGTGGAGGACATTCCTGTGATTCTGATAACACCTGCTCAGCCAAGAAGAACATGGTTTGCAGACATCATAAATCTTTTGGCAGAAGAGCCACGGGACAAAAAGGCTTGCAGGCGGCTTTGTAGTGGGGTTTCCCAATACTGTTTTTGGGTTTTGGTCCTGTTGCTGTTTTGCCCACGCCTCATGTTCACTGCCTTGGGACATCTCAAGTAGTCATGAATATGAAGTGTCCTGTGATGTATGATAAAGAAATTAGGATTTTTGGATTAGCTGTAAAATCCTTTTTTAGGAGTATATCACAAGATACAGGGATCCCTCTGCTCTTTGTTCCTCTTTGCTTTCTGCAAAACTGAGACTTAGCTGAACTAGGAGGGGATTTTCTGTGGCGTTGAATTCCTGCCTTTTTTGGCCAGTGTCCATTCACCTAAAGGTAGCAGCATAACCCAAGTAGTCATTAATTCAAAAGTTGCCCTGTGATGTACTCCTAGAAAAGGGAAAATAGTTTTACAGGTAAGCCAAAAATGCAAATTTACAAAACTGAACACTTCACATTAATGTACTGAGAACTCTGTAATGTATAGGAATGTTTTTGGCAAAAGTCATTAAATGTAAAATTATTCAAATTTTCAATTTACTTACTGTGTGGGTGTCCGACACTCAAATAAGTGCACAAATGTTACTTGACATTTTAGAGATCACTATGGGTCCATTCACAGCAGGTGCAGTGGGACTGCGTTGGCCGGCTATTCCAGTGCAGTCCCACTGCATGACCTAGCAGATTACCTTGTTTCAGGTGTTGATGGTCCACCCCTCAGCTTTGTGGTGGGGTACGCCAAAGAGAAGTACTGCGTGCAGGAATTTTTTTCCAGCACAGCACAGATCACCACACACTGGCTGATAGAACTCTTTGAAATATCAATGTGTGTTTAAGTTTGACTGGACAGTACCACACAACAGCTGCTGTGTTGCAACGCAATGGCTAGTATGATTAGATGGAAAGGGGGGGGGGGGGGGGGAGTAGGGGAGAGAAGGCTGTAGGGCTGAACATTGATATTGATGAAGTGATCACCCAACAAGCAGATGGTAGAGATATTGATCGATAAGGGGAATAGACGCAACCTTATAACAATCTGATAATGGCTCTATAGTCATGGATTAAATGCAGAAAAAATCATATATAAATTAAAAATTATATAACAATAACATAAATTAGGATGATGCAAAACCGTAAAGATACAGCTGGTAGATGTGAATAATACATGTACTAAGTAACACAGCTGGTAACGTATCTTAATATAGCAGAATGGAGAAAGTCCTTTAACACTTGTGGCTGCCTCTCACTGGATTGAAGCTTGTTCCAGAATGGTGCATGTAAAAAATAAGAGAGTGGAAAGGCGCCTCTAAGTGTAGACTTTAACACATATATTGCAGACTATGAAGAGCAACTTACAAGAGGGTAGAATAAAAGCAGGCACATCAAAAATCCGTCATGGGGAAGTCTGCCGCATTGAGCAACATAATATGTAGCTGTGGATGGCAATCGACCTTCTATCAGCGTCCAGGCAAGCCAGCAAGATGGAGGGGGCCTGGTTCTGAGGTCTGGAGCACTATGTATGCTCGATGATGTCACCGGGTGTTGTAGCGACGCGTTTTCTGAGCATGCGCTGTGAGATAGATGGGGTAATAGACATACAGGAACAAAAACCCCCCATGTGTGCCAGTATCCCCCAACCACCTCTAGAGCATCCACATATTGTCTCAAAAAAAAAAAAAAAAACCCTTACCTTTTCAGTCTGTAGTGCTGTAATTTTATGTACGATGCAATGCAATATGGCAACCTGGTGGCATTCTGCACACCTACAACGTACGTTGCGCTCCACATGCGGTCCAGACCTCAGAACCAGGCCCCTTCCATGTTGCCGGCTTGCCTGAACGCTGACACTAAGTCAATTGCTGTCCACAGCCGCATTTTATATTGCCCACCGTGGCAGACTTCCCCATGACTGATTATTGGTGTGCCTGCTTTTATTGTACCCTCTTGTAAGTTGCTCTTCACTGTGTGCAATAAATGTGTTTTAAAGTCTACGCCTAGAGGCGCCTTTCCTCTTTCTTCTTTTTTAGAGATATTAATCTGCAGAAATCTTTTGTGTAGTTCAGAAAAGGAATATGTTGTTGGTCTGGTACTGACAGATTTGACGTCAAACTGGAAGGGATAACTGTGTGCTTTTCCTGTACTTCTCAATAAACTGCCTGTTCTACAATCTCTAGGAAGAGGAGCTTGTCCCACCGCGTCCTCCGCTCCCTCGGTCCTATGACTTTACCGATCCAGCTCCTATTCTTCCCCCTATACCCAGTGATAGCAGCTCGTCCTTGCTGTGTTACAGCCGGGGCCCAGTTCACCTCCCTGATGACAAGACCTCTCATCATATCCAGGTTAATCAAAGAAATGGATCCTATTGTGTAAGGAACTGAACTGGCACCATCCCTCTGTCATGTTCATCCCCTGTCATCCTTGTCCCTCATTTATGCAGTTCTGTGAGCTTCCAAATACATGTGTCCATTTCTTCAATGACTCTTTTTATGTAATAAAGGTATCACTCAGCAAGTCATGATTTCCATATTATTGATTGATGTTTTGCTGATTTCTTATTAGTTTGAGGTTAAAACCTGAATGAATGAATGAATGAAAACTGTACTTTGGTTCTCTGTGTTCATTTGTGTTTCCATTTTATATGCTGTGTTGGTTCCCCATGATTATGCTCTGAGGGGCAGCACGAAACTTGTTGGGGGCATGGGCTGGCTGGAGCCTGGGCTGAGGCTGCCATTTACTCTTTCACATGGGTTTGCTGTTTGATGTGCGGCTTATGGGCTTCTCCTTCTGACATGCTGTGTTTGGGTTTTGCTTGTACTTCTTCCCAGTAATGTCTGTTCATCCAAGAATGTAAACTATATGTTTGAGAATCTACTCCCCTCTGAATGCAAGCTTTTGATGCTTTTAGATAGTTGTTAAAGCCTGATACATTGTGTGAACAATTCTTTTATTGTCAAAGGATGAGCTGAGAGGGTATTATTTATGTTATGGCTGATTATATCAAATGTAAGAATTGTGTCCCCGTTGTGTTTTCCTTGCTGTGATGTTTTTCATGCTCCTAGATATTCATTCCACGTATTTTACTTCATGAAAGGAGGAGGCAGTACAGTGATGTTTATTGATGTGTCTGTACATCCTCCTCAGTGAGTGACAGTGAATGAGGTTCAGGAACAAAGGTTCCTTGTGGTGACATATTCACTACATTGTCCATAGTGACCTTATGGTGACATCCTCAGTACACAAATCCAGAGTATCATTGTGGTGGCATATTCTGTACTTTAACCAAAGTAACCTGATGGTGACATATTCAGTACATTACCTCATAGTGACCTTGTAGTGACATATTCAGTATATTATAAATTGTGATGTTGTAGTGACCGATTTCGTATGTTATCCATAATAAACTTAAAGTGACATATTCAGTACATTACCCCCATCCACTACCTTACCTATTCAGGACATTACCCCATAGTTACATAGTTAGTCTGGCTGAAAAAAGACAAAAGTCCATTCAGTTCAACCATATAAAAAAAAAAAAGTTATAATCCTATACCCACAGTTGATCCAGAGGAAGGCAAAAAAAAACAGAAAAGCATGATCCAATTTGCTCCTCCAGGGGGAAAAATTCCTTCCTGATCTCCCGAGTGGCAACCGGATATTCCCTGGATCAACTTCACCTATAAAAGTTAGTATCCAGTTATATTCTGTGTATCCAGGAAAGAATCCAGGCCTTTTTTAAAGCAATCCACTGAGCTGGCCAGAACCAACTCTTGAGGGAGTCTGTTCCACATTTTCACAGCTTTTACTGTGAAGAAACCTTTACATATTTGGAGATTACATTTCTTTTCCTCCAGATGTAAAGCGTGTCCTTTTGTCCTCTCTGATGACCGCAAGGTGAATAACTCTACACCGAGTTCACTATATCAACCACTGATGTATTTATACATGTTGATCATATCCCCCCTTAATCTCCTCTTCTCAAGAGAGAATAAATTCAGTTCCTCTAATCTTTCCTCATAGCTGAGCTCCTCCATGCCTCTTATCAGTTTGGTCGCTCTTCTCTGTACTTTCTCCAGTTCCCCAATGTTCTTTTTGTGAATTGGTGCCCAAAACTGAACTGCATATTCCAGATGAGGTGTTACTAATGATTTGTACCGGGGTAATAGGATATCTGTCCCTCTGGAGTCTATACCTCTTTTAATACAAGAGAGGATTTTGCTCGCTTTAGAAACCGCAACTTGGCATTGCATGCCATTATTAAGCTTGTGATCTACCAGAACCCCCAGATCCTTCTCCACCATTGATTCCCCCCAGTTGTACCCCCCCTAGTATGTATGATGCATGCATATTCTTACATTTATCAATATTAAACCTCATTTGCCACATAGTTGCCCAATTACACAGTGCATTGAGGTCAGCTTGTAAATTGGAGACATCCTGTAAGGGCGTTATTCCACTACACAGTTTGGTGTCATCTGCAAAGACTGAAATGGGATTTTTAATCCCAGAACCTATATAGTTTATAAATATATTAAAAAGTAAGGGCCCCAACACTGAACCTTGGGGTACACCATTGACAACCCTAGACCATTCAGACTATGAATGATTAACCACTGCTCTCTGAATACGATCTTTTAGCCAGTTTTCTATCCATTTACATACAGATTTTTCCAAGCCGGTAGACTTTACCATACACATGAGCAGTGTGTGGGGAACTGTGTCAAACGCTTTTGCAAAATCCAAGTATACCAGTCCACAACCACGCCTCTGTCCATGGTTTTGCTCACCCCCTCATAAAAAGAAATCAGATTTGTCTGACAACTTCTGTCTTTCATGAATCCATGCTGTCTGTTGCTTAAAATATTTTTTTCCAGCAAGAACTCATCTATATGGTATTTTATTAAACTCCCCAGTATCTTCCCAACTATAGAAATTGAACTAACACGTCTATAATTACTTGGTAAAGATTTGGACCCCTTTTTAAATATATGCACCACATGGGCCTTATGCCAGTCCTGTGGTACTATGCCAGTTATTAAAGAGTCCCTAAAAATTAGAAACAATGGCTTTGAAATGACAGAGCTCAATTCTTTAAGAACCCATGGGTGTATGCCATCCGGTCCATGTGCTTTATTCTCCTTTTATGCTGTCTAAATATTTTTGAATCATATCAATTGTGAGCCAATGTGGATCATCTGGAGCTGTGTCAATACTATGCCCATTATGGACAAGAGCTCCCCCATGCTCCTTTGTATACACATAGCTGAAGAAGGTATTTAATAAATTTGCCTTCTCTTTGTCCCCAGTCAACCTGGATTTTTTTGTAAAGGTCCTACATGCTTGGATCTGACCTTTTTACGATTAATATATTTGAAGACTTTTTTGGGGTTTGTCCTGCTATCTTTTGCAATCTGTTGTACGTTTTCAATTTTTGTGGCCTTTATTTCCTTTTTGCATATTTTGTTATATTCTTTGTAATGTTTAAACGATGATAGCATTCCTTCATTTTTATATTTAATAAAAACTCTTTTCTTATTATCTATAGCTTTTTTAACTTTTGGCCTTAAGCCACATTGGTTTGATTTTTAGCCTTTTAAACTTGTTGCCCATGGGAATATATTTTGCAGTGTGTTCACATACAGTCTTTTTGAAGAACTCCCATTTCTGTATTGTGTTCATTGATGCTAATATTCCCTCCCAATCTAAGTCTTGGAGAGCAGCTCTCAGCCTTGGAAAATTAGCGCTTTTAAAATTGAGCGTTTTTATTTTTCCCATATGTGCATGTTTACAGCCAACAAATTAAATCATGTTATGGTCACGGCTACCCAGATGTTCTTTTATATGGACATTCGTAATAAGCTCTACATGGTTTGAGATTACTAGGTCCAGCAGAGCATCATTCCTAGTTGGGGCCTCTATGAACTGTACCATAAAATTGTCCTGTAGTAGATTTATAAATGTTTGCCCTTTAACTGTTCCAGCAGTACCATTACTCCAGTCAGTTTCTGGGTAGTTAAAATCCCCCATTATTATCACTGTCCCAGTCCTTGCAGCCCTTTCAATCTGTGCAGGGAGCTGAGTCTCCACCTCCTCATTAACACTGGGGTGCCTATAACAAACTCCAATGATTACCTTTGTAGTGCGCACCCCCATGTACATTTCCACCCATAATGCTTCAGACTCATCACACTCCCATCAACTAGGTCCTCTTTCACACTCACTCTGAGATCACTTATCACATGGAGACAGACACCACCACCTTTCCTTTTTACTCTGTCTCTCCAAGAGAGAACATAGCCAGGAATATTAATGGCCCAGTCAAGAATGAAGCCAAGATTCAGCAAAACCAATTAACTCATAGTTCTCTTCATTCAATAAATCTTCCAACTCGCCTATTTTGCTTGGCAGACTTTTGGCATTGTTGAGCAAACACTTTAATGCATAGACACCATGTGCACACATATTTTGCATATTTTTTATTTTCATACAAATAGTACCAATATCATCTGCCATAGCCCTCCCCCCATCTTTCCCATTTCACCCGCCAATAAGAACTGACCCCTGTTTGATCTGTCTACCACATTAAAATTTAATTCTCCCTCCCCCCATCGATCCTAGTTTAAATACTCCTCCAGCCTCCCCATAAACCTCTCCCCCAGGACAGCAGACCCCTTCCATTTAGGTGCAAACCATCTCTAGCATATAGGTTGCATCCCAATGAAAAGTCAGCCCAGTGCTCTAGAAACCTAAATTCTTCCCTCTTACACCAGGCCTTTAGCCATGCATTGACTTCTCTAATCTCCCCATGTCTTTCCTGAGTTGCGCATGGCACAGGTAATATTTCAGAGAATATCACCTTGGAGGTCCTTCCCTTCAACTTGCAGCCTAGTTCTTTAAATTGATTCTTAAGGAGCATCCACCTTCCATGTATTCTGTCATTGGTTTCAACATGGACCAAGACAGCTGAGTCATGCCCAGCCCCTCCCAGTAATTTATCAACCTGGTCCACCACATGCCAAACCCTGGCACCAGGGAGACCGCAAACCATTTGGTTGAGGAGATTCTGGTGACAATTATTCTATCAGTCCTTCTGATTATAGAATCCTCTACTACCACCAGCTGTCTAGGCCTTCCTGCACTATTTTCACCACCCCTCCCAGATGGTCTGCCCTCCCAGCTGTTAGAAATAGCAGTGACCTCCAGGGATGCCACCCCTGAGCTTGCCACCCCCACTTCTTCACCCAACTTGTCTAATCTGTTTGGGTGCACAAACCCAGGGCCGGCCTTCCTTTTTTGTGAGCCCCTACCGCTCCCTCTCGCTACAGTAACCCATCTTCCTACCTGATAATCCTGATTAGCCCCTCCACACCAATCCCATTAGCTACCTGCTCAGGTAGCAGAAGACCCCTTTCAAGGTTGTCAGTTCTGTCCAGTGTTGCAACCTGCTCCTCCAGATCTCTAAAGCGAGCTTCCAGAAGGGCAATCCGCTCACATCTGTCGCAGCGGTATCCATCCTAGAGCTGTTCCTCTATTGTTGCATACATGCGGCACACTGTGCACTGCACGGAATTTTCAACCTTGCTAGCACACATTATCCCAGTTACAATGTTAATATTTCTAATCAAAAATATCAGTTGTCACTTACAGGTTAGTAGACTCCTGTTATAATCTCCTGTTTTCAACTCCGGTTTTTTAACTCCACTTATCAAATGTCCACTTGGTCAAAGGTCCAGCAAGCAAAATACAGGCAAGCTCAGAGTGAGCTCTGCAGCAAGTTATATAGTACCTGGAGCACCTGTGACCAATTAACCCCTCCCTTTAATTAGCAGATTGAAGAAAAGGAAGAAAAAAAAAATGCTATTGAAAAAGTGACAGAAAAAGCGATTTTAAAAAGTAAAAGCTTTTAGCAAGAGCCAAATAAGAAAAAAGAACAAAGTAAATGATGTAGCGCTAACTATTTAAATAAAGTGCATAAGTCAATATCACAAATATACAGTCAGGTCCATAAATATTGGGACATCGACACAATTCTAACATTTTTGGCTCTATACACCACCACAATGGATTTGAAATGAAACAAACAAGATGTGCTTTAACTGCAGACTGTCAGCTTTAATTTGAGGGTATTTACATCCAAATCAGGTGAACGGTGTAGGAATTACAACAGTTTTCATATGTGCTTCCCACTTGTTAAGGGAACAAAAGTAATGGGACAATTGGTTTCTCAGCTGTTCCATGGCCAGGTGTGTGTTATTCCCTCATTATCCAAATTACAATGAGCAGATAAAAGGTCCAGAGTTCATTTCAAGTGTGCTAATTGCATTTGGAATCTGTTGCTGTCAACTCTCAAGATGAGATCCAAAGAGCTGTCACTATCAGTGAAACAAGCCATCATTAGGCTAAAAAAACAAAACAAACCCATCAGAGAGATAGCAAAAACATTAGGCGTAGCCAAAACAACTGTTTGGAACATTCTTAAAAAGAAGGAACGGTAAGCTCAGCAACACCAAAAGACCCGAAAGACCACGGAAAACAACTGTGGTGGATGACCGAAGAATTCTTTCCCTGGTGAAGAAAACACCCTTCACAACAGTTGGCCAGATCAAGAACACTCTCCAGGAGGTAGGTGTATGTGTGTCAAAGTCAACAATCAAGAGAAGACTTCACCAGAGTGAATACAGAGGGTTCACCACAAGATGTAAACCATTGGTGAGCCTCAAAAACAGGAAGGCCAGATTAGAGTTTGCCAAACGACATCTAAAAAAGCCTTCACAGTTCTGGAACAACATCCTATGGACAGATGAGACCGAGATCAACTTGTACCAGAGTGATGGGAAGAGAAGAGTATGGAGAAGGAAAGGAACTGCTCATGATCCTAAGCATACCACCTCATCAGTGAAACATGGTGGTGGTAGTGTCATGGCGTGGGCATGTATGGCTGCCAATGGAACTGGTTCGCTTGTATTTATTGATGTGACTGCTGACAAAAGCAGCAGGATGAATTCTGAAGTGTTTCGGGCAATATTATCTGCTCATATTCAGCCAAATGCTTCACAACTCATTGGACGACGCTTCACAGTGCAGATGGACAATGACCCAAAGCATACTGCAAAAGGAACCAAAGAGTTTTTTAAGGGAAAGAAGTGGAATGTTATGCAATGGCCAAGTCAATCACCTGACCTGAATCCGATTGAGCATGCATTTCACTTGCTGAAGACAAAACTGAAGGGAAAATGCCCCAAGAACAAGCAGGAACTGAAGACAGTTGCAGTAGAGGCCTGGCAGAGCATCACCAGGGATGAAACCCAGCGTCTGGTGATGTCTATGCGTTCCAGACTTCAGGCTGTAATTGACTGCAAAGGATTTGCAACCAAGTATTAAAAAGTGAAAGTTTGATTTATGATTATTATTCTGTCCCATTACTTTTGTTCCCTTAACAAGTGGGAGGCACATATGCAAACTGTTGTAATTCCTACACCGTTCACCTGATTTTGTAAATACCCTCAAATTAAAGCTGACAGTCTGCAGTTAAAGCACATCTTGTTCGTTTCATTTCAAATCCATTGTGGTGGTGTATAGAGCCAAAAATGTTAGAATTGTGTCGATGTCCCAATATTTATGGACCTGACTATGTGGAAGTTATAAAATTGAAAAAATATATGAAACATAAATATCAATAAATAATATAAAAAAAGGAAAAATACACAACGTGACTGAAATCTCATAGACTCTTAACTGTGTACTGTGATATAAAAAATGGACCCTGATCCTCCAGGGATCGTATTAGTGAAAAAGATGATATCGTGAATAACCATCAACAAAGTGGTGCAGTAAAGTGTCTACAATACTCAGACAAAATTTGTGTGTGAATTGATCCTAATTTGGATCCAAAGGTGATAGTGAACATCCAAATATTCCAAATGGGACTAGTGCATCTAATGTACCCAAAATGGGACTAAACAGAAATAACGCATGTAAATGCATTTAAAAATTCCCTCAAAAAACAAAAATCAAAAGAAACTCCTCAAATCAAATATCTATACACAAAACAGTGTCAACAAAAACGCACACGTGGCCACATGCATGATAGTGCATATAAACTGTCACAGGAAATGAATACACAGAAAAAAATCTCTACAAAATGCATAACGCTAAAAATGCGTATAAATGAAAATAAACTAATAAATGTCCAAAATGATGTAATAACACCACGTAATCCAATAAGACAAACACCCGTGAATGTGGGTGGTAGATGTGTGTGACGACAAGAAGGTATCCACAAATGGCTGTAATACACGCTCACCTCCTTGCCTCGACCCGCAAAGGGCCAAAACACCTTTAGGATCACTACACTGGATCCTCCATGTGTGAGACTCCTCTGGAACCGCGTCACTCTCCCTGTAGTGGTCTCCCTCTCAAGGATAAGCTTAATGATGGCAAACCTACTCTCCAGGCAGATAGTTAAGATGTGGCTAATTATCTCATTAGAAAACACAAGGAAGAACTCCCATAGCATAATACTATTTATTGTATAAAGAAGTAAAGCAAAATCCTCCAAAATATATACTCACGTTTCAATACATCTTAGTAAGATGAAGTCACGTGGTTTGGACGCCATCTTTGTACACCCATGCAACTACACTCAGAACATGAGGTTATGTATACTAATGCTCTTACCAAGATGTATTGAAATGTGAGTGTATATTTTGGAGGATTTTGCTTTACTTCTTCATACAATAAATAGTATTACGCTATGGGAGTTCTTGCTTGTGTTTTCTAATGAGATAATTGGCCACATCTTAGCTATCTGTCTGGAGAGGAGGTTTGTCATCATTAAGCTAGTGACCTTGTAGTGACATGTTCAACACATATCCGCATAGTGACATTGCGGTAACATATTCAGTACATTGTATATAGTGACTTTGTGGTGACATGTATGGTATATTTCTCGTTCAGTGACCTTGTGCAGATGTATTTAGTATATTATATGCAGTGACCTTGTAGTGACATATATATATGAACTTGTGGTGACAATCCGTACATAATCAATAGGGACATATCTGTTAAATGATGTTCTTGTGATTTGTAAGTAAATTTAAACTAAAACCCACTGAATATGATTGATATCAATTTTTCCTAATAAAGCTGGGTGCAGTTGAATCCATGACATTGCCTCTCAGTAAATATGAGTGGATCTTTTTGGACAGACAAAGACGATAGTATATGCAGTAGGTCTGTGTGGTATAATTATGATGAACGGCTTTGATAGATGCATTTTATGCTTTATATACAGCACTATTAGTCACAAACAACCCCTAGATAAAGTGCCACACATTCTTATGTGTACACATAACAGAAAAACCTCCCATACTGCGATGCATGGAAAATACAATCCCCTTTATACAAAAAAACTGAATGTACACAAATAAAGTGTTTCCATCTTCCAATATACTTCATATCATCCCTTAATTAATTTATAATAATGTCAATGTTTGTGTCTTTCTTTAATTCATACTTCCCCCAATGTGATGAAACTTGCCAGAAATTGAAGTTTTTTGCCAGAAATTGAAGCGTTATGTGCGCACATAAGAATATGTGGTAATATATCTAGTGGTTGTTTTTAAACCACTAGTACTGCTGTATATACAGTAGAGTTCAATATGAGAACAGGTGGATATCATTTACAGCAGCTGTAGTTTTGATAGTTGTAAGTGTGCAAGTATAACAATAATTCTTGTAGATCCATATTGTAGACTCTGTACCACTTAAGCTTACCATACGCTGTGTGAATTTCGGTAGGTTCCTGATGAACCAGACTAAATTCACTCTATGGGTGGCCCTGCCGGCATATTCCTGGCCAGTTTAAGGATAAACATAGAACATGTAGCCCATGAAGATGTCTTTCTGTGAGCTATGATGACCTGGATCTGTGTTGTTATGAGTGATGAAAGTTTGCAAATACTTTTTATTATCATCATCATTTTCATCATCTTGGTTCTGCCTCCATATTGCTATGTAGTGGCCTATCTGGGGTTGTCTTCTGTAACAAAGCAGAACTAGGCTAATATAACAGTTACTGGTGTCTTGCAGGGACCGGATTACAGACTGTACAAGAGTGAACCTGAGCTGACCACGGTGGCTGAAGTGGATGAGTCAAATGGTGATGACAAGACGGACTTCACTCTGGACATGGAAAATACAACTAACAAAGGTATGCGGTCAAAATGCTCCTGGTCTGATATACAATAGTATATGTATATTGCACTGAGAAAACAAACAGGGCATTGTCATACCAAGTATAGATATATAGTTGCACAATAAAACATTACTTTTGACAATAATGATGACTTGTTGTTACATTTAGGTTCACACTTTCCAATCGGTGTTGTTCCTCCAAGAACAAAATCTCCTCCACTTGAATCCACTACAATAGCATCTTATGTCACCTTACGAAAGACTAAGAAACCAGAGGCAAAATCGGTAAGTGAACCTCACTGTGTTGGTTACACTAAGCAGAAAACCTCACTGAATGTTCCCCGGTGGAGGTCTTTGGATCCCGTCCCTTGTCTTTAGGCCAGGTATTCCTCCAATGACTCGTGTCAGTGATTCTGCACATACCACTTTACACCAATTCAATGGACACCCTGTGAGAATAAGGGTTACCGAAAGGTACATCTGATGCTTTGTTGTAGTTTTCATGACATGACCCATTGTTACTGTTGCCCTGTGGTGTCTCTCACGAAATGTCCTTTCTGTATAGGGATGTGTATACTACTTTCAGTGCGAATACACCTGGGTTTTACTCTCTTTTGTGTTTCTACTGAAGTTACTGACCGCCTATTTTCAATTGCTCCAGCACTCAGTAGTCAACTAGCCTTTGTCTCTGAGCTCCTTTACCCTGTCCTTCCTACAATCTACTCCTGTAATCCGGACAAAGGTGGAAAACTGTACCTAGGGACTAGTCACTGTTCATAACCTGCTCCATTCCCATTCCCTACTATAGTATTAGCGGCAAAATATTATTGGACTGATCCCTGGCTATTAACAAAGGACAACAGTTAAGAAGACTTTCCCTCTTCATTGTCACTGATGTCATGTGCGTGTGTAGTGGTGTGGTATGCTGATTCCTTGCAAGGAAAGGTAGAACCCAAAATAGCAATCATTGCACCTACAGTGGATATAAAATGTCTACACACCCCAGTTAAAATGTCAGGTTTCTGTGATGTAAAAAAATTAGACAAAGATAAATAATTTCAGAACTATTCCACCTTTAATGTGACCTATAAACTGTACAACTGAATTCTTTTCGGGTGGGAGGGAGTAAACTTAAAAAAATAAAATAATGTGGTTGCATAAGTGTGCACACCCTCTTATAACTGGGGATGTAGCTATGTTCAGAATTAAGCAATCACATTCAAAATCATATTAAATAGGAGTCAGTACACGCCTGCCATCATTTAAAGTGCCTCTGATTAACCCCAAATAAAGTTCTGCTGTTCTAGTAGGTCTTTCCTGACATTTTCTTAGTCGCATCCTACAGCAAAAGCCATGGTCTGCAGAGAGCTTCCAAACATCAGAGGGATCTCATTATTAAAAGGTATCAGGAGAAGACTACAAAAGAATTTCCAAGGCATTAGATATACTATGGAACACAGTGAAGACCATAATCATCAAGTGGAGAAAATATGGCGCAACAGTGACATTACCAAGAATTGGACGTCCCTGCAAAATTGATGAAAAGACAAGAAGAAAACTGGTCTGGGAGGCTACCAAGTGGCCTACAGCAACATTAAAGGAGCTGCAGGAATATCTGGCAAGTACTGGCTGTGTGGTATATGTGACAACAATCTCCCGTATTCTTCATATATCTGGGCTATGGGGTAGAGTGGCAAGACAGAAGCCTTTTCTTACGAAGTAAAACATCCAAGCCCAAATAAATTTTACAAAAACACATCTGAAGTCTCCCAAAAGCAAGTGGGAAAATGTGTCCTGGTTTGATGAAACCAAGGTTCAACTTTTTGGCCATAATTCCAAAAGATATGTTTGGTGCAAAAACAACGCTGCACATCACCAAAAGAACACCATACCCACAGTGAAGCATGGTGGTGGCAGCATCATGCTTTGGGGCTGTTTTTCTTCAGCTGGAACTGGGGCCTTAGTCAAGGTAGAGGGAATTATAAACAGTTCCAAATACCAGTTAATATTGGCACAAAACCTTCAGGCTTCTGCTAGAAAGCCAAACATGAAGAGAAACATCTTTCAGCATGACAACGACCCAAAGTATACATCCAAATCAACAAAGGAGTGGCATCACCAGAAGAAGATGAAAGTTTTGGAATGGCCCAGCCAGAGCCCAGACCTGAATCCGATCGAAAATCTGTGGAGTGATCTGAAGAGGACTGTGCACAGGAGATGCCCTCGCAATCTGACAGATCTGGAGTGTTTTGCAAGGAAGAGTGGACAAATATTGCCAAGTCAAGATGTGTTATGCTGATAGACTCATACCCAAAAACACTGAGTGCTGTAATAAAATCAACCGGTGCTTCAACAAAGTATTAGTTTAAGGGTGTGCACACTTATGCAACCATATTATTTTAGTTTTTTATTTTTACTTCCCCTCACCTAAAAGATTACAAATTTGTTGTTCAACTTATTTGTACAGTTTATAGGTCACATTAAAGGTGGAAAAAGTTCTAAAATTATTTTATCTTTATCTAATTGTTTTACGTCACAGAAACATGTCATTTTAACAGGGGTGTGTAGACTTTTTATGTCCACTGTACCTGCTGCTCTCAGTGAGTGAAATGATCCCTTCCTCCTAGATTGTAAGCTCTAACGAGCAGGGCCCTCTGTTTCCTCTTGTACCAAATTGTATTGTAACTGTAATGTCTACCTTCATTTTGTAAAGTGCTGCACAAACTGTTGACGCAATATATATCCCGTATAATAATAATGATGATACTAGGCCCACTAACAGCTCTGGGGGCCCTAAACTGAAAAGTGTTGCCATATTTGACGTGTGAAGTCTGTTCCCCTATATTGTTGCCTTTTATCTTTACATTTCTTTTCTGTTCTGCAGGAGAGGCCACGTAGTGCCGTGGAACATCTTTGTGTTATGGAAACCCCCCGACCCCGGATGACACTGGAGGAACAGCTGGAGAGGATGCGCAGACATCAGGCCGCTTGTTTGAAAGAAAAGAAAAAAGGGTTTGCCTTTCTAGGGTCCACTGAGCCCTCTCCTTCACAGAGTCCTGCCTTCTCCAGGGAAAACTCTATAAAACTGACCCAGGTACTGAGTTTAATTGCATATAGAAATGGAAAATTGTGTCTACTGGACAAACAGCCGACATACAATAATGTATGTCGTACTGAATGGCTGATTATTGGAGTCATAAATCTTACACTTTAAAAAAAAGATCTCTGTCCAAATACACTAAATGATTATCCACGTGTAGGTGCGGAGAAAAGAGGAGAACACAGTTAGTGATCTTAAGGACAAACAGGAAGCTGAGCGAGAGGACAGCACACAATCACTACATCCAGAAATCATCAAAGCAGCAGCTGGAGCTGAAGAGCCTCCTGCGATCAGTGAGAACGAGGTGAGTGGAACTAATCCTCTTGTGATAAGGAGGTTGGTAGATCTCAGGTGATTGATGAAAAGGAGGTGGGTGGAGTGAATAGCTTGCCGTGGTCAGTTATAAGGAGGTGGGTGGAGATTAGGAGCAGTGATAGGAAGGTAGGTAAAGTGGAGGAGCTGCCTGTGATTGCCAAATAGGAGGTGGGTGGAACTAAGGAGCCTTCTGTGATTAGTGAAAATGAGGTAGGTGATGCTGAAAAGCTCTCTTTGATCAATGATCAGGAGGTGGGCGAAACTGAAGAGCCTTCTGTGATCAGTGAGAAGGAAGTAGGTGGAACTGAAGAGCCTTCTTTGATTAATGAGAAGGAAGTAGGTGGAACTGAAGAGCCTTCTATGATTAGTGAGAAGGAAATAGGTGGAACTGAAGAGCCTTCTATGATTAGTGAGAAGGTGGATGGAACAGAGGAGCATTCTGTAATAAGTGAAAAGGAAGTGGGTGGAGGTGAATTTCCTTCTGTGTTCAGTTATAAGGCGGTGGGCGGAACTGAAGAACCATCTGTGAGACCGAAGGAGGTAGGTAGAACATTCTGTGATAAGTGAGGAGGTGGTAGCTTAGGAGCCTTCTGTGAACAGTAAGGAGGTGGGTGGAGCGGAGGAGCTTCCTGTGGTTAATAAGGATGTGGGTAGGGCTGAATAGCCACCTGTGATCAGTTATAAGGAGGTGGGTGGAACTGAGAAGCCTTCTGTGATTAATGAGAAGTATGTGGGTGGAGGTGAATAGTTGCCTTTGATCAGTTTTTAAAGAGGTGGGTGGAAGCTTTCGGTGATCAGTGAAAAGCAATTAGGTGGAACTGAGGAGCCTTCTGTGATTGGTTAGAAGGAGTTGGGTGGCGCTGACAAGCCCCTGTGAGCAGTGATAAGGAGGTGAGTGAAAGTGAAGAGCTTCCTGTGATAAGGAGATGGGTGGAGCTGAGAAAACTCTTGTGATAAGAGGGTAGATGTAGCTGAGGAGCCTCTAGTGATCAATGATGAGTTGGATGGAGCTTAATAGCCTTCTATTATCAATGCAAAAAAGATGGATGGAGCTGAATAGCTTTCTGTGATCAAGTATAAGGTGGTGGGTGGAACTGAATAGCTTTCTGTAACTAGTTATGAGGTGGGTGGAGCTGAGGAGCCTCCTGTAAGTCAAAAGGAGGTGGGTTGTGCCGAGGAGCCTTATGTGGGTGAAGCTGAGGAGCCTCATGTGATTAGTGAGAAGGAGGTGGGTGCAGTTAAGTAGGCTTCTATGATCAGTTATAAGGAGGTGAGTATAGCTGAGGAGTCTTCTGTGATCAGTGAAGAGGTGGGCAGAGCTAAGAAGCTTTTCTTGAGCAGTGATATGGAGGTGGGTGAAGTGGAGAGCCTTCTGGGATCAGTGATAAGGAGGTGGGTGGAACAGAGGAGCCCTCTGTGAGTAAACAGTTGGGTGGAGCAGAATAATCTTTGATTTAAAAAGATCCCAAACTTGGTATAAGTGATAATCCTCTGTCGTTTTTCATACATATATTTGACATTCCTCCTGTGCTACTCCATCAGCAGCCTTCACGTTCCTCTACTGCTTCCTCTCCATCTGACGCCAAAGAAGAAGTGACAGAAGAAGCAGCCAATGCAGATTCAGTACCTGAGCCCCAGGAACAATGGTTAGTGAGACCTGATCCCCAGAGCAGCACTTCCACTGACCAGACCAGTCTCTATGAAAGACTGTGTGTATTTATGTACGCGTGTGTGTGTGTGTGTGTGTGTGTGTGTGTGTGTGTGTGTTGAGAGCAGGACATGATGGGCTTTGTAGATTTCAGCAGTTGGATTGTGATTGATGGCCACCACCTACTTCTAGTCGAAATATCAGCAAAATAGATGTAGACCTCTCCCACCACCAGTCCATATATCTGAGTTGAATAGACTCTTCCCATGCCTCCCCAGATCTGTAACGTGTTCTGTGCCGTCCTTCCAGTTTACAGGTTGTGACATCTGTCCTGACATATACAGAGAGTGAGGAGAAGCCAAGGGACCAGGAGCACAGTGGGATTCTCTTTGCCTATGAGTTTTCGGCTGACACCCTGAGAAGACATACAGCCCTAGAGGGTGAGATATGAGCATGGGATTGTCTGAATCCTTGGGTGTCTGTGTGCTTGGCTGAATCCCAGAGTGTGTGTGCTTGGCTGGGTTCTGTGACACTCCCACTGCTATTTTCTAAACACTGCATTACCCAGAATGTAATACTACATCTTTATGCATTTAAAACGGAACTAAAACCATCAATTTAACTGTTTTCCAAAACCGTTTCATTCAGGACATGCCAGGAATGATAACTGTTACAGTTCCATGTTCTGTCAGCCAAACTGTCAGGCCATCAAATGGCTGGTGTCATAATTGATCACATGTGCAGCATCATGGCAACTGCAGATCAAACTGAGGCCAAGATGGCAGCTTCCTTGCTTGTAAAGGATAGGAGAGTTTAATTCCGCTTTAACAAATGAAATGCGAGTATCCCAGTTTCCATACATAGATCTCCTGTAAAACAGAGGCAGATGTTGCCCCTAGGTGGTGGAGAAGCAAAAGGCAGTTAGTAATGTCATCTTGTTTTTGTTTCCTAGCTGGGAACCTGACTCCCCTATCAGAGCCAACACTACCGGTGACAGCAAAGCAGCCACAGCTGACCGAAGGATCCCATTTCATGTGTGTTTAGCTGTGGGATGATACAAGTTACAAGCATGTAAGATGACCAGTATTTATATAATGTTTCCATGTTTTTCCTGTGGTAGCAACTGTGTTTAGAATCATGTTTATAGCATATGTTAAGCTTGTTTTAGACCTACGCTATATTGGCAAAAGTATGTAAACCTCCACCAAATGAGTTAGTTGTTTCCAGTGAAGGGTACTGTTAATAGTACAGCATACAAAGACATTTTAAAGAATTGTGCACTTTAATATTGTGACAACAGTTTGGAGAAAGTGCCCCGCAATCTAGGTCTTCTCATCCAGCATCTGTATCTGACCTCACAAATTGGCACAGATTTCCACAAATACTTTCCAAAATCTTGTGGAAAGCCTTTCCAGAAGCGGTGAGTCTTTTATAGTCACAAAATGGGGGCAGCTCCATATCAGTGCTTTTAGAATGGGATGTCCAA
Organism: Staurois parvus; assembly: GCF_062004578.1. Classification (NCBI taxonomy): domain Eukaryota; kingdom Metazoa; phylum Chordata; class Amphibia; order Anura; family Ranidae; genus Staurois; species Staurois parvus. Next base: position 1,301,609 of record NW_028318265.1, read on the forward strand.
CACGTTCGTGGTGTGATGGTCAGGGGTACTCACACTTTTGTCCATATAGTGTAACTTGGATGCATCACAAACAGCCTTAGTATGTACATAAATGGGAAGGTATTGCATGAGAAAATCTGCAGGTAGGTACCTTTTTTGCTAATACACTTGATTGTAAGAAAATGACCAATTGTCAACTGTTAGATATTGTGCCTGCACTGGAAAATATGCCCAAGCATGGAAGAGCCCAAATGTTCTGTGTAATTCTTGATCTCATGCTGTGTTTTATCTTTCAGTCCAGACGCTGCGATTGCTGAGGACGTTGTGTGAATTTTTACTGTACAGTTTTTAACCAAAATTGAAATGGCGCTGCCGTGTGACTTTAGATTCCCGCTTGCTGCTACTTTGTTTTCTTGCACATGAAGGTTTAAGAGCCAAAATGTGAGACTTTCCTGCTGGGTGACGGAGGAGGTTTCCTTTCATCATGAACACTTTATCTGCTCTGCTTCCGTTCATCGCCACACGTCCGACTTTCATCTTCTCCACCAGACTTATAAGAGACTACAGTATATAATTTTACACTTAATTTGTAAAAATCTCTATATATTTATATTTAATATGTGCCATTTTCTGATCTTTGGGTTTACTTCATTCACACCGCTGTGTTTGCAGTCACTGCCACTTCATGGGATCTGCAATTCTTCCAGGAGGGAATCTGTGCAGCAATAAAAAGGCTCTTCTACTGGTACAGAGTGTATAAATGTAATTATTATCATTATACAATCCACCACACATGATGTAAGTAGGTCCAAATACCAATGTTCATAGCTCATTCCTTTTATAACATGCCAAATAAATGTTGATGTTGTTTAATACCTGATTACAGAATTTTTATTATCATAGATGTATCAAAAATTTAATATTTTTACTTGCAGCTTCAAATCTTTTTGATGTGGGATTTTACCCAGAATTTTTGGAATGTTCTGATGTGCACCCTAAGGCTCCGTGCACACTGTTTTTTTAAGCATTATTAGCATTTTCTTTTTCTGCTCCTAGAAGATAAAAAGTGTTATCCTGTGTGTCCATGCACACTACTTTAAGTTATTAGCAGCAGAGTTTTTTTCCAGCAGAAAAAAAAACGCTAGTAAAAAGCTGCTAACAGCCTTTTTTCTAGCTTTTTTTCCCCTCTACATGTACTGTAAAAATGCTAATAAAACATTACTGCTCCTAAACGCTACTAAAATGCTACTACCAGCTTTTTTTATCCAGCGTTTTTTTTCAGCATGTTCTGCAAGCTTAAATAAACAGCTAGTGTGCATGGAGCCTAATGTAGTGCAAAACAAGGTTTGTTGCAGTTCGCTGTAGTGAAAATAGGTAGAGGTGCAATTTTTTGGTGGTGTTTACCTGCTTTGGAAGGGCCAGCAAACACGAATCAGAAGTTTCTTATCCACCTCAATGGTGCCATGTGGATGACAGTTCTGAGCCTTGTGTTGCATTTCTCTGAATACAAGCTGGTTCTATTGGAAAATAGTTTCTGTTGCAGGCATAGCAGGTCAAGTGTAACCTTTTAAGACTGAATACATGTACTTGTATTGCACTGTGTTTCAGTGTAAAACCTGCAATTGACAAACACCCATCTACACAAGCCCTAAAAATGAGCAGACAATGCTAACACAGCATGCCTCAAGGCATGATAAAGTACAGCACAGCATAGTGTGAATGGGCCCGGAATGGCAGCTGACACTAAACTTTCTGCAGCCAGTGGAAATATCCTAGGATCTTAGGTTGGTCTGACTGGCCCTTCTGCATATGTTCTCAGTATGAACATTGTAAAATGCCCACACTCTATTCACTCTAAGTACCCTGTGGACAAAAAGGTAGTAGCCCAAAACAAAACTTTGGTATTTAGTAGCCCACCATTCCACCAATTTAGGCCCTTTTCCTTTGTTTTTACAGGTGATTCAGTCAATAATATGCTTCTTGGCTTGGGATGGACAGGAGTATTGTCAATCTGGGCAGAGGGTAGCGTTAGATTGAATTGAGTAACAAATTAAAGAATTTCAGCTAACACTTTTTAAGCAGTTACAGCAACAGATGGTTTTCCTTTTTGGATAAAGGATTTACATAAATGAGTAAAATCTGACTATTGTAATCACGTCTGTCGGTGGTAAATGGTTTGTCTCAACCCTCTAAGTGCCACTTTTGCTGGATAGCTTGGTCTGTTAAAGGAAGTTGGAAACTAACAGACTACTTGAATCACCACATGAAGAAAGCCTAAATAAAGGAAACTAATGCAGCCACCATATCTAAGAATCTTACATATTTTGTTTTAGTGTTTAAAGTGTTTGGATGGATCATAATGATGCTCTATGCCAGCGCTGCCCAGTCAGCATTAATCTGATCTGTACTGGAAGAAGAAAGAGAAGGGATTTCATATTCCCAGACTGCTGCACCAGCTCAGCACCCATTGAGGTAAGTACAGTGAGGATGAGGAGGGTGTATGGTGTTAGTTCACCTTTCAGTTTAAGGCTTTGTTCTCCCTGGCAGGTATGGCTATGTGACCAGCTATTGCAACCATGTCTGTTTGTCAGACCTTAGCAGTCTGGACCTAAAACATGGCTTGGCTAGGAATCTCAAAACATTTAGATAGATCCATCTGTCCTACAACATCTGAAGCAGTTATCTGTAGCCATGTGCTAATGCATAGATGGATTAGCAGATACACTTTGCCAAATATCCAGAAAGAGCCTCCTGTCCTATCCAAAGTGTTTGTGGAACTTCCTTGCAAATAGCGCCACATGGGAATGCTCCTTGATGGGCAATGTCAGAAAAAGAACGCCCAAACCTCTGCCTTTGGTTCAGGGGCCAAAAAGAGCTCTTATTTCATTTTGTGTCCAGGCCAGGAACCCAGTTCCACTGTGAGGCCTGGGCAGGGGCCCCACTTATCACTTTTATAGTTATCTTGTTCCAGGACATTTAAGGCACCTGGGTCTAGAACATCGTGTCCAGGGCTACAAGCTAGAGTTTTGGTCTCTGGCTTCACCCCATTCCATGCTGTTGAATATGCCAGCCTCCCCAAAAGGCAGACAGATCTCTACTGTGATCCCCAGCAGTTCCTCTTTCAAAGGGAAATAGTTCCTGTTACAGAGCAGAAAATGTTTCAGGGTTTCTACCTTTTCACTGTCACATAGCAGATCGAGGCATTCACCCTATTCTGGATCTGCAAATTCTCAAGTTTCCTTCAGCAGCAATTGCTCCTCTTTAACCAGGACATCTTCTGGCCTGCATGGACATCAAGGATGCCTACCTTCACATCCCTATATCTTAACTGTACAGCACAGAACCCCGGCAACTTATTCATATACCATGGGTTTTAGGCTCATACCTTCAGGTGATTAGATGCTGACGAGCTTTTGAGGACACACCCCTCTGGGGTACCTTCCATATAACCCAACACCATTCCATTTATCCTTGTTTTTTTGCTAGTGTCTGAAGGTGATGGACCTCTTCTCCTTCACAGAGAAATCTGCTTCAATAGTTTATTATTTTTCTTTATTATTTTATCTTCAAATTCTTTAGTCAACCGTCACTGTCTTCTAATGCCTACACAGAAGCAGCGTGTCTGGATTGGTGCAACTTCAGTAAAACCTTGGGAGCCATAGTTGGCTCTAATGCTGCTCTGGATGGACACTTACCTTGGCATTTAGTGCAGTGTATTGAGTTTACCACAGTGTACCATACAGGTCCAGAGCTGTAGTCCATCGCTTTGGAACCCAGTCCCTGGAGACTCCTTCAGGGGTATGCCCACCATGACCAGTGAAGCCTGGACTTTAAATATTGTCCAGTGTCACGAACAGGTAAAACAGGGTCATCCTATATCCCTAAATGCTACTGTATGAAACAGAGCTATGTTTGGAATGTATTCACTTGTGCAAACTTTTCAAAAGACGCTAGAATTCAACCACTCAGAGCTCAGGTGACTGACCAGGTGTTACAACCCCAATTTAAAAAATTGGGATGCTGTGTAAAATATACATAAAAATAGAATGCAATGCTTGCAATTCTCATAAACCCATATTCTATTCACAATAGAAAACACATCAAATGTTTAAACTGAGAAAACGTATAGTTATAAGAAAAAATAAGGCAATTTTAAAACTGATGGCCACAGTGAATGTAGTCCCATTCTTGCCTGATATAGAATTCTGACTGCTGAACAGTCCCATTGTGTCGTCCTTTTTTTTTTTTTTCGTTTCAAGATGTGCCAAATATTTTCCTTTTTTGGTGATATGCCTGGACTGCAGGCAGGACAGTTAAAGCGGAACTTAACGCTCTCAATCATATACTATTTCTAATCCTTATGCCACTAGTATTTTTAAATAAATATGAAAGTATATAATATTTACCTGTTTTAACCTTTTTTTTCTTGCATTCCTTCATTTCATTTCTGGTTTCCATGCCTAGGCAAATTATGTCATAAATCGCAGGAGGGGAGGGAGGGTTCTCAGCTCAGCCAATACCTGAACTAAGGACAGATGGATTCCAGGAAGTAAGTTCTACATGAATTATCTACCCTTACTCAAGATGGCCACTGCCAGAAATGCCAAAAATGATTTCTCAGCAAAATAAAGCATGGAGACATGGATGGAGTTTGTTTTGAATATTAAAAATGAATTATATAGAATTTTTGGCTTGTGGTACTCCGACGCAGTGCAGTTCCACTTTAAAAACCCAGACTCTTCTACTACAAAGCCCTCCTAATGTCATAATTGCTGATAACAAGCTAGAGGTTTCCATGGGCGGTGCCCATGGTTATCAAAAAGAATGTCAAAGTTTGATTTGTTTGACCACAGAACAGTTTTCCACTTTGCAACAGACCATTTTAAATAAGCTTTGGCCAGAGAAAATGGTGGTGTTTCTAGATCATGTTCAGATATTTATTATTATTATACAGTATTTATAAAGCGCCAATAGTTCGCTCAGCGCTCTACATTACAAAGGGGGACAGAACATGTGACAGAACAATACCAATACAATGCAAAACATGAGGGGATTGAAGGCCCTGCTCTTTTGAGCTTACAATCTAGGAGGGAGGGGATAGGGGCACAGGAGGAGATAGCTGTGGACGATGGAGTGGTAGGAAGAGTGGAGGAGGTTGGCAAGTTAGCAGGGAGTGGGGTAGGCTTCCCTGAAGAGATGGGTTTTCAGGGTGCGCCTAAAGGAGAGGAGAGTAGGTGATAATCTGATGGGTTGGGGCAGGGAGTTCCAGAGGATGGGTGACACCCTGGAGAAGTCCTGGAGGCGGGCATGGGAGGAGGAGACCAGGGAACTAGAGAGAAGGAGGTCTTGTGAGGAGCGGAGTGTGCGTGCTGGGCGGTACTTGGATATTAGGTCAGTGATGTAGTTCGGGGCAGTATGGTGGACGGCTTTGTACGTCAGTGTTAGGATTTTGAATTTGATCCGTTGCGCAATCGGAAGCCAGTGGAGGGATTGGCAGAGGGGGGTGGCGGAGACGGAGCGGTTGGAAAGGTGAATGAGTCTGGCAGCCGTATTCAGGATCGACTGAAGCGGGGATAGCCAGCGGCGAGGCAGGCCGGTGAGGAGGGAGTTGCAGTAGTCAAGTCGTGATATGATGAGGGAGTGGATGAGCTGTTTAGTGGTTTCTGGGGTTAGGAACGTGCGGATTTTGGCGATGTTGCGGAGGTGGAGTCTGCATGAGTTTGTTAAAGATTGGACTTGGGGCTGGAAGGATAGGTTGGAGTCCAGAATGACACCAAGTACTTTGGCCTGCAAGGTGGGTTTGATGGTAGCATTGTTGGATGTGATAGAGAAGTCAATGGGGGGTGGTGTCCGGGCTGGGGGGAAGACAAGAAACTCGGTTTTGGAGAGGTTCAGTTTAAGGAAGTGGAGCGACATCCAGTCTGATATGTCGCTCAGCAGGTGTGTGATTTGGGCAGAGACCGAGGGGGTGAGGTGGGGAGTTGAGAGATAGATTTGTGTGTCGTCAGCATAGAGGTGGTAGTTGAAGCCGTGAGAGTGTATGAGTTGGCCAAGGGAGGAGGTGTAGATGGAGAAGAGAACGGGCCCGAGGACAGAGCCTTGAGGGACTCCAACAGAGAGGGGGAGTGAGGGGGAGGTGGTAGCATTATAGGTAACGCTGAAAGAGCGTTGTGACAGGTAGGATGAGAGCCAGGAGAGAGCAGAATCTCTGAGGCCGAGGGAGTGTAGTTTTTTGAGGAGGAGGGGGTGGTCGACAGTGTCGAAGGCTGCAGAGAGGTCAAGGAGTAGGAGCACTGAATAATGGCCATTAGCTTTGGCGGTTAGCAGGTCGTTGGATAGTTTGAGTAAGGCAGTTTCGGTGGAGTGTAGGGGACGGAAGCTGGACTGTAGGGGATCGAGGAGGTTGTTGTCGTTGAGGTGAGAGCATAGGCGGGTGTAGACTAGGCGCTCGAGGAGTTTAGATGTAAGTGGGAGCAGGGAGATGGGTCTGAGGTTGTTCGGGTCATTGGGGTCCAGGGAGGGCTTTTTAAGTATGGGGGCGATGTGTGCATGTTTCAGAGGGGAGGGGAAAGTGCCGGAGGAGAGGGAGAGATTGAAGATGTGGGTGAGGGAGCGTAGGATAGAGGGGGAGGGAGGTCGTAGGAGTTGTGAAGGGATAGGGTCGAGGGGGCAGGTGGTGAGGCGGGCATCAAAGAGGATCTTGGAGACTTCCTCGATGGTAGTAAGGTCAAAGGTGCGGAGTGTTGGGGGAGCTTCAGTATGAGGAATGTAGGGTGGGGTGGAAGAGGAGGTCAGAGCAGTGGTGGGGCCGTGGGAGAGGGGTGATGAGGGGGTAGCCCAGTGAGGGGGAAGGGGGTTGGAGGGAGTTTGAGTAGCGTCGAAGTCCCTGCGGGTTATGTTGAGGGGGAGGGGGGATGAGGGGGTAGCTGTGTGAGAGGGGACGGGTTGAGAGGGCGTGTGAGTTGCGGCGATGTCCTTGCGAATTGTGTCAATCTTGTTTTTGAAGTGATTGGCAATCTCAAGGGCAGTGAGTGAGGTGCTGGGTGGAGGTGGTGGTGGCGAGAGTAGAGAGTTGAAGGTGGAGAAGAGTCGGCGAGGATTGGAGGAGAGGGCCTTGATGAGGGTCAGGAACTAGGCTTGTTTGGCAGCGTGGAGGGAGGAGGTGTAGGTGTGGAAGGCAGATTTGTAGCGGGTGAAGGCTTGTTGAGATTTGGTTTTGCGCCATAGTCGCTCCAGGGCATGACTGTGTCGTTTGAGGCTTTTGGTGTGATCAGTCTGCCAGGGCTGGAGCGGTCGGGGTCTGATGTTGCGTGTGGTTAAAGGCGCTAGTGAGTCAAGGGCTGTTGACAGCGCGTTGTTGTACGCAGTCATGGCCAAGTCGGGGCAGGACAGGGGGAGGATGCGGTCATGGAGTTGATCAGCTGCAGAGTGGAGGGGGGCAGGGTTAAGGTTGCGGAGGTTACGGCTGGTAGTAGTGTGACATTTGGAGGGGTAGGCGTTGGAGGACGAGGAGATAGAGAAGGTAATCAGGTTGTGGTCAGAGAGAGGGAAGGCGGTGTTAGTGAGGTTGTGGGGAGCGCAGCGGTTGGAGAAGATGAGATCAAGGATATTACCATCAGAGTGGGTGGTGGATTGTATGCACTGTGCAAGTGCAAAGGAGGAGGTTAAGTGGAGGAGACGGGCTGTCGAGGTTGACAGGGATGTTGAAATCCCCAAGGATGATGGTGGGTAGCTCAGAGGAGAGGAAGAAGGGTAGCCAGGAGGAAAAGTCATCCAGGAAGCGGGGTATGGATCCAGGAGGCCGGTATATCACAGCAATTTTCAGGGGGGTTGGGTAGAATAGTCAGACACAGTGGGCCTCGAAGGAGGAGAAGGATAGGGAGGGGGGGTTTGGGAGGACTCGGAAGGTGCTCTGCGGTGACAGGAGCAGACCAACCCCACTACCTTTACGACCGTTAGGCCTGGGTGAGTGGGACCAGGTGAGACCGCCGTAGGAGAGTGCAGCAGGGGAGGTAGAGTCAGTGGGCTGGATCCAGGTTTCCGTAATCGCCAGGAGGTTGAGAGAGCGGGAAACAAAGAGGTCGTGGATGGTGGTAAGCTTGTTGCACACCAATCGGGCGTTCAGGAGTGCACAAGAAAACGGGGGGGAGATTTTAGATATGACTTCTGCTTTGCATGATAGAGCTTCAGCTTGCATTTTTGGACTGTGTTCACAGACAGTAATTTTTAGAACTATTCCTGAGGCCATGTAGTGATGTACAGAATCAGGCATGTTTTTAATGCAGTGCTGTTTGAGGGCCCGTAGAGTACAGGCATCCAATATTGCGTTTCGGCTTTGTCCCTTGTACACAGAGATTTCTCCAGTTTCTTTTGCTGATATTTTGTACTGTAAATGAAGATATTTTAAGTCTTTCTAATTTTACATTAAGGAACAATATTTGGAAATTTTTTCAACGATTTTTAGATGCAACTTTTCACAGATTGGTGAACCTCTGCCCATCTTTACTTTTGAATCAATCTGACTCTCTAAGCTGCTCTTTGTTGCCAATTAACCTAATTGGTTGCTAAATGTTCTTTCAGCTCTTCCTTGTTAGTACCACTTACTTTGCCAGCTTTTTGTTACCCCGTCTCAACCTGAGACGTGTTTCTGTCATCAATTTCAAAATTACCTTTTTTTTTTTTTTTTTTTTTTAAATGGTACCTTTTATAAGTTTAAACATTTGATTTGTTTTCTTTGTTCTATTGTGAATAAAATATGGGTTTATGAGCTTTGCAAATCGTTACACTCTGTTTTTATGTAGATTTTACAAAGCGTCCCAAATTTTTTGGATTAGGGGTTGTACAGTACATCACGCCACTGGTCACGCACGTTAATGTCACTTCCGCCTAGAGCCCTTATACGGTACACAGGCGCTTCATCCTGTCCTTGCGCCATGAGGATTCATTGCAGGACGGTCTACACGTGGGTTATCGAGTACTCATTCCACACATGGTTACCCTATCTCTTACTCTGCTCCGGAATACCCCACAGGCCAATACCCTCATTTGTAACTGTGGCCTAGACCAGGCAAAAAGGAACCAATTCAAAATAACAGGTGAATATTGGTTCTGCCTAAGGCCCTTGGAACCTCAGAGCAATCATGCTTCCTTGCATTGGAGCAGGATCGGTTTTTAACACTGGCCTCAGCATCAGATTCTAGCTCTGTTTCAGACACTCAATATGTGGCCTACTTAACACAAGCAGAATTTTCTGCATCCATTTCAAGACTACGACCTTACCACGGCCATGTTTTGTCAAGCGCTTAGAAATACCCCATCTCTTCTCCTACTCCCTTCTCTCAAAAGGAGTAGGACCCTGATATGCCAGTACTAGAGGACAAAGAATCAGAAGGGACTGAATAGGATGTTGAGGTAATGTTGTAAGAAGCTGCAGAAGATTTCTTTCCCCCACAAATTCACTATATAGAAGAGGTAACTCATGAACATGCTTGCAAATGTTGGTCAGATCATTGCCTATGTCTTCAGAAGTCCTAGCATTGTGCAAATTGACTCTTCCCACACAAAGGGGCCAACAAAATCTGACAATTTCTCTGTTCACGAACAGATGGAATGTGCAGTCTATGATTCAGTCACTCCTGAAAGGATTTTCACCCCCCATAAATCAGTGGTAAAAGAGTTTGCAAAAAAGTAGGCTATTTGTATGGCAACCCTCTCAGTGACCCCTAGCTCCTCTAAATGCAGAGCATCTGCATGCTCTAACCAGGCTTCAACTTCAAAACCTAAGTTCAGCCCTTCCTTTCAGCACAAGGTTTGGCCTGGAAGAAAGCAAAGAAGGGGCACATTCTCCTCGTGCATTACCGTGATAAAAAGGAATTAAATTTAAAAATGACAAAAGTATATACTCACAAACTAAGACTCATAAAACAAGCTGGGAACCAATGTGACAGTCCGAGCAAATGGTAGTCTGGCAACAGGGTATGCTAACGCATTTTGGGAGATGTACTCCCTTCTTCAGAGCACTCTTTTTCTCTTGACAAGGTTTGGCCTTTGCAAAAGCCACCTAGCCTTCCCCAAAGCCTTCTTCACAATTAAGGGCTGCCTGCACTCCTCTAAGAGTTAGGGGGATGTCTGTTACAATATGCATCTCTCTGGGTCACAGAAGTCCCAGACCTGCGGGTTCATTCTGTGGTTTAAATTGGGTACAAGAAATGTTAAAAACTCTTATCACTCAACAATGTTTTCTCTCACAACACCTAAAAACTGTCCAAGGACAGTCAGATTTGCAGAATGCCCTGAACCACCTCTTGTCCCAAGGAGTCATCCTACCAGATTCCTATGCTTTGCAGTGGCAGACAATTATTATTATTATACAGTATTTATATAGCGCCAAAGGGTTTGCTCAGCGCTGTACAGTAGCAAGGGGGACAGAACATGAGACAAGACGGTAACAATACAATACACGAGGGGTTCGATGGCCCTGCTCTTTCGAGCTTACAATCTAGGAGGGAGGGAAAAGTGGTACAGGAGGAAGTGGCTATGGGGGATGGAGTGGTGGGAGAAGTGGAGGAGGTCAGTTGTTAGGTGAGGGTGGGGTAGGCTTCCCTGAAGAGATGGGTTTTCAGGGTGCGCCTGAAGGTGAGGAGGGTAGGTGACAGTCTGATGGATTGGGGTAGGGAGACAATCACCAGTTTGTCACACTGCCCTTTTGTCCTATCCTCTTCTTCCAGGGTGTTCACAGAGGTCTTAGCAACATTGCTTGCCCTCCTCAGAACTCAGGGCACTCAAGTGACAGGCTATCTAGATGATCTTCCCCTGAAGGACTTGTCTCCCTTCCAGCTGTCAGCAAACATCCTCAAGACAATTCAGATGCTCCAGGCTTTTGGTTGGGAGATCAGATTTTAAAAAATCTGCTCTCCAGCAATCCCTTTGTCTAGAATATTCTGGTATGATCCTGGATATATCCCAAGCAAAAGTCTTCCTTTCAGCTTATGCTTGACAACTGAGATCCAAGAGAGATTTGCCATGAGAGCTTTGGGTCTAATGGTCTATGATATAGTATACGCTACAGTGGAATTGGATGAAAGGTACTGCCTCAACCATCAAAGAGGCATAACAAGCCTGGCTGCCTTGATGGAAACAACCCAGATACTCTTGTGAACAAAACTCAATTCTCAGCAATTTTGCTGTCCACATCCCAGCACTGGAAAACTGACAAGGAGATTACCTTAGCTGTCTTCATCTGGAATGTCCTCTTCATCCAGATCTTTTCAATATATATCAAAGATGAAGGACTCCAGATGTGGACATCCCAGCTTCCAAACTACCTCTGATTGTGACTAGAACCAATGATCTTCTAGCTCTGGCTTTGGATGCTCTATAATCGTCCCCTAGTCTCAGTTCTAAACTATGCCTTCCGTCCACCAAGAATTCTGCCTGAACTGCTCCACAAAATACAGCAAAAGAGGAAAATGGGAGTGCTCCGGATTGGCCCAGATGAACCTAGTACACAGACATGCTCAGACTTCTAGAAGAAAATCCCTGGCCTCTTCCCAACAGGCCAGACCAGCTATCTCAAGGCCCTGTATTCCACCGGCTTAATAGTCTTTTGCTTTATAGGCATGGCTGTTGAAACCCAGGTCTTAAAGGACAGTGGAATTTCTGAGTCTGTGATTCCTACCTTGTTGAAAGCAAGAAAGGCCACTTCCAAGAAGATCTATTATAGTAGCTGAAAATCATAGCCTGATGTGAGCACAGTCAACACAGCCCTATAGAATACCCTGTGACTCTTATTCTAGCCTTCCTGCAAACAGGTCTTGACTGGAAACTAGCTCTTAGCACCCTAAAAGGGCAGGTATCGGCTTTATCCATCCCTCTTTCAAAGACCTTTGACTTTGTACTCCCTTGTGAAATCCTTTATAAATGGTCTAAATAAAATGCCCAAATATGTTATCTCAACTGACTGGCCACGTTTGCAGATGCTGGTCAGCTTGTATACTGACTAGTCAGACACTTTGAAGACTACAACAAAATGGCACCCATCCACACACTCCCTCAGCATATTGTGAGCTCCTCATAATACAAAAATTGCTTCAGTTTGGTCTCATACTGCTGGCACAACCCCCTCTCACATATTTTGCCCCATAGGAACTGAGTTCTCCCATGGGTATGAGACCAAGGTAAAGTCATTTTTTTTTTTACCAAAAGGAGCTCACTATATTCGGACAGGCACCATTTTGTTGTAGTCCTTTATTCAAGGTGTTTCTCATAGTCGGCCTCTTGCAGAATCCTGTGCTTCCCTACTTTGGTTCTCTCTGCCTTGCAGAAACCATACTTTGAATCCATCAAAGATATTCCCTTAGAGATTATCTTCAGTAAAGTAGCCTTTTTAGTAGCCATTGTGTCTGTTAGATGTGTCTTTGACCTGACAGCCCTTTTCTTATAAAGAGCCTTTCCTCATACTTCAATGACAAAGTTGTATTTTTCCCAAGACCATTCTTTCTTCAAAAGGTGGTTTTAGTGTTTAATCTTAATGTGGACATTGTTCTGTGATTCTTATGCCCTGGCCCTAAGCATCCAAAGGAATTCTCTCTGCGTTGACTGGGTGTAGTCAAAGCCATTAGAGTGTACCTGCAAGCTACTGCTTCTGTTAGGCAAGCAGATTCCCTGTTTGTTCTTACCTCGGAACCTTGCAAGGGGCACCTGCATCAAAATCCACCATTACATGGTGGCTAAGGAATTTGTTTACAAGAGCTTATGCTTTTAAACAAAAGCCTCCTCCTGCACTGTTGCATGCTGACTCCACCAGATCTTTAGGAGTATCTTGGGCCTTTAGCTACCCAGCTTCTGTTGCCCAGCTGTGTAAGGCTACCACCTGGTCTTCTGTCCATACTTTCTCAAAGATTTACCAGGTGGCCGCAACTGATGGGAGTGTTGATCGTAAGGTGTTTTAGGCTGCTCTCTTATTTCTATTGAGCCACTCTCTGGTTCTGATATTAATTTATTAACCACTAGCCTACAGGGCACTTATACCCCCTTCCTGCCCAGGCCAATTTCCAGCTTTCAGCACTGTCACACTTTGAATGACAATTGTGCGGTCATGCAGCACTGTACCCATATGAAATTTTTATCATTTTTTTTTAGACAGAGCTTTCTTTTGGTGGTATTTAATCACCTCTGGGATTTTTATTTTTTCTTAAACCAAAAACCACTGAAAATTTTGAAAAAAAAAAGTTTTTTCTTAGTTTTTGTTATACAATTTTGTAAATAAGTAGTTTTTCTCCTTCACTGATGTGCGCTACTGAGGCTGCAGTGATGGGCACTGATAGGCTGCACTGATGGACACTGATAGGTGGCACTGATGGGCATTGACAGGCATCACTGATGGGCACTGAAAGGCAGCACTGATACATGGCACTGATAGGCGGCACTGACTGGCACTGTTAGGCGGCACTGACTGGCACTGTTAGGCAGCACTGACTGGCACTGATAGGCGATACTGATGCGCACTGATAGGTGACATTGAAAGGCAGCTCAGATGGGCACTGATATGTGGCATTGATGTGCACTGGTATGCACTGATATGTGGTATTGATGTGGCACTGATGAGCACTGACTGCTGGCACTGATGGACACTGACAGGTGGCCCTTCTGGGGCCACACTGATCATCAGGGCACACTGATCATCAGTGCCCTGATGATCAGTGCACATGTCCCCTCCGCGGAAAGCCGATTACCAGCTCTCCTCCCCTCTCGAGCTGTCAGTGTGACAGCTTGAGAGGAGAGAAATGCCGATAACCGGCATTTCCGTGTTTACATGTGATCAGCTGTGATTGGACACAGCTGATCACATGACCGAGCCGACATCTTCGGTTCTTTCCGTGATCCGCTGTGTCCGAGGGACACAGCGCACTGGCGATCGCTGCGTGCTCCCTGAGCCGCGCATGCGCGGTGAGAATGGAAGGACGTCATATGACGTCCTATCAGAACGAGAAAACCACCTTGCCCCCGTCATTGTACTATATGGCGGGCAGAAGGTGGTTAAAAAGGTGCTGCCTCTAGGTGACAATCATGGTGATGAAACCTCATTTCTAGTCTGTGGAACGCAGGAGCGTCCCAACACGTGTCTATACGTGTTTGCTAGTGTATCTAATCAAACCACACATTGCTCTAAATGTATTACTGTTTTAAAATTGTTTTAATAAAGTGGTATAACACTATTGGAGGCTGCTTCTTTGGTTCCCTTACATATATCCCTGGAGCAGAATGATCAATGGGATTTCCTATTGCTTGGAGAAGAGACTTAAATGGCAAGGAGCATGCCATTCCAAGAAGGAACAGTTGGTGAAAAAAAGCGCAGTAGACCCATTTACTCAAACTAAGGGGTCATGGAGTATTGGTGAGTGTAGTCCAAGGAGGGTGAGCATGAGCACACAAGAGGACCAGAGATTGAATAGAAATCACTTTATTTACTTAAGCACTTTAACACAAACCTCTATGCTGAGTACTTCTATATGGACTTTTATTGAGCACATTTTATATGAACTAAATAGTTGAATGGGATATGATTATACAAGCCTTGGCAAAAAGTATGGAATCACCACTCTTGGAAAATGTTCATTGAATTGTTTGTGTAGAAAAAAAAAAACAATCACAGACATGCTTCAAAACTGTTTTAATTTAACATTCCAACCTTTCTTGCTATAAGAAACACTTAAAAAAGAAAACTGTAGTCAGTTGCAACTGTTTTTGCAGATCAAGCAGAGGAAAAAAATATGGAATCACTCAATTCTGAGGAAAATAATATGGAATCACCAGGTACTTTGCAGTTCTAAAACAAACATCTGCATCAGATTACATCTGCTAATTAGTCTGCAGTTGAAAAAAATGAGTGCTTGCACCCCTTGGTGAGCTGTTGCACCTAGCTGATTGACATGAATCATGGCTCCAACATGAGAGATGTCAGTTGAAACAAAGGAGAGGATTATAAAACTTCTTCAAGAAGGTAAATCATCACGGAATGTTGCTAAAGATGTTGGTTGTTCCCAGTCAGTTGTGTCTAAAATCTGGACCAAGTACAAATTAAATGGGAATGTTGTAAAAGGGAAGCGTACTGGTAGACCAAGGAAGACATCAAAGCGTCAAGATAGAACAAATGTGCAGAAACTGGAATCAATGTCTGGGAAAGAACTGTAAGCCATCGCCTAAAGCAGGGGTCTCCAAACTATGGCCCTCCAGGTGATGAGGAACTGCAAGTCCCATGAGGCTTTGCAAGACAAGACTCCCAGAGGCATGATGGGACTTGTAGTACTTAAACAGCTGGAGGGTCATAGTTTGGAAACCCCTGGCCTAAAGAAAATGGGATTTACATACAGAGAAGCCACACGAAAATCATCATTAACACCTAAACAGAAAAAAAAACAAGGTTACAGTGGGCTAAAGAAAAGCAATCATGGACTGTGGATTAATGTGATAATTGTATAAAGACAACTGCCTGAAGAAAACATGCAAATTTCCACAATCATTGATATGGGGTTGCATGTCAGGTAAAGGTACGGGGGAGATGACAGCCATTAAATCTTCAATAAATGCACAAGTTTATATTGAGATTTTGGAAACTTTTCTTATTCCATCAATTGAAAGGATGTTTGGTGATGATGACATTTTTCAGGATGATGATGCATCTTGCCATAGGGCAAAAGCTGTGAAAACTTTCCTTCAAGAAAGAAATATGTCAATGGCATGGCCTGCAAATAGTCTGGACCTCAATCCAATTGAATATCTCTGGTGGAAATGAAAGAAAATGGTCCATGACAAGGCTCCAACCTGCAAAGCTGATCTGCCAACTGTAATAAGAGAACGTTGGAGCCGGATTGATGAAGAATACTGTTTGTCGATAGTTAAATCCATGCCTCAGAGAATTCAAGCTGTTATAAAAGCCAGGGGTGGTGCAACAAAGTACTAGTGGTGTACTGTAGTGTTCATTTTTTTTTTATTAAATTATTTAGAATCTCACATATAATTTTATTTATGAGAGGTGCATTGTAGTGCAGCAACTAATACATACATACCCTAACAAAAGAGGTGCTGAGAGTGCCAGCAGGGGCCCCCACAAGAGCAGGTTTCGGGGCCACTCTGTCCAGTTCCAGTGCACAGAGCATGTAAGTATGCCATGTTATTTTAGGAAAATTATACTACCTTTACAACTGCTTTTAATTGCTCTGCCTGTTTGGTCTGTGTCGGGTCTACTGATTAACTCTTACTTGAAGAGCACAAAACTGAGAGACCCAGGTAATGTGGGATAAAGGATAGGAGGGTTTTTCCGTGTTATCTCCTCTCTATATGTACTCTCCCTGTGATAGGACATTCCACCCTGATCACTGCCACCCTCAGTACTGACCTACCAAATATCTAGTCATTACTCAAACATTCCAGGGACAAAGAACAAGAGGGGGCTGACTGCTACATGCCAAAATATTACAGCTGAGCTCCAGGCTGATTAAAAAAAAAAAAAAGACAAGACACAAATGAATACACATCTGTATTTGTAAATACACCAATGACAGGTAAAGTGACAAACACACGTTGGATTACAATGGCATCTGAAAGTGGATGGGATATATTATGCAACATGTTGTGCCTGAAACTGATGTGTTGAAAACGGTCAAGCATCAGGATTTGAGTGACTTTGACGAGGGCCAAATTGTAATGGCTAGATGACTGAGTCAGAGCATCTCCAAAACTGCAGCTTTTGTGGGATGTTCCTGATCTGCATTGGTCAGGAGCAACCAAAAGTCCAAGGAAGGAAAACCAGCAGGAAGGTCATGGGTGGCCAAGACTCACCAATGCAGGGGGGGAGGAAAGGCTGGCCTGTGTAGTGTGATCCAATGGAAGAGGTACTGTAGCTCCAGTTGCTGAAAACTCAATGCTGGTTCTGATCAAAAGGTGTCGGAACACACAGTGCCTTGTAGTTTGTTGTGTATGGGGCTGTGTAGCTACAGACTGCTCAGGGTCTCCATTGCTGACCCGTGTCCACAGCCAAAAGTGCCTACAGTGGGCATGTGAGCATCAGAGCTGGACCACGGAGCAATGGAAGAAGGTGGTCTGGTCTGATGAATTTAAGAATGGTTTGAGGGACACAACGAGGTTGAGGTGTTGACCTGGCCTCCAAATTCTCCAGGTCTCAGTCCAACTGAGAAAAAACAAGTCTGATACATAGACGCCTCACCTCTCAACATACAGAATCTGCTCGATGCCAGATACCACAGCATACCTTCAGGGGTCTAGTGGAGTCCATGCTTTGATGGGTGGTCATAATGTTATGGCTGTAATTTTTTTTTGTAAAGCAGAACTAAACCCATCAATTTAAGGCCCCTTTCACACGAGCGTTCAGTCATGTTTTTTTTTCAAGAAAAAATGGATCAGTTCACATCTGTTTACATCCGTTTTTTGTCTGTTTACATCTGTTTCTCATCTGTTTCATCCGGTTTTGTCTGTTGATATCCGCTTTTCATCTGTTCCGGTTTTTTTTGTATGGAAGAAAAATAGGGTTTTCGTCCATTAAAAAAAACGGATGTTAACGGATGCAGACATTAACAGATGTAAACATACAATCATCCGTTTACATCCGCTATTCCATAGAAATACATGGGTGTCCGTTTTTTATCCATAAACGGACAGATGAAAAACGGAAATATGGAGCGCTTGTGTGAAAGGGGCCTTACAGTTTAAAAAAAACGGTTATTTTCCCAGCAAGCCAGGAATGCTGTCACATGACATTTGCATGCGCTCTCAGCCAACCTCACACCTTCAAATGGCTGGTGTCATAACTGATGACGTGTGCAGCACCATGACAGTTACAGATCAGAGGCTACGATGGCAGCTTCCTTGGCTGAAAAGGGTAGGAGGGTTTAGTTCTGCTTTACAAGCACAGCAACTACCTGAATGTGACCTCATGCAATCCCTCTACAGCAGGGCAGCTAGAGTGAGAAGAAGAAGCAGCACAAGCAGGCAATCTGTTTATGTGCTGACAAGAAGCATGCTTATAGGAGAAAGCTATTGACTGAGTACTGCGCTCATCACTGTTGCTTCTCCTTTCCCTGTCCAATCACATGCTGGGAGTGGGTCCAGGATGACCTGGGCTCAGAGGACATGGGATAAATGACGCCGACCATCAGAGTGACGACACCTAATGTAAGAAAACCACCACAGGGACAATCTCTGGATTGAAGGTGAACATTGCAGAAAAAGCAGATGGTATTTTATCTCTAAATGGGCTATTCATTTTGTTTTTGGCTGGAGTTCTACTTTAACCACATGCATACTGCCCCCACCCGCAATGTACTGCAGTTAGGCAGCCCATATGTTGCTTCCAGGTTTAGGGTGTGCACATGTTGACACCCGCTGTGATTGTACATAACGGGAGTCTGTCAGCAAGTCCCAGCCAATGATTCATGTCCAGGACCTGCTGATTGGCTGTGTCCAATCACAGCCCAGAGCTCTGTGTTGACAATCAAGTCTGGGCTCTGTACAGAGGGAATAATCTCTGTTTCTCATCCCTGCAAAGCAGCCAGGAGAAACACAGAGATCTCTTAGTAAAAGCAGCACATCCTACACATTGTTAGACACACATTTAACCCCATGTTTGCTCTAAATGTTAACCCCTTCCCAGCCAGTGTCAGTAATACAGTGCATGCATGATGTCAGTGGCAGTTAGTCCCTCCCCCAGCATCGGTTAATGTCAGATTGCCCGTCACGCTATTGAAGTGCCATTATAAATCGCTGATCACTGTCAGTAGTAGTATTACAGTTCCAGTGCCTATCCCGTAGTGTTGCATAAGGACAGTTAGTGCTCCAATGCAATGGCTATAATCAAATGCTCTTTATTATTAAAGTCTGTGTGATACAGTCATGGAACGACCCAACGCGTTTCGCCCATCAGGCCGTAATCATGATTATACCATAGCGTGTAGACGCTAGAACTTCCACACAATGTACACATATTGGGATTTTTGTTTATCAAATACATGTAGCAGAATACATTTTTTACATTTATGAAGAAATTAGATTGAAAAAAAATGTTCTTGTAGACCAGACGTTACACACAATGCTGCGTCTAGTGCATCCAGGGATGAAGACACACTAAGCCCCGCCTTATCCCTGAGGCTTCCATGTTCCTTTCCTACTACCATGGCAACAGTGGGACAGTCAGATGTAAAACAACAAACTCCACAAAATACACCAAAACCTCCGACTTCCAAACGTCGTATTCTCCGCTATCGGACGGAACCCTCCAAATAATACCCGGATGAAGAAGATGTTTTACCGGCAGAGAAGGGGGAGGAGCTAAACGTCATACTCCGCCGTGATATCAGAGAAGAGGCGGGGTCAGGCGGCTAGCATTAGATCTCAAAGCCCTCTTGTCTCCTCTCCGCCCACTACGCTGTTCCCACCCCTCCGCGATGCCAGTACAGGTCTCTCGCTCCTCCCCCGCACGCAGCCCACGGAGACGGCAGTCCGTGTCTCCTCCCTGCACGCAGTGCCCGCCCCTGGTGACGTCAGTTGAAGTGGTGCAGTGATGGCGGTGGACGGTCCTGATCCTCCGTGTTGTGAGAGCCCCGTCGCTCCCTATGAGGAGGAGGGAGATGATCGCAGCTCCGAGAGGTCCAGTAGCCCCGGGAGGGGCGGGGGCAGCACGACGAGCAGCGCCCCGCCCACAGGGGCCACTTCACATAACGGAACCACCGGAGGGGAGGAGGCCGAACCCCTCAGCCGCATGGACTCTGAGGACAGGTGGGAGCTAATAGAGAGAGACTCCGCATCTCCTCTCCTTATACACAGAGACCCCCCCCATCCCCACCAGAGGAGAGGAGAGGAGAGGAGGGGGGGCAGGAGAGCTGAGAGAGGCCCCTCCTCTCCTTATACACAGAGACCCCCCCATCCCTACCAGGGGGGGGCAGGAGAAAGCTAATGGAGAGGCCCCTCCTCTCCTTATATACAGAGACTCCCCTACCAGAGGGGGGGGCAGGAGAAAGCTAATAGAGACTCCGCATCTCCTCTCCTTATACACAGAGACCCCCCCCCCCCCATCCCTACCAGAGGGGGGAGGGCAGGAGAGAGCTAATAGAGAGGCTCCTCCTCTCCTTATATACAGAGACTCCCCTATCCCTATTAGAGGGGGGGCAGGAGAGCTGAGAGAGGCCCCTCCTCTCCTTATATACAGAGACTCCCCCATCCCTACCAGAGAGAGGAGGAGGGGGGCAGGAGAGCTGAGAGAGGCCCTTCCTCATACACAGAGACTCCCTCATCCATACAAGAGGGAGGGGGGCAAGAGAGCTGAGAGAGGCCCCTCCTCTCCTTATACACAGAGACCCCCCCCCCATCCCTACCAGAGGGGGGGAGGGCAGGAGAGAGCTAATAGAGAGGCCCCTCCTCTCCTTATATACAGAGACTCCCCTATCCCTACCAGAGGGGGGGGCAGGAGAAAGCTAATAGAGAGAGACTCCGCATCTCCTCTCCTTATACACAGAGACTCCCCCATCCCTACCAGAGGGGGGGCAGGAGAGCTGAGAGAGGCCCCTCCTCTCCTTATATACAGAGACCCCCCCATCCCTACCAGAGAGAGGAGGAGGGGGGCAGGAGAGCTGAGAGAGGCCCCTCCTCATACACAGACTCCCTCATCCATACCAGAGGGAGGGGGGCAAGAGAGCTGAGAGAGGCCCCTCCTCTCCTTATACACGGAGACCCCCCCATCTCTACCAGAGGGGGGGGGCAGGAGAAAGCTAATAGAGAGGCCCCTCCTCTCCTTATATACAGAGACTCTCCTATCCCTACTGGGGGGGGGGAGAGAGGAGAAAGCTAATAGAGAGAGACTCCGCATCTCCTCTCCTTATACACAGAGACTCCCCCATCCCTACCAGAGGGGGGGCAGGAGAGCTGAGAGAGGCCCCTCCTCTCCTTATATACAGAGACCCCCCCATCCCTACCAGAGAGAGGAGGAGGGGGGCAGGAGAGCTGAGAGAGGCCCCTCCTCATACACAGACTCCCTCATCCATACCAGAGGGAGGGGGGCAAGAGAGCTGAGAGAGGCCCCTCCTCTCCTTATACACGGAGACCCCCCCATCTCTACCAGAGGGGGGGGGGCAGGAGAAAGCTAATAGAGAGGCCCCTCCTCTCCTTATATACAGAGACTCTCCTATCCCTACTGGGGGGGGGAGAGAGGAGAAAGCTAATAGAGAGAGACTCCGCATCTCCTCTCCTTATACACAGAGACCCCCCCCCATCCCTACCAGAGGGGGGGGGGCAGGAGAGCTGAGAGAGGCCCCTCCTCTCCTTATATACAGAGACTCCCCCATCCTACCGGGGGGGGGGAGAGGAGAAAGCTAATAGAGAGAGACTCCGCATCTCCTCTCCTTATACACAGAGACCCCCCCCCCCCCCATCCCTACCAGAGGGGGGGGGGCAGGAGAGCTGAGAGAGGCCCCTCCTCTCCTTATATACAAAGACTCCCCCATCCCTACCAGAGGGGGGGCAGGAGAGCTGAGAGAGGCCACTCCTCTCCTTATATACAGAGACTCCCCCATCCCTACCAGAGGAGGAGGGAGGCAGGAGAGAGCTAAGAAAGAGGCCCCTCCTCTCCTTATATACAGAGACTACCCCCATCCCTACCAGAGGGGGGCAGGAGAGAGGTAATAGAGAGGCCCCTTATCTCCTTATATACAGAGACTCCCCCATCCCTACCTGGGGGGGGCAGGAGAGAGCTGAGAGAGGCCCCTCCACTCCTTATATACAGAGACTCCCCCCCCCCCCCCCCCCCCATCCCTACCAGAGGGGGGGGGGCAGGAGAGAGCTAATAGGCCCCTCCTTTCCTTATATACAGAGACTCCCCCCACCCCTACCAGAGGAGGAGGGGGGCAGGAGAGGGCTAAGAAAGAGGCCCCTCCTCTCCTTATATACAGGGACTCCCCCATCCCTACCGGAGGAGGGGGGGGGGGCAGGAGAGACCTGAGAGAGGCCCCTCTTCTCCTTATATACAGAGACTCCCCCATCCCTACCAGAGGGGGGCAGGAGAGAGCTAATAGGCCCCTCCTCTCCTTATATACGGAGACTTCCCCATCCCTACTGGGGGGGGGGGGGGGCAGGAGAGAGCTAGGAGGCCCTTCCTCTCCTTATATACAGAGACTCCCTCTTCCCTACCAGAGGGGGGGGGCAGGAGAGAGAGGCCCCTCCTCTCCTTATATACAGAGACTCCCCCATCCGTACCAAAGGGGGGCAGGAGAGAGCTAATAGAGAGGCCCCTCCTCTCCTTATATACAGAGACTCCCCCCATCCCTACCTGGGGGGGGGGGGGGGGGCAGGAGAGAGCTGAGAGAGGCCCCTCCTCTCCTTATACACAGAGATTCCCCATCCCTACCTGTGGGGGGCAGGAGAGAGAGCTGAGAGAGGCCCCTCCTCTCCTTATATACAGAGACTCCCCCATCCCTACCAGAGGGGGGCAGGAGAGAGCTAAGAGGCCTCTCCTCTCCTTATATACAGAGACCCCCCCCATCCCTACCGGGGGGGGCAGGAGAAAGCTAATAGGCCGCTCCTCTCCTTATATACAGAGACTCCCCTCATCCCTAACGGGGGGGGCAGGAGAGAGCTAATAGGCCCCTCCTCTCCTTATATACAGATACTCCCCCCCCCCCCCCCCCATCCCTACCAGAAGGGGGGGGGGCAGGAGAGAGCTAATAGGCCCCTCCTTTCCTTATATACAGAGACTCCCCCATCCCTACCGGGGGGGGGGGCAGGAGAGAGCTAATAGAGAGGCCCCTCCTCTCCTTATATACAGAGACTCCCCTATCCCAGAAGGGGGGCAGAAGGGAGCTAATCCCCCATCCCTACCAGAGGGAGCTAATAGAGTGTCTACCAGAGAGGGGGGCAGGAGGCAGCTAATTTAGGCCCCTCCTCTCCTTATGTACAGAGACTCTCCCATCCCTACCAGAGGGGGGGGAGCAGGAGGGAGCTGAGAGAAAGGCCCCTCCTCTCCTTATATACAGAGTCCCCCATCCCTACCAGAGGGGGGCAGGAGGGAGCTAATAGAGACCCTGCCCCCTCTCTCCTTATATACAGAGACTCCCCCCCCCCCCATCCCTACCAGAGGGAGCTAATAGAGTATACCAGAGGGGGGGCAGGAGGCAGCTGAGAGAGAGGCCCCTCTGCTTATATACAGAGGGTCCCCCATCGCTACCCGGGAGGGAGCTAATAAAGAGGCTCCTCCTCTACTTATATACAGACAGTCTCCAATCCCTACTGGGGGGGGCAGGAGAGAGCTCACAAAGAGAGAGGCCCCTGCTCTCCTTATATACAGAGTCCCGTCCCCCCATCCCTACCAGAGGGGGGGCAGGAGGGACCTAATAGAGAGGCCCTTCCTCTGTGTGTGTGTGTGTGTGTGTGTGTGTGTGTGTGTATATATATATATATGAGTCCCCCATCTCTACCAGAGGGGGGGCCGAAGGGAGCTAAAAGAGAGGCCCCTCTCCTTTTATACAGAGCCCCCCACCCCCAATCCCTACCAGAGGGAGCTAATGGAGAGAGAGTCTACCAGAGGGGGGTCAGGAGGCAGCTAATAGAGAGGCCTCTCCTTGTATAGAGTCCCTCCATCCCTACCAGAGAGGTGGCAGGAGAGAGCTAATAGAGAGAGAGGCCCCTCATTCTTATATAGAGTCCCCCATCCCTACCAGAGGGGGTGGGGGCAGGAGAGAGCTCACAGAAAGAGAGAGGCCCCTGCTCTCCTTTTATACAGAGTCCCTCCATCCCTACCAGACGTAGGGCAGGAGACAGCTAATAGAGAGAGAGGCCCCTCACCTTTTATACAGAGTCCCCTATCCCTACCAGGGGTGGCAGGAGAGAGCTAATAGAGAGGCCCCTCCTATGCTTATATACAGAGAGTCCCCCATCCCTGTTGGGGGGGCCAGGAGGGAGCCAATAGAGAGAGAGGCCCCTCCTCTGCTTATATACAGAGTTCCCCATCCCTACCAGAGTGGGGGAGGGAGGCAGGAGAGATGACACCCATCCTTCTGCTTATACACAGAGAGTCCCCCATCCCTACCGGGGGGCAGGAGGGAGCTGAGAGAGAGGCCCCTCCTTATATACAGAGATTTCCCCATCCCTACCAAAGGGGATGGGTTGGGGGCAGGAGGGAGCTGATAGAGAGTCTACCAGAGGGGGGGGGGGGGCAGGAGGCAGCTAATAGGCCCCTCCTCTGCTTATATACAGAGAGTCCCCCATCCCTACCGGGGGGGGGGCAATAGAGGGAGAGGCCCCTTCTCTGCTTATATACAGAGATTCCCCAGTCACTACCAGAGGGGGGGCAGGAGAGAGCAAATAGAGGCCCCTCCTCTTCTTATATAGAGGGTCCCCCATCCCTACCAGAGGAGGGAGGGGGGCAGGAGAGAGCTCACAGAGAGGGAGGCCCTTGCTCTTCTTATATACTCTGAATCCCACCTCCCCCATCTCTACCAGAGGGGGGGCAGGAGAGAGCTAATAGAGAGGCCCCTCTCCTTTTATACAGAGTCCCCTATCCCTACCGGGGGGCAGGAGGGAGCTAAATGGAGGCCCCTCCTCTGCTTATATACAGAGAGTCCCCCATCCCTACCAGAGGGGGGGAGGGAGTCAGGAGAGAGATGGGAGACACCCTTCCTCTGCTTCTATACAGAGTGTCCCCCATCCCTACCGGGGGGGGGGAGAGGAAGGAGGGAGTTGAGAGAGAGTGGCCCCTCATCTTATATACAGAGAGTCCCCCATCCCAACATAGGGGGCAGGTGGGAGCTAATAGAGGCCCCTCTCCTTATATACAGAGTCACCCATGCCTACTGGGGGGGGCAGGAGAGAGCTAACAGAGACAGAGGCCTCTGCTGTCCTTGTATACAGAGTGTCGTGTCCCCCCCCCCGTCCCTACCAGAGGGGACAGGAGAGAGCTAATGGAGAGAGGCCCCTCCTCTCCTTATATACAGAGAGTTCCCAATCCCTACCAGAGGGGGGCAGAAAGGAGCTAATAGAAGTCCCTTGTCTCCTTATATACAGAGTCTTCCCCCCCCCCCATCCCTACCAGAGGGGGGCAGGAGAGAGATAATAGAGAGAGGCCCCTCCTCTGCTTATATACAGAGAGTCCCCCATCCCTACCAAGGGGGGGGGGGGAGGGGGCAGGATGGAGCTAATAGGGAGAGAGAGACCCCTCAACTTATATACAGAGAGTCCCCCATCCCTACCAGAGGGGGCAGGAGGGAGTTAAGAGACAGATTACTCCCCTCCATATGTACAACTAGAGGACAAGTTGGACCTTCTATAGAGAGTCTGCTCCCCTCCTAATACAGAGAGAGAGGAGAGGTGGGAATTTATACAGAGTCCCCCAGCCCAACCAGAAAGGGGACATGAGGGAGCTAATGGAGAGAGAGACCAATCCCACTCCTAAAATAGATGCATCTTCTCCCCTTATATACAGAAAAAGAACAGGTAGATCCTAATATAGATAATATAGATCCTATATTGGGGGACTTGAGAGTCCCCCAATATAGAGTGGAAAGTTAGGACCGTTCTCTAATATACAAAGGAAGACTCCCTCCCTATAAAGACAGATCCCCCTACATCTTATGTGAAGAGATCCTCTTATATAAAGGACAGGTGGGACCTGCACATTCTCTGGGGCTCATTCACATGACCACCCATGGCCCAGATAGTTCTACAGCCAATCAGGTGTTTCCTTCCTCTACAGATCAATGGCAGGCTGACACTGACTGCGCCCATCCCCCCCCACCCCACCTTCCCCTGCTGACTGCACAAATAACCCGATCTGGGCGATCTACAGCCATATGAGTGAGTGAGCCCTTATAGACAAGATGCCCCCCTCCCCCATATATACTGGGGAGGGACACTTTCTGCTTAAGGTTCATCCACATAAGCCGGGCTTGTTTTTCCTGAGCCCCTATCGCAGTTCTATAATCTGTTATTTTACTACTTCCTGGTAACAGGCTGAGCTGTCCTGCCAAAGTGACAGTTCCAGATTTGGGGGGGGGGGGTGGCTAATAAACTTTCTCCAAAAAAGAAAAAAAGGATTGTAAGTACTTGGACTTGTTTTTTTTGGGGGTTGGACTTTAATATATCTCAAGTGTAAAGCTTTTATTTTCATTTAGAGTGGTGGGGGGGGGTTAAAACCACTCTCTTTAACCACTTTCCCTCCAGAGGATTTACCCCCCCCCCCCCTCCTGACCAGGCCATTTTTTGCGATACTTTAAATGACAATTGTGCGGTCATGCAACACTGTACATAAATTAAATGTATGTCCTTTTTTCCCACAGATAGAGCTTTCTGTCAGTGGTATTTGATCACCTGTGTGTTTATTTTTTGTGCTATAAACAAAAAAAAGACAATTTTGAAAAAAAAAAGTGTTTTTGACTTTTTGCTATAAAACATGTCTGGTAAAACAAATGTAAAAAATCTGATTTTGTGATCAATGTAGGCCAAAATGTATTCTGCTACATGTCTTTGCTAAAAAAAAACAAATTTCACTACTGTACATGTAAATTAATTGGTTTACATGAAAGGTATAGCAGTATATATGCTGTAATTTATTTTTTTTTATACTAAAAGTAATAGTAATGGCGGTGATCAGCAACTTACAGCGTGACATTCTGAAACTGGGGGGAACTAACTGCCACTGACATCCTAATGGCACTAATACAGTGATCAGTGCTAATAAAAAAACAGACGCTGTACTAATGATACTGGGCAGGAAGGGGTTAACATCTGGGGCGATCAAAGGGTTAACTGTGCGTTTTACTAGGGAAACGTGCTGCTGTGTATTTCTCTGCTGTGCAGAGAAATACCCAGCAGCATGTTATTTCTGGCAGGAGAGAGACCTGTAGTGTTTACACACAGGTCTCTCCCCTGTGACTGTTTTTCAACGATCACCGTTTGCCAACGGGGAATTTCCGGCTGGGACCCAGTGATTGACGTCTGTAGCCACCAATGGTGGCGTGTGCTTCCCCTACTTGGAAATGAAAATCACTTTTATATACGTGATTTTGCGCAGCCCAGCCGTCCTGTAGCAGTATTTCTGCTGTAGGGCGGCGGGGAAGCAGTTAACTATTGGAGGGCTTCCTCTTCACTTCCTGTTTTAAAGATGCAGCAGGAGATGAGGATAATTTTCCAATGTGAGATAAATCCCCTCTACTCCTGTTCTGGATTTCACATCACTTCTGTTTAGGTGACAGTGGCCCCCAGGACAAACCTGCAAGATGAAATGACAGTAAAGTTCTGTCAATCAAGTGGTGTGATCCACCCCCGGGGTGAGGTGCTGCATGTGACAGACAGCTGGGAGCATTCACAATTCTAGAGCTCTAAAGTGGAATTCCAGGCTACACCTAACTAGTCTTCAACATGTCCGCTCCCCTCCTAACACCCCTGCTGATTAACATATGTAAGAAAGATGTATATACTTACCTGTATTCAGGCTGCTCTGGTCCAGTCACATGATCTCCTCTGTGTCATCTAGCAGCAGCTGCAGGGGAGAGGAGAGAGTGCTGACAATGGATGGGCCATAGGAGCTGATGGGGGACAGCATTCCAGACATTGTCGGAGCCTCTCTCCTCTCCCCTGCAGCCACCACTTGATGGCACAGGAGATCACATGACTGGACCAGAGCAGCCTGAAAATAGGTAGGTATATACAGTAAATCTTACCTACACAGGTTAGTCAGCAAAGGTGTTGGGAGTACAGAGGGAGCATGTTTAAGATTAGATAGAGCCTGGAATTCCACTTTAAGATCATTGCCACCACAAAGCAGGGTGAGTCACTGTCAGGATCAACAAGTATATTCAACCAAATACACATTTTCACTTTTTGTTAATTTTTTTGTGTCTGATGTGTTTTTAAACAAACCCTGGCTGTGTTTTATGGTTCCAATTCCAGTGACTGGCACTTTTGCTGGTCAGCTTGGCCTGCATGAGATCCAGGGATGTATAAACTGAATATTATCTTTAAGTTCTTTACTTCTAGAGGCTAGGTTCACATGGTTGTGGGTTAGCAGTCTTATGCAGGCCATAGACAGGTCGAAAACCGTCCGTTTAAAAAAAAAATAAAAAAAATTGGTAGTTCAATAAGCCGGCGTTACCACCAACGGTAAAAAAAAATCTGTTGATTTTCATCCCGTCTATGGCCGGCATTTAATTACTTCTGTCCTTTGCAGAGAGCTCCTCTATTATATTTGACATGAAAAAGTATTGCGTTTGCAACAATGTATCCATTTCGGATACAGATGGTTTTTATTTGGATGCAAATAGATACATTGTTGCAATCGCAATACTTTTTCATGTCAAATATAATAGCGGACTGGAATTCTTTCTTCTTCTTCCCCCTTCCCTCTTCCCAGTTTTTTTATCGGTAAAACAATTGGCCGATTTGCCCATCATTGCCAGGAAAATTGGCCAATCGGCAAAATCGGCCGATTTTTTTTTTTCGCCAACTTTACCAATAAAAAAAAATGTGCCAAAACCCCGAAAAACAGCCGACCAATTAACCCACTAACTGATTTTTTTTTTTTTTTCTTTTGGGTGAAAAATCGGCCAGTTTTCGATCCGTCTATGGCCTGCATAAGTTTGTGCAGCCATGGCAGCCCTTTCATTACCCACAGAAAAAAGGTGCCTGCAGAATGCAGTCGCAGGGAAATGGCTTGGTGCTTTTGCACCATGCCATTTCCCTGTGGTTCCCGCAAACATGCTGCGTATTTAGATGCATGGGCGGTGCCAATAAGAATGGATGGCAGCCCCGTGTCTCTACAGAGCAGTGCATTTTGGTTGCGGGTGTGGGAACAGCTGCGATACCCACAGTAGTGTGAACCTTGCCTAGAATGAGCAGAATACAACATTTTCAGTATACTGGGGGCCTTCAACATACACAGACAAATGTAGATCTCATGTAATGTATTGCTGCCTTCATTTCCCTCCCAGCATTCCCCTAGGCCTGCTGTAATAGTGATGTAACTGCTATGATGGTGTATACCGACTGCTGCAACATTATTCAGTTATTTCCTGACATGGTTCCCCCATGGGATATGTGTACAGTGTGTATATACATATATATATCTATATATATATATATATATATATATATATATGTGTGTGTGTGTGTATATGTAATCGCTTTACAAATCTGGGCAACTTTATTAGTACAGAATCCTGGTGAACATCGCAATTTAAAAAAATACATTTTGCACATTAAATGTTGGGGGGTTATTTAACGACTTTTGTACTTTGTGGAACATTGATAAATGTATGCTTCTTATCCTACAGATTAGTGTCATTGAGTCATATGTTATAGCGGGTATAATAAATATTGAACACGTCGCTATTTTTCTAGGTAAATATATTTTTTAAAGGTGCTATTGACATGAAATTTCACCACGTTTGTAACAACCAATACAATTCATACATACAAAGAAACCAAAACAAATATGTTCATAAATTAAGCTGTGTGTAATAAAATTGAATGACACAGGGAAAAAGTATCGAACACGCTGACTGAAATGTATTTAATACTTCGTACAAAATTCTTTGTTGGTAATGAGAGGTTCAAGACGCCTCCTGTATGGAGAAAATAGTCCCTTGCATTGCTCAGGTGTGATTTTGGCCCATTTTTCCACACAGTCTTCAAATCTTGAAGGTTCTGTGTGCCTCTTCTATGAACTCTGATCTTTTAGTTCTTTCCAAAGATTTTCTATTGAATTTAAGTCAGTTGATTGGCTGGGCCATTGTAGCAGCTTTACTTTCTTTCTTTGAAACCAGATGAGTTTTCTTAGCTTTCTGTTTGGGATCATTGTCTTGCTGAAATGTCCACATTTTTTCCATTCACCTTTTCTTCAATGACATGGAGTTTGCCAGTTCCGTATGCTGAAAAACAGCCCCACACCATGATGTTCCCACCTCCAAACTTCACTGTTGGTATGGTGTTTTTGGGGTGATGTGTGATGCCATTTTTCCTCCAAACATGGTGTGTTTTATGGCATCCAAAGAGTTCAAACTCTTCTGATAATTCTTTTCACTCCTGTCAGAAATCTTGCGAGGAGCACCTGGTCATGGCCGGTTTATGGTGAAATGATGTTCTTTCCACTTCCGGATTATGGCCCCAACAGTGCTCACTGGAACATTCAGGAGTTTAGAAATCCTTCAGTAACCAATGCCATCAGTATGTTTTGCAATAATAAGGTTGTGAAGGTCTTGAGAGAGCTCTTTGTTTTTACACATCATGAGATGTTTCTTGTGTGACACCTTGGTAATGAGACACCTTTTTATAGGCCTTAGTTGAGACTGAACCAGCTGATATTAATTTGCACTGACAAGGGGCAGGATTGCTTTCTAATTACTGATAGATTTCAGCTGGTGTCTTGGCTTTCCATGTCCTTTTGCACCACTCTTTCTTCATGTGTTCAATACTTATTCCCTGTGCTATTCCAATGTATTACACATAACTTCATTTCTGAACTTATTTGTTTTGGTTACTTTGTATGTATGGATTGCATGGGTGGTTACCGACATGTGATGAAAATTTAATGTCAATTTCCGGTCAGTCCCTTTTTCTATGATCTCAAAGGGGTGTCGCCAGAGACCAGCTGACCAATAATCCGGTTTAAGGGATGGGTGCTGGGAAGCCACCATGTTTACGAACAATTCCCAAATACAGTTTTATATTAATAACTTCCAATACATGCAGGTTGTATTCTAGAAAATGGCAGAATATTATTCAGAATTATATTTAGAACCCAGGGATACCAAACACAGCGTACCTTTGTCATTCAGGAGGGAGAAGACTGCTTTCTCACCTTTCGTATGTGCTAACATATTCATGTATGACCTTGATTTGTTCGGTATGATATTCTCTATTCAAATATTAATGTGTCCTGTTCCTGTTGAATTCTATGAATTGTATGTAAAATTGTTAAGTTGTTGAATAGACATTTTATGGTACGCTCTGCATTCCTGGAGCCTTAGTGGCCTTACAGGTGATGTGTGACTGCTTGACTGGGTTATTATTGTTTTACGATAGGGCAGGGTAAAGTGTTTTCCATAGTTTGTGGAAACGGACATCCTGCCAAGACCAATTGGCTGTTTACAGCCCTGGCCAAAGCCTGGACACTGGATCTATTTGTGTTTTAATTAAGATAAGAGGTTCTTTTGAAGTTTGTTAAAAGTTACAGCTACGAATTCCATAGTTTGCAAGGTGGGGGGGAGGGGTAGGAACACTGCTTTTGAGATCTTGACAAGTTGGCTGCCACGTACAGCTTCCATGTCTCTATTCCGCACAATTGTTACAAATGGGACTATCTGCATGAGAAAATCCAGCAATTATACGAGAGTACGCTGCAATACGCTCATGTGAATGGGGGCTTTTTGGTATAAATCACTTCTCCTGCCAGGCCTAATCCCTCTGGTGTTATTCCTGGGAGTTGCTGAAATCTTACTGTTGACCTATTGTCATTAGTTCTTCAGAATAATTGCTACGAATAAAAATTGCTTTTCCAAAGGCTAAAAAATGATTCCAATGAAGCTGAGCATCCTACAGAAGCCTGTTGTGTGGTCAGGTGACCGGTGCCAAGGCTTTTGGTATGGTAATTCCACTATATTCTACGGACTTGTTCAAGGCTCAGTTGAGAATTTCCTCCTTGGGACAGCTCAGTTGGTGCAAAGCTCTCCAGCAGCACTGTACTTCCCATAAGGAGAAGACTGAACAGACGTGACTGGGCTCCGGGGAGAAAGGGCTAAAGTCTCGCTTGGGTTATTATTGGCTGAGTCCCCATATAAAAGATTTCACCTAGATTCCTGTCTGTTAACATGTCAGCAGAAAGCCAGCCTGTTTCTCCCCCTCCCCATGCTTTCCACCCAACAAAAACACTTTGAATAGCAGTTTAATATGTAAAAGAGCCCATTTACACTTTAGCACTGTTTCTCATGAATGAACACACATTGTTTTGCACATTATCATGAGTTGGATTCCTTTTGAAAGGACTGCCACCACAGATTACCACTGCACATGGGTTGTGCGTTGTGACACAGTGATGTGCATGCATCACTCACTACTGTCAGTGTCAAAAGGAATGGCACCACAATACTCTCCCTTGCTATGTCTTGTGATCACACACAATAAAACATGCATTACGGCAAGGTATAGCTGTGAATGGGCCCTTAGAAAACTGCAGGAATGGTATAATATGGCCACCACTATTGCCACAAGCAGCACTACAGCATGTATCTGATGTGAGTTGTCATGTTTCTCCTCTGATATAGTAGAATGATGGGTGGGATTGGCACAGCCCTTCCTAGCTCTGCTCCTAAATGCAGATGGGAGTGGTAGTTTGGTAATACACACAGCATCAGCGGTAATATGGCAGATGTGGAGGGATGTGTGCCTTCCCAATTGACTTGGAGAGTGAAGGAACCAGCATCTCTCTCTTTCCATGTTACAGGGTCAGGAGGCACCTGGGTTGTGCTGGACAACAGTAGTCTCCACAATTTGGGTCAGCCGTTCATTGTCAATGGCTATAATGGCTTGATTAGGTAAACACAAGCGGGGTAGAATGGTAAAGGCAGGTAAACAAATTATGTCTCATAAGTAGCAATGGTGGTGTGGGTAAGTACCTTTATACTGTACGTATGTGCACTATATTGGTCATACCACCACTGACCTCAACAAGCTGCCCCTGGGGGTAATATACTTAAGACATATGGAGATAAAACCTCCCAATCCAATGTCTCCATACGGGACCATGGTATAACTAGTAGTAGTTAGTCTCACATGACTAATACTAACCTCTGTTCTGTTTTTGCCTTGTACCAGAAAACCAAGGCTTCCTCAGATCACATGATTGCCCCCTATGTGATCATTGGCTGTTCTTCCTGAATGGCAGCCTTTTTGTTGGTGAAGTTTGAGGCCAGTTGTGTTTGTGAGAGGCTGATTGTGTGTGAATGTGTGTACACTTGCCTGTACTGTTCTCTAAGTTCACCTTTTTAAGGGTTCATGTACACAGTGCATTTGGGAAAACTCTTCTGAACAATGGAAACTGACTGCTGGAAAACGTAGGTTAAAAAAACATCAGTTTAGCCGTGTTTGCATAACACATTTAGCCGCGTTTATGCACGTTTTGCGTTTAGAAGCGTTTTTAAAAGATAACCTTAAGAGACCTTCCTGAATGCACAGAAAAATAGTAAATTCACTAAAAAAGGCTACTAAAATACCACAGGAGTTATTTTATCAAGTCATGCAGAATTTTAGTAGTGAAAAGCATGCATCATGTTTCAGCTGTCAGCGGGATTCCCACTGACAGCTGCATGTAAAAGAAAGAATTGCCGGCAATTAAAAAATATTAAAAAAATGGCATGGGGTCCCCCCCTCCCATCCATACCAAGCCCTTTGGGTCTGTTATGGATTTTGAGGGGAAGCCCCACGCCAAAATTAAAAAAAAATTAAAATGGCGTGGGGTTCCCCCAAAATCCATACGAGACCCTTATCCGAGCATGCAGCCCGACAGGTCAGGAAAGTACCTTGTCCCCATGTTGATGGGGACAAGGGCCTCTTCCCCACAACCCTGGGCTGTGGTTGTGGGGGTCTGCGGGCGGGAAGCTTATCGGAATATGTAATCCCCCAGATGATCCCGTCCCACCCCCACATACATGTGAATGAGTATGGGCTACGTGCTACCACTACCCTTTCACAAAAAAACAGCTGTAGTGTGAAAAAAGACAGGAGTCATTCTTTAACAAGTCCTTTAGTAAAAGAATGTCCCCCGAAGTAAATCCAACGTCAATCACGATGTCCTCTGCCGCTCTGAAGAAAAAAAAAAAGGCTCCGCTACAGACGCTGGCTAGTAATGTCTTGGTTATAGACTCTGCTGGCTAGTAATGTCTTGGATATAGACTCTACTGGCTAGTAATGTCTTGGTTATAGACTCTGCTGGCTAGTAATGTCTTGGATATAGACTCTGCTGGCTAGTAATGTCTTGGTTATACACTCTGCTGGCTAGTAATGTCTTGGTTATAGACTCTGCTGGCTAGTAATGTCTTGGATATAGACTCTGCTGGCTAGTAATGTCTTGGATATAGACTCTGCTGGCTAGTAATGTCTTGGATATAGACTCTGCTGGCTAGTAATGTCTTGGTTATAGACTCTGCTGGCTAGTAATGTCTTGGTTATAGACTCTGCTGGCTAGTAATGTCTTGGTTATAGACTCTGCTGGCTAGTAATGTCTTGGATATAGACTCTGCTGGCTAGTAATGTCTTGGATATAGACTCTGCTGGCTAGTAATGTCTTGGTTATAGACTCTGCTGGCTAGTTATGTCTTGGATATAGACTCTGCTGGCTAGTTATGTCTTGGATATAGACTCTGCTGGCTAGTTATGTCTTGGATATAGACTCTGCTGGCTAGTAATGTCTTGGATATAGACTCTGCTGGCTAGTAATGTCTTGGATATAGACTCTGCTGGCTAGTAATGTTTTGGTTATAGACTCTGCTGGCTAGTAATGTCTTGGTTCTAAGCTTTGCTGGCTTGTAAAGTGTTGGTGCTAAGCTCTTCTGGCTAATGTGTTGGTTCTGAACTCTGGTGGATGATATTACGTTAGTTCTAAGATCTGCTGGATGATAATGTGTTGATTTTAAGCTCTGCCGTCTGTGTTGGTTGTAAGCTCTGCTGACTGATGATGTGTTGGGTCTAAGCTCTGCTGGCTAGTAATGGGTAAGTGTTGGCGGTCATCTCCTCTAGGGGTATTATAATAGCTCACTGTGTAGGGCCTGCTGCTGTCTGGTTGCTTCTGGACTCTTACAGTTGTGTAAGGACTGTAGGTGTTTGAGCTCCAGTAGGAAGAGGTGTAAAGTGACTAGTAGTAATGGACTTGTGTTTGAATTTCTAGTATAAGCAGCACCCTAATGGATGTGGACAGCACAATCTCCAGTGGACGTTCCACCCCAGCTATGATGAACGGTCTAGGAATGTCCACCTCGTCCAGCAAAAGCATTTCCTACAACTGCTGCTGGGACCAATGCCAGACCTGCTTCTCCTCCAGCCCTGACCTCGCAGAGCACATCCGTTCTATTCATGTTGATGGCCAGCGTGGAGGGGTAATCCTTCTTTATTGATTAGTCCAGCTTTATTAGGGTTCTTTTGCCCTCAACTGATGCTAGTTCTTGGCAGATCGGGAGAATTAAAGCACAACTTCAGCTAAAGCTTTTTGCTTTGGTGGGGAAGGGTTCAGAGTCCTGCGTTCTAACCTTCCCCACTGCTTCCAAGCTACAAACCGTCTCTAGTTAAAGTTGAGCTGTAAAGTGGTTGTAAACCTCAGACATGAAATATGAACCAAGTATATCCCTCTATAGTATGTGCTTGTCTCAATCCAGAACACTAAGTATAATTTGTCTGCTGACTCCTTCCTTTGCTATACGCATGAGCTACGTCTGACCAGTTTTCCTGATGCCAAGAGGAAAATGGTGATGGGAGGTCACAGCCTGTGATCAACAGCCTCAGCTCTGTTCCTGTGTGCTGTGTGAAGGTCTGTCCCTTCCCTCCAATCAGCTGTCACAGCTCTCCACACTGATGTAATTTTAGCTCCCCACTCCATGCTTTTCAGAGCTGAGAGATCCTGTATAAATTCTGTACTTTGAATGGATGTAGGGGAAAGATAAACAGGTACAACTTATGTGGGAGGATTTGTTTCATCTCTGTGTATCACCTGAGGCTAGTCACTTTGGTGGGTATATGTGAGGGTTTACAACCACTTTAAACCACCTTTTAGTAACACATAAACTTTCTGCTGTAACTGCATGTAAAAAGTCGTACAAAGCCAGCAGGAGGCCATAGAGAACTCTTTCAGTAAAATAGTTCTCAATGTATTTTTATTTGTATATATTTTTATTTCTATATTTTTACTTGTAAAATTGACTGCAGTGTTGTCTGAGCTGTGAGACACCTTCCATGCCAGGGACAGATACTGTCGCTAGTATACTATGAGCAGAGGATATTTACAGGCAATACACCAAACTGGTCAAACTCTAGTGAAATAAACAAAGGAGAACTCTAGAGACTGGATCTCATCTCCTACCAAATAATTTTACGTTTTGCTACTGATATTTTACTAATTATCAAAGGGTCAGAAAACATTTTCTATTGCAGAACAGTGCAAAGGTGTAGACTGTCTTCTGTAGAACAGTCCAGGTATTATGAATGAGGGCCATAAAAAGGTTCTATGGGTCCTCTATGGAACACCTAATCACCAGTTTTCTATGTCTGCATTAGATAAGTCTTTTTACTCTGTGATGTCATTTTTTTAAATATTAAACTGCGTTGTAAAAGGTTTAACCCAGAATATGCTGGGCATTGTAAATATATTTGTTTAAAGTGTATGCCCAGGCATGACCTAAATGTACCCACTAACCTAACTTTCTGCTTCTAGATCATGCCCCAGCATTCCATGTTATTTTACATTGTTTCTGTAACAAACAGAATTGATTACCCGGTGACATAATCACCAGGCTTGTAGAGTTCCTGCAGAGGCAGCAGTTGAGAGCTTAGTTCCTTTTCATGTAGGCATTTCACTTTTTCTACATAGTGTATGGGCAGGCTCTTGAAAGTCATGACAAGCGCCCTGTGGTCCATCAGGCAGTGCTTAAAACGTTGCTTAAGATTTACGTCCAGGAAAGACACTGTTGTCAGCCCAACCAGAAACTAGGAGCATGCTGGCTTTTTGGCAGATCAGCAAATATTTTTCCTTTTCAGTGTTGTTGAAGGTGTTAAAACGGAAAATGTACATGTATTTGAAAAATTGTACCTTTTTTTGTTGTTGTTGTTTTTGGTTTTTTTGTTTTTGTTTCCTTCCTTCTTTCCTCTCTCTTTGAATTGGTATGTGAATTACTATTTTGTTTTGTGACCTCTTTTTCCTCTGCATACGTTGCAGGTGTTCGTCTGCTTTTGGAAGGGGTGTAAGGTGTACAACACGCCTTCCACTAGTCAAAGCTGGCTGCAGCGACACATGTTAACACACAGTGGAGATAAACCCTTCAAGGTAGGATAGTGCCGGAGGCTTCTTATGCTCAGAACATTATGGGAAATAATGCTGCTGGTTTTTTGTGGGCTTTTTGTTTGATTTTTATGACTTGTAGAATGGGAGGCCAGTGCTTTTGTCTCGATTTGAGCTTTTATGTTCTCAGTCTGACAGTTTGCTTGTCTTTGCAGTGCGTCGTTGGAGGATGTAATGCCAGCTTTGCCTCACAGGGAGGTCTTGCCCGTCACGTGCCCACTCACTTTAGTCAGCAGAACTCTTCAAAAATGTCCAGCCACAAGTCCAAAGAGGATTCCCCTTCCAAAGCTGGATTGAATAAGCGACGGAAACTGAAGAATAGACGGAAACGCTCACTACGTAAGTAGATGGTGCAGATTGTACATAGGTGATAGAGCTATTCTCTACTATAGATGGAGGAGGTGTAGTAGCCTGGAAACTGTTAGGAGTCTACAGATCCTCCGCAGTCCTTCTGGTCTCCTTTATAGCGCAGAGTATGTGCAGCATCGTGACCACTGTTGGAGGATAAAGAACTTCTCTGGTTCTTCTGTTCTCCTGCATACAGCAGAGGAGAGGCCTATAGTGGCCTGACCGCTATTAAAAGCTATAGATCACCTCTGGTCCTTGTGATCTCCACTTTAGATCAGAGGAAGAGCACTACTGTGACTATTGTTAGGAGCTACAGATCTCCTTAGTCCTGGTCTCCACTATAGAGCAGAGGAGGTGCACTATTCTGACCACTGTTAAAGGCTACAGATCACCTCTGGTCCTTCTAGTCCCCTCTACACAGCAGAGGTGGAGCAGTATTTTGGCCACTGATGGAACCTACAGATCTTCCTTCTGGTCTACAAAATAGAGAAGACAAGACTGTAGTAGCCTGACTGTTAAAGGCTACAAATCCTGTTTAGTTTCCACTATCGGAGAACAAGCAAAAATGTGATCACTGTTAGAGGTTTATGCTATAGAGCAGAGGAGGAGAATTTGTTAAAGGCTGCAGATCTTCTCTTGTCCTTCTGGTCTCCTCTGTAGAGCAGAGGAGGACCAGTATTGTGACCACTGTTGAAGGTTACAGATCCTTTCTGGTCTCCAGAATAGAGTAGAGGAAAAGCGGTATTGTGGCCATGGTTAGAGGCTACAGAACCCCTGGTCTTTTTGGACTCCACCATAGAGCGGAGGAGGTGCAGTGACCTGACCACTGTTATAGGTTAAGGTCCTCTCATGTTCTTCTGGTCTCAGATTAGAGCAATAATGTGACCACTGTTCATGGCAACAGATGCTTTTTGGTCCTTCAGATCTACCCTGTAGAGCAAATGAGGAGCAGTATTGTGGCCAATATTAGCAGCTACAGATATTCTTTGGTCCGTCATCGATAGTCCTGGGATCTCTTATTCTGAAGCTTTAGGACAGATGAAAGGTAAATTACACTGCCAAACTAGACCCCCTTATCTGCATTGCTTGCCCTGGTTGTGTGGTAAGTTGACCACTGTGTGGTATGTGGACTTCAGTTCAAAATTGTTAGAAGGTGATGGTAATACCTCCTTAAATATTCTTACACAACTCATCCTAGACTATCACTTTCTGGAAATTTTTCCTTGATAGCTTTGCAGAAGTTGTATATTTTTAGAATTCAGTGACTCTTCACAGACTGACGTTGCTCTATGATCCTGTGTATAAAAGTCCAGGTTCTGTAGTGGAGGGAAACAGATGACGTTATTGTCTGTTCAGGGACATGAAATCCCTGCAATGAGCGTTCCAAGCAATGGAAATATGTTCTTTTTATCCTGTTATCATGCCTTGGTTACAAAGATACCAGCGTGCAGTCGCAGTACACACTAGCGTCAGGTCATTGGGTAATAGTAGGTGAATCTTGTTAAGTCGACACTTTTTGCACTCGGGGCCAATTCACACTTTATGCGGTGACAAATGTTTTACTACATGATAAATTGTCACCAAAGGAACACACAGGAAACTATTGTTTCCTATGTGTCCCATTCACACTGCAATTCAGCCTAGGGCTGCACTAAAATGCAGACGTGCTGATTTTATAGGGCTGGATCGAACTGCAAGGTTGGGCAGTGTG
Organism: Staurois parvus; assembly: GCF_062004578.1. Classification (NCBI taxonomy): domain Eukaryota; kingdom Metazoa; phylum Chordata; class Amphibia; order Anura; family Ranidae; genus Staurois; species Staurois parvus. Next base: position 1,340,734 of record NW_028318265.1, read on the forward strand.
CTGTGCTGCATTGCAGTGAATGAAGTGTATGTTTTGTACACTTCACATAAACCTTCAATGAAAAAACAAATCAGCGTTGTAAAGCGCGGAATCACGCACCGCGCTGAATCACGCACCACACTGACCCCTATGCTCAGCTGGAGCGGCGAATCGCTCCTGCCGCTCTGCATTGCAGTGTGAATTCACCCTCATGCTTGTAATAATTATGGGAAGAGTTCATCATATTTAAGACAAGGGAAGCAATTCTCTATCACAAGGTTATATATACGCTTCTGTTTTGCTTCAAGCCTTCATTTTTCCTTTACTGTTGGGATGACTGTATAACGTGCAATTGTAAATATAAAAAATGTTATTTTATATTTCCTTAGATGCTTTTTACATTTTGAAGAAAATCAACAATTTTGTCATTTCTCTCACAAATCTTGTTTATCACACTGTAGCTTCACCCTTTTCTGGGTGTGTTGGTGTTTAAGATCAAATGTGTACATTTGACTTTCATTTGCAGCTGATTCATATGTAATCTATAACTTGTCAGCTTAGGTCTGTCAGCCTTCTGTACAGCGTGGTCAGGGTTGCGTACAGAATATTTTGGCAGGTCACTACATGTTTTCTGATGGGGAGAAAGGGGGGTGTCTTTGGGTAGTTGTCTGGGTGGCCCCTGCATTCTCCCTAATGGCCTGGGTCGGGTTTCATCCACGCAGGCTGACAGTTACCACCTCCGTTGGCACCACCTTTTTGTGCCCAAACTGGTCCATATAACTGTGTAATACAAATTGTGGATCTATAGGTTAGCCCCATTGGGTTCTGGTTGGTAATAAAACACAAATGTTGCAGTCCCAGTGTGCTTGATCAATCCATTAGTCCTAATCTATCTAATCGATGAATGTGCTGAAATCTCCTGGACAGATGGGACCAGATCACATCTCTACAAACTGTGAGTTCCCTTCATCACCGAACACAGAGGGACTGTCATATCCCTCTACCCTGTATTTTCTTCCATCTTGCTGGTTTATGTCAGACTAAGCCACAGTGCACTTTTTATGTGCAGCAGGCATCAATGTTGAGTATACACCATACAGTAGATACAAGGTGATTGTTACATAAAGTGAGCCATTAGTCGATTATGCCTGTAGTTGATCAACAGCAGATTGCTGATGGCTTATTTTTTTAGGTACATAAAGAGATGATATTCAGCATCTTGTAGCAGTCGGATGCAGCCCAACTCTCCAAATACACTGCACCACTTAACCCTTTTGCTGCCAGAGCTATTTTTGCAGCGAAAAACATTTTTAGGCCTGAAGATTGTATATACCCCCAAAACATTTAATATGTTCTGAAAGCAGACACCTAGAGCACAAAATAGTGGTAGTGCCCATTTTTTAAGTCACATGATCGTACCGTAAAGTTGTAGGGAATGCAAAATTTCATAAAAAAATACACTAATTTTAGGGCACACAAATGCAATAAATAACCCCCCAATTTTTATTCTTAAATATATAAGTTGACGTTGCGTTGTAAATAGATACCCAGCATGTCAAACCTTTAATTTGCGTGCGACTGTGAAATGGCGACAAACTTCAGTACCCTATACTTTCCATAGGCAACACTTTAAAAGCCCCTATAGGAAATCCGTTTAACGTTAGGGAGGACATCTGGTACTAAAAATATTGCTCTCCGGCGACGATATATAACGTTTATTGTAACCAACGTTTTCATGCTTGGGCACACCTATGTACAATTGTATATGGGGGTAGGGGAGGCCCAAAAATTTTTTACGGGGGGCGGGAGATGATTTTATATGCTTGGGTGGAACTTTAATTTTTTTTAAATAAAAAGAAAAAACTTTTTTTTTTTTTTCTCCATCACATAGGGGGATGTGATGAATTTTGGTGACTAGGGAAACCAACCGTGGGGCCTGAAAGTGATGTTTTTACATGTCTCTCCCGGGTCAGCAACAAGCAAGGCAGGAGAGCGGACATGTATCCACTCTGCTCCCTCCCTTCTACCTGGTGGCATCTGCTAGGCCAGTCCTGGTCCGCAGATGGGCAAGCGGAGCCCGGGATACATTACGGGGACGCACGTGTGGGGATGGGGGAGGGCATCCATTACCTGGGGTATGAAAGAAATCTGGAGCCTCTGGCGATGCCGCACTGCTTTTGGCTGACAGCCAGAAGTCAAGCTCATTAGATTTATACACAATCCCAAGGGCTGCAGCTACAGGGAGTGTGTGTAAAACCCTCGCTGTTGGGTCCGTATGATGTACAGACCTGGCAGTTAAAGTGGAACTTTACTCATAACTTTTATAACAATTAATGTTTTTTAGTAAAGAACATAAATTCTTTGTGAATAATTATGCTACCAAACTTAGGGCTCATGTACATGGGGCTTTTGAAAAACTCTTCCGACCGCTGTAAACTGACTGCTAGAAAACGTAGGTTAAAAAAACGCCAGTTTAGCCGCGTTTTGCATACCGTGTTTATGCGCGTTTGCGTTTAGAAGCGTTTTTAAAAGATAACCTCAGGAGACCCTCCCAAATGCCCAGAATGCACTGAAAAACAGTAAATTAACTATTTCAAACATTTTGAGAGAAATAGAGAGAGCAGAAGCAGAGAGAGCAGTATGTGTGGAGATGACCTGTCTTTTCTGGTTGTATTGACTATGGATCCCATCATGAGCATAATGCGGCACGTTCTACCATTTTTTCCTTCGCGAAAAATCTGAAACTGACTGCGCTGGTGTACTGGGTCCATTTGAATACATGGAAAACGCTTTGCTTGCATTTTTGTGCAGAAAAAAGGCTCTGGACAGCAATTAGATATGGACCTGTCAAAAAACGCGTCTAAACGCAAAGGCTTGTAAACACGGTTAACCTAGTTTACAAGCGTTTGGTGTTTGAAACTCCGGTAAAATCTACTCCTGAACGCATTTTTGGCCTGTAAACGACTATGTGTACATGGACACATAGGAAACCATAAAGGAGAGTTCAGGGGCTGCTGAAAAAAAACACTAAACTGCTTCTGAATGTCCGTTTAGCAGCTGCAGTGTACATGAGCCCTTGGTGTGTGCTGTACATTTTCTCCAGCATTTTCATTTTCTTTTTGCTCAAGGCTGCCATTTTGTTGGAGCCCAGAGCAGTCAATTTTCTATTTAAGATCTCTCGCCTCTTAGTCCCGAAAATTGTCACATTCTGCAATTCTATGTGCCGTTGGTTCTGTGTGTTTTTCCAGCCTTGACTATATGTCTTAGCTCAGTAAGAGGAGGAGGTGCAGGAGCTGCAGAGTGCTTGGATTCACAGTGCTGCCAAGAGAGAACAAAATCATGATGATTCCGACACGCTTTGGAAGTTTTAATGTTTTGCTTTTGTGTATCTCCAACAACAGAGTTTGTCCTGTCCTCTCTCCTTCTCTTCTCTCTCCCTAATCTATCCTACCCCAGCACAGACGGCTTTTTTTTTTCCATGTGGTTTTCTCCAATCCCTCAGCAGTAGGATACTTTATGCTGTCAGCAGATTGCCCTCTAGTGCTTGCCTCACCGCTCTGATTCTCGGCAAAGTGCCAAGAATAGAAAACAACTGAGGCTGTGCAGAAAAGAATGAGAGAGTGAACTACTGGATTTCAAACCGCATAGGTCCTTCTTTAAGGTGTTTTATATAGCCATACATGTAAAGAGGCCAGCAGAAAGCAACTTGTCAATACTTACATTTCTGACACAGGTTTCATCTTAAAACTGATTTGTGTTTTAGTAAATATCAGCAACTAAACTTTGATTGATCTTGTTTTATCTGAAATTGCAGGACTTGGAAATTACTTGAATGTTTGTTTTTAGATCATGATAGGAAGGATGTATGTTCTCCCTTTGTATGTTGGGGGGGGGGGTTCAAACAAAGGAGAATTGTGTTATTTAACACCTTTTAGATGAATCTCCTTCACAACTGGCTGTAAAGCCCATCACCAGAGATGTTTAAGGTCTTGTAGGTTATGATGTAAAAATCTTGGCAGGGGAGGGGACGACTGAATGCTTTGTGCTGTTTTTTGCTAAATAGAGTACCAAATTCAAAATGTCAGCTGTAGATTGCAGATTTCTAGAACATCAATCAAGTGTGCATTATTTGATTTTTAAATACGGTCTTCATAGGAAGAGCTGCTTCCTGCCTGAGATCGCAGCCATCTTCTAGAGAAAGAGGTATTAATCATCTCTCATTTTCCTGCAGCGCCCAGTCTACTGTTCTCCTTTTGTTAGCAGAATCTGACTTGTGTTTTCACTTTGCAGCCAGACCACATGACTTCTTCGATGCTCAGACGCTGGACGCCATTCGCCATCGTGCCATTTGCTTCAACCTATCAGCCCAGATCGAATCGTTAGGAAAAGGGAACAGCGTGGTCTTTCACAGCACGGTGAGTGGGACAGGCAGTGCTGTTCTGCTTTGGTAGGTGTACAATACTGTCACCACTTGCTGTTCAGCTTGTGTAAATGGATGTTGTCATTGAGCGCTACCTTTTGTATTTGAACACAATGACTCTCAAACACAGATTTTAAACAGAAAAACACTGAACTTTGCTACATCTAGGACTGGCTGCATCATATAAGCACAGCAGGTCAAATGCAGCCTTAGAACTGTCATCCACACTGAAACAAATGAGAATATGCTGACCCATGTTTGGTGTGGACTTCAAGCAGAAGAATGCAAGATCCCAAATCTGGGCAAGGTTGTTAAAGCAGAGTTGTAAACCCGATTAAAAAAAAAAAAAAAAAAAGTATAGTCTCTGCAAGAACTTTGTATCATGTTGTGTAACTTTTCTTCTTTTTTGCATACATTGAATTGGTTATGAAAATATCTGTTGAACCTGCCAGTGACTCCCTCTTGCTTGTTGATGGTGGCAGCAATGTGAGGGCTTACCTGCCCTCTGAAGCATTGCCACTGCTTGGTGTGTATGCTCCAAATCATAAAAAAAACCAATGCTTTCTGTTCAAAATGACCTTAGTTGTGGGAGGGACCAGTCTGTCCTGCCATAAGTTACAGTGGCAGGAGGAGCTAGTGTTCGCTATACACTCATACCTGCCCCAGGGCATCAGGTGGTGCTGCTGGTGTCATAGGCAGCTAGGAGCTTGATGGGGTGGTAAGAGCGCTTTTACAGCAGCAGCTCCTGTCATTGTGATTCACTGTGCAAAGTGGTCCCACTCGTCACCCGTGCTGTTCACATCAAAGAGAGTGATGCAGTCACGTGACCTGGGACAAAAGCACTGTATTTAGAAGTATTTTTGTATTTCACTGTTGTCTGATTTGGAATAAAAGTCCTAACCTACATTTGTGAAAACAGCATTTCAAGGTTCCAACCAATTTAATTGCCACAAACCAAATTTTAAAAATTGCTGTACATCTGCTTGGTTTCTGTGGGCAGTGATGATTAAATGGTGAGTCTCTCTCACGAAAGCTTGAAACAATTCCTTGTTCCACATCCTGGAATTAATGCCTTGGTGACAATACAAAGGCAGATGGCAGTAAAAGATCTGCCCCTCTGTGCTCAAATCTTCTAAAATGTTAGACTGTGTGCTACCCTTAAATCCCTGGTGCACAACCTGCAGCCATTTGGTGTTTGCCATGCAGACCTTGGACCCAAGCAGTCGCCACTGGGAGTGTTTATAGCAATGAGCTTTAGCAGTCCCATGTCTGGGCTGTCTTCTACAGCATGTCCCCAACCATACCTGTAGCATGTATGTAGTTTCTGACTAATACCTTCTCTGTAGCATTACATATACTGAAAATTTTGTGCAACCTTTTAACATCTGGGAATGCAGTTAAGGCCCATAAATACACTGCTCAAAAATATTAAAGGAATACTTTGAAAATACATCAGATCTCAATGGGGAAAAATATCATGCTGGATATCTATACTGATATGGACTGGGTAATGTGTTAGGAATGTAAGGAAGCCCCATCGTTTGATGGAAATGAAAATTCTCAATCTACAGAGGACTGAATTCAAAGATACCCCGAAAATCAAAGTGAAAAAATGACACAGCAGGCTAGTCCATTTTGCTGAAATTTCATTTCAGCAACTCATAATGGTATTCAGTAGTTTGTATGGCCCCCACGTGCTTGTATGCATGCCTGACAACATTGGGGCATGCTCCTAATGAGACAGATGGTGTCCTCGGGTCCTGTCCTCCCAGATCTGGACCAGGGCATCACTGAGCTCCTGAACAGTCTGAGGTGCAACGTGGCGGCATTGGATGGACTGAAACATGATATCCCAGAGGTGATCTATTGGATTTAGGTCAGGTGAGCGTGGAGGCCATTCAATGGTATCAATTCCTTCATCCTCTAGGAACTGCCTACATACTCTCGCCACATGAGGCACAGACATTGTTGTGCACCAGGAGGAACCCAGGACCTGACAATGGGTCTAAGGATTTTATCCCGATACTCAATTGCAGTCAAGGTGCCATTGTCTAGCCTGTAGAGGTCTGTGTGTCCCTCCATGGATATGCCTCCCCAGACCATCACTGACCAACCACCAAAACGGTCATGCTGAACAATGTTACAGGCATCATAATGTTCTCTTTGGCTTCTCCAGACCCTTTCACGTCTGTCACGTGTGCTCAGGGTGAACCTGCTCTCATCTGTGAAAAAGCACAGGGTGCCAGTGGTGGACCTGCCAATTCTGGTGTTCAATGGCAAATGCCAATCAAGCTCTATGGTGCCGGGCAATGAGCACAGGGCCAACTAGAGGACCTGCTGCTGGCTTAAGGACCTTCTACAGCCTTGTCCAGCTCTCCTAGAGTAACTGCCCGTCTCCTGGAATCTCCTACTTGCTCTTGAGACTGTGCTGTGGGACACGGCAAACCTTCTGGCAATGGCACATACTGATGTGCCATCCTGGAGGAGTTGGACTGCCTGAGCAACCTCTGAAGGGTCCAGGTATCACCTCATGCTACCAGTAGTGACACTGACCCTAGCCAAATGCAAAACTAGTGAATAACAGTCAGAAAACATGTCAGTGGCCTCCACCTGTAAAACCATTCCTGTTTTGGGGGGTCATCTCATTGTTGCCCACCTAGTGCACCTGTTAATTTCATTAACATCAAAGCAGCTGAAACTGATTACCAACCCCTTCTGCTATTTAACTGACCAGATCAATATCCCAGGAGTTTAATTGATTAAAAATTAAAAAGTGTTCCTTTAATTTTTTTGACCAGTGTATATTAACTTGACAGCCACTGCTTTTATACTGTCTGATTTTAATATTTTTCATTTCAGATATTAGGCTGTATATTGTTTCAGCAAATATAGTATAAAAATAAATCCACATTTTCTTTCTGGACTTTAGTGGTGTGGAGGTAACGTGCCACATCTCGGGTCTACAACTGTGAATCGTAAAGCTGTATTAAAGCCAAAAGCTTACATTTATTATATTGCAGCTTACCAATTTTTAGATGTAATGGCTCTTTTAGTTTCCTTTTTTAGGCTTGCATTTTTCATCTGCTGATCCAGCCAGGAAGTCTGTTTTTCAGCAGAAAAGCTCTCTTGCAGTTAGAGATGAGACCATTTAACTCTGGCAGGGGTGCTTAAAATGATTGCCCTTTATGTAAAACCTTTATACCAAAAGGAAAAAAAACTTTTCTGTAAGCTGAACTCCAGCTAATATATAATTTATAATCGGTTAAATTTGTTACTGTACTTAAATCTGATAGTACTTTTGTTTTCTATTTATTAAAAACTAGGTAAGGAAATGTTTTTGCTAGTATTTTTAACACCCCCTCCCCCTCAAACCGACAGTACTGCTGTCCAAATCTGCCCCCTGTGCTCTTTCATCCAGAGTGGTGTCTGTATAATACAGGAGGTGTATTACTGGCCAGATCACCAGGGGGGAAAAAGCAAAAAAAAACTAATATAACCCCTACATCTAATGATTGCCCTTCAGGGCAAAATGACAGTGTCTTTGTCAACGGCCCCATAATACTCCTTTTCCATATAAACTTTATAAACTGCCACATTGTTCTGAATTCTTGTAATGTTCTGAATGTGGAATTTTCTTCCAGGTGATGGCAAAAAGAAAAGAAGAGTCTGGAAAGGTGAAGTTGTTGCTGCACTGGATTCCAGAAGACATGTGAGTCAGTGTCTGTTATCTGCCCTCTTTGCGTGCCTCTTGACTGTCCCACGCTGAGCGCCTTACTGGCTGTCCTCCTCTGTCACTGACCTGTGCTGAGCACCTCTGTGACTGTCCCCCTCTGTCACTGCCCCGTGCTGAGCACCTCTGTCACTGCCCCGTGCTGAGCACCTCTGTCACTGCCCCGTGCTGAGCACCTCTGTCACTGCCCCGTGCTGAGCACCTCTGTCACTGCCCCGTGCTGAGCACCTCTGTCACTGCCCCGTGCTGAGCACCTCTGTCACTGCCCCGTGCTGAGCACCTCTGTCACTGCCCCCTTCTGTCACTGCCCCGTGCTGAGCTGAGCACCTCTGTGACTGTCCCCCTCTGTCACTGCCCCGTGCTGGGCATTTGTGTGCATCTAGGGAAACACTTACAATGATTTCATTTCACGTCCATAACATCCACTGTTTTCTGTGTACAGGGTCCCCCTCTATTTGCTGTAAGTAAGGTAGAAAATGAAGTGCCCTCTTGCTATTTTTTGATTGGCAGTTAGTGGGTGTGTGCTGCTTCTGTGCCTCACTCCCACCCCTGACACTGAGAAGCTAGGGAGGAGGAGTGGCTATACAAAGTCAACTACATACATCATTATTTGAAAACCTAAAAAGGTTGGCAGTTGGTTACCTTGGCTACGTGTACATTGTTTCATTCTTACAGCCTAAAATCCGGGCTTTTATTTGCTCTGGGGTGTACATCCTTTAATGTACTGCTACCACCACATTCCCGCCCCCTTCCCCACCAATACCAGCACTGCAGGTATGGTAGACACCAGCAGCAGTGTGTTGCCTTGTCCACAATTGTCCATTCACAAAATACAGGATATCGGAGGCTGTGTTTTTTGTGGTACAACATTGATGCTGGTGTCTGTTATAACTGCTGCATAGGTTTTTGGGGAGTATTTGGTGTAACTGAAAGCCTAGTTTATAATCTGTAAGACTACAGGAAACATTGCATTGACACATAGGCAAGGTAACTAGCCACTTCTTAGCTGAAATACTTTTATGTGCACTGGTATGTCTACCAAAAGGTCTGTGATTCTTGGCAAGTTTTATGATTTTCACACAGATCTTGTTACTTCTGGTTCAGCTACCTTCTAATTGGACAGAAATGATGATCTGTTTCTGTGTTCAATAGGTTGCCTGGAAAAGAGGTGACAGGAAACTAGTAAGACAAAATAGCAGTTATCTTCCTGGCTATAAAGACTTTTAAAGTGTCGCCTATGGTGATTTTATAGGTGTGGTAGTTTGTAGCCATTTCATGGATGTGCGAAATTTTAAATCTTTACATGTTTGGTATCTATTTACTTGACACAACATCTTTTATATTTTACTTTTTGGTTGATTTACTTTTTAATTGGGTGATGTGTTGGTGTGCACATAAAATGCATTTATAAATGTATTTGTTCCTGAAACATTGTTGACAGCTGCGCAAATACCGTGTGACATAAAAAATTGCAACAACCACTATTGTGTTCTCTAGGGCCTCTACGTTCAGAAAATATATTTTGGGGGAATTAGAAGTAATTTAAATGCTGAATTTACATGTATGTGAGAAATGTCAAAATGTGCCTGGATGGCAAGATTTTTCTGCTTGTAAATTATTTTTTTTTGGAGTCCATTGAGGGACACGGATCCTGCTTCTCTGTTGTTTGTTGCTCTTGCCATTAGTACTGCTTTCTTACAAAGCTGAGGCCTGCTGCGTAGAGCAGAGGTTATACAAGGACTGGCTTACAGTATTCTATTTCTGTTTGCCAGTCTCCCAGCCTCCCTTTGGCATCAATATTACCCTACTCTCTCTGAATTCCTGTGTCCCTCAGTAGATTCCAAGAAGGATTTTACAGTAAATACAAAAGTCGTATCTTATTTCTTTGGGTGTCATGAATTGTGAATGAGACTGCAAATTTGCATGTTGGCCAAAACAGTTTTTTATATTTTGCCAATTTTGATATCCTTTGTTGCCGCTTGCATACAGATTGTAATGGATCGTGCTGTATGTTTGACTTGTTCCTTGCTCATAGCCTCCCGGATGTCTGGGTGAATGAAACAGAACGGCACCAGCTGAAGACAAAGGTTGTTCACTTATCCAAACTCCCGAGTGACACCGCTGTGCTCTTGGACCCCAACATATACAGGTTAGTCGCCATGCATATTCCCTGTTCACATGTCCACTGCAAATGTTTGTTTTTTATTTATATAGTGTTGTTTGAAACTTTTTGTGCTTGATGTACAGAAATCCTAGTAAAAGGATGGCACACAGTGGATCGCTGAAAGATCACTGCTCTTAAGAACCCATCATGGTTTGTATACCATTTTTTACTATCAATGTATGATATTTCTAGATCCCCTCTCTAGTAAACCATTATCAATTTTGTTCCTGATTTGTTGGGTCACAAACACCCGCTAGGGTAATGTTCCATGTAATGTTAATGATCCCAGCTGGGGAAGGGGAGCATGCACAGAGCAATCCCCCAGAAGTATTGGGGCTTATTCACATTTGATTATGACAACAGACTGACAGTGGGTGGGGATTGTGCAGAATAATTCCCCTTGGAGAATTGGGGTTCATTCACACCTTTCCATTTTGGTAAAATCCACATTTTCTGATCTCTGGCTTATCAGTTAAGTGTCTGCTTTGTCCTTTTTATCTAGTTTGCTGGTAGATATTAAAATAACGAATTTGACAAAACTGTGTCTCAGTGGTCTAGTTTTTCCATCTGCAGTTTGTAGTGTATCCGAAACCCTAGAAGAAAAGTGTCATATTGCAGCTTCCCAGTCCTTAGATCTGGTGGCTGCATTAGTTTTCTTTTTTTTGGCTGTATGCCTTTTATTTCACCTGGCTATCCTACCAGTAACACACTACCTTTCACACACGGTAGGCCAGGACTACAGAACACCTCCCTTTCTTCTCAATAACATAGGGTGAGGTGTTTTGCAATCCACTTTCAGTGGTATTTTTAACAGCGCAAATAAGAGAAGTTGGTTGTTGTTTATACACACTTTATTATGTTTTCCTCTTGAGAAGCACTGGCCAACATGTTGCACACCTGCTGGCTCAGTCCCTGCTATCATTGACAGTTCAAGCTTCCCACAGGTAAATGCTTCCCGATCATGTGATTACTATGTTGGCTATGACGTATTGATCATATGCGGGCTTCATTAAAGCATATTGACCTCAAAAACAAAAACGTAATTTATTGCTGTTTACCAATCCTGAGATGTGATTGCAATCATTTTTTTTTTCTTTTTTAGGCCTTTTTTCTGTATTTAACCTGGTGATCCACACTTTAAGGTTGATTTATTAAAACTGAAGTGTGTAAAATCTGGTGCAGCTGTGCATGGTAACCAATCGGTGTTTAACTTCAGCTTGTTCAATTAAGCTTTGTCAGTAAGGCTGGCCATACATTATACAATTATCTTCCAATTTTCTGCCCAATTTCCTTTAGATTTACCTTCAACTGTGTAGTGCAAGGGCCTGCCTAATTGGATACAACTGAAAGTGTTGTTTAGGTTTGCCCTGCTATTATATGGTTTTTGGTAAATCTAAACCAAAAATCTCCAGATAATTGTATAATGTATGGCCAGCCTTAGGCTAGGTTCACATATGAGCAGGTGGTGCCGCTGCAGACCGCTCAAAAATCCATGCAGCCTCACCACCCGCACAGAGGAATGCGGACCCATGGGTAGGTGCCCTTAATTCTAAAGGCACGCCGCCCGCACTGGAAATCGCAACCGCACTGGGAACCGAGGTTCCCGTGTGGGCTGCAGTTTCCAAAGATGTGTAGGGACTTCTTCCCTGTGTGTCCCGGGGCATGGGAGTCCATTCAAATGAATGGGCTCTCATACCCGCGCAAAACGCGGCCTGCATGGCCACATATATGTGAACCAGGGGTAAAACCTGGAAGCTGATTAGTTTCTATGCACAGCTGCACCATTTTTTGCACCCTCCAGTTTTAGTAAATCAGCTCCTTTCTGTCTTAGGGTGTCTGCATGCTATGTTAAGTAGTAAAACAGACTCCTTTGGACAGCAGCATTGTCATTCTTGGGGGAGTGTAGTTTTTAGATGGACTAGCAGATTTAGATAGACTTGACTAACAAATTGAAGCCGATCTCCAGTTAACACTTTATAAGCAGTTACACCAACTTCCTTTTTTTTTTTTTTTTTTTCCTTTTGGGATAAAGGTTAGATATAAATGAATAAAAGTGAACTATTGTAAGCACCCCTGACAATGGTAAAGGTTTTGTATGGGTACTCTAATTGCTACTTTGCCTGGGCAGCTTGGTCTGGTAAAGTAAGTTGAAAAATAAGACTTACTGGCAGGATTACCAGGTTAAAGGCTTTAAAAAGGCTTCAAAAAACAACTAATGCAGCCACTGCATCTAAGAACTGGTAAGCTGCATTTTCATTTTTGTTATGGATTTTATACTGCTTTCGCAAAATAAGCGCAGTGTTCATTTGTTTAACATTGTAATTAGAAACCACAATTACAATATAAAAAAATAAATAATTTTCTATACTGACAAAAATGTAATCAGTGCACCTTATGTCCACCATATGCCCTCAAAAATATAAAAACCGTTTTTGTTTATGGAAAATTAAATTCTCAAGTTAACTGATGTTTGTGAATACTGCTAAATTTGCCCTGAACTTATAGGCATGAATGACCTTGGAGCTTAAAAGGATAATCTTCTGATTGCTGAATTCTAGAGCAGAGAATTGAGGGCCACCAGCATACCAAGCAGATTAAACGAGAGGCACTTGGCACATGTAGTATTCCTGGTTTTCTGTCCCCTTCACTGATATGTTGGTTGGGATGGAGGGGTTTTGAGCCGGTGACAGGGGACCCCCAGCTTACATGCTACACAGTGACCTTGATGGTAGCTCTGTGTGCTGGCAAGCTTGCATTGTTGAATTTCTGAATCTATTTTGTGATGAGGGGCTGCAAAGCTCTGTACTGGTTTCTGCGCATGTGGGAAGCCTGAATCTGCCAGAACTTGCTGATGTTCCAGTATCTTGTGTTTCAGAGCCCTGCCACAGAAGCGTCTTAAAAGAAGATAACAGCAGATGGCGCCAGTGAAGCGGCACAGTCTTCACCACTGACAAACATTTTGATTGGAAAATTGCACATTTGCTTGACCCTTGTCCCCGCCAGTCTTTGATTGCAGTGTACAATGATTGTAACATTTGTGTTGTGGGGTAAAACGTCGGCTTTTCGCTTCTCCTCCCTGATTCACCATGTCAGGCCGTGCATGATGGCTGCCCTCATCTAATGTAGCTTGTGCTGTGATGTCATTTTTACCCCAGTTCATGGCAGATGTTTCCTTGTACTGGCTGCCACAGCTTATTTCACTGACCAATATGTCCATCTGAACTGTTCACTGTCACACAGTGGTCACAGCCCAGTAAATGGTCCCCAATAATGTACCTGCTGGAGGCGCCCGAAAATTCCCCTCAACGATCCTGACAATAATCATCGGAGTCAGATCTAAAGATGTACTTTAATGACCTATAAAATGAAATCTATAACGCACCAAAGTCAGACATGAGATCTGCTGAAAAGAACTATATTTTTTTTAACTAAGAAAACTGAAAATCGAGCTTATTTACTGGTCCTGTCCAAATGTTGGTGCTGTTTGTGCATCCTTTGTAAATAATCCCGGAGATTTGTAATATATTTTTATATTATGAACTTTTACCTTTCTGTAGATTTTTGTTTTTAGAAGCATGAGAATTACTGTACATATCTGGAAATCATAAAGTCCATTTTGTTAGACCAGATTTCCCTTTTATATTGAAATGAAAGAAGCACCTTGTAACAGTAAAAACATCCCAGCAAACTAATATTGTCTAATTGTGTTGTGGGTGGAAACGCTGCACAGCTGATGGGGACTCTGGTGACATCCCTGCGTTTTACGGTAGGGCACTCTTTGTTATCACCCTCTGTAAAGTGGAATGACGCATGTGGGGCAGTTTATGAACTTTCTGCTTCGAGATGTTACCACCTCCTCCTGCCGCTGTTCCACCTGCGGTTTTCCCTTATCTTTAGTGAAAGCACTTCCAATGGCTCTGACCTGTATACTGTCATTAGGCACCATGAGATGCCTTGATTCTGATGTAGTTATTTGTTTTTTTTAATGTATTTGGCCTTCTATCATGGTACGATGGCACCTTGGTGGAATTTATTTTTTGTTTTTTAATTTTTACAATAAAATATTAGAAGACTGAGTAGTGTTGTGTGATGTATTTCCTCTACACACTGCATGCTGGAACACTGAACAATGGCGAGTCTTTGTCCTCTCTCTCTCCACAGTTCCATCACAGGAAATGCAAAATCAGACACAAACCTCTACCAACTGATGGAAGAAGTAAGGGTTACATTCAAATTGCAATTCTATCTAAAATGTATTTTATTTCTCCATCATTAAGGTACATAGGAACTGTGACCGGTTATATTGCTTTTGGCACCACTCAAGGCAGGGGTGAAAGTATATCCCTGTGTCCCAGAGCATGGGATGCAGGCTTATTCTAATACCAATCCAGAGCGCCGGTAAATGTCAAGAGGAAAGGATCGCCGCTACTTCCGATCAGCCCAGGTAAACAAACAATTCTGTGGTGTGGTGGAGACATGTAGGCTTGTGGCCACTCCATATCATTTGTTCATCTGAGGTGGTTGGGAGTAGTGGTGATCCCTTCCTTTTTAGAAGGTACATAGGAAGTTAGAACGCTATTGGGTTGTACTGTCTTACCTACCAGAGGAGGAACACTGGCAAAGAAACATTTCAGGATAGCCCCTCCTACTCTCAGCATTTCGCAGTTTCTGCTAGTCTTTTGATAAAAAAAATTCCACTCCCCCCAGTACAAGTGCTGATAGCAGAGGAAGTCTGCCTGGCAATTGTCTACAACTGGGATGTAAATGACAGTCAAGGCTGGAATGTGACGTTCGACCCATGACATGATCTGCAGCAAGACTTTTGGTTCCTCCCTGATGGTCTTCTACAGTGTATATGCAACTGCTGTGGTATTTTCTGACATCCTTAGCAGAGGACCCTCCAGCCTGGTGGTATGGCATTGCAGGGACCTCCAAATAGCTTGAAGTTCCAGAATGCTTATAGGGAAACAAAATTCCTCTGACCTCCATATCCCCTGCGCCAACAGGTTGCCCAGGGCTCCTCCACAGCCCAACAGACTGGCATCCTTTAGAAGATAGAGGACTTCCCTGACACCAGTTTCATAAGTCACCAAGCCAGGTACAACCTAGTCTTTGGTGTCAGAAGAATCAGTCTTTCCAGGGATTGGACTGATTTGTCCTATGATGACAGAATGCTGTGTTGTTGAAATCTGGCATAGAACGAGGAAAATGGGACTCTCCAGAAAACACCCAGAACTGTCACGCAGAAGCAAAAAATCAGGTGACTCCTTGACTAGAGTATGAGTCTGGGAGCAGAGGGTTTGACATTTCTTCTGGAGATGAAAGACTCTGAATTGAGCGGTGTCTAGGACTAGACCCAGATATTTCAAGGTTCAGGATCCAGCTGAACCCTTTGCAATATCAGAACAGTCAGGGCTACTTTGCCAGAAACTGTGCTGACTTCAGCAGGAGGTCATCTAGATATCTCCTAATTGGATTGTCCTAGGAGAGTAGCAGGGCTAGCATAGGGGCCAGCACCTTCATGAATGCCCAAGGCACAGAAGATAAGCCAAATGTCAGGGCCATAAACTAGAAGTACAGCGTCCACTGCGATTTACAGATGAGATCTGAGCACTTTTTGGGTTGTTTTTGATCAGGCTACTGGTTTCCAGATTTTCAAGAATGACACCTGGTTGGCACTTTGAGCAGCAGAAAGTTCTGTTTTTTTGCAGGCCTGTTCATGGATCTCTTTATTTATTTAGGTGACCTCACTGTTTCATAGAACACAGGAGATTGTTTTACGGTCTTCCTGTCAAAACCATAGGAATGAAAGGCAAAAGAGTTTTAATTTTTTACATGACAGATGGTGTTTACTGACATATATGGATAGAGTAAGTGACTTCAGGAAGTAGTCACCTTCTGATTTTGTTTAGTGGCCAAGGGAAGGGACAGCAAGCCATCTCCTTAGCTTATGAGCAATCAGGGGTTTCAGTTCCTTTACACCTGAGGGCTCACTCTACTAGATCGCTGGCGACCTTTTGCGTGGAGAGGGCCGTAGCATTGATTGAACAGATCTGCCGAGCAGCCACATGGACAAGCCAGAACACCTTTGTGAAGCACTACAGGGTAGAGCTGTTGTCACCTCAGGACTTTGTGTTTTGCAGGAAAGTATTACAGGCAGTGGTCCCAACCTAAGGTAGTCCTGAGTTCCTTGCTTCTCGTCTCAGGTGTGCCATCCTGGAAGAGGACTAGAGAAAATTACCAGTTACTCTCCCAGTAATGGTATGTCTGGGAAATCTTCCAGGACAGCAGGCCTACTTCCCATCCGTGTCTGGTGTTGATTAATTTGAGGAAGAATACCTTGAAAGATGAGCTTGCCCAAGTAGGGGTACCAACCATGCTAGAGGACCTGATAAACCTAGCCAGTCAAATCAACCGACTGCTCTGGGAAAGGCAGGGTAAAAGAACTAGCAGGGTGTCTTGATTTGCTCTGAAATGGAGACTCCTTTCCCCTCACCCACTGCTGTCGCATCAGACATACTCTCCAGCAAAAGGGGGCATCGTAATTCTCGTAGGAGCTTTTGGAGACCACCTTTATCCTCTGCTGAACGTCTTTGACAACAAAACTCCAACCTCTGCCTCTACTGTGTTGATGCGGGTCACTATGTACTGACATGTCCAGTGAGACCTCCTAAGCCCTCTCTTAGCTGGTTCCGTATGATGCACCCACAAATGCACTTCTTCCTTCACTTGCAACTCGCTGAAAGAACTATTACTGTTCTAGCAATTATAGACTCTGGTGCCTGTAGCTGTTTCATGGATTCTACCTTTGCTAATCAATACAATATCCCTCTCTGTACCAAGAAACAAAGATTTTTGGTCCATCTGGCTGATGGCTCTGGTATCAGTTCTGGCCCAGTGATGCAACAGACTATGCCAATCTTCTGCCACTCATCCGTAGGACATCAGGAACGTCTACGTCTGGATGTCACAACCTCACCAATGTTTCCGGTCATCCTCGGCATGCCCTGGCTAAGGGCGCACAACTCATCCATCAACTGTCTCTCCGGGGAAATCCTCTCTTCTTCTGAATACTATCAGACTCATTGCATTCCAAAGGAGCCATGCACAGTGACTCCTCTTCTTAGTATCCATCCTGAGTCAGGGATGATGAAACTTGTCCCTGCCGCCTACCATGATTACTTTGATGTATTCAACAGAGTGCCAATGCTCTTCCCCCGCACTGGCCCTACGATTGTCCTATTGAACTCCTGCCCGGTGCTGAGATCCCTTTTGGGCGAATTTACCCTCTCGCCGAACTGGAACTAGAGGTCCTCCGGAATTACATAGATGAAAGCCTGGAAAAAGAGTTTATTCGGCCCTCTACATCACCAGCGGGAGCTGGCATCTTCTTTGTTGAAAAGAAAGATCATACTCTTAGACCATGTGTGGACTTTCGTGATCTAAATAAGATAACAGTCAAGAACTGCTATCCTCTTCCTCTGATTCCTGAATTGTTCCAAAGGCTACGAGGGGCATGTGTCTTTTCAAAACTAGATCTGAGAGGTGCATACAATTTAGTCAGAATTCGTGAAGGGGATGAATGGAAGATGGCCTTTTGAACACGCTTTGGGCATTTTGAATACCTGGTTATGCCATTTGGCCTTTGTAATGCCCCAGCAACATTCCAACATTTTTGTTAATGATATATTCAGTGACTATCTTGATTTATTTATCATTGTCTATTTGGATGACATCTTAGTCTTCTTAAGCTCAATAGAACGACACCGGGACCACATGAAGAAGATACTAGGTAGGTTACGCCAACATCACCTCTATGCCAAAGCTGAAAAGTGCGAATTTGAGAAACAGACCATTCAGTTCCTTGGACTTGTGATAGCTCCCGATGGCATTGCTATGGATCCTCAAAAAGTGACCTCTGTATTAGAGTGGCCCGTCCCAGGAGACAGGAAAGCGGTACAACGCTTCGTCGGATTTGCTAATTTCTATAGGAAATTCATTAAGAACTTTTCCAGTATCATTGCACCAGTTACGCAGTTAACCAGGCAACATGTTGCTTTCAAATGGACTACCGAGGCTCAAGCAGCTTTTGAACAACTAAAGACCTTATTCACTTCTGCTCCTATCCTGAAGCACCCAAATCCTGCTTTAGCTTATGTTCTCGAAGTAGACGCTTCTGAAAATGCTGTTGGAGCTATATTGTCTCAACGACAAGGACCCAAGTCCCTCCTTCACCCTGTTGTCTTCTTCTCTAGAAAGTTAAGCTCCCCTGAAAGGAACTATGACATGGGAGACAGGGAGCTGTTAGCCATCAAGGCGGCCCTCGAATGGCGCTACTTGCTGGAGGGAGCTTCACACCCTATCCTCATTTTTACAGATCACAAGAATCTGGAATACTTGAGAAGTGCAAAATGCCTAAGGCCACGGCAGGCAAGATGGGCACTTTTCTTCTCTCGCTTTGTGTTTCACTTGACATACCGTCCAGGATCAAAGAACGGCAAAACTGATGTGTTCTCATGCATGTTTCATGACCCAATAGTATCATCTGAACCTAACATGATCCTGCCAGCTAAAAACGTTTTACTCCTGCAAGCAGACCTTGTATCACAAATAAAGTAAGTGGTTGATGATAATCCACCCCCATTGGAAATGCATCTTCAGCTAAGGGTTGACCTGTATCTGCATAAAGAACAGATTTATATACCAGAACAACTCAGGACTCATTCTTAACCGCCTCCCATCCAGCCGTTGTTTATAAACAGCCAAACTGTGGCAGTGCAGGGCTGGGTGGTCGTTTATAAACTGCCTCCCCGCCCCCTGCTTGTGTGCGCTCCCTGGGAGTGCGCAGCACCGTGATCCAGTGCCCGCTGTGTCCTCCGGACACAGTGGAAAACCGATAGTCAGACCTCTCTGCGAGGTCCTGATCATGTGATCACTGATTGGCCAATGCAGAGTAGTAAGCAAGATGTCACTTCTGACATCATTGCTTACTACATGTGAAATCTGTAAATGATCACAGAGGTCATATGGTACAAGGCTATTCACAACAGCCTTGTACCATGTGACAAGCTGTGACCAATCACAGCTCACACAGTAGTTCTCAATAACTGCAAGAATGCAGTCCGAGAGAAAGAGAAATGATTGTTTTTACACCCATAAAGGCTGTAAAAAAAAAATAATCACCCCCCACAAGTAGTACAGTGTCACCATGGTGACACTGTACTGCTAGGGTGACAGTATGTAAAAAAAAAATAAAAAAAATTTAAATTAAAAAAAAGTTTAAAAATTATAATTTTTGGTTATAAACTAATTTGTTTTTTTTTTTTTTTTTTACTAAAAAGATAATACATTTTGGCCAAGATTTATGATGAAATATTTATTTGCAAAATTTTATAAGAAAAACACCTTTTTTCAAAATTTTTGGATTTTTTTTAATTTACATAGCAAAAAAAAAATCCCAGTGGTGAATAAATACCACCAAAATAAAGCTTTATCTGTCTCAAAAAAATGCTAAAAACTTCATATGGGTACAGTGTTGCATGACCGCGCAATTGTCATTCAAAGTGTGATAGCATTGAAAGCTGAAATTTGGCCTGGACAGGAAGGGGGTGAAAGTGTCTGGACTGGAAGTGGTCAAAAGATGCCATGATCATCCTTTAGCGGGTCACTTCAGGATCCACAAGACCTCAAATTTGTGCTCCCGTTCCTTCTGGTGGCCAAACTTAATGAACGATTGTAAAAATTAAGTTAAATCTTGCTCGGTATGCCCCCGAAACAAGTCTGATAGAGCCAAAAGCTGGGGCCTATTGGAATCCCTTCCAGTATCTGAAAAACCATGGAGTAGGATTTCTCTGGATTTTATTGTAAAGCTTCCCCCATCCGAAGGGTTCACCACCATCTTTGTCGTGGTTGATCGTCTGTCAAAAATAGCCCATTTCACACCCCTGAGAGGGACTCCTACTGCTGCTAAGACTGCTTCTGCTTTCATTAAAGAGATTGTGACGTTACATGGTATTCCCAGCAATATCGTATCCGATCGGGGAGTGCAGTTCACCTCCTAAGTTCTGGAAAGCTCTGTGTGAGGCACTAAAGATCGAATGTCGCTTTTCTTCTGCGTATCATCCACAACCGAATGGGCAAACAGAGGACAAACCAGACCCTTGAACAATATTTACGATTTTTCTCTTTTTACTCACAGGATGACTGGGTGTCTCTCCTTCCATTGGCAGAATTTGCATATAACAATTCCATCCACTCTGCTACCAAACAGTCTCCTTTTTATGCCAACTATGAATACCATCCTTCCTTCCTTCCTGAAATGCCGTGGGAACCCGCTGTCCCGGTGGTACAAGAAAGGCTGGATTTCCTCAATCGGAATGGTCAAATGTTAAGAGAAACTATTTTAGAGGCTCAGGCAAATAACAAGAGATTTTTTTGACAGGAAAAGAAGAGGGAATCTGAAACCAGGAGATAAGGTTTGGCTATCCACAACAAACTTAAAATTGAGCTGCCCTTCAAAGATGCTTGGTCCAAGGTACCTGGGACCATTTACAATCAAAAGAAAGATTAATCCTGTAGCTTTTGAATTGGTGTTACCAAAGAATATGAAGATCCATCCGGTATTCCATGTCTCTTTATTAAAACCAACAGTCCCAAGTCTATTTCTGGATCGAGGTCCAGAATCTCCTTCTCCACTGCTTGTCGAAGGTAATGAGGAATATGAAGTAGAAGCCATCCTGGACTGTAGAAAGAGGGGTGGTCAGACCCAGTTCCTCATCAAATGGAAAGGCTACAGTCCAGAGGATAATTCCTGGGACCGTCCACTAATGTCCATGCTCCACGGTTAGTGCAAGCTTGCCTTCATCTTCATCCTGAAAAACACGCTTTAGTAGGCATCCAGAGGCTGCCCCTAAGGGGGGGGGGGCAATGCAAGGGAATTCCCATGAGATGGCTGGCAAATAGGCATGCGCACAGAAATGCGCGATTGCACGTGCACACGCACGGCGAAGATTGGCACCAGACGGACTATTTAAAGGGTGCCACTGCCTTTGCTGAGTGCTGACTGGTCTTCAGCTGTTCCCCATTTCCTGCTTGTTCCTGTGTGATTTCCTTGTTGCTGACCCGGCTTGTTCCTGACCTGACTCTGATTACTCTCCTGCTTGATACTTGTTCCTGACCTTGACTTTGCTCCTGACTTTGGCTTGCTTATGATTTGGTACCTCGCTGTCCGCCCATTCATGACCCTGGCTATTCCTATGACATTGCTCCTGTCTCCCATCCCAGCTTCCTGCCTTGCTCTGGTGCACGCCTGGCGATCTACCATACCAGCTCTGCAAATCACTACTGTTCCTGAATCGGTGGTCCATCAGTCTTTTAAGGACTCCAGCTGCAAGTGCTGCAAACAATATCTGCTGGCACTCTTGTCCCCCTGGTCCCTAGACACCCTCTCTTCCACTTCCAGTGGGGTCAGGGCTAGTGACACAAGTGAGGCCGACCTCGTCATTTCAGTCTCCAATCAGGTACATGACAGCTAGGCTTATTACCTCACTGCTGAAGGGCTCAGCACTTCCCCCTAGTGGAACAAATCCGATAGAGCCTGAATCTCGGACAAATGTATCTGCCATCCTTAACGCAACCAGGTGATTTTACCTGCCTGTCACATACCCCCCTCTTGTTTCAACCTTGGGGTTGTAACAAGTAGTCAGGCAGGCAGGCATGAACCCGCGATAAAGCATCCACATTCCCCATCTGAACCTCAAGGCAATGCTTTACAGTGAAGTGGAATTCTTGCAGGGCCAGGAACCACCTATTTACCCTTCTATTTGTCTCTTTATTTTGAGCCATCCACTTTAAGGGAGCGTGATCCGTGATCAGGTAAAAATGTCTGCCTAGCAGATAGTACCAAAGGAAATCTAGGGCCCACTTTACCGCTAAACACTCCTCAATCGTGGCGTAATTTTCCTCGTGAGACTTTAGCTTTCTGTTGTGGTAGATTACCGGGTGCTCCTCCCCCATCCAAACCTGGGACAACACTGCTCCTAAGCCAACATCGGATGCATCCGTCTGGACCACAAAATCTTTTGAGAAGTACGGTGAGTATAGAACTGGCTGGCTACATAAGGCCCTTTTTAAAGACTGAAATGTTGCTTCAGCCTCCGGGGACCACTTAACCATGACCGACTCATTCCCTTTTGTCAAGTTGGTTAGAGGCACTGCCAGAGAAGCAAAATGGGGAATGAATTGCCGATAGTAGACAACAATTCCTAGAAAGGCCCGTACCTGCTTCTTGTTGTTTGGATGCGGCCAACTCTGTATCGCTTCAACTTTGTTGATTTGGGATTTTATTACTCCTCTCCCAATAGTGTACCCAAAGTACCTGGTCTCTTCCTGTCCAATAGTACACTTCTTTGGGATGGCTGTAAACCCAGCTTTCCGTATAAAATCTAATACAGCCTGCACTTTTGGCAAATGTGAGACCCAATCTGTGCAATGGACACTCACATCGTAAGCTGCAGCATACTTCTGATGGGGGCAAAGAACATGATCCATTTTTAGCTGAAAGGTGGCCAGTGTGTTCTGTAACGCGAACAGCATTCTTCTATACTGGAATGACCTGTCCGGGGTTACAAATGAAGTCTTCTCCTTTGCTGACTCAGCTAGGGGAATCTGCCAATATCCTTTTGTTAAATTGAGTTCTCATGTACCGGGCTGCTTCCAGTTGGTCGATTAATTCATCTATCCGTGGCATGGGGTAGGTGTAAAATTTTGTAACTTTATTTAACTGTCGAAAATCATTACAAAACCGCCAGCTCCCATCCGGTTTGGGCACCAACACTATGGGGCTGGGCCAGTCACTCTGGGACTCCTCTGTCGCCCCCAAATCCAGCATTCTCTGCACTTCTCCATGTATTGCCTCACAAAGGGCCTCTGGGATTCTATAGGGTTTTAGTTTTCCCCTTTCACCCAGCGGGGTGATAATGTCATGCTCCACCCCAGAGGTTTGTCCCGGCAGCTCAGAAAAAACTTCTGTGTTGTGGAGCACAAACTCTTTAACTTCCTGTTGTTGGGTTTTAGATCGAGTGACTGCTATTCCAACCTCAGGAACCAAGCAGTCAGATTGAGCTGGTGACAAAGCCTTTGTGACTAGGGATTCCCTGTCCCTCCAGGCCTTCAATAGATTAATGTGATATATCTGTTCAGGTTTTTGCCTTCCTGGTTGTCTGACCCTGTAGTTTACCTCGCTCACTTTCTCAATTACCTCATATGGGCCATGCCATTTGGCCAGGAATTTGCTTTCAAGTGTAGGGATTAGCGCTAGTACTCTATCTCCCTGGGCAAATGACCAAGTCTGGGCCCCCTGATTGTACACCCTCTGGTGCGCTAACTGCTCTTGGACCAAATGTTCCTTTACGATCGGCAATACCTGTGCAATTCTATCTTGCATTTGGGCGACATGCTCAATCACACTCCGGTAGGGAGAACTCTCACTTTCCCAAGTTTCCTTGGCAATGTCGAACAGCCCTCTTGGGTGTCTCCCATAGAGCAACTCAAGAGGTGAAAAACCCGTAGAGGACTGGGGTACCTCCCGGATGGCAAATATCAAATAGGGTATTAGATAATCCCAACCCTTTCCATTTTTATCCACCACCTTCCTTAACATTTGTTTCAGGGTTTTGTTGAACCTTTCAACCAACCCTGTTTGGGAATGAGACACAGAGGTGCGCAATTTTGTTACTTTGAACAACTTGCAAAGATTTTTCATCACCCGGGACATAAAGGGGGTACCCTGGTCCGTAAGCAGTTCCTTTGAAATACCCACTTGGCTGAAAACGAGAAATAGCTCCTTAGTTATCGTCTTGGCAGAGGTATTTTGGAGTGGATTCACCTCTGGATAGTGGGTGGCATAGTCAAGTATGACCAATATGTACTGATGCCCCCTAGCAGACTTCACCAGTAGACCTACCAAATCCATTGGAATCCTCTCAAAAAGGACCTCAATGATGAGAAGAGGTACAAGTGGACTATGGAAATGGAGCATAGGGGCCGACTTCTGACATATAGGGCAAGATAAACAGTAATTTTCTATCTCAATGACCCTAGGCCAAAAGAACCTCTGCAATACTCTATCCCGTGTTTTTTCTGTGCCCAAATGACCTCCAAGGATGTGTCCATGGGCCAACTCCAACACCAACTTCCTGCAAGGTCTAGGCACCACCAGTTGCTCAATGGTTTCTTCCTCCCTTTTGAGCAACTTGATATAGTAGGTCCCTTTCCACAAGGAAGTACGGATAAGCACAAGTCTTATTTGGGTTCACTAGTTCGCCATCTATTTTTTACCACATTTTCCCATGCTTTTATCAGTGTGGTGTCTTTTAACTGTTTGATGGCAAAATTTTCCTTATGAACGTCTAAGTCAGAAACTCAACAGCCGGCATGTTTTCAGCTGAAGAGGTAGGCTCCTCCCTAGTTCCTTGAGCCTCCCCTGCTAATACCGACAAGGGGAACGCGGGAGAGTTCTCACCACACTCAGAGGATTCCTGGGATTCACCTTCCTGGTCTGAAGGGGAGACAGTGGGGGGGTTTAGGACAATCCCAGAGTTCCCAGAATTTTGGAAAATCCCTCCCCACAATTGCATCATGTGGTAAGTAAGGCACCAACCCTACCTGATGAGACAGGATACCTGTGGGGGTCCCAAAAGACACGGTTGCCACTGTATACTCTCTGGTGTCCCCATGCACACAAAGAACAGCCAACTTTTTATTCCCAGAAATCTTTGTAGTGACTTGATTCCTCTTTTATCAATGTTACCAGGCTACCTAAATCCAGCAAAACAACATTACTTCCATTAATAGACATTTTACATCAATGTTTCTCGATTCCCTGGCTGGCTGTGCAAGCAACTGTCGCAAAGAGCGACTTACGTCTGTCCCTTAGAAAGTCACATTGCATTGGCTCATCCACAACTGGGCAATTGGCTGCAATATGTCCCTCTTCCCGGCAGCGGTAGCAAATAACCTTTTTTGTCGCCTCTTGTGGCTTTGACCTTCCCGGCCGCTCTTGCAAGACATTGGGTAGGACTCCCACTCTCTCCACCCTCACCCCTTTGTATCCTCTTACCCGCTGCTGGGGATGGTATGGTCATAGGGTGGAAAGTCCGTGAGTCTCCGGAAGAGGTCAGGTTCTCCGTAGCCAAGTACCTCTCAACTAGATGCACAAGCTTGTCTGCTGTGTCTGGGTCTCCATGGCTGACCCACCTTTGAATGGCATTAGGAAGAGATCTCAGGAACCGATCCATAACCACATGTTCCACAATTTTGGGTGTGGTCAAAGTTTCTGGCTGCAGCCATTTCCTGCTCAGGTGAATGAGATTATACATCTGCGACCTGGTGGGTTTCCCAAGCCGAAAAGTCCAATTATGCACACGCTGAGCCCGGACAACACCCAATCATGCCAATATTTCTGCTTTCAGCACATCAGAATCTTTTGCTTGGTCAGGCTCCAGGTCATAATAAGCTTTCTGCGACTCACCAGCTAATAATGGGGCCATCAGTCCAGCCCACTGCTCCTTACGCCACTTTTCCCTTTCAGCAGTCCATTCAAATGTGGTTAAAAATACCTCAGGATCATCCTCTCCAGTCATTTTTGGCAATAAACGGCCCACACAAAATGATGGTGTACTACCGGAATCATTCCCAGCCTCAGTCTGTTGCTTCTGCTGGAGCTGCTTCATGACGGCCTCAATTTGTTGTTGGTGTCTCTGGTCCTGCTGCGCCAGCAATTCCCTATGGCGGGCCTCCGCTTGTTCCAGGGCTTGCTGCTGGGCTGCAATGCTCTGCTGGAGACTTGCATTAGTCTGTTGTTGATTGGCATTCGCCAGAGCCAACTGTCTTATTATCTCCTCCATGCTGGCCTTTATTTAGCACAAACTGCCCGCAGTTCTCCACCATGTGTAATGGGGTTTGCTCGGCAGCGGGTGTGTGTGACCCCCTGGGTGAGTTCACAACACAAAACGGACACCGCAAAACAGCAGTTTTGGTGAAAAAACAAAGGTGTGGTTTATTTACAAGAGGAAAAACATCAAAACAAAAAGAAACATGAAAATAACTCCTTGCCAACTTGGCCACTTCCACTATACACAAAGCTTCCCTTGCTATCAACTAGGTGCAGCCTTGTGCTACACCCAGTCCCTATCTCCCTGTTATTCAGAGGCTAGCCACACAGGTGTTTGTCTCACCGCACAGACAGGTATGACACTCCCCAGTCTTCACAGAACTGATTCCAGAATGGAGCAACTCCCTAAGCAGGCTGGGAAGTTTTATAATGGCCCTAATGAGCCTACTACCTTCACCTGGGCTCATTACCTCATTGCTGAAGGGCTCAGCACTTCCCCCTAGTGGAACAAATCCACATTGAGCCTGAATCTCGAACAAATGTATCTGCCACCCTAGACGCAACCAGGTGACTTTACCTGCCTACTGTCACAGTATATACCTTTGGAGAATTGGTAATAGTATGTACATTAAAGAAAACATGAGTGAGCAGGCAAAACACATTTTCTTTATCTTATGGGATTCATATTCAACTGTAGGTGATAACAGAATGGCACAATCATAAAACAAAACATGGCAACAAGTGAACAAATGAAATGCCTCCTGTTCAAAAGTCTGCATCCCCTTAGTTCTTAATGCTGTGTATTGCCCCCTTTAGCATCAATGACAGCGTGCAGACTTTTGTAATAGTATCTGAGGCCTCAAATTCTTGCTGGTGGTGTAGCTGCCCATTCGTCTTAGAAAACTGCCTTTAGGTCATGCAAAGTCTTTGGTTGTCTTGTATGAACTGCACAGATCTCCACAGAGTGGCTTGATATTAAAGACAGGAGACTGTGATGGACACTCCAGAACCTTCACCTTTTTTTGCTGTAACCACTGAAGGGTCAACTTGGCCTTGTGCTTAGGTTCATTGCTGAGCTGGAAAGTCCAAGAGCGTCTCATGCGCAGCTTTCGTGCAAAAGAATGCAAATTGTCTGCCAGTATTTTCTGATAAATGCTGCATTCATCTTGCCATCAAATTTTACGATTCCCTGTGCCTTTAGAGCTCACACGCCCCAAAACATAAGTGAGCCACCACAATACTTCACAGTGGGAATGGTATTCTTGTCGCTATAGGTCTTGTTGACCCCTCTCCAAACATAGTGCTTATGGTTGTGACTGTAAAGCTCTCTTTTTGTCTCATCAGTTCAGATTACAGTGTGCCAGAAGCTGTGAGGCGTGTCAAGGTGCTGTCGGGCATATTGTAACCGGACTTTTTTGTGGCATTGGTGCAGTAAAGGCTTCTTTCCAGCAGCTCGACCATGCAGCTCATTTTTGTCCCAAGTATCATGTAGTGGGCCATGAAACAACCACACTGTCTTTTTGCAGAGCAGCCTTTTATTTCTCCTGTGGGTTTTTCTTTGCAGCCACAACGGTCAAAGGAAGTGTTTGGGATGCAATCTTTCTTGGTCTACCTGCCCTTGGCTTGGTATCAAGAGATCTCTAAATTTTCTACTTCTTGATTGTGAATGAGCAGTATTGACTGGCATATTCAAGGCTTTGAATATCTTTATCTGTCCTTTTCCATCTTTATAAAGTTCCATTAACGTGTTACGCAGGTCTTTTGACAGTTCTTTTCTACTCCCCATGGCTGAATATCTAGCCTGCTCAGTGTATCTATGTGAGAGCTAACAAACTCACTGACTATTTATACACAGACACTAATTGCAATTTAAAAAGCCACAGATTTGGGAAATTAATTTTTAATTGCCATTTTAACCTGTGTCTATACAAAGGCCAAACATTCCAGGGTATGTAAACTTTTGATCAGGGCTGTTTGGATGACTTATGTCTATTATGATTTAAAAAGGAGTCAAACAACTATGTGATAATAAATGGCTTCATATGATCACTACCCTTAACTTGTTCCCACCATGCGCGGGCCTTTCGTCTCTCCTGGTGGACCTTTACACTGGTAATCAGGGCAATGATCATCAGTGCCTATCCATGTCCATCAGTGTAGCCTCATTAACGCACATCAGTGAAGAAGAAAATTTACTTATTTGCAAATTTTTATAGGAGAAAATAGGGAAAGGGTTTTTTTTCTCCCAAAATGTTGTCTTTTTTTTCCGTTTTTGTTTTGCAAAAAAAAAAAACCCAGTGGTGATTAACCGCTTCCCCTCCGCCCTGTAGCAGAAATACTGCTACAGGGCGGCAGGGGTGTGCAAAATCATATGCGCACGCTTGCGTGTGTATATATGTATGATTTTTGCAGTTCTGCGTAGGGGGGCACCTGCGAGCCCTAATGCGCTGCCATTTGTTGCCTCGGCTGTCAGTCACTGTGTCTCGGACAGTGATTACTCGCCGACATCCGGTGAGCACGGAGTATCTGAAATGGGGGAGAGACCTGTGCATAAACAATACAGATCTCTCCCCTGTTGGCTCATGCACACTGCTTTGTATGCATAGCAGAGCCATACAAAGCAGTGTGCTTACAGTGAAACATAGTAAAACAGCACACAGTTAACCCTTTGATCACTCCAGATGTTAATCTTCCTGCACAGAGCCATTAGTACAGTGGCCATGCTTTTTATCAGCACTGATCACTGTATTGGTGTCACTGGGGATGTCTATGACACCAAATCAGCCACCAATCACCAATTCGGCACAGGGATGGTGAAAACCACTCATAATGGACTCAGAAGGTGTGCAGGATTTGGAACTCACGCAGGTATGGTGTGAGCTTCTCAAAATGGGCACAACACAGGCGCAGGTCCAGGAACTCAGCATAAGAATCATGGTAACCCTTCATAATGGGCATAGAAAGTGTGCAGAGTTGGGAACTTGCGCAAGTATGGTGGCTGCTCCTCATAATGGCCAATGCAGGTGTGCAGACCCTGGAACTCCGAACAGGGATGGTGGGAGCTCCTCATAATGGCCACAGCAGGCGTGCAGAGCCAAGGGATCCCCCAGAAAGTCTGTGAGATAAGGGAAACAGGTGGATTGAATGCTTGAATTCTAAATATTTGGGGGGCAAGTTTGGAACATGTTCTCAACCAGCTGTATTTTCATATATGCAAAATCATTGGGGGGGGGGGGGGACTCTTCCCACCAATGTGCTGCACTGACGAGTTCTGGTTGATGCAATTTGCTAGGCAGAACAAAATGTCTGGAATTGCTCAGCATTATGCATTAACGTGTAGAACATGCATTCTAATGAAAAGGGCATTAAACGTCAGTATTATCCCCAGTGTTCCCAGCCTTGTCCAGAGAATACATTGTATTCCAGCACATTGCGATAAGATAAGAGGAAATGACTGAGAATAAATAACAGGAGATAAGATGAAGAGCCAGGTACCTCCATCCCCAATGCCAGGAGGCTTCCTACAGACCTCGCTTATTCTCCATTTTAATTACTCTTTATGAGGGACAGCAAGTAATTAGCCACAATGAGCAGCAGCTGCATCCGGTGACAGGAGGAAAAAGTGTCTGCCACATAGTACATTTGTTAGATGATATGCTGCATAGACCCCATGCTATACATTTCACACAGATACGCTGTATAGGGTGGTGCACTCCAGGCAGTCACACAAATTGGACAGATTGCTGGCAGCAACTGACTTGGGTTATAGGGTATATCTATACTATATCAGAGATCAATCAGTCCCCAATAACCTAAAAAGTCAAGGAAGAAAAACATTGTCTAGAACTGAGTGTTATTCCCTGGTTTCTAGCTGCTGAATAGGTATCATTGGTGCAATGTGAACACAGCATATTTAAAAAAAAAAAAGTTAACTAAAGTACTTTTTTTTTTTTGTGTTAGAAATTCAGACACTGTTGGGTTATGCTGCCACATTTGGATACTGCCATACAGAAAAATAGGGGCAAGCCCAGTAAAACCTCTCCTACTCCCAGCATGCTTAAGTTTTTTCTAGCATCCAGGATACTGAACATTTGTTTGTGCTCTGCTGAAAAGTCTGATCTTTTGCTAGCTATATTTTTCTTCAATCAAGACCGATCTACAAGCTGCTTGAGGTACTCTCCGTAACCTTACCATAAGTAGAACAGTCCCGCTGTACCTGGTGCTTCCAGCTTACAATCCACTAGTAGTTCCACTCAGGGGCGGACTGACAATTCATGGGGCTGCCAGGCAATAGGGGATCATGGGGCCCCTGTGTCCTTGCCCAAACTCAAAAAAGCCTATGAAAAAGGTACCAGGGGCATCTCATGGGGCGCCCTACGGACCCCGGGCCCCGTTTCCAAATGGTCAGTCCGCCCTTGGTTCCACTGCAGGCCAGACAGTCTGGACTACTGCCCTCTGCTTGAGTTTATGCCAACCTCTGCAGTTTCTTTAGCTTTGTTTGGTATGACCCCCTCCTCTGTTGTAAAAAAAAAAATATTTTTTATTTTGGGACGAGGGTTTTACATAAATGAATAAAAGCTGAACATTGCATGCACCTTGTCAATGATAAATTTTTAAGTTGGCCATACATGGTTTGAAATTTGACCAGTTCAACAGACACATTTCAATCTACAGGTGAAACTTGAAAAATTAGAATATCGTGCAAAAGTTCATTTATTTCAGTAATGCAACTTAAAAGGTGAAACTAATATATGAGATAGACTCATTACATGCAAAGCAAGATAGTTCCAGCCGTGATTTGTCATAATTGTGATGATTATGGCTTACAGCTCATGAAAACCCCAAATCCACAATCTCAGAAAATTAGAATATTACATGTAATCAATAAAACAAGGATTGTACATAGAACAATATCGGACCTCTGAAAAGTATAAGCATGCATATGTACTTAGTACTTGGTTTGGGCCCCTTTTGCAGCAATTACTGCCTCAATGTGGCGTGGCATGGAAGCTAGCAGCCTGTGGCACTGCTGAGGTGTTATGGAAGACCAGGATGCTTCAATAGTGGCCTTCAGCTCTTCTGCATTGTTCGGTTTCATGTCTCTCATCTTTCTCTTGGCAATGCCCCATAGATTCTCTATGGGCTTCAGGTCAGGCGAGTTTGCTGGCCAATCAAGCACAGTAATCCCAGGGTCATTGAACCAGGTTTTGGTGCTTTTGACAGTGTGGGCAGGTGCCAAGTCCTGCTGGAAAATGAAGTCCGCATCCCTATAAAGCTCGTCTGCGGAAGGAAGCATGAAGTGCTCCAAAATCTCCTGGTAGACGGCTGCGTTGACCCTGGACTTAATGAAGCACAGTGGACCAACACCAGCAGATGACATGGCTCCCCAAATCAACACAGACTGTGGAAACTTCACACTGGACTTCAAGCATCTTGTAGTGTGTGCCTCTCCATTCTTCCTCCATACTCTGGGTCCTTGGACTTCAGAGCACTGAGCAACAGACCAGGTCTGTTTTTCTTTAGCCCAGGTAAGAAGCTTCTGATGTTGTTTGTTGTTCAGGAGCGGCTTGACAAGAGGAATACGACATTTGAAGCCCATGTCCAGGATCCGTCTGTGTGTGGTGGCTCTTGATGCATTGACTCCAGCCTCAGTCCACTCCTCGTAAAAGCCCCCAACACTTTTGAATGGCCTTTTCCTGACAATCCTCTCCAGGCTGCGGTCATCCCTGCTGCTTGTGCACCTTTTTCTTCCACACTTTTCCCTTCCACATAACTTTCTATTAATGTGCTTTGATACAGCACTTTGGGAACATCCAACTTCTTTTGCAATTACCTTTTGAGGCTTTCCCTCCTTATGGAGGGTGTCAATGATGGTTTTCTGCACAACTGTCAGGTCAGCAGTCTTTCCCATGATTGTGATTCCTACTGAACCAGACTGAGAGACCATTTAAAGGCCCAGGAACCCTTGGCAGGTGTTATGGCTTAATTAGCTGATTAGAGTGGGACACTTTGAGCCTGGAATATTGCACCTTTTCACAGTATTCTAATTTTCTGAGATTGTGGATTTGGGGTTTTCATAAGCTGTAAGCCATAATCATCACAATTATGACAAATCACGGCTTGAACTATCTTGATTTGCATGTAATGAGTCTATCTCATGTATTAGTTTCACCTTTTAAGTTGCATTACTGAAATAAATGAACTTTTGCATGATATTTTAATTTTTCGAGTTTCACCTGTATGTGTGGCTATTGCAGTTAAACAGTAGTCCGTCTACCAAATGATTTCTGTTCAACCGCCCTGTCAGTATATTCTCATTCGATCAGCACTGCAGGCAATAGGCTGCAGCACCAATCTGTGGTATTCTGATGGCGGAGGACTCTCCCCACTGTCAGAATACAATGACAGCACTGACAATTCCCGCATTTACATCAAATGTGTGGATAGGAGAATTGGGCCCATTTTTTTTTCTTCAACCCACTGACTGAACAGAAAAAAGCAGATCCATTTAAGGCCAGATTTAGTCTTAACACTCTAAATGCCACTTTTACGGGACAGCTTGATCTGATAAAGGAAGTTAAACAATAACAGACCTACTGGCTGGATCATCAGGTGAAAATAGTGAGTGGATTGTTTGTTAGTCTCCCATCTCATTGTCTGTGTAGCGCTACCTAAGTAGGAGCTGCTGGATAGGATGAGTCCTCTGTTCTTTGCTGCCACCTTCTCAAGAACCTCACCTCCTCGGACACAGCAGGTTGAATGTAATCACTGACAGTAATACTTAGTACCTAATTGTAGCGCTATATCAAAGAATATAGGCACTAAACCAAGTAGTAAAGGCAAATTTAATATATTGTCTCCCAATATGCTTGGTAAATAGGCAAGCATAAAATGAATTAATATGACCATAAATCATCAGCGCCAAAAAATTAAAAAATATAAATGATAAAAACAAAATTAAATGCTACTGTACATAAGTGTA
Organism: Staurois parvus; assembly: GCF_062004578.1. NCBI lineage: Eukaryota > Metazoa > Chordata > Amphibia > Anura > Ranidae > Staurois > Staurois parvus. The sequence goes on from NW_028318265.1 coordinate 1,373,901, forward strand.
ACCTTACACCAAAAATTATAACATCACAAAAAGCGCAAAATAATTTGTTATAATGCTAAATCAGTATATAAAAAAAAATTATATTTTTTAAGATAAATTCAATATAAAATATAGTCCCACTCCAAAATTCGTGAAGAAAATTATGACAAGTGAAAAAATAAAAATACAAAAATTGAAGAAAAAATTGCACCAGATAAAAAGCTTAACAAATTAGAAACATATGTTGATTTACATAAATTTATTAGGAAACTGAATCTTAAAAAATTCTGGGATAAGATGAAAGATGGCACAATTATTAAGAATAACCCAGGGAGAATTGGTAATCCATATATACACAGTTGAGAAACAAATCTGCATTTAACCCTAAAATAGGAAATAATTTTTGTGTTGATGCATTTAGGAAAATGGTGGAACATGATTTAGAAAACCTATTTATTCCTTGGATGAGAACCCAAAAAGATTTAATAAAATGTCTTCAACAATTGGAAAAGAACAAAAAGATTGTAATGAGACCAGCTGATAAAGGGGGAGGGGTTGTGATATTAAATAAGAGTGATTATTATAATGAATTGAATAGATTAATCGGTGATGTAAACACTTATGGAGCCTTGAAAGGGAACACTACTAAAAAGTATAAAACCAAGTTAGTGAAACTAATTAGAGAAGGAGAAAAATAAGTTTTTTTTAAATAAAAAGGCAAAATATTTGTTACTTAGTGCTCCGGTGGTACTTGTAATTTACCAACTACCAAAAATTCATAAAAACATAGAGAAACCCCCAGGAAGACCCATTATGAGTGGGATAAATTCCCTGTTGGGGGAATATATTGATAAGTTCTTACAACCTTTGGTCCCCAAGTTCCCTGCTTATCTGAGAGATAGTGGGGATTTAATCAATATACTGAAAGAAATAAGGGGAGATGACTGTGTAATGGCCAGTGTAGATGTCAATTCATTATATACGAATATACGGCATGAGAATGCTTTAGGATTAGTAGAATGGGCATTAAACACTAAGGATAGCAGCGGAGGGGACGGGAACAAAAGGGGCTTGCAGAATAATTATTACGGGAGGGGCAGTCCTTTGAGGTGTTCTTCTGCCAGCTATCGTTGGGGCGTTTCAGGAACGTTGGTGCACTTAATGACAGTCCTAGGTAACCTGCATGCTTCATAGGTACAGTATATGTACTGCATGGTCTCAGCACAGGTGCAAAGTAGATGTGGTTCAGATGCAGTAATGATTCGGTGTAATGCAGTATTGGAGTGTAGGGTTGGTATAGGTGCAGTCAAGATCTAGAATACGTGCAGTATAGCGTGCAGTATGGGTGCTGTATAAATTAGGTACACTTGGTGTCCTGCTTCGTGGCTCAGTCCCAGCTAGCAGCATTGGGTGAATAGCCTTCTTACCAATCTCCGAGAAGCTGCAATGACTTGCTGCTGTAGATGTGAGTGAACACTCCAGCTTCCCTATGGCTGGTTTGCAGGTGCTGTGGTGTGGGTGGTGCAGTGCTGTCTCTGGGTATCTTCACTACCAATCTCTGACTCGGATCTCTACTGGTATGATCTTCCACTAGCAGGCAAATATCAATTCATTTTTTTTCTCAAATTCATTTTTCATATTCAAAGCAACCCCCCACCCCATCCATCAATGTCTCAATGCTTTATTTTGCTGAGAAATCACTTTAAAAACACCCCCTAGCAGTTCTGGCCAGGACCATCTTGAGTAAGGGCAAATCATTAATGTAGCATTCACTTCCTTGAATCCATCTGCCCTTGGCTCAGGCATGCAGGCAGGAGGGTGTGCTTAGCTGAAAAAAACCCTCCTCCCCTCTGAAGACTCCTGGGATTTATGACATAATTTGCCTTGACTTGGAAACCAGGAAGTAACTAAAAACATGCAAAAAAGTTTAAAACAAGTAAATCTATTTACTAATGCTAGCAGCGTAAGGTTTACTCATAGTCTATTGAGAGATTGAGAGCGAGGTTCAGCTTTAACAAAAATCATCTCTCCACACCTCCTACTGTACAGTGCATATTGGGATTTTTAGTCTAAGGAGTCCATTCGACCCATTATATGGTTACCATCTCAAACTACAACTCCCATTGATTCTCAGCACTCTGCATAGAAGGCTATGGGTTTGCTTGGCTTTAGCTCTCCCCCTGCTGGCCGAAGGAGAATGGTGCACTTTACATCAATATCTCCGTAGGGGAAGAGAAGAAAAAAAAGTAATACCTCCTTCTCCATAATGCTGTAGCCCAGCACCTGGCTACACCTCTATGAGCTTCCTGTCAGTAATCGTGCAGAGAATTATGTGGTTAAAATGGGGAACTGGCATGCAAAAAGCAACTGTTTTGAATACCCTTCAAGAGACAGCATCTCTCTGGAGCTACCCTGAACATCTTTATCAAAAATGTTACTAGGGGCAAGGGTACCTATCTGCCCCGACAAAAGAAGCCAAGGGCTTATTTTCTTTTGGAGACCAAAAAGAGTTTCTTAGGCTGGCCATACACTATACAATTTTCTGTCCAATTTCTGCCCAATTTTCTTTAGATTTACCTTCAAGTGTGTAGTGCAAGAGGCTGTCTAATTGGATACAACTGAAAGTGTTGTTTAGGTTTGACCTCATATTATATGGTTTTTGGTAAATCTAAAGCAATTTTCTAAAGAAAATTGTATAGTGTATGGCCAGCCTTATGCTAGTCCTAGGCCACAGCCTCCAAAGCCAAGCTCAAGCCTGGCCCTCAGTGTACCCTCGACCCAAACCTTCAAATACAGTTAGGTCCATATATATTTGGACACAGGCACAATTTGTGTTTTTTTTTCAGGTATTGATGAAAACATTTTCAAGCTATAGTTATATAATGGATATGGGCTGAATGTGCACACTCTCAGGTTTAATTTGAGGTATGTCAAGCCAAATTGGAGGAAGAGTTTAGGAATTACAGCCCTTAAGAATAGTCATCCTCCTTTTTTCAGGGGACCAAAAGTAATTGGACAATTGAATCAAAAGCTGATTCATGACCAGGTGTGGGCTACTCTTTGTTGTTTCTTCATCAATTAAGCAGGTAAAAGGTCTGGAGTTGATTCTAAGTGTGGTATTTGCATTTGGAATCTATTGCTGTGAACCTACATCATGCGTTCAAAGGAGCCGTCCTTCTCCAGGCATAAGTGGACATCCCCATTTGCCAAAATGGGGGACATATGTTAGTCTTTGCAGATACTTGGTCAGCCTGCATTTCAGATGTTAGGGTACAGGAGGTGGTTACCAGGGGCTACAAGATACAATTACGCTCTGTCTTCTTCATTCATAGCTTCCAACCTGCATGTATCATTGCAGAGATTATGAGATCTGAATGCAGTCTTTGCAAGTCTTCTGGAGTACGGAGTTATCACTAAAGGACCTGTGGCAGAACAGATCGGATGTTTTTACTCCAAACTGTTTACAGTTCTCAAGCCAAAATGGGACATTCGTCCCATCTTGGATCTCAAGGCTCTAAATGTTTTCATTCAGGCCTAGAAATTCTGCTTGGAATCCACAGGTAGGTCATAGCTTCCATTCACCAGGGACACTTTCTGGACTGCTGACATCAAGGACTCCTGCAATCCCATTTTTTTGCTTGTCCTCAGCACTTCCAATTTTGCTTTCGACCTGTCTTCTGGACTTCAAGTGTTCACCAGGGGGCTGGCCCTTGTACTAGCCTTCTTGAGTTCATAGATCATTCCCATTGTGGAATATCTGGACAACCTCTTGCAGAGAGAGCAGCCAGCACATTTTGACTGAAAACATAGTTCAAAGAGTTCTAAACTTCCAGAATTCATAGCTGAACTGTCTCATTGATTACAGTATCTGTGTCTAATCCTAGACAAAACTCAGGACAGAGTTTTTGCTGCCGAGAAGAAATTTTAAACTCTTTGTTCCCTTACTCAGACTCCTCAGTCCAGGAGTCATCCAAATCTTTGCTATTGGATGAGAGTTCTGGAGCGGCTGATAGCCTTCTTTGGAGGCAGTGCCAATCACCCAATTTCACTCTAGATCCACAAAACACAACCACCTGTCGTGGGACAAGCTGCTCCCAAACAAGGCCAAATTGTTCCTGGCTTAGTGGCTCAGAAATCCTGCTCTGAAGCTAGGAAAAGCCTTTCTTTTGATTTTATGGAAGATCCCCATGACATTATTCGATGCAGGGGACTTGGTCATCAGAGGAAACTCATCTCTTGATCAATATTCTGGAATGCTGGGTGAATTGGTTGCCTATGCAATGTACTTCAACCATCAGGGAGGAACCATTAATCTTACTGCAGCAAGAAGTAGAGATGTCCTATCATTTTCAGAAATCTCCATTCCAGCCTTAGTACAGCCTTAATTATGTCTTTCCTCTCCTGAAATTTCTTCTTCAGCTGCTTTGCACCAATGAAAGTAATTGTATGCTGGTAATCCCAATAGCCCCAGATTTACAGAAAAAAATGCACATATGTTTACAGAAAAAAAATGAGCGTTTATTAACTTTTCCTGCAGGAACCTGGAAAGCATTGCACCCACGATCACCAGTGCAATATGAGCTCCTGCAGACATGTCAGACATTCAAACCGAAAGCCGAAGGACATGTTGGTGGAATACAAGAGCGCTAACCAGCACCCCTGCAGGCCATTGAAACTACAAGTCCGTCTGCCACAGTGGCAGGCCATAATTACTACCGTAGTTAACTTATTCACACGAAACTATGAATGAATGATGTGGCTGTGTAGGCAGAGCCCCGCACAGCTGTGCTATTTTTGTTCAGTTGAGGGAAGGAGAACCACTGCCTGCTGTCACAGGGAGGGATCGGGGGGAAAGGGGGCAGGAGCTGGAACATGTAACATGTCCCAAAGGTGAACTAAGCCTTTACAATAATTTTTGATGGTTGCCGGCTTTAATGGCATGGTGGTTCAAGCCCAGGTCCTGAGAGACAGGGACATCTCTGAATCAGTGTTTCCCATGATGATAAAGGCTACTTCACACCGAGTTTTCCATCACACCTGGTATGTATACTGAATGCAGTGCAAGGCAGAGTTTTTTTTCCAGGAAATTATCCGTGGGACAAATCCTGGCCTTTCTACAAATAGGCCTAGAGCAGTATCAAGGGTCAAATTTTGTTCCGAAAACATCTAGCTTCCCATTCTTTTAATAAGACTTATGTACAGGGTGTCTCTCATATGGCTTCCATTGTGCAATCCCCAAAGACTGTGGCATCTGAATTTGGTTCTCTCCTCACTTCCAAATCCCCATTTGAACCAATCGGACATATTTACTTTTCATCACTTACAAGGTTGTGTTACTTGTTGCCTTCACTGAAGCAAGGTGAGTATCTGAACTGATGGCTTTATCCTGTAAATAACCCTTTCTGGGACAAGGTGGGACAAGGGACAAAGTGGTGCTGAGGACCAAAACTTCCTCCCTAAGGTAATTTTCTCTCAACCAGAACATTTTTTTTCCATTCTTCTGACTCCTGTTTATCAAAAGGACATCTCCCTCTATTGTCTGGATGTAGTTTGTAATGTGTGTTGTACCTTACATCTACTGTTTCCATTAAAAAGACTGTGCCATTCCTGAAGGTCTCCATAAAGGGGAGCCTGCTTCCTGTTACACTGATTTTCAGTGATTTAGACACACCATCGTCATGGATTATGGTCTCAAGGATTGTATTCCACCTTTTGTTGTCAAGGCTCACTCTTCCAGATGTGTGAACACTTCTTGGGCCTAAGGCATTGGACAATTATTTACAAGGCCTCCACCCAATTATTATTCAAACATTTTGAGGCTCCATGCACACTGGGCTTAAAAAAATGCCAGTTCCCTTGGCAGAAAAAAACGCTGATATAGAGCATTTTTGCACAGTTTATGCGAGTCTAGGAGAGTTTAGCATTTTTTCTGCCAGAAAGCTAAAACAAAAACGCAAACCAGAAGGGTTTTTTTTTCTACCTCTAAATGTTCAGCTTAAAATATGACTCTAATCGTCCTAATGTGCATAGACACATAGGATAACACTGAGTTGCTTCTACAGGCAAAACTATACAAGCAGCGATTTTTAAGCCAGTGTGCATGGAGCCTTAGTGTATATTCAGGCCTCCACCAGTGGATATTCAGGCCTCTTTTGATTCCAGTTTCATGTGTAAGGTTCTCAGGCAGCTCCCTGTTCTGTTATTCGGTGGTTGTTTTTTTTACGTTTGTCCTCCCTTTGGTTGGGCTGCTTTTCAGTTTTTGAATTCCTGTATCAGTCAATGACCTACAAGAAATAGATTTTAAAGTAATTATAAAAATCATGTTGCCTTCTATAGTGCCTCCCAAATCTTGCAGAACTTTCTCAGAATTTGAATAAAGTCTCATATCTTACAGACTCCACACTGTCCCAGGTGCTGATGCTATCAGGTAGAGTGAAGCAACAGTGCAGTACACAGTGTTTCCTTGTGTAAGTAACTACTAATGTTGGGAAAATTCCATCTCCTCCTACTGACTACCAATGCAATGGCACTTTTCCAACCACTGACCACCATCATGATATGTTGTATCTGCAATACTCCTGTTGCTGCACTATACATTACATACTACTGACTCCAAACTGTGTATGTTAAGCTCTACCATACGTACTCTTGACCGCTGCATTCTATATACAATGTTTGCATGACACTGTCCTGAACACTACACTGCATATTCTATTTTGTACAATATATAGTCCTGATTGCTGAACCTTATACACTATAAGGACTATATATTGTACAAAATAGAATATGCAGTGTAGTGTTCAGGACAGTGTCCTGCAAACATTGTATATAGAATGCAGCGGTCTATAACCTTGTACATTACATTGTCCTGACTACCAAATTCCATACAGTATATTGTACATTACATTGATGTGACTGTTTAATTCTATATACTATATGGTACATCACATCAGTGCTGGGGCAAGAGCAAAAAGGCCATAGTTCACCTCCCCAATGAGTCATGACCTATTTCAACAGCATAGCTTGCAGGTCCTCCCCTTTTTAGTCCCTACTCCTTAAGCTCCCATCTTGATCCACATGACCCTTGAAAGTCTTGACTGCTGAACTCTATATGACATACAGTCATGGCCGAAATTGTTGGCACCCTTGATATTTCTCCAGGAAATCATGTATTTCTCACGAAACGTATTGCATTAACACATGTTTTGCTATACACATGTTTATTCCCTTTGTGTGTATTGGGACAAAACAAAAAAAGGGAGGAAAGAAAGCAAATTCGACATAATGTCACACAAACCTCCAAAAATGGGCTGGACAAAAGTATTGGCACCCTTTCACAACTGCGGATAAATAAGAATGTTACAAGCATGTGATGCTCCTGTAAACTCACCTGGGGCAAGTAACAGGTGTGGGCAATATAGAAATCACACCTGAAAGCAGATAAAAAGGAGAGACGTTCACTTAACCTTTGCATTGTGTGTCTGTCTGTGCCACACTAAGCATGGACAACAGAAAGAGGAGACGAGAACTGTCTGAGGACCTGAGAACCAAAATTGTGGCAAAATATCAACAATCTCAAGGTTACAAGTCCATCTCCAGAGAACTAGATTTGCCTTTGTCCACAGTGCGCAACATTATCAAGAAGTTTGCAACCCATGGCACTGTAGCTAATCTCCCTGGTCGTGGACGGATGAGGAAAATTGATGAAAGATTGCAACGCAGAATAGTCCGGATGGTGGATAAGCAGCCCCAAACATGTTCCAAAGACATTCAAGCTGTCCTGCAGGCTCAGGGAGCATCAGTGTCAGCGCGAACTATCCGTCGACATTTAAATGAAATGAAACGCTATGGCAGGAGACCCAGGAGGACCCCACTGCTGACACAGAGACATAAAAAAGCAAGACTACAGTTTGCCAAAATGTACTTGAGTAAGCCAAAAGCCTTCTGGGAAAACGTCTTGTGGACAGATGAGACCAAGATAGAGCTTTTCGGTAAAGCACATCATTCTACTGTTTACCGAAAACGGAATGAGGCCTACAAAGAACAAAACACAGTACCTACGGTAAAATATGGTGGAGGTTCAATGATGTTTTGGGGTTGTTTTGCTGCCTCTGGCACTGGGTGCCTTGACTGTGTGCAAGGCATCATGAAATCTGAGGATTACCAAAGGATTTTGGGTCGCACTGTAGGGCCCAGTGTCAGAAAGCTGGGTTTGCGTCCAAGATCCTGGGTCTTCCAGCAGGACAATGACCCCAAACATACGTCAAAAAGCACTCAGAAATGGATGGCAAAGAAGCGCTGGAGAGTTCTGAAGTGGCCAGCAATGAGCCCAGATCTAAATCCCATTGAACACCTGTGGAGAGATCTTAAAATTGCTGTTGGGAAAAGGTGTCCTTCCAATAAGAGAGACCTGGAGCTGTTTGCAAAGGAAGAGTGGTCCAAAATTCCGGGTGAGAGGTGTCAGAAGCTTATTGATGGTTATAGGAAGCGACTGATTTCAGTTATGTTTTCCAAAGGGTGTGCAACCAAATATTAAGTTAAGGGTGCCAATACTTTTGTCCAGCCCATTTTTGGGGTTTTGTGTGACATTATGTCATATTTGCTTTTCTGCCTCTGTTTTATATTTGTTCCAATACATACAAAGGGAATAAACATGTGTATAGCAAAACATGTGTTAATGCAATACCTTTTTTGTGTGAAATACTTGATTTTCAGGAAAAATATCAAGGGTGCCAACAATTTCGGCCATGACTGTACACTATATGCACATGAATGGCAATTTTTAGTTCATAGGGTTCAATATTGAGTTGGCCCACCCTTTACAGCTATAACAGCTTCAATGCTGCTGGGAAGGCTGTCCACAAGGTTTAGGAGTGTATCTATGGGAAGGTTTGACCATTCTTCCAGAAGAGCATTTGCGAGGACAGGCACTGATGTTGGATGAGAAGGCCTGGTTCACAGTCTCTGCTCTAATTCATCCCAAAGGTGTTCTATTGGGTTGAGGTCAGGACTCTGTGCAGGCCATTCAAGTTCCTCCACCCCAAAGTCGCTCATCCATGTCTTTATGGACCCTGCTTTGTGCACTGGTGTGCAGTCATGTTGGAACAGGAAGAGGCCATCCCCAAACTGTTCCCACAAATTTGGGAGCATGAAATTATTAAAATGTCTTGGTATTCTGACGCCTGAAGAGTTCCCCTCACTGGAACTAAGGGGCCAAGCCCTACCCCTGAAAACAACCCCACACCATAATCCCCCCTCCACCAAACTTTACACTTGGCACAATGCAGTCAGGCAAGTACTGTTCTCCAAGCAACAGCTGAACCCAGACATGTTCAGCGGATTGCCAGGCAGAAAAGGGTGATTCATCACTTCAGAGAACACGTCTCCACTGCTCTAGAGTCCAATGGCGACGTGCTTCACACCACTGCATCCGACGCTTTGTATTGCACTTGGTGATGCTAGACTTGGATGCAGCTGCTCAGCCATGGAAACCCATTCCATGAAGCTCTCTGCACTGTTGTTGTGCTAATCTGAAGGCCGCATGAAGTTTCAGCATGCACTGACTCCGCTCTGTCATTTTACATGGCCTACCACTTCATGGCTGAGTTGCTGTTGTTCCCAGTTGCTTCCACTTTGTTATAATACTACTAACAGTTGACTGTGGAATATTCAGTAGCAAGGAAATGTCATGGACCACGCTTGAATTCACTGAGCTCCTGAGAGCGACCCATTCTTTCACAATTGTTTGTAGAAGCAGTCAGCATGCCTAGGTGCTTGATTTTATACACCTGTGGCCATGGAGGAATGGAACACCTGAATCCAATGATTTGGAGGGGTGTCCCAATACTTTTGGCAATATAGTGTACATTGTCTAAGCTGCTATACTCCAAACACTATGTTGTGCATTACAATGTCCTGACTGTTTAATTTCTATATACTATAATGTAAATTACATTGTCCTGACTGCATAATCCTATATACTATGTTGCAAATTACTTTGCCCTAACTGCTGAGCTCTATACTGTATACTATGCTGTTGAAAAGAATGGTTACCTGCCAGTGAATTTGAATGATTTCAGAAGCATCTCAAACCAATGACAAGCTGATACTATTGACACAAGCCCAAAGACTGTCCATAAAGGCCCTTAAAGGCTAAGTTCACATTTGTTTAAAAGAAAAATAGTAAATGTGCATGTTTTTGCAGGTAAAGCATTGCACCTGTGATCATTGGATTCTGGGTGCAATGTTGGGCTCCTGCCGACACATCCTACAACTCTCTGCCCATACCTCCATACAAGAAGTGTCAATGGACTACGAGGGCACTGTTTTTAAATGTGACAGTGGGCTACAGGGGAAAGGAACTCCTGCCTGATGTCACAGGGGGGCTCAGGGGGTGAGCAGGGCTGGTGCATAGCAATATGTAACATGTTACATCCTAAATATGGGTGTAACATGTTGCTAATTGTAAACCTATCCTTTAATTTGATCAGCTACCAAACTGCTATTTTTGAATCCATTCAATTATATATATATAGATAGATAGATAGATAGATAGACAGATAAAATGTTCTTATGAGATGTTAATTGAGAGATGTGAGAGAACAGATTGTAGAATAGAGCAGTGTTTCTCAACCTTTTTTTCAGTCAAGGCACCCTTAAAAATTATACACAGTCCTGAGGCACCCTTTAAAATTATGGAAAGTCTTGAGGCACCCCATTCTAAAATGTGAAAAGTTTTATATAACGCAGTAATGACCACACATGTCAGACACCCAATTTGAAAGGTGATTTATTCCTCCAAAGCAAATACACTTTTGCACACTGGTACTGACTAGTATTCCAGTGTTTCTCTTCTCCCTCAGTTCTCTCCATCACTGAGCTAATGTGACCCCAGCACTCATGGGGAGGGGCAGGGGAGGGTCAAACTAGGATGCCGTGCAGGCAGCCGACATCCTCCTTATCAACTGATGATGTCATCGGTTGTCAGGACGCTAGCAGCTAGAAGGTACTAATGGTGCACATGAAAACCTGTGGCTTTTTTGTAACTAAAAGGCTGGCTTTTATACAGGTTTTGGGCAATTTTTAGACATTTTTCCAAGGCACCCCTGAAGAAACCTCAAGGCGCCCCAGGGTGCCTGGTTGAGAGAGGCTAGAATAGACAATATAAAAAGTGTAGAATTTACTGTGTAGATTTTCTAGAAGCAAGATCTGCAGGGGTCACCCAGCACTGTTCAATCAGTCCTGTAGGTGGCGATCTGGTACAGCACAAACTGTTTTCCCAGCATTTCTCAATCTGATTGTGGCTGTGAGCTGTACTACAGCTACATGGATCAGTATTGGTGTCAGTGCTGAAGATCCGATCATCATATGGTGATGATGATAATAATAATGCTGCATAGGCAGTGAAATCTTTGTGCCTGTCACAGGAAATAATCTATCAAAAATAATTTTGTATCAATATTTGTTGAAGTTATACAAATTTCATACTGCAGAAACAATCCATGTATTATTATTATTATACAGGATTTATATAGCGCCAACAGTTTGCTCAGTGCTTTACAATATAACGGGAGACAATACAGTTCAATACAAGAGGGATAGGAGGGCCCTGCTCCTTGGAGCTTACAATCTAGGAGGGAGGGGCTAGTGGTACAAAAGGTAGTAACTGTGGGGGATGGACTGGTTGGAAGAGTAGAAGATTCCAGTATTAGCTGAGGGCAGGATAGGCTTCCCTGAAGAGATAGGTTTTCAGAGATCGCCTAAAAGTGAACAGAGTAGGCGATAGTCTGATAAATTGGGGTACAGAGTTCCAGAGGAAGGTGAAGCTCTGGAGAAGTCCTGGAGATGAGCATGGGAGGAGGAGACAAGGGAGCTAGAGAGTAGGAGGTCGTGCAAGGAGCGGAGAGTACAGTTTGAGTGATATTTAGAGACCAGATCGGTGATGTAATTTGGGGTAGAGTTATAAATGGCTTTATACGTTATTGTTAATGTTTTGAATTTTATCCGTTGGGCAATGGGAAGCCAGTGGAGGGATTGGCAGAGAGGGGTGGCAGATACAGAATGGTTAGTAAGGTGGATGAGTCTGGCAGCAGCATGCATGATAGACTGAAGAGGGGATAGCCTGTGATAAGGTAGGCCAATGAGGAGGGAGTTACAATAGTCAAGGCGAGATATAACAAGGGAGTGAATAAGTTGCTTAGTGGTTTCCGAGGTTAGGAACGGGCGTATCTTGGAGATGTTGCAGAGGTGAAGTCTACAAGATTTGGACAGTGATTGGATTTGGGGCTGAAAGGACAGATGGGAGTCTAGGATTACACCTAGTACCCTGGCATGAGGGGAGGGACTGATGATTGTGTTATTGATCTTGATGGAGAAGTCAGGGGAGGGGGCACGGGCTGGGGGGAATAATAAAAGCTCAGTTTTTGAATGATTGAGTTTGAGGAAGTGGAGTGACATCCATGCCGATATGTCGCTTAGTAGGTTAGTAATGCAAGAGGAGACTGAAGGGGTGAGGGGAGGGGTAGAAAGATAGATTTGTGTGTCATCAGCATAGAGATGGTACCTAAAGCCATGGGAGTTTATCAAGTGACCAAGGGAGGAGATGTAGATGGAGAAGAGAAGGGGTCCAAGGACAGAACCTTGAGGGACCCCTACAGAAAGAGGGAGTGAAGAGGAGGGGGCAGTGTTATAGGTAACGCTGAAGGAGCGCTGAGATAGGAGAACCAGGAGAGAGCAGAGTCTCTGAGGCCAAGAGAGTGGAGTTTTTTTGAGGAGGAGGGGATGGTCAACAGTATCAAAAGCCGCAGAGAGGTCAAGTAGTAAGAGTACGGAGTAGTGGCCATTGGTTTTAGCAGTTAGTAGATCATTGGTGAGTTGTAGTAGGGCAATTTCAGTGCAGTGTAGTGAGCGAAAGCCAGACTGTAGAGGGTCAAGAAGGTTGTTGTCGGTGAGGTGGGAGCTCAAGAGATTGTAGACTAAGCGTTTTAGGACATGTAGGGCACAGATAGCAGAGGACACTGCAGCGGTCTCTATACTGTGACTGCAGAGGCCTTCTAGACCTCCACCGCCAACCTGAACGAAGTGATCCTAATCAGATCTTTGCTAAGGCTCGTTCTCTACTCTTCGGATATAAGTTATATTACACAGGAGTGACATCACCACTCTTCAGATATAAATTATATTATACAGGAGTGACATCACCGCTCTCCAGATATGTTATATGATACAAGAGTGACATCACCGCTCTCCAGATATAAATTATATTATACACAAGTGACATCACCGCTCTCTAGATAAAGATTCAGTTTTACAAATGACATCATTACTCTTCAGATATAAGTTATATTATACAGGAGTGACATCACTGCTCTCCAGATATGTTATATTATACACAAGTGACATCATTGCTTTCCAGATATAAGTTATATTATACAAGAGTGACATCACCGCTCTCCAGATATGTTATACAAGAGCGAAATCACCGCTCTCCAGATATATGTTATATTATACAGGAGTGACATCACTGCTCTCCAGATATGTTATATTATACACAAGTGACATCATTGCTTTCCAGATATAAGTTATATTATACAAGAGTGACATCACCGCTCTCCAGATATGTTATACAAGAGCGAAATCACCACTCTCCAGATATAAGTTATATTATACAGGAGTGACATCGCCGCTCTCCAGATATAGGTTATATTATACAGGAGTGACATTGCCGCTCTCCAGATATAAGTTATATTATACAGGAGTGACATCGCCACTCTCCAGATATGTTATATTATACAAGAGTGACATCGCCGCTCTCCAGATATAAAATATTTTATACAGGAGTGACATCACCTCTCTCCAGATATGTTATATTATACAGGAGTGACATTGCCGCTCTCCAGATATAAAATATATTATATAGGAGTGACATCGCCGCTCTCCAGATATGTTATATTATACAGGAGTGACATCACTGCTCTCCAGATATGTTATATTATACAGGAGTGACATCACTGCTCTCCAGATATGTTATATTATACAGGAGTGACATTGCCGCTCTCCAGATATAAGTTATATTATACAGGATGAACTTCGCCGCTCTCCAGATGTTACATTTAATAGCTGGGATGTGATTAGCTGCTATAAATGATATTATTCCGTATGACAACAAAATATAATAAGTTCCCCTTTGTACGGCCTTTCTCGCTCTGCCTATATCAGCACATCTGGAAGGGGAATTTGGCTTTAGTGACGCTCCAGATCGTGTTGGAGTTGGACACAGTTGAGGAATAAAAATGTTAAATCCCATTTTGCTAGCATGAGAAATGTGATCAGTTTGGCACAGAAAACGAGCTCTGCGATAGTTGCAGAGACTTCGACATTCTTCCATGGGTCGCCAAATACAACAAGACTTCTGACGGTGGGAAAAACAATTGGGATAATCCAGATTTAACCTCCTCCTGTACTCTGCATTCATGTTTGGCCCTGACAAGACCGTTATAAATCACTGGCGGTGACGGCCGTTTCCCACTCTGAAAAGCAGAAGCAGCGATTTTATTGGCCACGATTCGGCAGCGAAGCGGCTCTTGGCCCTGCGCCACAGAACAATGGAAACAGGAATTTCCAGATATATCGCCGCTGCAAATAAAGAGCGCGGCTCTGGCTGGGAGATGGCAGACTCTCTGCTTGGCATCAAGCACTGGCATTCTTCTAAAGGCTTGTAGCAGAATTATCACACAGAGCTGCGGCCAAAGAACAGCGCAGGAAGAGGACCGGCTAAGACAAACATTTACATCAGGGAAAATAATGAGCCAGGAAGGAGGTGACATGCTGTTTAGTGTGTGGGGGGGTGACACCGGCAAAAGTGATGAAGAACAGGCCCAGCGTTCATTGTGATAGCAGACATTCTTCAATATACGTGGGGGCCATGCACAGTATTTTACATCTTAGTGCTAGCAGATTTTGCACAAGATATTAAAGAACTGCTGTAAAATTGTCAGTTTTTCTGCTGGAAAGTTTGCAGTTAATGTGCCAAAGTTTTAGATGGAAGTGAGAAGGATTAGATCCCCTGTAAGATTTTTACTGCTATTTGGGACTCAAGTGATACTAAAGGTTCATTTTTTTTTAATAACAAACATGGCATACTTATCTGCTGTGTGCAGTGGTTTTGCACAGAGCATCTTGGATCCTCCTCTTCAAGGGTCCCCTACCGGCACTCCTGGCTCCTCCTTTCTGTCGGGTGCCCCCATAGCAAGCAGTTTGCTATGGGGGCACCCGAGCAGGCGTGTTCCCGAGCTACTGCTCTGTGTCCATTCACACATGGAGCCGCGGCTTGGCCCCGCTCCTCTCATTGGCTGACTGGCTGTGATTGACAGGAGCAAATGGCTTCTGCTTGTTGTCTCAGCCAATGAGGAGGCAGAGACCTGGGACAGCTGAGGAAGTTGTGCACATCGCTGGATCGCGATGAGGCGCAGGTAAGTATTGAGGGGGCTGGGGGCACTACTGCACAAAGAATGTTTTTTTACCTTCATGCATAGAATGCATGAAGGTAAAAAGCCATGAGCCTTTAAAAGCACTTTAATGTGGTAATAAACCCCCAAAAACAACATTGTATGATATTGACGCATACTAATCCTTAGATGGGGTGGATGCATTTGTTTTGTTTTTTTTTCCCTCACTTTATTTTTACCTGGTAATCTGGCCAGTAAGTTGTTATTTTTCAACATCCTTTATCAGACCAAGCTATCCAGCAAAAGTGGCAGTTAGAGGGTTGAGACTAACCATTTCCCATTGACAGGGGTGCTTACAATGATCAGATTGTATTATTTATGTAAAACCTTTATGCCAAAATGAAGAAAACTGTTGTTGTTACTGCCTAAAAAGTGTTCCTTTGTTATTCAATTCAGTCTAAATCTACTATGGCATCCAACATTGCCTTCTCCACAGACTAAAATGCAACTGTTCAAGGTTGTCTATGTTGCTCCTCCATCCACAGTGGAGACACCCTAAGACAGGAATTGTGTTATTGGCTGGGTCACAGAGGGAAAATAAATGGAAAAAAAAGCCTAAAATTTTAAAATGAATGTAGCCACCACATTCAAGGGTTGGTAAACTGCAATATTTACATTTTAGTTTTTTGGGTGTTATACCTCTTTAATTACTCCCATCATGAGGCTGGCTGGACAGGGACAGCTAGAGGGACATATGTAAAAGTGCATTGGGAATAATGGCGGGGGAAAGGTGGTTTAAATTGCTTACCAGTCAGAGAGAGGGTGGCAGGTGATGTCCATTTCCAGTATTTACATCATATTTATCCCCCCCTCCCCCACAGATGTTCCCACATTGTGTAGCTGGAATTAAGAATGGAGATAACTGGAATTTTTGTCACTGATCTACACAAAGTAGTTTATGATTTTGCGGAAAAACATCTTCCAAGTTACTTCCACATAAAAACAGCCAATAAAGGTATCGACTGGGGCAGCACAGTGGCCAAGTGGTTAGCTTTCTGCCTAGCAGCACTAGGGTTGTCAGTTCAAATCCCAACCATGGCATCACCTGCCTGGAGTTTGCATGCTCTCCCTGTGTCTGCATGGGTTTCCTCCCACACTCAAAGACATGCTGGGAGGTTAACTGGCTCCTATCCAAATTGGCCCTAGTATGTGTATGTATGAATGTGAGTTTGGGACCTTAGATTGTAACCTCCTTGAGGGCAGAGACTGATGTGAATGTACAATATATATGTGTAAAGCACTGTGTAAATTGATGGTGCTATATCTAGTGTGTTACTAGAATAGTGTAGTGAAGCCTTTCTCAATCAGGGTGCCCAGGGGGTGCCTTGAGGTTTCTTCAGGGGTGCCGTGTCTAAAAATTGCCCAAAACATGTATACAAGCCTGTCTTTAAGTTACACAAAGCCATAGGTTTTCATTGTTCAACATTACGACCTTCTAGCCACCGGCGTCCTGACAACAATAACATCATCAGTTGATAAGGAGGATGTCAATTGCCTGCACATCATCCTAGTTTGACCCTCCCCTGCCTGCCCCTCTCCATCAGTGCTAGGGTCACATTAGTCGGTGCTGGAGATAAACTGAGGGAGAAGAGAAACATTAGTATACTAGTCAGTACCAGTGTGCAAAAGTGTATTTGCTTTGGAAGAAAAAATCACCTCTAGTGTTGGGTGTCCTATATGTTTGGATGTTGCTGCTTTACATAAAACTATTAGAATAGTTTTTCACATTTTAGAATGGGGTGCCCTTTTAAAATTATGGGCAGTCTAGAGGCACCCCATTTTAGAATGGGGTGCCTCAAGACTGTCCATAATTTTAAAGGGTGCCTTGACTGAAAAAAGGTTGAGAAACACTGGTGTAGTGTATGGTAAATAAAATCATTGTGTATGACTCATGGAAACTGTGTGAGTCTGTGACTGAGGTTGGGTTATTGCAGGTCAGCAGGATGAATCAAGAGGTTATTGCTCTATTGCCTCCTCCTGGCTCTGGAGGACCATAGAACCTTCCAGAAGTTGGTAAGCAGGAAGGGGTGGAGACCTAATCTGCATGTTTATGGGAGTCTGGCCAATCCCAGGTTTGGAGGCCCAGGTGGAATGGTGGACTGTACCATAAATAGGGGAGAGTAAAGCTGACAGAGGACTTGGGTGGAAGATGGAGTGCTGAAGAGACTGTCGGTGCCTGGGAGGGTTCGCCTAGGTTTAGGGGAGACCGGCCTCCAGTCTGGGCTCAGAAGGATACATTCAGCAGTGAGGCATGAGTGGAATTGAGACCTGGAGCAGCAGGAAGCAAAGAGGACAGAGTGAGTACAGCAGCACTGTCAGGCTCCGCCCAACGGGATCTCTAGTGGTCCACGGCACGAGGTTTCCCAGGACGCGGAGTCTAATTCCCAGTCTGCCTTTTCACCAGGGCCCCTGATGGTGGGGATGGACTTGGTGCAAGACTGAAACCAGGTCGCGTCCCTGGGCACCCCCGGCGGCGGCAGAGGGGTCCCGCTGAGGGTATGTGGCCGGGTTGAGCCTGCTGTGAAGGGGACGACAGATCCCGATCCGAGCGGGATGGATGGGATGACAGATCCCGATCCGAGCGGGATGGATGGGATGACAGATCCCGAACCGAGCGGGATGGATGGGCAACTATCAGGAGTAGGCGAGGTCAGACTAGCCGGGTCAGTATTGTGCGGGCAGCGTGGTACAGGGGGAGTAAGCGGAGAATGGTCGGGGTTACAAGCCAGGTTCAGCAGGTAGCGGGCAGCGTGGTACAGAGGGTCAGGCAGAGGGATGGTCAGGAACGAGCCGGGGTCAGAGCAGGAGAAGGTCAGCATAAACAGAACAGGCAGAGTTTGGCAACAAGGAAGCGTACTTACAGCACAGAAACAAGACCTTGCGGCAACTTGGAGATGCACAGGGCAGCTTTAAATAGAGCGCCCTGCTCTCCCATTGGTGCGGCCGCGATCGCTACTGCGCATGCGCGGCCGCCGCGATCGCCGAGGACTCTGCGCTCGCCGGCTGGGACGGATCGGCGGTCTGCGCATGCGCGCGCCGCCGAGGACCCGGGATCCCTGACATTGCCCCCCCCCTACGGGCAACCTCCGGATGCCCAACCGACCCCTACTCAACGGCTGGTTCCGAAAAAATTCCCGCACAAGCCTTGGGGCGTGCACATTTTGGGCCGGCTCCCATGAATTTTCCTCTGCCCCATATCCTTTCCATTTAACCAGAAACTGATTTTGGCCTCCCCTCTTCCTGCAATCTAAGATAGCTTCGACTTCAAATTCCTCCTCCCCATCCACGTCTACTGCCTCCGGTGGTTTAGACCTTCGATCCGGGAAGGGGTCTGGAGTTGCTGGTTTCAACAGGGACACATGGAAGACCGGATGAACCTTCATAGATTCGGGCAGTGCCAGCTCGTATGCCACCTCGTTGATCTTACGTTTGACCCGGAAAGGCCCCAAGAACTTGGGAGCCAATATCTTCGAAGGGCAGGACATTTTTAAATTTGCGGTGGACAACCAAACCTGGTCCTCTGGCCGCAAACTCAATTCCCCTCTTCTTTTCCTATCAAACGCCCTCTTATTGTCATCCTGGGCCTTTGCCATTGCTTCCTGCAATACCTTGCTATTGGTTGACAGAAAGGTCAACATATCCTGCGTGGCTGGGACTGCGACCTCCGGGATTAGATCTGGCAGGAATACAGGGTGGAACCCATAGTTCGCGAAAAACGGGGACTGTCTAGTAGCAGAGTGACTTGCATTATTATATGCGAATTCCGCAAGCGGCAGGAGAGTAACCCAGTCATCTTGGAGGAAGGTGGTATAGCACCTGAGGTACTGCTCTAGGGTCTGGTTTGTACGCTCCGTCTGGCCATTGGTCTGTGGGTGATAAGCTGAGGAGAACGATAACTTAATTCCCAGGGTTTCACATAGAGCTTTCCAGAACCTGGACGTAAACTGAACCCCTCTGTCAGATACAATGTCCCTGGGAATTCCGTGGAGTCTTACCACTTCCTTAATAAACACACGTGCTGTCTCAAGGGCCGTAGGTGTGTCCTTTAGAGGTACAAAATGGGCCATTTTGGACAGGCGGTCTACAATCACGAAGATTGCTGTGTGGTCCTGAGAGGGTGGAAGTTCCACGATAAAGTCAATGGAAATCATGGTCCATGGCCTGTCGGGTATGGGTAATGGGCGCAAGAGACCCCAAGCTTTATTCCTAGTGGGTTTGTTTCTCTGACAAACGGGACAGGTCTTTATGTAGGTTTCGCACTCTCCGGCCATATTAGGCCACCAGAAAGTACGCTGCAGCAGCTCCAAGGTCTTACGTACCCCAAAGTGCCCGGCCAGTGGGTGATCGTGGCAGTATCCTAATACCAATGTACGGGCCTCCTCAGGGACCACAATCTGATCCTCCTTCCAAAAAAGTCCTTCCCTATTTAGTAAGGGGACACCAGGTGGACCTTGCATTCCTACGGACGCGGTCTGCAGTTGAGAATGGAGCTCCGATTGGAGAACTAAGAAATTTCCTGGGGACAGGATAGTGTCTGGCTTGGGATTCTCTTCGGGATCCCCAAACATGCGGGAGAGCGCATCTGGTTTTGTGTTCTTAGACCCTGGCCTATAGGTTATATGGAAAAAGAACCGTGAAAAGAACAGCGCCCACCTGGTTTGACGTGGCCTCAGACGTTTAGCTGTCCTCAGATATTCTAGGTTCTTATGATCCGTAAAAATCAATATTGGGTGTACCGCCCCCTCTAACAAGTACCTCCATTCCTCTAGTGCCACCTTAATCGCCAAGAGCTCCCGATCCCCGATATCATAATTCCTTTCCGCAGGAGTTAGTTTCCTGGAGAAGAAAGCCACCGGGTGCATGAGTTCTTTGATGCCCTTCCTCTGGGACAGGATCACCCCGACCGCATTCTCGGATGCGTCCACCTCCAAGATATATGGCAAGGACGAATCAGGGTGGCTCAGAATAGGAGCTGCCGTAAACAATTCCTTTAAGGCTTCGAAAGCCCTCTGTGCCTCAGGTGTCCATTGGAAGCGAACCCCCTGCCTGGTCAGCTGGGTGATAGGGGACACTAGGCCCGAAAAGTTCTTAATGAACTTTCTGTAGAAGTTCACGAAGCCGATGAAGCGTTGGACCGCTTTCTTATCGGTGGGGGCTGGCCAATCTAAAATGGCCGAAACCTTTTGGGGATCCATGGCTATTCCCGTGGGAGAGATGGTTAGACCCAGAAATGAAATGCTACTCTGTTCAAAGCAGCACTTGTCTGCCTTGGCATATAAGCTGTGTTGGCGGAGCCGTTCTAACACGCGCCTCACGTGACCTCTATGGTCCTCCAAGGTTGGTGAAAAGACAAGGATATCGTCCAGGTATACGATGACGAAGATATCTAGGTAGTCCCTGAACACATCGTTTATGAAATGTTGGAAGGTGGCAGGGGCGTTGCATAGGCCGAAGGGCATAACCAAATATTCAAAGTGTCCGAATCTGGTACGGAATGCTGTCTTCCACTCATCCCCCTCTCTGATACGAACTAAATTATAGGCACCTCTCAAGTCTAGTTTAGTGAAGACAGATGCTGACTATAGCCTCTGAAAAAGCTCGGGGACTAGTGGTAGCGGGTAATGGTTCTTTACCTTATTCAAGTCCCGGTAATCTACGCAGGGCCGGAGGGACTTGTCCTTTTTCTCCACAAAGAAAATGCCCGCCCCGGCTGGTGACGTGGAGGGTCTAATAAACCCCTTATGGAGGTTTTCATCGATATATTCTTTTAGTACCCCTAACTCCCGCTAGGATAAGGGGAATATCCGCCCAAATGGGATTTCCGACCCTGGGAGGAGATCAATTGGGCAGTCATAAGCTCGGTGCGGGGGGAGAGTGTCCGCCCCCCGCTTGCTAAACACATCCAAAAAACTATGGTAGACTGACGGAATGACTTGTGCCAGCTCCGCATCTGTCTCTAGACACAACAAAGTCGGTGGAATCGGGGAGATCTTAGGGAGGCAATGCTGCTGGCAGTATGGGGAGAGGAACTGCATAGAACCTGCCTTCCAGTCCACCTGGGGATTATGGGCTCGTAACCACGGGAGCCCCAAAATAATTGGAAATAGTGGGGATGCTATGGCGTCCAACCGAAGGAGTTCTTCATGATGGGTCGATACGGTAGTACGGATAGGTGGGGTCTCGTGGTCCACCACCCCTGACTTAATACGTGATCCATCTGCTAGAAAAATATTCAATCCCACCTCCTTGGTTTGTAGGGGAATTTGTTGCTGAACTGCAAAGTCTAAATCTATGAAGCAACTACACGCCCCAGAATCCACAATAGCCGTGGTCACCACTGTTCTCCCCGGCAGCTGAAGTGACACAGGTACCGCTAGATAACTAGTGTTGCCCACACTGTTAGAAGTGACTGTAGAGAAAACAGCGGAACACTTACCCCTCTTGGCTGGACAGGTACGTACCACATGGCCTGCTCCCCCACAGTAGAGGCAGAGATGGTTGGTAAGACGCCTCTGGCGTTCCTCAGGCGTAAGTGTCGGCCGGATCCTTCCCGATGGCCCGGCCTCGGGTGGATCCATAGCATCCTGATTCTGGCTTGCCGGCTGTAACTGGGTTGAGGCCTGAGGGGGTGTTCCAGTTGATCCTTGTCCTTGGTTGCATCTTTCCTGCCTGCGCTCCCGCAACCGGCGGTCAATTCGAATAGTCAAAGCTATCAAGGCCTCCAAAGTGCTAGGTATGTCTATTCGGGCCAATTCGTCCTTCAGGGATTCAGCTAACCCTATGCGGAACTGGTGGTGCAGAGCCGCCTCGTTCCATTGGCAGTCACTATGCCAATGCCTGAATTCGGCGGCATAGTCCTCCACTGTCCGGTGACCCTGCCTGAGTGTATATAGGGCCCTCTCAGCCGTTGCGGTGCGCAGCGGGTCGTCATACAAGAGGGCCATAGCCTCAAAAAATACCGTCACTGACTTCAACAGTGGGTCTCGCTTCTCTCGGAGCCGGTGGGCCCAGTCTTGGGGTCCCCCCTGTAGTAGGGAAATAATGAACCCTACCCTCACCGATTCGGAGGAAAAGGTCTGAGGCTGGAGGTCAAAGTATAGCTGACAGGAGTTACGAAAGGCCCTGAATCTACTTCGGTTTCCGGACAAACGTTCCGGTGTGGGGACACGGGGTTCTGGTGCGGGTAACAACCCCGGAGTCTCCCTAGTGGGTTCCCCAGACCCCCTGGTAGAGGTAGCTAAGGTCTGCATGCGACTGTCCAATACCGTATAACCTTCCTGTAGGCCCCTAATTCCCAGTGTAAGGGTCTCCATCTGTTGGCAGATGTCGTCCAGAGGGGAAGTTCCCCTTCCAGGCTCAGTCATGGCCGCAAGGTACTGTCAGGCTCCGCCCAACGGGATCTCTAGTGGTCCACGGCACGGGGTTTCCCAGGACGCGGAGTCTAAGTCCCAGTCTGCCTTTTCACCAGGGCCCCTGATGGTGGGGATGGACTTGGTGCAAGACTGAAACCAGGTCGCGTCCCTGGGCACCCCCTGGCGGCGGCAGAGGGGTCCCGCTGAGGGTATGTGCCCGGGTTGAGCCTGCTGTGAAGGGGACGACAGATCCCGATCCGAGCGGTATGAATGGGATGACAGATCCCGATCTGAGCGGGATGGATGGGATGACAGATCCCGATCCGAGCGAGATGGATGGGCAACTATCAGGAGTAGGCGAGGTCAGACTAGCCGGGTCAGTATTGTGCGGGCAGCGTGGTACAGGGGGAGTAAGCGGAGAATGGTCAAGGTCACAAGCCAGGTTCAGCAGGTAGCGGGCAGCGTGGTACAGAGGGTCAGGCAGAGGGATGGTCAGGAACTAGCCGGGGTCAGAGCAGGAGAAGGTCAGCATAAACAGAACAGGCAGAGTTTGGCAACAAGGAAGCGTACTTACAGGACAGGAACAAGACCTTGCGGCAACTTGGAGATGCACAGGGCAGCTTTAAATAGAGCGGCCTGCTCTCCCATTGGCGCGGCCACGATCGCTACTGCGCATGCGCGGCCGCCGCGATCGCCGAGGACTCTGCGCTCGCCGGCTGGGACGGATCGGCGGTCTGCGCATGCGCGCGCCGCCGAGGAACCGGGATCCCTGACAAGCACTTTCTGGGGTCTACAAGGGGAAAGACTGCCACACGTAGCAAGCTTAGGACAGCAATGGGCTCAGTCCTTTATCCTTGTCCCGGGAGATCTTCCTAGAAGCAAGGAGGGCTGGTAGTGTTTGCAGGCCATGTAGCTAGGAGCAGCTCTACAGGGTGAGAGAGGATATCCCTGCATGTAGTTACGAGAAGTTAAGCTGATTCTGAGGGGCTGCTAGCTCCTCGGCCATAAAGGGCTGTTGCTACAGACCTGTGAAAACTGACAGCTTTCAAGAAAAGAACAATCCAGGATCTGCCTTTGTACATAGGAAGGGAGTTGTCCCCTCTTTATTGATTCAAGCCAACTAGGCATCTCACAATCCTTATTTCCCTATCCAAGTTGATTTCCCCTAATAAAACAACAAAACCAAGCCCATGGACTGGTTACTGTCTCTTGAATGCAAGTCTGTGTGAGAATTACCTGTTGCATGGCTGGGCAGAGAGAAGCTTAGGGGTACCATAACACAGTGGCCCTTACAAGGGTAGCGCTACATAACTGTCGACAAGTAAAATTGTTAAAGAAGAACTCTGGGATAGGCACAAAAACACCCATTAGTGCACCCCCCCTCCCTCCCCAACACTAAACAGTTAATAACATTTTGAAAATCCTTACCATTTAGGAGCAAAGTCTAACTGAATTTTCATGACCTCATCTCTAATTCAAAGGATAACAGCATCTGCTCTGCCAAGGTGTAACAGCATCATATCTTCTCTTCTCTCTCTGCAGTAAAAGGAAACTACAGTTCCCATCAAGCACAGGTAATTGTAGTGAATGTGGGCGGGTACACTAGGCATGTACATGTTGAATGTGTCTGAGAGTCTCAGTCTTCCCACCACTACAAGTGGCTGAATTACATCATGCTTCCTTGAGACGGAACTAAATGTGTGCCAAGACCAGTGGCTGAGGAATAGAAGAAGGTATTGATTGCCTACATAATCACTCCTACCCCAAACCACCCTAACCCTTATACTCACCCCACACATTACAATCTGATTGTACAATCACCTTTAGATCTACCAACAAGTATGTTGTGCAAAAGCCTGTCCGATTGAATACAAATTGATTGCATAGATCAGGGTGGTCCTCATATTACATAGTTTTGTTTCTAAACTTGATTGTACAGACATTGTAAGGTTGGATTGTAGCGTGTATGATGAGCCTTAAAGAATAAGTTCACCTTTTGGAACATGTTACATGTTCTATGTTCTACCTGTATTTAGGGTGGACACATGTCCCCCTCTCCCTTCCCAAGTGACAGCGAGTGGGGAACGTCTCACTATTTGAAACAGGCCCATACAGTTTCCTGTGATTGACTTGAGCTACAACAGGGGTAGGCAACCTTTGAGAGGTGGAGATCTACCTGAAGAACATGAAAGAGATCAGAGGTCACCGGGGTTCAGCCCCATTTAAAAAAAAATAACTAGCAAGGCCTAACTAAATAGCAAGGAAAATGTAGAAAAATATAATAAAACAAATGTCACTATAAAAATACAAACTTAGCTTACCTTAAAAATGGACAGTGTCAGTAGGGCAGTGGATGGTGTCAGTCAGTGGAACAGTGGATGGTGTCAGTAGGGCAGAGGTTGTTGTCAGTAGAGCAGTGGACGGTGTCAGTAGGGCAGAGGTTGTTGTCAGTAGAGCAGTGGATGGTGTCAGTCAGCAGGGCAGTGGATAGTGTCAGTAGGGCAGACGTTGGTGTCAGTCAGTAGAACAGTGGATGGTGTCAAGAGCAGTGGACAGTGTCAGTAGGGCAGAGGTTGGTGTCAGGAGGGCAGTGGATGATGTCAGTAGTTTTTATTTTTACATTTTTATTTTTTCATATTTATCACAATTTAGGAGCCCTGTTGAAAGAGGAGCACTTGGGGGAGGGGCCAGGCAGCAGAAAAAAGGGAGGTACAAGGATGGGAGGGGCAGCGGGGGAGGCGTTTACTAGAACCGATCTTCTGGATTTTCCTCTTGCAGCAGTTGTACGCTGGTGGGAGGGCGAGGAGGAGATGCTAGCTTCCAGCTGCTCCAGGGGGACAATAAAGGGGACCGGCGGAAGGCAGGTATTTTAAAAATCTGAACTCCCAGCAAGTTGCTGGGGATTAGGATTTTTCTACCTCTTAGTTACATAAGGCAGAAAAATCCCAATCCTCAGCCATTTGCTGTGAATTTAGACTTTTAAAATACCTGTCCATGGGAGGGAAAGGGGGGGGGAGAGGACACTGGTGGTGGGGGGGAAAGGGGGGCCAGAGGTCACTGCTATGGGGGAAAGGGGGGCAGTGGACACTGCTGTGGGGGGGGGGGGGTGATATGGAGGGCAGTAGAGGACAGTGCTATGGGGGTGGCCCTGCCCATAGAAGTTTCCTCTGCACATCACCTCCCCCCCCATTAGTGCCCTCTGCTCCCCCTTTCCCCCATAGCACTGACCACTGGCCCCCTTCCCCCCCCCCCCCCACAACCAGCAATGTATTCCCCCCCCCCTTTCCCTCAGCTAGGTCGGACATAGCAACCAATCACCTGCGGTTTAATATGAAAAGTTCATATTTAGCCAGCTCCTCCGTCCTGAGCTGTGCTGTCTTCCACTCTCCGCTGTGCACTGAGGATGTCAGCAGCAGCAGAGGAGGCTGGGGGAAAGGGACCTGTTCATGGTCTACCTGTCCCCTGTCCATGGTTGACAGACCACGATCAACAAGTTGCCGACCCACAAACTGCAAGTAACATCAGTCTTTGTTCATTCTGAATGGCATATCAGCCCACAGTGTGGTTGCAGGTGCGGGAACTGCAGATGTTTCTGAAAAGGTGCATGTGCCTTTTTTGACCATGTTTGCTCGGGCACGGCAGCCTGGTTTTTTATTCAGCAGGACTGCTGACTGTACTGTCTGATACAGAGACAACTAGTGGTGTATATATATATATATATATATATATATATATATATATATTTAAAACATCATTACACACATTTCACTATAGCAAGGGGATAAAGTTGAACAATCCCTTTTATTAGAAGCCTGGCAATGTGTGGTCACCAGACTGTCCTACAAGAGGATAAAGATGCTGAACTGTCATTGCTGCTGCCTTTGTATTTTATCTGATATTCTGATAATGAGATACACCCTAATTGCCCTCCATCGCCTGCTCTAGCCAACTCTTCAGAATAATGTGTTTTACCCAGTACTATCCAGCAGAGGGCGACAACATAGCATATAAAGTCCTAATATGGTTTCCCAGAATGACCCCCAGGCTGAACCTGATGAAGATTGCTCCCTGTGAAGGCGGACAGTTGTTGCAATGTATACCGTATAACATACAGCAGGTTCTGGCATTGTGTGTCCTCCTTCCAGGTGATAATGGGTCGCAGAAATCCTGAGAATTGCTGGCAGGAGAGTCATGGCTTCACCCCTTGGAGATTGTAGGAAATAAAATTCTTCACTCTCTACTTTATATGCTGCAATGGCTGCGCAGGAAGGCCACTCTGTTGACTTATGATAATTCTGGATAAATGGGCCATTCATCGCCCCGACTGCCGGAATATTCAGAGTGGACAATAACGGGGAATCTGGCAGAGATTCCACAGGTAGCGGAGACTGCATGATATGAGCTAGGAAATATTAGGGGAAAGCTGAAGAAATATTGAGGAGAATGTCTACTAAGAGTACTGCATAGACAGCAGACCATATTCTTTTCATTTTACAGCTGCTGTAAAAATATCTTCAACCTTTGTGTTATGTTTAACTCTAAAGTCATCTTCCCTGAGACAAGCATAGAGGCCACCATTCCGACTTGTTATACTGCAAATACTAGTTGTCCAGCTGTCATTGTAATCCCTTGGCTGCAATAGTTTCAGTCTCTATCCCAGAACAAGTACACAGACAAGGACTTCTGACTCTTCTGATACTTTTTACTGATATTTTATTGGCTCTAAATTCACAGGATCAGCATAACAGGCATTCACCTACAAGGAGTTCCTAACTCCTGCACCCTGTACATTATATTGTACATTATATTCCTCTGAACCCTGCACTCTATATATTATGTTATACATGATATACGGTACTCCTGACCCCTGAACTTTATATTATGCTGTACATGATATATCCCTGACCCCTGCACTCTACAAATTATTTTGTACATTATTGTCCTGACCTCTGCACTCTACATTGTACAGTACATACTCCTGACCTCCACACATTACAAATTATGTTGTACATTATATACCCCTGACCCCTACACTTTACACATTATGTTGTACATGACATTCTACAGACCCCTGCACTCTATATATTATTTTGTATATAACATACTTCTGACCCCTGAACTTTCCACACCATATTATACATTACATGCTGCTGACCCCCAAACTTTCTACATCATGTTGTACATTACATAAACCTGCCTGGTGTTTATTACATACTCATTGCATTTTCTTTAGGCGTTTGGTAGACCATAGCACGGATATCAGAGCCCTTAACCCTGGTGAGCCAATCACCGTTTTCACCGAATGTGATTATAAACTCCAGACCCAACCTGAAGAGCAATGGTATGGTTTGTTTGGCTCATCACCTTATACTTGTCTTGTTTACTACCAGGACTTTAAGCTCATTTGGGCATAAAAGGCCATCCTACCTCGATAAACTTTCAATACTATCAAAAATGGGAACTGATGGGGGTCAACTTTTGACTCATGTTTCTGGAAATGCCATCCCCATTCCCTCTGTCGGTCCTAACTGATCTTTATCTTATCTGGTTTATTTTGTCTTTTCTCCATATTGGTTCATCACCTGTCCTCCCTACAACAGGATGTTTGCATGTACTCCTAACACTACAACCCGACCTTATCCTGGCGTTCAGTGGAATCGAAGTATAAGAAACTGAGGGAAGGAAAGAGAATGGAAGGGTGGGGAGGAGGAAAGATACAAAGATGTATAGGAAGGGTAGAAAGGAGGTGATACAGAGGGGATAGGAAGTATGGGGGGAGAAGGGTGAAGAACTTCTGAGATCTGCCAGCTGCAGCTCTGTTAACTAGCTTACCTCATGATAAAGCTGGTTGTTTGATTTCTCTCACCTGCTTCCAAAATATATGACAGGGATGGACAAATGACCAGTATAAATACTTGTCATGTTCCAGCCAATCCATGGAAGGAGATGTCCAGAAGGTGACTGGGGAGTTGATAAATGTTTGGGAGGCATTTCCAGAATGATCTTCCCTCTCCAGGGAGGGTTCCATTTCTCTTGAGGCTGCTGCCCATGGAAATAAGCTGCTGAGACTGGAATTGCAGTCTGGGCCTCTGCAGGAGTTGAGTTGAGGGCCTGGATGAATTGCTAATGGATTATGCTGAAAGACACTGTCCTGAAGTCTTGGTCTGGAGAAGGATATTTTACCTCCCTCACTGAGGATCAACCAGTGGATGCTGGGTGGCAGACAGCTCCTGGGACATTGTGATTAAGTGAAAATGAAAAAACAAAAAGAGGGCGCACCGGCCTAGTGCATCATCGTTTAAAATATTTATTGAAAGGATAAAAAGGTAGCTATCATACTCACAATGGAGATATAAAACACAGGCACATCACAATGAACAAAGGTGTTCAATCCATATAGCATCTGAGTCCACAACGATGGAACCCTGGATGACCAACTGTCTGACGCGTTTCGAGGACTCAGCCTCTTCCTCAGGGGTGGACTCAGATGCTATATGGATTGAACACCTTTGTTCGTTGTGATGTGCCTATGTTTTATATGTCCATTGTGAGTATGATACCTACTTTTTTATTCTTTCAATACATTTTTTAAATGATAATGCACTAGGCCGATGCGCCCTCTTTTTGTTTTTGCACTTGCATTTAGTGACTTTGGACTACCCCGATCCGTTGAGGGCAGCAAGCAGTGCATATTCCAGAACATTTACATTGTCATCCTAGCCTCTGCTCAGTCCATCCCCAGCGAAGGAGTAAAAAATTTGCTGTGTTTGACATTGTGATTAAGAACTGATATGGGTCTGTAGTCTGTGCCTGCTCCTGTAAGGATTTTCTACTAAAACGCTTGTCCTGCCATTGATTGCTATTATCATTTTAGAGTGTTCTGAAACCCATGAACCCTCTCCAGTTTCAAGTTTCTCAGCAATAAATTCTAAAATGACATCCCCCAGACTGAGCCTGTATTGGCGTGCATGGAACTGTATCAGTGGCAGGTAGACCTGGGAATTTTCTCAGTGGCCCCTCTGGGAGTGAGCACTATACACATGTTGTCTCCCAGCTCCTGAGTGTGAATAACCTCAAAAAACACAAAAAAGCATAATGCAAGTAATGATGTTGCAGTTGTTTGATTGTGCAAGCTGCACATAACCTGAAATTATAAATGTTTTCTGCTGAATCTATCCCAACTTCAGCTCATCTTTAAGAAGCCAAATGTTGGTGTGGTGCATTAATTCACAGGACGCACAGAGAAAATAAAGCCAAGTGTCTGCAGCCTCTTTGGGTGGGTTCCAAATTTACACAGTTTAGTGACCTGCTGCCGATATATGACAGTGACACCCACAGGCTCATCACATGAGGACCCAACATAAGTGATATGGAAAAGCATTAGAAAATTAATAGAAACACAAAAACAAAATGCAACAAACTGTAAACAGCTGCCCACCCCACCCTACCCACCCGTTATAATATTGCCTTCACCCTAAAGAAAGTTTCTATAAATAACACGATGTCCAGCTGCGTTCTTTCCCCCCCCCTTCCTGAAAGACCGTGGCAGATTACTGCCCGTCCATTTCTGAATGGAGTGAGATTTAATTAGGGCAAGAAAATTGTAATAAGCATCACGATTGCTCCTAAAATAAGCACATGTGCCTCTCACCCAGAATCCAGCATCCAAACCGCGAGCAGCGAACACAGGACGGCCGCTGATAATTTTACACTCCCTAAATATATTAGCGTCTAATTACAGTTTATGATTATAGAATAATGAAGTGGATGTTCGGATGGGAAATGGACGCTGCTGTATAATTTGCAGTTACATAGTGTGGATATTGAGGGATTCGTTGTGGTCGGCTGTCAATCACACAGGGTCTAATTGATTTTGATCGATGTGCTGCTGGATGCGCCTCTCTAAATGAACCGCTTATTAGACTCACGACTAAATATTGAATAAAACAAATATTTTGTTATGGGCTATGAGGGAGCCACCAGGCAGGCAGGTATCTCAAAGAGAAGGATGGCTGGTGACCTGTCTGGCCACCTTTAAATGATTTGCCTGGAACCTTTACCCTCATCACAGGACTGCTGTTAGAAACCCTGGGGCCCCAAACAGGCAACTTTACAGGAACCCCCCCCCCCCCCAAAAAAAAAAACAGTTTACTATGTTTCAGTTATGAATGAACACAGTGAGTGACCAGTACCGATCACTCATTGCATTCATTCAGGAAAGGAAGGTGGTGGTAAATGCGCCTATCCATACTGCAGGATCCTAATGTATGCTTGCGGCTGACAGTGGGAAGGAGCGGATGGAAGCCGGCAACACTGTGGGGATGGGGGCTGGGTAGCAGGGGGAAATGTATGATGCACAGGGAGGGTGGTGGGTGTGGTGGGGGGTTCCAGTAATTGCGCCTGCCCATCTAATTAACTCAGCTGCCTGGGCCCCATACAGGAGGACTGGTAATACCTCCTAATCCATGGCCCTGCCTCTCCTCCCTGAATCGGCCGGTGGATGAATGAAGTCAAAGTGCAGAAATAGAAAAGTGAATTATTAGCCCTCAAGCTGGGACATGCTCTTTGTGTGATAATGGCAGTCTGGGCCTCACAGGGGCTCAGTTGGAGCACAAGTTTATTTTTATTCGACCAAACATGACTGATCCTCTTAGCAGGAAAAGCTGATGATCAGATAGGTAATGAAATGTCCCAAAAAATATTTGGTCACCAATTTCTCTGTAAGGCTTACATTACTTAAAGGAGAGCTCCGTTAATATTGAAACATCAATGTCTTTGCTGCTCAAGCCATTTAAAAAAAAAAGCCTAAAGTGGACCTGTCAGTTACTTTAGAAGTCTGCATGAATTCCTCACATTTCACAATATACAGTATAACTTCAGTGTAATTTTTCAGAGATGCTCCACCTTTTATCATTTAAAGCCATCTTAGAGCTCCAGTCAGTGACATTGTCTAGGCTGGGATGATGTCACGAGTCTACTGCAGGCAGGAGGAAGCATTTCTTCAGTCTCCTCTTCCCCCAGTAACCAGAATGCAACACTGCAACTCTATAGCCACTCATAAGGATGGAGGTTGCAGCAGGGGAAAGCTGTTTTCTGTCTAAAGCAGGTTTGACACTGAAAGTAAACACCTGATTGGCTGCTATGGGCATTCAATTTTTAGTGGTAACTCTTAAGAAATGTATATAAATGATGTCTGAATAAGAAATGTCTATAAATTATTTCTGTTTTACTACTGGATTTTATAACCTACTACAATCACATTAAACTGTACAGAAATCTTTACATGTAAAGTCATATAAGAGCCAAACCGATTACAAACATTGGATAAGGTGGAATTTGATTGATTCGGTCTAAAGATTGCAATCTATGCATAAAGATCTGCAGATCTGTTTCTTAACATGCAGCCCCTAGTCCACTGCTGCTCTGATCCACAGAACTGCTTTGCCTGGCAGCAGGAACCAGGTTCTTATCACTGCTACTGCTGCCAGGCTGTGTGTGTATCCTGAACAAGTCCCACCCACCACCTGGAAACACAGAGAGGAGGAAGAATCTGAACTACTGTGGATTGTGGGAAGGACAGAGCCTGCTGGAAGGAATGATGACTTGTGAGGAATGTAGTCTCCAGGAAGAGTTGAGCCTGTACTTAAGATTAGCTCTGGAACTACAGATTCCAGAGTTACCAGACCCCTAGAGAAAGAAAGACAGGATTGTTCCTCTGCTAGGAGCGATCATACAGTCTGTTGTCAGGTTGGTTTACCACAGTGTTGGGGATGCAGGAAGGCTGAATAGCAGACATCCCCCTGGTCTGTAGAGAAGCCACTGCCGAGTCTGGCGTTGGAGAGGACGCCACTGAAGCTAACACCACTGAGCCACGAACGGAGTTCGGAAGGAACCAAATCAACACGCTAGGAGCCACTGAGAGGCTGCTGGCCAAACTCTACCACACCCTACCTGAAGGGACAGTGTTATAGCCTACTAGGGATACCGTTCTGGCACAAATACCTGAGTTCACAGAGACTTAAAGTAGAACTATAGGGAAAACGTTTTTTTTTTTTTCATTTTGGATAGAGTAAAGGAGGGTTATAACCATTGTCAGATTTCATTTCGCCATCTCTGTCCTGTTGTGGAGATTTGCCTTCACTTCCTGTTCTATAGCCATACAGGAAGTGAGAGGAAATCCCTGCAAATTAAGGGTATTCCTTGGGGACCCCTAGGTCACCAGAACTAGTGTCCCCATTGGAAGATTTCTTCTCTATTACTTTCCTGAGGACAACCCAAAATTTGGGATTTTCTTTACTTTCACTTTCATTGATAATGTTAAACAGGACAAATAACGAGGGTGAATCTCTTTAATGGGGACACAGGCAGCAATACAAACTGAAACTAAAAAAAAAAGTTTTACCTTTAGTTATACGTTAATTTTGAGCTCTTCAATGCTGAATTTGGGCCCCAACATACTGGCAAGCAGGGAAGAGTCTGCTGGACAATTGTCATTGCTTTGCCCCTTAGACATGACCTTCCCCAGTATAGGGATTAGGGGTCATTCTCTGATTTGCACTGTTATTGCCAATTGTATACGTTATCTTGTTTCACATACTTGTTTGAGTGATTACTGTCATTTTCCATTTTCTTAGGCTGGCCATACATGGGTCGAAATTCGACCGATTTTTTGTCCGAAAATCGGACCCAAGAATAATCAGTCGATTTTTGCTCTGTTAGTGAATCAATGGCACCTGACGATTTTCGTGGTTCCTCCCCTTTTTGGTGATTGGGCATGTTGGAAAATTCTTAAAAAAACAATTTTTGACTCAATGATGGTCAAATCGTACAGTGGTTTTTCCGAAAAGAATATGAGCTGTAATCTGGAAGGATCAGAAGTTTCACCTGTTTTAATGGGGTGAACTTTATGACTTGCTCGGCTGATTTTCTAAATCATTGATGGCACCATCAGATTACTGAGCGAAAGTTTTCGAGTTGCGGACGAAAAATCATTCAGAATTCCAACCATGTATGGTATAGTTATTGAATTATTGTGCATATTGTTGCAATCAACATCCACCCTTCAGCCTGGTGTGTCAGAGACCGTATTGGTGCTTGGAGAGTTTTCACCCTTCAGCCTGGTGTGTCAGAGAACGTATTGGTGCTTGGAGAGTCTTCACCCTTCAGCCTGGTGTGTCAGAGACCGTATTGGTGCTTGGAGAGTCTTCACCCTTCAGCCTGGTGTGTCAGAGACCGTATTGGTGCTTGGAGAGTCTTCACCCTTCAGCCTGGTGTGTCAGAGACCGTATTGGTGCTTGGAGAGTCTTCACCCTTCAGCCTGGTGTGTCAGAGACCGTATTGGTGCTTGGAGAGTCTTCATCCTTCAGCCTGGTGTGTCAGAGACCGTATTGGTGCTTGGAGAGTCTTCACCCTTCAGCCTGGTGTGTCAGAGACCGTATTGGTGCTTGGAGAGTCTTCACCCTTCAGCCTGGTGTGTCAGAGACCATATTGGTGCTTGGAGAGTCATGGGCCCTGGGTACAAGGGACCTGAGAAAACAGCCGCTCCTTCAAGGGTAAGTGCTATATATAGTTAGCTGAGAATTTTTAACTTTGAGGGAGGCATGAAAACATCTTACAATGAAGCATAAGGAGAGATTGTAATGTCTGTAGAAATCGGTGAGTTCCTCTGCAGACACATCTCATGGGATATGAGGCCTTTCCACATAGAAATTGTAGTGAAGGGTTTTGTGTTTAAAGAGATTTCAGACTTTCTTCCATGTATTATTTAATAATAAAATCAATACATAAAACAGCGGCGTATTTCACAGGGACGAACATCCTCAGCTTCGATCCACGCTCGGAATATTATCGATTGATATCTCGCAGATTAACAGTTTGTTTCTCAGTAAAACACGATGCCTTGAGTTACTTGCCTGTCTGATAAAGTATCGTCCCCAATCCTCAGGTTATCCATATGTGTGCGAGCGCCAAGGTGTGGAAGTATAATTAGCACAATGGGTAATCAGACCAAACAAGATCCACACAAAGTGCCGCTACATCATTCTGCTGCGAGGAAAACACCAGCGTGAAAGAGATGATATGTATTCGTGTTCCCAGTGCTGCTATTCATTCACTGTACACTACATCAAACTAATGGTGTCTGTCCGCAAGGCTCTGCCTTCACCTCAATTGAATTTTGTCTCCAAGCTTAATTTTAATTGTCCGTGTAGTTTGTGCGTCACTGGGAGCCCAACTCCCAATTCATAATGATAGCATCTCATATGACAATCTGCGATCAGTAGAGAGATAGGGAGAGTGACAGATGGAGAGAGAGAGATGGAGAGATAGGGGGAAGAGAAAGGGGCTGGGGGGGAGAGGGAAGAGAGAAACAGGGGTGATGACCAGATGGAGAGGGAGAGAGAGAGAGGAGAAAGAGATGGGGGGGCAGAGGGGGAGAAAAAGGGGAGAGCTGGGGAGAAAGAGATGGAGAATTGAGAAAGATGGGAGGTTGGATGGAAAAGGAGGGGAGGAGAGAAATGGGGGGGGGGGGGGGTTGTGGTGAAGCAGGATATACAAATGTAAAGGGGGAAGAGGATGGAGGGATACGGTGAAGGAGAAAGAGGGGAAAGAAAAGGTAAACGGGGGGAGTGAAACATGGAGAGGGAGGGGGGTGCGAGAGATGAGGGGGGAGATGAAGAAGGATAGAGAAAGGGGTGAGAGAGAAAGTGGGGTAAGAAAGGGGGGTGAAGGAGATGGGAGGGAGAGGGAGAGAAAGAGAGGCGGGGACATAGAGAAAGAGGGGGAGATGGGAGAGATAGAGGGGAAAAAGAAGAGGGGGTAGAGAGATAGAGGGGGGAGATGGAAAAGGAAAGGGAGGAGAGGAGAGAGAGGGAGGGAGAGAGGCAGAGGAGGAGAAGTAGAGAGAAGGACGGAAAATGAGAGGGTGGGGGAATGGGGTTGGGGGGGGGGTGCAGATGGAGGAGAGAGAAGGAGGAAGGGGGGCACAGAGAGTGGGGGAAGGGGGATAGAAAGAACACAAAACAAATGAAGGACTCGTCCTTTACTTTAAACAGCATCTTGATGAGTCTAACAGCCATACATACCTTGGCCTGGAATCTAACCAGGAAACTTCAAGCAAACCATAGAGGCCCTGAAAGACAAGGTATGCAAAGTCTGGTTTAAAATCTTTGACAGTGTCATCATGCCAATCCTCTTTCATGGCATTGAAGTATGGGACCCTGTCATCTACTCAGACCAACCCAATTGAGACTCCAACCCATCAGGAGTATTCCATCTGGAATTCTGCAAGTCCACACCTTCAACACTGCTTGCCTGACAAAGCAGGTAGATTCCCTTTACTGCTTGCAGTACAGAAAAAGGGTTATCATACTGGGACCTCCTACAAAACAGCAGTCCAACATCCACCACCAAAAACTTTACTGAATGATAAAGACCAAGCCAAACTGTGCTCCCCGCAACAAATAAGTACCCTGTCAATCCAAAACCAGCAACAATGTAGCCTGACAAAACCTCAGTAAAAGACATAATGAACAATTCCAAAGGAAAATATGTCAGAGAATGAAGGAACGGAATAACAAACTCCTAGAAATGACTTATCAGTTATTACAACTAGCACCATACCTATCCATGCCAGCAGTGTGACCAAAGAGCCCTGGAGGATGAGGCCCACTTCCTGCAACGGGGCCCGAGCACTCAACATTGAAAGAAACTCACTTCCAGAGATTCTTCCCTCTGATCCCAGACTTCACTTCTATAAAAGAGAAGAGGAAACTTCACATTCTAGTGGGTGAAGAGAGGAGCCAATGGCAGTGAAAATAGCAATATATCTCAGCATATCACAGCCTGAGGGAGACTTGATAAATTGGGGACGAGAGAGAGAGGAGGAGAGAGAGAGGGAGAGGAGAGAGCAAGCTGAGAGAGAGGGAGAGGGGGAGAGAGGAAGAGGAGCAGAGAGGGGAGAGAGTGAGAGAGAGGAGAGGGGGAGAGAAAGAGAATGAAGGGGAGTGGTGGATGTGGTGGAGAGAGAGGAAATACAGGAAGAAAAGAGGTACAAAGACCTTTAGGGGTTTATTTACTAAAGCTGGAGAGTCCAAAATCAGACTCCCTTCTGCATAGAAACCAATCAGCTTCCAGGTTTCATTGCCAAAGCTTCATTGAACAAGCTGAGGTTAGAAGCTGATTGGTTTCTATGCAGAAGGGAGTCTAATTTTGGACTCTCCAGCTTTAGTAAATAAACCCCTTAGGGTCTATTCAGCCCATACACAGACATGTCATATTAATTTTTCCTGACATTGTTGGCTTAGCATAGTGAGAATGGACAAGGTTAGGATGATCCCGACTGCTTCACTGTTGTAAGGATCTCTGACTCCACAGAGGGTCATAATGTCCACACACTCCAGTCACTTTATTAGGTACTGTGTAGGACCCCCTTTTGCCTTCAGAACTGTCTTAATTCTTCATGGCATAGATTCAACAACGTGTTGGAAACCTTCCTCAGAGACTTTGGTCCATATTGACATGAGTTAATGTTGCTTTTCTATCATCTCAAACCCGTCTGTCCATTCTCCTCTGACCTCTGACATCAACAAGGCATTTTTGTCCACGCAACTGCAGCTTACTGGATATTTTCACTTTTTCGAGCCATTCTCTGTTAGTCCTAGAGATCGTTGTGCGTGAAACTGCCAGTAGATCAGCAGTTTTTTAAATACTCAGACCAGCCCGTCTGGCACCAACAGCCATGCCACGTTCCAAACCACTTAAATCCCCTTTCTTCCCCATTCTGATGCTCAATTTGAACTTCAGCAAGTCGTCTTCACCATATCTAGATGCCTAAATGCATTGAGTTGCTGCCATGCGATTGGCCGATTAGCAATTTATGTTACCAAGTAATTGAACAGGTGGACCTAATAAAGTGGCCGGAGAGTGTAGTTTATATATTTTACTGGTATATCATTGTGGTGGTCTCCCGAGTTCCTCCTGTCCGGTCAGTCGGAGTCCATCAGGAAACAATTTATCTCATTATAACACTGAAGAGTTTCCTCTCCAATTTCACAAGAGATGTTATCACAATCCACTTGTCTTGCTGATGAATAAACTCTTCCTGATTGGCTGGCCTCCATCTCCGGTGGTCACGCCGCCTGTTCCTAGAGAAATCAGGTCATCTCTCACATTGTGATTCTCTGGAAAATTGCCATATTTTGATATAAATATAATGCAAAATATACCTACAGCACAGATCACCTCTGTACAGTATGTAACACTAGACTGGAGGCACAGGGCAATGTGCAGATATTCACAGTAATGCCTGCTGTTCATATATAAATGAAACTACACTGCAGCTGAGCACCAGAAACCAAAAATGCTGTTTAATTCATTTATGTTATTCAAAGCAAACTCACCCATCTATCCATGTCTTCATCCTTTATTTTGCTGACACAAACTGACACAGCCCCCTAGTAAACCACTCCCTACACACAGTTAACCCTTTGATCGCCCCTCCTGTTAACCCCTTCCTGCCCAGTGCCATTAGTACAGTCAGTGCTTTTTTTAGCACTGATCACTGTATTGAAGTCAGTGACACCAAGTCAGTTCCCCCCAGTGTCAGAATGTCCTGCAGTCCCACTATAAGTCGCTGATCGCCGCTATTACTAGTAAAAAAAATAATCCAGTATATATATTGCCATTTGTAAAAACTATAACTTTCACGTAAACCAATTAATTTACATGTATTGGGATTTCTTTTAGCAAATACATGTAGCAGAATACATTTTGGCCTAAATTTATGCCAAAATTTGATTTTTAACATTTTTTTTACTGACATGTTTAATAGCAAAAAGTCAAAAATATAGTTTTTTTCTCAAAATTGTTGGTTTTTTTTTAGCGCAACAAATTAAAAATGCACAGGCAATGAAATACCACTGAAAGAAAGCTCAATTCATGGGGAAAAAAAGGATGCAAATTTAATTTGGGTGCAGCGTTGCATGACCGCGCAATTGTCAGTTAAAATAACGCAGTGATGTAACACAAAAAATGGCCAGGTCAGGAAGGGGGGTAAATCTTCTGGAGGGCAAATGGTTAAAGGAATGAAGGATATTTCTATAATTGACAGGCACTGCTAGGAATTCTGAATATTAATATTGCTCATCTCACACAGGTTACCAGCAACATCATCAAGAAAAAATGCTTGTGTCGGTGTGTGTATGATGCAATCAGCAAACATCTCTTCCTTTTTATGTCTGCTGGACATTTATTGACAATGCTAACTGTAACCATATCCTTACACTAACCTAATGCTGACAATAAATATAACCCTCTCCTTACACACGCTCATTTAAACTTGCAGTTGGGAGGTGTTAAAAACATGCTGTTGAGCTGCGTTTTTAGGGCCCCTCCTCAAGCTGCATAGGCAGCTGATGGGGGGGGGGGGTTTATGTGACAGGAGCAATCATTTTTACTGAGGGCATGAACCAAAGCATCACAACCGTGCCAAAAACCAGTAGATTGCGGCCAGGTGACTAGTAGATCGCGGTCTGGGCTTGCTGACCTTCCATCCCAGAACATCAAACAGAGTGCAATGCGGAGGGACTACTTGTAAAGTTGGAGCTGTTGTAGAGAGCAAGAGCCTCTTAAGCCGCTGCCTCCTCTGTAGTGCCGACTCCTGTCTCATGCGGAGTCATACCAACAGCACTCCACCTCTTATCCCGGCTAGCGGTCTCCAGAGTGGTGCCACCAGCAGGAAAGAAGAGATCTACAGGTCAGTGTGAAGCAATACACTGGGCATAATAGTATAAGGCTGCTTTCACATTGATTTGCTGCAGTTTACCCACACTGCGGGTGTAGTGCAGTGTACCTGCAGCTTTTCTATGGATTTTGCTGAATTTAGTCATAGATTTCTATTATATCCTGTGGGTATTGTACACTTTCTGAAAGCGCACCCAAGCTCCTGAATGCAGAGCAGCCCCAGTCCTCTTCTTTTTGGGTCTCCTACTGGTGCTCTTGGCTCCTTCCCCTTCACCAGTGCCCTAAATAGCAAGCCACTTGCTATGGGGGCACTAATGCATGCTTGCTCTCAAGCCCCGCTCTATGTATTCATAAGACACATAGAACCACATCTCGGTCTTGCCCCCCACTCTCTCCTAATTGCCTCACTGGTCCTCACAGCTCCTGCTACTGTGTCTCAGCCAATGAGGAGAGAGAGAGACTTAGGACAGCTGAGGCTCCAGTGCACATTGCTGGATCCAGAGGGGGTCAGGTAAGTATTAAATACTACATAGCTTTGGTAAATCTAAAGGAGAGTGTACAGAATTTGTATAGCGTATGGCTGGCCAGCTTTACAGTAACCCTAATGCTGACACTAACTTAACCCTATCTCTTACACTAAGGCTTGTCATACAGTGGATAAAAAATCTACACACCCGTTACAATGTCAGGTTTCTGTGATGTAAAAAAATTAGACATAGAAAAATCATATCAGAACTTTTTCCACCTTTAATGTGACCTATAAACTGTAC
The DNA here is from genome assembly GCF_062004578.1 of Staurois parvus. Taxonomy (NCBI): domain Eukaryota; kingdom Metazoa; phylum Chordata; class Amphibia; order Anura; family Ranidae; genus Staurois; species Staurois parvus. Next base: position 1,414,248 of record NW_028318265.1, read on the forward strand.
AACTCAATTGAAAAACAAACTAAAATCTTTTAGGGCGGGAAGTAAACATAAAAAACTAAAATAATGTGGTTGAATAAGTGTGCACACCCTCTTATACAGTTGCAAGAAAAAGTATGTGAACCCCTTGGGATTACGTGGAGTTTTGCATGAATTGGGCATAAAATGTGCTCTGAACGTCATCTAAGTCACAACAATAGGACACAGTCTGCTGAACATAATACTACACAAACATTAGATGTTGCCATGGTTTAATTGCACATAACATGTAAACATTCACAGTGCAGGGAGGAAAAAGTATGTGAGGCCCTAGCTTAATGACTTCTCCCAGAGCTTATTGGAGCCAGGAGTGAGCCAACCTTGACTCCAATCAGTGTGATGATATTGGATGTGTTGCTGACAGCTGTCCTGCCCTTAAAAAACGCGCACCTGTTTTGGGTTTACTGGTTTCAAGAAGCACTGTCTGATGTGAACCATGCCTCGCAGAAAAGAGCTCTCAGAAGACCTACGATCAAGAATTGTTGACTTGCATGAAGCTGGAAAGAGTTACAAAAGTATCTCCAAAAGCCTTGATGTTCATGTGTACATGGTAAGACAGACTGTCTACAAATGGAGAAAGTTTAGCACTGTTGCTACTCTCCCTAGGCGTGGTCGTCCTGTAAAAATGACTGCAAGAGCACAGCGCAGAATGCTGCATGAGGTAAAGAAGAATCCCAGAGTGTCAGCTAAAGACCTACAGAAATCTCCGGCACATGCTAACATTTTTGTTGACAAATCTACAATAAGGAAAACATTAAACAAGAATGGAGTACATGGGAGGACACCACGGAGGAAGCCATTGCTGTCCAAAAAGAATATTGCAGCACGTTTGAAGTTTGCAAAAGAGCACCTGGATGTTCCACAGCACTACTGGCAAAATATACTGTGGACAGATGAAACCAAGATTGAGTTGTTTGGGAAGAACACACAACACTATGTGTGGAGAAAAAAAGGCACAGCACACCAACATCAAAACCTCATCCCCACTGTAAAACATGGCGGAGGGAGCATCATGGTTTGGAGCTGCTTTGCTGCCTCAGGGCCTGGACGGATGGTTGTCATTGATGGGAAAATGAATTCCAGAGTTTATCAAGACATTTTGCAGGAAAACGTACGACCATCTGTCCGCCAACCGAAGCTCCTCAGAGGATGGGTGATGCAGCAGGACAATGACCCAAAGCATACAAGTAATTCAACAAAACAATGGCTGCAACAGCACAGAATACGCCTTCTGGAGTGGCCCAGTCAGAGTCCTGACCTCAACCCAATTGAAATGCTGTGGCATGACCTTAAGACAGCTATTCACACCAGACATCCCAAGAATATTGCTACACTGAAACAGTTTTGTGAAGAGGAGTGGTCCAAAATTACTCCAGATCATTGTGCAGGTCTGATCTGCAACTACAGGAAACGTTTGGTTGAGGTTATTGCTGCCAAAGGAGGGTCAACCAGTTATTAAGTCCAAAGGTTCACATTCTTTTTCCTCCCTGCACTGTGAATGTTTACATGTTATGTGCAATTAAACCATGGCAACATCTAATGTTTGTGTAGTATTATGTTCAGCAGACTGTGTTCTTCTATTGTTGTGACTTAGATGACGTTCAGAGCACATTTTATGCCCAATTCATGCAAAACTCCACGTAATCCCAAGGGGTTCACATACTTTTTCTTGCAACTGTAACTGGGGATGTATTCAGGAGAAGGGTACAGAAGAATTTCCAATGCATCAGATATACCATGGAACACAGTGAAGACAGTCATCATCAATTGGAGAAAATATGGCGCAACAGTGATATTACCAAGAACCGGACGTCCCTCCGAAATTGATGAAAAGACAAAAAGAAAACTGATCTGGGAGGCTGCCAAGAGGCCTACAGCAACATTAAAAGAGCTGCAGGAATATCTGGCAAGTACTGGCTGTGTGGTACATGTGACAACAATCTCCCGTATTCTTCATATGTCTGGGCTATGGGGTAGAGTGGCAAGACGGAAGCCTTTTCTTATGAAGAAAACCATTCAAGCCCAGATAAATTTTGCAAAAACACATCTGCAGTCTCCCAAAAGCATGTGGGAAAATGTGTTCTGGTCTGATGAAATCAAGGTTGAACTTTTTGGCCATAATTCCAAAACAACACTGCACATCACCAAAAGAACACCATACCCACAGTGAAGCATGGTGGTGGCAGCATCATGCTTTGGGGCTGTTTTTCTTCAACTGGAACTGGGGCCTTAGTCAAGGTAGAGGGAATTATGAACAGTTCCAAATACCAGTCAATATTGGCACAAAACCTTCAGGCTTCTGTTAGAAAGCTGAACAAGAAGAGGAACTTAATCTTTCAGCATGACAATGACCCAAAGCATACATCCAAATCAACAAAGGAATAGCTTCACCAGAAGAACATGAAAGTTTTGGAATGACCCAGCCAGAGCCCAGACCTGAATCCGATCGAAAATCTGTGGGGTGATCTGAAGAGGGCTGTGCACAGGAGATGCCCTTGCAATCTGACAGATTTGGAGTGTCTTTGCAAGGAAGAGTGGACAAATATTGCCAAGTCAAGATGTGTCATGCTGATAGACTCATACTCAAAAAGACTGAGTTCTGGAATAAAATCAAAAGGTGCTTCAAGAGCTGTGTACGAGAGAGAGCTGTGACAACCCAGCACTGGACGGCTCCATCTGTAGGTAAGTGTCTTATAATGTACTAGTATGCGGTGCATACTAGTACATTTTGTCTTAAACCTACAGGGGGGCACTTTTTTTTTCTCGTAATGAGACTTTACTACTTTACTTTAAATGGTGTGTGAATCTTGAGTTTGCTCTGTAAACTGATTACAAACAATAGTCATTTTTTTAGATAAAAATCCTGGTTTCAGTTTTTTACACAATTTTTATGTCTGTTTTGCTGATCTCCTCCACCCTTATTTAGCCACTCCATTGCAGTCTGTAAATCATTGCTGTGGCAGGATTCCTGATAGCAACAATGCTAAACCATGCCAAATGCGTTTTGTTATAGCCACCAAGGGCACATGTGACATGGTGACAACACATGAGTACAATTGGGTGACAAGAACAGAACATTGTCGTCTCATAATAGCAGATACCTGAACAAGGACCTTGATGGCAAGGTCATCAAGGATTACTTTAATAAAAACTGCAAATTTAAAGAGCCTGGAAATTGACATGACATTAACATGTTAAAGATTATATGAGATTTTTAGTGATTGGTGCTTTAATGCTCATCTACGTCCCTCCCATCATCTCTCTTCTCACTTTTATACTTCTGTAGAACTTGTGACGGCAGCAAATTTTTGGCGATTCTCTCTAAAATGTGACTCATTGGCTGGTTCGGTGGGAATGGGCTCTTGTGGTATCTTCTTCTACACAGATCTCCTGCTAACGCACAACAGCCATGATTGCTGATGACACGACAACCCCTTCCTATCCAAAAATATGAAAACTTCTCTTATCCCCAAATCCTTCTCCCTCACTCACAGCTTTTATTAGAAGTCAGAAAATTCCATAAAAAGCTCCGAGAGAAGAAACTGCCCGGTTTGGGATTGTGAAAGTGGACATGTGTCCATAGCAGACAGCTGAATCACTTCCAGGCCCTGCTGACACGGAGAATTCTCCGCTATCTGAAACAGCGTGCGCCTGCACTGACGTCAAAGAGGCGGAACGGCCGTCTCTGGCAGGCCTGCAGGTCCCGACTAATGACATTACAAACTAATGAGAGAGGAGTGCAGGCCGTGTATACCAGGACATGAGGGGGACCGCCAGGACCCTCCGCCGACTCTGCTTATAGATGTCAGCCAGCGCTGGACAGGCACCCTGTGGCGCCGAACTGTCCACTCTTACGGCGTGACTTCACTTTCCTCACTGACATGGGAGAGTAAGATGGAGCAAAATAAATATATAAATCAACATATTGATGGACAACACATAACTCAACATATAACTGACAGCTCTCCCTGGGCTCCTCGGATAGGCCCAGCTTTTCAAATTTTGTCCCTGAAAATTTCCAGAAAATGACTCCTGAAACAACCAATTTCATAGATTTTAATAATTGCATATTTAATATGGATCTATAAAGAAGATTAAAATAGATGTAAACACTAAGTAGATGACATTTAGTCTGTGCACTGTGTATAATTTTTTTTTTCAAATAAAAGTCTATTTTCACCTTGTTTACTCCTTTGTTTCATCTTAGTGCTGCTGAGCTCCTGCAACCTTTTTGCATCCACTTCATGTCCACATGCACTCCAGCAATGGATACATGGCATTTCTCAGGGTGGGTGTCCTGACGGTGGCAGCAGCGGACCTTGCCTGTGTTGTTACAACCAACTGTTGTCCCCATCAGATGCACATATGATAGGGTGATAACGCAGGAGCATGTGGTTACATGAAAACCTAAATTGTCAGGAGTTTGGGACTTTTAGCTGGCAGTAGGTTTTACAGGGAATGGGTCACTTCTCTTGGATAAAGCAGATACCCCCTTTAACACTTTCTAGTCTGCAGTCTGATTCCAGTTGGACTCTCTGCTTTCAAAGAGAACCTGTATACACACGTGGGGTTGATTTACTAAAGGCAGATAGACTGTGCACTTTGCAAAGTGCAGTTGAACTCCACAAGTGCAATTACTCCAGAGCTTGGTAAATGAGCAGAAGCTCTGCTGACTTCCATCATCCAATCATGTGCAAGCAAAATGCAGTTTTTTTTTAAATTTCCTTGCATTTGATTGGGTATGCTTGGCAAAGGGACACTTTACTTAATTTACTAAGGTCTGGAGCAACTGCAAAGTGCACAGTCTATTTGCCTTTCGTAAATCAACCCCATAGGTTTTTGCTTTCAACCAGCAGGTTAAATGAAAAACAACTCCCCACATCCACACAAGCAATGTGGATCTCCCCTGCTGCGCTATTGTATTCTGACAGTGAGGACCCCCCCCATCAGAACACACATATTAGTGCTGCAGCCATTAGCAGCATTCACTGGTCGAATGCTGGTTTTCTAGCAGATATGTTAGACAGAAGCAGATCACTGGACCGGTTTCTCTTGGACAAACAACGATACACACAGACTGAAACTCAACAGGAACCGGACAAATTTTGTTTTTTTTTAGAGTGGCGTTGTACAGGAAGCACCACATAACCCATTAGAAGATCTGTGGCAGGAGAATGGTGCTGTAAATAAAGGCAAATAGCCTGTTTGCAAGGGAATTTTCCCCATTGAATGAGATGAAGCTCTACTTACTTCCATCATCCCATCATGTGCAAGCAAAAATGCTGTTTTTGTTAATTTCCTTGCACATGATTAGGTATCCTTTACAAAAGGAAGCTTCCTCACATCCACTATGCTTTGGAGCAAATTTCCTTGCAAAGTGCAACTTTCCCTGCAAGTCTCTTACTCTTTAGTAAATCAACTCCAGAGTCTCCCTGGGCACTAACCTTCCATGAACACCAACCTTCCTGCACTGGAGGTGCCATCATCAAATTCCCTTCCTCACCGTGCCTTGTCAGTTCCTACTTTGCCATCAAATCTGCTTGTGGAGTCCCCTAGGAATCCTTCCTTTCTGAAAGTCAGTGTTGGCACCAGGCCTCAACTGACAATGCCGGGGTCTGGTGATAGGATGCCTAGGCATAGCATACACACAGATCTTTTCTGTGGTGGCAGGTGAGGCAGTAGGGTGGGGTGTCATTCGCAGTGGGTGTTTTCTGGTGAATGCTGTGCAGTCTGACCAGGGCTCCTGTTAGAAACCACGGGGCCCCATATAGCCAACCTGACAGGGCCCCCCTAAAAAAAAAATGCTTACAATGCTTCAGTTATGAATGAACACAGTGAGTGCTAGGTACCAATTTTCATTCAGGAAAGGAAGGGGCCGGTAAATGTGACATATATACAGGACCCTACCCAAACTCTCCATCCTGAGGGATCCTATTGTGTGCTTGCAGCTGCAGGTGGGAAGGAGAGGAGTGGGGCTGGTAGCACTGCGGGGGGCTTGGGCAGCAGGGGAAAACGTATGGTGCACAGGGAGAGTGTTGAAGTTGGCAGGGAGGCAAGTACTGGGACTAATCCCCTGTATGGCTCTCTCTATAGTATCTGAAAGTCAGTGAGAGGGAGAGAAGAAACCAGTTTTCAACTGCTGCAGAGAGAACCATACAGGGGATCGGATCCAGTAATTGCCCCCTGCCGTGCTGCTCACCCTCCCTGCCCACACCTGATTCACCCAGCTGCCTGGGCCCCCCTGCTTGTCTGGGCCCCATACAGGAGGACTGGTGGTACCCCTTTATCAACAGCCCTGAGTCTGACTGTTGCTTTGCCTCATTTGTCTGTCATACAGGTTCTCTTTAATGGAACCCCTAACTGGAACCATACAATAGCCAGATGGACATGGCATAATGCTGGTGCCCAAACATGACCCCTGTCCCCTCTTTGATTTCCAGGTTATTCCATTTTCGGTTAATAAAAGTTGGATCATTGTTTAGCGGAGTCTCAGGAAAGAACTTCTGCACTGTGGAGTCATAACGGGGGCAGCAGGGGATGGAATCGCACACAGCTTGCTTCCCCCATTTGCAACCATGATATCGCCCACTCCACCCATAATCCTGCTCCCCAGGAGGGAAGTGCTGACTGAGCTTTCGGATCCTCCTAATAACCCAGATATATCAGAATGACAATCACTGTGTGGGGATAATTCCTCCTAATGACTTGGGGCCATTCATACATCGCACCGAGTCCGAGCAGACAGAAAATCAATGTGAAACATTTCACAATCTCAAATCAAGGGCAGAGTACCCCCTCCCCGCCGCTCCGCGTTTACTGCGTAATTCTCTAGCCGGCCGCCAAAATTAGGTCACTCGGTTCCTCTCAGCCTTTAAAGATTTCATGAAACGTTTTACACATGATAGGAAGATCGAGAATAAAGGAGAGTAAGTGAGACTGGCAAGCGAGACGGTGGTGAGTGAAGCGAGAAGCTCTGGGGTGTGGGGTATGACCCAACCGCCTGTCCCGAAGAGTCGCTATCACCTAAAAATCACAGGCGGTCTGGGGACCTCACAGGTGTTCACGAAGGGCTATTCACAGTTTCTGTGCAACTGCTGCTATGGTTGAGTTATTGGGGGTTTTTTCCCCCACAATTTTCCTATGGTTTTTTTGTATTTTTCAATGCTGTTTCTGACCATAGAAAACACATTATTAGAGATCTGCACAAAAGGAAAATTTGTTTCATTTAGTTTCAGATTTGTTCGTTAAGTTAATAATTTTGTTTTGTCATATTTGTTATGCTAGAATGATTCAGAATTCGATTTGTATATTTGGATTCATTTCATATATTTGTTATTTTCAGATCAATTTGAAATTCGAATTTCAACATACGAAATTCGAATTTCAGAAGGCGGCTATATTGATTCTATTTTATTCTATTTTTTCTATTCTATTCGTTTATTTTCTATTTTATTCCTTTCTATTCTATTTGTTTATTTTCTATTCCCTTCTGTTCTATTCTATCCCTTTATTTTCTATTCAATTCTATTGTTTTATTCTATTCTATTCTATTATTTTCTATTATATTCCTTTATGTTCTATTCTATTCTATTTTATTCTATTCTATTCTTTTCTATTCTATTTTATTCTATATAGCAGAAGGAATTATCATCTCATTTCACTTTTATACTTTACTCTATTTATTGCAGTATGTTTCCATTTAAATTTCAAATTCATTTTCAAATTCAAATTCATTTTTGAATATGGATAATTCAATTCATTATAATGTATTTTGGATTCCTTGAAATTGATTACTATTGTTATTTGGAAATTTGGATACACCCAAATCTCCCAATAACAAAAAGTATGTCTGAACTATGATTCGTAACGAAACAAATCGCACATGTCTAAACAGATTGACGCAATTCGTAGGGACATCACCGCTGCTCAGACTTCCACCCCACCTAGCACCCCTCACACGGAAACCCCCTCAACACCCCTCTCCCTCAACCTCACCACTGTCCAGACCTCCACCCCACCTAACATCCCTCACACTGAAGCCCCGTCAACACTCCACTCCTTCGACCTTGCTACCACTGAGGAGGTCACTAAGGTCTTCTCTGAAGCCTGCCTCACCACCTGCCCCCTCGACCCTGTCCCCTCACAACTCTTACGATCTCCCTCCTCCTCCATCCTATGCTCCCTCACCCACATCTTTAATCTCTCCCTCTCTACTGGCACATTCCCCTCCCCTCTGAAGCACGCGCACATCACTCCCATACTTAAAAAGCCCTCTCTGGACCCCACCGACCTGAGCAACCTTAGACCCATTTACATCCAAACTCCTTGAGCGCTTAGTCTATAATCGCCTAAGTTTCCACCTCAACGACAACAACCTCCTGGATCCCCTACAGTCTGGTTTCCGTCCCCTACACTCCACCGAAACTGCCTTACTCAAACTCACCAACAACCTGCTAACAGGCAAAGCTAATGGCCACTATTCAGTGCTGCTACTCCTCGACCTCTCCGCGGCTTTCGACAGAGTCAACCATCCCCTCCTCCTCAAAAAACTACACTCTCTTGGCCTCAGAGACTACGCTCTCTCCTGGCTCTCTTCCTATCTATCACAACGCTCCTTCAGTGTTACCTATAATGCTACCGCCTCTCCCTCGCTCCCCCTCTCTGTTGGGGTTCCTCAAGGTTCTGTCCTCGGGCCCCTTCTCTTCTCCATCTACACCTCCTCCCTTGGCCAACTGATATACTCTCACGGCTTCAACTACCATCTCTATGCTGACAACACGCAAATCTATCTCTCTACCCCTCGCCTCCCCCCTTCAGTCTCCGCCCGAATCACTGGCCTACTGAACTACATATCAGATTGGATGTCACTCCACTTCCTCAAACTGAACCTTTCCAAAACCGAGCTCCTAATTTTCCCCCCAGCCCGCGCCCCCCCCCCCCCGACTTCTCCATCATGACCAACAATGTCACCAGCAGTCCCACCCCACAGGCCAGAGTACTTGGTGTCATCCTAGACTCCAATCTGTCCTTCCAGCCCCAGGTCCAATCGCTGACAAACTCATGTAGACTCCACCTCCGCAACATCTCCAAAATACGTCCGTTCCTAACCCCGGAAACTACTAAGCAACTCACTCACTTCCTTATCATATCACGACTTCACTACTGTAACTCCCTCCTCACTGGCCTACCTCACCACAGGCTATCCCCGCTTCAGTCAATCCTGAATACTGTGGCCAGACTTATCCACCTTACCAACCGCTCCATTTCCACCACCCACCTCTGCCAATCCCTCCACTGGCTTCCGATTGCCCAACGGATGAAATTCAAAATGCTAACACTGACATACAAAGCTGTCCATAACACTGCACCAAACTACATCACCGACCTGATATCCAAATACCACCCAAAACGTACTCTCCGCTCCTCACAAGACCTCCTTCTCTCTAGTTCCCTTGTCACCTCCTCCCATGCCCACCTCCAGGACTTCTCCAGGGTTTCACCCATCCTCTGGAACTCCCTACCCCAATCCATCAGACTATCACCTACTCTCCTCTTCTTTAGGCGCACCCTGAAAACCCGCCTCTTCAGGGAAGCCTACCCTGCCCTCTGCTAATTGCTGATCTCCTCCACTCTTCTTACCACTCCATCCCCCACAGCTTTTCCTCCCATACCACTATCCCCTCTCTCCTAGATTGTAAGCTCCAAGGAGCAGGGCCCTTGAACCCCTCGTGTATCGCATTGTATTGTTATTGTACTGTCTCATGTATTGTCTCCCATTGTAATGTACAGCGCTGAGTGAACTGTTGGTGCTATATAAATACTGTATAATAATAATAATATTAGGTGAGCACAGGCAAACACACGTGAAAGGGATCAGGAACAGTACTGCAGCAAGGAGGTGAGCTTCCAACTACTTGCAGAGCAAAGAGCAATAGGGGGCAGAGCCATGCATGACAGCTGAGGGTCTACATCGTAGAGATTGACCAGATCTTGCCTTTGATGAGTCCTGGAATCATACCTTAAGAGGGGTTATCTCTTACATGCGCATATTGGTTGTGCATCTGGTGAGTGCACAATCTTTTACCAATTTTGGATATCACCATACATCACCTTTTTGGTTATCACCGTGTGTCAACAGGGATCCATTTGATCCTTCACCTCACCCTACTCACTGGGAGATTGTGAACTATATATTTGTGTGGCAAATTGAGACTATAAGGGGCATTATAACAATTATACCCGACCTGCGTTTTGCAGTGATATACTCTTGCACTTTGATATTTTGCATGTTTAATATATAAGCGCTGCACCTTTCTATATGTGTTATGTCACACATCACCCACTCTTCTAACTGCTTGAAGGCCAAGCCTTTTCCGACACCTTTTGTTTACTTGAAAGAATAATTTTTTTACTAGAGAATTACTTTGAACTGCCAAACATTATATATTTTTTAAAGCAGAGGCCATAGAGAATAAAACAGTGGGTGGTGACATTTTTTATGTCACACAGCATTTACGCAGCGATTTTTAAAACGCAATGTTTTTGTAAAAAATACACTTTTTAGAATTTGAATGCACAAAAGCACAATATATTGCCCAATTGTTTGATAAAATATAAAAGATAATGTTACACCGAGTAAATGGATACGAAACATGACATGCTTTAAAATTGCGCATGCCCATGCAATGAAAACAAATTACGTAAATTTGTAATATCTATAGGAGACGCTTTAAAAGCCTTTACAGGAGATCTAGTGCTAGAATTACTGCTTTCGATCTGACGTTCGTGGTGATACCTCACATGCATGGTACAATCTCTGTTTACATACCGCCATGGGACCTATGCTTGTGTTTGCCTTTGTGCGCGAGCAGGGGGATGGGGTGATTTTTTTCTAAATTATTTATTTTTCTTTTCTTAATATTATTTTTACACTGTACCTTTCTTTTTTTTTATCACTTTGATTGTTCTCACAGGGAATGTAAATATCCCCTGTGATCACAATAGGCAATGACAGGTACTCTTTTATGGGAAATCTGGGGTCTGTTAGTTTGTAGATCTCTCCTCTGCCCTTAAACATCTGATCACACCAAGATCGGTGTGATCAGATGCTTTCCCAATTTTAAAATGGTGCTGTTTACATCTGGCAAAACGGAAATGATGAAATGCTTGCAGCTTCCGGTCTCTTAGACCATAGAGATGATTGGAGACATTCCAGTCTCCGATCAGCTCTATTGTCAGCCAGTGGAACTGCTGGCTGCATTTTTGGGTTCCCTGGTGGGATGGGAGAGTCCTTGGAAGGTGGCGGGAGTGGTGGAGGAGTCCCTTCCCGCTACTTGTAAAATCGATCCAGTGGCTAATTGGTGGCTAAGATTGTTTTTACATGAAAGCTGACCGCCAGTTGAAAAAAATGATACCAGGATGATGCCTGCAGCTGCAGGCATCATCCCGGTATAACCAAAGTCCAGGGATGTACCAGTACGTTGCTTGTCCTTGTTAGGCATATATGTAACAGCAAAGAGCATGATCATATGATGAATCGGGTCTGTGGACCAATATGACTGCAATTCATTTTTTTGTAATGCCCATGTTGAGGGTTAGGCCCAAAAAAGTTTTAAATTCGGAAACCGTGATAGGTTTCCATGCAAATTGTCTGGCAAGAGCTGAATTTGCGTGGGCGACGAGGTTATGTTGTGTGTATAAACTGCTTTGGTCCACAATCAATTGGTACAAATCTTCTGTGAAAAACAGCAAAGGGGCCAAACACTAGTGCTGGCAGCGAATGAGGCCGACCCTACTAACACTGTGCTTTTGGGGACACTGTATGTACTAAGGAGGTACTAGTATAGTTCTGTTTGTGATCACTATATTGATCTGTACTAGTAACGGCGGTGATCAGCAACCTATAGCGGGAGTGCGATAGTGTGGGGGGAGCGCTAGCTGACACTGGATGGGGGGAGCGCTAACAGACCCTGACGCTATCTGATGTCACTAGTGGCAGTAATGCAGTGATCAGTTAAAAATTCTATATACTGACACTGTACTAATTGCACTGTCTGGGTGACGGGGTGATCAAAGGGTTATTAGGGGTAATCAAAGCATTAAATGTGCTAATCTAACGTGTGCATGTAAAATGTAGTGCTTTTACTCATTGCCATGTTCTTTCTTCTCTCCCTGGACAGCACGGGGGGCGCATGGATGCTCATGCAACCTCGGGAATAGAAAGTGACGTAAGATTACGTCAGCTTGCCCAGAGCCGTCATTCACCCACACATTGTTGGCGGGCGGATGGATAGCAGGTAAAATAAATAATTAAATAAATAAAAAATTCTCTCAATAAACTTTTTTAAACATTTTTTTTAAACATTCTTTTTCTTTTTTTTACATTTTTTTTTAAATACTTTCCTCCTTACCATAGTAACATTGTACTACTCTGGGGGGACTGATCAGGGATTTTTTTTTTTTATACACTGAAGAAGATTGCTCTGCAATGCAAAGCTTGCTTTGAACTGTCATGAATGTGTTAAGTTCATGAGAGTTCAATATAATAGTGATCTGTGATTGGCTCCAGCTGGTCATATGGTACAGGGTGCTATGATTGGCCCCATGTGTTATGTGAGAGCTGTGGACCAATCACAGCTCTCCAGGAACAGAAGCAAAGGTGTTATGAATCAGATTGATTCATAAAAGCTTTGTTGTTATTGTGATCATGTGATTGCATAGCAATCACGTGATTACCGGGTTGCTCATTCAGACATGGGGTGGTAGGGTTGTGCGCCAGCTCGGGTGCGCGGCGCCCCCTGTGTTGGCATTAGATCAGCAATGTACCGGTATGTCACTGGTCATGTAGCTGGCGTCCATCCACAGCACATTGCGGGCGGGCAGCCCAAAAGTGGTTAGACCACCCCCCAGACATTATTTATTTATTACAGGTACTTATATAGCGCCATCAATTTATGCAGTGCTTTACATATATATTTTACATTCACATCAGTCCCTAACCCTCAAGGGGCATACATTCTAAGGTCCCTAACTTACATTCATATACATACTAGGGTCAATTTAGACAGGATCCAATTACCTACCGACATGTCTTTGGAGTGTAGGAGGAAACCAGATTTACTAAAGGCAAATAGACTGTTCACTTTGCCAGTACAGTTCATTCTGCAAGGGAATTTACTCCAGGGATTAGTACATGAGGGGAAGCTCTGCTGACTTTCATTATTCATTTATATGCAAGCAAAAATGCAGTTTTATAAAAAAAAAATAACAAATTTGCTTGCATGTGATTGGGTGTTCTATTTTGTTATTTTAAATATTTTTAGTTCTGGTATATCTACAGTATAGCTAAAACATTTCATTTCAGACAAAGTAGTCAGGTGTTAGACCACCGGTCAGGTTTTTATTGCTGTATCTGTCCCTGCAGGGGAGATTCGCCCTATTTGTCCTGATGTCACTGTGGACGGAAAGTGATGGAAAATCCAAAATTTTATAGTTGTCTTCACAACAGAAAGAGGGTACAAATCATCCAATAAGGACACCTTTTTCAGGTGTCTTTACATTTCTACACATGTAGCTGGTGGCTGGAGGCATAGGGATACATTGATTGTAGCTCCACTCTTCCAGTATGTTTTGCTGCTGTCTTACAGTACATACAGGGTTCTGTATGGAGTTCTTATTAAATAATCCTCCCACGCTTTTCTCCTGGAAGCTCGTTGTGCGGCTCCGGCAGTCAGTGTCCAGATTTATGAGTCACCGGTTCTGGCAGAATATTTCCCGTTTTGGAGAGATTCATTAATCTCCACTTAGAAAAGAACTTCTTTCTAATCAGTGGAACTCCGCTCATACTAGCGATTTTGGCTGGAGATTGTGTCTGTTATCAGAGCGCTAAGAAACAGGTCCTGGGAAACGCAGAGTGCTCACCAACAATACATTGTGTCTACAGCGCCAAACCGCCCGTTCCATTGTATGCAGAATAATATGACCTCAATACACGGCAACCGGCCACAGGGATATGTCGGACTGACGACAACATGGATCACTATTTGACTATATTTATATATCCCTGACATATAACAAAGTGCAGTACAAAAAACACTGAGCTAGTCACATCAGTCTCTGCCCCAGAGGAGTTTATAGACGGATAGAAGTTCGAACTAAAATTCTTAGGAAAAGTCAGAAAATACATATGAAAATTTTCAAAAGATTTCATTTGTTTTTAACATTTGATTTTTGAGTGAATGGACTTTACCGAACGAAAACAACATGTATTGTTAGAAACTCGTACATTTGAGAAAAATTCTCTATCCTGCTCCTTTATCATTATTATACAGGATTTATACAGCGCCAACAGTTTGCTCAGCGCTTTACAATATAACGGGAGACAATACAGCAACAATCCAGTTCAATACAAGAGGGTTAGGAGGGCCCTGCTCCTTGGAGCTTACAATCTAAGAGGGAATTTAAACCTCAAAGCTCATCACGGCAGTCAAAGACACATGTCGATTTGACACACTAATTTTCAAAAAAATGAACAAACTTTCTTTTTGAAATTTGAAATTCTACCCATATTTGGCCTGCTTAATGTCCCACCACAGTCACACACTATTATTATGATACATTTATATAGCTCTGACATATTCTATGGTGCTGTGCAGAGAACACTGACCCAATCATATCAGTCTCTGCATCAGAGGAGCTTACAATCTAATGTCTTCTGCACAGTTGCAAACCATTATTATGCATTGATAAAGCTCTGACATATTCCACAGTGCTGTACAGAGAACACTGAGTAATTCGCATCAGTCTTTGCATCAGAGGAGCTTATACTCTGTTATCCTACCATAGTCACGCTCTTTTTTTATTATTATACGTTTATATTTTTCTGCCATATTCAGCAGTGCTGTACAAAGAGCACTGACCCAATCATATCAGTCTCTGCACCAGAGGAGCTTACACTCTAATATCCCACAACAGTACACACAATATTTATTATTATACATTTATATAGTTCTGGCATATTCCACAGTGCTGTACAGAGAGCACTGAGACAGTCACATCCAGGGGTGGACTGACAACTCATGGGGCCCCCGGGCAATAGGGGATCATGGGGCCCCTGTATCCTTGCCCAAACTCAAAAAACCTTATGAAAAAGGTACCAGGGGCATCTCATGGGGCCCTCTACTGACCCCGGGCCCTTGGGCAGTGCCCGAGTTTCCAAATGGTCAGTCCGCCCCTGGTCACATCAGTCTGTGCGCCAGATGAGCTTATATAGCTCTGACATATTCTGCTGTGCTGTACAGAGATCACTGAAATAGTAACATCACAGCCAGTCACATCACTAGAGGAGCTTACACTCTAATGTCTCCCCACAATCACACAGTATTATTATATCTTGTTCAGGAGTCCAATGTTGAAATGTTTTACAAAAATAGATGCATACAGCACCTTACTCACTGAATACTAATATAGAACCTTTATAACTGTTTTGATTGTCATGTCTGCACTAGACATGTGCAAAACAAAAAAATTTGTTTCGTTTCGAAATCTAACAAATTTTGCGTAGTTGTATTTGGTAAATTCGTTCAATTCGATTCGGGATTCGTTTTGATAATTCAATATTCATATATTAAAACAGTCCTTCGTATTTGAAATTGGTTCAACCAAATTCGAAATTGATTCAAAAAAATTCGCAAAGTCGTTCAAAATCGAAAAAGATTTCAACCAAGTTCAAAAGAATTAAAAATTAACGGGGAGCGGGGGACCAGTCCTTAAAGCGGAACTTACCCTTTTGGGTGGAGCTCCGCTTTAAATTTGTTTTTGAATATTTAATCGATTTTGTTTTCAATTTTTTTTTTAAATTTTGTTTTTGATTTCAATTTTTTTTTTTGAATTTGTTTTCAAATCAAATTTTTGCCAAATTTAATTTTGTTATTTCGGATTCATTTAAACTCGCTATTTTTGTAATACGTTATTTGGATACATCCAGATCTCTGAATAATTAAAACATTTGTATGAAATACGATTCGTAATGAAACAAACTGCATATGTCTAGTCTGCACTATGCACTTTCACATGAGCACTGTTTACCCCTGACGAAGCCACTGGTTGCAGTGAAACATGGAGGGTACATCTGAATTTTGTTACTTACGTGAACTATGCAATAATAAAATGGACTTTATAGAAAAATGAGTAAAGAGGAGGAATATGAATTAATAGCAGTTGAAAGATAAGACGAAAGTGGCATTGGAGAGTTTATAAGATATAATTGAGAACATAGATTACATTTAGAGAATGGATACAATAAACAACATAGAAAACAAATAGTACATTGATGGGAGTAGAAAGCGACAGAGTTGGATATAAAGATAAAGAGAGACACATATATAACTATTCAGATAACCAGTACTTCTCTCTCTTTATATTATAAACAGTGAACTGGTGTAGGAAATGTTCAGTTCCTAATATGAGTTACAGTGTGTTAAATAGATAAAAGAAATACACAGTTATAAATAACAGATATATAAAGAATTGATACATGTTCAAGATGAAATAAAAGGTATCAGTATTTAGTATTAGGTGGGTAAGGTGCTGTCTGTCTATGACTGTGAAATATTTTTATATTCATCTTCTACAAAAGTAGCATTGAGTAACTAAAGAGAGGATTATGCATACACTTATAGAGGTTGATTTACTAAAACTGGAAGTGCAAAATCTGGTGCATCTGTGCATGATAGCCAATCAGCTTCTAACTTCAGATTGTTCAATTAAGCTTCGACAGTAAAACCTGGAAGCTGATTGGTTTCTATGCAGAGCTGCACCACAATTTGCCTTTAAATCTTCCTTACAGAATCCCAATGTTAGCCACACAGCACTTTCCAGGCAATGTCATCCAGCATTTAGCATTGGTTCACACTATGAACCGTGTGTAAATTGCATAAGAACCGCATCGCATTCCTGTGCAATTCACATGCGATTCAGTGAAGTGCAATTTGAGCCCATTCTTTTTGTATAGATTCAAATCATATCACATCACACCAAAGACGTGCATACAACTTTTTTGGAGTCACACCGCAACCATATCACATGTTCATTTTGTATTGCACTGCATTTGCAACATGCATTTGGGGTGTCGTTAACTGGACACCCACAGCAGATCACAAGGGCAGTGCAATTGGAATGCTGTGCAGGAAATGTGCATGGATTGTGGCTTTTCCCACACCGCATTGGTGTGAACCTAGGCTTAATCCCAAAAATGACTGACTAAATTTGACCTGTTATCAGTTTTTCAAGTTACAAGAGAAGTGTGGGATTTCAAAATAATAAACCTACATACTCATTTGGATAGCAGGTGTATAAAGTATCTGTCCCTTGCTGCTTCTATGACCTAGAACTGAGCAATCAAAGACCACTGAGCTCTGAGCACAATTTTAGGTTTAGAATCACTTTAAAGCAGCCCACCACCAATAATGTTGATCATTTGGAAGTAGAACCCCAAGAGATTACCCTAAAGAAAATTAACTGTTTGTGCAAAAAACCCCACAAATACACCAATATAACTACAATCAACTTAAGTAGTTAAGAACAGTTACTATAGATTGAGTTGATCTGTTTAGTTATGTAAGAAATCAACACCCACTCATATACAAGTACATGGTCACAGATAATATACACAGGAAAATGTACATTCAGTCACATACCCACTAAAGTAAATGTAACCTCTCAGCTTGTAAAACAACCCAGTCAGTTTATAACCCCCGGTTCACATATCCGCGTTCCTGCGGGCCGTGTATTGCGCGGGCACAAGAGCCATTCAATTGAATGGACTCCTGTGCCCCGGGACACACAGGGAAGAAGTCCCTGAACTTCTTCTGAAAACGCAGCCTACAGTTCCCAGTATGGTTGCGATTTCCAGTACGGGCGGTGTGCCATTACAATTAATGCCACCCGCCCAAGGGTCTGCATTCTTCTGTGTGGGTGGTGCGGATTTTTGTGCGGATCCGCAGCGGAACCACCCACACAGATGTGAACCTAGCCCTATAGAAATGAAAGGCAAAACATTTGTGTATAGATATAAAAACATTATAAATACTTCCCCCCCCCCTTTTTTTTTTAAGTAATCAAAACCCTCTGTTCTCAGCTGCATAAGGAGCTTGGAGGGGGCAGGGGGACTAGCAGTGCACTGATCTTCCCAGTGAATGCCTAGGAAAGGGGTAAAGGCATGTCTTCACAAGCCTGATCATTGGAGGAGAGCAGGCTGAGTTCCAGCACAGCCAGAAAACTGACACTGCTGTGCTCTCCTGCCTAGTGTGGTCAGTTTTTAATAGGGAAGGAGAGGGACTGGCCGGAACACCAGGGATTTTTCACAATGGAAGCAATACAAAGAGAACAGGATACTTTTCATACAAGTACATGGTACAGCAGGCAAATATAAGGAATATAAAATGTTGGGTTTACATTTTCTTTAACCCTTTGTCCTCTTACACACAGTGAATGACCCCAATTATTGCTGGTGGTATACTGGGACTCGTCTCATAAACTTGTCTATTAATATAAAGCTGTTTTGGAGGATTATACTGGATTATCATTAATGAATTTGGTTTACGGGGATAATCTACATTCATCCAATTAGGAGAAGGAAAACGATGAGTCTAATTGATTTACTCCATAGTATGAAGACATATCTGATTCCCCAGGAATGTGACCAGGAAATGTTTGTTTTATTTCTCCGTAAAGAAGTGCATTGTCCAGCAGGGCTTACATGGTACAGCACCCCTCATCCTGGGCCCCTGAGATCTGGGGACCCGCAAACATCTACCTTATCCTGCTATGTACTCACACTCTAAAATTAATGATGCAGAATTTATTTCCTTTGCATTGTCTTTCCTGGTCTTAGGTGGGAAATTGATAAAAACAGAAGAAAGAGACATGGTTGCCAGTTAAAAAGTGACAGCCAGACCTATGTATAAGATGTGAGGGGCCCCCGGATAAATATTGCACCCGCTCTCTGGCTTGTCTCTTTTCATCAGTCGTCCCATCTGTCTACAGAGCTCCAATCAGCCGCCTGTGACCAAACTGAGAACTGCTGGCAGGAAGATCGTACAGTCACCCAGAATAACCAGCTCCGAGCAGGATAGAAATACACAATCCTGGAGAGCAAAGTCTCAGTCACTGCTGACAATCGGGCAATAAGAACTGTGAAGGGCATTTGCTGTATAATAATAGTGTGTGATGAGGGGGGCATTAGAATGTAAGCTCCACTGGTGCAGAGACTGATGTAAGTGGCTCATTGTTCTCTGTATATTACTGTGGAATATGTCAGAGCTATATAAATGTGTGACTATGTTGGGGACATTGGAGTGTAAGATCCTTGGAGGCACAGACTGATCTGAATGGCTCAGTTGTCTCTGTATAGCACTGCCTAATATAGTGGTTGTCAACTCATCAGCTAAAGGGGGCCTCAAATGTGGCCCCTGACATCACCAAATGGTCACACATAATGTTCAATAAATGTAATGCTAGAGAGGACTGTCAGAAACTGCGGACCTAATAAAGGAAATGAGGGTTAAAGATTGTAGAAATGCTACATTTTTGGCCAAAGATCTGCTGCAGAAGACAATGGGGGAATTGCAAAAATGGGAGCACACAGAATCTTTTGCAGCTGTGATGGGAGCCAATTACCTTCTAACTTCAGCTTGTTCAATTAAGCTTTACAATAAAACCTGGAAGCTGATTGGTTGTTATGCAGAGCTGCTCCAGATTTTTCACTCTCCATTTTTAGTAAATTTCCCCCAATATGAAACTGGGACAATGTCACATGAGGCTAGTAGAGATCAATGCTATAACCCTTGTTGGAATACATTGTTCGTGTATTTTTGTGCAACAACTACAGATATATTCTTCAACCTGTAGATGGCAGTGTTTATAAGTTTAGGGCTGCATCTACGAATATACTCCATGTCTTCTTCCTGAATAAAGTTCCTGTATCCTGTTAGCAGAAAAGCAGCAGATAAACAAACATGGACCATGAGCTGTCTGTTCTGAAGGGCTATATATACAGAATCTCTAACAGGATAAGGGCGCAGACACCCAGTCATAGTCAGCTACAACAAAAGAAGTGCAAGTTACAGCAACAGAAAGAAGACTATAAAAGAATAAATGGCCAGAAACAACAACTGCTACAAAGCTTTCATTTGAAAATCTGACAAACTAGAACTACCAGTCTTGTAAATTCAAGATGAAAATGCTGCTATTAACCCCCCTGGCGGTATTCCCAAGTGTAGCTCGGGGTAAACTTACAGTACCAAAACCAGTAACACCAAGCTACACTCGGGATTACCCTGCAGCGTTGCTCCGGGATCCCTGTTTCACTTACCTTGTCCTGCGCTCCCGCGATGTGCCCCCTGGCAATGTCCTCCGGCCAATGCCGGCATCCGTCTTCCGGGTTAAGGTCCCTGGGAGCGTTGGGACGTACAGAACGTATAGGGACGGAACTGGAGGGAAATTCAAAAATTTTAAAAGTGACATTCACTCAATACACTAAAATCTTATAGTAAAACATTACTGTATCAAAGCATTTCACATACATTTTGTCCCGAGTGCTTTGTCCTGTGCCCTGCCTGCATTTTTACTGTTCTTTCTGCCTGGAAACTGAGAAAAGTCCATGGCGTCCAAAAAGCGTCCCTTTAGGTCAAAAGCGGTTTTAGACCAGCTAGAGAACAGCGATAGTAAATCAGAACCACTTGCAGAATTGAGTGATAATTATTCGCAGGGAAATTCGTAATCAGACACTGAAAACAATTTTGCGACTAAGCTCAGTTGTGTGTGAACTTGGAGCTATATTTCAAATTTCAGTGTTTTTGGTTTGATTATATTATTGAATTAAATGTATTATTATTATTATATTATTATTTTTTATGATTATATTATAATTTATGATTTTGTGTTTCAAATTCTATCATACCCGGGATGTTTACTAGACTCTTGTTCGGACAGATTTCAGTGAGTTATTCCTAAAAATTACAGGCCTACAATAAAAAAAGACATATTTCCATGCAAAAAAATGTACCGCTTTGTACCGTCAGAAATACTGACATAATTAGACCGCTAGGGAGGTTAAGTGAAAGTATGTAGAAATGTAGAAATGAAGTCAGACCAGAATACCCTTCAGATGAGTGGATAGAGAAAGATCAGAAAGCTCAAACCACAATCTCTCTTAGCACAGAAGATGATCAAATCATACATATATGTAAGCGTGAAACTGCTAAAGAAATATGGGAAGGATTACAAAAGGTGCATGAAAGAGCGAATCTCAGCAATAAACTGTATTTGATTAGAAAGCTATACCAAACAAAGCTGATGAAAGGCTAGGGTATGCATAAGGCACACCTTGGAAATGGTTGAACACCTGAGAGGTATAGGAGATGAAAATAAAGATTTTCATGTTGCAGCACTAATACTTAGTGGTTTACCAGAAAGCCACAAAACTCTTGTCAGCACTTGATGCATGTCTTGATGATGAACTGACATTGGAATATATTAACAGCTTCCCGACCACCCTATAGCCGAACTACTGCTACAGGGTGGCAGGGCTGCACAAAATCACGTATATATACGTGACTTTGTATTTCTGGGTAGGTGGAGCACGCACACCACTCGCGCACCCTACCGCTCTGCCATTGGCGGCTACAGATGTTGATCATTGGGTCCCTGCCAGAGATTCCCCGCTGGCACCTGGCAATCACCAAGGAACACTGATGGGGGAGAGGTCTGTATGTAAACAATACAGATCTCTCCCGTGTCAGCTCCAGCACGCTGCTTTGTATTGCTCGGCACAGCGGAGCAATACAGAACAGCGTGCTTTTACAGTAAAACACACACAGCACACAGTAAAAAATGCACAGGACACAGTTAACCCTTTGATCGCCCTAGATTTTAACCCCTTCCTGCCCAGTATCATTAGTACAGTGTCCGTGCTTTTTATTAGCCCTGATCACTGTATTAGTGTCACTGGGGATGTCAGGGCCAGTTAGTCAGTTCCCCCCAGTGTCCCGCTGTAAGTCGCTGATCACCGCCATTACTAGTATAAAAAAAGTAAAAATTCCAGTATATATACCATCATTTGTAGATGCTATAATTTTTATGTAAACCAATTCATTTACACGTTTAGATTTTTTTTTTTGAACAAAGACATGTAGCAGAATACATTTTGGCTTACATTTATGACAACATTTGATTTTTTTAATTTTTCACTGGATATGTTTTATAGCAAAAAGTCAAAAATATTGTTTTGTTATTTTTCAAAATTGTCGGTCTTTTTTTGTTTATAGCGCAAAAAGTAAAAAACGCATAGGCAATCAAATACCACAGAAAGAAAGCTCCGTTTGTGGGAAAAAAAGGACATTTCACAATTTCATTTGGGTGCAGCACTGCATGACCGCGCAATTGTCAGTTAAAGTAACGCAGCGCTGTATCGCAAAAAATGGTCTGGCCAGGAAGGGGGGTAAATCCTCTGGAGGACAAGTGGTTAAGGGCAAGCTTATTGATGAAGATAAGCATAAAATAGAAAGCATTAAAATGGTAGTAAATGGCAAAAGAGAATTCTAAAAGAATCTTCACCCTGCAAGTTATTAACATTACAGTGTAATCTCCTCTGCTGCGAAGACTATTGTGAATGGCTGTTTTCTCTCTACAGCACTACAGTATCCTGTATGTCAGAGCTAAATAAATATACAATACCGAGCAGCTGTGGCAGAGATAATAGAGTGTAAGCTCCTCTGGTGCAGACACTGATATGACTGGATCAGGGTTCTCTGTACAGCACTGTGGCATAGGTCAGAGTTACATAAATGTATAATAATAGTATTGATTTCAATGTTCTGTGTATATTTCTGGTCCAGAAATTTCATGCCTGTTTTCAGAGCTCCAGCTGCCTTTTCTGAGATGCTTGTATCTTGTGTCTCGCAGGATTTGTCATTTATTTAACCCTGCGGGGTCAGGACATGTCAAGCTGTCTTCCTAAGATGGAAGCACAGGGCCCGGGGGTGACCTCAGGCCCTGAATAACACACAGACGTAGTCAGCAACTTACTCGCTGAGATTTCGCTACAAACAGCTTTAAATGGAATAAAGAGACATCTGGCCAGTCAGAGAGGAGAGAACAGTACAAGAATTCCCAGCAAGAGAGGCAACAGAGAGAGAGAGTATTTGAACCAAGGAGTGGACTCCCAGTAGATGTAGTGGGAGAACTGTAGACCTCCAGGGTAGATGTTGCTCCGTAGATGCTTTCTGCACTCTAGTTTTGGGTGACAAAGACCCTTTTTACTGCTATGGATTAAAAACTGTGAATCTTGAGCTCCATTGAGTATTTTAAAGACTAGGCAGGTCACATGGTTAAAGTACTACACAACATCTTCTTTCCAATCAGACAGACCCTGTCCAGTAGACTTTGTAGTAAGATCCCAGCAAGGTACAATCACTGTGCAGGTCTACAATGCAAGAAGCAGAAGATGCAGAGACAGAGCTCCCAACTGGCCTTCACCTGAAACCAAATGGCTCCATTTTACATTTCTTCTTCAATGTATCTTTTTAGCTCTGTGTAGACATCAGTATAATATATACTATCCCCAAAGGATTCATGTCAACAGTTTGTTATTTAATCACTTAGAAGGGATTGAGAGTCTTCTTTTACCCCAAATTTTGGCAAAAAAGCAACAGGGGAGGGAAGGGGTGTGAGGATGCAGAGACACAGACACACGGGATAGGGGAGGGATAAGAGGCTGCAGAGTCATATCCTTGCAGAGGACAGAGAGAGGCTATGGAGGCACAGTTTAACAGGAAAGGGAAGGGGAAGCAACTTTAGAGACACATCCACACAAGAGCGGGGAGGGGTGAGAGACTGAAGACATACAGATCACAAGAGAGGAGAATCTGCAGGGACACAGCCACTCAGGAGTTGGGAGGGGTGAGAGTCTGCAGACATACAGATCAAAGGAGAGGAGAGGGTTGAGAGGCTGCAGAGACAGCCACACAAGAGAAGGAAGAATATGCAAAGACCCACCCACAGCCGATATTAATACAGAGTGATTTTGAATTTAATCCCTCCCATATTGGCTGTTTAGGCCCTTGGTTAACACTTTTTTTAGTCCATTGTGCGAGTGTGGAGGAATCTTGGGGCAATACAAGCAAATAAATAATCTCTTGGTCTAGTAGTACCTCCACAGTCATCTTGATGGAGGAGGTAAGAAAGCTAATAGGTCCAGAAGCTAGAATGGTTCTGTTGATTGCTGAAACTTTGTGCTTTATGCTGGTGGGCCATGTTTTGGGCATACTCTTAGTGAACGTCAATCTGAATGGCCAGGGAGACAAGATCCTCCAGGTTTGTAGGAACTTCTTGATCTGCCAGTTCATCCTGAAAGTGGTTGTAAATGCAGAATGTTTTTCATCTTGAATGCATTGCGGTCAAAAACCTTCTGTGATCAATTACACCCCAAGCTCCTCCTAAATACTTTCCTGAGCCTCATCTCGATTCAGCGCTGTTCCCGAGAGCAGCAGCGCTGCTCTCTTTCTCCTCACTGGAGAAGCTGGACATGTAGGTGGTGGCAGGTGCCATTGTCTCTTGCTGCTGTCAATCCGATTCTTTGAGGAGGGAATGGGAGGCTCTGGATCAAGCCCGCACGAATAACCCTATAGCACGCCGAGTGCTATGGGGGCACTCAGCAGGGAGGAGGAGCCAGAAGTGATGGTCGATGATCTCAGAAGAGCAGGTTTGGGGCTGCTCTGTGCAAAACAATCAGAGCAGGTAAGTATAACATGTTTGTTATTAAACTAAACTGAAGCTTTAAAATCACTTTAATATGTTCTGCTAGGACCTTCCAGAAGGTAGCTGTGAGAATTTCACTGTTCAGGAGATCAAGTGTGCAAAATTGTATAGCAAACTACCCCACCATAAGTGTGACAGAGAATATGTTGGCTGTTCTGGTGCTGCAGCAAGAGAGATGATTGGTGACCAAATGGAGATGCTGCACCATTTGAACTTGGGTGGCCTCATGGTGGGAAGAAAACATTTAACATTTCCCATGCTGAAAAAGACCCTGTTTCAGTAGCTGGCCAACACAATCATGTCCTTCCAACATGAATCAAAGTATACTATAAATCAGTGCAGTGCTACTTGCCTAATCTTACTAATTTAACACAAAAATAATATCTATTCCCATGTAAATGTGTATGATCCACTCCAAAAGTGTCACATTTTATATAAGCCACCCTATATATTATCTCCTCCGCCTATGCATTTTATACTGTTAAATATAAAAAATAGTGTTTTACTCTGAGCTATCCTTGACCTGGAGTGAGGAGGAGATAAAAGTGATGAAAGGAGGAACGTGCCATGTTTAACCTCTGAAGGGAAGGATTTGTTCTGACCTCTATAATTAACAGGTCATACTCCAAAGTGAGAGCACAATCTGGGTAAGAGGTCTGCACATGAAGGATGAAGAAGTGCGATTGCTGTGAATTACAGGGATTTTGCAATATAGGATCGATTTTCCTAGATTTCAAGGACATTTATTTTCCAGCATAATGGACTGTTTTTATATGTAACACTATAAAATGCATTATATACACCAAACAGCCATAACTTTAAGACCACACACTTAATATTCAGTAGGTCCACTTTTGCCACCAAAACAGCCCTGACCTGTTGAGGCATGTTCTCCACTAGACCTCTAAAGTATGCTGTGGTATCAAGTACCAAACTAATCTTTTAAGTCCTTTGTGAGGTGCGGTTCTATGGATTGGACTTGGTTTTCCAGCACACCCTGCAGTTACTCAATTGGATTGAGATCTGGAGAATTTAGAGCCCAAGGCAGTGCCTCCATATCGTTGTTGTGTGCCTGAAACCATTTTTGCAGTGTGGCAGGGTGCATTATCCTGCAGAAAGAGAACACTGCCATCAGGGAATACCATTTCCACAAAGGGGTCAGCCACAATGCTTAGATAGGTGGTACATGTCAAGTAACATCTACCCAAGGTTTCCCTGCAGACCATTACCCAAAACTTAGGGCAGCACAAAACCCAAGTACACCACCAGGGGCGGACTGACCATTGGGGAACTCAGGTCAGTTGGGGGCCCCATGAGATGTCCCTGGTATCTTTCATAGGCTTTTTTGGGTGTGATTTGAGTGTGGGCAGGACACAGGAGTCCCATGATCCCCTATTGCCCAGGGGCCCCATGAGTTGTCATTCCGCCCCTGTACACCACTGACTATACAGCCCATACACAACAAACTGCAATGCCAATTTTTCAGGAAGTCTTTTCTTCGAGCAAACTGCTACAAATGGGGAATCAGCTCCAAATAGTAGCAGAGTGGCAAACCAGGACTAGTTGTGCCAACTGGGTAGATGGTGGCAAAAGCCACTGAGTAGACACAGAACGCTAGGCAAGCCTGCTCGCTTGGTGATGATGAGAGTCCTAAGAAGGGCTGAGGAACAGAATCTAAGATACTGCCTGGTTTTCACCAGAGCTCCTAAAGTAGGAGATCTTACACTGCAAGTTGCGGTCCTCAGACTTCAACTGTGAGGAGGAGAGAGTCCCTTGTGAGGCGGACAGCAGGTAACACAGGAGTAATAGCAAGAGTACATGAGAAACACAGAGGCATTGAAAAGAAACAAGGTTGGGAGTGCACAGGTGCTGATAATGAGAGGCTTGTTGGGGCTCAAAGGGAAACAGGGAATGTCCTGTAGCAACTAGAGGGAAACAACAGAAAAAAGAGAGGGTGCATCAGCCTAGTACATTATCCAAAAGATTTTTAATATAAAACTACTCATAAACATAGAAGTAAATACGCTCATGAACCTAGGCTCTGAGGAAGAAGGTCCTTCCTTCGAAACACGTTAGACTTTAGGGACCCTGGTGTGCCCCTCCCCCACCCTGTACTTTTGAGACTGTCCTATCTGGAACTATTTGGTCAAGAAAGTGCGGCTTGATGAGTGTTTTTACTTCTATGCTTGTGAGTAGTTTTATATTGGATTTAAATTAAAAAAATCTTTTGGATAATGCACTAGGCTGATGCACCCTCTCTTTTTTCTGTTGTTTCCACACAGGGTGGAGTACACAAGGCTGGATGCAGGCTAGAATAAAGTGACCAGATTTTTAAAAAGAAGTCCGGAGAAATTCTAGTGACCACACACACTGTAAATGGAGCGAGGAAAGGGTGGAGTTAATAGCATTAAACAGTTGATGTAGCCAAATTGTACTGTCAATGCTAGGGGCCCTAAGAGGTAAGGTTAAAAAAAACCTTAGCCTACTCTGTTCTGGGTCAAAACTGTGTAATGCTCAGAGTGCAGGAGTCAGAAGTAAGGCCTTGTTCACACAGATGTACTTAAACATACTTTGTGAAGGTTGTGTTTTGTTTTCATGGAACGCACAGGTGTTCCATGCATCTGTGTCATATTTATATCATATCTGTCTCATATTCATATCATTTGGGATGTGGGCATGGGTCTGCGTTTGGGGATAATACCTATGGATGTCAAATTGGGAGCAGTGGCTGTGTCCATGCAGCTGCTGCATCTCAACTGACATGAATGGGGCTACTTGTGTAGCGGTCAAAGTTAAGTAAAGGACAAAGTACCTCCCAAGAAAATTTCCATCCCTGCAACCTCCATGACAAAGCCACCACCCACACAAATTTCTCATTTCCTTCCTGAATTGTACTCACCAGACCAATGCATTGCCTTACATCTGCTGGTGAGCTACCTGGGTCCCAACACCATGGCCACCCACTTTTTTCTTCTATGTGTCACTTATGCTAAAATTGTTAGAATACATGATCAACAAATTGTTAATCATGACAATACATGAGCAACAAACAGACAATCAGGACAAAACACAATCAGATGGGGAAGATTGCATGTTGTGATGACACTCACCATGAATTGGTCGGGTATGAGAAGGAGCTTTGAGTGCATAGATCAGTAGTAAGTAAAGCAGAGTCCAGAGGTCAACAGTATGTAACACAAAATGCAGGGGCAGGAGTACGTAAAGCAGAGTTTAGGGATCAGTCAGAGTAATTAAAGCAGAGTGTCGGGATCAATAGTAGGTAACAGAGTTCAAAGGTAAGTAGTCATGCAGAATTCTGAGATTAGTAGTAAGACAATGTGCAGGGGTAAGTAAAACAAAGAGCGCAGAGGTCAGGAGTTCATGGGTCAGAAAAAAGTAACAGAGTTCAGAGGTCAGCAGTAAGTAATGCAGAGTTCAGAGGTGAGTAGTATGTAACACAGGGGTTCAGGGGTCATTGGTACAGTCAGGTCCATAAATATTGGGATATCTACACAATTCTAATATTTTTGGCTCTATACACCACCACAATGGATTTGAAATTAAACAAACAAGATGCGCTTTAACTGCAGACTGTCAGCTTTAATTTGAGGGTATTTACATCCAAAACAGGTTAACGGTGTAGGAATTACAACAGTTTGCATATGTGCCTCCCACTTGTTAAGGGACCAAATGTAATGGGACAATTGGCTTCTCAGCTGTTCCATGGCCAGGTGTGTGTTATTCCCTCATTATCCCAATTACAATGAGCAGATAAAAGATCCAGAGTTCATTTCATGTTTTCTATTTGCATTTGGAATCTGTTGCTGTCAACTCTCAGGATGAGATCCAAAGAGCTGTCACTATCAGTGAAGCAAGCCATCATTAGGCTGAAAAAACAAAACAAACTCATCAGAGAGATAGAAAAAATATTAGGCGTGCCCAAAACAACCGTTTGGAACATTCTTAAAAAGAAGGAACGCACCGGAGAGCTCAGCAACACCAAAAGACCCGGAAGACCACGGAAAACAACTGTGGCGGATGACCGAAGAATTCTTTCCCTGGTGAAGAAAACACCCTTCACAACAGTTGGCCAGATCAAGAACACTCTCCAGGAGGTAGGTGTATGTGTGTCAAAGTCAACAATCAAGAGAAGACTTCACCAGAGTGAATACAGAGGGTTCACTACAAGATGTAAACCATTGGTGAGCCTCAAAAACAGGAAGGCCAGATTAGAGTTTGCCAAACAACATCTAAAGAAGCCTTCACAGTTCTGGAACAACATCCTATGGACAGATGAGACCAAGATCAACTTGTACCAGAGTGATGGGAAGAGAAGAGTATGGAGAAGGAAAGGAACTGCTCATGATCCTAAGCATACCACCTCATCAGTGAAGCATGGTGGTGGTAGTGTCATGGCGTGACACTACCACTATCACTACCACCACAAAAGCAGCAGGATGAATTCTGAAGTGTTTCAGGCAATATTATCTGCTCATATTCAGCCAAATGCTTCCGAACTCATTGGATGCCGCTTCACAGTGCAGATGGACAATGACCCAAAGCATACTGCAAAAGCAACCAAAGAGTTTTTTAAGGGAAAGAAGTGGAATGTTATGCAATGGCCAAGTCAATCACCTGACCTGAATCCGATTGAGCATGCATTTCACTTGCTGAAGACAAAACTGAAGGGAAAATGCCCCAAGAACAAGCAGGAACTGAAGACAGTTGCAGTAGAGGCCTGGCAGAGCATCACCAGGGATCAAACCCAGCGTCTGGTGATGTCTATGCGTTCCAGACTTCTGGCTTTAATTGACTGCAAAGGATTTGCAACCAAGTATTAAAAAGTGTAAGTTTGATTTATGATTATTATTCTGTTCCATTACTTTTGGTCCCTTAACAAGTGGGAGGCACTAATGCAAACTGTTGTAATTCCTACAACGTTCACCTGATTTGGATGTAAATACCCTCAAATTAAAGCTGACAGTCTGCAGTTAAAGCACATCTTGTTCGTTTAATTTCAAATCCATTGTGGTGGTGTATAGAGCCAAAAATGTTAGAATTGTGTCGATGTCCCAATATTTATGGACCTGACTGTAAGTAATGCAGAGTTCAGAGGCCATTCGTAATTCAGAGTTCAAATGTCAGAGTGCAGGGGTCAGCAGTAGTAATGCAGCGTGCAGGAATCAGTAGTAAATAATGCAGAGTTAAAAGCTCAGTAGCAATGCAGAGTTCAAAGGTCAGTAGTAATACAGTTGTGTAGACAGGGTTCAGGAAAATTTAATGCAGAGTGCAGTGCACAGAATTAATGTTCTCTGTCTACCCCCCCCCCCCCCCACTAGTCCCACCCCTGCTTAATTCTATATCTGTACACATGTTGCAAAGTATAATCTCTTCTGCCAACCTCCTCCTCACCTCGAGCTCACACAGATAGCCCCTGGTGGCCCATGATGCAGCTCTTGCTCCATCCTGCCCACTCGTCCTGTTCATCTTACTTACCTGCCCACTTGTAAACAAGAGCCAGAATTCATCACCTAGTCTTCGCCTCATCACCTCCTACATAGTGCCTGCATTCTGTGGACCAATAGAAGCAGGTGCAGACAACACAAAATCCGAGGGTTAATGCACTTATCCCTCCCCTACTGTTCCTCCTCCTACACTTGCAGGCAGCAAATGGACCAAATGTTTTCATGCTGGTTTTAACCCAGCCCCCTTGGATTGAGGATGCCATGTTGGAAACAGGGAGTAGATGTGTAAACCAGGGTCCAAATTGGGGGCACTCTGTAGGTAGGGACAGTCTCCTGAAATTGGGGACTGTCCCCAAAAACCAGGGACATCTGGTCACCCTAATTGCTGGTTCTTCTATTTCTACAGGACCACTTATTGCCAGGACAGTGAAAACTGGTAGTATGGGAATGTCATTTGATCACTAAGAATCAATGTAGTAAGGACTGGCAGTGTGAGGATGTCATGTGATCACTAACAGCCACTATAGCGAAGGCTGACAGTGTGAGGATATAATGTGATCACTAAGATCACTAAGAGCCAATGTAGTAAAGACTGCAAGTGTGAGGATGTCATGTGTTGACTGAGAGCTAATGTAGTGATGACTGTCAGTGTGGGGATTTTATGTAATCACTAAGTACCAATGTAGTGAAGACTGGCAGTGTGAAGATATCATTGGATCAATAAGTGTCAAAGTAGTGAAGACTAGAAATATGAGGGTGTCATGGGATCACTAAGAGCCAATGTAGTGAAGACTGGCAGTGTGAGGATGTAATTGGGTTACTAAGAGCCAAGGTGTGAAGATATCATTGGATCACTAAGTGTCAAAGTATGAAAACTAGAAATATGAAGGTGTCATGGGATCACTTAGAGCCAATGTAGTGAAGACTGGCAGTGTGAGGATGTCATTGGGTCACTAAGAGCAAATGTAGTGAAGACTGGCAGTGTGAGGATGTCATTGGGTCACTAAGAGCCAATGTAGTGAAGACTTGCAGTGTGAGGATGTCATTGGGTCACTAAGAGCCAATGTAGTGAAGACTGGAAATAAAAGAATGTCATGTAATGCCTTGCAGTGTGGGGATGTCATGGGATCACTAAGATCCAATGTAGTGAAGACTGCTAGTATGGATTTGTCATGGGATTGCCAAAAGCCATTGTAGACAAGACTGGCAGTGTGGGAAAGTCACATGATAGCTAACAGCCAATGTAGGTGAAAATTGGCAGCAACTTATCCCTCCTCCATCCTTATATTCCTGGAGGTAGTGAATGAATCAGAAGTTTTCATGTTGGTTTCAACCCAGAACTCCTGTACCAAAGATGCCATCTTTGAAACGGGTACTAGTTATTTAAACGGGGACCAAATCAGTGACACTTGGCAGGTGGGGACAGCCTCCTGAAATCAGGGACTGTCTCCAGAAATAGGGGACGTGTGGTCACCCTAGGCTAGAAACCAAGGATGACAGGGAATGCTGGGATCATTAAGACACACAGGAGCTGGGTACAGGTTGGACAGACACTGGGGACATGAGAGGTCACAGAGACAACACTGGAAGGCACTGGGAAACAATGGAAAATCCAAGAAGAACACTGGGGGGTCCTAAGCAATACACATGCTAGCCCTATAAGACAGCACCCCCTCTGAGACTGGCTGGAGGCTGATGGATGCACACAGATGGAAAGCCTGGGTGCTGGTAAGTGGAACAGGTAAGTGTGATAAGGTGAGAGGGAAAAGGCTATAGAGACATGCTGACACAGGGAATGGGAGAGGTGAGAGACTGCAGAGACACATCCACACAGGAGAGGCTGTAGACACACAGTTGCAGAGGAGACGGGAAGGAAGAGATGCTGCAGAGACACAATCACACTGCTCCCAATATGACATCCTTGCGGTTCCACCTCTCCAAACTCACCCAGGGTGCATTTGGGGTGGTGCAACTGCAGGTTCTCACATTGAGAGCAGTGGCTTTGTCCATGCAACCACTGCATCCCAATTGACAGCTATGGGACTGCTAGCACGGGGAGGCACACTACACCTGTGTATCCCTCTGCCAGCAAACATGACCATGCATGGGGCACGGATGCCCCGTGTGAACAAGGCCTGTACAAAGGGTGGCACAGAGGGAGAGGTGAGTGGTGTAGGGTGTGTTCTTGCCTATTTATGGGCAGTTTATTCTGTGTTTTAATTATGCAGAATGGATCATCCTTCTGTGAACAAGGAATTATGCAGTTCAATATTTCCTCCAAGATGTGTTTGTCTTTGTGTATGTTTTCAGGAAATTACAATGACATCATTTCCTTCTCCAAAAGGTACTAAGGGATTAGTTTGTTAGGTGAGGAGGACAGGATTGGGATGAGCTCTGTATTGGAAGAGCTCATCACCCCCACTTCTTTTGCGTCAGTGGACACACTGTGTCAGTGGACCAGCAGGGACACAGGAAGTGACATCAGAACAACCTTAATTAATACATTTTATTACACACTTTACATAGAAACTAGGGTCATAAAACATCAACACCGTCGGGTAACATTGTTACATTAAACTGTTCAAATTCCCATGTAATTGTTTAAGCTTTTACTGCCAAAATAGCAATAGCGATATCTTTAATTTCAATCTATGATGTGTCCACTGAACATGGAAGTGATTCAGTTGTAATTCAGCCAAATGATTTTAGGTAAGCCCCCTTCCCTTCCAGAACAGCATCAGATGCTTGGGAGAATCCCCCTGCCCACTTTTTGGAGATTTGGAAAGGGTTGAAAGGTGAAAGATCAGAGCTTAGGATGTGAGGGGTAGGAAAGGTGAGGGGTCAAGATTTGAAAGGTGAAGGGTTGGGATTTTGGAGATGAAGGTTTACGTTTGGAAGGTGAAGGGCTGGAGCTGAAGGGGATGGGGTCAGGGTGGAGGTGAAAGCTGGGAAGGCAAAGGGTTGGAGTTGGGAATGTCGGGTGTCAGGTTTGGGAAGGGGTCTGGGTTAGAAAGTTGAAGGGTTGGAGTTGGAAGGTGAAAGATTTGAAGGTGAGGGGTCAGTGTTCTGGAGGTGAGAGGTTGGATGGTGAGGGTCAGAAACAGAAGCTAAGCAATCTGGATTGGGGATGTGAAATTGTGAAGTCTCAGGTTTGGAAGGTGAAGTGTTGGAGTGAAGGGACTGGGTTTGAAAGGTGAGGGGTTAGGGTTGGGGTGGTTAAGAATCATTGTTGGTAGATGATGGTCAAGGGTTGGGGAGGTAAAGAGTAAGGGTTTAGAAGTTGAGAGGCTGTAGAGGTGAGGAATCAAGGTTTTAAAGTAAGGGGCCGAAGTTGGAGAGGTGTTGCGGAGGTGAAGGGTCTGGGTTGGACATTGAGGACTGGGAAAGGGGAAATGTTAGAAGTTGGGGAAGTGATGGGTTGGGGTTTTAGGATGAAGGGTTTGGGGTAACAGAGGTGAGCGGTCAAGGTTGGAAGGTGAGGTGTGGGGGGGGCTGAGGTGTGAGGGTTGGAAGGCTTGGGAAGGTGAGGGATTGGAAGGTGCCCTTCACCTTCCAACCCCAACTTACTAGAGTTGGAAGGTTGAAGGCTGGGAAGGTGACTGTCAGGGTTGAGGAAGTGAAGGGTCATGGGGGGTGGGAGGTAGGAAGGGACAGGTTGGGGCATTGGTGAGATGAGGGGTCAAGATTAGAATGTTAGGAGTCAGGGTTGCAAGGTGAGGGGTTGGGGTACGTTGTGAGTGTATAGAAGATGAAACCTTTAGTTTCTCTACAGTCATCAGCCCTGAGAATAAAGCTGTTTCAGAAACCCAATGTACCCCAGCTTCATACCATGCCCTCACATGGTACAGAAAACTCCCACAAATATGGCAACAAAAAACATCCCACCCAGACACAGGAATTCCTTTTCATTTCGATCTAACCTTGTCAATTGAAGAGACTCCAGCAGTGGATCAGAAATAGTAAGGTGGGTGAGTAGGGGACAAACTCCCAACTGGGATGTAAGGGGGGAGGGGAGTGCCACAGTCAAAGGGAACCCCTCTGACCTCCTGAGCCCAGGGTCATCTCCCTCCATAATTACTGCCTTGATATGATGGACATTCTTCCAATATTCTGCATTTTGTACCAAATCTGAGGACTCTGATATTTGACTTTATGTTGCAAAGATTGTATAATGTGTGACAGAACAATATAGTGTGTTAGTAAATTTCCTGACAGTGAGGTCTCAACCTCACTGAAATAAATATGCTGCAGTGGATGGGGCGCAGGGCAATGGTGGGATCATTCTCACAGCACATGCCCTCTTATGACAGCATTACGATTCACACGTGGAAAAGGTTTACAGACACTTCAGCATCTGAATTATCTGAGTCTCTGGCAGCCAATCGCTCATCCTTCACTATAAACAGCAGACACTGCGCCAACTACCACTCACTTCTGTTATAATACATGGTGCCAGACACACAACCTATTGAGGGATTCAGAATGGGTTACAAGGGGTCAATCTGTAGTGATGCATCACTTTGGTGGATTTCAGAGAAAATAAGACTGCAGACTGATACAAATTTCTGAATAATATACAGTGGGGATCGAAAGTTTGGGCACCCCAGCTAAAAATTTGTATTAATGTGCATAAAGAAGCCAAGGAAAGATGGAAAAATCTTCAAAAGGCATCAAATTACAGATTAGACATTCTTATAATATGTCAACAAAAGTTAGATTTTATTTCCATCATTTACACTTTCAAAATAACAGAAAACAAAAATATGGCGTCTGCAAAAGTTTGGGCCCCCTGCAGAGTTAATATCTTGTACTGCCCCCTTTGGCAAGTATCACAGCTTGTAAACGCTTTTTTTAGCCAGCCAAGAGTCTTTCAATTCTTGTTTGAGGTATCTTTGCCCATTCTTCCTTACAAAAGTCTTCCAGTTCTTTGCGATTTCTGGGCTGTCTGTCACGCACTGCTCTTTTAAGGTCTATCCATAGATTTTCAATGATGTTGAGGTCAGGAGATTGTAAAGGTCATGGCAAAACCTTCAGTTTACGCCTCTTGATGTAATCCCCTGTGGATTTCGAGGTGTGTTTAGGATCATTATCCATTTGTAGAAGCATTCCTCTCTTTAACTTCAGCTTTTTCACAGATGACATCAAGTTACCATCCAAAATTTTCTGAAATTTTATTGAATCCATTTTTCCTTCTACTCGTGAGATGTTCCCTGTGCCACTGGCTGAAACACAACCCCAAAAGCATGATTGATCCAACCCCATGCTTAACAGTTGGACAGAGGTTCTTTTCATTAAATTCTGTGTCCCTTCTTCTCCAAACGTACCTTTGCTCATTCCGGCCAAAAAGTTCAATTTTAACCTCATTGGTCCACAGAACTTGTTTCCAAAATGCATCAGGCTTGTCTGAGTATCACATTCTGTTCATTATGTAGCCGCTTTCTTTGTGAATTTCTTTTCACAACCCCTCTTTTTTTGTATGCCTTTTTTGGCTACTGAATGGAGACCATTTATTGGGTGATACGATAATTTATTGTACGACCTCTTAATAACTATCTTTAACAAATTTGTCTATATGTTCATTTGCAAAGTTCAAACGATGATTTTTGTGGTGAAGACGTAGAAGAGGTTTTCTTCTGATGACTCTTCCATGAAGACCATATTTGTACAAGTATCTCTTTATAGTGGAATAGTGTACCACAACTCCAGTGTCTGCCAGATCTTTCTGGAGGGATCGTGCAGTCAAACGTGGGTTTTGAATTGTTTTTCTCACAATCCTGCGAGCTGTTCTCTCTGATATTTTTCTTGGTCTTCCAGATCTTGCTTTAACTTCCACTGTTCCTGATGACTG
Organism: Staurois parvus; assembly: GCF_062004578.1. Taxonomy (NCBI): domain Eukaryota; kingdom Metazoa; phylum Chordata; class Amphibia; order Anura; family Ranidae; genus Staurois; species Staurois parvus. The sequence goes on from NW_028318265.1 coordinate 1,450,413, forward strand.
CCATTTCTTAATTCCATTCTGAACAGAGGATATTGACATCTGAAAACGCTTTGCTATCTTCTTATAGCCTTCTCCAGCTTTGTGAGCGTCAACTATTTTCAGTTTCAGTTTTCTAGACAACTGCTTAGAAGAACCCATGGTGCTGATTGTTGGGGCAAGGTCAGATGAGTCTGGGCATTTAAAACCTTTGAGATTGACATCACCTGGTCTTCCCAGATGATGATTGAGAACAATCCATGACACTGGCAGGTCTCAGCTTGGCAAAGGGGGCAGTGCATGCTATAAATTCTGCAGGGTGCCCAAACTTTTGCAGACGCCATTTTTTTGTTTTCTGTTATTTTGAAAGTGTAAATGATGGAAATAAAATCTAACTTTTGTTAACATATTATAAGAATGTCTAATCTGTAATTTGATGTCGTTTGGAGATTTTTCCATCTTTCCTTGGCTTCTTTATGCACATTAATACAAATTTTTAACTGGGGTGCCCAAACTTTCGATCCCCACTGTACACATTACTCTATATTAAAATTTCTCAGCAACAGCTGTAACAAAGCTTCTCCCATAGCGATAATCCGTCACTAAGTCACTGACCTGGAACAAGCATGCAGCAAGTGAATAATTTAAAAAAAGACTGAACTGCCATCCATGCCTACTGGATCCTGGTCAGAAACTCACTAAGGTCTGTGATGGCACACAGCCTTTATCTTTAAAGTATAAGTCAAGGAAAAACACATGCAGTACTTGTCTATAGTATTCATTATCCCATTTTTGTATTCCTTTAAAGCTGGGGATTTTAACAGCATTATTTTATTGGTCCAGCTTGAACTAATCTAAATATTTATCTCATAATTCAGCAATCCCTATGTAGGCTGCAAATCACTGTAGTAGTTGTTTCTACTACAGTGAAAGCAGCTATCTTTCCAGTCCAGTGAAGAGTGGCTGTCCATTTACATAGTAACCACAGTAGGTCACCCACTTGGCACTGCCACCTTTCTGAGAAAGCCTTGTATCTTTTTTAATAACTGTAAGGCGTACTCTGATTGGTAGCTATGCAGGATGACAGCAGGACCCAAAATACGTCTGCTTTCACTGCAGTAGCAGTGACAACTACCAAGATTTTCAGCGTACACAGGCATCAGTTAGGTTTGAAATATGCATACTTTCATTGGTCCAAGCTGAACTATGCCATCAAAATCATACCTAAATCTCTGCTTTAAAACCCATAAAGTACAGAAATGCCTTCTTTTGAACTGCCAGATATGCATTCAGTTCCTAAATCTGCCCATAGCCAAACTGAAATTTGTCTGTTTCAGCAGGGTTCAGTTTTGATCTGTGCTTGTCTGTCTCTTCTTGACAGAAGTCAATTGTTTGATCGATTTCTGACAAAAAAGAACAATGGAAAACTTTTCTCGATCAGCGGATGTAGTCAATAGGTTGAAGTTGCTGATCAATGTAATTTGTCAACAGCAGGAATCACTGTCAGAATACAATGTCCTGGAGTGGGAAAAGGTGGATGGAAGAATTTGTTAGTTTTTTTGAACAGCCAATGGCTGAACCTAAAAAATCAAACTAGCCGTCTATGGCTAGCTTAAAGCTCGGCATAGACGGATCGAAATACCACCCGTTGAGCAGGGACTGGCCTAATTTGGATCTGTGTGTGGCCCTCTCTTTTTAACAGAAGTCAGTCAATCTAATGGACATGGTAGAAAACTGTTGCTGATCAGTGGCTGCAGCCAATTGGCAGTAGGCTCTGATCAGTGTATTCTGATGCTGTTAGTATACAGTGGCCTGTGTGGAAGGAAGAATCTGTTGTTTTTTTTGTTCAGCCAAATGGCTGAACAAAAAAAAAACTACTCATCTGTGTCCAGCTTAAGTCTTGTTGTGGGCTGGTAACACAGAGCATTTTTGTGTTTTTGTGGACTCAGTGGTGTCAGTTCTACCCAGTTGTCTTTTTGCTAAACTACTCAACCACTCCCACTCTCAGATCTCAACAACATAAAGGCTAATCCTTCTGCAATCCAAGATAAGAACTAGGAGAGTCTTATGTGATAACATGGGTAATATGCAAAAGGAGTGCTAGAGAGGTAAATTAAGTTTGGCTTACAGAAGTAACTGCAGTGAGCATGTCTGTAGAGGTCAAGCTTAGCTCAAGCTGGTGGGCTCTGCAGGTCAGGACTCTATGGCTCCCCCCGGTTCTGGAGTTCCATGGAAACTAGTGGGCCAGAGGGATGGACACCATGATCTGCATATTCATGGTAGTCTGACTAATCCCATGCAGGAGGCCTAGCAGTGTGGTAGATGGGCCCTGCATGGGAAGACTAGTACAGCTAAAAACGCACAAGCAGTCTTGTCCTAAGCATCAGGACACAGGGAACAGAGTGAGTACCTCTACACCCCCCGGGCCTATTAGGGAGAATGCTGCCAGTTGCAATATCTAGCATGCTTTCATGGGAACAGTGTCACAACTAACCTAATCCCTTGCTTTGGGACACTTATTCGAAGCAGCCAGGTGGGCTGGCATTTTCTCATCTAGTACTGGGCTTCATGAGAGTTCACACAGAGGTATCCAGTGCTCTTTAAAGTAACTTTGCTACTGATCTTTAAAAGGACTGAAGTAACATCCAGGATCCATTTTGTGTACATAAATGCAGGAACTTTATCATCAAACTGTTCTTTCTAGTCAAGCTGGGCATCCCATAACCCCTTATCCCTATCCAAGTTGTTTTCTGCTAAATAAAAAAAGAAACACAAGCCTATGGACTGGATTGTTGACTAGGTGTGTGTAGCACTACCCTCTTGAGAGCCGCTGTTTTTGTGCCCCCCTATTTTCCTGCACAGCCAAGAAACACGCATTTTCCACTCTTGCATCCAAATTCAGTAAACAGTCCATGAGCTTGGTTTTGATCATTTATTAGGGATTAAACAACTTGGATATTGTCTAGGAGTATACGGGATGCCCAATGGAACTGAACCAACTTGGAGGACAAACATCTTATGTACAAAAAGCATAAACTTTCAACCAGTACACAGTGTTTTCTAGGAGCACTTAGTCCCCTAAACGAACCTTCTTCAGACCTCAAATGAAAATCTCCTCACCTACTTGGTTGTCGTGAAGAGTATCCCAGGGCAGGGGTTCTGAGACACATAGGAATGCTGTCCCAGGGAGAACTAGTTGGGTATTTCACCTGACTGCCCTCTCCCTTGTAGGCCCAGGGGTACCCACACTGTCCTGTTCCTGTAACTGTAAAGGTGAAGCTCCCTTCAGGCCTTGTGCTGCACTAGTTTATTTGCCTGCTGACAAGCTGTCCTTCCCTGTAGACTTTAAACCAGTGGAGGTCCCTCTTTCCAGCTCCCAGCCTGTAGGTAGATCCCCCCGCCTCCGGGGACCCCTCGCAGTCTCCACACCAGCAGCAATTTCTCACTGCATCTTTCACCCGACTCCCCTGCTGGTCAGGCTCTCTCATATTTATGGACTGATGTCCCACACGGCCAGGCCTCCTGCCTGTCATTTGTCAAACTCTCATAAATATGCAGATTAGACCCTCCTCACCTCCGCCCACTGGCTTCTAGAAACTTCTCTAAGTCTATAGAGCAGGGGAAGGTACCAGAGGACTGATCTCTAGAACCATCCAGCTCTAACCTGAAGTAACCTAGCTGACTCACTCCCAGGCTGCCTCACACCCAGGCTTCTAGCAAGCCTCCAACTCTACACACACACACACAAATAAAAAACTATCTACACTGGAGGGTGTTACATGTGTTTGCCAAAAATGCATGTTGTCTGACTGTGCAGGAAATAGGGGGACCCACAATCCAGTGTCTCTTTAGTGGGTAGCGCTACACAGAGGACACAGGACAGCTTTTTTGGTCATATCAAACAGATATATTCACTTCCAGTGATTTATTTAACAGACCATAAGCAAGTTAATAAGAGTTAGGGTTTACATAAACTTTAAGGATGAGTCCATATTTTCACCTGAGCACAGGACATTTGTTCCCTTCATATTCAGCACATAAACAATAGACGGATCCAAATATTTCACACAAAAAAAGACCTTCTATCAGATGTTTTAGGTCCCGTCCACACGGGGCGGACTCCGCCAGGAGCAGGTAGATGGCTAGTCCGCGTTGGCTCCGCTCATGCAGAGTGGACACAGACACAGCCCGTTCTCCTCTATGGATGGTCGGATGTAATCAATCTCATCAGCTATATGGAAGGGGAGCGAATCCCTATCCATCTGCTTTTAGTGGATCGGATTGGATGTAGGTGGGTTTAAACGGAGACATGCCTGTTTAAACCTGTTGCTCCATAAGGGTTAATGAAGGGTCTGATTGGGTCCACCTGAAAAATTGACTCATGGTTTGCTCATGTGAAAGGGGCCTTAACCAGTATTGATCTCTATTTGGTTAACCAATCATGTAACACAAACTTTTATTCTCTCAGTCACAAACAGGTTTGGTGTAACTTTCCGTAATTCACCTAAAATAGGAGAGGGTAAACCATAGGTCATTAACAGATATAACAAGGTGGAGCCAAGAAAGGGTAGTATGGATGGCTCAGTGTATTTTGTACAGTGCTGCAGAATTTGTCAGAACTACCGTATATAAATGTATAATAATAATATTAATAATCATCTTTTCTGACTGTGGTGGGAAATCCGAGTGCAAGGTCCCCTGGTGCAGAGATTAAGGTGACTGGTTTAGTGTGCTCTCTCAAGCACTACGGAATATGTCAGTGTTACAGTACAATATTACAGGTGTACCTCAATTTACGAATTTAATGCGTTCTCCAGGATGTTTCGTATTGTGAAAAATTCATAAATTTTTAGGAATACATTGAAAACGAATTCATCCATTCCGGAAGTCAGAAAAAAGTTTAAAAAAAAGTCGCTGTCACTAGAGGTCAGTGCCGGTTTTTAAATGTAATTACCAGCTTTTTTTTCTTCACTATAGCTCAGAGAATCAGCTGTCACTTTCCTCCCAGCTAATGAAAGAACGTTTCCTTTTAGTTTATTTCCCAGAGTTAAACAAAACAATGTTTCCTTTTAGTTTGTTTCCCGAGATAAAAGAAACAAAGTATCCTTTAGCTCCGGGGAACGTGACAGCTAATTCTATGAGCTATAGTGAAGAAAAAAAAGTCGGTAATTGCATTTAAAAATCGACACCGACATGCACTTCATATTGCAAAAAAAATTTGTAAACTGAGGCATTATTTTCAATGGGTTTTCATTTGTAAACTAAAAATTAGGTTAACCGAGGCATTCGTAAACCAAGGTTCACCTGTAGTGTGTTACTGGACTGGTGAGACATAAGAATGTAAGCTCTTTTGGTGTATAGACTAATGTGGCTGGCTCAGTGTTCCATGTACAGCATTATGGAATGTGTCAAAGCTACTGTACATTATTATTATTATTATACAGTATTTATAAAGCGCCCATAGTTCACTCAGTGCTGTACATTACAAAGGGGGATAGAACTGTACATAAAAATATAATAGTGATATTAATAATTATAGTGTGTGCCTGTGGTGGGACATTAGAGTGTAAGCTCCTCTGGTACACAGACTGATGTGACTGGCTGACTGGCTCAGTGTTCTCTGTACAACACTGCAGAATTTGTCAGAGCTATAAAAATGTATATTAATAATAAACTAAATCGTTTTTGTCCCACGAATGATAAATGATTATGATTAATAACGGTAATAAGTCATTTGTTTCCAAAGATGATTTCACCCTCTGATTTGTGTTAGCTCGCTATAAACGTTGGTACTCAGGAAACTCGCAGACAAATTTCTTCCATATTTCATGGCAAGTCACAAACAGTATTTTCCCTCAGTGTTGTTTTAAGATAATTTCACAATTTATTCCATGTTAGAATGTGCAATTTCCCGCCCTGTCCTAGGCCGAGATAACATTGTGAGCTTCCGGCTAAGCGCAGCGTGACGAGGACCTGCGTAAGAATTCACACAATGGAGACTGTAGGGAATCTATTCACATGTCACTCAGCCTCTGCGCTCCCTTCCTACTGGACAAATACAATGGGGGATGAGTGGAATTTCTAGGACTTCCCTAAAGTTATCCCATTGCAGAACTTAGAGAGGGATCAGTCAAGGTACAGCAGTATCATTTTTCTTCATTATTCTGAAAGAGCAGAAAAAACACCAGAAATAACCTTTTCACTGCCATTCAAGTCTATTGCAGTCCCAGAAGTCTCCATTTACCCCCCTGGCCTGCGTTCTTTTAATTAAGGCCCTTTCATACTTGTGCTTTGTGACAACGTGAGTTAAAATGCGTTGCCCCAATGTATGGCAACACATCTGTTCTATGTTGTCAATGCATTGTACAGCACAGCCCAATGTACAGTGCACCGCAGCGTACCATGCATATACCGTGCCATAACAACCCACAAATGTGAACCTCTCTGTGGTTAATCTGTGCTGCCAGCCCATTCAAAATGAATGGGCTCGTAGGCAAGTGCCTACAGAATGGTTCACGTTTTCAGCTGTGCTGTCTCATATTCTGCACCTGTCTGGGTTCACTGTGCTGTTTCTCAGCTGAATTGCTGCAATGTAGACATGTGGGGTATTTGAGGAATTTATTGGCTAGATTTTCCTGCCAATTTTCTAGGGATCCTTATTAAAAGGGCTCTCCAGTGCCCCAGAGAGCTCTTGATAAATCACTGCCAAGATGTAGACTGTTACTTTTCTGGACTGTGCCCCCATTGGGAGGGACCAGTCAGGGTTTCCTGTGGGGCTGGGAACCCGAATACTTTATGAATTCTTAGCTGCCAGATATGGACTTACTTCCTTTAAAGATTATTGCCAATGAGGACATTCACTACCCCTAGTGGATTTTGTGCCTTTATGAACTCTTGCCTTTAATGGACTACGTTAAGGACTTTGCTGCTACTCAAGTATGAATACCCATTGGGCACTAGAGCACCTCTGTAGAGAATTATATGAGGAGTTTCTTTGCAAAGACTGTTCTTCTATGTTTGCATTACTTCAGTAAAGGCAAACAAGCAGCCAGGAGACAGGTGACGGCTACTCTCGTGGTGAAGGGATGTCTTACCTAGCCCCTTCACTTGCAGCCAGTTCCCCACATACTGGGACTGGACCCACAGTACAGCATGCCTAGAGACCTAGCCTGGAAATCATGGGAGAGAGTTATGTAGAGGGCCCTCTAGGAAGAGAACATGCATGTAGTTGTGGTGAAGTTTGTTTCCAGTATCCAGTAGCAATAGTTGGACATAGGGGTGAGTTGACCAGCATTGCTGGGTTGTTGGACGGCAGTGCAGGCTCTTCGGCAGCATATGTGGGAGTTGGTGTATGTGGGAATTGGTGTATGTGGGAATCGGTGTATGTGGGAGTTGGTGTATGTGGGAGTTGGTGTATGTGGGAATTGGTGTATGTGGGAGTTGGTGTATGTGGGAGTTGGTGTTCTCTAACTGTAGTGGTGTCTAGAGTGCTTAGTGTCAGCAGTGCAGTCAGTTAGCCACGGGTTGCTAGAGGGTTTGCATTTCTACGTCTGGGGTTATACCTTAATGCTGATTTTGCATGACAGCAAACTCCTGCCTAAACCCTAGACAGTTAGTGAGTGTAGTTCTTAGTGTTCCCCAATAGGCCACCTAAGCCTCACCCACAGGCTGCCTTTATGCAGAAATAAGAACGCATTGTTGCACATAGTCTGAATGGTCCACACCTGGATGACAATAAGTTAGCTCTGTGTATCATAAAAATTTTTCTTTTTAATGTATAAAATCTTAGTTTTTACCTTATTTCCTCCTTGGTTGCATCTCAGTGCTTTGAATCTCCTGTGACCTCTTTGCAGCCACATTCCGTCTGCATGCATTTCAGCAATAGCTGCATAGCATTTCTTGGGGTGTGTTTCCTGATGGTGACAACATTGGACCATGCATGCATGTGTGTTGTAATGGACACTAGTAGCCTCCATCAGAAGCCTGTTTGACAGGGTGACAATGCAGGAGCACAACTGGGAGGTTGGAACTGAGTGTTGCCATCTTATAACAGGAAAAGCCTGAACAAGGACCTTCATGGCAGGATCATCAAGGTGTGGGAAGTTGCAGCATGGTGAGGTGGCAGTAAACACTCAGAGTCCGGTTGCAGCAACAGAACTGTATTGAAATTAAAGTTCAAATAAGCATAATTACACAGCTGTAAGACAACATGACTGGGCACACTCACAGAATGTCACTGCAAAGAGCATAATGGTAGGTCTTGGGTCAGAAACAGGGTCTGTCTCAAGGGGCGGAATGCACCCTGACCAGTCTGTACCCAAACAGGGAGGCTTCCAGGAAGTTACTGGAACCTCTCCCTGCTGCTAATTATTGTCCCAAACAAATGGGTGACCTGTCCCTACACCACCCACACACGCAGTGTGCACCAAGCCCAAGGTCTTATTATTTATTTATTTCAGGTACTTATATAGTGCTGTCAATTTATGCAGCGCTTTACATATATATTGTACACTCACATCAGTACCTAACCCTCAAGGGGCATACAATCTAGGGGCCCTAACTCACATTCATACATACATATACTAGGGCCAATTTAGACAGGAGCCAATTAACCTACCAGCATGTCTATGGAGTGAGGGAGGAAACTTGGGTACCGGAGGAAACCCATGCAAGCACAGGGAGAACATGCAAACTCCAGGCAGGTGGTGCTGTGGTCACTGGATTTGAACCAGCGACCCTAGTACTGCCAGGCAGAAATGCTACCATTTAGCCACTGTGCTGCCCAGGTCTTAAATATACTCTTCCTGACCCAAGATGAGCACCAGAATCACATGGGACAGCAGCATACAAATGGATAGCTTCCCCAGTGACCCAGAAAACCATAGAGGAACCATGTGTAGCAATCGTGCACACAGAGATGGATGCGAACCTCCATTTTGGCAAAGGCCTCCATCTTCTATCATTTTCTACTCCCAAATCAGCTCCTCCACATCCCCCCTCCCTCTCTGTTGAGTGACATGTGGTTTGGATAAGGCAGAGGTCACAGGCAAGTCAAGGCTCAGCGGGAGAGCTCCAGGGCTATAAAATTCCAACCGAGCTGGTGCTTAGATGTCTGTTAACTTCTCAATCTGGGATATCGTAAAGCCATAAACCAAGTCCCTCCCTGAGCTTCAAGACATTCCAAATAAGCCATAAAGCAGACATCATATTCAAAAATCCATTTTTCCCTATGATTTCCTATCTTGGAATATGAAAGATTTACATAAAAACCAGGCATATATTCAGACCAGTCACTTTAATACAAGTTGTCTGATATATTACATCCCCTATCTGACATCTACAGGAGAGCAGAAAATGATATCTCCTCAACCATCCCCCCAGGTATGTCATATTTCATATCTAGATGTTCAGCAGATGCGTCTGCGTATTAATCTACCCGTGGATAGAATGTTACATGTACCTACAAAACGTTATTGACCATAGTATAATTTGTGAGGGATTTGATCATAGCCTGAGCTCCCTGCCTACAACACCACTCCCCAAATGAGACGATTGGTTCTCTGCTTTAAGGAGACACCCTGCTGAGTTCCTAGAAAAAGGCTGTTATGCTTGGAGCTAAGCTAAACTGAGTTGAGTTGAAGTTGAAGATTCTCCCTTTTAACAACGGAACTAACTTTGGAAGATAAAGCACCCTTTTGGCTCAGGAAACTTGATCTGCTTAAACCAGGACATTTGGCAAGTACTTTACCTCCCTAAATTCCTTTCTGTTATCTCTTTGCTGTGCTATTGCTCTTTGTATATTTATATATATATATTGGCTACATCTTTTTCTGTAATAATTTTTATTGCACCCTTTTGACCTTTTAGTAATAAATCTTACTTTCTGAAAGTGTTGAACTGTTTCTAAAGCTCTTTAATGCAAACTAAGAACCCCTGCCTCTGAAGAGCGCTACTGTGTGTGTGTTTTAAGCTTAATCTCTGCCTGCGGTGACAGTGGTATACCGACGCTCAGTGGTGTATTTTGGTTATGTGCTGCCCTAGGCAAGACTAAAAACATGCCCCCCATCTAAATTTGTCCCACCCTTTCCTGTTTAGGACCCACCCCTTCATCTGTAAACTCAGCCCCTTCCACTTTAGGCTCGACCTCTTCCTATTAGAGCTCCACCCCAGGAGATGGTCAGAGATGGCGGATGGGATACAGGAGAGGGTCCTCACAACCCCTGCCCTTGCATCGGGGTCCCCAAGATTCCCCCTCCTTAAATCAGGGTCCCCAAAGTCCCCCTTCAACATTAGGGTCCAAAAATCCCCCCAATAAATCAGGATCCCCATTAAATCATGGTTTCCAGAGTCCCCCCACCTTATGTGCATCAGAGTCCCCATAGCCCATCCCCTTATACATCAGGGTCAGTCCTTTACATCTTGGTCTCCAGAGTCCCCTCCACCTTACATCGGGGTCCCTAGAGCCCATTCTCTTTAATTTGGTCCCCAAAGTTCCCCCTGCCCGTATATCAGGATCCCCCCCCCCTCAACCCCACTTACCTCAGGGTCCATTCCATTCATTCTTCTAGGCAGCTACACAAGCTGGAAGAAGTCCTGTCTGTTCCTCCCCCTTCCTCCTCTGAATGTCACAGCCTGGGGGCGGAGCAAGCACCTGATTGGTTGTTAGGACCGCCGATGTCCTAGTAACCAATCACGTGCTTTCCCTTCCCCGACTAGTGCTGACAGTGACAACACAGGGCAGCAGTGCGGCGGACCACCCCACAGACTGAGCACACATGAGCCCGCCCACCCTTTTGAATACAGCCAAGACCGTCCCCTCCACCCGAGCACACACGAGCCCCCTCCCCCCCTCCGAAAACAGCCAAGCACACACAAGCCCGCCCCCCGTCTCAGCACACAGGAACCCGCCACCCCGTCTGAGCACACAAGAGCCCGCTCTCCTCCCAAACACAGCGGAGACTGCCCTCCTTCCTGAACACAGCCGATCCCGACCCCTGCCCGAGCACACCCGAGCCCGTCTGAACACAGCCCTTTGTAGATGGTACTGGTCCCTTCTGCCTGGGGGCAATGCCGCCCCCCTGAAAAATGCTGCCCAAGGCAGGTGCCTTGTTTGCCTCGCGGCAGATACGCCCCTGCCAACGCTTATGCAAACTTCATAGTGTTATTGCTGATATTGCCAAGTTTCCTCTTTCTCTGTACAAAAAGGAGGTGGTGGCAGTGTGAAGGGTTAATTGCGTAATAAAACTGACCCAGTAACAATCGCTCCCAGGCTGCAAGTACACAGATTGTGGTCCATTAGCTGAAAAATCTTTGTGCAGGGTGCAGCTGGGCGTGGCATTGTTACGCACGTGACAGCGCGGTTTTAGATTGGCTAGTCCTTCGGTCACGAGTTTGTTGAGAAGGCCTGGGATCTGACGACGCGATCGTCACACCATGTTCCTCTTGACTTCCTCTCCCTCTGTAATGCCACTGAAACTGCACGCCAGCTGCAGTGGAGAAAGTAGACTGCACCTGCCTATAAGGGATTATTTATAGTGTTCCTAAACCCAAAACCAAAAATGTAATATCTATCACAACTTGCTAGTACTTGGTGTGGTAATCCTGCAAATAACACACTTCCTGTCCCTGGATGGCCATGTCACTCCTCCACTGTATCTATGGAGGGAACCATAATTGCCAAGCAGGCTGCTCTCATGATATCAACTATACACATGTCTGTATCTCTTCATCAAGTTATTCTTTGGAGCAGCTCAGAGGAAGTGATAAGGACACTGTATTTCTGGCAATATCAACAGGTGTATTTGCTGTATTTGCAGAAAATGTCTTTAGCTTACACATAAAGAGAAAACTAAGTAAGCTGCAATACATTGTGTTTTTGTTCTGGGGTTTAGTTATCCTTCATTAAAAATTTCAGATATAAAAAGAGTTAAAATTGTATTAATATGTTAAAAATTAAATCAAAGCAGGCTTTCAGGGTTGCAGGAGGAAAATGGAGAGGGTAGGTACCTGTATATGCCGCACCCACTGCCCCTCCTGTCCAAGTGTAAAACAGAATGTGACAGGGAGGCCACATGGGCTCATTGGAGCATGTGGTAGGGCGGCCGCTATTGAGACCTTTGAGGCTACACCAGTGGTTGGGGAGGGGGAGATGTTTGCGGGCGTGGTAAAAACAAATTTAAACTACAGAGTTTTACTGCCCCCCAAACAACAAATGTAAATGGGCCTCTATTGTCCCGACACCGCACCGTGGGTGCAGCGCAGTGCGCTTTGCCATAGACTGCTATTATGTCTTGTGGGTGCGGCGCACTCCTGCATTCAAGGCGTTTGGTGCGCTTTCAGAAAGCACACCAAATGTGCAGGATATAATAGAAGTCTATGGCTCAGAGCAACTAACCTGCAGGAAAGCCGCAAGTGCACTGCGCTGTACCCATAGATCAGTGTGAAAGCATCCTAATAGTTGTTAACCCTTTCATAGGTGCAAATATGCCCATTGCAAAAGTGCAGTATATGTTTTTAATACACTGATCTTCTTTTCCTCTTCCAGCTTTTGCTGACATCACTCTCCAGGATGCTAGAAAGGTCCTAGGTGAGCACTTGGTATCACTCTGCCTGGGACAGGAGCCGGCGTTACAGAGTTTATGCAGCTGCTGCTCCCTTGATGGCTGTCTGCTTCCTCCACTATTGGCGCTAGCTCGATGTACTCTGATGCTCTGGGATAGCAGGTTAGCAAGCCGAGATCATGATCAATGGGCTGCGACCCCAGGCATGTGCTTCCCTGATTTGAGGTTACGGCCCACACCCCTGATGTATAATCTGTGCTGAAATTCTAGTCTCTTTTTCACATATACATAGAGAAGGAACTGGACCACTAGGTCTGGGCAGCCTATGTACTGGCAGCCATATGCTCACTATGCTCAGTAGTCACATGACATCATTAAGCAGGCAGCTTTCATTACATTGGCTCCGAGCAATTACATGACATCAGGCTGACAACTTTTACTACTGGCTCTGAGCAATCACATGACACCATAAGACTGTCCTCTGTCACTACACTGGCTCTGTGTGAGTGTGATCACATGAGATCATCAAAATAAGAGCTTTTACTACACTGGCACTGAGCGATCACATGATGCCATCAGACTGACAGCATTTACTATACTGAGTGATCACGTGACATCATTAGACATACAGCTTTCACTACAATGGCTCTCAGCAATCACATGACACCATTAGACTGTCAGCTGTCACTACACTGGCTCTGTGTGAGTGTGATCACAAGATCATCAAAATAAGAGCTTTTACTACACTGGCACTGAGCGATCACATGATGCCATCAGACTGACAGCATTTTCTATTGTGAGTGATCACATGACATCAATAGACTTACAGCTTTCACTACAATGGCTCTGAGCAATCATATGACACCATTAGACTGAAAGTTTTCAGTACACTGACAGTTCAGGATACAAGGGGGCACTGGGTATATCTACATTCTTGGGGTATCTGTGGTGGGGTACTGTCTGAGTGCTGCTGTGCAAGAAAGACACATGAATAAAGTGGGGGGGATCTCCAACGAATGAAGGTCCTTATATGCCATCCATCGCCTGTGTTCAAACGGTATCTGAGCAACGCTTCGGTATCGGATAGTGATATATTGGAGAAGAGCCACCTGTATGGTATCCATACTGAGTCTGTCTAATCATAATGAGGATTTTATGTCCTGCATATTACTTGGGAGTAATTTCCAGAGAGGGAACTCCAGGCGGACAGCCCCCCCTCCCCCCCAACTCCTCTGACGCAAATACAATTCCAATATTTGACATAAGATAAGAGAGAGCAGAGCAGATGCAGGATATATAATGAAATACCTTCTAGATGATTTATGGGTGGAGTGCTGTCAGAAAAATAGACTCCAGATCATCATCCACTGCTGTTTAGAGCTCTGCAAAATCTGCAGATGAAACCCAAAAATGTCTGAAGGTGAGAGGAAATTCACAACCCATATGAGCCGCAGAATCCTGTCAGTGAAGAAAATGAGGCAAACGATCGTCCGGTTTTCCTTGATGTTTCACAGCGAGTTGAACTTGAGGATAGCCCGAGATGTACGAAAATTCTCAAATGACAAAGGCTTTTTTGTTAGACATTGAAATGTTGTAGCATTGATTATTGTTGTACAATTGTTGTTGTCTGTGATCATGCGCAGTCTTTTGTATCCAATTTTTCTCGTATGAAACCAATACACATTAAGTGAAAATCATTACTTGTGTTTATGTTTGAGAAAAATTTTAGAGTTTGTTCCTTTGGATATTTTCCTTTGGAAAATCTGAATCGGATGTCGAAAGTTGTATACACACTATATGGAAATCGAGCGATCGGGCCTTGTATGGATTTTTTCTTCCGATTTTCTCACAGCATGTGCCACACTTAAGAGAACTCAGAAATGACCTTTTCCAGGATGTGCTGTGCTGGGTCCAGGCAGACCTAGAAGATGGATGCAGAGGACACAACAATCCAACTGTACAATATCTATTCAATCTGCAGTGTGAGGCCCAACCTGAACAATCAACACTCCCTTGAGAGCTACTGGTTTTGGGCCCCCCTTTACTTCTTGCACAGCCAGGCAACATGCACTTTCCAAGTTGTATTAATACACAAAAGAAACAGTCCATGAGCTTGTTTTTTTTTATTTATTAGGGACTTCATCTTGGATAGGGAAAAGGGGTTATGGGATGCCCAACTTGATTGAAGAGTAACATAAATGAGGACAGTTTCCCTCTCTAGCACACTGCAAAAATGACAGATATTTGACTGCGTTCCAACGGGAACCACAACAGTCTTTAGAAAAGTGATCCCCTCTTAGAAATTCAGTGTCCCTCTGAGTTGATTTTCAGCAAAGTCCCAACTTGTTGGAGGTCTTGGTCCCCTTAGTGAACAAAATACCAGCTCACCTACCTACAGTTTTTGATCCCAGGACATGGGATTGGGTAAGCATTAGACTGTCCCCTGAAAACTTGCCAAGAACTTGCATCTAGAAGACTTCTCACTTATAGGCCCTGGGGGGTGTAGAGGTACCTACACTGTCCTTGTCCTGCAGCTATGGATGGAGCTGCTTTCAGAACTTCTGCTGGGCTGGTTCTTTTCCAGGCTATACAGGCTGTCCTTCCCCAGTGGACTGCTGGGCAGTGCGGCTCCCTCTTTCAGCATTCCACTTTCCTCCAAATTCCAGCCTGGAGGCAGAACCTCCCTTCTCCGGGGCCCCCCGCCCAGGCTACACAGCAGCTCTTTAATACTCCATCCTCCACCTGACTCCCCCTTGCTGTCCAAGCTTTGTCATATTTATGGGCCAGTCTGCCACACTGCCAGGCCTCACCTTTGCCTACTGACTTCTAGAAGCTTCTCCAAGCTTCTAGAGCAGGGGGAGGTACCAGAGGACTGACCGGTAGAGCCCCAGCTCACCCTAGAAAGCATTGTTGGAGGTGCTCCCATGGATTTGTTTTGTGTTCTTCATTTGAAACAACATGATTTTTATTTTCTTTTTGGTTGATGGGTAGTACCCAGGCTGTTCTGTATTTCCCCAGCACTTCCAGGCTGTCTTGTATACCTCTTGTATACTTGTCTTGTATACCTCCTAGTGACTGTAATAGAAGGTCATTCTCATAAAGCAGGAACTTCACCTTAGTGTCGTGTAGAGCTAGTCCTCGTGCTGAGGAGGATTCTAGAGCTGCAACCAATTAATTGATGTTGAAGAACTTTGGATTTAGACTACAGCCATGTCTAGCTCCCTATTCCTTTTCTATTTAACTTTACACTGCAGCTTGTTTCAGTATATGAGCTTTTTGATGACATGATACGTTTTCCTTCCTGTTCCACTCTCCTGTATATTGAGAAACAGGCCGGAGCGCAACACTGAATTGAAGGCCTTTTTAAAAAAAAGTATCTCCAGAAGTTTAAAACCCTTGTTGATTCCGCTAGAAGGTGTATAGCACATAGCACATGCTCTTATTCAAATTTAAATGAAGTTTTTTAAATGAAATTCCTTTTTTATTTTTAAAAGTGCTAGCTGTAGCATCACCCCAGGCTGAAGACCAATTTATGGGAGTTCACAAGGGAGAGTTATAGCCAACGCTAAGGTCACCTGCCCCTCCTTATTCTCCAGCCATCCATATTTGTCCAAGCCTTGACCCTTTTCTACTGTCCTCTGCCAACTTCTTTTACTGCAAAGAAAAAGCTACAGAGCCCAGACCCACCTATGCTATGTGAGAAGAGAGGGAATACTGTTGTATTCTTGTGAATGCCTACGCTAGAGACTAGTCACTTTAGATTGTTGCATAATGTGCAGAGGAGAGTCCTTATCTCATTCTCGTCCATGCTCTGTGGTGGTCTTGATGTCCTTTTGGGGTGTGTGGTTTCTTCAATTCCTGCTATCTGTGTGGCCCTGGTTTTCGTTTAGTTACATAGTTAGTCTGGCTAAAAAAAGACAAAAATCTATCCAGTTCAAACATTAAAAAAAAAAAAAGTTATAATCCTACACCCACAATTGATCCAGAGGAAGGCAATAAACCCAGCAAAGCATGATCCAATTTGCTCCTGCAGGGGAAAAAATTCCTGCATCCCCCGAGTGGCAACCGGATATTCCCTGGATCAACCTTACCTATAAATGTTGGTAAAATCCAAAGGACAAAAGGTATACCACTCAGGCAAACAATCCAGAATAATCCATAACAGGTGCAGGCTCTGGCTCGCCACCACACACGATGCAATAGGAAGAAGGGTCAGCCGCACACCAGAGGATAGATGAATATAGTGTGCATTTATTGATCCATAGGACACACAAAACACCAGGACATGAATACAGGACTTGTTAACGCGTTTCACACGATCTCGTGCTTAATCATAACCTAAGCATGAGCATGATTAAGCACGAGATCGTGTGAAACGCGTTAACAAGTACTGTATTCATGTCCTGGTGTTTTGTGTGTCCTATGGATCAATAAATACACACTATATTCATCTATCCTCCGGTGTGCAGCTGAACCTTCTTCCTATTATAAATGTTAGTAACCAGTTATATTCTGTGTATCTAGGAAAGAATCCAGGCCTTTTTTAAAGCAATCCACTGAGCTGGCCAGAACCAACTCTTGAGGGAGTCTATTCCACATTTTCACAGCTCTTACTGTGAAGAAACCTTTCCATGTTTGGAGGTTAAATTTCTTTTCCACCAGACATAAAGAGTGCCCCCTTGTCCTCTGTGATGACCTCTACACAGAGTTCACTATATGAACCACTGATTTGAAAGTTTTGTTGCTGTTTTGCTTCATTCATGAGGTTTATGGACTTTTTGTGGCTATTATTGTGGCTATTATTGTGTGAAGCTCGGTATACATGTTCAGTTTGTTTTTATTCAACCAACGGGTTGATAAAAAAAAAAAATGAACAGATCCCTAAATGACAGATGGCTTACCCCTTAACAAATAACATTAACAAATATCCTCCTGATCCTCCTCTTCTCGGGTCCCCCGCTAGTGCTCCTTGCTCCCCCCCCCCCCCCCCCCGCTGACTGCCCTCGTAGCAAGCCACTTGCTATGGGGGCACTCGTGCATGCTTGCTCCCAAGCCCCACTGCATGTGTCCATTGACACACAGAGCAGGGCTCAGCCCCACCTCCCACTCACTCCCTGTGATTGACAGCAGTGGGAGCCAATCTTCAATCTGTAGGTGTTTGTGGTCATGGAGGTGTTTAGGCATTATGGAAGGATGTTGTACCAGATAAATGATAGGCTTTCAGCTATTTTTAGTTGCTAGTTTCGTGTCAATATGCTGGATTATAAGGTTTGGTTTGTCCTTCCGTGGAAGTAGGGGGACAATATTACCTTGGAAAGGAGAATTTTGTTTTCTGCGCAGTCTCTGCTAGTTGTGACAACTTGTCTGTGATGGCATGCTGTTGTTTCTGGATGTTGTTTGCGCTTGTGTGTACAATGATTGGTTGGGTAAGTGAAATACAGAAAGGATACTGCTGCTTGCTCAATTGCTACACGGTGGATTTTGGTGTTCAGGTTGAGTCTATTAATAAAACAACTTCAGGAGTTTGTATCCTTTCTTTCTGTGTTAGTGAAGTTTCTGTGGAGATTGGCAGTAAATATTTGATCTGTGTGGCCGCTGCCAGCATAGTCCTCCCATACACAGTGTTGTTCTAACGGCGGTGCCCTGGTCTCCCCGTACCGGCCATCAGCGACACCCTGCACCGTCTGCTCAGTTTATAGAGCCCATCATCCTCTCCTGTACCGATGGCAGTTTATTTGAAGTGGAGGTGACAGCTCCCACTAACATCATGTCTCTGCGGACTGTTTGTACCAAATTCTTCATACTCCCCGTGGAAGGACGTCGCCTCCAACACAGCACTGTGAAACATGACATCCCCAAAAATAAAGGGCGCTGTACACTAAACCAATCTGACACAATAACTAAACACAATATACCAAAAATAGACCATAAATAAATATGTGTATAGAGAAAATGCAAAAAATGCATCTAAAGTGCTGAAAGTCCATCTACATAATATAAATTAGCAAAAAGTCCCAAATCCAATGTGAAAGTGCTGTGTACTGAAAAAATACTCCAACAAAGTGCTATGGTGTCCACAAGTGCTCGCCACAACAGACAGATTAGCCTCTTACCAGACACATTGATCTCCAATCAAGAGATCAAACAAGCAGACAGTTTTCAGATTCCACACTGACACCTCTGCTAGCAATATCAAGGGAGATGGATGGACGGCTGCGGGCTCACCCAGACGAATTCCTCACATCGAACCACTATCCATACAATGTAGAGAAGGATTAAAATAGAAGAGACTTCATAGTGCAACCCGATATAAACTCAAAAATGTATTCAGTAAAATATTGTACTTACATAGATAAGGTGCATAAAGGCAGTATACAAATTCAAAATTCCCGTGGTGTCATACCACCGGCCGGAACGTGGTGATTTTACAGAAAACTCTACCCTGACGTCACCACGTTCCGGCCGGTGGTAAAACCTTTTTCTAACTTTCATGGGTTCTTTTTAGGGAGAATTCAGGGTCTTTTATTTTATTTATTTTTCTTTGTATTTGTGATTTTTTTTGTGTATGTGATTGCTATTTTTGTACCATTTCCTTAAAGTGACACTAAACTCTGGTTTAAAAGGGAAAAAAAATGTATTCAAATATGTATCCACTTGCCCTCCAGAGGATTTACCCCCCTTCATGACCAGGCCATTTTTTGCGATACGACATTGCGTTACTTTAAATGACAATTGTGCGGTCATGCAACGATGCACCCAAATGAAATGTATGTCATTTTGCTCCCACAAATAGAGCTTTCTTTTGGTGGTATTTGGTCACCTGTGCAGTTTTTATTTTTTTTGCGCTATAAACATAAAAAGACTGACAATTTAGAAAAAAAAAACTAAATTCTTGACTTTTTGCTATAAAACATCCAGTAAAAAAAATAAAAAAAAAATAATTATGCCATAAATTTAGGCCAAAATGTATTTTGCTACATGTCTTTGCTATAAAAAATCCCACTATGTGTAAATTAATTGGTTTACGTGAAAGTTATAGCGTCCACAAATGACAGTATATATAGCACAGTGGCTAAGTGGTTAGCACTTCTGCTTGGCAGTACTAGGGTCGTTGGTTTGAATCCCAACCACGGAACCACCTGCCTGGAGTTTGCATGTTTTCCCTGTGCCTGCGTGGGTTTCCTCCCGCACTCCAAAGACATGCTGGTAGGTTAATTGGCTCCTGTCTAAATTGGCCCTAGTATGTGTATGTATGAATGTGAGTTAGGGACCTTAGATTGTACACCCCTTGAGGGTTAGGGACTGATGTGAATATACAATATATATGTAAAGCGCTGCGTAAATTGATGGCGCTATATATGTACCTGTAATAAATAAATATATACTGGAATTTATATATATATATATATATATATACAGTGATCCCTCGTTTTTCGCTGTTAATGGGGACCAGAACCTTCCGCGAAAGCTGAAAAACCGCAAAGTAGTATTTGCCCCCAGGAATGTATGCGAGACAGTCAACATCATGGACAAGACTGGCGAGATACAACAAGAGAAGATGCTAGGTGAGGCTGCAATGATGCGCAGACAATCAACTCACAGGGATAAATCCACTCGTACTCTTATTGGTCGATGTCACACTGGAAACCAATCACGCGCCTTTATGTAAGCCCGTGGTATGTACAGTACAATACTCTGAGTCAACTCATCTCTTTGGTTAACATGCAGGGATCCTTCTCTCTCGCGCATCAACATGAAACAACACTCCTTTCCACAATGTGGCTGCTGACCCACGAAGCACTGAAGCCGCAAAACATGAAGCGCGAAGTGGCGAGGGAACACTGTATATATATATATATATATATTAGTAATGGCGGCTATCAGCGACTTATAGTGGGACTGTGACTGGCATTCTGACACTGGGTGGGAACTGATTGACTGTCACTGACATCCCCAGTGACACTAATACAGTAATCAGTGCTAAAAAAAAGCACTGACACTGTACTAATAACACTGGACAGGAAGGGGTTAACATGAGGGAGGATCAAAGGGCTAACTGTGTGCTTTACTGTGTAAGCACACTGCTTTGTATTGCTTTGCTATGCAGAGTAATACAAAGCAGCATGCTGGAGCTGACAGGGGAGAGATCTGTAATGTTTGCATACAGACCCCTCCCCGTCAGTGTTCCTCGGTGATCGCCCAGTGCCGGCGGGGACCCGGTGATCGACAGCTGTAGCTGCCAATGACAACGCAGGTAGGGCGCGCCCCCTACCCGGAAATACAACATCATGTATATATATGTGATTTTGCACAGCCCTGCCGCCCTGTAGCAGTAGTTCTGTTATAGGGCGGCAGGGAAGTGGTTAACTCAGAACAGTACCTTATGTTGCATGCACTGCTCATTCCAAACGGAGGGAAAAAAAAGGTTTCATAAAAAATAGATTACAGGGTTTGAAGCAGTGGATGTGTATGGATTATTTTTGGAGAATATGGATATCATTTAGTGACTTTAAGTGTATTATTTTACTTTTTTACTCTTTTCTTTCTGAGGATAAATTGGGAAAATAATGAGACCAATGAAAACAGGTCTGGGACAGGTGAATGTATCTTTAATATGGTGTAGGTTGTGATATAAATATCAGTGATCTATTGAAACTTATCAGAAATTGTGATGGAAGTTGGTGAAGATCCCAGACCCGTCGGGTGATGAAGAACATCGCCCGCCGAGTCCTCCCTCCACCCTGATCCGGCATGCTCCGATTTACACTTCTGGAAGGCTCTGTGGAATTTGTGCGGAGATAGCGGCACTTCCTCCGGGCTGTAATGCGTCTTCGCGGGATCATTTTTCACGGAAAACATAAATATTCTATAGAGTGTATATGGTTTCCTCACACGTTTTCCTGTGCGCTGAGCTGTGTCAGGGCCGGCAGAATATAAATAGAATCTCTGTACTTCATCTGATAAATATTCTCAGCACTTCTCCTCGTTCTGTGCTGTCCGTTCCCAGGTTCTGCCATCCCAAACTAAAATCTTTAGAATGAAATCTCCCAATCACATAAACAAAGCTTTACTGGGATTGTTACTTGTTATCTAGAGTGGACCGTCATCAGATATATTGGATATGCATGCTGAGAAATCAGTGTACAGCTCACCAGTCAGATTGTATAGTGTATTTCCAGCTGGCCACTTCTAATTACCTCTCACGGAGATTATAGTTCTCCTCCTGGCAATGCCTTCATCTGCTTTTCTCTCCAGAAGAACAGACAATACCATCTATTTCCTAAACTGAGATAGTGGCTCTGAGATGATGCATTAAAATCCTGGTGCCTGTACAGTCCTTGCTGTGTTCACAAACTTCTGGCACAGATCAGCCCCTGCTGAAGACTATCACCTATCTACAAAGCTACAATGTTGCAGTCTGATCACTGGGAGAGGGGAGATTGAGGAAATACTTCCTCCTACTTGTAGCAGACTGATGACATCATCTCAGCCTAGGCACAGTCACTGATCGAAGTTTAGGGATGGGTTTTTAATAATAAAAAGTGGAGCTTTTCTTAAAAACAACACCATTGCTGTAAATTTAATATGTCAGGAATTTATTTATGCAGACCTGTAAAGTTACTTCCCCTTTATTGATGCTATTTAATTTAAATTCCCCTTAAGGTCTTACTAAACCCAGGACCCGGCATTCACTATATCTGGTCTCCCGCAGTACACACAACATGGAAATGCAATTATTTTAGTAAATATAAACTGTTAAATACCTTTTCTCATCAGCAGTATATAGCAGTCTTGTGACTTCTATCAGTGTCCAGGAAAGCACACGTTAAAGCTTGTAGGAAGAGTTTTTATCTTGCTGTAGGAGGATGCAGAACCCCTGACCTTTGTCTGGACAGTGCTGATTGGCCCTGTGCTGATCACATGCACTCTCCCAAGGAAAAAAAAAACCTCTCTAATAATACATACCAAACTGAGCATGTGTAGAGTGTCTCCACACATCAGGGGATAAGAAGGGTACAATGGAAGATGGGGAGGATCAAACAGCCTTTTTGCACAATGCAGAGAATTAACCCCTTAGGTTCCACAGTGAGTATAACCAGCATGTTTTACTGCATATACAGACTGATTTTACTGTTGTGGGTTTAGTAACACTTTATTAACTTTTAATAATGTTTGATTTTTACTCATTTTCACTAATAATTTCAATTACACTTTAGCAACTTTTTTTAGCAGCAGGAACTGAACTGCATATGTAAACCAACCTCCTGTCTGGACTCTACCCTTCTTTGCTATGTTTTTGCATGTACAAAGCGATGGGTGCTCAGATTCTTGGAATAACAGGAGAGCAGCAGCCCAAGGGATGTTGTTAGCAGGGCAGCTAGGAACAGCAGATGAATGCCAGGTTCAGAAATGGCAGACACTCAGTCGCCAGGTGATGTGTTTAGAAAAAAGACATCAGACATTTTTCTTTTTCAATCAAAAGAAAGTGCCAGACAAAAATTGCATGGCCAACATGTCAGATTTTTTAGGCAATTCTTCAATCAAATCAGCTGTAAGGGCAGACATGAAATGTGGCCTCCACCCCAAACTGAAAAAGGTAATTCACTAGATCACAGGAGTGAAAAGAGGCCAATATGCACTTAGAGTGGTTGTAAACTTCAGACATGAAATATGAACGAAGCATATGCCTCTATAGTGTGTGCTTGTCCCAATCCAGAGGACTACGTGTAACTTCTGTCTGCTGCTTCATTCCTCTGCTATCAGCCTGACACTTCTGACAAATTTTCCTGACACCAAGAGAGAAACGGTGACAGGGGAGGGACCTCCAGGAGGTTGACAGCCTCAGCTCTGTTCCTGTGTGCTGTGTGGAGGGGGGTGTGTCCAGTCCCTCCAATCAACTCTCAGAGCTCTCCCCCCTGCTTTTCAGAGCTGGTAGATCCTGATGTAGGGGAAAGACAGCTGTATATAAACAGGTACAACTTATATAGGAGGGTTTGTTTCATCGCCATGTGTGTCATCTGAGTCTAGTCACTTTACTCGTTGTACAGTATGTAAGAGTTTACAACCACTTTAACCACTTGCCCTCCAGAGGATTTACCCCCCTTCCTGACCAGACCATTTTTTACAATACAGCACTGCGTTATTTTAACTGACAATTGTGCAGTCATGCAACACTGCATCCAAATGAAATTTGTGTCATTTTTTTCCCACAAATAGAGCTTTTTTTCGTTTGTATTTGATTGTCTGTGCATTTTTAATTTTTTTTCGCTATAAACAATTTTGAGAAAAAAACAATATTTTTGACTTTTTGCTATAATATGTATGTCCAGTAAAAAAAATGTTAAAAATTAAATTTCATCATAAATTTAGGTTAAAATGTATTCTGCTACAAGTCTTTGCTAAACAAAAATCCCAATATGTGTACATTAATTCATTTACGTGAAAGTTATAGTGTCTACAAATGGCGGTATATATATACTGGAATTGTTTTTAATTTGTACTAGTAATGGAAGTGATCAGCGACTTATAGTGGGACTGTGGGACTACGGCGGGCATTCTGACACTGGGGGGTAACTGACTTGGTGTCACTGATATCCCCAGTGACACCAATACAGTGACCAGTGCTAATATAAAGCACTGACACTGTACTTATGGCACTGGGCAGGAAGGGGTTGATATGTGGGGTGATCAAAGGGTTAACTGTGTGCTGTTTTACTTTGAGGCTTTGAGGCTGTGTGCTGTGTTTCACTGTAAGCACACTGCTTTGTGTGGCTCTGCTATGCAGAGCCATACAAAGCAGCATGCAGGAGCTGACGGGAGAGATCTGTGTTGTTTACACACAGGTCTCTCCCCCGTCGGAGATACTTGGCAATCACTGGGTGCCAGTGAAAAATCACCGGCCGGGACCCGCTGATTGACAGCCGATGCTGCGAATGGCGGCATGGGTAGGGGGCGCATGCAAAATCACGTATATATTCATGATATTGTGCAACCGTGCCGCCCTGTAGCAGTATTTCTGCTATAGGGCGGTGTGGAAGCGGTTGAAGCAGAACTAAACCCAACAATTTAATGGTTTCAGAAATTATATTCCCAGCATGCCAAAAAGTTAACTGTCACATTTGCTTGTGCTTTCAACCAAACTGTCAAATCATCAAATGGCTGATAAAATGGGTCACAACTGATCACATGGGCAGCAGCATGGTAGTTGCAGATCAAACAGAGGCTAAGATGGCAGCCTCCTTGGCTGAAAAGGATAGAAGGGTTTAGTTCTGTTTTAATAGTGTAAGCTCCCACTGATCCTCGCCTACTGTTTTGATAGAAGTATTTACTGTATACCGCTACAATGTGTATCTATATCCACCAATTGATTTGTTTAGCTCCCAGATGAATGTCCCATATCAAGAGAAGGGAACACCAATAGTGCAAATGACATGTAAAAACCTTTATGAAAAGCATATAAAGCCAATGAGTAATACATGGGAATGCTACCACCAGATAAAAACAGGTAGCGTCTGAAGCCAGTACTCCTCATGCTCCGCCCTGCATGTTTATTCTGAAAAAGATGCCATCAAGGGCTCAGATTTCTATTGAGGACTATGTTCTTTTGCGTACTGCTGATTTTTTTTATTTAATATTAGTGATGCAGACTTTTTGTTCTATCATCTAAATCATCCACTCTCAACCAGGGTTCTATGGAACCCTAAGGTTTCTCCAGAGCTAGCCGGGGGTTCGTTGAGCTGTTACTAAATGACCTCCCGCCTGATGGCGCTTTCCTAGTTCCAGGTCTAATACTACTGGGAAGTGAGGGTAACGTTCTAGCCACCACTGAAGTGGGGAATTCGTCTATCTGACCCCCACCAATATAAGGGGTATTTTCAACCAATGACCCCCGATGGACAAATCTCCCTGAGACCTGAAGATTATTTCAAGGGTTCCTCTGGAGTAAACAGGTTGAGAAAGACTGATCTAGATTTACAACTTCATTAGTAAATTCTACATTAGAAAGGTATTCCAGGGCCGGCATTTTCAACCAATGACCCCCGATGGACTAATCTTCTCCCTGAGAACTGAAGAATATTTCAAGGGTTCCTCTGGGGTAAAAAGGTTGAGAAAGACTGATCTAGATTTACAACTTCATTAAAAAAATTCTACATTAGAAAGGTATTGCAGGGCCGAATTTAATTCTGATTTTATGGCAAGCGAATGGCGGAGATCCCAGTACACAATTATCTGTAAATAAGGAACACGCAGTATGTTATACCGAGCAGACGTCGCAGTGCGTCATCTACTCCATCCTGCATTCGCTATAAACTATCATTCTAATCACATAATCAGAAACCAATTTTCCACTGTATGTAAATCTTGAACAATTTAGGATGAGAGTGACACACATATAACATGTCTGTAGACATTCAGAGCTATGTTTCTGCCATTGTGGGAGAAATACGGGGACTACTATTGTTGGCCTTTTTTTTGAAAATGCTAGTTGCCTGGTTGTACCCGGCTTCAATATTTCAGGGGCACTGACTTAAACAAACATGCTGCAAATGACAAGTCAGAATTGTATCTGTTGTGAGTGAGTGACAGTCTTGAAACCAAAACATCAGCACAGCCTGATACAATGAAGCCAGCTACTCAATAACATCCATTGTAACAATTATTTATTGGCTACATCGCAGGATACAGTAACAACATGCTAATGTGTTTCTGTTGAAGCCTTACTCATAGGAACACCTCAGCAAAACAGCTAGGAAAACGGCAGCTTTTTTAAATCTAATTTTCATTCATTTTCAAGCTTTTAGAGTCACTTTTATAGATTTCATTAAAGTACATGTGGACCCTCATGTTGTCAAACAACTCATTCAGTTTAAAATAGAAAAGAAAGCAAAAGTCTTGATGTATACATATAAAAAACATGATAAATGCTTTTTTCCTCTTTTTATAAGTGATCCCATACCCTCTGTTCTCAGCTGCATTAGGAGCTCAGAAGTCCGGGGGAGGAGCATGCTGGTCTTCCTAGTGAATGGCTCTGCAGGGAGGGGTGGGAGCATGTCTGATCATTGGAGAACAGGCTGAAATGTTGGGGTAACGTATCCTTTAAAATAATATCTGGTGATCCTGTCATGAAGGTCCTTCTTCAGACAATTTCTACTAATGGGTGGCAACACTCTACTCTGTCTCCCAGTTGTGCTTCTATGTTGTCACCTTGTCAATGGGCTTTTGATGTAAACTACAAGTGGCTGTTTCAGCACACATTACACAGGCATGGTCCACTATTGTCACCATAAAGGAAACCTGCACTGAGAAATGTTATGCATTTAGCACTTTTTTATTTTTGGACCTAACATTCCACTTTAAGGTCCAGTTCTCACTACAAACAACGCACTTTGGATGCTTTCCAGATACATTTTTACTTACAGTTCACACCACACACAGTTCCAGTGCAGTTTTGATGCAGTTTGCTATGTTCTAGTATGGTTCTGTGCAGAAAAAATGCAGCATGTTCTACTTTTTTTCTGCACCAGAAACTGATTGGAACTGACTGCACTGGTGTGAACTAGGGCAATTGGAGTACATGGAAAACACTCTGCATGCATTTTTGGTGCAAAAAAAAAAAAAGCACTGAACTGCATCTAGTGTGAACTAGTTCCAAGGGCCAGTTCACACTATAGAAACGCAGTCCAGATGCGTTTTTGCATGCACGTTTTTGACGTGTTTTTAATGCGTTCCAGTGCAGGTTTTTTTGCATTCCAGTACATTTTTTACCCTCTTTTTCTTCAAATTAAACAAGGACATGTGCATTCCAGTGCGTTTATGGTGCATTTTGGTGCATTCTGGTGTGTTTTTGATGCATTTTACCACAGTACAGTGCTGTGCAGGAAATGCAGCCTGTTTTACTTTCTTTTCTGCATCTGGAACGCATTGGAACTGCAAGCACTGATGTGAACTATGACATTTACAACCATATAACCTACTTTCTGTGCATTTTGGATGCAGAAAAACAGATGAAACCCATGTGGTTTGAACTAGCCCTTAGTGTGAATGGGCCCTAAATGACAGACTTGTACCAGCTTGCTGTATGTTTCAAGCTGAGAAGCAAGATAACTGTCATCAGTAAGCAGAAGCACAGTGTAGTGTCCACTGGACAGTTAGACAGTAGTCGGGTAGTCGGTGCACAAAATGTGCTGTTACATGTCATTATATAAGCTGGCTTCCTCCCCAGGATGGCAGTGGGCGGCATTTGGCGCTCTATCACACAGCAGGTGCTCCAGCAGCAGGTTCTTCCTTTCTGGATCCCTTGAGGACCTACGGCAGTGCAGGAATGGGCCCTCTGCCAGCCTTACACCTGGCTCATCCTGACTTTCAGGAATTTATGAAAGAAGAGTCAGAGATTTCCTGGGAAATTCAGTTAAACTGGAGCAATCAGTGCTGAATGAAAGCCGCATTTGTCTGATTTATTTATTTCCGTTGCCTGGATAACGATAACTTTGTGGGGGCGAACTAGAGGCAGGATGGAGAAGAGACACATTGTTACCACCAAGGGACTACTTATCAACAAAGGTGAACCAATGTGCAAATCACACCAATGACATATGATCTGATTGCCATGGGCTGCAGCACACAAGTTACAGCAAGGGTTGTCTCCTTACCCCCTTAAAACCAAAAACACATGAAGGATACAGCTCTGCAGCCAATGGCAGTAATAATTACATCACTCAAATGTGCCCCTTCTCTCCCTGCATGGCTTTCCCTCTGGATCTAATGTGCCCCTTCTCTCCCTGCATGCCTTTCCCTCTGGATCTAATGTGCCCCTTCTCTCCCTGCATGCCTTTCCCTCTGGATCTAATACACCCCTTCTCTCTCCTTGCATGCCTTTCCCTCTGGATCCAATGTACCCCTTCTCTCCTTGCATGCCTTTCCCTCTGGATCCAATGTACCCCTTCTCTCCTTGCATGCATTTCCCTCTGGATCCAATGTACCCCTTCTCTCCCTGCATGCCTTTCCCTCTGGATCTAATACACCCCTTCTCTCCCTGCATGCCTTTCCCTCTGGATCTAATACACCCCTTCTCTCTCCTTGCAAGCCGTTCCCTCTGGATCCAATGTGCCCCTTCTCTCCTTGCATGCCTTTCCCTCTGGATCCAATGCACCCCTTCTCTCCTTGCATGCCTTTCCCTCTGCATCTAATGCACCCCTTCTCTCCTTGCATGCCTTTCCCTCTGGATTTAATGCACCCCTTCTCTCTCCTTGCATGCCTTTCCCTCTGCATCCAATGCACCCCTTCTCTCCTTGCATGCCTTTCAATCTGGATCCAATGCGCCCCTTCTCTCCTTGCATGCCTTTCCCTCTGGATCCAATGCACCCCTTCTCTCCTTGCATGCCTTTCCCTATGGATCCAATGTACCCCTTCTCTCCTTGCATGCCTTTCCCTCTGGATCCAATGTACCCCTTCTCTCCCTGCATGCTTTTCCCTCTGCATCCAATGCACCCCTTGTCTCTCTGCATGCCTTTCCTTCTGGATCTAATGCACCCCTTCTCTCCCTGCATGCCTTTCCCTCTGGATCCAATGCACCCCTTCTCTTGTTGCACCCCTTCTCTTGTTGCACAAGATCTGCTCCTTGTGTCATGTGATTATTTTAGTAAAAGCTACAACTAGAATGCCATTGGAGGAAGGATTGGGTCTACTTTATATGAACAGCTACAGTTAACTGTACAAACCACTAAACTGGAGAAGGGATAAGGGGTTCATGTTTCCTGAGCAGTAAAAAGCCTTTTGGCATTCTCAGCACTATCTGCACCCCTTCCTTTCCTCTATTTCCTTGCTTTCTGCATCCAATGCACGCCTTCTCTCCTTGCATGTCTTTCCCTCTGCATCCAATGCACCCCTTCTCTTCTTGCATGCCTTACCCTCTGCATCCAATGCACCTCTTCTCTCCCTTTATGCCTTCCCCCTGATTCCCATGCACCCCCTTCTCTCCCTGCATGCCTTTCCCTCTGGACCCATGCACTCCTTCTCTCCCTTTATGCCTTCCCTTTGGATCCCATGCACCCCTTCTCCATAGCCCCCAACTGTCCCTTATTTTGAGGGACTGTCCCTGATTTGGAACAAATCCATCTTTTCTCCTCATTTGTCCCTCATTTTAGTCTGATATATATAGTTGTATATAAAATGCACTATTTATCTTTCAAAAGTGCTTCACAGTTCTAAGCCTATCACCCAGTTTTTAAATGGCTGCCTTTGTATATTTCAAAAGCCAATATAAAGGAATAGTAGTGGTAAAAAAAAGCACTTTTGGGTTAGCTAGTCTTTTATTTCCTGTATAACTCTGCTTTAAGAGGGCGTGGCAGAGTGTGTGTCCTATGCACATACTTTTGCTAATAGGTGTCCCTTAGGCCCATTTCAAAAATTTGGGAGGTATGCCTTCTCACTCTGCATCTCCCTCCTTCCTTGACTCCCCTGTACTCCTTCCCACACTGCATCCCCTTTCCTCTCTGTCTCTGCATCCTTTGCTGCACCACCTGTACTACTTTCCTTCCTGCAACCCCTGCATTTCCCCTTCCCTCTTTGCACCAATGTCCCTCCCTGCATCTGTTCCCTCCATGAATCCCCATAACAACTTCTCTCCCTGAATTCCTTGGACTCATGCTTTTCCTTCATTCTTTTTCTTCACAGCACCCCCTGAATTGCTTTCTGCCGTGCACCCCTTACTTCCCAGCAATCCCTTCCTCCATTGCATCCACTACATTTTTTCCCTACCTGCATCATCTGCACCCCCTTCCCTGGCAAAGAGGAATGGCTTTGTACAACTAGCCAATCCTGAGGAGGAAGTCTGTGGGAGAATAACGTAATTCTACCCACTCCATCCCCCCACCCCCGGTCTAAGTTAGCAGTAGAACCTTACAATACTTTGGGGGGGGGGGAGCTACCAAAAGGAGATTTTTTTTAAAGTGGAATTTTATTCAAGAAAAAAAGTTTGGGAGCAAACATGAATGATTTTTAAGGGCCATTTTACACTGTAGAAACGTTCAGATGCGTTGCTACATGCGCATTTTTGGTGTTTTCTGGTGCATTTGTGATGCATTTTTGACGCGTTCCGGTGCATTTTTGATGCGTTCCAGTTCATTGTCCCCCCTCTGATCACTGATTTGAACTATGACATTGACAACCATGTATCAGCAAATACAAATGCTCCTGCGCTTGGGGATGGACTCAATGCAGGCTACAACCACATTAAGAATGTCCTGGAACATGCACACCTTGCTGCCCTCAAATGGACCGGGGGCTCTGAGGAACAGGCAAGTCCTCAAAACGCGTCAGCCTATTGGATGTCTACACTCCCCATTGCGGACTGTTACTCAGCGTGGTGTTGACTCAGCTGTTCTTTTATGATGTGCCTTGACTTTATTCTCGTTTGTGAGTACAACACCTATTTTATTTCTTATTAAGCATTTTTTATGGTAGTGCGCCCTCTCTTTGTTCTTTCCTCATTGACAACCATGTAACCTACTTTCTGTGCAATTTGAATGCAGAAATAAAGCACACTAAAACGCATGTAGTGTGAACTGTCCCTAAATACGGAAGAGACATACTATGTAATACTAAGTATTCTTACCTGCCTGTTCACACTGAACACTGGGTTGTGCATGCACTGCTCAGGGTATGCATTTGACATCTCAACCACTGCACTCTCTGCCTGGAGTTTGCATGTTCTCCTTGTGCCTGTGTGGGTTTCCTGTGGGTACTCTGGTTTCCTCCCACTCTCCAAAGACATGCTGGTAGGTTAATTGGCTCCAGTCTAAATTGGCCCTAGTATGTGTATGTATGAATGTGAATTAGGGACCATAGACTGTAAGCTCCTTGAGGGCAGAGACTGATTTGAATGTAAAATATATATGTAAAGCACTGCATAAAATGTCGGCGCTACATAAGTACCTGTAATAAATAAATAATAAATCCACCAAGATGAATATATGGTCATGTATGTGCGGCAATGACGTCATCTACACCCGGCCAATCAAAACAGCTGAAGATCAGAACCCCAGAGAAGACTTGCTGATAGATGTCAGTGGCTGGCAGGGAGCTCCAGGACACTGCATGGCTGGAGGTGAGTATAGAGTTCAGCTTTAAGGTGGTTTTTAATGGCACAGTGGTCTTTAAATGTTTCCTAGAGTTACAAAAGCTCCTTTCAACTATCTTAGGCCTGTTTTTTACAAAAAAATACTTCTCATCAGTCTCAATATTTTTTTTTTACAGAACAGATAGCAAAAAAAAAAGCAAAATAACAACTGTAAAGTAACAGTACACAAATAACAGTCAGATAAACAAAAAAAGGGGAAAACTAGACGTGTGTTTCGTTTCATATGGTTTCTGGACAATAATTGAATTTACAGAGACTCGGCTGTACACAAATCTCTGAATGGACATAGTAATGAATGCTAATGAATCCGAATAAAAGTTACAGTGAAATTAATGAATGCATTTGCTTCATTCACATGATGTCACATAATTCAATAGTATTTTAGGCACATGGGGAAATTAATTCCATTTTCAAATTCGTTCGATGAATCGGATTCAGATATGGATCCGAATTTCATTCCATTTGTTAATTCGGGTGCACATGACACCAGGCAATATTGTCCAATCAGCTCATGCCATATCTCTTGGTGGGTTGGACTAGCATTCTGAAATATCGAATTCTTCCAATATGAATCCATTCGATTTCATAATATATAGAACATATAGCAATCTTCCTAAAAAAACTGCTAAATTTTTCAAATCCACCTGGACCAAACGATGAAACGAATGCGGAAAATACGAATCCAAAACAAACTGGATCAACATAACGAATATGATGAAATGAAATTATTCAACAAGCAGATACATCCGAAATGAAACAAAAATTTCCAGCACATGAAAAAAAAAAGAAAAAAAATGAAGGGCAAATTCAAATTGTAAGGAGAACTGCTGCAGTACTTTACCGCTGCGACAGCTCTGCACTGCCAGCTGCGCTAGGGGGCAGTGTAGTGCGTGATTCAGCGCATCAAACTGCTTTTTTTTTTTATTTGATTTATATAAGCTTGATTGGAACTGCACAAAATGTACACTTTATTCACTGCAATGTTGCGTGGTGCAAGCTGCTGCGCTGCCTGACATTGCAGTGTGATCTCCGCAACATCTCCAAGATACGACCGTTCCTAACCACGAAAACCACTAAGCAACTTTTTCACTACCTTGTTATCTCTCGCCTTGACTATTGTAACTCCCTCCTCATTGGCCAACTCATCGCAGGCTATCCCCTCTTCAGTCTATCATGAATGCTGCTGCCAGACTCATCCACCTTACTAACCGTTCTATATCTGCCACCCCTCTCTGCCAGTCCCTCCACTGGCTTCCCATTGCCCAACGGATAAAATTCAAAACACTAACAATAACGTATAAAGCCATTTATAACTCTGCCCCAAATTACATCAACGATCTTGTCTCTAAACATCACCCAAACCATACTCTCCGCTCCTCGCAAGAACTCCTACTCTCTAGCTCCTTTGTCTCCTCCTCGAATGCTCATCTCCAGGACTCTTCCAGAGCTTCCCCCATCCTCTGGAACTCTCTACCCCAATTTATCAGACTATCGCCTACTCTGCTCACTTTTAGGTGATCTCTGAAAACCTATCTCTTCAGGGAAGCCTATCCTGCCCTCAGCTAATAATGGAATCTTCTACTCTTCCAACCAGTCCATCCCCCACAGTTACTACCTTTTGTACCACTAGCCCCTCCCTCCTAGATTGTAAGCTGCAAGGAGCAGGGCCCTCCTATCCCTCTTGTATTGAACTGTATTGTTGCTGTATTGTCTCCCATTATATTGTAAAGCGCTGAGCAAACTGTTGGCGCTATATAAATCCTGTATAATAATAATGAGAAGAAGAATTTGGGCCAGTGCACTGGAATAAAATGCAGCATGTCTGCATTTTATTGCAGCACGCAGCAGCTCAGCGCTAGGCTACGTTGCAGTGTGAATGGGACACATAGGAAACAATTGTTTCCTGTGTGTCCCAGCGGTAACAGATGTGGTAAAACGTCTTTCAATGCACATAGTGTGATTTGGCCCTAAACTACAAACTATAAAGGAAAGGAATATAGGAGAGGTTTTTTTCAAACAAATTTCCCATAAGCAGCAAAATTGAGAGTTTCTGCTGTGACAACACTTTTTCTCGATTGGAAGTGATGGAACCCAACACACACTTCTGTCATCACACACTTTCTTATTTCAGCTAAATCAGATTTTGGTTCTGGAAATGTCAGTAAGACAGATTCTCCAGATATTTTGCCTGGTGGAGCTACAACGGGGTCTCTGAGGTCGAAGAAAATGACCAGAAATGTCTAGTTGGCAGAATATTTTTTTTCAACAATTTGGTGTCATTTTGACTGATTTTGTCTATTCTAAGGACACAGTTGGCCTCATAAGACTGACAATGAATGACGGTGAATGTGGAAGCCAATCCACGATATTCGGCTGGTCTAGGGATCACTGACGCCGAACTCGGTGACTTTGGCAGAAGAATTCGGTGAATGTCAGAAATTTTGCTCTAGAAGCAGTCTGGAGATGTGTGGCCATCCGGGGGTCTCACAGAAGGAGGACAAGAAAAACATGATATAATTAAACTGCTGGCTTCGTGTGTAGATGGGGGAGTGATGGACAGTTAATAACTAACTCCAGAAAAATACAAATTCAGCTAAAATCAGAGCCGACCACCCAACAAGGGGGGTGGCCGGGAATCATAGGACATCTATCTCTGGTTGCTGACAGCTAAAACATGGCTCCAGATGTGTATTTTCAGTTATGTTCATACATGCTTAGTCATGTGCAACACTTCCAGGTATTTATTACCCTTCACAAATAACAGTTTCCTCCAACAATGGCTTCATCTTCCTTTGTTCAGCCATCAGCCACGTTCACCAGCTGAGAGATGACACAATTATCTGATATCTGTTCTATTTTTAGTTGTATTCACAAATGTCTGACACAGATCAGCCTCTGCTGCAACCCCCCACTTTGTGACTTGCTACAAAGTTACGATGTTGTAGTCTGATCCAGTGGTGTATTTAGGTTTTTTGCTGCCCTAGGCAACACAGAAATCAGACCCCCCCCCCCCCCCCCCGGCGGATAGAGCCCCTGACACAGACAAACACCAGACCCCCTACCCCCTCCCCACCCCAGAGAGACCCTGACAGTGACCACCAACAACACTCCTGCCCACCCCACCCGAGAGAGCCTTCCACTAACACCCCCTCCCCCCGGCAGCAGAGGAAAATGGACATCCCCGGGAACGAGAGTCGGGCTCTGCATACACTTTCCAGCAGCCTCTTTTAGATCCACATATGTCCCTTCTT
This sequence comes from Staurois parvus, assembly GCF_062004578.1. Taxonomy (NCBI): domain Eukaryota; kingdom Metazoa; phylum Chordata; class Amphibia; order Anura; family Ranidae; genus Staurois; species Staurois parvus. The sequence goes on from NW_028318265.1 coordinate 1,485,338, forward strand.
CCTTGAGGGGTGCCGCCCCCCTGAAAAATACCGCCTTAGGCAAATGCCTTGTTTGCCTTGTGGTAAATACGCCCCTGGTCTGATCACTGGGGGAGAAGAGACTGAAGCAAACTGAAGGCACCATCTCAGTTTATGCAAAGTCACTGACCAGAGCTCAAGGGTAGTTTAATAATGGTAAAAGGTGGAGCTTTTCCGATCAGTGGAATGTTTGTTGTATATTGTAATTCTTCCAGAATACTAATTATGAACCAATCTGATACCAACATCACAAAAAACTTCAGTGCAGTTCATGTGTCTCTTTCATGCTGTGATATGATCTATAGATTACATTGATTGATTCATATAAAAAAGTTTAGTTTCCCATGTACGAATAAACACAGCAAAAGGTCTTTTTTTGGTAAAATTTACTGTTTCTGAGATATTTTTATTCTCTCATCTCTTCAGCTCCGCCAGTAATAAACAGATGTCGGAAGGGGGAGGGGGAGCAGAGCTGCTCATTAATTAATATATTATCGCTCATTAGCATCCGACTCGGCCATTCTGTTTGATCTCAGCCGGCTGCGGCTCCACCAGCACTTTACATGTAAAATCAGAAAGATTTCTGCTCTGCGGCCCAACGAGCCCCGCGAATACATATAGCAAACTGGCCAGAAAGGAAAATGCATTATTTATAGAAGTCACAGTGCACCATGGGAAGGGGAATTGTAGCAGGATACACACACACACATATATATATATATATATATATATATATATATATAATTTTTTTTCCCTTTCCGAAATTGAACTGAATCTGATCCCAGGAAAATGAGGGAATAGGATATTTGCATACATATGACAGGATGCTGCAATTCTCCTGTGACTCTGAGTGTCAGTGACAGTGAGTTTTTTACAGGCAAACCTGGTTGTCAGTTTGGGGTTTGCTTCCAGACCTCAGAAAGGTTATGAAATCGACATCAATTCTGAGGAACCTCATCTGAAGTCACATCTACAGATACCTGTGTGAGAATCCTCCAGTAGAAGGTGGCATTCTCTGATCCAGGATAGGGAACTCCAGTCTTGTAGTGTCAGTGCAAGTGATGCCATGAACCTCGATCCCATACAATGTTGGAGATTTCAGAGTCGAATCTTCAGCTCTAAAACAGGTTCTCTTGATTTGGTCACCTTCCCCTGAGTTATCCCACTGCTATTAGCAGGATCACCAATCACCCCAACTAGATGTCCACCATCAGATTTCGATTGGAGAACCCCAAGACCCAGTAATATGCAATACAGTGATTTCCTCTATGTTTTTGGCTGTTTTATTTGGCATAAGATAAATACAGAGACAAAGAATTCCCTGAGAAGAAAAAGAGGATTAATACTGAAGGTTATAAATCAGCTCCTAGCAGCTCGCTTAACAGCTCAGCAGCTCCAATCCCAATGAGAACCCCACTGAAGCTCCTCTATTGCTGGATATCCATCTTCCCATGAAAACAAATTGTATTATTAGACTTTAAAGTGGTTGTAAACCTCAGACATGAAATGTGAACAATACATATCCCTCTATAGTGTGTCCTTGTCTCAATCCAGAGCACTAAGTGCCATTTCTGTCCACTGCCTCGTTCCTCTGCTATCAACATGAACCACTTTGGACAAGTTTTCCTGGTAACAAGAGAAAAAAGGTGACAGGGAGGACACAGCCTGTGATTGACATCCCCATCTCTGTTCCTGTGTGCTGTGTGAAGGGGGTGTGTCCATTCCCTCCAATCAGCTCTCAGAGCTCTCCACACTGATGTAACTTCAGCTCTTCACCCCCTGCTTTTCAGAGCTGAGAGATCCTGTATCAATTCTGCACTTTGAATGGATGTAGGGGAAAGGCAGCTATAGATAAACAGGTACAACTTATGAAGGAGGATTTGTTTCATCTCTGTGTATCACCTGAGGCCAGTTACTTCACTGGGTATATGTAAGGGTTTACAACCACTTTTACCGCCTCCTGCCTGCCATATAAGGAAATGACGGACTGTAGGTTCTGGGAGGACGTCCTCCTATGACGTCCTCCCACTTTAACTTTGCATGCGCACCCCCAGGGGCACGTTGTGCAGCGATCAGTGGTGTGATGTGTTCTTGGAACACAGCAGATCACCGATCAGAGTAAAGAGCAGATGATGTCGGCTCTGTCATGTGATCAGCTGTGTCCAATCACAGCTGATCGCATGTAAACAAGGTAATGCCGGTTATCGGCAGTCCTCTTTTCACGCTCACAGTGCGTGAGTAGAGGAGAACCGGTAATCGGCATTCCTCAGAGAGGACATCTACACTGCCTTGATGATCAGTGTAGCCCCATCAGTGCCCATCAAAGCCACCTGTCAGTGCTCATCAATGCCACATACCAGTGCCCATCAGTGCACATCAATGCCACATATCAGTGCCTACCAGTGCACATCAATGCCAAATATCAGTGCCCATCAGAGCTGCCTTTCAGTGCCAACTGTCAGTGCCAGTCAGTGCCACCTATCAGTGCCAGTCAGTGTTGCCTATCAGTGCCATTCAGTGCCGCCTATCAGTGCCCATCAGTGCCGCCTAACAGTTCCAATCAGTGCTGCCTATCATTGCCAGTCAGTGCTGCCTATCAGTGCCATGTATGAGTGCTGCCTTTCAGTGCACATAAGTGAGGCCTGTCAATGCCCATCAGTGCCCATCACTGCAGCCTCATTAGCGCACATCAATGAAGGAGAAAAATTACTTATTTACAAAATATTATAACAGAAACTAATAAAAAACTTTTTCAAAATGCTGTCTTTTTTAGTTTGTTTAGCACAAAAATAAAAAACCCAGTGGTGATTAAATACAATCAAAAGAAAGATCTATCTGTCTCAAAAAAATGATAAAAATTTTGTTTGGGTACAGTGTCGTATGACCGCACAACTGTCATTCAAAGTGTGACAGCGCTGAAAGCTGAAAATCGGCCTGGGCAGGAAGGGGGTAAAAGTGCTCAGTAGGCAAGGAGTTAAACATACAGCAGGAAAGAAGTCCTCTTCTCCAGACAACACCTTCCCAATACACACAATGCAGCTTCACTCACCAGTAACCCCCCTCAGCTGTGGGGAGCTGATTTCTAACTTCAATGCAGTTACAGCTGCAGCTTTTGGCGCAGAAAAAACATTGTACAGAGCACATCACCTGACTATGGCACGAGTCTGTTGGTGAACGATCTGGAATGGACATTTTGTTTAAAGCAGAACTCTGCTGACAATATGTAAAGAAGTCATAATTCCACAGCTACACCGATCCTTTCCCTGGAAATGTGTGCTTGTACTGCATGCTGCTAACAGTTAGCCAGATGTGGAAGAATTCAAAAATTAGAACATCTGTAAGGCAGCTCCTGAAAAAAGCTGAGCTGCCAAGATGTAATGGGAGTGAGTCATTTGTGGAGGAGGTTGTAAGGCACTGTGACTTTTTCCTAAGGACAAGAACTGGTAATGAATAATTTCAGCAGCTCCAAGTTTGATTGTTTTAAAACTAGAGTGGTCTCACCCGCAGCCTTATCAGTTCTCTGAAATCACCCCATACTTTGCTACACATACAACCCCCAAAGTCTCCCAATTTCTCCGCAGAGAATTCCTGGTGTCACGTTTTGCTGGAATAACACCCTGTAAATGGGATTATCCAGGTCTGGAGCCTCTGGAATCTTCCCTCTATCCCAACATCTGCTGCCTAATCCCCCGTTCAGGAAGAGCTCCATCTGCAATCCATTTATTAGCGGAGTCTGTTCTCTATCATAGCTATTGCCGGCCAGGATACCGATGGCCCTAACAATGGCTGTGGCCAAGAGAGATTTTCCAGGTTAAAGAATAAGGATGGGTCAAACAGAATGTTTACATTTCCCCTGCAATTTTGGTAAAAAAAAAGCACCACAACGCACAGCAGTACGCAGCAACACACACATATTGGAGCTACGTTGCCTTAGTGCCTTGGGGGGCCATTCCAAAACAAATGGCACCGCAACACGCTATCACACATAATAAGCGCTGACGTGTGTTGCATTAATGCATTTGGTAACTAATGCTTTGCTGTGGAAAAATGTATTTCAGCCCTTAAGGGGTTTTCTTTGGTTGCTTTGAAGGGTGCAATGCTCTTTAAAACCAAAACCCAGTTTTGCACTACATCACATTGTCACAACATATTTGCATTAGTGCATTGGGAAGCCATTCATTTTGAAATGAACCCCAACACACCAAGACACACCAAGGCACACCAAGGCACACTAAGGCTTCAATGAACACACATTAATTCACTACCATGCATTGCTGTGCACTGGCACATGTCCATTTTTGGACATTTGGTTCACTGCCAGCTAGTTCATTCGAATGGACTGCCTTAATGCAATGCATGGAAAAGCACACTGGGAGGATAAGCTCAAGCTACAGCTTTCAAGGCCACTTGCCAATTCTTTTTAGGGCTGTCTTGTTCAGTTTTATTTAAATAAGATTTCACAAAACATCAAAGAGGGTTACGTTTGCAGGTGTTTTTATCATCTCTCTAGCTTAGCAACATAAATGCTTAACTTCAGGCTCCTGGCTATCTCGGCCCCTTCATTTGCTTCCATACAGACTATCACACACCTCTAGCATGTGCACACTTGGTTCTCCTTTGCAGCACACAGATCCCTTGGGAAGGAAGGAGCCCTGAACTATTGACACCCAGTTTATAAGCGTTGTGCACATCTGCCCAATGAGGGTGCTTGTTACTGGCAAAACATGGACCCACCATTGGAGACTTCATCCTTCCAAAGCCTCTACGAAGCCTTCAGGCTCCAGGACCCATGCCAGGACTTCATAATCATAAAGGGCACGGAGTAACCAGTTTCTTTTATAGCAAACATTCATCCTGGAGACCCTCAACCCATATCAAGGAGAACCCCGAGTTTGACTTAACCCTTTTCACACCATGGCTGGGTGTCATATTGTCACATATCCCTCTCTGTTTTAACCTGGGCAGGGGGCAGAACACACAGGCCTGAACCGCTCAGCTTAGCACCTCTGTGCCAGCTACCATCCACCTGGGCACTTTCCTGCTTGTCATCGTATTCTCCTTCAAGGGGAACTCTACTCCATGCCTCAATCAGTGACTCTCTTTAACCCACTGTCACTCTGCTATGATCTCTACCGAGTCATTACCAAATGTATACTTTGTATGGGTGCCCTCTTGCTCTTATTAGTCAAATCTTGTAGACTGCTTAACATAGTGTCCAATCTTGGCTTCTTTTGTTTTCTCATATCTACTGCATTCTTCATTTTTAACACTTTCGCAGGTTGTGGACAAGATTTCTGCTGTGTTCTTGTCCTTACTTGGCCCTTCCATCTTGTGTGGGATATCGGCTGCAGCAGCAAGTGCACCGTTGACTAAAAGCTCTTCTGCAGTCTCCCGATCTAGCACAGTATAAATTGTCAACCAATATAAGAGACACACAAAAAGAAAAAGCTGTAAACATAAAGTCTAAAGAAATGTAAGGTAACAATATACAAATACCTCTTAAATAGACAACAAAACTAAAAAGCACAAATACATAGAACAAAAATGAGTCAATTCTTCCCAGATGGCGGGAGCAGGCCCTTCAAAGTAGTTCTACAGTCTAAAAATTTTTTATCTTTATGCATGTGTCTCAGTGATCACATGATCGGAAGCTTGTCCCACCCTCTCCTGATCGCAAATAGTGACCAGGAGCAGCTGGTGACAGCACGGTCACCATGCTTGGGGCACAGAGTGAGTGTGCTCCCAGCGCAGCTCAGCGACACCGGCAGCACGCTTGTAAGTTCCAGCTCGGTGTTAAAAGCCACCACTGTGCTGCCACATACATGCATGCAGCCAGAGTTAAGGGGCTAACTAAACTACTACCCTACAAACACACCTAAAAACAACTCCACATCCTCTAATTAAAGGGAAAAAAAACAATGATAGATATTTTTTTTTGTTTTAGAAAGTTTTGCTGAAGGAGCCTCAGTGAGCGAAACTCAGGGTTTCTGCTTTGTTTAAAAATTTGCCAATAATCTCGATTTTGCAAAAATCACTCTGCTCATCTCTAACCATGACATATCTTAGCTGACATGGATCACATTGAGGTGAAACAATTGCCTTGAACTGCCCTGGGGCAATCAGGGAAGAAGGTGTTATAAAATCTCCCCAATGGAAACAAAGAAAATGAAAATTCATAGTGGTGAAAGAAAAGGTTAGAACAATGACAACATTTTCATTTGTGTATCTGCCTTCTTGTCTTGGTGACAACCGTACCCTTCATTTCTTGTACAGGTGTCATAGGGAAAATCTCTCCAATGAAGTCACAGACAAAAATAAAAAGGATAGAACAGGGGCGGACTGACAACTCATGGGGCCCCCGGGCAATAGGGAATCGTGGGACCCCTGTGTCCTTGTTCACACTCAAAAAAGCCTATGAAAAAGGTACCAGGGGCATTTCATGGGGCCCCCTACTGACCCCAGGCCCTCGGGCAGCGCCCGAGTGCTCGAATAGTCATTCCACCCCTGGGATAGAAAGAAGTGCAAAACCAAAAAGATGAGTTCAAGATCATTTTGATGAAAAATTGGTCACCTAAAAACAGCCAAAGGGGTTGATCTACTAAAACGGGAGAGTGCAAAATCTGGTGCAGCTGTGTTTGGTAGCCAATCAGCTTCTAACTTCAGCTTGTTCAATTAAGCAAAAAAACTGGAAGCTGATTAGTTTCTATGCAGAGCCGCACCAGATTTTGCACTTTCTAGTTTTGGTAAATAAAACTCAATGTGTTTTGGTGACCAAACCTCTCTCCCTTCATCAGAGCTACAAAATAAATATAAAACATAATCATAAAGACTGAAAATTGTTTCTAAATATGCATGTATATGAATATACACCTACATTTTAAACATAGTATGCCATAAAATTAAAAGAAAAAAAAATACAATAAATATATAACTATACTTTTTTGCATAGTTTGAAATAACTGTACATAAAAGCATTAGCTATAAAAACAGTGAAAATCACCAAAATCAAGCTGCTGAACAGCGGCATAATAATACTAATTAGGAGCTCCAAACATTCAATATATTCATATACAAAAATTCCAGATCCACAAAATGAATGTAGAATTAGTAGAGAGATCCTGGCACTGCAGGTCACCAGGTAGAGCTTCCTCTACAGCAAGGAGAACAGTAAGCCGTACGGTAGTGACAGCACGCCTCACTGAAAATCTGATATGACTAGCTATCAGAGGCAGCAGTGCCTTAGATGGTCTCCCACTGCAGATATACAGCTATGAGGCTACAGAAAATAATCGCCAAGGCACAGGAAGTGCACTGATATCAGGAGTACCAAGGCACAAAATGTGCACTGATATCTGTAGTGCCTAGGCACAAGATATGCTCTACTAATTTCAGGAGGAATTCAAGAGAAAAGGTAAAATTTTCAGGGTACTGGTATGTGCATTTCTAGGTTTTTCCTACATGAAAGTAAATATTCCCTTCTCGACTTCTGTTCTTCATTATGGTTTTGGGGTGATTGAATGAGTGTCAGGGGGATGCTAAGTCAGGAACAGACCTGTAGACAGCTCTAAGCCCCCTGGTAAGAACTGTTCCTTAGGCCACATTCACACTATTTCAGTTTACCATGTGATAACATATCCAGAGATTTGCCAGTGTTTTCAGTGGGACCTGATTACACCTGTGCACTGCACTGTAATTGGCAAATAATGCGAGTCCATTTTTTAGGGCCCATTTATAACATGCAGCGGGCACTTTATGTGTATTGGTACAGTTTGGTGCTATTCATTTTAGGGACACCCCGATGGTTGAAAGGCGTGCATTTCAGCAAATGTGTGTTGTGGTGAAATGTGCCGCCAAAAAACTTGCATGCTGCATCTGTCAGAAGGTGCATTGGGATGCTATTCAGATTGAATGATACCACATCTAACCAACACACTTAATGTACATTATCACAGACTGCGGTAAAGTGCGGTGAAACATGCACATTACTGCAAAGATATGGATTTAGCCAACTTAGGTGAAATGCATTAGAGCGGAATGTTCTGCCAGCTTATTTTGATTCAGGATAAAGTTGTGCTTGTGCAACTATCAGAGTTCAGCCTGTCATTTCTTGGATACTCAGCGTACCAAGCGAGGACACACTCATGGGCAGGCACCCAGCAATCTTCTGGGACGAAGGAGAGGACATGCACGCCTGGAGCTGTGTTATCCACTTATCTTTTCTACATTTTAGTGAATGTCAAGTCCTTCCCCTAGCAACCTCAACTTTATTTTGATTTTATTGCCCAACCAAAAACAGAGAACACATGAAAACATGTGTTGATACTCATTTAAAAAATGCATCGATGTGCGCCAAAGCATGCAAAAAACTCCCACAGGTGTGAACCTAACCTTAAAAAACCCGAATAAAATAATGAAAATATTTCCAATTATTTATCTGGAGTAGAAGAAGAAAGAACAAGCTTTTCTGTGACATATATAGCAAGTGAAAAATGTCCTTGTGATGTCGCAGTGAGACATTTAGCGGTGACGTCATGGGGGAAGTGACGGGCTGGGCGCAGGCAGACAATAGTGAAAGGCTCCCTGTGTGCACCAGGTAAGAGCCGACTCCGCCTGTAACCTGTGTTAGTATCACAAGGCTGGGTGCAAGTTTGGCACACTCCATCACCAACAGAAAACAAGGCGACGTCATAGCTGCCAATATGGGACACCCTGGAGGGTGACAACCACTCGCTATGACTTTTTCTGGCTATTTATCAATTGTAATAAGAAGTAAGGGAGAGAGCTACTACAGGCAACATGTGAATCATGGATCTGTTTCTCCTCTCCAGCAAACACTGCAACTGTGCTATAAACAGAAAACACTCTCAGTTCAACTTTAGTGTTTTATGCAATCCATTGCATCCAAATTTAGCAGGCCTTTCATAGTGCTTCTTGCAGGTGCTGTAGCCTCAGAGCATACATATTTTGGTGAGACTATAGAAGATCCTCCAGATGTTTTGTTCCTGCCTTTTCATCTTGAATGTTTAAAAAGCCCCTAGATTATCAATACCATACTGCATCACTCTACTGTGTATCATAATCCATATCTTCTCTTTGTGAATCTGTAATATCGCTGTTGTTTCATGTAACTTTTTACATGTTTTTCTGTGTACTTTTATATTTTACTGAATACTTTGCACTCTTTAATGAAAACTCTAACTGTAAGAAAAAAAAGAAGAAAAAGAAGAAAAAGAAGGAGGTTCCAGACTTGTGTAATCTTCTACCAGTTCCCAACCTTGCCTGGGATGTTATCAGAACAAACAATGCATCTGATTGGCTGGTGTGTACAACACAGACTGCCTTAAAGAGTAAGTGCTCGGTCACACCAAATCCGATGCATTGTTTGTTCTGATAATATCCCAGGCAAGGTTGGGAACTGGTAGAGGATTACACAAGTCTGGAACCTCCTTTGTTCAGGAACGTGTTTTCTTAAATCGCGCAATTTCAGAGTCATGTCAGTGTGACTTCAGGTGCAACTTGAAAGACATCTGTGTGACTTCATGCAAGATGTCTATGCAAGGTAGGGCAGGACAGTGGCTAAATGGTTAGCACTTCCGCTTGGCAGTACTAGGGTCCTTGGTTCAAATCCCAACCACGGCACCACCTATCTGGAGTTTGCATGTTGTGTCTGCGTGGGTTTCCTCCGGGTACTCTGGTTTCCTCCCACAATCTAAAGACATGCTGGTAAGTTAATTGAATCCTGTCTAAACTGGCCCTAGTATATGAATGTGAGTTAGGGACCTTAGATTGTACACTCCTTGAGGGTTAGGGACTGATGTGAATGTAAAATATATATGTAAAGCGCTGCATAAATTGATGGTGCTATATAAGTACCTATAATAAATAAATAAGTTGCAGCTGAACCTACAATAAGTAGTGCATGAGGTACTTTCAAAATCAGTGCAACTCTTGTGAAATCAGAATTGCACCAACATGACTGCTTCAATTGCAGACCATAGGATGCAACTTGTCATGCGATTTGAAACTATCAAATCGCATGCCAAGTCGCACCGGTGTGACTGGGGTCTAACTCCACTTTTGTTGAGAAAAATCCCTCCCCTCTGGGTGATCTATGTACACTGCGCAGACTTTAACAAACTTTGTTGCATATTCCTACCCTTTGTTTTTCTGAAGAAACAGCTGTTTGTTTGTCTGTGTCCATGTGGAAAGTGAATCTAATGAGAGTGGTTTCATAATTATCAATCAGCTACTGCACCTGCAGGGCTCTAAGGCTGCATTCACACTTGAGCGTTTTGTAGCTTGACACTCAAAGGTCCAAAAAAGCTCAAACTTAACCTCTTCGCGCCGGTTCCTTCCGATCCTTTAAGAGGGGTTTTAGGGTCATGTGACTGCCGTAATTCACCGTCATGATCGGAAAAGGTCCCGATCGAAAGGGAGATTGGGACCTTTCCGTGAGTCATGGATACATGTGCTGGGAGCGCGCAGGGCGCGCGCTCTCAGCACATGTATTTTCTAATTGCACAGAAATATGCGGCCGCTTGGCGTCAAGGCCCAGACACCGAGAGGCCACATATTTGCATGTTCTCAGCATCAAGGGGTTAAATAAATCAATTGTTCTCTATGGTGTCTGTTCGCTCGGTCATGTGTGAACAGGCACCATAGAGAACAATTGATTTTTTAAGTTTGAGCTTTTTTGGAGCTTTGAGCTCAAGCTACAAAAACGCTTAAGTGTGAATGCCGCCTAATGAGGAAAATTGCAGGGTCTGCATCCCTTTAGACGTGATTTCCTATTGGGAGTATTGCACCTGGGAACATCAGTGAGCCAGTCACACAAGCAGAGAATCATGTTGCTGGAGGGGGCATTCTGTACACATTCTGAGTACAGAACACCTTCAGGCAGTCATATTGCATTGCATTTTACAGAAAATTATAGCGCTGCAGATTTAAAAAGGAAGGGTCGTTTTTAATAACATTCAATTACAACATGACCTGTGTCACAATTGTATATGCTATATTATGTTTTTCTTATTTGCTATTTTCTTTCTCATGAAAGTGGAGGTACCCTTTAAACAAATCTACCCTAAGACCCTGGTAAGCAGAGTTCTTCTTTATTGGGTCTTGTAGTGCCTATTAGCATGTGTTTTATTTCAGCCAGCTCTCGGAGGATCCTGACTCATCTCTCTCCCCAGGGAATTGTTCGCTGGATGCTTCATTTTTAAACATTCTCTCATCTAGTAAATAGAGAATTTTCCCTATAAAATCTCTGAGTGATTGTGACCCCCCCTCTCCCTACCGGAGAGCTTTTCACAACTGGGGAATCGATCCAACTTTCTGCTGAATACGGCTCTTTGTTGGGACTCTCCGTTTACTGATGTTTGTTGATATCTGGCGCAGCAAACGGCCCAACACTGAAGCTGTAAAAGTCTTTAACAACTGTTATTGTAATGAAATCTTCCAATAACAGGCCTATTCATCCTTGTGTTTGCACGCCACTGACCCCGGGAATCCAGTGCAGGTGCAACCACCTCCCCACTATAATTGAACCCCCTTCTGTTCCCATATTGTACCCCAATCCTTGCTGTCCATCTATTATATACCACTTTTTCCATCACCTCTATTGTACTTCAAGTCCCCTCTGTTCCCCCATCCCTCTATTGCAGTGGTTCTCAACCAGTGGGTCGCGACCCCTTTGGGGGTCGAACGACCCTTTCACAGGGGTCGCCTAAGACATCAGAAAACACATATTTCTAATGTGTAAAGAGCAGATACTGTGTTGAAAGCAGCTACTGTGTTGAAAGCAGCTACTGTGCTGAAAGCAGCAGTATTGAAGGTAAAACAACACTTCATGAATTATAATTACTGGGTAAACAATTTTATGGTTGGGGGTCACCACAACATGAGGAACTGTATTAAAGGGTCGCGGCATTAGGAAGCTTGAGAACCACTGATCTATTGTAAACCAACCCCAATGTGGTCCCCCATAGTACTCCAATCCCCTTCTCTGCCCCTCTTTTGTATTCAAATCCCCCCTCTGCCCCTTCATTATACCCAAATTTGCTCTGCCCCCCCGCCCCCCCCATTGTTCCCCAATCTCTTGCGTCCCTCTATTTTACTTAATCCTTCTGTCCCTCTATTGCAGCCTTTCTCAACCAGGGTGCCCAGGCAGCTTGGGGTGTCTTGGCAAAATGTCTACAAATTGTCCAAAACTTGTATACATGCCAACAGGGGTAACAAGCCCACCTTTTAGTTACACAAAACCACAGATTTTCATTGTGTACCATTATGACCTTCTAGAGGCCAGCATCCTAACAACCAATGACATCATCAGTTGATAAGGAGGATGTCAGCTGCCTGCACATCATCCTAGTTTGACCCTCCCCTGCCCCTCTCCATCAGTGCTGGGGTCACATTAGCTCAGTGATGGAGAAAAACTGAGGGAGAAGAGAAATATGGGAATACTAGTAAGTACCAGTGTGCAAAAGTGTATTTGCTTTGAAAGAATAAATCACCTCTAATGTTGGGTGTCCTACATGTGTGGATATTGCTGTGTTATATAAAACTATTAGAATAGTTTTTCACATTTCAGAATAGGGTGCCTCAAGACTGTCCATAATTTTAAAGGGCACCTTGACTGAAAAAAGCTTGAGAAACACTGCTCTATTGTACCCCTACCTCCTCTCATTGTACAATCCCCCTCTGTCCCTATACTGTACTCTAATCTTCTCTCTCAATCTATTGTACCCCACTCCTTCCATCCTTCTATTGTACTACAATTCCCCTCTGTCCCTCTATTGTACACCACCCCCATCCCTCTATTGTAAACCAAACCCAATATTGTACACCAACATCTTTCTCTGTCCCTCTTTTGTATCCCAATCCCCCCTCTGTCCCTTCATTTTACTCAAATCCCCCCGTCCCCCAATCTCCCTATTTTACTTAATCGTTTTGTCCCTCTAATGTACCCCAATACCCCTGTGCCTCCATTATACACCAATCCTTCTGTGTCCCTCTATTGTACCCAAATCCTTCACGTCCCTCTACTGTACCCCAGAGTCCCCCTCTATTATATCATAATCAACCCTCTGTTCCCCTATTATATCTCAATTCCCCTTTCAGTTTATTGTACCATAATCTTCACTGTTCACTTCCATTGTTTCCCAATATGACTTGTCATTCTATTGTACCTCAAATCCTCCTTTTGTCCCTCCATTTTACCCCAATCCCTCCCTGTCCCTCTACTATACCCCAATGCCTCCTCTGTCCCTCTGCTGTACCCCAATTTCCTGCTCTGTTCTTCTAATCATGCCTCTGTTTCTCTAATATACCCCCATTTTCCCTTTACTTCTACTGTACCCTAATTTTCACTATTCCTCTATTGTACCCCAATCTTCCCTATCCATCTATTGCCCACTCCCACTGTCCCTCCACAGAGCCTCCATAGTGCTCCAATCTTTCCTGTCCCTCCATTATACCTCAACCCCCCTCTGTCCTTCTACTGTACCCCCAATCCCTCTGTTTTATCTCAAATCTATTACACCCCCAAACATACCATCTCTTTATTGTACCCCAATCCTTGCTTTATTATACCCTTATGCTGTCCATCTATTATACATTAACCCCGTCTGTCCGTCTATTGTACCCCAAATCTCCCTCTGTCCCTCTACTATACATTATCCCCCTTCTGTCACTCTATTGTACCCCAAATCCCCATCCCAACCTGTTACACATTAACAACCCCCCCATTGTACCTCGAATCTCCCCCAGATCATCTATTATACATTATCCCCCTTTTGTTCCTCTATTGTACTTCACATTTCCCTCTGTCCCTCTATTATACATTGACTCCCTTCTGTCCCTCTATTGCACACCAAATCCTCATCTATCCCTCTTCTGTACCCCGAGGCCCTCTATGTTTCATTCTTGCAGCCCCATCTTTCCTCTCTAACTCTTGTAAACCATTTCTAAGATTAAAGGTAAATTATGGGATAGGCCAAATAATTCACAAATATTACAATAATCATGAATGAGTTGTGAATTCTTTTCTTTGTCCTTTTGTTTTTCCAGCAGGGGCACGTCATCTGTCATGTAGGTCGCTATAACGGTCCGTTTGCTGTTTGAAAGCTGGTGGTTACAAGTTCAGCAATCCGCCCCCTCCTTTTGTCCCGCCTCCACTGGGAGATGTGACCACACCTACTGAACAAGCAAACACCTGAACAACAAAAGTGTTAATGCACTGTGCTATTCCTGTGCATAGTGGAAAATATATAAGCGGTGTAGACATGGCTGGATCTAGGGGGAGGTGTTGGGGAGGGCTCCTCAGATTTCAGTTGTGCCCCCCATCCTCTTTGGAAGTTGTGCCCGTTGGGTTTGTCACATCCTCGTACGGCTCACAGTCTCAGTTCAGGCAGCACAGCGCCTCTCCCCCTCTCTCCTTGTCTCACACAACACACAGCTCAGATGGATTCTCTTTCAGACACCCTCTATCTGCACATTGCTATGCTGCACAGCTGTTTTTATCTGGGAACTTCACATTCAGAACTGCAGCATAGCAGGCAGCTACACAGTGTGCAGATAGAGGCTTTCTGTAAGAGAATCAATCTGAGCTGTGTGAGAGCAGGAGGGAGGGAGAAAGCAGACAGCCCCCTTAACATTTGTAAACTTACTTTGAAGATCCCCACATATTTACTTCCTTCTGTAACATGTTATCACTATGCCCTGGGGGTATCCAATGTTGTGTCATACATTTCGAAGAGCCTGCCTTCTGAACTGCAGAAGTACTGAGAGGAGGAGTTTCAGGAGGCGGAGTCAGTACAGGAATCATTGCTTGCAGGCAGCAAGGTACCATGGGATATGTAGTCCTTAGAAATTGAACGTAAACAGCAGAGGAGAAGCTGAAAAGCATGCTGGGAATTCAGGAAGTTGTGGAAAGAGATGACCAGCAGACAGGCAGAACTCGCAACATGAAAGAAGATTTTTCAAGTAAGCTTGTATTGTATTGTCAGATATAACTATTGTTTGTATTGATATTACATGGCTGATGTCAGGGGCGGACTGACCATTTGGAAACTTGGGCACTGCCCGAGGGCCCGGGGTCAGTAGGGGGCCCCATGAGATGCCCCTGGTACTTTTTTCATAGGCTTTTTTGAGTTTGGGCAAGGACACAGGGGCCCCATGACCCCTACTGCCCGGGGGCCCCATGAGTTGTCAGTCCGCCCCTGGCTGATGTTATATAATGAAAGTGTACGCTGTGACCACAGAACTCCTTCAAGCCATTTAGGAACTCCTAGTACTTCTCAGTCATTCTGAGCAGCCTGGTGGGTTGGTATTGAGATGAAAGGAAGAGTAAGCTTGGGTTCACACTGATGTTGTGCGGAATTTGCAGCGTTTTCTGTGTGAATTCTGCACCGCATCAGAATCGCATCCCGTTCATGCGAAACGATGCGGGTGTGTATGTAACAACACCTCGAAATTGGTCAGCAAAATGCGGTGTGATGTGCAGAATTGGATCGCATAGGTGTGAACACCAATTCTAGTGCGGACCCAAAAAAGGGTCCTGCACCTTTTTGGTGCGGTTGCGGTGTGATTTGAGCCATACATAATGTATGGCTCCAATCGCATCACACACAAATCGCATGTAATTTTCACAGGAATGCGGTGCGGTTCCTGTGCGAATCACATGCGATATACTGCACCGCATATGTGTGAACCTAGCCTTAAGCATGATCAGTGCACAGCACTACCAAGCATGAAGCAGATCCTGAACATAAGCAAACATAGCCAACCACATGTACAGGTAGAATGATGTATTATACACAGAGAAATACAACTGTATATAATAACATTCATATATATATACCCAAAAAGATTTTTACAAAGCCCTTTGGTTCTGTTTAAAAAAAGGACGGTATATGGAAGTTATTTGATTTGCCCCTTTTTTTTTGGTGACAAATAACAACTCTTGCCGTCAACTGTACTATTCACAGCCTGTTTATTTAATTGTTCCAACCCATAGCTTATTTCAAGTTTGGATGGAGTTTAGAAGGGTTAAGCAGCCCATAGATGATACAATTTGCTTTCCTTCCATCATGGGTAGAAGGAAAGAAAATTGTTCAATTCCCCGATGGGGGAGTCCCTCCTGCAGCAATATTGGGGAGCCTTCCTGGCCGGTAGAACACAGGGCTCACTGCTGGCAACTATAGCCACTGGCAGTGATTGCAGGCAACAAATTCGACAGACTGGTTGTACTGGTCAATTGATAAATCGACTTCAGTACAACCAGCCTGCCCATGGATGGATCGAATCTTGGCCGGTCCCTGCTGAACCAGCCAAGATATGACCTATCTATGGCCATCTTTAGATTCTGTGTCTGTGTCCCCTTTGGAGATATTTGTTGTGATTTCCTGTCACTTCCTATTGTGTTTCCTGCACAGGAAAAAAAGGAAAATCTTCCCAAAGGAACACAAACAGGAAATAAAAATCTAAGAGGGGTTATAACCTTTTTCCACTCTGTTGAAATAGAGGCATATTCGGGCAATTTATTGCTGGTCCTGTATAAAATGTAAATACATATAAATGTGATTATGACACATATGTATATAGATGATCACTGTGCTGTTTGTTGTTGTCAGAAATAATAGAGATGATTCAGGATGGAGCAGAAATTGTCCTTCTTACCCATCTCAGAAATTGAGGAGGTGTGAAAACCTCTACCGTCACGTCTTTCCCGTAATGGCCCAAAAAAATCGCCTTCATCACTTATCAGCGTCACGTTGTTTATGGTGGAAATCTGGGAAGGAGGAAAGTTTTGTGAGTAAGTTTGACATTGCGAATGAGAAAAAACAGTTCTAGAGGGTGAAGCGAGCTTCCTGTTTAGCCAAGGCGTGCGGATAAAGACGAAAGCCACGAGAACAAGGAGATAGGTGGGCTGGCTGTTTTCACAAGAGGTAACGTATAATACATCAACATTCCCCCAGTCTTCCTTCTGAAAGACGAAACAAAGGGCGGCCTATGTCTGCCGCGTTGATATTTGACCGGCAGCCAACATACACAGCGCGGGAGCACCGAGGGTTAAATCAGCCTGTAGTTCTGCCGAAACAAAACTGCACTCTATGTCGGTTTAGCTAAAGTGAGCTGAAATCAAGATAAAACTCTGCAGAACAGGGGCGCCATTGTTACTGCGCCGATGACATGCGAATTTTATGTTTTCAAGAAAGGCCCAAAAAAAAAGTCAAGAGAAGCTTGTTAACAAATGTGTGCGGCGATTAGCTGCGGAGAGAAAGATACGAGGAAATCACTCACCCGCGACACAAACCGCCACCAGCAAAAATATATCGTGCGACAGGTGCAGCAGGAGTGTTTTACGTGTGTGCTATGACAATTTTCCTATATTTTTATTAGGTCACTGCTCAGACCCATCTCATGCGACAAACTGCAATGAAAAACATTTCGGGGCATCTCATAAATGACTTTACAGGCTGAAATCTGAACATCTGGACAAGCACATTTAGAATAAGTTCCCACGGGCATTCTGAAAAAGTTGGAAAAAGACCTTTGAAAGGCCTGTAGCATTAAAGCAGAACTCCAGCAAAATAACAGGATAAAAATGAATAACGCATAAAATAATAAAACCAGCCTTGACTGAAATAATCACCTTCATTCCTGCTGTACTTCTTTATGCCACTAGATGTCCTCAGTCTTATGAACAGCATCATTCCACCAATTTCCTCCTTATCCCAGGTCATCCTTGACTTGCCTCCTACCTGTAACCAGACAGTGAAATGAGAAGCAGCACAGGGATGAGTCACTCTGCTCTGTCCTTCTGTCAGCATGCGTCTTTCCAGCAAAAACTGATTGGCTCTTTGTGTTGCATCTACATCTCACGTTTCAGCACCACTGTAAAGAGATTGCAGGAGGCTGATGCCAGGTCAGATTTAGGTACTTACATGCTTGTATTAAAAATACATTGATATGTGTATTAATAATTACAGAGTTGAATTATTTTGTGTCTTTGTGTCAGAGCCAAGAGTAAAGAGCATGGACATATTTTCATATAAACATGATATATACTGCTCAATAATAATATACAATATACTGCTCTATACTGACATATACTGCACTGTAATGTTATATACTGAACTACAATGATATATTGTATATACTGTACCATAATGATATACATTCCTCTATGATGATATACATATGAATACTGCTCTGTAGCAACATATACTGCACCATACTGACATTTACTGCTCTGTAATGCTATAGAATGCACTATAAGGATATATATCACTTTATAATGATATATAATAATGTATACATCACTACAATAATATATACTGCGCTATAGTAAAAATGCTTCTCTATAATGATATACCGTATACTGCACTGTAATGATATACAGTTGCAAGAAAAAGTATGTGAACCCCTTGGGATTACGTGGAGTTTTGCATGAATTGGGCATAAAATGTGCTTTGAACGTCATCTAAGTCACAATAATAGAAGAACACAGTCTGCTGAACATAATACTACACAAACATTAGATGTTGCCATGGTTTAATTGCACATAACATGTAAACATTCACAGTGCAGGGAGGAAAAAGTATGTGAGGCCCTACCTTAATGACTTCTCCCAGAGCTAATTGGAGCCAGGAGTGAGCCAACCTTGACTCCAATCAGTGTGATGATATTGGATGTGTTGCTGACCGCTGTCCTGCCCTTAAAAAACACACACCTGTTTTGGGTTTACTGGTTTCAAGAAGCACTGTCTGATGTGAACCATGCCTCGCAGAAAAGAGCTTTCAGAAGACCTACGATCAAGAATTGTTGATTTGCATGAAGCTGGAAAGGGTTACAAAAGTATCTCCAAAAGCCTTGATGTTCATGTGTCCACGGTAAGACAGACTGTCTACAAATGGAGAAAGTTTAGCACTGTTGCTACTCTCCCTAGGCGTGGTCGTCCTGTAAAAATGACTGCAAGAGCACAGCGCAGAATGCTGCATGAGGTAAAGAAGAATCCAAGAGTGTCAGCTAAAGACCTACAGAAATCTCTGGCACATGCTAACATTTTTGTTGACACATCTACAATAAGGAAAACATTAAACAAGAATGGAGTACATGGGAGGACACCACGGAGGAAGCCATTGCTATCCAAAAAGAATATTGCAGCACGTTTGAAGTTTGTAAAAGAGCACCTGGATGTTCCACAGCACTACTGGCAAAATATACTGTGGACAGATGAAACCAAGATTGAGTTGTTTGGGAAGAACACACAACACTATGTGTGGAGAAAAAAAGGCACAGCACACCAACATCAAAACCTCATCCCCACTGTAAAACATGGCGGAGGGAGCATCATGGTTTGGGGCTGCTTTGCTGCCTCAGGGCCTGGACGGATTGTTGTCATTGATGGGAAAATGAATTCCAGAATTTATCAAGACATTTTGCAGGAAAATGTATGACCATCTGTCCGCCAACTGAAGCTCCGCAGAGGATGGGTGATGCAACAGGACAGTGACCCAAAGCATACAAGTAATTCAACAAAACAATGGCTGCAACAGCACAGAATACGCCTTCTGGAGTGCCCAGTCGGAGTCCTGACCTCAACCCGATTGAAATGCTGTGGCATGACCTTAAGAAAGCGATTCACACCAGACATCCCAAGAATATTGCTACACTGAAACAGTTTTGTGAAGAGGAGTGGTCCAAAATTACTCCAGATCCTTGTGCAGGTCTGATCTGCAACTACAGGAAACGTTTGGTTGAGGTTATTGCTGCCGAAGGAGGGTCAACCAGTTATTAAGTCCAAAGGTTCACATACTTTTTCCTCCCTGCACTGTGAATGTTTACATGTTATGTGCAATTAAACCATGGCAACATCTAATGTTTGTGTAGTATTATGTTCAGCAGACTGTGTTCTTCTATTGTTCTGACTTCTCCAGAGCCTCCCCCATCCTCTGAAACTCTCTACCCCAATCTATCCGACTATTGCCTACTCTGCTCACTTTTAGGCGATCTCTGAAAACCTATCTCTTCAGGGAAGCCTATCCTGCCTTCAGCTAATAACCAAATCTTCGATTCATCCCATCAGTTCATCCCTCACAGTGACTACCTTCTGTAAAACTAGCCTCCCCCCCTCCAAGGAGCAGGGCCCTCCTAACCCTCTTGTATTGAACTATATTGTTGTGGTATTGTCTCCCTTTATGATATAAAGCGCTAAGAAAACTGTTGGCGCTATATAAATCCTGTATAATAATAATTATTCTTCATGACATAGATGTTAACAAGATATTGGAAGCCTTCCTCAGAGATTTTGGTCCATATTGACATGATAGCATCACACAGTTGCTGTAGACTTGTCGGCTGCACATCCATGATGCAAATCTCCCGTTCCACCACATCCCAAAGGTGCTCTATTGGATTCTGGTGACTGTGGAAGCCATTGGAGTATAGTGAACTCATTTTCATGTTCAACAAAGCAGTTTAAGATGATTTCAGCTTTGTGACATGGTGCATTATCCTGCTGGAAGCAGCCATCAGAAGATAGGTACACTGTAGTCATAAACGGATGGACATGTTGGACATGGACTTGTTGTTTACTCCAAGCTCTGACCCTACCATCTAAATTTCGCAGCTGAAAAAGAGCCTCAACAGACCAGGCAACGTTTTTCCAATCTTCTATTCCCATTTTGGTGAACCTGTGTGAATTGTAGCCTCTGTTTCTTGTTCTTAGCTGACAGGAGTGGCACCCAGGGTTGTCTTCTGCTGCTGTAGTATCTGCTTCTAGGTTCAACCTGTTGTGCGTTCAGAGATGGTACTCTGCATACCTTGGTTATTTGAGTTACTGTTGCCTTTCTATCATCTCAAACCAGTCTGCCCATTCTCCTTTGACATCAACAAGGCATTTTCATCCAAACAACTGCCTCTCACTGGATGTTTTCTCTTTTTCGGACCATTCTCTGTAAACCCTAGAGATGGTTGTGCATGAAAATCCCAGTAGATCAGCAGTTTTTGAAATACTCAGACCAGCCCATCTGGCACCAACAACCATTCCACATTCAAAGTCACTTAAATCCTCTCTTTCTTCCCCATTCTGATGCTTGGTTTGAACTTCAGCAAGTCATCTTCATATCTAGATGCCTAAATGCATTAGGTTGCTGCCATGTGATTGGCAGATTAGCAATTTGTGTTACAATGTACCTAATAAAGAGGCCGGTGAGTGTATACTGTATTGTTTTATAATGATATATTCTGCACTGCAATAATATATATATTGTTTTGTAATGATATATACTGTATTATTTTGATGATGTATACGAGGGGCATACCTAAAGGGGTCACAGGGGTTGCAATTGCAACCCAGCCTCATGCTCCCGGGTGCCCGTGTGGACCCCTGTACACCTGCATAGGAAAGGCAGCATATAGAAGAACTGATCCACTCCATTTTCCTACTGCAGCCTCTGAATGCCTGTGGGAGGGGCTTCTCCTCTCCCTTCCGCAGTGGCTGCAGGAGGAAAATGAAGGGGATTGGTTCCTCTGTATGCCACCTCTCCTATGCAGGTCCTGCTGCCAGGTGTGAATGTCATGTGTCCAGCTCGTCATGGCCGCGCCTCAGGAACTCTTATACTGCCTCCCCTGTCTGCTCCGCATTAATCTGTCACTCGAACTACATAGCGCCCAGCACAGTGTGAGGGAGCCCCAAAGAAAGCAAAACAGGGGGCGGAGAGTGAGGAGACATGACAGTTTGGTATGTTAATAGTAACCCAGCCCCGTGTTCCTGAGCTTGCCCACCCTCCAATCCCTGAGTCTTATACTGGACAAAGGGAGGGGGGAAAGAGGACCTGTCATGGGGGAGGGGATTAGAGACTGGTAACTCTGCCCTCCTGTCAATGAACCCAGCTGCTGTCCTGTCCCTGATCCTTACACTGATCAGTGGGAGAGGTAAAAAGGACCTGTCATGGAGGAAGGTATTAGAGGCTGGTAACCCCGCCTCCCTGTCACTGAGACAGCCCCACCCACCTGTTCCTGAGCCATACATCGATCAGTGGGAGGGGGAAAGAGAAGGCTGAACGACAAGCCCCAGAAGAGCGGGGAGAGACAGGGGAGCCAATGAGGGGCAGCAAAGTATTAATTACACCCGACCACCTACTATGACTTCCGGGAGGCAATAGTGTATTATATATGACATATATAAATATATATTATGACCCCCCCCTAATCTAAGACTGACCGTGGGGGTATTAATACCCCATAATACTCTGCATATGACTCCCCCTGAAGGTTCTAGTCATGCCTCTGATGTATACTGCACTATAATAAAAGATACTGCTTTAAATGAATAAATATACTGAATTTGAATAGTATGTATTGCACTTTAATGATCTACACTGCTCTATAATGACATATATACCACACTATAATTATATACTGTATATTGCTTTCTAATAATACAGTATATTCTGCTTTATAATGATAGCTACTACACCATAATGATATATACTGCTCTGTAATTATATACATTATACTATAATTATATACATATCTCTATAATAATATATACTGCTCTATATATCTCTATATTATTATTTATTTATTACAGGTACTTATAGAGTGCCATCAATTTGCGCAGCACTGTACATATATATATTGTACATTCACATCAGTCCCTAACCCTCAAGGGGCGTACAATCTAAGGTTCCTAACTCACATTCATACATACACATACTAGGGCCAATTTTGACAGGAGCCAATTAACCTACCAGCATGTCTTTGGAGTGTGGGAGGAAACTGGAGTACCCGTAGGAAACAAACGCAGGCACAGGGAGAACATGCAAACTCCAGGCAGTTGGTTCCGTGGTTGGGATAAGGACCAACAACCCTAGTACTACCAGGCAAAAGTGCTAACCGTTTAGCCACTGTGCTGCCCATATACTGCTAAGAACATATACTGCTTTATAATGATATATATATTTCTATAATAATATATACTGCTCTATAATGACATACATATCTCTATAATAATGTATACTGCTCTATAATGACATACATATCTCCATAATAACGTATACTGCTCTATAATGACATACATATCTCCATAATAACGTATACTGCTCTATAATGACATACATATCTCCATAATAACGTATACTGCTCTATAATGACATACATATCTCCATAATAACGTATACTGCTCTATAATGACATACATATCTCCATAATAACGTATACTGCTTTATAATGACATACATATCTCCATAATAACGTATACTGCTCTATAATGACATACATATCTCCATAATAACGTATACTGCTTTATAATGACATACATATCTCTATAATAACGTATAATGCTCTATAATGACATACATATCTCCATAATAACGTGTAATGCTCTATAATGACATACATATCTCTATAATAACGTATAATGCTCTATTATGACATACATATCTCCATAATAACATATACTGCTCTATAATGACATACAGTGGGTCAAAAAAGTATTTAGTCAGCCACCAATTGTGCAAGTTCTCCCACTTAAAAAGACGAGAGAGGCCTGTAATTGGCATCATAGGTAGACCTCAACTATGAGAGACAAAATGAGAAAAAAAAATCCAATCACATTGGCTGATTTGGAAAGAATGTATTTGCAAATTATGGTGGAAAATAAGTATTTGGTCAATATCAAAATTTCATCTCAATACTTTGTTCTGTATCCTTTGTTGGCAATGACAGAGGTCAAACGTTTCCTGTAAGTCTTCACAAGGTTGGCACACACTGTTGCTGGTATGTTGGCCCATTCCTCCATGCAGATCTCCTCTAGAGCAGTGATGTTTTGGGGCTGTCGCTGGGCAACACAGACTTTCAACTCCCTCCAAAGGTTTTCTATGGGGTTGAGATCTGGAGACTGGCTAGGCCACACAAGGACCTTGAAATGCTTTTTACGAAGCCACTCCTTCGTTGCCCGGGTGGTATGTTTGGGATCATTGTCATGTTGGAAGACCCAACCACGTTTCATCTTCAATGCCCTTGCTGATGGAAGGAGGTTTGCACTCAAAATCTCACGATACATGGCCCCATTCATTCTGTCCTGTACATGGATCAGTCGTCCTGGTCCCTTTGCGGAGAAACAGCCCCAAAGCATGATGTTGCCACCCCCATGCTTCACAGTAGGTATGGTGTTCTTTGGATGCAACTAAGCATTCTCTCTCCTCCAAACACGACGAGTTGTGTTTCTACCAAACAGTTCTATTTAGGTTTCATCTTACCATATGACATTCTCCCAATCCTCTTCTGGATCATCCAAATGCTCTCTAGCAAACTTCAGATGGGCCCGGGCATGTACTGGCTTAAGCAGGGGGACACGTCTGGCACTGCAGGATCTGAGTCCCTGGCGGCGTAGTGTGTTACTGATGGTAGCCTTTGTTACGTTGGTCCCAGCTCTCTACAGGTCATTCACTAGGTCCCCCCGTGTTGTCCTGGGATTTTTGCTCATCGTTCTTGTGATCATTTTGACCCCACGGGGGAGATCTTGCGTGAAGCCCCAGATTGAGGGAGATTATCAGTGGTCTTGTATGTCTTCCATTTTCTAATTATTGCTCCCACAGTTGATTTTTTCACACCAAGCTGCTTGCCTATTGCAGATTCAGTATTCCCAGCCTGGTGCAGGTCTACAATTTTGTTTCTGGTGTCCTTCGACAGCTCTTTGGTCTTCACCATAGTGGAGTTTGGAGTGTGACTGTTTGAGGTTGTGGACAGGTGTCTTTTATACTGATAACAAGTTCAAACAGGTGCCATTGATACAGGTAATGAGTGCAGGACAGAGGAGCCTCTTAAAGAAGAAGGTACAGGTCTGTGAGAGCCAGAAATCTTGCTTGTTTGTAGGTGACCAAATACTTATTTTCCACCATAATTTTCAAATAAATTCTTTCCAAATCAGCCAATGTGATTGTCTGGATTTTCTTTCTAATTTTGTCTCTCATAGTTGAGGTCTACCTATGATGCCAATTACAGGCCTCTCTCATCTTTTTAAGTGGGAGAACTTGCACAATTGGTGGCTGACTAAATACTTTTTTGCCCCACTGTACATATCTCCATAATAACATATACTGCTCTATAATGACATACATATCTCTATAATAACATATACTGCTCTATAATGACATACATATCTCTATAATAATATATACTGCTCTATAATGACATACATATCTCCATAATAATATATACTGCTCTATAATGACATACATATCTCTATAATAATATATACTGCTCTATAATGACATACATATCTCTATAATAATATATACTGTTCTATAATTATATACATATCTCTATAATAACATATACTGCTCTATAATTATATACATATCTCTATAATAACATATACTGCTCTATAATTATATACATATCTCTATAATAACATATACTGCTCTATAATGACATACATATCTCTATAATAACATATACTGCTCTATAATTATATACATATCTCTATAATAACATATACGGCTCTATAATAATATACAGCTGAGGAAAATGCACAGAATTGCCCATTTAAGTCTGCATGTGTTTTATCCATTTTGCTTGTTTGGGGATGGCAGTGGAATAAGATGGCTGATGGAGGATGACTATTACAGAGCGGCACCTTCCATAGTTTTATTGTTACTCTTTCCGTTTACTGAACCCTTATGCACAACACCTGATTTACTAAGCTTGTAAACATACCATGCCATGGACTTCAGGACATCTTATGATGACGAAATAGAAGTGAACATGCTGCACACAGATGTGGCCATATACATGCGCTGCCCAGCTGATTCTACATATGTGAACTGCTTAAAATCAGATGGACGTGAACAGGATTCTTTTTTTCATTGATGACAGGCACAGTGAAGTTGTGATGTCACAGTGAAGGCAGCGAAAGGTGACAGACTGAACAAAAAACAAAAAAGTATGATAAAAAAATGCAAGATGAAATGCATGTTCCCGTACTATTATGTATCGCTTGATGCACAATGGTAAACTTGATAAAAACGATAGAAACAAAAATGACAGATGAGGTGAAAACCCAAAAGTCCTTCATCTGGGGCCATGCATGGAATTCACTGATAATGTGGGTTGTTGTAAACCATCTGGGGGCGGACTGACAACTCATGGGGCCCCCGGGCAATAGGGGATCATGGGGCCCCTGTGTCCTCAAAAAAGCCTATGAAAAAGGTACCAGGGGCATCTTATGGGGCCCCCTACTGACCCCGGGCCCTCGGGCAGTGCCTGAGTTTCCAAATGGTCATTCCGCCCCTGAAACCATCACCAAGTTTTTTATCACAGGACACAGTTGATAACATTGTATATATAGTATTTCTGAGAAAAGTCCAATCGTTTTCATTAGGGGTTCTGATCAGATTAGCAGACAGATGAAGGTGAAAAGTCAGTAAGTAAAAATGGGCACTATTCACATTAAACAGGGACACCAAGCAACAAATCTAACCTCCTACCTCTACCTTTCCCTGAGCTCTCAGAGCTCTGATTACACACCAGTGTAACCGCTGCATTGTTTACATTCATCCTGCCTGTTATCAGAAGTGTACAGGGTAGAGCATAACTGCAGACCAGGACTGAGAACAAGGACAGCATGTGTTAAGCCCCTTTCACACGAGCGTTCCGTATGTCCGTTTTTCATCTGTCCTTTTATGAATGAAAAATGGACACCCATGTATTTCTATAGACTAGCAGATGTAAACAGATGACCATCTGTTTACATCTGTTAATGTCTGCATCCGTTAACATCTGTTTTTTTAAAACCCTATTTTTCTTCTTTTAAAGAAACTGAACGGACCAAAAATGGATGTAAATGGACAAAAACAGATGTAAACAAACAAAAATGGATGTAAGCAGATGTAACTGGATAAAAAACGGAGGTAAATGGGCAAAAACTGTATGTAAACAAATGTAAACTGACAAAAAACTGATGTGAATTGATGAAAAACTGATCTGAAATAAACTGTAATGTTATTAACGCGCACTGCAAATGCCCTGCAAAATCCTTGAGGAGTGCGACCATAGACTTGAATAGGAGGCGTTGAAAGACTTCAAACTCCTCCTGACTCGATATGAGGCTTTAATTTTGAAGCGATGCAACGTTAATACTTCATGTGTTGATAATGTGAACAGCAGTGTGTGCTGCCCATAGTATCATTTGCATAGGCATTTGAGGAGTGTTAAAAATGCCCCTCAAACTCCTGCTTTCAATGCCAGTGTAAACTAGGCCTAAATGTTAACCAAATTACTGGAATCTCATGTAATCTGTACCATAATAATATCATCTCAAAAATAATTTTGAATATGTTAAAAACTGCATCTTTTATTGAAATGCTCTCTGGCGATTCTGTCGTGAAGGTCCTTAATCAGGCAATTTCTGTTATAGGTTGACAACATTCTGTCCCTGTCTTTCATTTGTGCTCTTGTGTTGTCACCCTGTCACAGACACCCTTGGTGTAGACTACAAGCAGCTGTGCTGACTTACATTGTACAGACATAGTCAACCATTGTCACTGCTGGTAAGCCAGTTGAGAGCCATGATGCATAACTGATCCTGGAGTGCACATAGAAAAGGACTAACTGGAAGCGGTTGCAGAAGATCAACTGAGATGTAAGAAAGGATGAAAAAAGGTTAAATAAATAATTTATTTATAAAAACATGACAATTGTTTATGATACAGAGTGCACAGAGCAAACAAAATGCCACTGGCAGTGAATCAGTTACTTTAATGTAACCACTTCACGTCTGGCCCATGTACATAAACGGCCGGATGGAAGCAGTGCAGGAGCGGGTGGCCGTCTATAAATGGCCTCCGCATTCACTGCCTGTGCACGTTCCCTGGGAGCACGTGGCACCGCGATCCGGTGCCTGCTGTGTCCTCCGGAACACCAATCGCTGTACAGGACCTCTGTGTGAGGTCCCAATCATGTGATCACTGATTGGCCAATCAGTGATCACATGAATAGTAGTAAGCAAGATGTCACTTCTTACATCATTGCTTACTACTAGTGAAATCTGTGAATGATCACAGAGATCACATGGTACAAGGCTATTTACAACAGCCTTGTACCATGTGACAAGCTGTGACCAATGACAGCTCTCACAGTATTTCTCAGTGGCTGCAAGAATGCAGCCAGAGAGAAGGAGACATGATTGATTTTGCAGCCTTTATGTGTGTAAAAGCAATCAGTGTAAAAAAAAAAAAGAAAAAAAAAATCTTCATCACCCCCCACTAGTGTGACAGTATGTTAAAAAAGCAAACATAAATAATAATGTAAAAAAATAAAATAAAAATGTAAACAATTTTTTTTTAAATTATAATTTTTGGTTATAAACTAATTTGTTTTTGTTTGTTTTTTTACTATAAAGATAGCTGAATACATTTTGGCCAAGATTGATGAAGAAAGATTATTTATTTGCAACATTGTATAAGAAATACACTTTTTTTTCAAAATATTTGGACTTTTTCATTTATATAGCAAAAAATAAAAATCCCAGCGGTGAATAAATGCCACCAAAATAAAGGTTTATCTTTCTCAAAAAATGCTAAAAAATTAATATGGGTACAGTGTTGCATGCAATTGTCATTCAAAGTGTGATAGCACTGAAAGCTGAAAATTGGCCTGGACAGGAAGGGGGTGAAAGTGTCTGGACTTGAAGTGGGCCAACACGTGCGCCAAGAAAATTCACCTGTAGTGAAAGTTTGGTAAATGTTACATTTACTGCTTTATAAATCTAACCCTTAGCCCCTGTTCACACTGTGTGCAAATTAGAAATTCGCTTGAAGTCGCATGTTTTTAAAGTTGCATGTCACTGCGACTTTGGGTGCTTGCAAACATCTCTGTGACTTCATGTACAGGTGTCTATGCAAGTCGTGCATGAAATTGGCAAAAGTAGTACAGGAACTACTTTTCACATCAGTGTGACTCTGCCAAAGTTGGAGTTGCACCGATTAGAACGGTTCCATTGTGACCATTGGGTGCCATTTGTCATACAGTTTAAAGGGTCAAATTGCATGACAAGCCGCATCAGTGTGAACCTGGGCTCAAAGTCTTCAGTTCCAGGAACAATAAATAATGGATTCTAGGCTGCACTGCACTCACATGACCACCTAAGATCACAAATTGATAAAAACAGTGTCTCTGTACACCCTCCTACCTCAGGGTCTGATCAGGTCAGCTATGAAAAGGGAGGGGATTTGTCCTATTCTGTTTATGCAGGCCATAGACGGGCCGATAAACTAAAAATCAGTCGGCCCCGTTGCCGATGCTGCCACCAGTGTCCATGAGAAACGGCCGTATTTCATGGATTTTCCAGCATGACCGATAAAAATAAATGTGATGATCTGCAAAAAACGGCCAACGGGCTGGACCCACTAACAGTGTGAACATTGGCCGATTTTTCGTGTGGATGAAAATTCAGCCGATAAATGACCCGTCTATGGCCTGCCTTAGGCAGAGCGGATTAGAGGGTAGCCTGGTGTAAACAGATAGGGGAGTCCATTTACTCCTGGCCGCCCATAAAGCAGAGATGTCTATGTTTGTGCTGTAGAAACTAAGCGTACACAGATGTGTCATCTGCCGGCTCTTCTCCGATCAGCAGGGGATCTGTGAGCTGATCCCCTGCTGAATGGAACGGAATCCCCAAATGTGAAAGAGCCCTTAGGGTAGAGATGACCATAATAAGCCACAAAATACCAGCACTTATGAAGGTTTCACAATGCAAGTTTATTTCTTCATAACGAGTACAGGATAAAAACTATACAAACATTAACTTCTTTCAGTCATTCCTGGCCTTAAAAGCTGGCCATAGACAGATCACAATTCAGTGAATTCCTGTTGAATCTGCCAAGATTTGTTCCATCAGTGGTCCTGTCCTCATAACCCGGCTCAACAAAATTCTATTTTTAAAGTGGAAGTAAAGTCTTTTTTTTAACTTGTACCTATACAGGTGAAACTCAAAAAATTAGAATATCGTGCAAAAGTTCATTTATTTCAGTAATGCAACTTAAAAGGTGAAACTAATATATGAGATAGACTCATTACATGCAAAGCAAGATAGTTCATGCTGTGATTTGTCATAATTGTGATGATTATGGCTTACAGCTCATGAAAACCCCAAATCCACAATCTCAGAAAATTAGAATATTGTGAAAAGGTGCAATATTCTCGGCTCAAAGTGTCCCACTCTAATCAGCTAATTAAGCCATAACACCTGCAAAGGGTTCCTGAACCTTTAAATGGTCTCTCAGTCTGGTTCAGTAGGAATCACAATCATGGGAAAGACTGCTGACCTGACAGTTGTGCAGAAAACCATCATTGACACCCTCCATAAGGAGGGAAAGCCTCAAAAGGTAATTGCAAAAGAAGATGGATGTTCCCAAAGTGCTGTATCAAAGCACATTAACAGAAAGTTATGTGGAAGAAAAAGGTGCACAAGCAGCAGGGATGACCGCAGCCTGGAGAGGATTGTCAGGAAAAAGCCATTTAAAAGTGTTGGGGACTTTCACAAGGAGTGGACTGAGGCTGGAGTCAGTGCATCAAGAGCCACCACACACAGACGGATCCTGGACATGGGCTTCAAATGTCGTATTCCTCTTGTCAAGCCGCTCCTGAACAACCAACAACGTCAGAAGCGTCTTACCTGGGCTAAAGAAAAACAGACCTGGTCTAATTTTTATTATTATAATTATAATTATTCTAATTTTTCGAGTTTCACCTGTAGGTACGTCTATAGTAAGGCTTACCTGTAGGTACAGTGAATATCTCCTGAACGTGCAGTGTTTAGGAGATATTCACACTGCATGACGTCACCGGCACATGCGCTCTGAAGGGACAGTATACCTGTATTCGATGACGTCATGCGGGAGGCTTCTTCTGGTGCTAGGAATTCATCTGTTTATGATAAAAATCACTGTTAACTAATATTTTTTTCACTGCATATTTAGTTTTACATGATTGTATTTGTGGTTTTCTTAAAGGGGACTCATACTCTTTTCACTCACTGTGGACGTTTTGTATTCACTATTTACTGAAAAAAATTTGTCAATCATTTTTGATGATTTAATTTGATTTTATATACATAATACATAATAGTGCAACACTTACTATTGTATTGGTCTGCAGACATGCCCTCTACATTGTAACTAAACCCTTGGCTGCTTTTAGCAGTTTGTGTTCTCCAGTGATTATACAGTATATGTGCATTGCAATATATTGGATTGTGTGTATTTACCTATTTCCAGAGCTGCTCTAGACTGTTTTTTGGCTAACTACAAAATAACTTGAACCCACAAATCACTGCGTCTGTTCTTGGTGCCTGAAAATTGGTATTGTACTTTTTTTTTTTTTAAATTTCAGGAATGGAATTAGTTTTCTATGTTTCTAGTAATTTTCACCTTTTTTGACCTGGTGAATAAGCCAATAACACACTTCCTGTCTATTGGTGTCTCCACTCTGGATGTAGGAGCAATGGAGAGACCTTTGGACAGCAGCATTGAAAATCTGGGGAGAGGGCAGGGTTAGATACACTAACAGATTTAGATGAACTTGACTGAACTCCAGAGTGAGGGAATGCCTGGTTGTCACTGGGGTCACCAGAACTAGTGCCCCCTTATTTCCCCTCTATATTCCCAAATTTTGGATTTTTTTCACTTTTGATGGTACAGGTCACCAGGACAAGTATAGAGGGTGAATCTCCCTAATGGGGGCACAGACTGCAATACATGCCCACCAGGTGTTCTGATCCTTCTTCGGGCCCTTTCACAGTGATCAGTTTTTGATGCTCTTTTGGTGTTTAAAAGGTGGAGCAAAAATGCATGAAAAAGGTATCCTATGGAACTCCTCATATCAGTGGGCCGCAGGGGTGGTGCGTTTTGTCCCGCATGCAGCATTTTTGGTGCATGTTTAAAAAGAGTACCACAAACTCACCTCCCTATTGAAATTAATAGAAAACACATCAAAAACACACCAGTGGGTGGGTGCAGTTTTTGAGTCACATGTCCAGGTTTCACAGATGCAAACTGGGAGTCAGGAATCCAGAAAACGCACCAAAAACACATTGAAAATACGTCAACCATATGATATGTATGTTGGCAAAATGCATATTGCATTTTTAGGCAGATCAGCATGAAAGGACGCTTTAAAACTAAAATAAATATTTTATTTAGTTATACTTGAATTGCTTTGCCTCAACCTTATAACTACCACTATTGCTGGACAGCTCGGCCTGTTAAAGGAAGTTGAAAAATAACAGACTTACTGGCCGGATCAACAGTTGACAATAAGGCTAGGTTCACACTGCTGCGATCCGATTTTGATTCGATTTTCAGTGGGATTATGTATCGCAACTTGGTTGTGGTTTGCATATTCTATGGGGCGAAAACTGTGCTGAAATTGCAGCAAAGCAGTACAGGAAACTTTTCCAAAATCGCTGTACTGAGTTGCATTGATGTGAAGGGGCACCATTGAAAACATGAACACATTGAATGTGATTTCCATTGTCATACGAGTCTGTGCAACTCAAATGCCTAAAAAAGAAAACCAATGCAGCCATCACATCTAAGAACTGGTAAGCTGCAATATAATAAATGATTGCTTTGTGGGGTTAAATACTGCTTTAGACATTTTTATTCACATGCCACTTTAGCATGGCTTAAGGATAACTGTATTTAACCGCCTCCTGCCCACCATATAAGGAAATGACGGGCGCAAGGCGGTTCTCTCGTTCTGGAAGGACGTCATATGACGTCCTCCCACCCTGACCACACATGCACGGCTCTGGGGGGCACGCAGTGCGGCGATTGGTGGTGCGCTGTGTCCCTCGGATACCGCGGATCACCGATCAACGGAAAGAGCCAAAGATGTTGGCTCGGTCATGTGATCAGCTGTGTCCAATCACAGCTGATCACATGTAAATAGGGAAATGCCGGTTATCTGCATTTCTCTCCTCACGAGCTGTCACGCTGACAGCTCGAGAGGAGAGACGGTAATCGGCTTTACTCAGAGGGGACATGTACACTGATCATCAGGGCACTGATGATCAGTGTTCCCTGATGATCATTGTAGCCCCAGCAGTGCCACCTGTCAGTGCTCATCAATGCCACCTGCCAGTGCCCATCAATGCTACATATCAGTGCCTACAAGTGCACATCAATGCCACATATCAGTGCCCATCTGAGCTGCCTTTCAGTGTCACCTATCAGTGCCAGTCAGTACCACCTATCAATGCCAGTCAGTGCCACCTGTCAGTGGTGCCAATCAGTGCCACCTATCAGTGCTAGTCAGTGCCGCCTATCAGTGCCAGTCAGTGCCACCTATCAGTGCACATCAGTGCCGAATATCAATGCTCGTCAGTGCTGCCTATCAGTGCCGCCTACCAGTGCCAGTCAGTGCCATCTAACAGTGCCAGTCAGTGCCACGTATCAGTGCTGCCTATCAGTGCCTCCTATCAGTGCCATATATGAGTGCTGCCTTTCATTGCCCCTCAGTGATGCCTGTCCATGCCCATCAGTGCCTCCTCATCAGTGCCACCTATCAGTGCAGCCTATCAGTGCAGCCTATCAGTACCAATCAGTGCATCCTATCAGTGCCCATCACTGCAGCCTCATTAACGCATATCAGTGAAGGAGAAAAATCACTTATTTACAAAATTGTATAACAAAAACTAAGAAAAAACATATTTTTTTCAAAATGTTCAGTTGTTTTTGGTTTTTTTAGCAAATACCACCAAAAGAAAGCTCTATCTGTCTACAAAAAATGATAAAAATTTCATATGGGTACAGTGTTGCATGACTGCTCAATTGTCATTCAATGTGTGACAGAGCTGAAAGCTGAAAATTGGCCTGGGCAGGAAGGGGGTATAAGTGTCCTGTAGGCAAGTGGTTAAAAACATATTTTTTAAAGCTGACTGTAAATCTTGAGAAAAAAAACTAATATTATTGTTATTATTATAATACAGGATTTATATAGCGCCAACAGTTTGCGCAGCGCTTTACAAAATTAAGGTAGACATTACAGTTGCAATACAATTTGGTAGAAGAGGAAAAAGAGGGCCCGGCTCGTTAGAGCTTACATTTAAGCCAGTCACACATTTATTTATTATTATTATTTCAGGTACTTATATAGTGCTGTCAATTTACGCAGCGCTTTACATATATATTGTACATTCACATCAGTCCCTAACACATAATCAAAGATCTTTCCAGATTTGATCTGTCAAATCAAGAAACTTTACTAACAACTGTGCAGTATGGGGGCCGATGTAAAAAACGAATTCCATATACATTCAGTTGTCATAACACAATGCGTGTTTAAAAAGCAGTGAATGTGACTTCACTGGTGGTGAATCAATCACTGTCATTTAAAACACATGCACCTGGAAATTCTACCTGCAGTGAATGTTTGGTGAACGTCAAATTGATGTTTTTTTCAATATGCCCCATACACGGGTGAAGGTGGCAGCGGCCTGAACTGTGCGTTCTCCCATTATGCTCTAATTCTCTCCCGGAAGAGACGAGCACAGTCCCAAGAAGTCTATTGCGAGCTAAGTTGATTACAGTCTGATTGAATGCAGCTTTGGCGAGCTTACGGTAAGGATTACAGACAATTATAATGATCTGTGGGCGATTTAGTGATTGCTTTGGAGGAAGAACAGCGAACAGCAGCGTCGCCTGAACCGTCTGAAATCTTCACTACAGCTGGAAAGCCGAATCTGATCATTCTCTGTAAATTCCATTCCGTGAGGAGATTAGTGAGTGGTCAGCGAGGCCGGAATGGCAACTGAGAAAAGGCAGCCTGCCAGTTCAGTAGGAAGCAGGGACAGCCATGAGGCATGAGGAACAAGCTACCTCATGTGGTCACTAGTGTGCCCTCCTAATTGGGTCAGTTCACACATAGATGATAGTTCTGTGTAAAGGGGGGTGGGAATCGCCAGACCCCTACTAATTTGATACACCTAATAAACACTAACTTAGTCTACACATTTTGGCATAACAATGTGACATCTGTGTGATTAAGCCATGAGTGATGGAAGCAGCCATTCTGTGACCATGACTGACCAGCTGTATATAGAAGTCTGTGGGCTGTATGCTGGGCCTGGGAGGTATATAGAAGCCTATGGCCTGTATACTGGGCCTAGGAGGTATATAGCAGTCTATGGGCTGTATACTGGGAGATATATAGCAGTCTATGGGCTGTATACTGGGCCTGGGAGGTATATAGCAGTCCATGGGCTGTATACTGGGCCTAGGAGGTATATAGCAGTTTATGGGCTGTATACTGGGAGATATATAGCAGTCTATGGGCTGTATACTGGGCCTGGGAGGTATATAGCAGTCTATGGGCTGTATACTGGGCCTGGGAGGTATATAGCAGCCTATGGCCTGTATACTGGGCCTGGGAGGTATATAGCAGTCTATGGTCTGTATACTGGGAGGCATATAGCAGTCTATGGGCTGTATACTGGGCCTAGGAGGTATATAGCAGTCTATGGGCTGTATACTGGGAAGTATATAGCAGTCTATGGGCTGTATACTGGGCCTGGGAGGTATATAGCAGTCTATGGGCTGTATACTGGGCCTAGGAGGTATATAGCAGTCTATGGACTGTATACTTGGAGGCATATAGCAGTCTATGGGCTGTATACTTTGCCTAGGAGGTTTATAGCAGTCTATGGACTGTATACTGGAAGGTATATAGCAGTCTATGGGCTGTATACTGTGCCTAGGAGGTATATAGCAGTCTATGGGCTGTATACTGTGCCTAGGAGGTATATAGCAGTCTGTGGGCTGTATACTGGGCCTGGGAGGTATATATCAGTCTATGGGCTGTATACTGGGTATGGGAGGTGTATAGCAGTCTATGGGCTGTATACTGGGCCTGGGAGGTATATAGCAGTCTATTTAATGGTTGAACTGGATGAACTTTTGTCTTTTTTCAGCCAGACTAACTATGTAACTATGTGATATAAAGAGCACAGACTGTATAGTTCTGGAATCATATAACAATAAAGTCCACAAAGTGCCTATCAACATAAAGTGTAAAGTCCAATAAAACATAAGCACAGATACCTTACAGCCCTGGCCAAATGTTTTGAGAATGACACAAATATTAATTTACCTGCAAGGAAACACATGCAGTCATCATTTCTTTGCACAAAAAGGGATTCACAGGCAAGGATACTGCTGCTACTAAGATTGCACATAAATCAACCATTTATCGGATCATCAAGAACCTTAAGGAGAGAGGTTCAGTTGTTGTGAAGAAGGCTTGGAGCCCAAGAAAGTCCAGCAAGCACCAGGACCATCTCCTAAAGTTGGTTCAGCTGCAGGATCGGAGCACCACCAGTGCAGAGCTTGCTCAGGAATGGTAGTATACAGGTGTGAGTGCATCTGCACCCATAGTGAGGTGAAGACTTTGGAGGATGGCCTGGTGTCAAGAAGGGCAGCAAAGAAGTCACTTCTCTCCAGGAAAAATATCAGGGACAGACTGATATTCTGCAAAAGGTACAGGGATTGGACTGCTGAGGACTGGGGTAAAGTCATTTTCTTTGGTGAATCCCCTTTCTGTTTGTTTGGGGCATCTGGAAAAAACCTTGTCCGGAGAAGAAAAGGTGAACGCTACCATCAGTCCTGTGTCATGCCAACAGTAAAGCATCCTGAGGCCATTCATATGTGGGGTTGCTTCTCAGCCAAGGGCGTGAACTCACTAACAATTTTGCCTAAGAACACAGCCATGAATAAAGAATGGTACAAAAACATCCTCTGAGAGAAACTTCTCCCAACCATCCAAGAACAGTTTGGTGATGAACAATACCTTTTTCAGCATGACGGCGCACCTTGCCATAAGGCAAAAGTGATAAGTGTCTTGGGGAACAAAACATCGAACGTTTGGGTCCATGGCCAGGAAACTCCCCAGACCTTAATCCCATTGAGAACTTGTGGTCAATCCTCAAGAGGCGGGTGAAGAAGAAACACCCCACAAATTTTTACAAACTCCAAGCATTGATTATGCAAGAATGGGTTGCCATCACTCAGGATGTGGCCCAGAAGTTGATTGACAGAATGCCAGGGGAATTGCAGAGGTCTTGAAAAAGACTGTAAATATTGACTCTTTGCATAAACTTGATGTAATTGTCAATAAAAGACTTTGACACTTATGAAATGCTTGTAATTATACTTCAATATACCATAGTGACATCTGACAAACATCTGACACGCCACACTTTTCAGATATTTATTTGTAAAAAATGTTGAAAACCATTTATCATTTTCCTTCCACTTCACAATCATGTGCCACTTTGTGTTGGTCCAGCACATAAAATCCCAATAAAATA
Source organism: Staurois parvus (assembly GCF_062004578.1). Taxonomy (NCBI): domain Eukaryota; kingdom Metazoa; phylum Chordata; class Amphibia; order Anura; family Ranidae; genus Staurois; species Staurois parvus. The sequence continues at coordinate 1,522,725 of NW_028318265.1, forward strand.
CATTTACGTTTTTGGTTGTAACAAGACAAAATGTGGAAAAATTCAAGGGGTATAAATACTTTTTAAAGACACTGTATGGACTCTGCACAGTACCACTTCTTTTGTCCTGTACATAGGACCGATATATAATACTTATTGGTAGAATAGGAAGAATTTTTGGTACAGTTGTAGATCATTCTGAAAGTTTCCCTCAGTTTGGATTGTGAAGAATTTATATTGGCGGCCTCGGGTAATGGAGCTCCGCAGCTCCATTGTTACAGCTAACAAGTGGTCACTTGCTGGTGACGCTGATGAGATCTGGTCAGTGTTAGCCGCTCAGTATTCCTCAATCATCAGATAATCCTGATGAAAGGCTGCTTATTCCTATAGACAAATATTGTATCATCTCCATCCATGGCTTCATCCTCTGATATCCAGAAACACCCAAATGACCCCAATAAATTAATGTAGGGCCGAATAACCGAGGAGGAATACCCTACCCCCGGGCTGTGTACATTGGAGAAGGAATTCATGGACATGTATAGGAATGTGACCAGCTCTCATCATACACTTTCACAGCTGAAAAACATTGATGGGGCGTTGTGTTATTAGTTGCCTTTATTTAGAAAGATGAACATATGACTGATGGTAGAAGAGTGACGCTATTACTTACTACTGCAGATTTGCAATTTCCTTTGCTACTTGGTGATTGGACTCTAAATGGGCATCATCACACAACCAATTCACCATCCAATGAGCAGGCAGGTAACAAAGGTAGCTGTATAGAGGAGAAAGGGCATTATGGTGCCACTCCCTGACTATTCAGTGTGGAAGTGCATATCTTTGTGCTGCGATCTACTTTATCAGAGGAGAAACTTCTCAATCAGCATGACCTCTAAATGTAATTAATAGTGTTGGTACTTTTAATAGTCTTGCACCTGCCTTTGCCAGGGATGCATTCATATGTGCCAGCTGAATAGTGAAGTCTAGCAGCCATTGACTTCCACTTCACCACCACCTTGTGAGATGATGGCAAGGTGTATTTTCACTCATCCTGTAAAGTGATACTGAGACTTATGGATGTGGATAGATATTAAAGCTGGCCATACACAGATTGAATTTCATCCATATTCTGTTGAATCAGCTGAAATTCCATCTGTGAGTGGCTCTGCCAACACCACCCAGGTCAACATATTTAGATCTGAAAATTGAAGGATCTTGGTGAAAAATTGTCGGATGCTTTGATTTCCACACCTCCAGAGGATTACATTCCCCCTTTTCTTCAGAAATGGGAAAGGGACATAGATAAATCCCTTTCTCCAGCTCAGATGGCCTTGGTTCTCTATCCAGCAGATATCAGGAATCAAGCTACAAATTGTTGACCAGATGATATAGGACCCCAGTGCTCCTCCATAAGATCTTCCCAGAGGTTTCACCATTGTGTTGACATTACACATCTTTTGGTCATGCTCAGCTTTACAGTTCTTTTGGAAAGAGGTTAAACGGATGATTCACAAACGTACCGATTTCACTCTGGACATGCGACCGGAAATTTTCCTCCTGAATCTTACTCCTCTGTCCAGATTGAGATATGGGAAGTCCCTCCTGATCCACTTACTCAATGCAGCCAGAGTGTGTATACCATTGAAATGGAAACAAACTGGCCATCCAACGATCGGTCAATGGATAGCAATTGTAAATGAGATCAATGATATGGAACGCTTGATGGCAGCCATTAAATGTAAAGAGGAACAGTTTAATAAAACATGGTTTTAGTGGCAAGACTTTCAATGGACACAAGATTACGCTTCGCTTCTTTCTGTACAGGTTAAATAGGTTCAGACCCAGTGCCTAAGTTTCATTCGGCATGCTTTAAACAGAATTCCAGCCCCCCCCCCAATCTTCTTTCTCCTTTCCCTCTTTCCCATCCTTCCCACCCACCTTTCCTTCCCCTTTCTCCATAGTCTCTTCCCCTATTCCATTCTCTCTCTCCTTCTCTCTCTTTCACTACCTTTTGCTTACCTATCTTTTATGGAAAAAGTTTTCACTCTAGAGCAGGAGTCTCCAAACTATGAATCTCAAGCTGTCAAAGTACTACAAGTCCCATCATGCCTCTGCCTCTGGGAGTATTGCCTGCGGCTGTCTGAGTCTTGCAAGGCCTCATGAGAATTGCAGTTTCTCACCACCTGGAGGGCCATAGTTTGGAGACCCCTGCTCTACAGGCCCAAACCTGCATGGTTGGGATCCCGGGTCATTGTTTCAAAGAGATACACAATGTCTCTTTACCTGGTTACAGTCCTCTGGCTGTACTGACATTTTACCTGTCTAGCCACTGCTTTGTGTGCGTTGCAGTAGGGCACTGTTTTTTGTATGATACGGGTATAACTAATGTTCATATGTTGTGTTTATAACGTATGTTGATGACCCACCATGTTGGGTGGATTTTTTTCTTTTTTTTTGCTTTGATGTTGTAACATGTATTGTGCTGAAGAGTGAAATAAAAATTTTAAATAGTAAAAATTGTCGAATGAACAGTGATGAGCGTGGGTATGCTCAGACTAGTGTCTGAACCCATGTGTGTGAGCCCACTAGGAAGCTGTCACCCGTACGGGCCAATCATCTGTGTTCGGGACATTTCACTTCTTGCAGCCGTTTGTATACATGCCTCTGGTATGTGGCCGCTGCGGGGCAGGGAATGCCCTGGCCAAAGATGATTGGGTTGTGCAGGTGCCCACTTCCTGGTCGGTTCATGGAGACAGGGTTGTCCTCTTCATCTATTCAAACAGTTTGCATGAAAAACAGATGTTTAGTTTGCACACATTTGCAAATACATGCATAAGCTGCAGAGCCTCTTCACGGCACCCAAATATTCTGCAGTTCCCAATTCTATCAATTTTGAAAGCCTCCATAGTAGAAGCACATGTACCATAATGGATAGACGGAGGGCAGATGAGTCTGACGTGATGACAGGGTGTGTGTCCACAGTGAGTGCGGCTGCACAAGTGATGTCTTACATGTCACAAAGAATTGCCCTGGAATGAACCCAGTGACATTGCGGCCAACCCAAAGTGAACACTCCCGAGTTAACGGGAGTGTAGACAGACACATATGCCCGTATCAAGACTATACCTAAACCAATAGCCACTACCACCTTAACCACTTTCCCTCCGCCCTATAGTAGATATACTGCTACAGGGCAACAGGGGTGCGCAAAATCACGTATATATACTTGATTTTGCATTTCCGGTAGCTATTTGTGGCCTCAGCCGTCAATCACCGGGTCCTGGCTGATGATTACTCACCAGCACCCAGTGATCGCCGAGCACTACCGACTGAGGAAGAGCACTGTATGTAAACAATACAGTTCTCTCCCCTGTCAGCTCCTGCACACTGCTTTGTATGGCTCTGCATAGCAGTGTGCTTACAGTTGAAGGCACTCACACAGCACATAGTAAAACAGCACACAGAACAGTTAACTCTTTGATCACCCCACATGTTAACACCTTCCTGCCCAGTGCCATTAGTTGTAGTGTCAGTTTTATTAGCACTGATCACTGTATTGGTGTCACTGGGGGTGTCAGTGACACCAAGTCAGAATGTCTGCCGCAGTCCTGCAGTCCCACTATAAGTTGCTGATCGCCGCCATTACTAGTGAAAAAAAAAAATTCCAGTATATATTCCGCCATTTGCAAACGCTATAACTATCATGTAAACAATAATTTACACGTATTGGGATATTTGTTTTAGCAAAGACATATAGCAGAATACATTTTGGCCTACATTTATGACGAAATTTGATTTTTTACAATTTTTTTTACTGGACAATAGCAAATAGTAAAAAAATATTGTCTGGTTTTTTTTTTAATGCGCAAAAATTACAAACCACACAGGCAATCAAATACCACCAAAAGAAAGCGCCATTAGTGGGGAAAAAAAGGATGTAAAGTTCATTTGGGTGCAGCGTTGCATGACTGCGCAATTGTCAGTTAAAGTAACGGTATTGCAAAAAATGGCCTGGTCAGGAAGGGGGGTAAATCCTCTGGAGGGCAAGTGGTTAAACAGACCGAGAGCCCACAAGGAACACATACATAATATATTACATCCTAATAGCAACAAAAGTACACAATATCAAAGTTATATAATTCATCTATACAATGTTCCATAATCAATATGTATCACGTGGCGGGCATACAGTGTGGGCACAACTGGGTATTAGACCCATCCCATTAAATATCAAACAGTGGGTAGACATAACCCTGTGAGTGTGGAGATAACTCCCCAGTGATGTTACACATGTTATAAAAAAGGTTTATAGCTCAAAGTTTTATTTAGGCCAGGAAAAGCTGTGGCCTTCAAATGGTATATCCAACAAGCTGTCTCATAATGCATTTGCCTCTTTTTTAAAATCTTGTTCATTTGAACAAATGCATCAGAGCCTTAAATATTGTAAGGTATACCACGTATCAATGGCCTAGGATGGAAACTGTCTGCATTCAGGCATCTATGTAGCGAAGCCACAATAAGATGTTCAACCAAAACTTACTAAATCTCTTGTCTGAAAAAAGTGTGTCCCCCCCCCAGGTACAGGTTCATGTATGATGGGGCACAACATGTCCCCATCACCACCCCCTGCACCTGGAGGTAGTGGGAGCCATTGAATGTGAAAACATTCCTGGTCAAGATGTGTTCCAAGAGGGCTAATACAAAATCACTGTATGTATGGCCTCTTGGGGTCTTTCTCTTACAAAGCTTTTTAACAGTGATAGGCCTTTAGAGTGTGGTATACTACTGTACTGGGCTTCTATATCGATTGCAACAAGTTTTGTATTTGGGGGTCCCCTCTAAACATTTAAGCAAATCAGGGGTATCCTGAATATAGGATGGTAATGCTGTCACATGGGGACGTAAATATGTGTCAACTTGGCGACTAGCTAAGGAGCCAATTCCCGACACAATAGGTCTTCCTGGGGGGTGACTAAGATCCTTATGAGTTTTAGGTAGTACATAAAATGTTGGTATACGTGAACATTTTACTAGAATTGACTTGTATAATACTTTAGTAATCATCCCATTAAAAGCTGCTGATATCATAGTAGCTCTGAAAATTCACCCTGGAATCTGTCAATTAGAGTATCCGGAATATCTCTATACCAATTGTGCAGAATTTCCATACACATTTCTTGATATTGGTTCTTATCCATGAGGACCACGTTGCCCCCTTTGTCAGAGAGGTTAATTATAGTTGTATGATCATTGCTCACTTCACGTAAAGCTTGAGTTTGTCTAATTGACAGATTTCCAGAGTGATATCCCTGCATTTGAATTTGTTCAGATACCTGGGTTACAAATACCATGATATTAGGGTTAGTCTGTAAGGGTGGAAACTTGTCCGATTTCTTTTTTATCCTGGGGGTGCTACTGTGTGGAGTGTCCATTGATGGATAATCAGATGGGGGGGGGGGGTGTATTCCAGAAGAACTCTCAGATGCACAGGACCATGCTTTGGGGTTGTGCTGTCACTAGTCAAAAGTTCTCCTTTGCATCCCCCATCTGTGAGTAGATTTATTGCCTTCAGAGCTGGTGGCCACCCTGGCCAACACCGATATTAAAGTATAACTAAAGGCAAAACTTTTTTTTTAGTTTTGATTAGGGTCCAAAAGGACCAGAACACCTGTCAGTTTTTATTGCTGTCTGTGCCCATATTAGGGAGATTTACCCTCTCTATTTGTGCTGTTTACCATTTTCATTGAAAGTGAAAATACAAAAAAAAATCCCAAATTTTGGGTTGTCCCCAGGAGAAATCTTCCAATGGGACATTAGTTCTGGTGACCTGGGGTCCCCAAGGAATTCCCTTAATTTTCAGGGATTTCCTCTCACTTCTCTGAAATGGGACACAGATGGCAGAAAAAAATCTGAAATGGGTAATGACCCTTCCTTACTCTATCCTACTTTAACCCCATATGCCTAAAGCTGGCCATACACTGAGTGGACTGAGTGAAGTTCCAGATGAACCATGCAAAATCTGCTCAGTGGGTGGCGCTGTCGGCCCCGCTCCGTTTGACGAAAGTTGATTGTTTGTTTTAATCTTGTCAAAGGAACCTGATTATTATTATTATTATACAAGATTTATATAGCGCCAACAGTTTGCTCAGCGCTTTACAATATAACGGGAGACAATACAGAAACAATACAGTTCAATACAAGAGGGATTTGAGGGCCCTGCTCCTTGGAGCTTACAATCTATGGAAAATTATTAGTTGATCCGTGGCTGCATTTAGTCAGATGGCCCATCACATTTGTCCATCTGCACTGTTTAGCATTGGTGAAGAAATCTGTTGGATTTCTGTTGGTCAGCACTTGCTGGAAGGTTTGGTAAAAGGAGTGAGAGGACATAGAATTTACATCAAATCTCCAACATTTTATATTCATATGAAGATAAGTTGGTGAAAATGCTACTGAGAAGTTAGCTAAAGAATTAAGGTTAATGGCTCATAAACACGGCCACTTGTGTTGTATGCCATAAAATTTGGCTGTATTTCCCTGCCAGGGAGCCACAGGTGCTGTGTATTAGAAAGTAATGACTGCAGATAGGTATATGCTCATAAACACGCATGCATATGGCCATATGACCCTGGACACAGACAGCTGCATCAGTCATTGTATGTCCAGCATGCACCCATGTACAACCATTGCCTTCCACAGGTGGCTGTATGTAGCACCTGTAGATTCCAGGCAGGGAAACACGGATGAAAGTGAATTCCTTTCCTCTGGCAACTTCTATCCACAGCTCTGATCACTGGTAGTGTGCTGGCTATCTTTACAGTATCCTGCTGCGTGGATTGCACCTTTTTGCAAGGCGGCTGTGCCATGGCCCCATTCACTTAAATGGGTTGCATTTGGTGCTAGTACTGCAGTGGTACTGCCTGGCATGAAAGTACATAAGCTACTTTCTGAGCTACGAGCTTCAAGCATTTTTTTGGCCTAATAGACTTCAATGGGAATGCCTGCAAAATGCCCGAAAACATGCATATTGCACTTTTTTTCCCCAGTAACTAGCTTTCCATTGGTTAAAAATAATTAAAATATTAAATGCTCATGCAAAATTGCCTGTACAATTGTTAAGAAATAAGCCTGTAAAGATGCTTAGTTCCAGTGAGAATGCAGCCTTAGAATTAAAAAATGTATTGTACAAATCTAATTAATGTAAACTTGTCATTGATTTTACACAACTAACCTTAAAGTATTTGTAAAGTGTAAATTTATGTATTAAAATAATAAACAAGTCTGTACTTACCTGCTCTGTGCAATGGTATTGCCCCCGCCTCCAACTTGCCAGTGACCTTGGCTCCTCCTCTTCTGTTTCTGCCCCCATAGCAAGCTGCTTGCAGACGTGCAGGCTTGCGCCCGAGCTAGGCTGTGTGTGTCCATAGACACACACAGTGAGACTTGTCCCGGCCCTCAGCTCTCTGCTTACTGTCAATGGCTCCCACTGTTCTCAGCAAAGCCTAAGACAGAGAGAAGACCTGCAGCAAGCACAGCACTGGATTGATACAGGAGGCAGGTAGTTGTTAAAGCAAAAAAAATTAGAGTTTAGAAGCACCTTATATTAAAACTATGACCAGTTTACAGGCATTAAATAAGCGTTGGAAGTAGCCTTCACTGAGCTCTATAGCTGCAGATACTGTGGAGTAATTCATCCGCAAAGTTCACAATACAAGCAGTGAAGTCAGGGGCGCATATACTGCGAGGCAGACAAGGCGTTTGCCTTGGCCGGCATTTTTCAGGGGGGCAGCACCTACCTCAGGCCAGTGGCATATCAGCAATGGGTGCAGGGTGTTCACTGAACATGGCCCTCCGACATACACTGCACCTATGGATGATACTGTCAGTTGCTACATCTGTGGCAGGGGTTAAGTGTCCCCGCGTACATTGTCCCCTCTGCTGGCCCTGCCCCCTCCTGCATCGACCCTGTCCCCTCCCGCCTCTCCCACGCTGGCCCAGCAACCTGCTGCTCTCCTCCCCTGGGGGGCTGCGTGGTGATTCTGCTTTGTCAGGTGAGTAGTGTGTCCCGGTGCAAAGGTGTCCTGCCCTGAGCCAGGCTCCCCCCACCTCGGACAACCTTCCCTGGGTGTCTCAGCAGCTGCAGAACTGCTGGGTGTGGTAGTGCAGAGCAATGATTGGAAGCTGTGGAGTTTCCAAATACCCCCCTTACCCCTCCCCACCACTCCACCCTAAACAATAAACCCCTCCCCACCTCTCCACCCTAAACAGTAACCCACCTCCCCACCCTAAACAATAATATCCCCTCCCCACCTCTCCACCCTAAACAATAACCCCCCTCCCCACCTTTAACAATAACCCCCCTTCCTTGCCTCACCATCCTAAACTATAACCCCCCTTCCCTGCCTCTCCACCCTAAACAATAACCCCCCTTCTCTGCCTCACCATCCTAAACAATAACCCCCTCCCCACCTCTCCACCATAAACAATAGCCCCACTTCCCTGCCTCTCCACCCTAAACATTAACCCCCTCCCCACCTCTCCACCATAAACAATAGCCCCACTTCCCTGCCTCTCCACCCTAAACAATAACCCCCTCCCCACCTCTCCACCATAAACAATAGCCCCACTTCCCTGCCTCTCCACCCTAAACAATAACCCCCTCCCCACCTCTCCACCATAAACAATAGCCCCACTTCCCTGCCTCTCCACCCTAAACAATAAACCCCCTCTCAGCCTCTCCACCATAAGCAATAGACCCCCTCCCCACCTTTAACAATAACCCCCCTTCCTTGCCTCACCATCCTAAACAATAACCCCCCTTCCTTGCCTCACCATCCTAAACAATAACCCCCTCCCCACCTCTCCACCATAAACAATAACCCCCCTTCCCTGCCTCTCCACCCTAAACAATAACCCCCTCATCTGAAGAGGTGTAGCCCAAAGAGGAAGGGTGGAGTTTACAGGTGAAGGGGTGGATCTTAAAAAGGAAGAGGTGGACCAAATTTAAATGAGGGGAGGGGCACCTGATTTTAGTCTTGTCTAGGGCAGTACAAAATCGAAATACTGTACACCACTGAGCAAAGTCAGAATTCAGTGCTCTGCTCTGTATGTATAGTGTGCAGTGTATATATAGAGTGCAGTGTATGTATAGAGTGCAATGTATGTATATTGTGCAGTGTATGTATTGTGTGCAGTGTGTGTGTATAGAGTGCAGTGTATGTATAGTGTGCAGTGCATGCATATTGTGCAGTGTATGTATAGTGTGCAGTGTATATATAGAGTGCAGTGTATGTATATTGTGCAGTGTATGTATAGTCTGCAGTGTATTTCTAGTGTGCAGTGTGTATAGAGTGCAGTGTATGTAGAGTGTGCAGTGTATGTATAGTGAGAAGTATACAGTATGCATAGAGTGCAGTGTGAAGAGTGCAGTGTATGTATAGCGTGCAGTGTATGTATAGAGCGCAGTGTATAAATTGCAGTGTGTAGACTGCAGTGTATGTATAGAGTGCAGTGTATGTGTAGAGTGCAGTGTATGTATAGAGTGCAGTGTATGTGTATATAGTGCAGTGTCTGTGTGTATAGAGTGCAGTGTATGTATAGACTGTAGTGTATTATAGAGTGCAGTATGTAGAGTGCAGTGTATGTATAAAGTGCAGTGTGTAGAGTGCAGTGTATGTTTAGAGTGCAGTGTGTAGAGTTCAGTGTATGTATAGAGTGCAGTGTGTAGAGTACAGTGTATGTTTAGAGTGCAGTGTGTAGAGTTCAGTGTATGTATAGAGTGCAGTGTGTAGAGTGCAGTGTATGTTTCGAGGACAGTGTGTAGAGTGCAGTGTATGTATGGAATGTAGTGTATAGAGCGCAGTGTATGTATAGAGTACAGTATGTAGAGTGCAATGTATGTATAGAGTGCAGTGTATGTATAGAGTGCAGTGTGTGTTTATAGAGTGCAGTGTGTGTGTATAGAGTGCAATATGTAGAGTGCAGTGTATGTATAGAGTGCAGTATGTAGAATGCAGTGTATGTATAGAGTGCAGTGTGTGTATAGAGTGCAGTGTATGCATAGAGTGCAATATGTAGAGTGCAGTGTGAGTATAGAGTGCAGTGTGTAGAGTGCAGTGTATAGAGCGCAGTGTATGTATAGTGCAGTGTATTTATAGAGTGCAGCGTGTAGAGTGCAGTGTATGTATAGAGTGCAGTGTGTAGATTGCAGTGTATGTATAGAGTGCAGTGTATGTATAGAGTGCAGTGTGTAGAGTGCAGTGTATGTATAGAGTGCAGTGTGTAGAGTGCAGTGTATGTATAGAGTGCAGTGTGTAGAGTGCAGTGTATGTATAGAGTGCAGTGTATGTATAGAGTGCAGTGTGTAGAGTGCAGTGTATGTATAGAGTGCAGTGTGTAGAGTGCAGTGTATGTATAGAGTGCAGTGTATGTATAGAGTGCAGTGTGTAGAGTGCAGTGTATGTATAGAGTGCAGTGTGTAGAGTGCAGTGTATGTATAGAGTGCAGTGTGTAGAGTGCAGTGTATGTATAGAGTGCAGTGTGTATAGTTCAGGTGGAAGACAGAAGTCCTGTCCAGCTGTGTATCTGGGACTGTCAGGCAGTAGAGTGTTGGTGGGGGGGGGGGGGGTGGTAGCAGAGCTCTCCAGCGCACACACACACACACAGACAGACACACAGACACAGCTGGGCAGGCAGGACGATGGGGAGAGCAGCGCAGAGGGGAGAGGAGAAGTTTGCAGGCTGTGGATGGTGATTGCACAGTGTGTGCTGTAGTGCAGTGGGGGGAGGATGGCAGAGGGCAGGCTGGTGCAGGGGCAGCTCCACTATTCCGGGCACAGACAGGCAGCAGGAAGCAGCAGATAGAAGGAGGAATGCAGCAGCCTCATCTGACTGAGCCCAGACTGTCTGCTCACACTCACTGCTAACATGTCTGGGACCCCAATCTGCAACAGCACAAGGGCCCACCGGAGGACCTCCCTGCCATGTATACCGAGGGAGCAGGTAAGTCCCACAACTTGAGTCCTGCCTGTCTCTGCTGACATTGTATCCCTCACACAACTTTCTCCTCTCTCCTCCACTCTTCCTCCACTCTGTGTCCTACTGCTGGGGACGCATACTCATCCCTCTGCTTCTCCTGCCCCCAGATACTCATCCCTCTGCTTCTCCTGCACCCAGATACTCATCCCTCTGCTTCTCCTGCCCCCAGATATCCTACACAGGAGACCCTTGAAACTTTGCTCTCACCTTGTCTGCAGGGGACCAACACCACTACTTTCAGGAGAACACCAATAGAGTTTACTAACATTGTCCACTGCTTGGTATAGCAGCCGTGCCCTGATCTATTATACAGTATTACACTACTGGTATATTATATATTATGGTACGGATTGGTAGTAGTTGTGTCCTGTTATATTATATGATATTATGGTATGGATAGGTAGTAGTTGTATCCTGGTATATTATATATTATGGTACGGATTGGTAGTAGTTGTGTCCTGTTATATTATATGATATTATGGTATGGATAGGTAGTAGTTGTGTCCTGGTATATTATATATTATGGTACGGATTGGTAGTAGTTGTGTCCTGGTATATTATATATTATGGTACGGATTGGTAGTAGTTGTATCCTGGTATATTATATGATATTATGGTACGGATCAGTAGTAGTTGTATCCTGGTATATTATATATTATGGTATGGATAGGTAGTAGTTGTATCCTGGTATATTATATATTATGGTACGGATTGGTAGTAGTTGTGTCCTGGTATATTATATATTATGGTACGGATCGGTAGTAGTTGTGTCCTGGTATATTATATATTATGGTACGGATTGGTAGTAGTTGTGTCCTGGTATATTATATGATATTATGGTACGGATTGGTAGTTGTGTCCTGGTATATTATATGATATTATGGTACGGATCGGTAGTAGTTGTGTGCTGGAATATTATATGATATTATGGTACGGATTAGTAGTAGTTGTGTCCTAGTATATTATATGATATTATGGTACGGCTCAGTAGTATGTGTGTCCTGGTATATTATATGATATTACGGTATACATTAGTAGTAGTTGTGTCCTGGTATATTATATGATATTACAGTACAGATTAGTAGTAGTTGTGTCCTGGTAGATTATATGATATTACAGTCCAGATTAGTAGTAGTTGTGTCCTGGTATATTATATGATATTACAGTCCAGATTAGTAGTAGTTGTGTCCTGGTATATTATATGATATTACAGTACAGATTAGTAGTAGGTGTGTCCTAGTATATTATATGATATTATGATACAAAATAGCAGTAATTGGGTCCTGGTGTATTATACAGTATTACAGTACAGACGTGTAGTCATGTCCCGGTGTATTATGTGATATTATGGTACAGATTGGTAGTAGTCATGCCCTGGCATGTGATATTATAGTACGGATTAGTAGTAGTTGTGACTTGGTGTATTATACAATATTAAAGTACAGATTAGTATTAGTGGTGTCCTGGAGTATTATATGATTTTACAGTAAGGGTTAGTAGTAATTGTGTACAGGTGTATTATACAATATCACAGATTAGTAGTAGTTGTGTCTCTCATGTATTATATGATCATTACACTACATATTAGTAGTAGTAGTAGTATATGTTAGTTGTTTTATTCCCAGTGTATTATACAATATTACAGCATAATTTATTATTATTATTATTATTACTAGTGTCCCAGTGTATTGTATGATATCACAATACAGTTTAGTAGTCATTAGGCCCTGGTATATTTTATACTTTTAAAGTACAGATTAGTAGTAGTTGTGTCCTGGTCTATTATGTGGTGTTAAAGTACAGATTAGTAGTAGTTTTGTCATGGTGTATTATACAATATTATGGTACAGATTAGTAGTAGTTGTGTCCTGGTCTATTATATGGTGTTAAGGTATAGATTAGTAGTTGTGTTTTTGTATGTTATATGGTATTACAGGACAAATTAGTGGTAGTTGTATTGTGGTGTATTATATGATACTACAGTACAAATTAGTAGTAGTTGTGTCCTGGTCTATTATATGGTGTTAAAGTACAGATTATTAGTAGTTGTGTCATGGTGTATTATACAATATTATGGTACAGATTAGTAGTAGTTGTGTTCTTGTCTATTATATGATATTAAGGTACAGATTAGTAGTTGTGTTTTGGTATGTTATATGGTATTACAGGACAAATTGTTGGTAGTTGTATTGTGGTGTATTATATGATATTATTGTACAGATTAGTAGTAGTCGTGTCCTGGTTTAATATATGATATTTCAGTATAGGGTTGTAAGAGTCATGTCCCGGTGTATTAAATTATATTAGGTGCAGATTGGTAGTAGTAGTGTCCTAGTGTAATTGCAGTATAGATTACTATTAGTTGTGTTTTAGTATATTATACGATATTACAGTACAAATTAGTAGTAGTTTGTTTCCTGATCCTGGTATATTATATGATATTACAGTACAGATTAGTAGTAGTTTGTTTCCTGGTCCTGGTATATTATATGAAATTTCAGTACAGGTTAGTAGTAGCTGGGTCTTGTACTATATTACAGTGCAGGTTGGTAGTAGATGTGTCCCAGTATGCTATACAGCATTACAATAAAAGTAGTAGTTATGGCATGGTGTATTATATGATATTACAGTACAGATTAGTAATAATGATGTCCTGATATATCATATGCTATTTACAGTACAGATCAGTAGTAGCAATGTCCCGGTGTAATATATGATATTACAGGACAGATCAGTAGTAGTGATGTCCTGGTGTAATATATATTAAAGTACAGATTAGTAGTAGTGATGTCCCAGTGTATTATATGATATTACAGTACAGATCAGTAGTAGTGGTCTCCTGGTGTAATATATGATATTACAGTACAGATCAGTAGTAGTGGTCTCCTGGTGTAATATATGATATTAGTAGTGGTCTCCTGGTGTAATATATGATATTACAGTACAGATCAGTAGTAGTGGTCTCCTGGTGTAATATATGATATTACAGTACAGATCAGTAGTAGTGGTCTATACAGTAGTAGTAAATATTACAGTACAGTACACGCTGTGTTAGGTACAGAGGCCCAATGCTGCCATTTCTCTGCCATATTTCCTAATACACAACACAGTTATGATGTCGCAGTATAAGACATACATATATATTGAATGCTGCAGGATGGTCACATTCACACTACTACCACCCTTGTTGTGTATGATACAACAATCGTTCCTGTGCCCTCTGTGACTCCTCCATTGCTGTCCCCGTCCCCCGAGTCTTCTGGAATACCACTGACAGTGTGTGTGATCGGAGGAGACAGGGCGCTATCAGGCTGCATACTGCTGAGCTATATTATATTATGTTGCAATCTGTGATAAGTTGCTGTCCGCTTCCTGTGGAGGAGGAAGAACTTCATGTGCTGAGAATGTCAGAGTATCCATGCAAACTTTGTACACCTTGATACTGAGCTGCATGAAGATATAAAAAGTGTATTGTGTTAGAGTCCTAGTATTGCCGTCACCTCGTGGCTGGTGTCACACAGTATTGTGTACTGATGGCATGCTGAAAGTTGGGATTCTAAGTTTCGCAGTACAGGATCTTGATATATTAATATGGGCAGAGGCTGCATATGGCATCATTTATGGGCTTTGATGTGAATCATTTTCTGCAGATTGTGGAGCTCCGTCTGTCTGTTGTGCTTCAAACTAAATGTAAAACACTGTTATGAATAATTGCTTTAAAAAACCCCCAAAAACAAAACATAACAAAAAAAAAAAAAAAAAAAAATATATATATATATATATATAAATGTTATGGTGTCCATTGCTTTTTCTTCTTCTGTCCATCTGGCAGTGTGAGCAGAACATGCCCGGTGATCAGTCGAGGTGCCTGTCAGTTATTTCACCTACACATGTTGTTCTTCACTTTGCGGGTCTTGGAGAAATTCATTAGTGGCAGAGTCATTGTTTGTGTGACGTTCACTTTCCCAATTCTGTTTCCAATCAGCAGCTTCCGTGTGAATGGACTATGACACAAAACCAAGCGTGGACAGGGCAGATCTGTGTGCTGCACTGTACGGCATGCCCTGCGCACACACAGAGGTCTATTTATAAAGCAGTGAATGTGACTTTCACCAAACATTCTCTTTTAGGTCCAGGTGTTTTAAATGACAGTGATTGCTTCTCCGCCAGAGAATGTTTGGTGAAAGTCACATCCACTCCCGTATAAATAGACCTAATAGTGCCTGCTGGATTCACTCTGTTCTTACGCAATCTCACGTTCACGGTTTAAAACATGAAAAAGGTTCAGATTGTTTAAATGTTGTTTGCTTTGGGCTGTGAAAATATTTGGGTCATTTGGTAATCATATTGTATATTGTTTTTCTTTAGTGATTGCTTCCTGACCTTGTTATATCCCGATTACAGCAGATATTTACAAACATCACTCCGGGATGTGTCACTTCGAAAGGGAACCCCTACGGTGTGAATATCCATTGCCAGACCCCTCAATGTTTGCCAAACAATCCCTTCTTCTTGTACACAGTGGAGGATTTTGGTGTTGTCCCAGTAGTTTGCTATGTGCACTCGACCTAAAGCTGGCCATACTCACCTAGATTTTTTTTCATTCAGCCTGTGGTCTAGGGCAGCCCATAGATGATACCTTAGATTGTACACCCCTTGAGGGTTAGGGACTGATGTGAATGTACAATATATATGTAAAGCACTGCGTAAATTTACGGCGCTGTATAAGCACCTGAAATAAATAAATAAATACAGTTTCTCTAAAAAAAACAAACTAATTCGATTCCTCCATCTGCACATTCTACATGGATGGAGGGATCCTCCCAGCTGAGCTATTGTATTCTGACAGTGGTGAGACTTCCCTGCCGTCAGAATACACCAATCAGTGTTGCAGGCTATAGCCTGCAGCACTGATTGAACGGGGGAAATCCAACAGGACGGTTGTACAGAAGTCGATCAGTATTGACTTCTGTGCAACCTCAGTGTTCATAAATGAATCGAAATTTGCCCGCGCCCTGCTGAACCGGACGTATTGTGATCCATGTACGCCTGGCTTTAAATAAACAATCTAACACTATACAGGGTGGACGGATGCATTTGCTGATGCTAATGTTGTATTTTGACAACCAGTTCCAGTGGCTGTCAGACTATCTGAACAGTGGCTGCATCTGATTGGATGCAGCCGCTGTTCACCCAACAGATCCTTCAATTTTTAAATGGATGAAGGATGTCATATGAGAGAGTGGTGAAAAGGCCATCCATGGAGGGAAATTCATAATTAATCAGCCCCTTATTTATATTTAAAGATAAATTGTCTTTTTTTTTTCTTTTATAGAGTCAAAAAGGGTTAACATCGCTATCCATTTTATTTTTTTTTAATAGGGAGATGTCCCTTTACTTTCTATCTTGTAAATTCAACAGGAAGTGCGAGGGTATCTTTCCAATGTGAGGGATATCGCTATTAGTTATCATGGAATCAAGTGTCCCCATTGAAAGATTTCCCCTCTTTTCCTGTTCTGGTGGCAACTCAAAATTCTGGATTTCTCCTCAACTTTATTCCTGGTGGTATTGTTGATCAGGACATTTGGAGAAAATGAATTTCCCAAACAGGGACACAGACAGCAATAAAAACCTGACAGTGGCAATTCCAAATAAAAATCCTTTGCTTTGATTATTGAAATCTTAAACCAGTGGTATAATGATGACCAATTAGGTTGGAGCTGGAATGCCATCTTTAACCGTTTCCCGTCTGCCCTATAGCAGATATACTGATACAGGGCAGCACAGGTGCGCAAAATCACGTATATATATAGGTGAGTTCGCATTTGCGAGTAGGGGGCGCATGTGCCCTACCTGCGCCACCATTTGTGGCAGCGGCTATCAATCACTGGGTCCCTGGTGATTACTCGCCGGCGCCTGGTGATTCACGAGCATCTCCGACGGGAAGGAGAACTGTATGTAAACAATACAGTTCTCCTCCCTGTCAGCTCTCACATACTGCTTTGTATGGCTGTGCAGTGAAGCACACTGACACAGCACACAGTTAACCCTTTGATCACCCCACATGTTAACCCCTTCATGTGCCATTAGTACAGTGTCAGTGCTTTTTTTTTAGCACTGATCACTGTATTGGTGTCACTGGGGATGTCAGTGACACCAACTCAGTTCCCCCCCGGTGTCAGAATGCCCGCTGCAGTCCTGCTATAATTCGCTGATCACCGCCATTACTAGTTAAAAAAAAAAAAAATGCCAGTATATATTCCGCCATTTGTGAATGCTCTAACTTTCACGTAAACCAATTAATTTACATGTATTGGGATTTTTTTTTAGCAGAGACATGTAGCAGAATACATTTTGCACTAAATTTATGACCACATTTTGATTTTTAATTTTTTTACCTGGACATGTTTAATAGCAAAAAGTCAAAAATATTGTTTTTTGGTCAAAATTGTCTGACTTTTTTTTTATAGCGCAAAACAAAAAAATACACAGGTGATCAAATACCACTGACAGAAAGCTCCATTTGTGGGAAAAAAAGGATATAAAGTTCATTTGGGTGCAGCGTTGCATGACCGCGCAATCATCAGTTAAAGTAACGCAGTGCCGTAACGCAAAAAATGGTCTGGTCACAGGAAGGGGGGTAAATCCTCAGGAGGGCAAGTGGTTAAGCTAAAAAAAAAAGAAAATTTCCACCTTGAAAAAATGTAAACTTTGCTTCTGAGTGTAGCTGATGTAATGGAAATGATTGTTAGCCGGAGTTCCCCTGAAGCAGCCAAAGTTCTCCTGATCCTCAAGGCTTCAGTATTGGCCCTGGGGTGCCTTTTTTTCTCTGGGCTCCAATTTCTGCTATTTTGTTGAAAAATTATTTTATATAAGATATATAAAAACAACATATTTAATTGGGATACATTCCACCCTGTACTGTGACACAGCGCATCAATACACTACATTGCAATACCGTTCCAATCACACAAGAAATACATCCACTCTGTGGTATGATGCTGAATGTGTTGTGTGGAGCAAAGTTCCCCGAACCATCACGTCATGCCTGATGCCGCTTACCCCGAAAGCAATGGGGTTGGTTTACTAAAGGTAAATAGACTGTGTACTTTGCAAGTGCAGTTGCTCCAGAGCTTAGTAAATGAGATAAAGCTTCACTTTTCAAAGAACACCCAATCACATACAAGAAAAATACAAAAAACAGCATTTTTGCTTGCACATGATTGGATGATGGAGGTTAGCAGAGCCTCCCCTCATTTACTGAGCTCTGGAGGAACTGACCTTGCAGAGTGCAGCTACACTTGCAAAGTGCACAGACTATTTACCTTTAACAAAGTGCACAGTCTATTTACCTTTAACAAAGTGCACAGACTATTTACCTTTAGCAAAGTGCACAGTCTATTTACCTTTAGCAAAGTGCACAGACTATTTACCTTTAACAAAGTGCACAGACTATTTACCTTTAGCAAAGTGTACAGTCTATTTACCTGTAATAAAGTGCACAGTCTATTTACCTTTAACAAAGTGCACAGTCTATTTACCTTTAGCAAAGTGCACAGTCTATTTACCTTTAGCAAAGTGCACAGTCTATTTACCTTTAGCAAAGTGTACAGTCTATTTACCTTTAGCAAAGTGCACAGTCTATTTACCTTTAGCAAAGTGTACAGTCTATTTACCTTTAGCAAAGTGCACAGTCTATTTACCTTTAACAAAGTGCACAGTCTATTTACCTTTAACAAAGTGCACAGTCTATTTACCTTTAGCAAAGTGCACAGTCTATTTACCTTTAACAAAGTGCACAGTCTTTTTACCTTTAGTAAATCAACCTCATTATGAGGCCCCTAAGGTACCACCAGAATACCTAGTTGCGCAATGCTGAGTTGGACTCCTCTCCCGCACATCCTACATGGCACCGCAACTAAAACAAAACATGGAACATATCAAAAACAATTCAATAAGCAACAGAGTTCTGCTATTAGACAACCCAAATGATCTGTTTGGTGACTTGTGGTTTCTCTTTCTAAGGTGATAATGGAGATGCTAGAATGATCCGTGCATGCCTTGGGGAGAGCGACGCTGCACCAAACTCTAGAATACCAAAAAAGGGCATTCATGTGGCATTTAGCATTGTGGGGCTGAGGAAAGGACGCTGGTGACATCTAGAACTAAAGAGGATAAAATGTAAGAAATAAAAAACAAATCTTCTCCTGCAGCAAAAAGACTCCCTGAGAACGGCGCCCGGGCAGGGAGATGTCTCTAGCAGGGTCTGTACATTGCTCAAACTGTATTTTTAGCCAGAGAATTTTTAGAGAAAAGTTAGAGTACGGAACATTTTTTTCCCCTCTCATTTGGCTGAGAGAAGAAGTGAGCCTGTGTTTTGCAGGAATTCAGTTCCCTGTGGATTTGCAGAGGGCATGGGGAAAGGGAGCTCTGAGTCCGCACATGTGCTCATCAGGACGAGGACGCATTTTCTATTAAAGTAAATAAAATGCGCAGGGTGGCCTGGGAGGGTGAAGCTGCATTTCCTGCAGGAATTAGGACTTTGCTGGGAATGGTGGATGATTTCTGAGTGTACTGCCGGCTGACAGCCCCATCTCAATCTCCTAATATCCTTTGTTGATTCTCCTGGTATTAGAGGGATGGCACATTATCCTCTCTGGGTCTCCGCGCTCCGCAAATAACCCAGGCTTGGTACTGAACTCATTAAGAGGCGTTTTGTGCTGGAACTACTGGAATTGTGAAACATCTCACCTACTTACAGGGATGTCTCCAACACTGCAGGAGGGAGTACACGATATAAAGGGATAGCGGGAACCCAAAGAATATAGCACACAGGGAGCACCATATACATATAAGGTGTACAGGAGGATGTCCAGCTGCAGACCCCGAGGGCTGAATCCCTGACGTATTTTCAGCATTTCTTTAATTAACAGACAGCAGTGAATTAAGTAAAATGAGGATAATGTCCCTGTATGTCCCAAAATTCTAACTATATGTAGTCCGTAAGGACAAGCTGGATACCTGCCATTTAGTATTCTAGGGTTATGGTACAGAAAGAGTGCAGATTACAAAGAGTACCACATACTGGAACTATAATACACAAAGAGTATAAAATACAAGACGTATAATATAAAAAATGTATAGTATACAGAGCATAATGTACATGGAGTATAAGTTACAAGAAGAATAGTATATGAAGAGAATAACATACAGAGAGTTTAGTATACAAGAGTATAGAATAGTAGCATACAGGAAGTGGGGAATATAAAAAGTATAACATACAAGAAGTATAGGATATGCATAGTGCAGAATATCAGTATAAAACAAGAAGTATACAAAAAGTATCCTATCCAAAGAGTAAAACATACAAGAAGTATAGGATACGCATAGTGCAGAATATTGGTATAAAACAAGAAGTATACAAAAAGTATCCTATCCAAAGAGTAAAACATACAAGAAGTATATGATACGCATAGTGCAGAATATTGGTATAAAACAAGAAGTATACAAAAAGTATCCTATCCAAAGAGTAAAACATACAAGTATAGGATACGCATAGTGCAGAATATCGGTATAAAACAAGAAGTATACAAAAAGTATCCTATCCAAAGAGTAAAACATACAAGTATAGGATACGTATAGTGCAGAATATCGGTATAAAACAAGAAGTATACAAAAAGTATCCTATTCAAAGAGTAAAACATACAAGAAGTATAGGATACGCATAGTGCAGAATATCGGTATAAAACAAGAAGTATACAAAAAGTATCCTATTCAAAGAGTAAAACATACAAGAAGTATATGATACGCATAGTGCAGAATATCGGTATAAAACAAGAAGTATACAAAAAGTATCATATCCAAAGAGTAAAACATACAAGAAGTGTAAAATACAAAAAGTGTAGTTTACAAAAAATATAACATACTGTACAAGAGTATAACATACAAGAAGTATAATATACAGATATTTTACCATACAAAGAGTATAACATAGAAGAAGCAAAATATACAAAGAGTAAAGCATACAGGAATCATAACATACAGGTTTAACGTACAAGATATATAACATATAAGGTGTATACAAAGTAACATGAAAAAAATGCTTTGTATTGTATGTATGCAAGCAATATTTAATATATTATGAAGGGAATAATGTTTACAATGTATATAATATACAGCAGGGCATGTGTGTTGGGTTATTTTAGGATTGAATTCCATATTGCTAACAAATGAAAATAATTTCTAAGGACAATTTGCTACTGAGTAAATACTTTCAAGAACTGTTTCCTATTAGCCATTCCAGGAATATAAGACAAAGGATATAGTATGTAAGTATTCAGTATGTAAGACTGCATAGAAGATTCAAATATATATAATAGGAGGGATATAGTATACAACATAGGCTGCATATAATACACTGTACATATATATATAATAGGAGGGATATAGTATACAACATAGGCTGCATATAATACACTGTACATATATATATAATAGGGATATAGTATATAATATATAACATAGGCTACATAGAATATACTAAACATATATATATAATAGAAGGGATATAGTATACAACATAGGCTGCATATAATACACTGTACATATATATATAATAGGAGGGATATAGTATACAACATAGGCTGCATATAATACACTGTACATATATATATAATAGGGATATAGTATATAACATAGGCTACATAGAATATACTGTACAAATAAATATAATAGGAGGGATATAATATACAATGTAGGCTGTTTAGGAGGCATAATATGTGTGTGTGTGTGTATATATATATATATATATATATATATGGATATATCATATATCTCTAGTAACTTGGTGGGAGGTAAATGTCATTTATCCCTTCTGTCTAATCAGTGGAATGGGATCCTATGAATTTTGGCCTTGTGATAAAATCAGCATAATTATTATTATTATTATACAGTATTTATAAAGCGCCAATAGTTCGCTCAGCGCTGTACATTACAGAGGGGAACAGAACATGTGTCAGAACAATACCAATACAATGCAAAACATGAGGGGATGGAGGGCCCTGCTCTTTCGAGCTTAATGATAATTCATCCAGTAAAGTGATTTGTGAATCTTTGTAGACTTTTGGTGAGTGTTGGCCGGAAAGGGGCTCTGTGTCCCCGTGTGATTGAAGGTGTCACCTCCAGTGAGGCCACATCAGGTAACGCTGTAGAAACATTTTCCAGGGTAGCTGGGACAGTGAAGGGGACATTGTTGGGTCTTTGACAAATCGGAATTACCATGGAGGTTCGTTGCCACCAGGGAACTTCTCGCTCACTGCTGTGTTATGATTGGTGATGATTGTGTTATACAAGCACATAAAAAGACGAAACGTGAAATATGAAGAGTTCTCTGAGAATGAATAATATATTTGATAAAATGGCTAGACACATGAAGGATCTTGGGACATTTTGGATGTGGATCAGAACTGAGGGAAATCATTTAGTTGATGCATCAGATTCATTGGTCACTTGAAATGTCTTTGTAAACATTGTTATGATAGTCAGTCTCCATATTGATGTTACAGAGTAGCTTTTATTCAGGTGGAATTGGCCTCCACAGAAGGGGAGGCTGACAACCTATGTACGGATTATTGAGCCTCCACTGTGCAATGTTGGAGTGTGTTTGGGGTGAGCGGAGTTGAAGAAAGGCTGAGAAGGTGGTGATGAATATTTGCATTCTAGTGGGATAACAGGGCCTTCCTATAGATCCTTTGTGCCCATTCTATGGGGGCCAGATGTGGCCCTTTGGCAGTTTTTGTGCAGCCATTGGGGCCCCTATAGACGGTGTTTTTGTGCTAACTCGAGCTAGTGAAGGAAAAATATTCTTCATACTGGGCTCTGGTAGTTATTGGTTTGGTGTATTGTTTTCACACTAGCTTACCTTTTTCTGTAATGTCCTTCACTTTCCACTTTAGATTTTTTCCTCTGATCTTTTCTAATTGATCTTTCTAAAAAAAATATAAAATGTGGAACAAGGGGGCTGTGGTGAACACAAATGTGAGAGCTTTGATTTGCAAAGGGAGTGCAATTTCTAGTTGTCTTATCTCATATTTCCCGTCTCTAACAGTCTCCTGAAGCATGGCCCCAGTCTCAAATAACTCCTGTTGTATCTCCACATTCTCTGGCCATCTCTATAGTATGCCTGCTGTCTGTGCTCATCTCCTGTAATGTTTTCACTCTCTGACCATCTCTTTTAGTATGTCTGCAGTCTGATCATCTCCTGTAATATGTCTCCACTCTCTGACCATCTCTTGTAGTATGTCTGCAGTCTGTGTCCATCTCCTGTAGTACGTCTGCTGTCTCTGACAGTCTTCTGTAGTATGGCTACAGTCTTTGTCCATCAGTATGTCTGGTGTCCATATCTAGTAAGATGTCTACAGTCTTTGACCATCTCCTGTAATATGTCTGCAGTCTTTGATCATCTGCTGTATTATGTCTTCACTCTCTGACCATCTCTTTTAGTATATCTGCTGTCTCTGCAGTCTCCGTCCATCTCCTGTAGTACATCTGCAGTCTCTGACAATCTTCTGTAGTATGTCTGCAGTCTCTGTCCATATCAAGTAAGATGTCTACAGTCTCTGACCATCTCCTGTAATATGTCTGCAATCTCTGACCATCTCCCATTATATGTCTGCAGTCTCTGAACATTTCCTGGAATATATCTGCAGTCTCTGACCATTTCCAGTAATACATTTACAGTCTTTGTCCATCTCTTGTATGATGTGTGCAGACTCTGACCATCTCTTGTATCATGTTTTCAGTCTCTGACCATCTCTTGTAGCAAGCCTGTAGTCTCTGACCATCTCTTGTAGTATGTCTGCAGTCTGTCACCATTTCCTGTACATGTTTGCAGTCTCTGACCTTCTCCCACAGTGCCTTGAAAAAGTATTTGTACTCCTTGAAATTTTCCACATTTTGTCATATTACAACCAAAAACATAAATGTATTTTATTGTGATTTTTTGTGATAGACCAACACAAAGTGGCACATAATTGTGAAGTGGAAGGAAAATGATAAATGGTTTTCAAAAATTTTTACAAATAAATATCTGAACAGTGTGGAGTGCATTTGTATTCAGCCCCATTTACTCTGATACCCCTAACTAAAATCTAGTGGAATCAATTGCCTTCAGAAGTCACCTAATTAGTAAATAGAGTCCACCTGTGTGTGCTTTAATCTCAGTGCTTTAATCTCAGTATAAATACACCTGTTCTGTGAAGCCCTCAGAGGTTTGTTAGAGAACATTAGTGAATAAACAGCATCATGAAGGCCAAGGAGCACACCAGACAGGTCAGGGATAAAGTTGTGGAGATGTTTAAATATTTTTAGGTTATAAAAAAATATCCCAAGCTTTGAACCTCTCACAGAGCACTGTTCAATCCATCATCTGAAAATGGAAACGGTATGGCACAACTGCAAACCTACAAAGACCACAAACTGCAAACCTACAAAGACCACAACTTTATCCCTGACCTGTCTGGTGTGTTCCTTGGCCTTCATCATGCTGTTTGTTCACTAATGTTCTCTAACAAACTGCAATGTAAATAGGGGACTGTGATGTAAAGGGGGGACTGCGATGTAATTGGGGAACTGTGATGTACAGGGAGGACTGCGATGTAAAGGGAGGACTGCACTGTAAAGGGGGGACTGCGATGTAAAGGGGGGGGTACTGTGATGTAAAGGGAGGACTAGGATATAAAAGGGGGACTGCTAAGTAAAGGCAGAGCTCTGTGATGTGAAGGAATACATCAGGACAAAGCTAAACAACCATTTCTGTTAATATCACATTAGACCGGCTCTTGCAATACATAGTTGATGGCTAGATCTATAGTTTGTACAATGGATATTGACTTAAAGTGGATCTAATGGGCAACAGAAAACAACTGGGATCCGGCCGACTTTTTATTCCAGAAGATGCATGCTGTGTCTCTCCTGCAGTAACACAAACTTACCTTCTTGTTTGCAGCAGTTTCCTTTAGGGTTTGTTTACACTTGTGTTGTCTTCTGAAGAGTGATCTACAATGGATCGCCCCACTGATAGCATTTGACAGGCGGTGATGAGGTGTTATGCTGCCTCCTCACTGTGTGTTTGAACCCCTAAAACGTGTCCCATTATGCCTCAACTGCATGCATTGCTCATGTTGTGGTGTGACCCCATTCATTTGAATTGGTGGAGTTCGGTGCGTGGTTCACCCACTAATGGTGATAGTAGGGACAAAGTTTACCACAGCACAATGCAAACCATTGTGGCCGCAGCATATGTACTGTACTACCCCCGTCTGATGCCTTTACAGCTTAAATAGGAATGTTTGGGGTAGTAAAAATGTGGCTCAGGATGTTTTTACAGCCCCCCAACATGAAATGTAAATGAAGTCTTAGACTGTACACTGAGCTGCGCAGGGTACATTCTTGACACACTTCAGCACCAGATCGAATGAATCGTGGAGCTTAGTGTCGCTTTGAGCTGTTTCCTGGGTTTTGAGCTCATCGCAGGATCTGACGGAGAAAGCGCTAGCTGGTCATGTGACTGTGACATCACCTCTGAACAGTGACAATCCCTTTATTGCTGTTCAGGTTGTTGGAGGTTTCCAGATCGCTGAGAATACAGAGCTCCATATAGAGATGTAGATGATGGCGATGAGCCCCGTCCCGTACAGGTGATTGATGGCCCCATAAATGGCGCTCAGCACAGATTGGGCCATATATCAGTCCATTTAGGGTAGAAGGGGGAAGTGATAATCCGCCTTCTTATTTCCTCTTTCACCTGAGACAAGGTCAATAAACAAAATCTTCCCAAAACTGGAGGAATACAACTCTTCCAGCTGGTGTGTGACAGGACGAGTTCTGCGGCTTACAGATGGTGACTTGGGGCTAATCGGTCATCATTTGTGGGCTGGATGGTGCAGAAATGGTGGAGGAATACTGAACATTTTGCAGGAAGGACATTTATTATAGTGGACCTGTCATCAGATGTATATTTCATGTTACGTGCAGCATGTTCAGTAATGTCAGTGTAACACTCTCAGGTATTTATTACCTCTCACAGAGAACATACTACTCCCCCTGACAAGGCCTTCATCTGCTTTTCTCTCCAGAAGGACAGTGTCATCTTTGTTCAGATATCACCAGGGCCACCACCTTCTTCTTGGGCTGAGATAAGGTCTCAAAGATGACACAATCATGTAAATCCTAGGGTCTGTGCAGTTCTTTTCTGTGTTCACAAATGTCCAACACAGATCAGCCCCTGCTGCAGCCTCTCACCTTGTGACTTGCTACAGAGTTGCAATGCTGCATTCTTTGGAAGGAGGAAAGAAAGGTTAGAAGCTCTCTTGCTGTCGGTTAATACTTCCTTTGTGGTCACCAGTACAGAACACAAAAGGAAATCTTTCCAACAGGGACAGAGCTATCAATAAAAAAAAATGACAGAGCTTCTCTGCGCTCCAGGCAAAACTAGAAATACAATGAAATATGTGGAGTCTTGTAGGTAGAATACATCTGACTGCCATTAGTGATGAGCTGAAAATGTTTACAAGTAAAAGTGTATGGACATCGACTCCAGCAGCTAAACGAATTACTGTGTGATTTATTAAAAGGAAGTCAATCAGGAGAGTAATAAAGGGCAATAATATCGGGATCGTTCAGGTGACGGCGCTGATAACAGCGAGAAAAACAAAGAGACAATTCTGCTGTAAGCAGAAAGCAAAAATATGTGGATAAGATCAATCAATATCAGGATAATCTGCAGAATATATCAGTATGCATCTGTCAGGAGGAATATGGGACAGAGCGATGCTCTGCAGATCACGAGAAAGGTCAGTGAAGGAATAATCTGCAGAATATATTCATTCGGATCTGTCCAGTGAGAGATTGGATGGAGCAATGTTCTGCAGATCTCTTACGGGCCAATGATATAATAATTTGCAGAATATAAATATGTATTTGTCAGGGGATAGATAGTATGGAGCAATGTTCTGCACATCTCTATAAAGGTCAGTGAAGGAATAATCTGCAGAATATATTAATAGAGATCTGTCAGGAGAGAGACTGGATGGCGCAATATAAGGACACTTACCTGTCTGGAGATCCAGCAATGTCCTTACCCGAACCGGCTTCAGGTGCAGGAGCCGACATCTTGGGTAAGGGAAACCAGCAGTGAAGCCTTCTGCCTTCATAGCCGGTTTCCTACTGCGCATGCGGAAGCTGTGTGACTGGTCCCGCAGTCTTCTGGGACCTGTGTGTGTCAAAGAAAGCTTCGGGGGGGGGGGGGGGAGCTGAAAGGTCACCGTGGCGATCTTACCCGGCAGTGGGAGATGGTACATGTCAAAACCCGGTACCCCCCAAAAAGAGCCAGATGTGGCAGTGAAGGGGGGAAAGGAGGCAAACAAACGGAACTTCCCCTTTTGGGTGAAGTTCAGCTTTAAAATGCTACTAAACCCACAACAATAAAATCAGTCTGTATATGCAGTGAAGCATGCTAGTTATACTCACTGTGGAACCTAAGGGGTTAATCCTCTGCATTGTGTAAAAAGGCTGTTTGATCCTGTCTCTTCTGATCCTCCTCTGCTTCTACTGTTCCCAATCCATATGCTGATAGTACAGAGCTCTGGGGGTCACTCTGCACATGCTCAGCTTAGTGTGTATTACTAGAAAGCTGTTTTTCTTCTTGGGAGAGTGCATGTGATCAGCACAGGGCCAATCAGCACTGTGCAGACAGAGCATCAGGGGTTATGCATCCTCCTAGAGCAGAATGAAAACTCCTCCTACAAGCCTTAACCAGTGCTCAGCCGGACACTGATAGAAGTCACAAGACTGCTACATATTGCTGATGAGAAAAGGTATTTAGCCGTTCATATTTACTAAAATAATTGCACTTCTGTGTACTGTGGGAGACCAGATATAGTGAATGCAGAGTCCAGAGAGACCAGATATAGTGAATGCAGGGTCCAGGGAGACCGGATATAGTGAATGCAGGGTCCGGGGAGACCGGATATAGTGAATGCAGGGTCCGGGGAGACCAGATATAGTGAATGCAGGGTCCTGGGAGACCAGATATAGTGAATGCAGGGTCCGGGGAGACCAGATATAGTGAATGCAGGGTCCGGGGAGACCGGATATAGTGAATGCAGGGTCCGGGGAGACCAGATATAGTGAATGCAGGGTCCGGGGGGACCAGATAAAGTGAATACAGGGTCCGGGGAGATCAGATATAGTGAATGCAGGGTCCTGGGAGACCAGATATAGTGAATGCAGGGTCCGGGGAGACCGGATATAGTGAATGCAGGGTCCGGAGAGATCAGATATAGTGAATGCAGGGTCCTGGGAGACCAGATATAGTGAATGCAGGGTCCAGGGAGACCAGATATAGTGAATACAGGGTCCGGGGAGACTAGATATAGTGAATGCAGGGTCCAGGGAGACCAGATATAGTGAATGCAGGGTCCAGGGAGACCAGATATAGTGAATGCAGGGTCCGGGGAGACCAGATATAGTGAATGCAGGGTCCTGGGAGACCAGATATAGTGAATGAAGGGTCCAGGGAGACCAGATATAGTGAATGCAGGGTCCGGGGAGACCAGATATAGTGAATGCAGGGTCCTGGGAGATCAGATATAGTGAATGCAGGGTCCGGGGAGACCAGATATAGTGAATGCAGGGTCCAGGGAGACCAGATATAGTGAATACGGGGTCCGGGGAGACTAGATATAGTGAATGCAGGGTCCAGGGAGACCAGATATAGTGAATGCAGGGTCCGGGGAGACCAGATATAGTGAATGCAGGGTCCAGGGAGACCAGATACAGTGAATGCAGGGTCCAGGGAGACCAGATATAGTGAATACAGGGTCCGGGGAGACTAGATATAGTGAATGCAGGGTCCTGGGAGATCAGATATAGTGAATGCAGAGTCCAGGGAGACCAGATATAGTGAATACAGGGTCCGGGGAGACTAGATATAGTGAATGCAGGGTCCAGGGAGACCAGATATAGTGAATGCAGGGTCCGGGGAGACCAGATATAGTGAATACAGGGTCCGGGGAGACTAGATATAGTGAATGCAGGGTCCAGGGAGACCAGATATAGTGAATGCAGGGTCCGGGGAGACCAGATATAGTGAATGCAGGGTCCTGGGAGATCAGATATAGTGAATGCAGGGTCCTGGGAGACCAGATATAGTGAATGCAGGGTCCAGGGAGACCAGATATAGTGAATACAGGGTCCAGGGAGAGCGGATATAGTGAATGCAGGGTCCTGGGTTTAGTAACACTTTAAGGGGCCAATGATGTAATAACTTGCAGAATATAAATCTGTATCTCTCAGGAGATAGATTGGATGGAGCAATGTTTTGCAGATCTGTAGAAAGGTCATTGAAGGGATAATCTGCAGAATATATTAATATGGATCTGTCATTAGGGATATGGAATGGAGCAATGTTCTGCAGATCTCTAAAGGGATTGGTGATGGAATAATCTGCAGGATATATTAATATGTATCTGTTAGGGTGTAGATGGGACAGAGCAACGCTCTGCAGATTGCTAGAGAGGTAAGCGCTAAAATAATCTGCAGATTATATAAATCTATCTGTCAGGGGGGAGATGGTACAGAGCAATGTTCTGCAGATCTCTAAAGGGGCAGTGATGGAATCATTTGCAGAATATAATAATATGTATGTCAGGAGTTAGATGGAATGAAGCAATGTTCTGCAGAATTCTAAAGGGGTCAGTGATGGAATAATATGCAGAATATATTAGTATGTGTCTGTCAGAAGGTAGATGGAGCAATGCTCTGCAGATTAGGTCAGCGATAAAATAATCCTCAGATTATATAAATCTGTATCTGTCGGGGAGAGATGGGACGGAGTGAGGGGCTGCAGATCTCTAGAGTGCTCAGTGATGGAATAATCTGCAGAATTTATCAGTATGGTTGTGATGGGGGGGGGGCATAGCGATGTTCTGCAGCCTCTTGGGGTTCATTGTATTTTAGTCCATATGGTTCTGTTTCCTGGTGAGCGATATTCGCTCTCTGTCGGATTCTCTGGTGAACAATGGCGCAGTCAGACGAAGGTGACATTTCAGGCCTCTCTCTCTCCTGCGGTTTTGCAGGTGGAATTTTGGAGTCTCGGGGTTTTTTTGGGTGTGTTGTTTGTGGACTTTTCGCTGATTTTAGGCTGTGGTTTGCCGTTCTGTGATGTCCTTTGAGGGAATGGGAGATCCAGAAATAGTTAAAGGGCCGGTAATCCCAAACATAAGGCGGGTTTGTAAAGAAGGGCCATTAATAGCGGAGCAGAATGAGAAAGAAGGAGGTTTAGGAGTTTGTCAGAACTGAAGATAAAATCCAGGTCCTAGGGGGAAGACATTTTCCTGTACACAGCTGACTTCCTGTTCAGGATCCTAATGCAGGACTCTGCAATGTGTCACATGACTGATAACAGAGCAATGGATTGGACGACATTCTGAAGTGGTGATATGTTTATGCCTGGAAGGTTCTTATACAGTTTTGTTCATTGGGGTAGGTAGGGGATCTGTGTTTTTGGCTGAACTTTAGGTAGATAGAAAAGAGCCAAATAATGCAGCTCAGTATTTATTAAAGTGGAACTTTAGTTTTGCTCTGTACCTCCCTTGGGGGGCATCTGCACACACAGGTGATTTTCTGTGCATGGCCAGAGACTGGGAAGGTTTAAGAGCTCATGTACACTGCAGCTGATAAACTCACGTTTAGGAGCTTTTCTGCGTTTTTTCAGCAGCCCCTGAACTCTCCCTAATT
The DNA here is from genome assembly GCF_062004578.1 of Staurois parvus. Classification (NCBI taxonomy): domain Eukaryota; kingdom Metazoa; phylum Chordata; class Amphibia; order Anura; family Ranidae; genus Staurois; species Staurois parvus. Next base: position 1,553,541 of record NW_028318265.1, read on the forward strand.
TTTTCCTATGTGTCCGTGTACACTTGTTTGTTTACAGACGTTTACAGGCATTTGAGTTTACAGTCATTTTTTTGAATACTTGCATAAAACTTGCATTCAGCAGTCGATTTTATCAGCGTTTCAAACGCAAAACGTGGCTAAACGCTGCAAATTGCGTTTATAAGCATTTGCGTCTGAAAATTTTTTTCAACTCTTCCAGTTCCCGATGCTGTCCAGAGCCTTTTTTAATCATGAAAAATGCATGCAAAGTGTTTTCAAGGTACTCAGATGGACAAAACACTGAACACAGGATGTTCCTACCAAGCTTGTCACACATTGTAATGACCAATTCACACCTCAGACCTATCTCACCCTTGGAAACAAAAGATTTGTTAATGACATTCACACCTCAAATTCCTCATGCAGACCCCCTGCCAGGTGACCTTAATGACTCCCTCCACCAGACACCTTCCCACCCTTGGAAACAAAAGAAATGTTAAGGAGCAACTCACGCCTAAGCTAATCTCAACACATACTGCTGCCTCTGCTTCTACTCTCTGTATTTCTCTGAAACAGTCTGAAATGGTTCATAATTTACCACTTTTCAGTGCATTCTGGGCATTTGGGAGGTTCTCCTGTGCTTATCTTTAAAGGGAAACGCACATAAACATGTTATGCAAACGCGGCTAAACACGTTTTTTAGCCTACATTTTCCAGCAGTCAGTTTCCATCGTTCAGAAGTGTCCCGTGTACATGGGGCCTAAGTCTTCTCTGATAGCCATCTTTGTGCATATGTAGGAAACCCTGTGTGTGTGCAGATGGTTGGGGAAACCAGCGCTTGTGCAGCTGTGCCATAGGGCTTGCCTGGGACTCCAAGCCCTGCAGCACATCTGCACATGCGCAGGGTGCGGGGGAGAAACACAACTGTCACATGGGCAAAAAACATAGATATTAGTTAAAAAAAGTAATGTTCAATTGTAGGACAGGAAGGGGGGAGGAGGCAGGCCAACATGACATGACCTTTAGGGTGAAGGTCCACTTTAATACAGCATTCACTTTATTAAAATACGGGCAGTTTAGGGGTACCTGCATTGTGGGTGCAAGGAAAGCAGTGGAGGGGGGGTATCCTAGGTTCCGACAATTGCTTTCAATGGGGATGCCTCCCACAGCTATTCGCCAAGACCCTCCATTGATTTTCTATGTCAAGGCTGGCGGGCATCACCTCCTCTACATATCAGGGCTTGTGGGTATCTCCTCCAGACAGTATCCAACTCAGGGATGTGCTCAAATATAAAGAGATGAGCCTCTCAGAATGCAACCAATTTTATTTCACAGACAAGTAAATAATAAAACCGCACTCACATACAAATCCAGGGCTATGAACCCTTATAAGGCATAACACATAGAGTAAACAAAGATGGCGGCGATCATCGCCGTACTTGTAATGACCTCGCCATGCTTCCATCCTTTGTGTACCCTATGTGCTATGCCTTATGAGAGTTCATAGCCCTGGATTTTTATGTGAGTGCGGTATAGTGTAAGGCACTACACTGGTCGGGTGTTTAATAATAAATTAAATATGTGTGGCGCTCCACCTATTAACTTACAACTTTAAATTCAATTAATTTAGATAACACCATATGATAATATGTAAAAGTTATATAATATGGTGTGCCTTCTATACCAATCTACAAACGTGCTAGAATTCCAAAAATCTAATATATAATATTAATAAATATATATAAATGTGATAAAGTGAATCTGTGCTAGAAATCTATATGATTCAGAAAACTTAATATATATACACCAATGTGCCAAATAATCAATATATTCAATATGCAAACAATGTGCAACACTAGCAATTAGAATAAAAGTGCAATTAACTGTGCAATTAGAGCAAAAAATATATATTGAGTATATGCCAAAAAATATATAAAATAATTAAAATTAAATTATTATAAATTAAATAATATATAGTCCACTCTGTGATGAAAATCTATGCGCTCACCTCACTTATAGCCAAATCGTCAAGTAAGGCTATAATAACTTTTTTGCCCTTATCTGGACAAGATGGTATTTTCTAGATAAGGACAAAAAAGTTATTATAGCCTTACTTGACGGTTTGGCTATAAGTGAGGTGAGCGCATAGTTTTTCATCACACAGTAGACTATATATTATTTAATTTATAATAATTAAATTTTTTAATTATTTTATATATTTTTTGGCATATATTCAATATATATTTTTTTGCTCTAATTGCACAGTTAATTGCACATTTTTTCTAATTGCTAGTGTTGCACATTGTTTGCATATTGAATATCTTGATTATTTGGCACATTGGTGTATATATATGAAGTTTTCTGAATCATATGGATTTCTAGCACAGATTCACTTTATCACATTTATATACAGTAATACCTCAGTTTAAAAACGCCTCGGTTAAAGTAATGTTCGGTTTACAAATGAAAATCCACTGAAAATAATGCCTCGGTTTACAAATTTTGTATGAATTGTTTTTGCAATATGAAGTGTATGTCAGTGCTGATTTTTAAATGCAATTGCTGGCTCTTTTTTTTTTGTTCACTACAGCTCACAGAATTAGCTGTCACTTTCCCCAAAGTTTACGGAAATGTTGTTTCTTTTAAGAAACTAAAAAGAAACATTGTTTGCCCCCCCTTTCCTGACCTGCCAGGCTACATGCTCTGAAAAGGGTCTGGTATGGATTTTGGGGAGGTCCCCCACGCCATTTTGTTTTAAATTTTGACGTGGGAGTTCCCCTCAAAATCCATACCAGACACGAAGGGCTTGGTATGGATGGGAAGGGGGACCCCATGCAGTTTTTTAAATAATTTTTTTAATTGCCGGCAATTCTTTTACATTCAGCTGTCAGTGGGGAACCCCGCTGACAGCTGAAATATTAACACATGGTTGTCACTACTAAAATGCCGCATGACTTGATAAAATAACTCATGCGGTATTTATTAGTGTTTACTTTTTTCTGATCTCCGGAACAGATTAATTGGTTTTCAATGCATTCCTATGGGAAACGGCATTTCAGTTTAAGAATTTTTCGCTGTAAGAAAAGTCCTGCGGAACGAATTAAATTCTTAAACCGAGGTATTACTGTATATTTATTAATATTATATATTAGATTTTTGGAATTCTAGCACGTTTGAGGATTGGTATAGGAGGCACACCATATTATATGACTTTTACATATTATCATATGGTGTTATCTAATTTAATTTAAAGTTGTAAGTTAATAGGTGGAGCGCAACACATATTTAATTTATTATTTATCAATTTGGCACAGTTTTATGGGTATGTGTATTAGTGTTGATGCACCACCATATTAAGTATTAGTATAAATTTATAATTATTTATTCATTCAAATACCACTTAGTAGCTCACAAGTATTAACTCATATTATTTTGGTGTTTACTTTATTGATTTACCTTCATGATCTTATTTATTTATATTTTTCGGTCTGAACACATTTCGTATTTATTTCACAAACACATACACTGGTAGATTATTGTGTTTACAGCCTTTTGAGTAAGATTCTGGGGGGTGTATTATTATTTTTCAATATAAAAGGTTTGTCAGCTTTCTTATTACAATTGAGTTTAGATGGGTGGATTATTTAATATGGTTTTGGCACTTGTTAGTTTGTAGCACAGCACTCTTCATTTGTTAATTGGCCAGTTGAGTGTTGGGACACTTTTTGGTGCTTGCAGCTTTTAGTGTAGTCAATATTCCCTTGACAGCATATAAAACTTTCTATATTATCAAAATACATACACACATACATACAATACTGAGGCCTCATGCACACTGGACGTTATAAAAATGCCAGTAGGGTTAGCTGTAGAATGCTGCATTAAAAATGTGAGTTTTGTCGTGTTTTTTTTGTGTTTTTACATTAGCTTTTTTCAGCTTTTTCTAGTGTTTTTCAGCGTTTGCGTTTTTTAGCAAAATTATACTCTCACAAAATCTTCAGGCTCAAAAACGCTTATAAATGCCGGATAGCCACTTTTTTTTATCGTTTTTCAACTTTTATCAGCGTTAAAGTATTTTTACAGCTAAAAAATCTCTTGAAACCCACTAGTTCTGGGGTTTTTTTCCAGCAAGAAAATGCTCCTGCCAAAAAAACGCTGATTACAGCCTATGTTTGCATGAACACATAGGATAACATGCTGGGGAGTTTACTGGCTGTAGAAAAAAAAAACGCCAGAAGCCAAAAACAGCAGCTGTTAGCCCTCATGCACACTTGACGTTTTTACAGCTGCTGTTTTGGCGTTTGGATGTTTTGTTTTTTTTCTTCAGTCAATAAACTCCCCAGCATGTTATCCTATGTGTCCATGCACACATAGACTGCAATCAACGTTTGGCTGGGATGTTTTTTGGCAGGAAAACACCCCAAAACTAGTCGGTTTCAAGAGGAGTTTTATAGCTGTAAAAACCCTCTAACGCTGAAAAATGCGGCAAACTACGGTAAAACTCCACAAACCGGCATTTTTGGACCTATTTTGGCAAGAAAAGCTAAAGAGATGCTAAAAACGCAAACATGGAAAAACGCCGCTAATCGCGGCAAAACGCTGCTAAACGCTAATGCAAAAAAAGCTGAAAAACTCACATTTTTAATGTGACTTCACACAGCTAATGTTACCAGCGTTATCAAAACGTCAAGTGTGTATGAGGACTAAAAATGTTCAGTGTGGATGAGGACTAAAAATGTTCAGTGTGGATGAGGACTAAAAATGTTCAGTGTGCATGAGGACTAAAAATGTTCAGTGTGCATGAGGACTAAAAATGTTCAGTGTGGATGAGGACTAAAAATGTTCAGTGTGCATGAGGACTAAAAATGTTCAGTGTGGATGAGGACTAAAAATGTTCAGTGTGGATGAGGACTAAAAATGTTCAGTGTGTATGAGGACTAAAAATGTTCAGTGTGCATGAGGACTAAAAATGTTCAGTGTGTATGAGGACTAAAAATGTTCAGTGTGCATGAGGACTAAAAATGTTCAGTGTGCATGAGGACTAAAAATGTTCAGTGTGCAAGAGGACTGAAAATGTTCCCTGTGTATGAGGACTAAAAATGTTCAGTGTGCATGAGGACTAAAAATGTTCAGTGTGGATGAGGACTAAAAATGTTCGGTGTGCATGAGGACTAAAAATGTTCAGTGTGCATGAGGACTGAAAATGTTCAGAGTGTGTATGAGGACTAAAAATGTTCAGTGTGTATGAGGACTAAAAATGTTCCGTGTGCATGAGGACTAAAAATGTTCAGTGTGCATGAGGACTAAAAATGTTCAGTGTGCATGAGGACTAAAAATGTTCAGTGTGCATGAGGACTGAAAATGTTCCCTGTGTATGAGGACTAAAAAAGTTCAGTGTGCATGAGGACTAAAAATGTTCAGTGTGCATGAGGACTAAAAATGTTCAGTGTGCATGAGGACTAAATATGTTTAGTGTGTATGAGGACTACAAATGTTCAGTGTGTATGAGGACTAAATATGTTCAGTGTGTATGAGGACTAAATATGTTCAGTGTGCATGAGGACTACAAATGTTCAGTGTGTATGAGGACTTTGTGATTATACATGTTATTTAGAAACAGAGCATTGGTATTTACTGACCACAGGGTAGTGCATTTTTTTCTAATTTAACCACTTGACCTCCAGAAGATTTACCCCCTTCATGACCAGGCCATATTTTGCTGTACAGCACTGCGTTACATTTACTGACAGTTGCGCGGTCATGCAACACTGTACACAAATAAAATCGTTGTCATTTGTTTGACACAAACAGAGCTTTCATTGGTGGTATGTGACCACCACTGGGTTTTTTATTTTTTGCGCTATGAAAGAGACCACAATAAAACAATATTTGTTTTCCTTTTTCTGCTATAAAACATATCCAATAAAAAAATTTGAAAAAATCTAATTTTTTCATAAATGTAAGCCAACATGTATTCTGCGACATATACGTTTTTTTAAAAATTGTCCATTTCAGTTTCAGTTTCGGCCAAGTGCATCCTGAATTTTCGGTTTTGGCACCAGAATCTTCATTTCGATGCACCACTAATATATATATATATATATATATTAATATACAGTACTGTAATATTTGTGTGTTCAGCTGTTTGTCTGGAGTTTGTGAAAACAGGTTGTCAATAAGCAGCTTGCAGGAGATGCTGGGACTTGTGGTGCCTCTGTAGCTGGTGTGGACAGGTTTCATCTAAAGGTGCCCAGACACATTTCAATCCAATTGGTCAAATATCCAACTGTTTTCATTTTCTGAATAAATCTGCAAAAACTATTGCATTTGCGTTAGGTATGTTTTGATTGGACAGGTTGGAACATTTTTGCTAATTTTAAGGTCACAAAATCAGCAGCACTGAGAGGAAAAAAGGTGAAAAGGAGGATTTTTTTATAAAAAAATGACAGCTGTACAGTGTGATCGGTGTCATCCAGTTCATGTATACTTTAAAATACTTTTTTCTGTAGTCTTGGGTGACATTGGGAAGAGGTCAGACCCCCTGTAAACTGTTGTCTGTGTTCCCATTGGAGGCATTTTCCCTTCCTGTCCAGATGATGGTTGTCACACAGAAAAGGAAGTGAGAAGAATGGGGACACAGACATCAATAAGTGTCGGACAGAGGTGCTAATCCTTCCATCTCCACCCAGAACTACAATACAATCTGGAGTGGTGCTGACCATTGTAAGTGTAGCAGTTTTGCTTTGTTTGGCGCCATTTTGGAGTCAGCTGAAGCCGTGCCCACAGATATGAGCTCACAGTTGGATGCTGTCATAAGAGTGCAGTGTTGTCTGTGTTCATGGATAATCTGAGCCATGATTTGGAGATAAAGGTCTAAATACAGTATCTGCACAGGGACAGGGAGCCACGTTCATGGTCTCCTATGATGCAGCCTCAGACAACTAATCACAATCAGGGCACTGATAGTCCTGACCAGGAGCTGGTGCAGCTCTGACAAAATCAGCGTAAAACTGAAGTTTAATCTCCTTATATTTGACCTTCCCTGATTCCTTCTTAGACCCTCAACAATGTGTTAATGACATAAAAAACAAAAACATAATTATGTATCTTTTTTAGTCCTGGTGATGTCATCACTGGGTCTCTGTTCTTCTCTATGCAATGTGGGCAGATCATGGCTGGTGGGAGGGCCTAGGAGAGTGCTGTACATATATTTCTAAAATCATCACAGCACTCTGCCTCAGTACTCCTCTCAGAAGCTATCAGCCTTGATTCAAGCAAGGAGCTGGCTCTGGGGAGGAGTTTGCAAATATCAAAATGCATTGCTCGATGGATGTCAGTTTGGAGGCGTGGGTGTTCCTAGGCTGCCTTTATTTACAGGCAACAAATCAGATCTAAAGCTGGCCATAGATGCTTCATTTTTTTCTCATTCCACCAGCAGGTTGAACAAAAAAAACAAAACGAACCGGATTCCTCCATACACACGAACCGGGTTGATGGAGGAGTCCCCCCACCCCAAATGTCTTCAGCTGAGGATCACCAAAAGTTTTCCAGTTTGTCCATTCAACAGAAGTTGAACTAACAATTGACTTCTGTCAAACGGTATGGCCACATACTGATCGGAATTCGGCCAGTCCCAGCTGAACCGGTTGAATTGTGATCTGTCTGTGGACAGCTTTAGTCTGCACTAGTCCTCTGAACAATTAAATGTGTTCTATGAATATCTTACAGATGCAATTAATAATATGTTCACCATACACAGTGCTGCTTTAAATGGTTCAATCATTTTTTTTACCCTAATGCTTTCATTAATGTAAAAAATGTTTTACCTCTTGTCATGTACCCCCCCCCCCCCTCCCAACACACACTTACCTGAGTCCTCCACTGACCCTGCACTGTTCCCGTCTGCAGCATTGCTACTCTCAATTCCTGCATTCACAAAATACACTGAGAAAAGCAGGGGCCATTGGACCCTGTTAGGAGGGATTAGGAGGCGTGGCTGAGATGCAGTGTGTGTGTCTATAGACTCGCACAGCCCAGCTCAAAAGCGTGTCCGAATGGATGCCTTGATAGCACATGGCTTACTATGGGGGCAGCCACAGCAATAAAGGGTGAAGAGTGCCACCGGGGAACTCCAGAAGAGCAGATAAGGGCCACTCTGTACAATACCATTGCACAGAGCTGGTAAATCTACCTTCTTTTTTTATTTTAAAGCAAAAAAATTACTTTAATATCACTTTAAATGTGTTTCTATCTACAATATATTAAAGTGCAAAATTACTGTGTAATATATTCATTCAGTATTTAATTACACCAAAACTCCAATACAAATAAAGTACATACATATTTGATTATCAGTGCAAAGTCCAACCACACTGTATATGGTGAATGCATGGTATTTACATGCATAGTACCCTAGGTAATGTCCAGATGTAATGCTGAGCCTCCATGATTGAAAGAAGTGACATCCAATGAATGAAAGAGGCAGGTCTGAGACAGTCAGGATGGGGTGGAAAGTGCTAACAGATGATGCTGGAAGTTCCCCATCCAGGAAATGAGCGGGTTCTATCTGACTTGCTGCAGCTTCTAATGCACATTGTGAGAAGCTCACAGTGTGCATTGAAATCAGAGTAAGTCATTTCAGTACAGGAGGGGTGCCGGTACAACTGTGCAAGACTGAAGGTAAGAAAAACAACCCCACACCATAATCCCCCCTCCACCAAACTTTACACTTGGCACAATGCTGTCAGGCAAGTACCGTTCTCCTGGCAACCACCAAACTCAGACACGTCCATCGGATTGCCAGACAGAGAAGTGTGATTCTTCACTCCAGAGAACACGTCTCCACTGCTCTAGGGTCCAGCGGCTTTACACCACTGCATCCCACGCTTTGCATTGCACTTGGTGATGTAAGGTTTGGATGCAGCTGCTCAGCCATAGAAGGCCAAAGTGCTTGATTTTATACACCTGTGGCTATGGAGGTGATTGGAACACCTGAATCTAATCATTTGGAGGTGTATCCCAATATCTTTGGCATTATAGTGTATATATATATATATATATACATATGTCTCCACTGTGAGCAAAATGATGCCTCCAGTTTTTTTGGGTGGAGACAACAGTGGTAGATGATCGCAGGATCCTCTCTATGGCGAAAAAAAACCCTTTCACAACATCCAGACAAGTGAAGGACACTCTCCAGGAGGTGGGTGTATCATTGTCAAAGTCTACAATCAAGAAAAGACTTCACAAGCGCAAATACAGAGGGTTCACCACAAGGTGCAAACCATTCATAAGCCTGAAGAAAAGAAAAGCCAGATTAGACTTTGCCAAAAAAAATCTAAAAAAGCCAGACCAGTTCTGGAAAAGCATTCTTTGGACGGATGAAACTAAGATTAACCACTTGCCTACCAGGCACTTATACCCCCTTCCTTACCAGGCCAATTTTCAGCTTTCAGCGCTGCCGCACTTTGATTGACAATTGCGCAGTCATGCAACATTGTACCCAAATGAAATTTTGATCATTTTTTTCTCACAAATAGAGCTTTCTTTTGGTGGTATTTAATTGCCACTGGGCGCTTTACTTTTGCGCTATAAATTAAAAAAAGTGCAAAAAATTTGAAAAAAAAAAAAAAGTTTATTTGTTTCTTTTATAAAATTTTCAAACAGGTATTTTTTCTCCTTCACTGATTTGGGTTGATGAGGCGGCACTGATGGGCACTGATAGGCGGCACTGATGGGCACTGATAGGCAGCACTAAAGGGCACTGATAGGCAGTACTAATGAGGTGGCACGGATAGGCGGCACTGATAGACAGCACTAATTAGGGGTCACGGATAGGCGGCACTGATATGCAGCACTGATAGGTGACACTGATGATGGGTACTGATAGACGGCACTGACTGGCATCACTTCTGCGCACTGACTGGCGGCACTGACTGGCACAACCCCTGGGCACTGACTGGTGGCACTGACTGGCAGCACTGCTGGGCGGCACTGGTGGGCGGCACTGGTGGGCGGGCACAGGTGGGTGGCACTGGTGGGCACAGGTGGGTGGCACTGGTGGGCACAGGTGGGTGGGCACAGGTGGGTGGCACTGGTGGGCACAGGTATGTGGCACTTCTGGGCACAGGCAGAGTGGCACAGGTGGGGGCACTGCTGGGCACAGGTGGGGGCACTGCTGGGCACAGGTGGGGGCACTGCTGGGCACAGGTGGGCGGGGCTAGTGGGCGCACTGCTGGGCGGAACTTGCGGGTGTCACTGCTGGGCACCGATCATCAGGGCACTGATCATCAGTGCCCTGATGATCGGTGCCGATCCCCGCTCTGACAACTGCCGGTTCTCGGCAGTACTTTCCTCACGATCTGACAGCGTGAGGAAAGTGCAGCCGAGAACCGGCACTTGCATTTCCCTGTGATCAGCGTGTCATTGGACACCGCTGATCACGTGGTAAAAGGCCGGTGGGATCGGCCTTTCACCACATCACGTGATCAGCTGTGTCCGTAGGACACAGCGATCACGGAGATCGCCGGGTGCGCGCCCCCTGGGGCGCGCAGGAGAGCGCGTTCTGAGAGGACGTCATATGACGTCCACTCAGAACTGGCCGGCCGCGGTGAAGCCGTCATTCGGCTATGCGCGGTCGGCAAGAGGTTAATCTGTACCAGAATGTCAGGAAGAAAAAAGTGTGGAGAAAGCTTGGAACAGCTCATGATCCAAAGCACACAACGTCATCTGTAAAACATGGTGGAGGCAGTGTGCTGGCATGGGCATGCATGGCTTCCAGTGGCACTGGGTCATTGGTGTTTATTGATGATGTGACAGAAGCAGCCGGATGAATTCTGCAGTGTTTAGAGATATACTGCCAGCCCAGATTCAGCCAAATGCAGCAAAGTTGATTGGACGGCGCTTCACAGTACAGATGGACAATGATCCAAAACACACTGTAGAAGCAACCCAGGAGCTTTTGAAGGAAAAGAAGTGGAATATTCTGCAATGGCTGAGTCAATCACCTGATCTCAACCCAATTGAGCATGCATTTCACTTGCTGAAGGCAAAACTAAAGGCAGAAACAAACAAACAAACAAATAACAACTGAAGACAACTGCAGTTAGAGCCTGGCAAAGCATCAGAAAGGAGGAAACCCAGTCTTTGGTAATGTCCATGGGTTCCAGACTTCAGGAAGTCAATGCCAGTAATGGATTCTCAACAAAATATTAAAAATGAACATTTTATTTATGATTATATTCATTTGTCCAATTACATTTGAGCCCCCAAAAAAACTGAAAGTCTGCACTTCAGATTCATTTGGATTGTTTCGTTTTAATTTATTCTGGTGGCATACAGAGCCAAAAGTGTGAAAATTGTGCCTGTGTCCAAATATATGTTATTATTCTTATTATACAGGATTTATATAGCGCCAACAGTTTGCGCAGCGCTTTACAAAATGAAGGTAGACATTACAGTTACAATACAATTTGGTACAAGAGGAAACAGAGGGCCCTGCCCGATAGAGCTTACAATCTAGGAATGGACCTAACTGTATATACAGAATGGAGAGGTTGCCTGGATTGCCCTTATAAACAGAGAAAGTAATGTCCTTCTAGCAGGAATGACAGAGAGCCATGCTATATTGCGGATTTGGCCATACGCTATGTCCCCCCCGGGGCTGATCTTATGGGATGGACCTGGATACTTATAGAAACATTTGTCTGCTTATTGTACATTTCCATCTCGCTCAGTGTAAATAAATATTGCCATTCTTGTTCAGCACTTTCTTTTCTCCTGAAACTCCCCCAACCTGCCATCCATCACTCAGCACTCCCACACAGCATTTAATGAACAGCCCCGATCATTAAAGTGGACCTGTCAGTAATTTCACAAGTCTGCATGAATACATTCCTGACATGTCACTATATACTGCAGCAACATCATCTTTTCAGCAAAGCTCCACCTTTTACTATTAAAAAGCTGTCCTTTAGCTGCAGTCAGTGTCTTTGCCTAGGCTGAGATGATGTCATCAGTCTGCTGCAGGCTGGAGGAAGTATTTCCTCAATCTCCTCTCCCTCAGTGATCAAACTGCAACAATGTAAATTTGTAGTAAGTCTCCAGGTGAGAGACTGTGACAGGGGGTTTATCTGTGTCAGACATTTGTGAACACAGCCAAACACTGCACAGGAACCAGGGGTTACATGATTATGTTATCTAGTCACAAGGTGAGAGGTTGTAGCAGGTGGAGAATGTTGTCTGTGCGGGTGTCAGGTCCTCTTCTACCAGTTAGCTGCTCTCCCAGTACAGAGAGAAAATGAAGAATGGGTTGTATTTTGTAGTGATTTTCTTATATGTGGCAGACCTGTTGGATTAGAGTTCTTCTAGGTAAAAGCAGTCAGTGAGCTTTGAATGGTGTCCAGCAAACACTGCCGCCATGCTAAACTCAGGAAAGTCCCTCAGTGCTGTTTGGGATGTATGTGATCGGCTCAATATGTGATGTTGGTATTATAATGATTAATCGCTCTGACATCCCTGAATATGTCATTGCTCGTTATCCAGAATACGGCAGCACTTGATGGCTGAGCCTCTCTGTACATGGCACAGTGACCAGTAATATCCTATGGAAGAGGAAATTAGTTATTAGTGATTAATCAACAATCTGCACAGTGATCTGTGTACTCAGTGCAGGATTCCGCCATCAGCTGACCCTGTGTCTTTATTGATCAGTATTAATAACATCCCGCTCGCTGTTCTCAAAACTCTGGAGCTGAGTGCCAACTCTTTGCAGTTTGTGATGTAGAAATAAAATCTGATTCTGGAGAGTCGCCAAGTGTATCGGACAATGTCAGGATTTTGTAACTGACGGCTCAATGGCGGGAACGCAGTGGAAATGTCAACTGCAAAGATGAAATTGTGTATGAATTAGGGTGGTGTCTGTGTCTCCGCTGGAGGGATTCACCCTCTTTATTTGTCCTGGTGTCCCTTGGACAGAAATTGGTAGGAAATCCAAATGTTACAGTTGCCACCTGAACAGGAACAGAGAGGAAGTCTTCCAATGGGGAAAACTAAAGTTGGCCAGACACTGTTAGATTTTTCATCAAACATTTGCACAAGGATCGTTTGTCAGAGCATTTAATAATACCATCAGTGACTATATAAATTTCATATGAAAGTCCTGAAAACCTTTTGTATGGTTTCCATGACAATTTTGCAAATTTAACATTTAGTTTTGGAATGAAGGGAAGTGAATGGGAATCTGAACGAGAACCACATTCCCTATTAGAATTTAATTTGGTCGGATAAGGAACAAGGAACATTTTCCATCCTTCTCCTTTGAGCTTTTTCATTACTATGGTCAACAGTGATTGCCGATTTGCCCATACTTACCATTAGAAAAGCAGACAAATGTTTGGAGAACAACCACTTTTGAATGAAATTCTACCAGTATGACTAGCAGGACTGCAGGCTCCTGTAGAAAAAAATAATAAATGCTCATTTTTTTACCTGCAACACTATATGCAGTTATAATTTTTTTCATAAAGGTGAACTTATCCCTTAAAGAAGTATTAAAGTGGTATAAACAAAACTGTAATATATTGCAGCTTACCAAACCCTAAATGTGGTGGCTGCATTTGTTTTCCTTTTTTTGGCTTGTTTCCCTTTATTGTCACCAGGTGATTAAGTCAGTAACACATTTCCTGTCTTAGGGTGTCACCATTCTGGATGGAGGAGCAATGGAGACATTATTGGACAGCAGCATTGTCAGTCTATGGAGAGGGTAGTGTTAGATGCCATAGTAACTTCAGATGAACTTGACTTACAAATTAAAGCTGAAATCCAGGTATTATTTATTTTATTTCAGGTACTTATATAGCGCCATCAATTTATGCAGCGCTTTACATATATATTGTACATTCACATCAGTCCCTAACCCTCAAGGGGCGTACAATCTAAGGTCCCTAACTTACATTCATACACACACATACTAGGGCTAATTTACCTACCAGCATGTCTTTGGAGTGTAGAAGGAAACTGGAGGATCCAGAGGAAACCCACGCAGGCACAGGGAGAACATGCAAACTCCATGCAGGAGGTGCTGTGGTTGGGATTCAAACCATGGACTCTAGTACTGCCAGGCGGAAGTGCTAACCATTTAGCCACTGTGCTGCCCAGGCATTAGGTTTTAAGCAGCAACAGTTTTTTTTCTGGGGGCAAAGGTTTTACATAAATAAATAAAACTGATCATTATGGGCACCCCTGTTAGTGTTAAAGTGGATTTACAGCTTAGGCCTCACTAGCTTTAAAACTGATCCCTCCCCAGTCCTAACACCTATGATAACTAACCTGTGTAAGCAAAATGTGGATACTTAGCTTTTTTCAGAAGATCCCCCTGTGTCAGCCAGTGGTAGCTGCAGGGGAGAGAAGAGAGGGCTCCCACAACAGCGAGTAAAGCCTGGAGCAGTGACATCACCTATAGGTTCTCATGGTGCAGCTGTTGTCAGCGCTTCCCCCTCTCCCCTGCAGCCACTCTGGATGATGCAGGGGATCACATAACGGGACCAAGTAACCTGAAAATAGGTTAGTATGTACTGTACAGCTTTCTTACACAGGTTAGTTAGCATAGGTGTTAGGAAGGGAGGGGACAGTTTTATGGCTAGCTAGGTTTAGGCTGGAATTCCACTTTAAGGCTCCATGCACACTAGTATTTTTTCTAAACTCAAAACACGCTAGAAAAGAGCACTGGGTGAAAAATCCTGATAATAGTTTTTTGTGTTGCCTTGTAGTAGTGATTTAGTAGCGTTTAGAAGCATTTAGGAGCGTTACTGTTTTATTAGCGTTTTTATAGTACATGAAGAAAAAAAAAGCTTGAAAAAAGCTAATAGGATCGTTTTAGTAGTAATTAGAGTTTAGGAGTTTTTGGCGGCTTTTTTTTCGGCTGGTAAAATGCTCCCAAAGCTTTTAGCTTAAAATAGTGTGCATGGTCACATAGGATAACACTGTTAGCTTCTAGGAGCAGAAAAATGCTCATAATAGCTTCTAGGACAGCAATGGGCAAACTACGGCCCGCGGGTCGTATACGGCCCGGCGGACCTTTTAATCCAGCCCGTGGAGCATGATTAAAAAAAACACAGCCAGGGCAGGCAAACATTGGCTGTCAGGATGTGTGTAGGCGGGGCTCCTCTCACAGTCCGCCCTGAAGACCGGAACGGCGCGGGAACACGGCGAGAGGAACGCGCGGAGCAAAGGTAAGTGAATTGACACAGGGGGGACTTGGCTTACTACTTGGGGGGGAATAGTACTGTGGGGGATGAAATACTATATGAGGGATGAATTAATATGGGGGATGAATTAATATGGGGAATGAATTACTATAGGGGGGTTGAATTACTATAGGGGGGATGAATTACTATATGGGGGATGAATTACTATGGGGGATGAATTACTATAGGGGGGATGAATTACTATATGGGGGATTAATTACTATGGGGGATGAATTACTATGGGGGATGAATTACTGTGGGGGATGAATTACTATATGGGGGATGAATTACTATATGGGGGATGAATTACTATGGGGGATGAATTACTATGGGGGATGAATTACTATGGGGGATGAATTAATATGGGGAATGAATTACTATAGGGGGGTGAATTACTATATGGGGGATGAATTACTATGGGGGATGGTACATTCATCTACTCTTGGTCCGGCCCCCGGGTCCAATATATGAAGCCATTGCGGCCCTCAAGTCAAAAAGTTTGCCCACCCCTGTTCTAGGAGCTTCAAAATGTTAGCATGCATGGAGCCTAAATGGTTTGTCTCAACCCTCTAACTACCAATTCTGACAGGTAGTTTGGTCTGGATAACACATTTTTATTTATTTATTTCAGGTACTTATATAGCACCGTCAATTTACGCAGCGCTTTACATATATATATTGTACATTCACATCAATCCCTAACCCTCAAGGGGCATACAAGCTAAAGTCCCTAACTTACATTCATACATATACATACTAGGGCCAATTTAGACAGGAGCCAATTAACCTACCAGCATGTCTTTGGAGTGTAGGAGGAAACCTATTTTTGGTTTTAATACCTCTTTAGCCCCTGGTCACACTGCTGCGATTTCAGGCGCGATTTGGGAATTTAAATCGTACCTGAAATCGTATCTAATGAATGTGAATGTGAGTGTCTTAACATGCGCGATTTGCTGCAGCTCAATTTCAAAAGTAGTTCTTGTATTACTTTTTCTGCAATTGGTTGCAATTTCACATAGACTACAATAGAAATTGCACTTCAAAACACAATGCAAAATGCAACAAATCATTGGGAGATCTCCAGAAAACACGAAAAACAAAAAACACGATTTTAAATCGCATCCAGTATGACCGGGGGCTTAAGGTGGAATTTCCCTCAGTTCCTGTTGTGTCTGTAGGAAAGGAAGTCAAGGAAAGCCTCCCCAGAGGGACAGGCAAAAAAGGTCAGTATAATAATTTTTCCACATAAAAGAAGACAGTTTTTAAAACCTTAAGAAAGCCCATTGCAGCACCATTATTGTAAATATATATCACAGATAATCCTATGCTGAATCTTCATCTAACGTATTTCTTGGAATAAAGCCTACTTTCTCAAGGATGACCGTGCACTTCTACTGATAAGAGTAACCTTATAGAGAAAATATTAAAATACTCTTATAAATCTATTAGTCTTGAGTACTCACACTCTTCAGATATCTCCCCCCCACCCTCTCTTTTTCTACATATTCATTACTTGAACATATTACATGGGGGTAGAAGCATGCAACAGGTGAATTATTTCCTCTGATCCCCAACAACTATTATCTTCCTGGTAGTATAAAGTTTATCGCATAATCAGTGTTTTATAACAAACATAATGCAGCAAATATTCATAAAATTTGAAGACATACAGTATTGCATGAAGAGTATTTTGTACAATATGGAAAAGGATTCCGTTAACGGCTTAAACTGTTCATGTATTGTGTAATATAAACATATTATATAAAAGATCCCGGTGTTCAGACTTCCAGGAAAGAGGTGAGAGTATTGTTAAAGCTAAACTCCGGGAAAAGCAAATATTCTCTAAGTATAAGGGCTCATGTACACTGCAGCTGATAAACTCACATTCTGGAGTTTTTCTGCGTTTTTTTCAGCAGCCCCTGAACTCTCCATGCACACATCGTCGTTTACAGTTGTTTACAGGCAGTTGAGTTTACAGTCATTTTTTTGAACGCACCAAACTTGCGTTCAGGAGTAGATTTTATCAGCGTTTCAAATGCCAAACGCTTGTAAACGCGTGTAAACGCTTGTAAACATGGTTAACCGCGTTTAGAAGCGTTTGCGTTTAGTTTTAACTGTTCCATGTCTAGATGCTGTCCGGAGCCTTCTGAAAGTTCTCCTTACCAGACTGTCAAGAGGATCCTTTGGTGTTAATACTTTCTGAGTCACTGACCCAGAGCAAGCGTGTAACCAGTTTTGCGAGACCTGATCACTACATTTTTTTCAGGTCAGTGACACATAAAACCAGGGAATTCACATGACAGCCAGGCAACTAGCATTTTCAGAAAGTCAGCAATGGTCACCTCCAGAATTCCACTGTGCAAATAGAAAGCAAAAGGCTGCCACTACTGACCCCCATTTGAAAATTTGTGTTGCCTGCTTGTCATGTGGATCCTCTATCTTCAGTGCTTTCTTGGTTATTGACCTGGAATTGTGGAGATCAGGCATTCTGGTTTCTGTGCCTCTGTGTTTGTTCCAAATTAATTACAAAAAAATATTGTATTAGTCAGAGGATCATGCCAGGTATCACGCATTTTCAGAGACAAGGAAATGGAAGCCCCCATATTTCCCTTTGATAATCGCTCACATATGCTTTTGTTACTTGGAACGTGGGCATTAGTGGGGTATTATGGCAGTTTATTAGTGGCAGTTGACAGGGGAAACATGTGCAAGGTGACTGATTTAGTACTAAGCCCCTTCAGACCACCAAGATGTTGTGTTGTAGAAGGATGGGGACACTGTGATCAGGGGCGGACTGACAACTCATGGGGTCCCCGGGCAATAGGGGATCATGGGGCCCCTGTGTCCTTGCCCACACTCAAAAAAGCCTATAAAAAAAAGGTACCAGGGGCATTTCATGGGGCCCCCTACTGACCCCGGGCCCTCGGGCAGTGCCCAAGTGCTCGAATGGTCAGTCCACCCCTGACTGTGATACATAATCATCTCTGGTCATTTCTCTGGAAGGATTCTGAGTTTCCATTATGTGTCCAGTTTTCATGCAGATGGAGTCGGGCGGAGTTCCCCTTTACATTCTGAGCTCTGTGTTATTCGTCGCTCTGTGCAGATGATTGGCCGGAGAGCTTCTTGTCTTTCAGCTGATCTTTCTGGCGAGTCAGCGATGAATTACCAGCTGTAGTCGGTGTCTCTCTCTGGCGGACAAGCGTCCTCTGTGCGTGTCATGATGAAAAGCCGCAGGAGGAAGCCGATGAAGTGGAAAATCTTCACTCCGAGTCACAGAGTTCTGTTCAGCGTGCCGAGCCTCCGGGCTAAAATCCCCGTTGAATAATTCCCAAAAATAATATTTGTACATAAACACATTCTCTTCCTCTCGCGTCCCTCCTCCTCCACAGCGTAGCAAGCGATTGCGTTTCACCCCGAGAGGCCGCAGTGCGTGTCCTGCCGACGTCACATATCGAAAACTCTGCGCCTCGCTGGTCAGCTGATGTCATGAGGGGTCAGGAAACTCGCCAAATGCATTTCACTACAAAGAGCACATAATTGGGCTTGTGAAATCATTTCTCCATAACAATTTCACCAATAAGTCGCTGTTGACACCTCTCCTTATAGTTCTGATATTTGTTTCCTTTAAGCTGCATTTTACTGTGCATTATCGCAGGGCATGTTAACGCACAGCTCTGTTTGCGTTGTGGTGCTATTCATTTCCAGCACACGTTTTAATGCACCGGTTAAGCGCACCACAACAGATGGATTGAGACATTTTCTGCGTCGGGCTACGATGCAACAAAAGTGGCAGGTGCAGAAAAGCTTTTGTCGTGGTGTGTTGACAGGCTTTTCATAATGAATAAGTGGTTCTAACTCAAAGCTGCGTAACGCGGCACAACTCAAAACTGCAAATTTACCCGTACAAAGTTTAAATTGAAATGTAAAAACCAAATGTATTCAGTAAGAGGATTGAACATCACACAGTACGAATTCTGCATGGAAGCAGCCAAGCTGACAATTGTTTTTCCTCTTCGTCCTGGCTGCCCTGAAAGCTAAATCCTGATGGCTGCCGTTATCTTCTAAACAGCCCAGAATCTCACTTGAAAATGCTGGATTACAGTGTATACATATTGTGTATACTGTATATGTATAATACACAGCATCATATCGAGCTCGCCAGGAACTCTGTTACTTCTCCTCCTAAGTCATACTGTATATAGGATTCTGTGATGAAGAGTGCTATAGGTCAGTGTATACTAACCAACATCATCATATACTGCCAGAGGTCAGTACATATTCCCATAGATCAGTGTATACTGCCAGAGGTCAGTACATATTCCCCTAGATCAGTGTACATTGCCAGAGGTCAGTACATATTCCCCTAGATCAGTGTACACTGCCAGAGGTCAGTACATATTCCCCTAGATCAGTGTACATTGCCAGAGGTCAGTACATATTCCCATAGATCGGTGTATACTGCCAGAATTCAGTACATATTCCCATAGACCAGTGTATACTGCCAGAATTCAGTACATATTCCCATAGATCAGTGTCTACTGCCAGAGATCAGTACATATTCCCACAGATCAGTGTATACTGCCAGATGTAAATCCTGTATAATGATGTCAGTAGGTATTCCTATAGATCAGTGTATACTGCCAGAGTTCAGTACATATTCCCATAGTTCAGTGTATACTGCCAGATGTCAGTACATATTCCCATAGATCAGTGTATACTGCCTGATTTCAGTACATATACCCATAGATCAGTGTATACTGCCAGATGTCAGTACATATTCCCATAGATCAGTGTATACTGCCTGATGTCAGTACATATTCCCATAGATCAGTGTATACTGCCTGATGTCAGTACATATTCCCATAGATCAGTGTATACTGCCAGAGGTCAGTCCATATTCCCATAGATCAGTGTACACTGCCTGAGCTCTGTACATATTCCCATAGTTCAGTGTATACTGCCAGATGTCAGTACATATTCCCATAGATCAGTGTATACTGCCTGATTTCAGTACATATACCCATAGATCAGTGTATACTGCCAGATGTCAGTACATATTCCCATAGATCAGTGTATACTGCCTGATGTCAGTACATATTCCCATAGATCAGTGTATACTGCCTGATGTCAGTACATATTCCCATAGATCAGTGTATACTGCCAGAGGTCAGTCCATATTCCCATAGATCAGTGTATACTGCCTGAGCTCTGTACATATTCCAATAGATCAGTGTATACTGCCAGATGTCAGTACATATTCCCATAAATCAGTGTATACTGCCTGATGTTAGTACATATTCCCATAGATCAGTGTATACTGCCAGAGGTCAGTCCATATTCCCATAGATCAGTGTATACTGCCTGAGCTCTGTACATATTCCAATAGATCAGTGTATACTGCCTGAGCTCTGTACATATTCCAATAGATCAGTGTATACTGCCAGATGTCAGTACATATTCCCATAGATCAGTGTATACTGCCTGATGTCAGTACATATTCCCATAGATCAGTGTATACTGCCAGAGGTCAGTCCATATTCCCATAGATCAGTGTATACTGCCTGAGCTCTGTACATATTCCAATAGATCAGTGTATACTGCCAGATGTCAGTACATATTCCCATAAATCAGTGTATACTGCCTGATGTCAGTACATATTCCCATAGATCAGTGTATACTGCCTGATGTCAGTACATATTCCCATAGATCAGTGTATACTGCCTGAGCTCTGTACATATTCCCATAGATCAGACCTCCTGCTCTCTAGATCCCTTGTCTGTTCTTCTCATGCTTGTGCCCAGGACTTCTCCAGAGCCTCCTCCATCCTATGGACATCTCTACCCCAATCTGTCAGACTAGCATCTACTCTACCCACTTTTAGGCGATCCCTGAAAACCTATCTCATCAGGGAAGCCTATCCTGCCTTCAGCTAATAATCAAATCTTCTATTTCTCCCATCATCCCATCCCCCACAGTTACTATCTCTTGTGCCACCAGCCCCTCCCTATTAGATTGTAAGCTCCCAGGATCAGGCCCTCCTTACCCTCTTGTATTGAACTGTATTGTTGCTGTATTGTCTCCCTTTATATTGTAAAGCGCTGAGCAAACTGTTGGCACCATAAATCCTGTCTAACAGTAATACTGCCTGAGGTCAGTACATATGCCTACAGATCAATGTATACTGCCAGAGATCAGTACATATACCCCTAGGCCAGTGTATATTGCCAAAGTACACTACATATTCCCCTAGGTCAGTGCATACTGCCAGAGGTCAAAGTGTATACAGGTTAGTGTGTATACTGGCAAAGGTCAGAGTATATTGGTCAGTGTGTATACTGACAGAAGTCAGTGTATGGCTTTGTTTCCAGTATTCCTATATATACAGCTTCTCAATCTTCTGCAAGGATCCTCCCAGAGCTCTGATCTGATCACATAGTGACAATGTGCCAAGTACGCTACAGTGAACATGAGCTATAATGAGATGAACTAAAATGACATTGTTAAACATTGTTACACGGATAACCAGGCAGACAAAAGACACTCGTCCATCCTTTCAAAACAGCAGCAGTTTTGTTCCAAGGGAATACAAGCGAAATCCCCTCCCCCTCCGGGGCAACTGCTGTCACTTTTACCTCACAGTGGGCAAAATTTCATCTTGACCCTCAAAGTCAATTGGATCGGTACCCGGGGCCGTGATATTCCCATATTCTTTTTAGTAATCATAACTTCTGATAGAAAATTACCCAAAAAATGTTTAGTTCTCTTTTCATTACTCCACTCCAGAATGTTGTAGAGCTTTCCAAAGCTTCCCTTTTACTGTGAAGAACCCTTCCCTGCACTTATAATATGTGCAGCATATTGACATACCTCGCCAAACCTTGTGCTGTACCTTGGGATTAAGATTTTTATTTGCTAAATCTTCATGCCGATCTTAGATATACATTATATTGCTAAAAGTATTGGGATGCCTGCCTTTACACGCACATGAACTTGTGTCTATGGGAATGTTTGACCATTCTTCCAGAAGCGCATTTGTGGGGTCAGTCACTGATGTCTAATTCATCCCAAAGGTGTTCTGTCGGGTTGAGGCCAGTCAAGTTCCTCCACCCCAAACTCGCTCATCCATGTCTTTATGGACCTTGCTTTGTGCACTGGTGCGCAGTCATGGTGGAACAGGAAGGGGCCATCCCCAAACTCTTCCCACAAAGTTGGGAGCATGAAATTATCCAAAATATCTTTGTATGCTAACGCCTTAAGAGTTCCCATCACTGGAACTAACCCCCGAAAAACAACCCCACATCATAATCTCCCCTCCTCCAAACTTTACACTTGGCACAATGCAATCAGGCAAGTACCATTTTCCTGGCAACCACCAAACCCAGACACGTCCATCGGATTGCTAGACAGAGAAGTGTGCTTCGTCCCTCCAGGGAACACGTCTCCACTGCTCTAGAGTCCAGTGACGGTGTGCTTTACACCACTGCATCCAACTCTGCATTGCACTTGGTGAGGTATGGCTTGGATGCAGCTGCTCGGCCATAGAAATCCATTCCATGAAGCTCTCTATGCACTGTTGTGCTAATCTGAAGGCCACACGAAGTTTGGAGGTCTTTAGCTATTGACTCTGCAGACAGTTGGCGACTTTGATGCACTGTGCACTTCAGCATGCACTGACCCCGCTCTGTCATTTTATCTGGCCTACCACTTGGTGGCTGAGTTGCTGTTGTTCCCAGTTGCTTCTACTTTTTTATAATTCCATAACAGTTGACTGTGGAATATTTGTAGCAAGGAAATGTCACGTATGGAATTATTGCACAGGTGGCAACCTATCACTGTACCATTCTTGAATCACTGAGCTCCTGAGAGCGACCCATTATTTCACAAATGTTTGTAGAAGCAGTCTGCATGCCTAGGGGCTTGATTTTATACAGCTGTGGCCATGGAGGGGATTGGAACACCTGAATACAATGATTTGGAGGGGTGTCCCAATACTTTTGGCAATATAGTGTATATCTGTAGGTACCATTCTATATCTGCACTGGAAGGTCCTTGTAGGAACTATCCTATATGTGCACTGGAAGGTCCCTGCAGAAACTGTTCTATACGTGTACTGGGAGATCTTTGTAGTAACTGTTCTTTCTCTGCACTGGAAGGTCTTGCATGAACCCTTTTTTATATCAACTTTCTTGAGTGGTCCCAAACCTGGATGTCCTCTGTGTGTAAAAAGAGACTGTCACCTCCTAGTCATTGACCTGATATGCCCCATACTGGTTTACAAAGCCCGGTACCTTGGGGTTCCCCCGTGACCACTTGCTTCTGAAGTTTGCTGGTTTGGGGGCCACTGTGTGCTCAGGAGAGGTATCTGGGTAATACCTGAGAAAATGTCAAATCTCAAATGGAATTTTCTTAGTAGAAAATTAGGGAAAAGGACCTGAACAGACCTACAGCCAGTGAAGCTGGACCTGCAGCAAGGAGGAGGGTAACCGTTCTAGAATTTGTACCTTTGAAATGGCTCCCATAACTATATCCTGACTGCTCCTGTTTAAAGCAGACCTAGCACGTGGTATGTCATCCTTATATAATGGATGCACAGACTTACCTTGGATGGGGTTAGAGTATGTTCTACGATGTGCCTCCTCAGGTTCAGCAATGCTGATGTCATTACATGTGTCAGTCTGGCTCAGAGCTGTGCAGTCTCCACGGGGAACAGCACCAAACTTAGGTGTCCGTTTATGAACCAGAGATAAATGATCGCTGCTCAGTTCTCCGGCATTCTCGGAGAACACAGTTCTCCTGTGAATGCAGTTTATGAAGCAGTTCTCCGAACAAAGGGAGAACGGTCTACAAACGCTGGAAAACGGCTGATTTTACTATAATCTCGCGAGATTACAGTAAAAGATCAGTTTACTAAACAGAGGTAAATTATCGCTGCTTAGTTTGCGGTCCCTCCGATTCTCCAGCTCTGGGATGGAGAATCTGGAGGGAGAACACAGATCTCCAGTGAAGGGCTGAACATGTTCTCCACTGATCTCCTGAGTGTCATAAACTGTGAATGACCAGAGAATAGCTGCGATCCTCTGAATCGCAGCTATTCTCTGTGTCATAAACCTTAATACATACATACTGGCTGAAGGGAATATATGACATCATTCATGAAGGTGATGCACCTTTTGTGGGTACTTAGAAAACATGTATATGCAAATTGTATCCCTAATTTAGAAAACATGTTAACTCATTTGAAGCGGAGCTCCAGGCTCTCCCCATTTTTTATCCCAAAAAGTAAAAGGTTTGGCAAGGTATATCAGTATGCTGCACATATTATCAGCGCAGGGAGGGTTTCTTCACAGTAAAAGCAGGGAAGATTTGGAATGCTCTACAACATGATGGAATAATGAGAATATAACTTAGATTTTATTGGATGATTATCTATCAGAAGTTCTGATTACTAAAATCACTATGGGAATGTCATGACCCCAGGTACGGATCCAGTTGACTTTGTTGGTCAGGATGAAATTTTGCCCACTGTGAGGTAAAAGTGATAGCAAAATTAAGTATCTTAAAACCAATAATACAGGTTACAACACAGCATGTCACAAAACACAAAATTGTCATTAGATGGCATAGGCTTTGTGATGTGTCTGCATTCCACCGACGCGTTTCAGAGATATGTGATAAGTCCCATATAGGCCCCATATATATACAGGCGTACCTCGGTTTACGAATTAAATGCGTTCTGCGGTACTTTTCGTATTGCGAAAGATTTGTAAACCAAAACGCAGTTTCCCATAGGAATGCATTGAAAACCACTTAATCCGCTCTGGAGGTCAAAAAAAGGTAAAAAAAAAGTATTTTATCTGTTCAAAACTCTTTATAAAGTGCACTTTAAAGGCATAGTACAGTACAGGGACATGATTAAAAAAAAATCATAAGTGCATTGAAAACCAATTAATCTGTTCGTATTGTGAAAAAAATTCATAAACCGATGCATTATTTTCAATGGATTTTCATTCATAAACCGACAATTACGTTAACCGAGGTGTTCGTAAACCGCGGTACGCCTGTATATATAAATATATATATATATATACATATATCTATATATATGTGTGTGTTTCAAGTCTGCTACACATTACGGGATTGGCATTTGTGGGCCCCAGTGGTCTTTATGTGCCCCCTTTCCTCCTGGGTGGGTTTGGGGGTCTGGGCATTTCGAGACTGGTAGGCGGGGTGGTGACCATCACACATTTTTTTAATCCATACGGCTTTACTTCAAAGGTCACCACTGTCTGTTTAACTAGATATGATATCCTTCAAACCCTGAAGAAAGAGTTGCTTATCTCTGAAACGCGTCGGTAGAATAGAGACACGTCATAAAGCCTTTGCCTTCTAATGACAGTTTTGTATTTTATAACATTCTGTGTTGTAAGCTGTATTAATGGTTTTAAGATACTTGATTTTGTACTACAATAAAAATGCCAAAAACGTTTTATAATAAGTTGTGGTAATAGTGCCTTGAAAGTCCTATTGGGGGAATGTAGTCTTTTCAGTTATGCATTAGGGACATGGCACCTATCAGAGTACACTCACCAAAAATGATTGGTAAATATGCACATAGGACAACAAACTGGCTCCCAGTCCTGCCCCTCCGTCTCTCAGTCTGAGTGCAGATGAACAGGGGGGTAAAAATGGCTGACATCGAGCCAAATTCATGCATTTACATTAGTTGCATTTAAAATACAATGAGGATTTTTTTTTTTCAAATACATAACTGCATTCGTTGGTATTTTATTCATATCTTCCCAGGGTTTCATTTTTAGTGATAGGTGATTTATTGTAAGTTACTTTGTGGGTAATAAATAACGAAGACGGACAGGTTTGTGTTTGTAACTCTGCTGCCGATCAGCTGGACAGTTTTTTTTCATCACTGTATACTAAACTTTGGTTGTCACGGGTTACAGGAAATCAGAGGAATTCGAATCGACGCGTTCAGTAAAAATATCTTCCCTTATTTGCCGAACGTCCCGTCCCGCCAATCCAAACGTTGGTCACATGAGACGCCAGCACTTCGCACCTTTTATAAATAATTGTTTTCATTTATTTCCACCACACTCTGTTCAATAAAAATGCCTGACCCTCCGCCGGGCCTGGCGTTCTGCGCTGCAATTAAATAAATGCAGATTTTGATTTTACACAGAACATGTGTTAATAATATATTATTATTATATTTTTACGATCAATGTTTCCCTTGTTGACTGTTGCTCATTATTAAGATATTTTGTAGCATTGCAGCATTCATTTTTGGCGTTTGTAAAGTTTTTTTGCGAATAGATCAGCCTCCCCTCACTGGGGTATTAATTAAACGACAAATGTTTCACCCCCCCACCCCTCTGTCTCCAGGACATGGAGAACACGTGTTAATGGAGAGAAAAGGACAATTTAGATCCAATTAGGACTGTACATTTCTGTGCTGGAATTAATGCCGCATTTGAATTCTTGGCGTCAGAGTGATGCGTCGTCATAAACATAAAGTGATTTGGCAAAAGGTCTAAGCTGGAGAAATTTGCTTTGCGTCACAACATGTTCAAATAATTACCCAGCAATTAATGTTATTGTGTGTATATATCCTGTCCCAAAAATATGTCTTAGAGGGAAAATGGTGAATTTTGTCTGCCTGGAGTGAGATCCTCAGAGATGAAACTAACTGAAGTTTGTGACATTCAGTACTATTTTAAGAACTGAGGACTGTGGTGGGGACATTAGAGTGTAAGCTCCTCTGGTGAAAAGACGGATCAGTATTCTTTGTTCAGCACTGCGGAATAGATTGTAAGCTCAAAAGAGCAGGGCCCTCAATCCCCTCATGTTTTGCATTGTATTGGTATTGTTCTGTCACATGTTCTGTCCCCCTTTGTAATGTACAGCTCTGAGCGAACTATTGGCGCTTTATAAATACTGTATAATAATAATATCAAAGTTATATAAATGTATAACTATAGGTTGTAACTAGTGGGGACATTGAAGTGTAAGCTCCTCTGGTGCAAAGACTGATATGACTGGCTCAGTGTTCTTTGTACAGCACTGTGGAATATGTCAGAGCTATATAAATGTATAATTATAATAGTGTGTGACTGTGATGGGGCAGTAGAGTGTAAGCTCCTCTGGTGCAGAGACTGATGTGAATGGCTCAGTGTTCTTTGTACAGCACTATGGAATATTTCTGTGGGCAGCACAGTGGCTAAATGGTTAACACTTCCGCCTGGCAGGACTAGTGTCGTCGGTTCGAATCCCAACCCCGGCACCACCTGCCTGGAGTTTGCATGTTCTCCCTGTGCCTGCGTGGGTTTCCTCCGGGTACTGCGGTTTCCTCCCACACTCCAAAGACATGCTGCTCCTGTCTAAATTGGCCCTGGTATGTGTATGTATGAATATGAGTTAGGGACCTTAGATTGTATGCCCCTTGAGGGTTAGGGACTGATGTGAATGTACAATGTATATATGTGTGTAAAGTGCTGCGTAAATGGACGGCGCTATATAAGTACCTGAAATAAATAAATAGTAAATATGTCAGAACTATATAAATGTATAATAATAATAGTCTGTGAATGTGGGGGATCATTAGAGGGGAAGCTCTTCTGGTGAACATACAGATGTAACTGGTTCTGTGTTCTCTGTTTGGCACTGCAGAATGTGTCAGAGCTATCTATATTAATGTATAGTAGTAATAGTGTGTTCCTGTGGTGGGACATTAGAGTGTAAGCTCCTCAGGTGCAGACTGATGGGACTGGCTCAGTGTTTTCTGTAAAGTACAGTGGATGATGTCAGAGTTATATATATAATAATTATAGTGTGTAATTGTGGTGGGGACATCAGAGTGTAAGCTGCTTGACTCTGGGTTCACATACGTGTGACGTTATGTTTCATGTGATTCGTTCAGGAACCGCACCACATTCCTGTGCAAATCACATGCGATTTGTGTGCGGTGCGATCGGAGCCATACATTTTGTATGGCTCAAATTGCACCACACCAAAAACACCAGGACCCTTTTTTGGGTCTGTACTAGAATTGAATCGCATAGGTATTCACACCTATGCGATCTGATTCTTCACATTGCACCGCGTTTTGCGGACCGCTTTCGGGGCTTTGTTAACTTAACATACACACCCGCATCGGTTCGCATGAACAGGGTTCTATTCTGATCCGGTGTGGAATTCGCACTGAAAACGCTACAAATTCCGCACTGCATCAGTGTGAACCTGGGCTTAATGAAGAGACTGAACTCAGTGTTCTCTTTACAGAGCTGCGGAATACGTCAGAGCTATATAAATGAATAATAATAATACCAGTCCATCCCCTACAGTTACTGCCTTTTGTACCACTAGCCCCTCCTTTCTAGATTGTAAGCTTCAAGGAGCAGGGCCCTCCTATCCCTCTTGTATTGAACTGTATTGTTGCTGTATTGTCTCCCGTTATATTGTAAAGTGCTGAGCAAACTGTTGGCGCTGTATAAATCCTGTATAATAATAATGTATGTGACTGTATTGGGACATTAGAGTGTAAGCTCTTCTAGTACTGACTGATATGACTGGCCTAGTGAACAGTGCAATGGAATATGTCAGAGCTGTATAAATATATAATAATAATAATAATAATAATAGTGTGTGACTGTGTTGGGACATTAGAGTGTAAGATCTTCTAGTACTGACTGATATGACTGGCCTAGTGTACAGCGCAATGGAATATGTCAGAGCTGTATAAATATACAGTTGTGGCCAAAATTATTCAACCCCCAATGCTGTAAAGGGGTTTAGGGACTATAGTGTACATTTGGAATTGTATTCAGAATCAAATCCTACAAGGACGTTGTAACTACCCAAATGCAACTAAAATGACATCAATTGTTTATGTAATACAGTAGTAAATGGTTCTTATGTGGTTTCTTCATTGCCACAATTATTCAACCCCTTAAAGACTACCACTCTGAAGAACAGAGGTTCATACAGGTGCTTTCCATCAGGTATTGAAAACACCTGTGGATGTCACCGAGCAGCAATCAAGCATAATAAGCACCAATTAGGCAGCTTTAAAATGACTGTGATACTCAGCTCCTTCTAGACATTTACTGGTGTGGTTACAAACATGGTGAAGGCAAGAGAATGGTCCAGGAAGACAAGAGAAGAGGTGATTTCTCTTCACAGGAAGGGCAATGGCTATAAGAAGATTGCAAAGATGTTAAACATACCAAGAGACACCTTAGGAAGCATCATTCGCAAATTCAAGGCAAAGGGCACTGTTGAAACGCTACCTGGTCGTGGCAGAAAGAAGATGCTGACTTCGACTGCTGTGCGCTACCTGAAGCGTAGAGTGGAGAGAAGTCCCCGTGTGACTGCTGAGGAACTGAGAAAAGATTTGTCAGATGTGGGTACAGAAGTTTCAGCCCAGACAATAAGACGCACACTGCGTAATGAAGGCCTCCGTGCCAGAACTCCCAGGCGTACCCCCTTGCTGTCTCCAAAGAATAAGAAGAGTCGACTGCAGTATGCCAAAAGCCATGTGGACAAACCACAAAAGTTGTGGGATAGTGTTCTGTGGACTGATGAAACAAAATTAGAACTGTTTGGGCCCATGGATCAACGCTATGTTTGGAGGAGGAAGAACAAGGCCTATGATGAAAAGAACACCTTGCCTACTGTGAAGCATGGTGGAGGGTCAATCATGCTTTGGGGCTGTTTTGCTTCTGCAGGTACAGGGAAGCTTCAGCGTGTGCAAGGTACCATGAATTCTCTTCAGTACCAGGAGATATTGGATGGAAACGTGATGCAGTCCGTCACACACCTGAGGCTTGGGAGACGTTGGACCTTTCAACAGGACAATGATCCCAAGCATACCTCCAAGTCCACTAGAGCATGGTTGCAGAGGAAAGGCTGGAACATTTTGGAGTGGCCATCGCAGTCACCAGACTTAAATCCGATTGAGAACCTCTGGTGGGACTTAAAGAAAGCAGTTGCAGTGCGCAAGCCTAAGAATGTGACTGAACTGGAGGCCTTTGCCCATGAAGAATGGGCGAAGATACCCGTAGATCGCTGCAAGACACTTGTGTCAAGCTATGCTTCACGTTTAAAAGCTGTTATAACTGTAAAAGGATGCTGTACTAAGTACTAAGATTGAATGTCACTTGGGGGTTGAATAAAACTGATAATGCTGTGAGCACAGAAAAGACATTTGTGGTTATTTCATTATAACTGTTATGTTATATTTGTCTGACCTACAAGTGCCTCTTTAATGTAAATGTAAGCAAGATGACTGAATGATCAAAAGCAATGTCAAACTGGCCAAAACACTCAATTTCAGTGGGGGTTGAATAATTTTGGCCACAACTGTATAATAATAATAATAATAGTGTGTGACTGTGTTGGGACATTAGAGTGTAAGCTCTTCTAGTACTGACTGATATGACTGGCCTAGTGTACAGCGCAATGGAATATGTCAGAGCTGTATAAATATATAATAATAATAATAATAGTGTGTGACTGTGTTGGGACATTAGAGTGTAAGCTCTTCTAGTACTGACTGATATGACTGGCCTAGTGTACAGCGCAATGGAATATGTCAGAGCTGTATAAATATATAATAATAATAGTGTGTGACTGTGTTGGGACATTAGAGTGTAAGCTCTTCTAGTACTGACTGATATGACTGGCCTAGTGAACAGCGCAGTGGAATATGTCAGAGCTGTATAAATATATAATAATAATAGCATGTGACTGTGGTGGGGACTTTAGAGTGTAAGCTCCTCTGGTGCAGAGGTTGATGTGACTCTCTCAGTGTTCTCATTACATGACTATGAAATATGTTAGAGCTATATAAATGTATTATAATAATAATAGTGTGTGACTGAGGTGAGACATTAGAGTGTAAGCTTTTCCGGTGCACAGGTTGATGTGACTGGCTCAGTGTTTTCTGTACAGCACTGCGGAATATGTCAGAGCTATATTAATGTATTGTAATAACAGTGTGTGACTGCAGTGGGAGTGTTAGCCCCTCTGGTACAGAGACTGTACTATGGATGGATACAATAATCTCTCTATGTAATATGTTGACTATAGATATAGAGGTCAGAAGTGTCAATAAACTATTCATTTATGTAAATAGTTCTCCTTGGCTTGTATTTCATTTTTATTGTTCCTTTAACACAGTGTTTACAGACACAGAAATGGCTGTATATTGCAGCCGTCAGTAATAAACGCGGTGCTGTTGGGTTTGATTAGCGTCAGGCGCTCCTGGGAGCCGGTGAATTGGAGTCATTAAAGTTTTATGTGTGTGGCGTTAGATGGCGCAGCAGGGGAGGAGATCCGATAGGGGAATCTCGCCTGGTGACGTCACGCTGTCGTTAGCTCTTCTATTGATATTAATTATCCCGTGAGCTGCAGATAACGCCACAGAAGTGTATAAACAAAGCATGCCGTGTAATGAGCACGGAGTGGAAATCTCTGGCAATATTGCAGAAACGGCACCGTGCTGACTTGTCAGGAGTGCAAAAAACGAGGTCCCTGTGGAGATGTCTTCTGCATAATTAAAGTGCAGCGAGCTACAATTACTGCCATACAGGCCGTGCCGGCGGAAAGTGCTTACCTCTGCAGCTTTTCTGGTGAATCTGTGTGAGCAGAAAATCGCACAAGAGCGCCCTTGTCTCTGGCTGTGAAGGGGGTATTAATAGAGAGCCAGGATTAATAAATGAAACCGTGCGGCCTGTGAGTACAAAAATACGATCTGCGGTGGGATTGAACTACCTGTGGCTCGCAAAAGGCTGCTGAACTATAAGTCCCAGCATGACTGAACCACCTACAAGTAATAAAATGTGATATGTAGAGAGATTGTATCGGTTAAGCAACTGCAAGCCCCAGAATTGCCAATCTGCCTACTAGAAACAAAATTTCATGTTTACAAAACAGATTCCACTGGAAAATGGTCCCTTGGAAGAAATTTGGAAGAAAATGAGCAAAGTAAATTCTTCAGAGCAGCTATATAAACAAACAAATTGCTGGCATCCAAAATGGTGGAACATCAGCTCTGACCTTTTTAAACAGTTGTAGAAGTACTAAAAGTTCCAGAATCACTGAGCTGACTGCCACTGGTATAATGTGATCTGTAAACAGACTGCAATCCGATGTGATCTGTAGATAGACTCGTCCCAGCATGACCGAGCTACCTACAATTAATGAGAGATGAGGGTCTGTTCATTGCTACCTTGTGTTTGGGGCAAATCCTTTGGGTGATTTTTATTTTATATTGATAGGTCCTTTTTTTTTAAACTTTCGGTGTTCAAAGTGGAGCATTCACATGTCAAGACCATCTCTTCTTGGAGCTTGCCATTTTTCATAGTATGCCAGTGTTGCTTGAAAGAAAACAAAGCTACGTGCAAGACCAGTGTTCACCTAAAGCACCTCACAACATAATAGTCACATTTACAACACCCCCTTATCCCCATAGATAAAATAAAAGTTAGGCATACACTGTTCAGACCTATTATCTCTGATTAAAACTGTTCTTCTGCTGGCCAGTCTGACACTGTTGTATCCTCTGCAGTATCCTAATACTAGGAAGTATTTGTATTAAATTTAGGCCTAGCCTTGCTAATAAAACCATACTACTGCTGGCAAATTTTACACTGATGCATCCTCTGCAGTCTCTCTTGTAGTAAACACCTGCCTGTACTGTTTTATTCTAGTACATTTTTGGCAGTTTCCCTGCATAAAAATTTCCTGCTGCTGGCCAAATTTATACTACTGCGTCATCTGCGGTGTCTTAGCAGATCTTAACTGATGGGGTGCTGCTGATTTATACACACCAAGTATACACCACTTACAGCTTTATTGTACCTTCAAAGGTTGTTATTCAAAGGATTTGTGTCTTTTCCATGTTGAACTTGAAGCTGCATGCAAGTTCTACCTGCTGTATGATATAAAAAAATATGTTCGCATTGGTACATGTCCCAATGGCAGTACCCAGCTGGAGGATTTGCCCCATCCCACTCGCTCCACCCATAGACTTTAGTGGGATTTACTACTAAGTTCTGTATAAAGATTGCCTGGGAAGCTACAAATCCCAGCATCACCACTCTGCCCAACACTAATATGATATCTGTAGAGGGACCACATTGCTTTGAGGAGCTACAAGTACCAGCATGACTGATCTGCCTACTATAAATAAAATGTGTTCATAATCAAAACAGATTCCACCACAGGATTGTCGCTTTGTGGAAGTTCAGGAGAAAATGAGCAAAGTAAATTCTCTGGAGCAGCTTTACAAAAAGGCAAATTGTTGGCATCCAAAATTCCTAGGAAAATGGTGGAACATAAATTCTAACCTTAAACAGCACGGGTCTTATTGTAGAATCATAGTGATTGCACTGCTTAAAGAACTACAAGTACCAGAATGACTGAACTGCCTATCAATAATAAAATGTGAAC
This sequence comes from Staurois parvus, assembly GCF_062004578.1. Classification (NCBI taxonomy): domain Eukaryota; kingdom Metazoa; phylum Chordata; class Amphibia; order Anura; family Ranidae; genus Staurois; species Staurois parvus. The sequence continues at coordinate 1,587,230 of NW_028318265.1, forward strand.
AGCAGAGAGCTTACACTGCTTGAGGAACTGCAAGTCTGAGATTAACCAAAACACCCAACAGACACATGAAGAGATCTACAGAGAAATTGTACTGCCTCAGAATAGCATGAACAAACCACCCACCAGTAATATAAGGTGATTTGTAGAAAAACGGCACTGCTTGAGGAACTACAGGTCCCATCATGTCCAACCTGCCTACCTGTAATATAATGAGATCTGTAGAGAGATTTTACTGATTGAGGAACTGCATCTGTACAGAGATTATACTGTCTGAAGAACTACAAGACCTAGCATGACCAATCTTAGTAACAAGATGCATACATATTGGCAAAACAGATTACACTGGAGAATGGTCCGCATGATGGAAATTTTGGAGAAAATGAGGGAAGCAAGTTCATTGGACCAGTGTGTAAATAGGGAACCGCACACTCCCAGCCCAACTGGAGCATAGTTGGAGATGTTAAATAGTTTCAATCTGTGACCAAGCCCTGGTGGGTGGACAAAACGCGTCAGTGAGGGGACGTTTTTGGAACAGCGCTGGCTGAGGCTATTTAACATATCTATCTAAATTCTGGTTGGGCTGGATGCGTGGCATTCCCTATTTATACATACTTTGTTACCGCTGAATGAGTGGACCTGAACACCGACAACCACTTCTTTGAGGACCAGGGGGATAGCTCCTTTCCTCTTGCTTAGAGCAGAGCTCCAAGCTTCATTCTTTGGAGCAGTGTTATAAACAGGCAAAATGTTGGCATTCAAATTTCCCAGGAAAATTGCAGAACATCAATTCTAACCTTTTATAAGCACCACCAGGTCTCGTATCATCCTAGTTATTAAATGTATATTGCATTTGCTTAACCCCTTCATGCCTAAGGTTAAAACAAATCTAAATGCCTAAGCACAATTTTGCAACGTTGACATGTGTTAGTAAAACCGTACATATCATCACAACTACATTGTACATCCAGGTGAATTATACCGCATTTTTTTCAGGACAAATTGGGCTTTCATTTGGTGGTAAATGGTAATGGATTTCTCCTGATTTTTTTTTATTATCAAAGGAAAACTGGCTCAAAATAGTAAAAAAAAAAATTTTTTTTTTATTTAGCTGTGTGTTTCTTGTTACTACCATAACCTACCACCAAAGAACAACCCAAAATAAATTCTCCAGCTCTTGACGATCGCAGTGATAGTATATATGTGTATGTTATTTGTTGTTTGTACCCGTAGTATAGCCCAGAATCAATAGTACGCATTTTGTTTTTTTACCTAAAACGACACTGACATTGACACTAACTGACACTGATACCAATTTTTTTTTAAATCCTGACATTTGTCCCTGACCTTTTGACCTTGACCTTTGACCCTGACCTTGACCCAAACAATAACCCTGGCACTGAACTAGATCAAACCTTGATCTAGGTATTTTTTTTTTATTTTTTATTTTATTTTTTAATATTTATCTTTTTTTTTTTACAAACATTTTTTTTTCTCTCTATGCCAGGAGTTAGAGAGATACAATGTATTTCTCTTCTCCATTCATTGAGCGAGAAAAAAACAAGGGGGCCGGGCTGCAGAGTGACTGATCACTCTGATAGCCAATCAGAGGCTATCACATCGATCATGTGACCCGGAATCAGGAGTCCCGGGTCCTGATTGTTAGAACGGGACCCGGGGCTCTCAGTGACACCACGGTCTTTGTGCTGGGAGCGCGCAGTGTGGCGTGCTCCCAGCACAAAGACAGGTACGCAAATATGCGGCCCCAGGAAAAAAAGCTCAGTTCTGTGAGGCCGCATATTTTGTTGGCGTCAAGGGGTTAAAGTGGCCCTGTCATCAGAAATACGTGTTCATGTTAAGTGCAGCACGCTGTAATGTTTGATGTAGATGACGTCTTTCCTACCTGTTCGAACCAGTTGTCTTTGATTCTCAAGAGACAGAAACAGGTCACCTACGTCAAATTGAAAAACCATCCCTGGACAGGAAAGAGCCTTCAACATCATCTGTGTTCTACATACAATTATGGGAATTTATTAAAAACCGGAGCAGCCAGAATCTGGAGTAGCTGCACATGGCAACCAATCAGATTCTAGCTTTCTTTTTTAAAGCTTAACAGAACAAGCTGAAGATAGAAACTCATTGGTTGCCATGCACAGCTACTAAAAATTCTGACTGCCCCAGTTTTGATAAATTCCCCCCAATCTCGTTTTAACATCTCTATCTGGCAATGTGACAGCACTTTACACCTTCGGCCATGTAAATGGAAGGATTACCACCTATGCCAACCTTCTGACCTAACTAGAACAGAGTAAGTCCACAACTCCCACACCTCCTATTCTGTTCTTGGACAACATCTGCCTTGACACATTCCATGGTGTTTGGATTAAGATGTCTGTGCTACCTGTGTAGTTATAAATGATGGACCATCTTCCTGACACTCATTGCAACTGAAGAAGTGGCTTGGATAAGCAACAAAACATTTTCAACATTACAGAACAAGTCCAGATGAATATGACTAACTAGTACTAGCTACACCATGACATGGATAAAAGAGGACCTTAACAGACAGACTTGTAAAGTTTCTGACAAGTCCACTTTAAAGAGCAACAACAAAGTAGTCAGTGTAACAGGAAACAATATACTGTGTGAAAGTTCACTCACTATACTCCAAGGGTTATATAATGCTTTACAGATACAGTCAGTACCTTTGTGGCCTGCATCCTCGTATCACATAACTCTTCAACCTCCTTCTCATGCTGCAATAATGGGGCACTGAAAGAAGGTGAAAATACTGGTAAGCACAAGCATAGAGATGACAATGGGAATATGAGAGCTACAAGCACCCTGTGAAATCAGAAAAATGGAGCCCCCAACACCTGAGCATTGTAAGATTCAAAGTCAGTCATTGTATAAATAATATACTGTATGTGCCACAATAAAATAATTATATTATTTACCATTGTGGGGGGGACATTCATGGTAACTCTGGGGAAAAGATTCCATCACCAGTTTTTTGTAGGATCTCATAATACAGGGCGTTTTCTCTTCTCCTCTTATGTGATACAGAAATTAAACATTTTTACATCTTTCAGCGTGTAACAAACTGCTCTGCCTGTAATAATATTTAACATCTTCAAGAACATTTCACCATTTCCTGGTGGTGGACAATCTCTGAAGTCGCACGTTGCTCATTGTTCCTCCTTTGGAGACACACATCCTGAGATAACAACAGAGAAAGAGCAAGAAATAAAATGGACAAGTTGCCCTGGCAGAGTCTGATTGTAGAGGGGGAGACACTTTCTGGGTCTGGCAGATGTTGGTCTAGCAGGGTCAGCCAGAAGTGTGTGCACACACTTAATCATCACCTTATGAGCTTTTTGGACATTGTACTCCGAAAACATTAATATGACATTAATATGGAGTTGCCCTCCTTTGCTGGAGAACACTCAATCATCTGGGAATGGTCTGCACAAGATTTTGGAGCATATCTGTGGGAATGTTTGCTCATTTCTGAGGTCAGGTACTGATGTTGAATGAGAAAACCTGGATCACAATTGGTGTTCCAATCCACCCCAAAGATTCTCATTAGAGTTTATGTCAGGGCTCTGTGCACATTTCTTGAGTTCATCAACAACAGAATGGTCAAACCATGTCTTCATAGAGTTGGCTTTGTGCACAGGGGGTAATTATGCTGGATCAGAAAAGGGCCTTCCATAAGTCATTACCACATGGTTGGAAGAGCATAATTTTCTAAAATGTCTTTGTATGCTGTAGTACTAATAGTATCTTGCAATAAAAACATCTGAACTCAACTATTCAGAGGAGGTCCTCATATTTTTGGCTCATTTCTATGGCCAAAGGACAGGTACCTCCGCAGCTTCTTCATCAGGAGCTCCACCTTACTTTTTTCTAGCTCACCCATATGTCTCCCTGTACATCACAGCTCTCCTCATCTACCCAATGTTCACATACTCCATCATTTCAGCTCTTATTTTAGGCATATTTCTCCTCTCAGATATGCCATCATGGTCACAAGTAAAAGATGCGGTCACCTCTTTTTATAGTGAAGCACTCTTTCCTGAAGAAGCCTGGCAACACTGATACTCCAAAGGCAATAACTAGATTTCAGTTATTTAATCTCTTGTGGACTTTATTTACTAAATAACTTGTGGAGTGAGGGTTAGAGGTACAGGATATTCAAAAAAGCAAAGCATCCCAGGCCTCCCAAAAATGATTCCTTCAAATGCTACTAGTGACTCTAGTTCTGCAGTAGCAGACTCCCAATTTTCATAGATCCTTGGAGTACCTCTATTGGTTGTCCTAGATATATAGTGCACTAGATAGATAGATAGATAGATAGATAGATAGATAGATAGTGCACTAGCAAACTTCCAATATGATTTTGCTCTTTGAATCTAGCAGAACAGTGACTGGTACCATAAAAAAACCTGTGGTACCTATGCTCTCCTAGATATTCCTCCACATAGCAGACTCCTCTGAAGATGCACCAGTCAGGCATCCATCTTCCTGATCGTCTAGACCCTAAGTCCCCATTCACACTGTTACCCACTGCACATATGTGCGTTTTTTTGCACGTTGTAGCTATTCACCCATAAGGCAGCCCATTCATATAATATGGGCTGCTAGGTGTGTGACGAGCGTAGCAAAGATGCTCATACACCTTTTTGAACTTTGCACAAATGTTTTGCCATGTTTGCTGCATGTAAAAACATGATTTTTTCTTCCTGCGCTTGAGGTTCCATTAAGAATGCAAATTCACATGAAATTGCATCCGTCCATGCATTACACCAGTGTGAATGCAACCTAACACAGATTCTGTGAGCCTTGGCTCATGTCATCTTCTAGATTGCTGCTCCAAATACTTGTTATCTTCCCTCAGCTCACATTACAGGAATAATACCCTCAGTGAATAGCCAAGGTAGGTAATATATTTATGACCCAATACATTGTTACTTCTCATACTACAGTAACTTCTCATTGCTACTTCTAATACTAACTATGGGAGACAACAGCGGCAGGCAGAAATAATCAGTGTTCTAAGGCTAAGCTTAGAAGAAACCTAACAAACATATATGGCTAAAGCCTAGTTGCAAACAAACCTAAATTTAGTTATGGACTCTCCAGCTTCAGGCAGGGCCCCTACAATTTACAATGTTTAAATATTAAAATTCTGCATTTCAAAATACTTAACGGTACTTCACTCTCAATCAACATTGACTATTTTTAATTCTTGTGCTACTATCATCAGTAAATAGATAGGAAAGTACTGTATATTGTATTTACTTGTTTTAACCTGTTTTTGTTTTACATTTTGTCAGTTACTTCCTGGTTTCCAGGCCTAAGCAAATGATGTCATATATCCCAGGAGTCTTTAGGAAGAAAGGAGGGTTTTTCTCAGCTAAGCACACCCTCCTGTCTGCACGTCTGAGCTAAGGGCAGATGGATTACAAGAAGTAAATGCTACATGAATCATATGCCTTTACTCAAGATGGCCACGTCCAGAAATGTTAGGAAGGTGTTTTTCAAAGTGATTTATCAGCCAAATAAAGCATGGAGTCATGGATGGATGGGGGAGTTTGCTTAGAATTATAAAAATTTATTGAATAAGGTTTTTGTTTTTTGGTGTGTGTAGTGTGCAGTGTAGTTCTGTTTTAAGTTGTAAAACTTGAGAACATTTAGGCCACGTGCACACTTAGGCAGCAGATGCAGAAACTCCTGTATGACTCTAGGCTCTGCTCCACCTAGGTCTGAAACATTCTTCCAGTGTGTGCGTATTGGGGAAGAGACAGCTGAGGGAAGCAATAAAATGACTGGGTATACGGCATCCGATGTGGTCTAGGCACTGCAGGCAGCATTCCTGGCAAAGCAAGGCCGCCTCCATAGCTTGTTCTGAGCCAGTAACCTCAGTACCATGGGCTGTCCCTAGGAGGGCGTTCATTGGACATCAGGAAATGAGGAACAAGCTCTAGACTACACTGCCCAGGTATAGGAGGCAAAAGGAGGACAGCTGCCAGATATAAGAACTGGGGACATTTTCAGGGACTGTCCTGGAAATTCAGATTGTCAGCTCAGTTGGCGACTGTCATTCAGCCTGTAACATTGTATCCACATTGCATGGGGCTGAAACCTCTGTAGAGCTGAACTGGGATGTAAATGTTACACAGAACATTTTGCAGTAAAACAAGCGAGGAATTGGCAGCTCTAAACGTTGTTCGGATGACAGATTATCTGCAGTTACAAGACAGAACCATTCTCTCACAACAGATGGAAACATTTTGTACAAACATGACTGAAATTTCACAATAATGGTTTGGAATTTGGTCAGATTGGGTTGGAGGAGGTTAGTATGATGGGATGAGGAGTGATGGCGCTTCCAGGGGCCGAGTCGTTATCTGGATCCCTGTCCAGGGTTGCTGATGGCCTCATATATATATACATATATATATATCGGTATCAGCACAGAGTGTTTGTGGGTATCCGGAACAGGCTAAGCATGTGAATGTAACAATATGCTATTCTGTATTTATAGTATGTGGCTCACTATCTGCAAGTCCTGCCATACAGTGGGAATTGCTAATAAGAATAGGTTGCATTGTACAGGAATCTCCTTGTGTGTAGATACAGACCGATACATACATTGGATGAGATTGTAAAATGTCAGTAAATGTCTTTAGATTCAAGCCATGTGTGGGGTGTGATTGCACAATTCTACTTTATATTCCGTGTCTCACATTAGGATTATACAGTGTCAGTGTGTACCCGTGAGACAATCTTTTGATCTTTACCATTACTATTGGATTGTCCAAATTTTTGCACGATAATAGTGCACGGTGATATCTTATAATCACGAAATCTGGATAGTCGGAAAATATTGCAGCATATGTATGTGAACAACATTAGAAGCATGGGACCGTGTTACTCTTGTCGTATCTGTCTCTCTGTATAATTACAATATGTAATATTTAGTAGACAGCATTTGGCACCAGAGTTTTTTCAATTGCTTTATTTTTTTACTTTACTGTTTTAGTGTGTAAACGCAACACAGGTACCAAGATGAGGGTTATTATAGTGGAGTTTAGGGGAAGGTCAGGATTAGGGTTTAAAGTTAGAGTTTGTGGTCTGGGTTAGAGTTTAGTTTATGGGTAAGGTTAAGGATCAGGAATAGAGGTTTAGGGTTATGGTTAAGGTTATGGGGAAAGAAGTCAGGGTTTAGGATTATAGTTAGAGTTTGTGGCCATGGTTTGAGTTTAGGTCATGGGGTATAGGGTTAAGGGTGAGGAGTAAAGGTTTAGAGTTATGGTAAGGGTTAAATGTAAGAAGTCATGGCTAAGGGTTATAATTAAAGTTTAGGTTCATGGATAGGAAGTAGATGCTGAGTTTAGAGTCATGGTTAGGATTTATGATCACAGTTAGGAATTGGATTCTGAACTTAGAGTCATGTTAGGGTTTAGAGTCACAGTTAGTAACTGGATGCTGGACTTAAGGCTATGGTTAGGTTTTGGGTCATAGTTAGGAAATGGATGCTAGACTTAGAGTCATGGTTAGCGTTTAGGGACACAGTTAAGAATTGCATGCTAGACTTAAAGTCATGATTAGAGTTTAGGGTCACAGTTAGCAATTGGATGCTGGACTTAGAGTAATGGTTAGGGGTTAGAGTCACAGTTAGCAATTGGATGCTGAACTTAGGGTCATGGTTAGTGTTTAGGGTCACAGCAATTGGATTCTGGACTTAGAGTCATGGTTAGGGGTTAGAGTCGCAGTTAGCAATTGAAGCATTTGGATGCAGGACTTAGGGTCAAGGTTAGGGTTTAGGGTCACAGTTAGAATTTGAATGCTGGACTTAGAGTCAAGGTTAGGGTTTAGGGTCACAGTTAGAAATTGGATGCTGGACTTAGAGTCAAGGTTAGGGTTTACAGTCACAGGAATTGGATGCTGGACTTAGGATCATGGTTAGGGTTTAGGGTCACAGTTAACAAATTAATGTTGGACTTAATATCATGGTTAGGGTTTAGGGTCACAGTTAAGAATTGGATGCTGGACTTAGAGTCATGGTTAGGGTTTAGGGTCACAGTTAAAAAGTGGATGTTGGAGTTAAGAGTCAAGGTTAGGGTTTACAGTCACAGGAATTGGATGCTGGACTTAGGGTTATGGTTAGGGTTTAGGGTCAGGGGTAAGAATTGGATGCTGGACTTAGGGTCATGGTTAGAGTTTAGGATCATAATTAGGAATTAGATGCTGGACTTAGGGTCATGGTTAGGGTTTAGGATCATAATTAGGAATTAGATGCTGGACTTAGGGTCATGGTTAGGGTTTAGGGTCAGGGTTAGGAATTAGATGCTGGACTTAGGGTCATGGTTAGGGTTTAGGGTCAGAATTTCGAATTGGATGCTGGACTTAGGGTTATGGTTAGGGTTTAGGGTCACAGTTAGGAATTGGATGCTGGACTTAGGGTCATGATTAGGGTTTAGGGTCAGGGGTAGGAATTGGATGCTGGACGTAGGGTCAAAGTTAGGGTTTAGGATCATAATTAGTAATTAGATGCTGGACTTAGGGTCATGGTTAGGGTTTAGGGTCAGGGTTAGGAATTAGATGCTGGATTTAGGGTCATGGTTAGGGTTTATGGTCAGAATTTCGAATTGGATGCTGGACTTAGGGTTATGGTTAGGGTTTAGGGTCACAGTAAGGTTTGAGATGCTGGGTTTAGGGCTAGTGTTTGGGAGTTAGAATTTTTTTGTTATTTGAATTTTTAGTGATACATGTAGGTAAAGTGGACCTATCTATCTATCTATCTATCTATCTATCTATCTATCTATCTATCTATCTATCTATCTATCTATCTATCTATCTATCTATCTATCTATCTATCTATCTATCTATCTGTCTGTCTGTCTGTCTGTCTGTCTGTCTGTCTGTCTGTCTATCTATCTATCTATCTATCTATCTATCTATCTATCTATCTATCTATCTATATATCTATCTGTGTAATATAACAATTTACACAATCCATTTCCATTGAAATTGAATATGGGTATTTGCAAATTCTGCAAACACTGAAACACAAAACAGTGAACTAGAGTAACCAACAAGAATCGTGCTGTTAAAATGATTAAAGCAATGATTAAACAAGAGTAGTGTATGAAACCAGAAAATCAGAGAGTGAAGATACAAATCCAGGAAAAAGCATATACAATGGGAACCTGCGAAAGGTGAAGATAAAGAGGTTGAAGAAGGAAGGGGGACAGTAATGATTAGTAGAGGGATTGTCTTTTATTTCTGTAATGTCAGCAGATTCAGTAGCAGTTTACTGTACAGAACAGAGAAGGCAGACAGTGTAACAATACAGAATAGGATGGGAGCAAGAAGCTATGGTGTCCTAGCATGGCAGCTAATAGTCTACACTGGGGACTGGGAACTGGTATGGGGACAAGACAACCCTAGGAGGGCCCCGAGATGAATGAATTGGTCTCAGGAATTTCCAACTTCCCTTTTACATTTGTCTGAGGATGGCTCAATCTGCACCTTTCCTTTAACTCTCCTCCCAGATGAAACAGTAGTATGAGGTATGGCAATTTGTTAATATGTGGGTGAATCTAAGCAGCACATTTGCTGCCCTTTTCCACCATTGCCAATCAACACATCAGATGGTTGTAATGTAGGCTGGGAGTTTTTGGGTAACATCATCATTATCATTTGTTAGTGTAACCCTTCAAAGTATTAATTCCCTCCCATCAGCTTTTTTGTCCAGAAGTAGGCCTCATCTTTGTTCAGGCATCATACAGGATCACCATCTACTTTCTGTACTGAGAATCCAGTCATGTAATCATGGTGCCTGTACAGTTCTTGGCAGTATTTACAAATGTCTGACACAGATCAGTCCCTGCTGCAACCTCTTACTGTGTGACTTGCTACAAAGTTTGCAGTCTGTTCACTGCAGGAGAGGAGATTGAGGAAACGCTTCCTCCTGCCTTTAGCAGATTTATGACATTATCTCCCTAGGCAAAGTCACAGACTGGAACTCAAGGATTGTTTTTTAATGATAAAAGGTGGAGCTTTTCTGAAAATGACTGTTGCTGTATATTTTGGTATGTCAGCAATGTATTCATCTAGAACTATACCGTAATCATATTGACAGTTCAGTCTTTAGCTCTGGGACTGTCATCTTAATCCTGCTTAGACTAACCTGGTACAAGCATGTAGCCGGTAAATTGTGAAAAGTTTGAACTCCCATCCTGCATGCTGGTATACTATAGATAGATGTTGTTCGTTGTGGATCTACAATGTTCTTCTTCCCTCCACCATTGTTTAGGTATGATGTGCTCCCTGAAGTGATGTGGTGACAGTGGCAGAATGTATGAGCGTCACTTGGCTGAGTACTATGTTCCATAGTCTGTAAATTCCTGTCCAGGTGTCGGCCATATTGCGCAGGTCGCACTGTCATGTGGTCTGAGCGGCTCATCTGCCAGGCCGGGTTAGGATAACACAAATCTTGTATTTCACTCACCCTGTAAACCAGCCTTAACACAATAAACAGAGAGCAGACCTCAGCAGACCCTGGACGCAGCTCCTGGTGCAGCACAAAGAGCTGTGTGTGTGTAGCGCAGTTTGTCGGCGTGTCTGGCGTTCTGATAGGTGACTCTCCGGGGGCTCCGGCAAAAATCCACTTTTCCTATAAAGAAAAACAGCAAGAAGTCAGCTGATGTTAAAAGTGAATCTGCACTCCATATTAAATGTTTTACAAGAGCAGACAGCGCAGGATGCTGCAGAGATTGTTATTGCCAGAAAAAGTCTCCTTTTTGGGTAATTTTTGCATCATTATGGCGGTTTTAACCCTTCCACGCGCCATTCAAAACAAAAAAAATATTTTTTTTGTCTGTGTTCCCATTGGAGAGAACTCCCATTATATCCTGTACTGTACACACAGGAAATCCTCTCTTAGACAACTGGTACCAAAACAGGCGTCTTTCTTGGAGGATTTCCCCACTATTCCTGTTCCCGGTTACAACTCAAAATTTTCTATCACCTATCATTTTCCCATCACTTTCTGAGCCTCACAGGGGCTCCAACCCTCCCCCCCCCCCATTAAAAATGAAATAAAAGTGGCTGAAGGTTGGCCTTACCTCGTGAAGTCTACCTAAAAATAGAACAATGTAATACCACACAAAATGTTTGAAACATTTTTTTCATGAAAAAAATGGTATAGTACCGATTTCCGCTTACTCTGCATAGTGGGTATGAGGTAGGTCCACTTTGAGAGTTGACACCCTGGGTGTCAGGTATCAGACAGGTCGTCCTTGGGAGTCAGTACCCTAGGGGCCCGCTATGAGACAGGTCATGTTTGGGTGCCAGTACCCTGGGTGTCAGGTATCAGACAGGTCGTCCTTGGGGGTCAGTACCCTAGGGGCCCACTATGAGACAGGTCATGTTTGGGTGCCAGAGCCCTGGGTGTAAGCTAACAAAGAGGTCCTCTTGGGTTATTAGTACCTTGGCTGTCAGGTATTAGACAGATCCTCTTTTGATGTTTTTATCCTGGGTATCAGACAGGCCCTTTTTGGATGCTGGTACCCTGGGTGTCAGTTGTCAGATAGATCCTGTTTTAGTGTTGGTACCTTTTATTTATTTATTTATTACAGGTACTTATATAGCGCCGTCAATTTATGCAGCGCTTAGTGTTAGCTTTTAGTGTTAGGTGTCCGACATGCCCCTTTTGGATATCAGTACTCTGGATGTCAAAAGGGCTTTTTTTGGATGTTGATACCCTGGGTGTCAGACTGGCCCTTTTTGGCTATCCATACCTTGAGTGTCAGTTGTCAAACATTTCCTCTTTTGGTGTTGGTACCCTGATTGTCAGATTTCAGACAGGTCGTCTTTTGGTGTTGGTATCGTGGATGTCAAGTGTCCAACAGGTCGTCTTTTGGTATTGGTACCCTGTCAGATGTCAGACAGGCCCTTTTTCGATATTGGTAGCCTTAATGTCAGTTATCAGACAGATCACCTTTTGGGGTTGGTAACCTGGATGTTAGGTGTCAGACAAGTTGTCTTTTGGTGTCCGTACCCTGGATGGTAGGTGTCAGACAGGTCACTTTTTGGTGTTGGTACCCTGGATTTCAGGTGTCAGACAGGCCCTTTTTGGATGTTGGTACCCTGACTGTCAGTTGTCATACAGGTCCTCTTTTGGTGTCAGTATCCTGGGTGGCCTAGCTGAACTGTTTCTCCACCTGTCATTCCTGTCCGCTGACTCATCTTTCCAGTAACGTTATTTTCATTTTGTTAATTGGTGGCACCTGAGCGTGGCTATCGGCGTGACGGCAAAACGGTCCATCGCACCTATAAACAAATAGGAGCCATCTGCTGCACTGATGATTCACAGACTGTGTTCTCCTGAGAGTGCCGCCCAATGAGCGCCCACACAAATGTCTTCTGTGTGTGATCCTGACCACTGTGTCACATCGGTCTCAGGAGGTCAACAAACCTTATTTCTGCAAACTGTAAATTCCCGACTTAAGGTGGAGAGATGAGGAGGTGGAAAAGGGTTGATTCACCTCTGGAGTGCTGACTCGACGACCCTGTACATCCCGGACATGCCATATACCCCTACTACTATAGACAGAGGATGATGTCACTTCCTGTGCTCCCACTGGAGTCGCCTAGAGTGCTCCCAGGAAGTGAAGGGGGTGGGGCTATTCACAGCACAGAGCATACACAGAGAACTCAGCACAGAGCGTACATAGCAAATACAGAATGCACAGCATGTTCACAACACAAGGAACAGAGCACAGAGCGGACACAGGGAACACAGCACAGAGTGCACATGGCAAATACAGAATGCACAGCATGTGCAGAACACAAAGAACAGAGCACAGAGCAGACACAGGGAACACAGCACAGAGCGCAGATAGCAAATACAGAATGCACAGCATGTGTACAACATAGAGAACACAGCACAGAGCATACACAGAGAACACAGCACAGAGCATACACAGAGAACACAGCACAGAGCATACATAGCAAATACAGAATGCACAGCATGTGCACAGCACAGAGCATACACAGAGAACGCAACAGAGAGCGTACATAGCAAATAGAGAATGCACAGCATGTGCAAAACACAGAGAACACAGCACAGAGCATACACAGAGAATGTAGCACAGAGCATACATAGCAAATAGAGAATGCACAGCATGTGCACAACATAGAGAACACAGCACAGAGCAGACACAGGGAACACAACACAGAGCATACATAGCAAATACAGAATGAATATCATGTGCATAACACACAGAGCACACACTGTATAGAGCACAGCGTACATAGCATACATAATACATATAGTATACCACATGGATTCCGTACAGCAGAGAGCACACAAAGCAACCATGGCATACATAGTGCACCCAAAGCAGACCCTGTGAACGCAGCACAGAGCATAAATAGTACATAGAGAACGCACAGCATGTGCACAACACACAGCAGACAGCACCCGCTTCTGACACAGCACACAAAGAGAACACAGCATACAAAGTGTGTACATAACAAACAAATCCCAGAGCATACATAGCACATAGAGAACACACAGCATGTGCATAACTCACAGAGCATACACAGCATTGATTACACTGTGCTGGCACAGCACACGTAGAGAACACATCACATACACAGTGCATACAGCAAACACACCACAGAGTATACATAGGCCACAATAATGCATAGCACACGATAAACAGTTTAGAACTCAGAATACACAGCATGGTGCAGCACGCGTAGCTCATACAGCATAAGTAGTATGCACTCAGCAGAGAACACACATAGCAAAGTTGAATGAACCAAAAAGCCAAGAAGCCCTCCACATGCATAGACTGGACAGAGTGGCAGCTTGATAGGGGTCCAGTGATGGGTACTCGTACCCCTGCTCTTGCTGCCTCTGATATTCGTAGGCAAGGTTCTGTGAATTTCCTGTGTGCATAGAACATCTGGGAGCATTTCAGAGAACTTTCCCACACAAAAACTTCCTTCTCTGTGACTACTGAATATCTCATATCAGTCTGATGGGAGGCACGAGGCACACAGGCCATTAAATGTCATTAGGAAGATTAGAGTAGACTAGTCAAAGGTTTGTCATATTTTGCATTTTAGAAGTGGTGGTTACTGCTGACCTGGGGGGCTCCGAATACGACTCTCAGGTCCCTACTTAGTCTGCAGATTTAGTCCTGTAAAATATTTTTGTAGTGTGCTGCATGTGGGTAACAAGATCCATGTAGAGAGTCTTATGTATTCATTGCTGGTGTGAAACCTGGGTGGTAGGGTCACCCTTTGACTACAACGGATATAAGAAAATCAGGCAGGAGTACAGAGGAGCATATACCACTAAACTCTCATGGAAGCTTTAACATTAATGTATTTCTAAATGTTGTCATTGTTTAATCTGCAGCTTTCATTAAAATAATTCCCGGTGATCCTGCCATGAAGGTACTTCCTGTTATAGGGCAACAATGCTCTGTCCGTCTACCTAGTATGCTCCTGCTTTGTCACCTTGTCACACAGACGACCCATGGAGACTACAAGTGGCCTTTCCAACACATATTACACAGACACGGTCCACTGTTGTCACCGTAAGGAAACCCACCATACAACCATCGATGGAGTGTATGTAGACATGAAGTGGCAGGAGTTGAGCAGTACCCTAGATGTACCAAAGAATAAAAAAGGTGAAAACAAGGATTTTATTTAAAAAAAAATTACAATTGTATTTGATATAGAGTACACAGAGCACACTAAACATCATTCAGGTTGGATTTGCATCCAGTTTAAAACAATGTTATGAAATTCTGACCTCTCAGTCCCAGGGCCATACACAGAACTTTCTTTTTTTACTTCATTGTACAAATCCCTATGTTATTTTATCTTCACCATCGGTTCTGAAAGTGACAACATCGTCTCTGATTCTTACACCATGTATTCAAAATTGTGAGTCAAATCTCTAAGCCTACAAATGTGGAAATGTCCCGGAACAGACAAATCTTTACGGAGAAAATGTTTAGTAGAATGAAATGTTAGAAAATGTCAGGCCAAGTTGTGCTGGCTGTTAATGAGATATTTTAAGTGCTTTGTGGCTTGGCGTCATACGTCAGCAGACAATATCCAGATCCATGTGTCACCCCCGTCCTCCTAGACTGAGAAACCCCCCAGTACCAGGGCCTCAGCCAGAGCCATACAGAGCAAGAATTCCACCTTCCTGCTGAAGGGAACACCGCTCTCGCATAGATCACCCGTTATTATTGTTATATATTTATGTAGCTCTGACATATTCCACAGTCCTTTACAGAAAACACTGAGCCATTCACATCAGTCTCTGCATTAGAGTGTAAGAAGAGCTTACACTCTAATGTCCCATCACAGTCATACACTATTATTATTATACATTTATATAGCTCTGACATATTCCACAATGTTGTACAGAGAACGCTGAGTCAGTCTCTGCACCAGAGAAGCTTACAATCTAATCTTCCATTTCAGTCACACACTATTATAAATACAAATGTATATGTTCGACATTTTCCACAGGGCTGTACAGAGAACACTGAGCCAGTCATATCAGTCTGCACCAAGAGAAGCTTACACTCTAATCTCCCAGTACAGCCACACACTATTATTACTATACATTTATATAGCTCTGACAAATTTCAAAGGGCTGTACAGAAAATGCTAAGCCAGTCACATCAGTCTGTGCACCAGAGGAGCTTACACTCTAATGTCCCACCACAGTCACACACTATTACTACTATACATTTATATAGCTATGACATATTCCATAGTGTTGTACAGAGAACATTGAGCCAGTCACATCAGTCTCTGCACCAGAGGAGCTTACACTCTAATGTCCCTACCACAGTCACACACTGTTATTAATATTATTATAATACATCTATATATCTCCGACATTTTCCATAGTGTTGTACAAAGAACAATAAGCCAGTCCCATGAGTCTCTGCACCAGAGAAGTTTACAAACCAATCTCCCATTACAGTTGCACATTTATATAGCTCTAACGTATTCTGCAGTGCTGTACAGAGAACACTGAGCCAATTTGATCAGTCTCTGCACCAGAGGAGCTTACACTCTAATGTCCTTGCAAATTGGGTAAGCAGGCTACAAGATGCCATTACCAAGGTTGCCATTTGGAAGGATTGGAAACTCTCTTACAGAGAAAGGATTGACCTGATTAAAACTTACATGATCCCAGTTATTCTGTATGTCAGCTTTGTCTGTGTTTTGCCATTGTCTCTCTATGCGAAGATTTTCAGTTGTTTCTTCCAGCTGTTATGGGGGAACAGACTGAACCTCATTAAGAGGTCTGTAACCTACCTTCCCATTCGGATGTGTGGCCTAGGTATGGTCAACCCAGTGGTTTTCTTTTCTCTGATGTTTTTGAAATATAATTTTGGTATCATGCTGGCAGTGGAACTGCCTGGGTGGGTTGGTATTTTTCAGTCCCCGTTTAGGCCTTTTCTGCAGAGCTGGGAGAATGGTAGGCCTGTGAAAAGCCTGAGGGTCAAACATGGTAAGTTCCCGGCTTATGTTGCCCCGTGCCTGAAAATGCTTCAGCAGTGGCTAGTGATGGTGGAGGAAATTAAGTCTTTTCCTAGGAAGAGGAGGGTTGTTGAATCTGTCTTTAGCGAGCCATTGGCCTTGAGGGATTGCCCAGGCCCTGTTATGAGGGAGGGTCTACGTTTGATGAATCTGGAGAGAATCCCTTTAAAGTTTCGGGATTTGGCCTGGCTCTCATTCCATGGCAGACTCTATGTAAAGGGAAATCTGAGCATTGCTCTGCAGAGATTCGTGGTTGTCCAAGAGTGGCGCGTTGTGGGGTGGAGGAGACGATGGACCATTTTTTGTTTCGGTGCCCCTTCAATATAGAAGTCTACAAGCAGGTGGGTCGGGCTCTGGGTATCACTTTCCTTTCCCGCTTGAGTTATGCGCATTGGTCCTATGAAGCCTTTCAAACTCACCGGGATTTTGATTTTGAGACACTTTTTCTAGTTAGCTTAGTAGTCCGTTACTACACGTGGAATGCACAATCTCAGGTTTCCCTTCGCGAAAAAGTCCTTCCTGTCGAGGTGGTGGTACACAACATTCTGGGTAAGGTTGGGAAGATTTGGGGTCTTGAGAAGGACAGGGGGTGGCCTGGAGCCTGGACAAAGGCATGAAGGAATGTCAGGTCCCCGTAACTGCTGTCTGTCAGTCTCTGGGGGCGTGGGTTTTCTTTCTGTCCTTTCACATCCCCTAGATTCCTGTAAGATCAGATTTTTGAAAAAAGGCTGCATGCATGGGATCAATGTTTAATCGTTTCTTAGCCTGAAGGTGTGTTTAGGTGAAGGTGGGGTTTGTTGAGATACAATATAAAGATAATAATATTAAAATATGATTAGTTCTGTTTGTGTATTTTCCTGGCAAAAAAAGCCGTTTCCTGTTTTCTATGCTGAAGTAAGGTATTTTTGTTTGATTTTATATATATTTTTATTATGTTGTTTGTTTTTAACCACTCGTCCTCCTGAGGATATATCCCCCCCTCCTGATCAGGCCATTTTTTGCATTATGGCGCTGCATTATTTTAACTGACAATTGCGCAGTCATGCAACGCTGCACCCAAATGAAATTTCCGTGCTTTTTTTCTCCACAAAACTGAGCTTTCTTTGGGTGGTATTTGATTGCCTGTGCGGTTTTTATTTTTTTGCGCTATAAAAAAAACCCGACAATTTTGAGAAAAAAACTATTTTTTTACTTTTTTGCTATTAAACATGTCCAGTAAAAAATGTAAAAAATCTAATTTTGTCATAAATTTAGGCCAAAATGTATTCTGCTACATGTCTTTGCTAAACAAAAATCCCAATACATGTAAATTAATTGGTTTATGTAAAAGCTATAGCATTTACAAATGGCAGTATATATACTGGGATTTTTTTTATTTTTACTAGTAATGACGGCAATCAGCGACTTATAGCAGGACTGCAGGGCATTCTGACACTGGGGGGAACTGACTTGGTGTCAATGACATCCCCAGTGACACCAATACAATGATCAGTGCTAAAAAAAGCACTGACACTGTATTAATGGCATGGGGCAGGAAGGGGTTAAAATGAGGGGCGATCAAAGAGTTACCTGTGTGCTTTGTGCTGTTTTACTTGTGTCTGTGTCCCTGTGCTTCACTGTAAGCACACTGCTTTGCATGGCTGTGCTGTGCACAGCCATGCAAAGCAGTGTGCACAAGCTGACAGGGAGGAGAACTGTTTTGTTTACAAACAGTTCTCCTCCCCGTTGGAGATGCTCGGCAATCACCTGGCGCTGACAAGTAATCACCGGCCGGGACCCGATGACTGACAGCCGCGGCAACGAATGGCATCTCGTGTAGGGTGCGAGCATGCATCGCGCACTCCCCCTACCAAGGAATGCAAAGTCACGTATATACAGTATGCGTGATTTTGCGTATCCATGCCGCCCTGTAGCAGTATTTCTGCTATAGGGCAGTCGGGAAGCAGTTAATAAACAAAAATTTACACTCTAATGTCCCACGACAGTTATTTACTATTATTATACATTTATATAGCTCTGATATATTCCAATCATGTTCTCACCTCCCTCCTGGACCTCAGGTAATACATTATACAGGTGGGGGTTTGGCATTTGGAACTTTTGTCTGTTTTATATGGTAGGGAATTGTCGGTGCAGGGCAGATGGTATATTGGTATACTGTATGCTGTGTTATATCACAGTGGTGTGATGAAGTGACACATTGATGGAGTTGTGGTGAGCGCAGGCTCTATCGTTCTCCTACAGATGGGACTCTGCCTCTAATCTGCAGGGACCAGCAAGCTGAAAGTCACTTTGTTGTTTTCATCTTTCTGAGTGTCTCTTTTATTTTCCTAATACTGACATTCATCATTCCCTATGCAAAACCTGCCAACCGTGCACACAGCTCCACCCAGAATCATCTGCACAGCGGCCAGCCAAGCACCAAACATGTAAATTGTCACGAATTGTAGGCGACATCTTGCAGAACTCCTGAGCGATTGTTACACTGATCCACCTGGGATGGGTAAAGAAAATACATTTCTGTCTTGGAGCATTATGACCACAGCAACATGTATTTTGTAGCCAACCATTGCAGGCCACAAAGTGAAAGATTCCACCCTTACCGACCTCCACCCTAAACTAGGCACAGTCCATTATTTTTAGTAGAGAAATACATTTCTTTGAGGATTGCAATATTTTTTTTTTATTTCACTCCGTCTGAGTTGTCTGTTTTCATTTTCTCTTTACTATTTTCTGAAGATTTTTCAAACTTCAGATTTACAAATATTCATGTCACACTTGTTTATTCTCTGGAAGAAATATGAGCGCAATGAAGCGCAACAAAACGAAAAGCAGCTTCTTTACTGACCTCATCGATTGTCACGTGTGAAAATATTCCTTCAGTACAGTGGGTGATGGGCGGGATTATGCAGTGCATCCCAGAGTGGAGTGCAGTTAGTGATTGGAACCAATTAGGCCCCATTTACCTGAGCTGTTCACACTGAATGCGATTTCAAAGTGCTGCGATTTGGTCCCATTTAAAGTGCAACTTCAAAGTAGCACTGATATAGATACAGGTGTGATTTCAGTGCCATTTACCTTATAGTCTATGAGTGTTAATTCGCATTGAAGTGGTGAAAAAGTAATGCAGGAACTATTTTTCAAACCTCGCTACTTGACATCGTACCTAGTAAGACAGTGCCATCGAAAAACATTAGATGCGACTTCAGGTGCTATTTGTAAATCACATGTCGCACCTGAAGTCACAGCAGTGTGAACCAGGGCTAAGGGTACACCCGTATGTGGGCTGTGTTTTGGGTGCACAGCTGTTCCATGAATCCATGTGCAGGCAGTCCCAATAATGTCTATTGGGACCAGGGGCGGACTGACAACTCATGGGGCCCCCGGGCAATAGGGGATCATGGGGCCCCTGTATCCTTGCCCAAACTCAAAAAAGCCTATGAAAAAGGTACCAGGGGCATCTCATGGGGCCCCCTACTGACCCCGGGCCCTCAGGCAGTGCCCAAGTTTCCAAATGATTGGGACACAACTGCTGCTCCCCGTTTGACATCCCTGTGGGTACAAGTACATGTCCCCAAATGCAGTTCAGAGGCATGCACCCTCATGGCTGTTACATTGGGAGCAGCGGCTGTGTCTGTGCACCTGCTGCGCCCCAACTGACATGAATGCCACTGCCTGCACACGGATACACAGAACACCTGTGCCCATATGGGCAAACACGTCCCTTCACACCGATGTATGTTTTAATACACCAGCATGAGCGAGGCCTATCTGGAGCACCAGAAATTAAATAACCAATATTTATATGTGTTTAGAATTTTTATATTATGTTAAAAAATAAGAATTTACAGTAATATGTCAAATACTCCATCCCCAAAATACTGAAGTTTAATATGCTTATATTTTGCTTTCCAAGGTTCCTCCCTCCCCCTTTATCAACATGCTAATGAGAGTTTTGAAAAAAACATTTCCATTTTCACTGCAACCTTATTTTATACACAGTGATGTCATGACTGGGCCTCTGTTCTCTATCCAGTGCAGGCAGATCAAGGCTAGTGGGAGGTCAGCAGGGTGCTGTACATAGCTTCCTGAAAACATCACAGTACTAGGCATGTGGGATTTGTTTAGTTATGAATCAAAATTCGTATTAATAATTTCATTATTTGAATGTGTTTGGAGTAGGTCCCTCTTTTGTTGCCAAAACAGCCCTGAGCTGTCAAGGCATGGATGCCACTAGACCTCTGTAGGTATGCTGTGGTATATGTCACAAAGCTTTCAGTAGCATGTAAGTGGGTTGCAATCCAGCTAGCTAGGCTACCCTGGACAGGAGGGCTAGCGTTAACCTGAGTTTCCAGGTTTTATGCTTGGCGGGCTTATGGGTCTTACCCACTGATCCTGTAGTTATAAAAGGGACAGTAGTCCAGAGCCCAGGCTCTTGCAGTGAATCCTTGACCTGAAAGAGAATGGCATTATACCTTTCTGTCATCTTGGAACCCGTTATGGACAGTACCAATGCACTTACTGCTGATGGACGTTACCTTTTACAGGTATGCCAGGGCAGCACACAAGCTTGAGTTAGGTTTTAGGGACGTAGGGAAAAAGACTGTTCTTAAATGATGGACGCTGTAATTTTCTGGCACTTTTCTGAGTAAAGCATTTAAACTTTGCTTTCTGCCTGGTTTGAAGTTATTAGAGGAATGCAATTAAAGTGACCATTTTACAGTCACAGCTTTGGGTCACTAGACACATTGGGAACAGCAAGTGGTAACGGAAGGCTAACGGTCAAGCAGCCTGTTGTTGTCGTGTATTTGTTGCAGGTGGGATGGCCTCCAGCAGTGAGGGAGATGTTGTTGGCATTCCTTCCACCAGAGGTCTGTCTCCCATAGCAACAGGAGCGGATCTGCACCACAGAGGTCCAGAAGCTCCAGAGTTAAGTGCACATACGGAGCCCGCACTAGGTGCATGGCGAGACTCCATTCTGTTGCTGAGAGAGGTAGTGAAAAACGTTGGACAGGTGGCTGTGGATAAGACTCCCTCCAAACTGCAAGTCAACAGTGAAGGTGTGCATTTGCATGGGGACCTGTGAGTTAACTGGAAAACAGTTGTTGTGCAAGCGTACACAGTGTACATTCATCTCGTAAGAGTAGAGGCCCGCCTCAAGGTTGAGTATTCCCTGACAGCAGCCTCAGCTTTGTCTCAGGGCATTGATAAGAATGCCAGAGTTAAGGTACCCCATGAATAAAGTAGAGTGATCCTGTTACAGGTGCCTAGCATAGGCCAGAAGAACTCATGATAGGGGCAATCCTCCTATGTGACCCAGACTTGGTTCCCAACGAGTTAATGGGAAACATGGAGGAACATTCCATCTGCCCCGCCTCCCTGCTACAAGCTGATCCTTTACGTTGTGAGGTGAGGCCTCCATGGATCAGACTTGTTTTTCCAGCACATCCCACAGATGCTCAGTTGGATTGAGATCTGGAAAATCTGAAGGCCAAATCAACACCTTAGACTCATTCTGTTCCTCAAACCAATCTTGAAACATTTTTGCAGTCTAGTAGGGCGTATTATTCTTCTGAAAGAGGCCACTGTAATCAGTGAATACAGTTTCCATGAAGGGGTGTACCTGGTCAGCAACAATGGTTAGGTAGGTGGTACATTTCATGTAACATCCACATGAATGGCAGGAACCAAGGTTTCCCAGCAGAACATTGCACAAAGCATCACACTGCCTCCGCAGGCTTGCCTTCTTCCCGTACTGCATCCTAGTGCCATCTCTTCCCCAGGTAAGTGATGCACACTCCCCTGGCCTTCCACATGATGTAAAAGAAAATTTGATTCATCAGACCAAGCCACCTTCTTCCATTGCTCTGTGGTCCAGTTCTGATTCTTTCCTGCCCATTGTAGGTGCTTTTGGCTTTGGACACGGGTCAGCATGGGCACCCATACAGTGCGGGTACACTGCTCCATACAGAACAAATGGTGATGCCCATTTTTCTGCTTTCAACACATCAACTTCATGTTTACTAATATATCTCACGAACTTTTAGATGTCATTGTAGCAAGATAATCAATGTTGTTCACTTAACCTGTCAGTGGTCATAAAATTATGGCTGATAAGAGTATACAATGCAGGAGGTGATTAAAGCAGAAATGTGAAGTGCAGGATGCTCAGTAATGTCATTGTAATACTTCCGGATATTTATTACCTCTCACAGAGACCACAGTACTCCAAAGTACTACACATTACTTACAATGCCTTCATCTGAATTTCTCTCCAAAGGCAGTACCTTTGTCAGGTATCATCCAGGGTCATCATCTTCTTCCTGGACTGAGATGTTGGTTCAGAGATGACACAATCATGTCGTTTCTGGTGCCTGTGCAGTTCTTGGCTGTGTTTAAAAATGTCTGACAAAGGTCAACCTGCTACAGCCTCTCACCTTGTGATTTGCTGCAACATTGTAATGGTCTAATCACTGGTGGCAGGAGACTAAGGAATTGCTTCCTCCTGCCTGAAGTGGTCTGATGATATGCAGAGTTGCAAGGACAAGGATGGCAGGTAAAACAGTTTGTGTATTTGTATCATATCTGTATCATATCTATTTGGACAGAGATAAGAGTAAATGTTTGCCCTGTTCGTTCAATCTGCCATGGCACAACTGGCGTCTGCTCCATGCTCTGTAGCACCGAGTATGGAAAACAAGCATCAGGACCCAGATCTCTGGAAGAGGATTTTTCACGTCCTTTTCATATGATTGGATCCTCCATTCACCCCTTTGGAGCGGCGGATGTGAATGGACATGTGCCTACCTCCAATACGATCTGCTAAAAAGAAACGGCAAGGTATCTAGTCCTCTGCCATCTAGCAGATCGGGTCTGAGGGCAGTCAGGTGTAAACGGACCACCCGTAGAGCTAAGTAGGCTCTGTTCATGTCCGGACTGCATGAATGGAGCGAACATGGACCTGTCATCGGCCTGCTCTGCTCCGATCAGCAGGAGGTCAGACAGATCCCCCACTGAGCTGAGCCCGTCCTGTGTGAAAGGGGCCTTAGTCTCATTTCTCTGGGAGTGGCACCATGTGTCTGGCTATCCATGAATGAACACAAGATGCAACTCTCAGGTCAGCCAGTGACTGGTTCTCTTTGTTGAAGTGTTACTGTCAGTACAGGGATTCCTTGTCTGGCGAGAGCGATCATTGCACCTGGCGTCACCTGTGAACATGTTGCACCCTCAGGGCATTGCTGTTCTGTGTCAGTGGCTCGTGTCCCAGGCTCTGTGTCACCGACATCACCTGCACACGCTACCTGGAAATTTCCAATAATCAGAGGGAACAGAGGCCATCTGATCATTCTTTTCTGTGCCATAGCAGGTGAAGCCACCCACAAAAAGCCTGGTGTCAGTTATAAACTGCATTCAGGATGGCTAATATTAAGGTGGACCTTTCAGTGACTCTACAGTTCCGGACACATCACAATTTAAGGCAACAGTATTATTTGTTCAGAAAAGCTCTACTTTTATCCACTTTTTTGATCTCCAGTCCAGTGACTTTTCTGGGATGAGTTGCTGTCATCAGTCTGCTGCAGGCAGAAGGAAGCATTTCTGTAGTCTTCTCTCCCCCAGTAATCAGAATGCAACATTTGTAAGTTTATAGCAAGCCACAAAGTAAGAGGCTGCAGCAGGGATGGATCTGTGGACACGGCCAAGAACTGAACAGGCACCAGGATTTACATGACTCTATCATCTCTGAGCCAACATCTTAGCTGGGAAGAAGATGGTGATCCTTAAGAATTCTATCCAGATGTTCCAATCATCAAAGTGGTCAGCCCCTGCATGTATGAACTGCTCTGCATAGAAACTCATCTGATCTCTGCTGCCATTGGGCAAACTATCACCAATAATTTGTAAAATACAAATTTATATAGGAAGTAATTGGCAGCTGTTCTAGGTTATGAGATGCTGGGGCAAAGGCAGTCGCCATCTCGTTAATATGAAGGTCTGGCAAATCAACTGACACTTACAGAAGATCACCACAGAGCTGGCTCTGCTTCTTTCTGACATATAGATTTGTTTAATATAGGAGTGCGGTGTAACATAAATATTTAGATATTTCCATCAGCGGTCAAGTGCCGTGCATTTCATTCTCTGCGCATTTCAGGTCGTTTAAAGGGAATCTGTACAGTTTATTTATTTCAGAGAGATTAGATGGTTTGTTGAGCTGACGACGTGTGACAGTGGTAATATCGTCACATCATTTGATTATGTTTCTTCTACGATCATTGGAAGAATCACTTGAGTTGGGTGTGGAATTCAGGAGCAACTGGATTGGACCATTTTTTTTTTTTGGGGGGGGGGGTGGAGATTTGTTGAACACTTCAGAATTTCATACCATGAATTTTCAATGGCTGCAAAAAAAATGTTTCCTGACTTATGGATAATGTAGGTATTTGCCCAGTAAACCTGTCAGTAACTTTACTTATAAATACCTGACATGTCGCTATATTCAACATTTTTCAGACTAGCTCAACCTTTATTACAAAGCCCAGTCTAGTGACTTTAACTAGGCTGAGCTGATGTCACCAGTCTGCTGCAGGCAGGAGGAAGCATTTCCTCAGTCTCCGCACCCCCATTGGTCAGACAACATTGTAAATTTGCAGCAAACACAAGGTGAGAGAACGCAGCAGGGGCTGGTCTGTGTCAGACTTCTGTGAACACAGCCAAAAGGATTTGCATGACTGTGACATCTCTGAGCCGGCATCTCAGCCTGTTGGAGATGAAGGCATTGTCTTGGTGATTGGGCTGTGATCTCTGTAGAGTGTTATGCTGTCTGGGCATGCTGCAACAAAAAGGAAACAATATATCCTTTAACAGGTCCAATTTAATGCTTAAACCTCCGTATTGTGACACTCTGTTTGTTGACCCCGGGAGCAGAGATGTGGATTTTATCAATGCCATCCATCCAGTTCTAATAAATTATTTTCACTATAATAGCCAAGAAATTCTTTTTTCTTTATATAGCCTGCTGATGACAGGTCCTCTTTATACTTGCTTCTACAGTGGCTGGGGACATCGGTGCAGCCTCTGTGAAACAATTCACCAGTAATATCAGGCAGATAAGGATGCATGAAGAGCGCAGAGGTGCGCAATGTCTTTGCAGAGCTCAGCTACAGTTATAGAGCAATAGATAATTCTAAATAAGTCATGTGGCTGCACTACCTTTCCTGTGATCTGCATCCCCACTGGGTGATGCTAAACAAGACAACATTATTAATATTCATCCCTTTTATCTGCTGCCATTAAAAGCCCGCTATAGGGAAGAGTTATGCATTCTGATAGCTGTATGGGGTTAATAATATCTGTAATAACTGTATTCAGTATATGAATGCCTTCTTCATGTTTACATGCAGGGCAAGCTGTTCAGCAAAAGTGACAGTTAGAGAGTTGGGACAAACTAGAATACTACCAGGCCTGCTTACAATGCTCAGTTTTATTTATATGGTAAGTTTAGGTTCACAGAAACACACTGCCCTTTAGTAGACACGCAGCGTGACATTAATTGTTAATGGCCTCTTCATGCATCTGCTAACGAGTGCGCCAAAATACAAGGTCCCGCAGTACCATATGTTTCGGTGTGGCATTGTTTTGTAAAAGGGTCAGGGACTTCTTTTCCTGTCCATTGAAATGAATAGGCTGCTCCACAAGTGATGCACAAAATAGCACACACTCTGGTGCAGCGCAAGTGAATGCACAAACCTTTTTCCAACAAAAAAGAAAAATCTGTTGATGTGACTACTTAACCCCTTGGCGCCGGCGCCTCCCGGCCCTTTAAGGGTTTCAGAAGCCGGGTGGCGGGGCGGGGTTTTAAGGTTATGTGACCGCCGTGATTCACCGTCACATTATCGGGAAAGGTCCAGATCGAAAGAGGAGATCGGGACCTTTCCATGAGTACCGGACATGTGCAGGGCGCGCGCTATCAGCACATGTGTTTTTCTTAATTGCACGCAAATGTGCGGCCGCTCGGCGTCAAGGCCCAGACACCGGGAGGCCACACATTTGCGTGCTGCCAGTGCGAAGAGGTTAAGGTCCCTTTCATTCAGGCAGACTACTGGTCCCCACTGAGCAGGCGTATGACAGGTCCGAGTCCGCTCCGTTTATGCAACCCACTCTCCTCTATGGGCGGTTGGATGTAAACGGACTGCCTGTCCATTTACATCCAAATGTCATCCGATCCACTAGACCAGTGGTCTCCAAACTGCAGTCCTGGGGCCGGATGCAGCCCTTTGTTATCCTTTATTTGGCCCTTGAGGCATTATTCCTGCCACTGACACCAGCAATGGGTCATAATTCCTACCATTGACACCAACAATGGGTCACTATTCCTTTCACTCACACCAACAATGGGGCATAATTCCTTCCACTGACAATTAAAATGAGACACTATTCCTCCCACTGAGACCAACTATATATCCTCCTAATACCAAAGATTGGGTATTGTTTACTCCCACTGGGCACAATCTGGCCACCCTAAAGTCTGAAGGACAGTAAACTGGCCCTTTCTTTAGAAAGTTTGGAGACCCCTGCACTAGACGGATGGTGAATGGATCCCCATCCGTCTGTTTTCAGCAGATGTGATCAGATCGGATGCAGGGGAGTGTAAACAGACATACTGTATGTCCATTGACATCCACAGCTCCATAGAAGACAATGAATGATCCAATCGGGTCCACCTGAAAAACGGACAGGCAGATCTGATCAGTCCATCTGTGTGAGAGGGGGCTTAAGCTGAAGTTATGGATATTTTTATATACTTACAATGTGAATATGCATGTACCATACCTGGCTCATCCCTGTAGAAGCTGGAAATCCATGTAGTAGAAACCGCTACTACAGTGATTGCCATTAGCTTCTAGGTCCCATGTTGAGTGGAAGCCCTGCTGCACTTCAGAGAATGCAAAACATTTTCTGATTGCCTGAGGTGGAAAGTCAGGTCAGTAATATCACAGTCTCCACCTTGTTCAATCAGAGAACACTTTGCATTCATTGTGAAAATGTAAAGTGTTCTCTGAATGGAGCACCAAAATCTGAGTGAGCGACCCCCTGTGTTCACTAAGCACCAGGGTAGCTGCTTGGCACAGGACCTGGAAGCTAGCAGCTATCATTGTAGTAGTGGTGCCTACTACAGGGATTTTCAGCTTCTGTGGGGATCGGACAGGTATGGAACAGTCATACTTACATTGGTAACTATTATTATTATTATACAGTATTTATAAAGCGCCAATGGTTCGCTCAGCGCTGTACATTACAAAGGGGGACAGAACATGTGACAGAACCATACCAATACAATGCAAAACATGAGGGGATCGAAACTATGAAAACATATCCTTACCTAAACTTCAGCTTTTTAAAATATTAGACCTGGTTCACACCGGTGCGACTTGTCATGTGATTTGATAATTCCAAATCGCATGACAGGTCGCACCCTATTGCTAGCTATGGAATCGTACAAATCGTACAACTCTGATGGAGTCAGAGTTGCATCAATTTTGAAAGTATTTCCTACACTTATTTTTGCCGATTTCAGGTGTGACTTGAATAGACATCTGTGCATGAAGTCATACAGATGTCAGGTAAGTCACACCTAAACTCGCACTGACATGTGGCTTTGACATCGCAGTACTTTGAAGTGAAGTAGGGTGATTTCAAAGTCGCATTCAGTGTGAGCCAGGGATTACATGGAGTTTGTCTATTACTTTATTTAAAACTACATTTCCTCTTCCCTGCCTACAGGGTGACAACACTGCTGTGTGATTTCACTGCAGAACAAACCATGCTATCACCTTGTTACAGGTAGTCAAAAAATAACAGATTTCTTGATAAGATTAACAAATAAAACTCAGAATCACAAAAACTGCTGTGTTAATGCTAGTGGCAGACTGTATCGTATATATCATTTTTTACTTTTCTCTACAGTTCCACATTAAAGCTGTTCTTCACTCTGGAATTAAAAGTCAGCAGCTACAAATCCTGTAGCTGCTGACTTTTAATAAAAGGACACTTGCCTGTCCAGGGATCCATCGCCAGGCTCACACAGACTAGTTCATCACTAGCCTTCAGGTTCCTGGGGCATCCTAAGAGTGGGCAGCCAGCAGTGCTGCTTGTGGCTTCACAGCCGGCTGCCCGCCGCACATGCGTGGGTTGCGCTGCCCTTTGTAATGGTCCCACACTCTTCTGGGTCCTGTGATGTATCCCAGGAGACTGAAGGGGGAGGAGAACTTCTGCTCAGATCGCCTAGGTGAACCAAACGGAAGTGGGACCGGGTACCTATCAACACTAGGTACCCGCTCCCCCCCCCCCAAAAAAAAATGAAATTCCAAATATAGTGGCAGTGGGGGGAGACTTAAAGTGTTACTAAACCCACAACAGTAAAATCAGTCTGTATATGCAGTAAAGAATGCTTGTTATACTCACTGTGGAACCTAAGGGGTTAATCCTCTGCATTATGTAAAAATGATGTTTGATCCTGACTTCTCTGATCTTCCCATTCTTCTAGTGTCTACCAAATGTCTCCTGATAAGACATATGGTGTGGAGACACTGCACATGCTCAGTTTGTTGTGTATTGCTAGAGAGGTTTTTTTTTCTTGGGAGAGTGCATGTGATCAGCACAGGGCCAATCAGCACTGCCCAGACAGAGGTCAGGGGTTCTGCATCCTCCTAGAGAACTTCTCCTACAAGCTTTAACCAGTGCTCTGCTAAACACTGATAGAAGTCACAAGACTGCTACATACTACTGATGAGAAAAGGTATTTAGCAGTTTATATTTACTAAAATAATTGCATTTTCATGGTCTGTGTACTGTGGGAGACCAGATATAGTGAATGCAGGGTCCTGGGTTTAGTAACACTTAGTGGAACTTTCCCTTTTGGATAAAGGTCAAATTTATAATGTTCTGGTCTTCCAGTATTACAAGACAATTCCACCCAGAAATGATATTTATGATTTGGATGGGCATTGAGCCTCCACACCTTCCACAATGGTGAGACCTCCCCGTAGTAGTTTGTGTCATTGTCCCAAATACAATCAGAATTCTTAATCCAAGTATTTTCCAGAATGCCCCCTAAAGATGGCCATAGATGACTTCATTTCTCCACACGAGAGGTGGATGGGGAATCCTCTCTGTTGCATTGCTCTCAGAATACACTAATTAGCAATGTAGTTTATTGGCTGCAGGTCTTATCAAACAAACAATTGTCACCAGCTTCGTTTGAGAGGAGTCAGTCATTAGATCTACTTCTCTCGAACTAGAACAGCCATAGAGGGATTGAAATTTGCCTGGTCCTTGTGAACCAGCTCAGTTTTGAACCATCTATGGCCAGATTTAGTGTTTGACTTGTAATTTACATTAATCCCAGATTGGCTCCATTCAGCTCATCAGATGTGACATCTTTAGGTTTTTGTGATCTTCAGCCTCAGATCCAAGCGTGACTTATAATTCCATTTCTGTTTGTACATCAAAGCTGTAATTGGATGAGATAAGAAATATAATTATTTAATTAGCAAAGCTCAAATGTGGTTGCATTATGTGACTTCCTTTATGTGAATGATCCTGTTATAATGTAGATATATGAGGTATCTGTCAGAAGTGTTGCTCAGTACTGGCTCTTCTATTTCTACAGGACCACCTACAGTCAGTGTAGTGGAAACTGGTAGTATGGAGATGCCATGTGATCACTAAGAATCAATGTAGTAAAGACTGGAGGCGTGAGAATGTCTTGTGATCATTAATAGCCAATGTAGGTAGGCTGGTAATGTGAGGATGTCATGTGATGACTATGAGCTAATGTTGTGATGACTGGCAGTGTGAGGATGTGATAGGATCACTAAGAGCCAATGTAGGTAAGGCTGGCAATGTGAGGATGTCATGTGATGACTAAGAGCCAATGTAGTGAAGCCTGGAAGTGTGAGAATGTCATGTGATCACTATGAGCTAATGCTGTAAAGCCTGGCAGTATAGGGATGTCATGTGATGACTGTGAGCCATTGTAATGATGACTGGCAGTATGAAGATGTCATGTGATCACTAAGAGCCAATGCAGTGAAGACTCGCAGTGTGCAGATGTGATGGGATCACTAAGAGCAAATGTAGTTAAGACCGGCAGTATGGAGATGTCATTGGATCACTAAAGGCCAATGTAGTGAAGAGTGTCACTGTGGTATAGTCATGGGATCACTAAGAAAGCCTTTGTAGAGTAGACTGGCAGTGCGGGTATGTCACATGATAGTTGAAAGCCAATGTAGTGAAAGTTGACAGCATAGCTATCTAATTACTTACCCAACTAAAAAACAACATGCAGCAGTTAAGGGCTGTACATATTTATTTATTTATTTCAGGTACTTATATAGTGCTGTCAATTTACTCAGCGCTTTAGATATATATTGTACATTCACATCAGTCCCTAACCCTCAAGGGGCGTACAATCTAAAGACCCTAACTTACATTGATACATACACATACTAGGGCCAATTTAGACAGGAGCCAATTAACCTACCAGAATGTCTTTGGAGTGTGGGAGGAAGCCGGAGTACCCGGAGGAAACCCACGCAGTCACAGGAAGAACATGCAATTTCCAGGCAGGTGGTGCATTGGCTGGGATGCGAACCAAAGACCCTAGTACTGCCAGGCGGAAGTGCTAGCCATTTAGCCACTGTGCTGCCCATTAATAAATTCCAAGTGAACAGGGCCACGCCACAACTACCCTGCAACTGCATGCAATGCACAAGATTGCCATGTGTTGATATGGCCTTTTAAGAGTTAAAATAGGATGTAGGGGTCGACATATCACCTCCCAGAATCCTGTCAACTGCCTTCTGAAAAGTGATTCACTGCAAAATGGGCTGCAGCCCATCTAAATGAGGCCTAAGAGTTGAGGTTATGAAGACTGCCAGTAGGCGTGGGTCATGTAGGGATAATGTAGTGAAGACTGGCACTGTGGGGACCTACAGAAGCAAGTGGGAGGAAACCAAAGTAGAAAAAGAAAACCCTCGGAGAAAAGGGGAGAACATACTCACTCTATGGAGTTAGAGCCCTGGTTGGGGTTGAAACCAGGACTTCAGTGCTTCAAAGCCATGTGGGTCTCATTACTTGAGAAAAGAAAAAAATGAAGAGCAGTTCTGACCTTTAAAGTGCAACCAGAATAAAGAGTTTGTCCTGTATATTAGGCGACGTTCTGCAGCGATAGAACACTGACTGATTACAGAGACAATGCCGATTATGATGAGACCTTTGAATCGTATTCAGGGACAGGCGCTGATACTACCAGTGCAAATCTTCCAGAATAACAGTGGTGGATCCTTTGGGGACACAAAACAAAAGGCAAAACATATCTCGTTTGTGACCTTTAAACAGGTGCACAGTAACTGTCCCTTGCCAGCGAACCTTTCGTGTTTAAATCGAAAGAACGCTTAACACACGTGTGTGCGTGCCACTTTGGCACCCTGGAGAGGAGAGCTCAATAGACTCTTTATTGATGCCAAGAATGCCAGAAGTTGCGCCATCCATCACCTGTGTATAGTATATGATTCTTCTCTGTTCCCCTCACAGCCATTCTATTAGATGAGACTCAGTTACCTACAGGATAAAGAGCAATAAAGAGTACACAATCTGCCATCTGCCAGTCCTGGATCTGAGAATGGAAATTGCCCTACGCTGCACCTACTATTACAGATAAATTATTCTCTCTCTTCACATTTCTCACGTCTGTCTTTGGCTGTCCATCATGCCAGCATTTATAAACGTATAGGAATATTAACGATTGTGTGAGAAGCCCATGTACTGGCAGTAGCATGGCCTCTGATCTCCCAATAGACCACCTGTAATGTCATCACACTGTAAGCTTTCACAACATTGGCTATGAATGATCACGATGTCATAAAAACTGCCAGCTTTCACTACATTGCTTTTGAATGATAACATGACATCATCACTGCCAGCTTTCACTACATTGGGTCTGAATGATCACATGACATCACACTGCCAGCTTCTCAGATGTTGGTAAAAACTGACTTGGAACCTGGAGTCCAGAGGCTTCATAGAGACTTGGGAGGGATGAAGTTTCCAATCCACTGATTGGGAAGTTATATACAGGCTTTTTATTTTAGGCAGAACTAGGGTTCAGGGCTGCACCCTGGCAGACAGAGGAGGACTCTGCTCAGCAGTCAGGAGGGCTTCACCTAGGAGACAGGTGGAAGCCAGTGCAGTAGGGAGTTGCTAGCTCAGTGCATTGAGTTTGTGTGAGAAGATGTTCTGAAGGAGGCAAGCAAGGCCCTTAGGATTGAGGCCAGGGCAGCAACAATGCAAGTGTAAGCTAGGAGGATGATTTGTGGTGGAGGAATGCTCTGAAAAGCTGGGCATAGATGGATTGAAATATGGCTGGTTCAGGCAGTAGAATGTGTATGTGGTTTTCATTTGAGAGGATGAGGATCTGGTATGGATGTCAAAGAGGACCCACCAGAGAACCTGGATCTGGATTGGGGGAAGGTGGGCACGTCTGCTTGGCAAAAATCAATTGAGCGAATTACTTTTGTGGAGCCAATAGGGCCACCCAGTGTTGGAACTCAGAGGAATCGCCTGGAAATGTAACAGTGTATGTCCAGCTTTAGGACACCAGTGGCCGCTGGCTTTCTATTAACCAGCGGCAGTAGCTATACTGCTGCTAAATGTTTGGCTTTCCACTGCATGCAGTCAGAAATTCGGCTTGGCCAAACACCCATTGAGTTCAGTTGTTTGCCGAACCCCTGAACAAGCAAAATTTGGTTCCAACATGGGTTGGGACCAAACCAAAAGCTCATCCCTGGTACCTACATTTATTTCCAAGTTGTTTTATCAGTGTATAGATTTTCTAGGAATTGTTGACGGCATGAGACACTTTGCGCCTCTTTCCAATATGGCTGCCAGTGCTGCGAATGGTGGTCATTATAACAGTAACAGCTGTAACAACAAACGTCTGTCTCTGTGAATAATCGTCTTATTTTTGCCCCTATGTGGAGCCGCAATTTGTCTCGGCTGTCCCCACAGGCGCAGCGGGACGATGAAAACCTTACACAGCGGGACACGCCGTGGTCATGGGCTGAGAGGGGTCATCTGCCATATTCATACATTTCTCGAAGTCAAGGGTCCCTCAGCTTGAGCCGACCCCTCTGTGCTCATACAAAAGATAAACGACGGAGGAATGAAAACACGCCGGCAGCGGGCGATAAGAAATCCGCAAGGAGGGGCGATGACATGAGGGTGTGGGAACGGCAAGGCCTTTATGAAGGATTAAAGGGCCGGACGCACGATTCCCGCGTTTGGTATGCGGCAAATATGGAGGGGTGGAAGAGTGTTCATTAGCTGCACTTAATCATTTCCATGGCTGTGCGGCGAGAAGCTCCCCTGGGAATAGCCCCCCAGTACCAGCACTGCGCCTTTTCCCAGAGTGTTCGCGATCTATACGTCTGATATGCGGTTATCAGGACATGCTGAGTGGCGGACATCTGTGTTCCCGAACTGAAGGATGATGGGAAATGTGATAGAAGTTATACCTGGTTTACATTAATAAAGCGATATTTGGGCAGATTCTCTGCTGATGTCATTAAACAGATGTTTGATATACAGCTGCGTCTGCGGAGAATTGTCACGTCTGAACTCACTACCACTGACTTCCTGTATCGCTTCTCTGTCTCATTCCCAGAAGCCACCAGTAGATCCCATGATTCTCCTGAATGTATCCAATATCCTGAGCGTCGCAAAAATTCACTGACCACTATCTCCCAGGTTTGTGAGTTGTATGACAAGTTGTAGATCAGACCCAGAATTAGGGCCGGTTCACGCCATGCCCGCATCTGAATCACACAGGAATGCGCAGTGCGTTCTAGTGCGATTCAATCCGCATGCAATACACACTGCTTTTGCAATCTGCAATGGGTGACAGTAAAAATTTAACAACACAGGTTGAAAACGCAGTGTGTTTACCCACACCTGCCCTCACTGGATTGTATGGAATTTTTGTACGATGCAATCCGGTTATAGTGCGTTTTAAAAAGTAGTGCATTCTGCTCTAGGAGGATGCAGAACTCCTGACCTCTGTATGAACATTGCCGATTGGCCCTGTGCTGATCACATGCATTCTCCCAAGAAACAAAAACTCTCTAGCAATACACACCAATCAGAGCATGTGCAGAGTGACTCCACATGATATGTCTTATCTGTAGATAAGGGGGGGGGCACTAGCAAAAGGGGGGGATCAGAGAAGTCAGGATCAAACAGCATTTTTACACAATGCAGAGGATTAACCCCTTAGGTTCCACAGTGAGTATAACAAGCATACGCTACGGCATATACAGACTGATTTTACTGTTGTGGGTTTAGTAACACTTTAAACTGATTGTAAAGGAAAAACGTTTTCCTTAAAAAAAATAACAAACATCTCTATATTTATATGCAATGGTTTTGCACAACGGCCCCAAACCTCCTCTTCTCGGGTCCCCTACTGGTGTTCTTTGCTCTTCCTCTCTGTCCAGTGACCTTCATGGGAAGCCACTTAGCATTGGGGCATTTGTGTGTGCCTCGCTCCCGAACCCAGCTGCTGAGCCCATTGACACAGACAGAAGGTCTCAGACCCACCCCCTGCTCCCTCATCACTGGCATTGATTGACAGCAGCAAAAGCCAATGGCATCTGGTGCCTCAGCAAAGCCAGTAAGACACGGAAGTGAGGGAAGAGAAAAGCTGCAGATGTGCATGGCGCCCTTGAATGAGGGCTCAGGTAAGTATGCGAGGGGGGGGGGGGGTGATGGGGTTAATGTGGGGCCAAAACCAATGCAAGGAATGCATTAAGGTAAAATATGTTTAGGGTTTAGAACCATTATAATAAAGCTCACCTGTAGGTGACATTAATGTCTCCTGAATGTAAACCGTTTAGCAGATAGTAGCTGTTTTTAAAAGACAGTGCATGCGCTCTGAAGGAACGACATGGGAATGCACTGTGCGTGGCTCCTGACGTCACAGCAGCTCAGCCAGTCAGATGATTGGAGCTCACAAACCAGGAAAGAAGACCGGGTAAAGATGGAAGCCCTGGCAACTCACAGCTGGAGGGCTTCGATTTTAGGTAAGTCCTTCACAATGTGCTAATATCCTAGATTGTAAGCTCCAAGGAGCAGGGCCCTCCTTTCCCTCTTGTATTGAACTGTATTGTTGCTGTATTGTCTCCCGTTATATTGTAAAGCGCTGAGCAAACTGTTGGTGCTATATAAATCCTGTATAAAAATAATAATAATAATATGCGATACATACTAGCACATTTTACCCTTACCTTGTAGGGGATTTTTTTTTAAATGCGGTTTACTACTGCTTTACGTTATCTGCTGGCTTTCTCTAGTTTACTTTTGGGTTTTTGTCTAGTTATCTTCTAGTTTTTGCTAATCATCTCCCTGTTACCTCTAGCACCTAGACATTTCTATTTATCCACTATTTATCTCCTAATAATCTAGTTGTTAGTAGTCTAGTAGTTTTCTCTAATTTTCTTCTGATTGGCTCCAATCACCTTCTAGCTGTCTTTGGTTATCATCTAGTTATCCTTTGGTTATTCCTTCAATTTCCTTTAGTTGTCCATTGTTATTGCCTACTAATTTCTAGTTTTCTGCATGTTGTTTTTGTCATCTCCTAGTAATTTGTTAGTTGTCTCTAAAGCTGGTCATGGGTGCAGCAAATCTGGGCCAGTTCAGCAGGGACCGGCCAGGGTTCAATCCTTCTATGGGCAGGCTGGTTGTACTGAAGTAGTTTCATCGATCAACTTCAATTTAAACAGCCTGTTAGATTTGTTTTCATGCGATCACTGCCAGCAGCTATAGCTGCCAGCAGTGATCATTGTGTTCTGCCAGTGGGGGAAGGCCGCCCACTGGCAGAACATTGTAGCACTGCAGGAGAGATTCCCCCATCTACCCTGACTGTGTTGATGGAGAATCAAGTAATTTTCTTTCCTTTCACCAGTGGTGGAAGATAGGAAAATTTCATAATCTATGGGCTGCTTAAAGTTCCACTCGACCTATCAAAAAATAAAAGTCAGTAGCTACAAAAACTGTAGCTGCTGACATTTATAAAACAGCCACTTACCTGTCCCTCGGTCCCGTGGTGTGTCCCCCCACAGCTCGTTTCACCGGCCGTCCTGTATCCCAGGAGGCCGGCATCTTCAGTGTGGGCACCCGGCTGTGATAGCTTGCGGCTTCACAGCCAGGTGCCCACTGTGCATGCATGAGTAGCGCTGCGCTTCATGAATGGTCCTGTAGTCTTCTGGGACCTGTCACATGTCCCAAAAGACTACAGGGAGGGAGGACACCTTCCGCTTCCCCTTTTGGGTGGAGCTCCGCTTTAATTTTTAGCTAGTTATCTCTAGTAGTCTTCTAGTTGTCCCCAATTATCTGCTTGTTGCCTTCTTCTCTCTAGCTTTCTTCAAGTTAGGTGAGTTTACTCCGGTTTGTCTGTTTACCAGTTGACCTGCCAGATGGGATTGTTTTATTGGAGATGGATATTCTTTGAAGATTGATTTTTGTTACAAAAGAAGATTTTTATTTACGGTTAGCGGATTGTTGCTCAGTTCCCAACATTCCCAGCACTCGATGACTGGCCGGATCCGGTTCTGTATCCTGCGCTCTGGCGGCTGTTCCTGGTCGCATTGCGCAGCGTTTGATGAGAAGTTTATGTGCTGCGGCTTTGTTTTGTTTTTAGATTTGGCGCGTTGCCGCTTGCTGTAACATCTTGGCCTCGGCGGGTGGGATTGGCTGCTCTCTTAGGTGATTTTTCCTTTATTATTTGTGCAATGTTTCTGCCCTGTCCTTAATGACCCTCTACAAAGACTTGTCTTCCCGGGCTGCCTCCCAACTTTCCACATGGATCTGGTGGCGGCTGTGTGTGTTTAATGTAACATGTTTGTGAGACACGAGGCCCCTTCTGTGCTGCGGTGAACGGCGTGTAACATCCTCGCCTTAGAGAAACTGAGCTACAGATTTGCAGCCAATAACCCCGAACAATAAACATCCAGAGTGTTTCAGCAGTCCGTCAGTTTGATGGTGGCCGGCGGGTGAAGATTAGTGGCAACGCTGTCTGTGGCAGCACAAGATTTGCATCTCCTTCTGTTATCTTCCAACATCTTTATGAGAATTCAAGTTTAATGCAAACTACTTTAACAAAATACTTTAAAGCAATGTCAGAGTCCTAGTATCAGGGCTCAGAGCTCTCCTGGAAGGCCAGACATGGGAAATTCCTGTAAACATTCACAATTACGGCACTAACCAATCAGAATCTATTTGGACCGACCTGGAACCGCTGACAGAGAAGAGCAGGGATTTCAAATCCCTGGACCACTGGAATGGCTGTGAGGGTGCTGACAGTTCAGCAGGCAAGGTAAGTACAGCGGGGACTTGTGGGGTGGGGAAGATGTTTGTTGTTAACTCACTTTTACATTTTTTTCTGTAAAGGCAAACTAACCCTTTAAAGCTCCAGGCAGATACAAAAGGCACAATTGAATGCAGGTCTGTAACCATTAATACATTGTTACATTTATTGTTTAATTGCCAGCCATGTAAGTATGCAAATGTGACCTGTATCAGCCTCTTGTAGTCCCTGTACAGCAGGGCTGCAATGTGAGAGGAAGAAGCAGTACAAGGAGCCAATCAGTTCATGCACTAACATAAAGCATGGTGATAAGAGGAGAGAGAAAAATGACAGAGGGATGAGTTCTTCACTGTGCTACCTCCTCTTTCATCATCCAGTCAAGCTGGGGGTGGGCCCAGGATGACCTGGGCTCAAAGGAAGTGGGTTTATTGAGGCTTTCCATGAGACTGAGGACAGCTTGTGGCAGAAAAAAAGCAATTCAGGGGAAACCTTTGAATTGAAGTGGAATATTATAGCAGATGATGACTTTGTTAATATTTCTTTCAATGGACTGTTCATTTTTATCTATAATTGATTGGCATTCTGCTTTAATTATGGTAAAAAAAATGTAATTAGCCTCTACAATTATATTTACAACTGAAATATTTCATAAGGCCAGTTGTGACTGTTTTTTTCTTTTACTGCACCCCTCTATTTGTGGTGGTTTCCTGAGGAACCCTCCAAGAATCATACTCATGTGACCATTTCACTCCATGCTTGGGTACCCGAACCCTAACAAGATACTTCCAAAGTAGGCCATGGTAACCACAATGGCAACCTCACATTTTTGATTTCCCATCACTTTCTGATTTGGTGAAACCAATAGAGGGTTAATCTCCCCAATGGGGAAGCAGACAGCAAAAAAAATCCTGACAGAGGGTCTAACTATTCCACACTCTACCCAGAACTAAAATAAACATCATGGCTCCACGTAACCCCTCTAACCCCTTACCACGCTGCCTAAGACAAAGAAATGTTTGGCTTTTGATACACTTTATCATGAAGTGATTGATAATGGAGAGTAATCAATTTCGTGGGGAGGTCAGTGATGGCACCATATAGGGGACGTTTCCAGGTACAGCTTCCTGGACCTATGGTCATATAGGGGGCATTTCTTGGGGAAGCTCTCCAGTCCCAGAGTCATGTAGGGGACATTTAAAGGGACAGCTCTCTGGACCCATAGTCATATAAGGAACATTTCCAGGGACAGCTCAAGTCATGTAGGGGACTTTTCTAGGGAGAACTGTCTGGTCATCAAGTCATACATTGGACATTTCTAGGGTCAGCTCACTGCCCCCACAGTCATATTGTGGACAATATGAGGGACATCTCTCCAGCCCCAGAGTCATATAGGGGACAATATAAGGGATAGCTTTCAAGCCCCAGAGTCATAAAGGGGACATTTCTAGGGACAACTCTCCAGGGTCATATAGTGGACAATATGAGGGACAGCTCTCTGGCCCCATAGTCAAATAGTGGAAAATGTAAGGGACAGCTCTCTGGCCCCATAGTCATATAGTAGAAAATGCAAGGGACAGCTCTCTGGTCCCAGAGTCATATAAGGGACATTTCCTGGGACAGCTTTATGCTTCCAGAGTCATATAAGGAACGTTTGAAGGAACAACTCTCCGTTTCTCTTTCACGGCACACAGATATTTGTGACTTTGTCTACAGATTTCCACTTTGGGATTTGGGGCGGATCTGCCTTCCGTGAACTTGCCGGAGTTTGGCTCGGTTCAATTCTCTGGACAGTTGGGAATTTTTGTTGCTGAACTTCATAAGATCACGTCTCCAGTCCTGAGATATATTCCATCCCGCTGACCCCTGTGATTGGCCAGGAACATTTCTCCAGGATTTATCATCTTCACCCATTGGAGGCGTGTGACATAGATCGTCCATTCACACCAATAAATTACCAATTCTGAGAATAAAAACACTATAAACATAAAAATAAACACCAGATATCTGTCTGGAATTATCTCCGGCACAATGCCATGTTTGTTTTAGGCAGCATGCATATAGCTGGATGAAGAATTCCAGGGATAGGGTGCTGCCGAGGCCACAAGCTGGATATCATCACACAGGACCAGCACAGCATTCCCACCAGGGCAGAAGTGTTGTAAGAAATCATTCTCCTCCATAATACATATGTTCAAAATTAATAAACACTGACAATGTAAAAAAATAAGAAGATTAGATTGTAATCTCATGGCTGGCTCTGTGGAAAGGCCATGTAGGCTCTTGCCTAGGGCAACAGAAATGTCAGGACTGCCAGGCATTCCCCCAAAATGACTAATTCTCATGTTATAACAGCCAGATGATGATGGATAAAACTCTTCCTCCTTCAGAGAGATGTTTATACAGTACCAACGTCTGCCATTTAGTTTTCAATGTTTAAGCTTGCTGCAGATCTTAATAGCTGCCATTTACAAAGAGAGTAGCCCTCAGGTGCCTCTGACACCCATATTTATGCCAGCTGAGTCCGAACCTTAGCCTGCCCCCTGCTGCATCTTTCAGTGCAGTGCACTAAGCCTTCAAGCCAATAGAAACAGAGTTGCATTGCAGTGGAGCGTGGCAATATTATGACTTTGCAGGCTGAAAAGTCTCTATTTGCATATCAGTGTTTGGGGTGTGGCTGTGAAGTACGAACCCTTGCCTTTAGGTGTTCACTGTTACAATAGCTGTAAAACCAATTACTAATATCTAATATTAGCTTTAACATGTTACTGTTATTTCAAAAGTAATTTTATATCTTTTTAAATCTGCAGATTTCATTTAAAGTTGAACTCTGGGCAGATTATTTTTTCCCCATGTAGTGGGGCTGTGCTCGCACTGCATGCATCTACTGCTTATTTTGTCTAGGGGTGAGAAGAACGCTCATACTCATCCAATCCTTTGATCTGCCGGAAAACGGCACTCCCCCATGGTCCAGCAGTGGACTGTTCCCGGTCTGTCTAGCCTTCTCTGAATGTGATGATGTCCACTATTCAGAACCACTGAAACATTGGGGTGCTGGACCGGTCTTGTGCTAGGAGGTTCATTCTCCTTGCCCATAGAAAAAAATGAGCAGATATCTCATGCAGTACGGGCACCTTCTCACTGCATGGGAAAGCATTTTTTTGCCTGGAGCTTAAAGCAACTTTAATTACTCCTTGGTGATTCTGTCATGAAGGTTCTTGTTCAAACACTTCCTGTTAAAGAGTGACAACGCTCCATTCCTGTTTCCCAGTGTGTTCCTGTGTTGTCACCATGCCACATGTGTTTCCCATGGAGACTACAAGTTACAATTTCATAGCACATCACACAGGCATGGTCCACTGTTGTCATCATCATGAAACCCACCCTGAGAAATACCATGCAGCCATCTTTGGAGTACACGTAGACATGAAGTGGCTGCAAAGAGGCTGCCGGTGATTAGCAGCATTGGGATAGAACAAAGAGGGGAAAAAAATTATTTTTAAAAAAATGTTAAACACTTATGATACACAGTTTGCAGAGTAAACCAAATAGCTTGCAGTTCAGGTTTCCGTCTACTTTGTGTCCAGCTGCAGAAGAACTGCAACTCCCAGCATATTTGCAGCCACATTCTGAGTAGTCGCATCCAGCTGGTTTCCTGTACAATCCTCCCTACCATTCCTTACTACAATTAACCTTTGTGACCGCACGTCAGGCGGCTATGCTCACTGTTTATGTTCAGAGGTTTCCATGACGGCACGTCTGCTGTTCTGTACATTAGCTGGGAGGTGACGTCACTTTCGCCGTTCTGTAGATTATGTTTGTGCAGATTGGTGGCCTGAGTTTAACTGGCTGACCATAAAGATACCGATGTCTAATTAACCGGAACTCAGTGAGACCTGGTCACATATAATGCCATTGCGCGGCTGGCTGACATAGGGATGGCGTCCGTGTGGACCTGGCTGTCCAGTTTTCATGTGACCAGTCGTAGAACCACTAATGATAAAATTTGGGACAATACTGCATCCAATTCGGTCCTAAAACTGGAGTATATACAGTATATAGAAAGTGTACAGTATATACAGTATATAGATAGTATATACAGAATATAGAGAGAATATATCTAGTATGTGAGAAAGTATACTTAGAGAGTATATACAGTGTATATAGTGAGTATAAAGAGTATACACAGCATATAAGGAGTAAACACAATGGGGGAGATTTACTAAAACCAGAAAGTGCAGAATAAGGTGCAGCTGTGCATGGTAGCCAATCAGCTTCTAACTTCAGCTTGTTTAATTAAAGCGGAGCTCCACCCAAAAGGGGAAGTTCTGCAGGTACCCGCTCCCACGTCCGGTCCAATCGCCTAGGCAATTGGAAATGGAAGGTGTCCTCCCTCCCTGTAGTCTTTTGGGACATGTGACAGGTCCCAGAAGACTACAGAACCATTTATGAAGCGCAGCGCTACTCGCGCATGCGCAGTGGGTACCCGGCTGTGAAGCCGCAAGCTATCACAGCCGGGTGCCCACACTGAAGATTCCGGCCTCCTGGAATACAGGAAGATGCCGACCTCCTGGAATACAGGACATCCCGTGAAACGGGCTGCAGGGGACACACCACGGGACCCAGGGACAGGTAAGTGGCTGGTTTTTAAAAGTCAGCAGCTACAGTTTTTGTAGCTGCTGACTTTTATTTTTTGACAGGGTGAGTGGAACTCTGCTTTGAGCAGGACATAGATGAGTCAAAAAAACAAACGTTTTGTCAATTGGAAAACGAAATACAATTGTGCCATCAATTGTTTAAATTTTCTTAAAAAAACCCAGCATGTTGGATCATGTGTCACAGCTTACACAATAATGATGTGAAAAATAAACAATTCAACAATTGACACAAATTTTGTTCATTTCTTGGCTCATCTATGGCCTGCTTTGGGCTTTGACAAAAAAACCTGGAAGCTGAGTAGTAAATAACCCCCAACGCTTTGCATTTTTCTTGCGAGACGCATCTCATCCCGCAACACGATCGCTGGTGCAGGAACCACGTGGAAATCACATGGTCAGAATGACCATGTGGTTTCCTTGTGGATGTGTTTTGGAAAAGGTTCAAATGAATGGCCGCATGGCCCGCACTAATGTGAACCAGACCTTAGGTGGGGCTCAGCGCTAAATTCAGGAGTAAATATACAAATACTAAACAAAAGGGAGATGAAGTAGTCAATTCACTAAAAAAAAATGTTATTTACTAAATGTGTTAAATATTTATGTTTAGCAATATTTATCACTTAAATTTAGCGTTACATTTTTGAAATTCTTTTTAACATGCTAACCCTGCACCAGAGGAAGAAATAAATTCACCCTGAAATATTATGAAATTCTGAAAACATTTTAGTATGCTTTCATTCACAGAACAATCTTCTTCTGGTGAAATGTTACAATTTCTTTTTCATCCCTGAGCTCAGGACAGAACATTTCCACACTGATACATTGTACACTTTTAAAAGAAAAGTATGGGATATCCCCCCCCCCGCCAATTATACTGACCTAGGTGGATGCATCATTGGTCCAATGCTGCATCTATCCCCCGCCGTGTGAGAACTCAGTGAATCACATGACCGCTGATCGCTGAGTTCTCACAGCCACTCTGAGCGGAGAGCAGTGACTGTCAGTCTTCGCTGTGTGCTCTGCCCCCCCCCCCCTCAGTGCCCCATCTTTAAGGAGGGGCAAAAGGAGCAGCTGCCCTGGGCCCTGTCATGGTTGTGGGGCCCAAAGCAGCTGTTCCATACTTCCCATCCACCCATCAGCACTGTCACTTATCCCATCCACCCAGCACTGCCACTTATCCCATCCTCCCCACATCTGTCACCGATCCCATCAATCCTCCCCCCAGCAATGCCACTGATCACACTCTCCTGCCCAGCACTGCCATTGATCTCAGGAGTCGTAGGAATTTTCTATCTATTGGCGGGTCCCCTAACCTCAGACTATGGTGAGCAGGCAGGGAGGTGATGTGCTGTAACCTTCAGCAACCAATTAGTGCGATGTAATCAGTGAGTGGTAAGAATGTGCAGAAACCTTTAGCAACCAATGGGTGAGCAGTGTTGATGTGTGGTAACCTCTAACAACCAATCAGTGAGCGGTAATAATGTGCAGTAACCTTGAGCAACCAACCAGTGACCAGTAATGATGTGCAATAACCTCTTCTAGCAATCAATCAGTGAGCGGTAAGGATGTGCAGAAACCTCTAGCAACCAATCAGTAAGCAGTAATGATGTGCAGTATCCTCTAGCAACCAATCAGCAAGCAGAAATCATGTGCTGTAACCTCTAGCAACTAATCAGTGAGCTGTAATGTGCGCTGTAACTTCTAGCAACCAGTCATTGAGTGGTAATGATATTCTGTAATCTCCGGCAATCATTGCAATTGCTACCTGATCTGCTGCAGTAAACTGATTTTGAGTTTAGCTGCTATTTATTGTATGTCTCAGAGCAGTTGAAGAGCTAAATTTCATGGGGGACTCAAGAAAATGTTTTCCCAGAGTCAAATCAATATTAAAGATGGCCCTGGGAGGGAGCAGCTGGCTCAGGCTCTCCGTGGACCACTAAGAGGCTGAGCCAGGTGCTGCTCCAGACTCTGGGGTGGATCCCAACTTTAAAGTCTGGATCTTTCCCCAGCCTGGACTGGCTGAGTGATGTCAGCCGACAGCGGACTTTGGCCCATTGTCAGCTGAAAATAGGTTACAGTTACAGGAGTGCAGCACTCCTGTGATCCATTGGAGAAGTACAGTCAAAAGAGCTTTGACTGTACTTCTCCTTTAACCTGCTGGCCAGGGCAGAGTACCCCTCATTGTTATTTTGTACATTGCAAACATATTGACTGCCTTCTGGCAGGTGATAAATAAAGAATGTGTGTGTTTTTGAAAAGTATTTTCAGTCTCAAGACACCCCTGTCCAAGGCTTGGTTC
The DNA here is from genome assembly GCF_062004578.1 of Staurois parvus. Lineage (NCBI taxonomy): Eukaryota > Metazoa > Chordata > Amphibia > Anura > Ranidae > Staurois > Staurois parvus. Next base: position 1,632,204 of record NW_028318265.1, read on the forward strand.
ACGTTACTGTGTGTCGCGGAACGCGCTCAAAATCGTGCTCATTCCTGACACGCAGACAAATATTCTGCTCTTTAGGGGTGCCATTAATTCTTAATGGTACCCTACCCATTGGTAAATGCAGGGTGTGTTTGGTGTGTTGCAATTTTTGAAAAACAGGTCAGGGAAACTTTCCCTGCATTTCTGGGAAATGCAGGAAATGAGAAGGCTGCCCTGCATGCAGCCACATAGATGTGAACTAAAGGCTTGTTTTCATGTGAGGTTGGAGGGTGGTAAAACCATGTGGCTGAGCTGTTTGTACCACCCCCAAGTGCTCCCCCTTTAGCTGCAGAGGCAGTAGCTGGGGGAGTACAAATGCTGTGGCCACAGCTGGAAGTATGCCTCCAGGTGAATAGGGTTGCACTGCAACAACCCCGCAACTGTGTGTATTGCATGTGGTTGCGGTGTGCTGATGCAGCATTTACGGGGTTTCTCAGCCGGTGCACCCTGGTTGAGAAATGCTGCTTTAGTGAATTGATTATAAGCCCTGGTTCACACTAGTGTGACATGCCATGTGATTTGACAGTTCCAAATTGCATGACAAGTCACATTATTGTCGGCAAAGGGACTATTTAAATTGGTGCAACTCAGATTTTGCGGTGCCTCACTTATTTGAAAAAAAAAAGGTTACTGCACTATTTTATTGCGATTTTTGCTTGAAGTCGCACAGATGTCAGGCAAGTTGCACCAGAAATCGCACTGATCTGCAGCTTTGAAATCATTTCAAAGTCACGTTCGGTGTGAACCAGGGCTAATAATTTATCTCCTTTTTTAAGCTGTATTTACCTGACACTCAATATTTTACTTTGAAGAATTGACTCTTTTATTATTTCATGCGATATTTCTAAAAAAAAATGGGTCACATGACCTTAATATGCAGTAACCTTTAGTGACTTGACCCCTAATTCTGAGCTCGTGGAAATATTGAAAGTGTATTCCCAGGCTCCAGCAGGAGTGAAAAAAGGTGGAGTTTCCAAAAGTGACAATTGGGATTTATCTGGGGTGTTGTCACCTCTAGAGAAGACAATTGTACAAACTGGTCCTGGAGGTGGAGATCTTCCACTGCATCTCCATCCCGCACATTGCACTTTGCCCCCTCACATCCCATGCGGTTTATTGCCGCCTCATAACGATCCGCATCCACTTCTGGTGCTGAGTCAATAAATTCTCTGCACAGAATTAGATCTGAATTGCAGCTCTAATTAGCTCATCCAGCTCAGTGTAATCATCTCCGCCCAGAAACGGCTCTGCGCCATTGCCAGCCATTTGCTGTGAAATCCGCCTCCTCGCCTTTCATCTCCTTGAATTGGGCTGATTTAATTAAACAATGGAATGTTTGTTTAGCTGATAAGAAGATCTCTAGTGCTTGTTTAAATTAATTGGCATTCTGGCAGAAGACAGTGCTCCGATAAGTGTTTTATGACATGGCCGTGTCTAAGAGCTTGCCACATGCTTCCCAATATTTGACATTATGGTACCAGTATATTTCGGAATGTTCCCACCTCTCACCAGTCAGCAGAAAATTCATACCCGGTGCTAATATTTCCACATTCTTATGTTTCATTTATTATCTTCTATATCTTCTACTCTTCCAACCAGTCCATCCCCCACAGTTACTACCTTTTGTACCACTAGCCCCTCCCTACTAGATTGTAAGCTCCGAGGAGCAGGGCCCTCCTATCCCTCTTTTATTGAACTGTATTGTCTCCCGTTATATTGTAAAGTGCTGAGCAAACTGTTGGCGCTGTATAAATCCTGTATAATAATAATAATAATATTATGAACTTAAACCTCTCGCTGTGGGTGTGTGTTCGTGAAGACAAACTGAATCTAAAAACTCAAAAAAACAAAAAATTAAAAAAATACCATGAGCAAACAAACTAAGGTTGCTGCTGTTTTGTGAGCAAGAGAGTCAAAGCCAGCATGTGTTGCCATATCTTTGATATTATGGCTTCCATGTACTCCATAAGGGCTCTCCTGTGCGCCAGTCAAGATTGCTTCCCAGACTCAAAATGGATGAAGGTACTCATTACCCAACATTGGGAAAGAAGGAGAGGAATTCCACGTAGTGAAAAGTATTGCCAGTTTTTATCACATAGTATCAGGAAATGTTTGCCTTAAGGACATAGACAATCCCACATTACAGATGGTTGCCACGTATGTCCGTGGCCGGAAGTGACAACTGACCGGAACTCGTTTCGTCATAGGAAATTATGTTTTCAGGAGCTAGCATTCCTATGTCTAACCGTCATCGTCTGTGTGAAGGGGAGAATCTGATTTTGGTTGTACGGTCCACAGACTCATCTCAGCGTGGCCTTACTTATCTGGCACTGACAGTGTGTGTGTCTGCACTGCACAACCAAATTCTGATCTCTTCGTTGTATTTTGGTATATAGGGGATACCAAGGTGTGGTCTGGAATCAATGTTGATACTGTGCCATTTTCTGTTTTGCTACTCGGGTTTGTCTCCAGACATATCTCTGGATTTCAATGTTGATAAATTCATGTGACCACACAGCTGCCCAGTGTCAATGCTCTCACAGATAATATTATATATTATTATATGAATAAACAGTGATTAAGGTGAATGCTTTCCCCCCAGACTGAACCCAGGCAGTACTCTATGTTTACCTGCTACATAGTTTATATGTTTTTGAAGCCAGAGACAGCAGGCTTTTCACAGGACTTCAGAATGGGTGGCAGCCTCATGTCACCTGGTCAGGTGCCATCCAACCTTCCTATAATACATTGGTGTATGTGAACGGGGCTTCTCGGGGCCCAGAGGTTGGGCCAAGGGAACACACCAGCTGCATTTCCTTGGGCTCAGTTTTAAGAATCACCTGGAGGATGAAGAGACAACAGCAGGAACTCAGCTTGTGGGACAGATGGGGAAACACAAGGAATGTTGGTGGTGGATGACACAGATACTGGCATAAATAGGCAATATTCGGCCAACACCCAGTGCTAGACCACCAATTCCAGCATGGCCACTCTGTACCCACAGACTGATTTCACCTGTATATAGACAATATGGACAATCTTTCTGCCCTTCATGTTTTTACTACGTTGAAAATAACCAGTAAGAAATCCCTTTTACCTGCTAATATAAAAATTTCTGTGATTTTTTCTCTACCACCGACTGACTCTAATCTATTATTTTCAATGTAGAGAACCACACAAGGGCTTTGCTTAAGAGCTAAATTTAAGGTACAACATGAAGCAGGTCGCATATATCCCCAAAACCCAAACCACCCCTCTTTCTTACCTGAATCACAGAGTACCTCTTCCAGCACAAAAATTATATAAATCTAGTGTGGCTGCTCTTGGACTGCATAGAGCAGTGGCTGTCAAGTTACAAAGCAAACAGGGCCTCAAATGTGGCCCTCAGTGTCTCTAAAGGGCCACATGCAGTATTTATTAGATGTACAGAAAACTGTCACAGATGGAAGACTTGCTAGAGGAATTGGTCAGATTGGACCATTCTACAGGAGTGGTTGGAGACTGAAGTCATGCTGTAGGAGACAGCCAAAGCCTAGGGACATATTGCAAACCATTAGACCTTACTAGTATTAAGGCCCTTTACAAACCATGGCTCCCTCTACTGAGTGCTGGGCCCAAGGGTCACACTTCAAATACTAAGGGGCCGCAGGTTGGGCACCAGGGGCGTAGATGGACTCAGCATAGAGCTGGCAGCAGAGCTGTTTCATCACAGTAATAGTCCAGCTGAACATCCTCCAGCCCAAACCAGCAGGTCCGTACTTCTCCACTGATTTTCCACTGAGGGAGTGCAAAAACCTGTGCATATCACTTACGGCTTGCCAGTTATGGGTGCAATGCTCTGCAGGTATCGCAGGGAGAAAAAAGGAAATACACATTGATCGTTAGTGAGGATGAGCTCGGAAAGCATTTGGATCCTAGTCCGAACGCATGTGTGTGACCCTGCCAGTAAGCAGTCACCTGTACAGGTCTGAGGGAAAACACTGCAAGAGCCTGTACATTGCACCTGCGACACCATGATCCTTAGTGGAATGCTCTGCAGGCTTCATTGCAAAAACGTACTAAATGCACATTGATCATTAGTGGAGATGAGCTCAGGCGTGTTCAGTTCCTAATCTGAATCGATGTGAGAGAGCCAGCCAAGAAGCGGTCACCTGTACAGGCCCAGTTACCAGCTGAGGTATTTCCTACCCTGCAGCCACGTATACATGCTGCTTGTATACATGCAGTTGTGGGGATACAGTTGATTGGCTTAGTATAGTTAGAGCTTCCTGTTGGACTCGCTCACATAGGTTCAGACTAGGATCCAAACTTGCCTGAGCTCATCCCTAATCATTAGATCAATGTTGCATTTACTCGTGTTTGCAAAAGGTGGACCGTGCCTTTTAATTGCATCCCTGCTTTCTTTGTTTCATTTCTGTCACCTTTCGCAGTGACCAAATTTTACGAATGCTTCAGGTTGGACCCTCACTAATCCATGTGTGTTGTAGCTTCTGTTGTAATACACATGTGTAGGTGTAAATGAGCCCATAAAGTTCCTTCTCAGTGTTCAGGTGAGCGGTTAAAGGGCGGCAGAACCGCGGCTTAACTGCATTGATATTAAATCCATTCTTTAAAATGTAAAGTAAAAAGATGTTATACTTATCTGCTCTAAGAAATGGTATTGCACAGAGCGGTGACTTACCTCCTCTTCTGGAGTCCCCCGTTGGCACTATTTGCGCCTTCTTCCTATGAGTGCCCTCTCAGCAAGGAGCAGGCATGGGCACACTCCCGAGCTGAGATGTGTGCATCCATAGACACACACAGTGTGGCTCTGGCCCCCCTGATCCCTTCACACAAGAACGAACCAATGGCTCCTGCTGCTTACACTGTATCCTGTGAGAGCAGGAAGTGAGAGCAGTGTTGTTGCAGACAGGACAGCACTGGGACGAGAGTGTTTAGGGATGAAGAGGGGAAGAGGCATTGGAAAGTTTTTTTACCTCAATGTAGGGAATAATTCTAATGTGTTTAGAACTATTTAAAAAATTCAATGTTCAATACCCGACAGCCAGCAGTACCTTAAGGATTTTGGGAAGCATTCCACATCAAACTACTGATCCAACCTTATATACACACTATACAGTATAGCCAAAAGTCTGTATTCTCCTGACCATCACACGTATATGAGCTTGTGGGACATCCCATGCTAAAACTTTGACCATTAGTATGAGAATTGGTGACCATTTGTGAGGTCAGGCCATAGCATGGGCTTCAGGTGAACCCACGTTTGCATTGCAGACTTAGCTTGATGGACCTGCATAATTCAGTCCAGGGCTAAATCATTTCCTGAACTCAAGACACTTCTCTGTTTTCTTGTCCTGGGGAAGTTCAAACAGTGGCCTCTGGACCAGTCGTACCAGAGCTGTCCTTGCTCCAAACCAGGGACAAAATATCCCACACATTCAGAACTGTCATAGTGGGAACTAAAGTAGCATCCCATGTCCTCACCCTGCAGGGGCGTATGAAGCTTCCACTGTAAAAGAGTCAGACCAGTCTACACCACCATTTTAAGCCTAGTCTTTGACTAACAACCCTGCTCTCCATCTCTCACATGCTCTTTTATTGGGAAAATTTACTTAAAGAGGAATCTAACTCCCCCTCCCTATTCTTCCATCTTCCTATCTTACCTGTATAGCCAGGTTGTTTCCCAAAGGCATACTTACAGACCAGAAGATTCAGAAGTGTTCCCTTCAGATCTGCTCCTTCGCTGCAGCACAACTGGTCTCATGCTGCCATCTTCTTCTAACATCACCAGAGGGTGGCTGTCTCCACTTGCTCTGCACTGCATCATCAAGGGGACAGCTGTCTATCCAAGGTTTTTGCACCCCCCCTCCCCACCAATAGCATGGTTCCTCCTGGAACACCTGATGTGGGTATCCCAGGAAGCTGTGAGCCCAGTACCCAGAATTTTGGCCTAGACCAGGAATATAGAAATACAGGGAGTGGTCCCTAAAAAAGATATTACCCCCCTCCCCTGAAGAAATATATATCGAGTTCTGTTGGGGGTGGGTAAAAACTATTTAATCCTTTATTCAACATGTAACTCATCACAGTTCCATTTAGAGTAACCAGGTGGAGAACTTTGGTGCCTGGGTACCAAAACCTGGCATTCACAGAAAGAACATCCAAAATAAGTGTCTCCATAGGGTGGAGCTCATTGCTTGATCCCAACAGCTGTCAGATGTTTTTCACCGAACCAGAGAACCAGGACCTTCTTCCTACACCAGGTCTTTTCCACTCTCCTACCAAGCAACCACAATCCCTTCCACTAGGGCTTTAAGTACAGCCTGGGAATACTGGAATAATGGGAACACTATGCTCCCTTCTACACCGTTACAAGGTAGTTGTGTTGGATGAAAAGACCTGGCTCAGAATCAGCGTTCCAATTCCTCCAAAAGGTGTTCTGTGAAGGCCACTTGATTTCTTCCACACTAAACTGGTCAAACCTTGTCTTTATGGAGCTGGTTTTGTACACAGTGGCACAGTCATGCTGGAGGAGAAAGGGGCCTTCCCCAAACTGTTACCACAAGGCTGGAAGAGCACAATTGTATAAATGTCTTTGTATGGTGTACATATACCAGTACCCTTTACTGGAAACCCCTGAACTGGACCATTTGGAGAAGATCTACCCAATTCTGGCCATAGTATATACTGACAGGTGTGACAGATGAGCGGAGTAGGGCCAACAGTGAACATACTGCCATCTGTACGCCTGCGCTCTCCTGTGAGCTGTACATCCCCCTCGCCACTCTTCCGATACTCATTTAGTCTCCAGTGCTGCCTCGCAGAGAACACGGTGACTCTGGGGAATTTAGTACATAGTCGTGCGTCAGAGTTTAATGTCTTCCAGATGAGAGCAGAGCAGGACTCTCTCCCTCCATCATCACAGATCTTCCTGCTCTCCTGCCTGACCAAATGTAGAAACAAGAGGAATAGCATACAATCCCAGTCTAGGAGGTGGGGTGGGGGGAGCAAACTCTGCACTGATGGATCTAAATTGCTTATGTTAAAGAAAAAACATTCTTATACACTTATAACAAACTTCCCGTCTACTACTATGCACTTCCTATCTACTACTATGTTTACTGCACAGTACCACTGGTGTTTGGACTCTGAACAGTACCACTTCTCTTGTTCTGTATGCTGGGTGTAATTCTCAGTATCTGATCCTATTTTGTATGTCTGGACTCCGCTCAGTACCACTTCTCTTGTTCTGTATATTGGGTGTAAGTCTCAGTATCTGATCCTATTCTGTATGTATGGACTCTGCACAGTACCACTTCTCTTGTCCTGTATATAGGGTGTAATTCTCAGTATCTGATCCTATTCTGATTGTATGGACTCTGCACAGTGCCACTTTTCTTGTACTGTGTATTGGGTGTAATTCTCAGTATCTGATCTTATTCTGTATGTCTGGACTCTGCACAGTACCACTTCTCTTGTCCTGTATATTGGGTGTAATTCTCAGTATCTCATCTTATTCTGTATGTCTGGACTCTGCACAGTACCACTTCTCTTGTTCTGTATATTGGGTGTAATTATCAGTATCTGATCCTATTCTGTATGTATGGACTCTGCACAGTACCACTTCTGTTGTCCTGTGTATTGGTGTAATTCTCAGTATCTGATCTTATTCTGTATGTATGGACTCTGCATAGTACCACTTCTCTTGTCCTGTGAATTGGTGTAATTCTCAGTATCTGATCCTATTCTGTATGTATGGACTCTGCACAGTACTACTTCTGTTGTCCTGTGTATTGGTGTAATTCTCAGTATCTGATCTTATTCTGTATGTATGGACTCTGCACAGTACTACTTCTCTTGTCCTGTATATTGGGTGTAATTCTCAGTATCCCATCTTATTCTGTATGTCTGGACTCTGCACAGTACCACTTCTCTTGTTCTGTATATTGGGTGTAATTCTCAGTATCTGATCCTATTCTGTATGTATGGACTCTGCACAGTACCACTTCTGTTGTCCTGTGTATTGGTGTAATTCTCAGTATCTGATCTTATTCTGTATGTATGGACCCTGCACAGTACCACTTCTCTTGTCCTGTATGCAGGGTGTAATTCTCAGTATCTGATCCTATTCTGTATGTATGGACTCTGCACAGTACCACTTCTCTTGTTCTGTATATTGGGTGTAATTCTCAGTATCTGATCTTATTCTGTATGTCTGGACTCTGTACAGTCCCACTTCTCTGGTCCTGTATATATGATGTAATTCTTAGTATCTGATCTTATTCTGTATGTATGGACTCTGCACAGTCCCATTTCTCTGGTCCTGTATATTGGGTGTAATTCTCAGTATCTGATCTTATTCTGTATGTATGGACTCTGTACAGTCCTACTTCTCTGGTCCTGTATATATGGTGTAATTCTCAGTATCTGATCTTATTCTGTATGTATGGACTCTGCACAGTATCACTTCTGTTGTCCTGTATATATAGTGTAATTCTCAGTATCCGATCTTATTCTGTATGTCTGGACTCTGCACAGTCCCACTTCTCTGATTCTGTATATTGGGTGTAATTCTCAGTGTCTGATCTTATTTTGTATGTATGGACTCTGCACAGTACCACTTCTGGTCCTGTATATTGGGTGTAATTCTCAGTATCTGATCTTATTTTGTATGTCTGGACTCTGCACAGTACCACTTCTCTTGTCCTGTATGCAGGGTGTAATTCTCATTATCTGTGCCTATAGTATGTGTGTGTTTTGGCACAGACCTCATAATTTTGGAAATGTCAGTGAGATGAAAGTATTATGGGTCTTTCATTCTTGTGTCGTCTACATAGCACATTAATCACTTTATGGGGAGGAGATCATTTATAAATGGTGACATTAATAAAACAATTTCCAGCATTTTCCATTGTTGTTGGTATCTAATATAAAGTTCAATTTCTGAGGGGAAGATATTTTCCTGTACACAGCTTACTTCCTCCATCAGTATCCTTCAGCTGGAATGGGGGAGATGAGAAACTTGTGTAGAAGGAAGTATATGTGCTGCCTCCTGAGCCAGTTGGGTTTCATCGTTTGCTTTCCTATACTTTGAAGGAGATCCAATTATTGATGGACAAATAAATGTTGGAGTTGGAGGACCGGGGTTCTGGGATTCTTATTAGATTGTCAGCTCTGAATCCTGGAAATATTTAGGATAATGGATCTCTAACAAGTTACACAATTTAGGGTCCATTTACATCAGGGGAGTCCAACCTTTTGACTTTCCTGGGTCACATTGGAAGAAGAGGAATTGTCTTGGGCCACACATAAAATGCACTATCAATAAGGATAGCTGATGAGTAGAAAAAAAGTCAGGCAGATCACATTTTACAACCACTGAGATAGATAATAATAGTAATAGAACTTCATTTGTTTGCAATATTTTTTATTATAAAAGTAAAAGAGGGAAACATACAATTAGTGTGATATATGACACTGTGGATGGAGTAGCAATTCTCAATGAACACTCAAGGAGCTCTTTAGATATTTTGGTTCTTATGTTGCCCTTTTTGTGCTTCATCCTTGAATATAGTTGCTCACAAATATAGTTGCTTCCGAAAATTGATGGCATGAGTAAGGCATGTTTGTGAAGAGTGGAATTTCTTCCTTTGGGAAGATAAAACTTATAAAAGTCTAGTAAAGAGAAACTGACAGCTTTTTTTTCGGCCACATGTGTTTGTTGTGTAAATGCATATTTACCAAAAATCCCCCACACTTCCCACACGGTCTATTGTAAATTGACTTTCGTCATTCCTGGGTGGACATCATATGATGTCCACCTGGAACACGCCTCACACGCAGTTAAGTGGCCATGCTGTGGGCGTGGACACAGCAGATGACAGATCACTGTATCAGCCTGTACTATGTGATCACTGTGACCAGTCACAACAGATCACATGACAATTGTAAACAATGAATGGCTTTGATTCATGCCATTCATTGTGTATAATTGTATTACTAGCTGTGATCGGTCATAGTGATCACATGGTACAGACAGGGACAATTACAGCCCATCTGTACCATGTGATTAGCTGTGGCCAATCACAGCTAATCATGACAATGCAGACTGAATGAATCTATTTCATTCAGTAAAAATGCTTGCTTATAGCAGCTAAATTCACTGTTTTATGAAAGGTTTTTTTTTTTACATTTCTTAATTTTTCAAAAAATTATGATAAAAATGACAACTTCAAAAAAACTCATTTTCCAGATGTTGCTATTGACTACATTGTAATGCGTGTCCTCCTGTTGCCATAATGAAGGCTGCTCTAGTACTCCAATAGAGTACATTTGATTGTATGCATGTAAATGTTACATATAAAATTTGGTCCATATGCAGGAGCTCAGATGAAAGATATGCTGTTTTCATGAACGCAGTGATACTGCTGATTTTTATGCAGCTGTGTAACTGGGTCCATAGAAAACAATACACTTGTGTTTAGAATTTTTTTTTTTAAAGTTTACTGATAAAGTTGTTTCTTTTTTCATGGCCTCTTGCATTAGCCCTAGTCGTAATTACAATTCATGTGTTTTTAGTTGCTGCCGTCCTGCATTGCAGTGTACATAAAACATGATGCTGTGTAAGAGCCCTTGTTCGAGGTTCACGCTGCTGCGTAATGGGAACACACACAAAATCGCACACTTTTCCAACAAGCAGAGAAAAATGTTGCGATTTAGCCGACTCATGGCAGTGCTAAGAATTGTTCATGGCATCCTCACGCTTCTGTAGATGCACTGCATTTTTCTTGTGCGCCGAACCACATGGTACCACAGCACCATGCAGTGCATTGTGGTGCATTTTTGGGAAAGAGTCTAGGACTTCTTTCCATGTTGCTTGCATGTTGGGGATCCAGTTGAAGTGAATGGGATGCCCTCTTGTGAAAATATGGAGTATAGAAGGATTAGAACTGATGAAACAAAGAAATAAAATGTTATGGAAAGTTAATAAAGAAAATGATGGGGGGGGTGACTTTCTCCACATATAGCCAACAGTTTGCTCAGCGCTTTACAATATAACGGGAGACAATACAGCAACAATACAGTTCAATACAAGAGGGATTTGAGGGCCCTGCTCTTTGGAGCTTACAATCTAGGAGGGAGGGGCTAGTGGTACAAAAGGTAGTAACTGTGGGGGATGGACTGGTTGGAAGAGTAGAAGATTCCAGTATTAGCTGAGGGCAGGATAGGCTTCCCTGAAGAGATAGGTTTTCAGAGATCGCCTAAAAGTGAGCAGAGTAGGCGATAGTCTGATAAATTGGGGTAGAGAGTTCCAGAGGATGGGAGAAGCTCTGGCGAAGTCCTGGAGACGAGCATGGGAGGAGGAGACAAGTGAGCTAGAGAGCAGGAGGTCGTGCGAGGAGCGGAGAGTACGGTTTGGGTGATATTTGGAGACAAGATCGGTGATGTAATTTGGGGCAGAGTTATAAATGGCTTTATATCTTATTGTTAATGTTTTGAATTTTATCCGTTGGGCAATGGGAAGCCAGTGGAGGGATTGGCAGAGAGGGGTGGCAGATACAGAACGGTTAGTAAGGTGGATGAGTCTGGCAGCAGCATTCATGATAGACTGAAGAGGGGATAGCCTGCAATGAGGTAGGCCAATGAGGAGGGAGTTACAATAGTCAAGGCGAGATATAACAAGGGAGTGAATAAGTTGCTTAGTGGTTTCCGAGGTTAGGAACGGGCGTATCTTGGAGATGTTGCGGAGGTGAAGTCTACAAGATTTAGACAGTGATTGGATTTGGGGCTGAAAGGACAGATGGGAGTCTAGGATTACACCTACACCCTGGCATGAGGGGAGGGACTGATGATTGTGTTATTGATCTTGATGGAGAAGTCAGGGGAGGGGGCACGGGCTGGGGGGGAATAGTATGAGCCCCATTTTGGAAAGATTGAGTTTGAGGAAGTGGAGTGACATCCATGCCGATATGTCACTTAGTAGGTTAGTAATGCGAGAGGAGACTGAAGGGGGGAGGTGAGGGGTAGAAAGATAGATCTGTGTGTCATCAGCATAGAGATGGTACTTAAAGCCATGGATGTTCATCAAGTGACCAAGGGAGGAGGTGTAGATGGAGAAGAGAAGGGGTCCAAGGACAGAACCTTGAGGGACCCCTACAGACAGAGGGAGTGAAGAGGAGGAGGCAGTGTTATAGGTAACACTGAAGGAGCGCTGAGATAGGTAGGAGGAGAACCAGGAGAGAGCAGAGTCTCTGAGGCCAAGAGAGTGGAGTTTTATGAGGAGTTATAGTTAAACTAGTTATAGTTTAAGTCGGTTATTATGGTGGTCCCGCGTTCCCAGCAACCCCTCCACCCTGTCCGATTGGCCGTGTATTATCTCATGTTATTATTAACTCATAATCTCAGCGTGAAATTGCTTCCTGCTTGTTTTGCTATCGGAGCGAATTTCACAGAGACACAAATACTTTCTTCATAATCAACTGATATCAGTGAGAAAATGTACCGACACTGGATCAGAGCGCCACATAATGGCTGGTTCACAACTGTATGGTAGAGTGTTGCTAAGTGTAAACAGGCCCCATAGACAACAGTGGGATTCCTCTTGTTTTGCATTGTTGTGCTTCAACCATCGTACAGGTGATCGGGAACTAATGTCTAGCTAAGTCCTCCTTCACACCTGTGCAATTTTTCAAGTTTCGGCCCACAGATTACACATTTTTAGCCCCATAGATTTCACAGGGAGGGCAGGAAATCGCATGAATTCACATGAAAAAAATGAAGAAAGTACAAAAAACACATTCAAATGCAGAGGCACAAGTGTGGACTTAGCCTAAGGCCACATTTACGCATGCGTGTTGTAACGGGCTAAAATGAATGTAACATTAAAAGCAATGTTTTCGATAGAGCCTGCTCACATCTGTCCGATGTGCTATATTGTGTTTTTGAAAATAGCTCAGGTCCATTTTCTTTTCTGTTTCAATGCAATTTGAGGTCTATAGAAGTCAATAGTAACGCATGAAAATGCTTGTTTGATGTGTTTTGCATGCGTTTTTAATCCCCAGTACCAAGCCTAAAATAGTTTTTTATTGGCTAACATGAAAAACCTGTCATGTGTGAAAATTCCTTAAAAGTGCATGTCAGTGCAAGCTCAAAACTTGCACCTGCGACCATTGAAAAAAATGCTAAAAAACATGGAAACAGATGTGAACCTAGCTTTAAGCCTGCCATATGCAGAGCAAAAATTGGCCGGTTTAGCAGAGAATGGCCAAGTTTGGATCCAACTATGGGCAACCTGGTTTTTCTGAAGCCAATCTATCTATCTATCGACTTCAGTACAATCAGCTTGTCGGATTTTTTTCATGCAATCCCTCCCAGGAAAGGAAATTGCATAATCTATGGCCAGCCTTAAACTACCTGTAGATTATGCAATTTTTTGTTTCTTCAACCACGGGTGGAAAGAAAGAAAATTACTAGTTTCCCCCATCAGCACAGCCAGTTTTGATGGGTGAATCCCTCCTGCAGTGCTAATGTGTTCTGTCAGGGGGGAGCCTTCCGTGTTGGCAGAACACAGTGATCACTGCTGGCGGCTATAGCCACCGGCAGTGATCACATGAGAAATATCCAACAGACTGGTTGTACTGAAGTCAATCAATGGATTGTCTTCAGTACTAACCTGCCCATATATGGATCAAATCCTGCTAAGATTTGATCTGTGGCTGGCTTTAGAATCCTCTGTTCATAGGATGACAACACTGCTGTGCAATTTCAGTGCAGAATGAAAAGCATTATCATCCTGTTACAGGAAGTGGAAAAATACCAGCTCAACAGGCAGGATCAGAGGGTAATGAAACTAAGTTCCAGGGGGGGACTCAGCAAAACAAAAACTGCAGTGTGACTGCTACTGACAGGCTGCATTATATATGTCATTTTTGCTTCTGCTTAGAGTTCCACTTTAAATGTGTTGTCACTCTATGCACAGCGGTCCTTCAGCTGGAAAGTTTGCATTTGTAAAATTTGGCAGCCATGCTGGATGATCCGTCACCACGCAGCTTCTTCCTAAGTGACTCTCGGTGACACTTCACTCCGACCGCCATAAAACGTTCTCTGCTGACACGTTGAAGTGGCCTGAGTGTACTGAAGGTGGAATTTGTCTTCTTTTGAAGCGCTCAGCGCCTGTTCTAACGGGATCTAAGGTTTCTGTTTGTGTTGGTCCTTTCCCTCTAAATGGCGGAAAGTTCCATTGGCTCAGCGTGTGCAGATCGCGCTGAACTGCGGACACATTAATCCCATTAGCTGTTGGAGATGGCAGTGGCGTTGTTGGCATGCAGACGGTTAAAGCCCCTAAATATATTGTTTCCTCTCTCCGCCCCTGACATCTCGCCGTGGCTTTTATGACTGTTTGCCATGACGTAGCAATTTTTCGCTGTGTTAGCGGTTGCTCTGCTTGTTTAGATAGTCGTTATCCAAATTTCCACGGCATCTTCTTGGCAGAGCTGAGGCGTACATAGTGGGTGCCAGGAGCTGCGAGACCAAAACCGCTCCCTGGATGAAGCCACGGGCGGCTCACAAGCTGCGTCCACATTTATTGAAGGTTTATTTAAAGTTGTCATGCAGCTTGTTTACTGATGTCGTGTTTTCTTCTCCAGGAATTCATTTGCAGCAAACACCTCTGTGTCCGTTCTGACATGAGGCGGCTGCGCTGCATCTCGCTGCGTTCTCTTTGCAGAACGTTTCAGTTTGGTGGTGGTTCTGCTTTAGAGCTCATTTCATTTTATGTGCAATACAACACTGGATCACAGCACACTGAAAGCCCAGGAGAATTCCTTGTCCTTTTAATCTTTGGAGCTCCTACACAGCCATGCATTGCATTACATTTTCAGTGTGTTGTATTTTCACATCAGTGTTTTAGATCTTCACATCAGTGCATAGCATTATATCTTCACATTAGTGTTACATTTTTACATCAGTGCGTTAGATCTTCACATCAGTACATTGAATCTCAACATCAGTGCATTAGATCTTCACATTAGCACATTGAATCTTTACATCAGTGCATTAGATCTTCACATTAGCACATTGAATCTTTACATCCGTGCGTTAGATCTTCACATCAGTACATTGAATCTTTACATCCGTGCGTTAGATCTTCACATCAGTACATTGAATCTCAACATCAGTGCATTAGATCTTCACATCAGTACATTGGATCTTAACATCAGTGCATTAGATCTTCACATCAGTACATTGAATCTTTACATCCGTGCGTTAGATCTTCACATCAGTACATTGAATCTCAACATCAGTGCATTAGATCTTCACATTAGCACATTGAATCTTTACATCAGTGCATTAGATCATCACATTAGCACATTGAATCTCAACATCAGTGCATTAGATCATCACATCAGTACATTGAATCTTAACATCAGTGCGTTAGATCATCACATCAGTACATTGGATCTTAACATCAGTGCATTAGAACTTCACATCAGTACATTGAATCTCAACATCAGTGCACTGCATTGGATCTTAACATCAGTACACTGCATTGGATCTTAACATCAGTGTGTTGTGCTAGATCTTCACATCAGTGCGTTAAATCTTAACATCAGTGCACTGCATTAGATCTTCACATCAGCGTATTGCATTGAGTTGCATTGGATCTTTACATCAGTGTGTTGTGCTAGATCTTCATATCAGTGCGTTAAATCTTCACATTAGTGCACTGCATTAGATCAGGGGTAGGCAACCTTAAAGAGGTGGAGATCTACCTGAACAACATGGGACAGGTCAAAGATCACGGGGCACAGTGTAGTCTCTTCACACCTAATTTAGAACGCTAATTGCTGTACTACCGTGTCGCAATCATGTGCATTGCATGGCAATCATGGGTTTAAATCAGGAGGTGAGGAGGCAACATATCACCTCCTGGCCACCTGTCAATCACATTTGGATCGCTTTTCAGGGGAGCAGCAGTGCTTGCTGCACTTTTGAATGAGCTCTTAGTTGCATTCAGCAGTAGCACCCTCAGGGCTCATTGGGGGGTGGTAAAACCCTGCAGTTTTACTGCCCCTACTCCCTTTATCCCCCCCACCCCCTTTAACTGCTGAGGCAGCAGCCACAGGTGTACACATGCCACAGCAGGATTTAAGCCCCCTGTTGCTTTTGGTGGGTGCTACCGCCTGCCAAATGCGACCCATTCAAGTAAATAGGGCCACTCTGCAAGCGCCCCATGACTGCATGCATCTGCGGGGTCCAAGGGATTAAAGCAGTTGGTGAAAAAGCAACACAACGCTTCCTGCTTTAACCCCTTGTTTGCTGTACTGCACTAGGTTGCAGGGCACTTGCAGAGCAGCCTCATTCACTTAAATGGGTTATGCTTGGCATCTACTACACTCTCTAACCATGACAGGGCGCATAACTCCTGCTGCGGCTGCGGCATTTGTACACCCCTGGCCACTGCAGCTAAAGAGGGTGTGGTTGGGATGGGGTGGTAAAAACACGTCTTAACTATTGGGTTTTACCACTTCCCAAACTGCATATGTAAATTAACTCTTGCTCTTCTAAGCCCCCTATAAGGTTGCTTTCACACTGATGTGCTGTGGTTTACCTGCACAGCCAGTGCAGCGCAGTGCATCCCCGACTTTCCTGGGCTAGCTACGCTTTGCCATAGACGTCTATTGTATCCTGCAGGTGTGGTGCGCTTTCAGAAAGCACAAAATCCACAGGATATAATAGAAGTCTACAGCTAAGTGCAGCAAACCCACAGGAAAGCTGCAGGTACACTGCACTGCACACGTGGTGATGGTAAATCGCAGCACATCAATGTGAAAGCAGCCCTATACTATTATGCCCAGTGTATTGCTTCACACTGACCTGAAGATCTCTTCTCTCCTGTTGCTGGCCCCACTCTGGAGTCCGCTAGCCGGGATAAGAGGTGGAGTGCAGTTGGTATCACTCCGTATGGGACAGGAGCCGGCACTACAGAGGAGACATCAGCCTATGTGGCTCTTGTTCCCTACTACATCTCCAACTTTACAAGTAGTCCCTCTACATTGCACTCTGATGCTCTGGGATGGCGGGTCAGCAAGCTCAGACCACGATCTACCCGTCACCTGTTCACAATCTACTGATAGATTGCGATCTACATCTAGAGGCGTCCCTAGTGTTGGTGTCACCCGGTGCGGTAACACGTGGTGTCACCCCTCCACAGAGGAAGGAGCGGTGCCAGTGTAGCGGTAAAATGAGTGTCCCGTGAAGATATGTATCCCCCGAAGCAACTGCGCATGTGCCGGTTTCAGGCCGAAGAAGCCAATCTCCGACTTTAGCACGGCGCTGCCACAGTTAACCCCTCACAGGCTGCAAACCACTGAAGCTGATCCCGTGGATCACTGGGTTGTAAGGGGTTAACTGTGACAGCTCTGTGCTAAAGTCGTAGATTTGCGATCGACTTCTTCAGCCTGAAACCGGCACATGCGCAGTTTCTTCAGGGGATACATATCTTCATGGGACACTCATTTTACCGCTACACCGGGGGCAGCTGTCACTGTGCCGGGAATCTGGGATCACCCCAATAACTGGCCAGGACCTTCACAGAGCCCCGAAGCTCTGCTGGCATCCTGCTACTGCACCCCCTGTGATGGTGGCACCCGGTAGGGCCCCCACCCCCTAGGGACGCCACTGATCTACAGGTTGCAGAACCCCCTATTAGATCTTCACATCAGTGAGTTGCATTGGATCTTTATATCAGTGCGTTGCATTAAATCTTAACATCAATACGTTTGACCTTCACATCAGTGCATTGCATTCAATTTTCAGTGTGCTATATTTTCACATCAGTGTGTTAGAACTGCACATCAGCACTGCATTATATCTTCACATTGATGCGTTCATTTTTAAATCAGTGCATTAGATTTTCATTTATTATTATACAGGATTTATATAGCGCCACTGGTTTGCTCAGCGCTTTACAATATAACGGGAGACAATACAGCAACAATACAGTTCAAAACAAGAGGGAAAGGAGGGCCCTGATCCTGGGAGCTTACAATCTAGGACTTCAGTTAATTACATTAGATCTTTACATCAGTGCGTTCCATTAAAGCTTCAAATTAGTGCATGAGATCTTCACATTAGTGTAATGTATTTTCACCAGTGCATCAGATATTAACATCAGTGCAGCACACTAAATCTTCACATCAGTGCCTTAGATCTTCACATCAGTGCATTGCATTATGTTGTAAAGTGCTGTGTAAACTGTTGGCGCCAATTGGCGGACTGACCATTTGGAAACTTGGGCACTGCCCAAGGGCCCGGGGTCAGTAAGGGGCCCCATGAGATGCCCCTGGTACCTTTTTCATAGGCTTTTTTGAGTTTGGGCAAGGACACAGGGGCCTCATGATCCCCTATTGCCCGGGGGCCCCATGAGTTGTCAGTCCGCCCATGGTTGGCGCTATATATATCTTGTATAATAATAAAAAATGCATTAGATCCTCATATCAGTGCATTTCATTAGAGGTTGACATCAGTGTGTGTTTTTTAAGTCACATGTCTGTATGTTCATGTTCTGCAGGAAGAAGGCGCATGTCAAAACACACTCAAAGTGCATATAGTATGCATTTTTCATTGCATTACATTTTAAAGCAAAACATTAAAAAGGGTCCAAAATCACATTGTGCATTTTGAGGAAAACTTGTGTACATTTTCTAAAGGGATGGTCTAAACAGGCCCTTTTAGGATGGCATGTATAAAGGGGAGCTCTGCTCTGACATGGGGATATCATTGCAAAGTGGACCTGTCATTGGCACTAGTGGAAGCTGCCATAAAGGTAGTGGTAGATGACACCACATACCATCTTATCAAGATTTCCTATTGGGATCTCCTATTGTGTGCAAGATACAGATATTTTCTTTATGGTTAACCGGCGGTTAGGGATGTTCTGTTGGGAGGTGCATTGTGGCCTCTGTGTGTGTCCCTGTCTATTCACACTGCACACGAGTTTGGGGTTTCCCCCTTTGTAGGTGAGGAATCCTTATAGGTGGAGTTTCACCAATATCAGTTCCTTGAGGCATAGTGTATGGTGATGGGTCATTTTCAAGATCAGCAGCTCCTAAAAAATGAACTCTTTACCTCCCTTCTGAATAATGAATATTCAATTATTTGCCATTTATACATAAAGGAACACTTATTAGCGGGATTATTCTTTAAATTCAAGATTTATGCCATTCATTGTTTTCCATAATCTGTGTGGGAGGGTCTGTAATCCTTCCTTGTGTTCAATCTCCGGCATCCCCTGCACTCCTGCTGATGTTTCATTCTCAGTGAAAACTGCGTTGATAGGGTAGAAAGGAGCGACTGACACAAATTCCTGTCTGCTTTTTTTTTCTACCCGTAGCTCTAACAGTCTCATGTTTCAAGTAAGAGTAAGAAAAAGAAAGTTTTACGGGTTTCTCTTTTGTTTATCCCCGAGAAGCGTAGAAGGGGCCCCTTTATTGTTCTTCCTGTACCCCGGGCAGTCTGATATCTGATACGATTGGCGGAGGACGCACGGCCTGACATTTTCTCTGCAGCTAAAACAAGCAGAGTGAGTGCGCTGTGTCAATAAGACATTGGCCGAGCGGTAGCTGAGCCGGGAGCCCCTCCGTCTTACGCCTTAAATGTTTCCAGGTGTTTGTGCTGCGCTCTGCGAGGTGAGTGTTAGTGCAGGTGGCCTGGCGGGAACTTTACGGCTTTGCGTGCGTCAGGCGCTGGGACCCCCTCCAGGCGACCGCGGAGGATCTGGGGGGGAGGCAGAGCGTTTTCGAAACCCCATTCACTGTTGCAATCAGATCTCATGTCAGGCCAGGCTGCTGGAAATCTGCAGATATTGGAACTGCTTTGTCTTCTTATATTACACAGAACGTCATTCACACGCCGCGGGCCCCAATCTGCAGATGAATTTACAATCAAAACTGGGTTTATTTTTTGGGGAATTGTGGAAGGGTTTGACCCCATGTCAGGTGTTTATTACTGCCTTGTCTCTGTTGGAGAGACCTAACATTATTTGTCTTTGTAATCAAGGATGTAAGCTCAGTTTTTGGGGCCCCATAGCAAAATGTTGATGCCCCTCCCCCCACTCCCCCCAGTGAACTTTCTATGTGACTCCTGGCAATGTCAGTTGGGACAATAGTGTGATTGATCCTAACAAAGTATAGATCTAGATAAAAAATAAACAGCAGGAGAGATGTCAGCATAGTCAGTACATTACTGGGGAGCAGAGCTGTAGACAGAAGTTATAGGGGTTTGGAAATTTGTTTAAAAACTCCCAATCTACTTGCACTGGTACAAAAATTTTTTTTAAACCAAACCCGTATTTAAATAAGGTTTTACCTGAACCAGCGTTTTGCAATTGTGGTGCGTTTTGGGATTCACAGCAATTCTGATGCAATCTTATAACGCCCAGGTGAGAATGGAGCATTAGTCCCGGTTCAAACTGATGCAAATCTAAAGCAGATCAGATGCGATCTGAAAGGCATAGATTCTCATGGCATCTAAAAATACCGTGTTTTCTATGCAGGACATTCACATCTATGCAGTGCAATTTTGATTCGGTAAATAAAAGGGTACTGTGGGAGTTTGGAGCAATGCGTCCCAAACCCGCACAGCATAGAGTATAGTGGCATTCTGAGATAACTGTTCACATAGGATCCAAATCAGCTGGTTTTGCTAGAGGACAGATTTGTGGATGGAAAGCAGATTTGCATAGAAGTGGCTGGAAGGCAGATTTGCATAAATGTGGCTGGAAAGCAGATTTGCATAGAAGTGGCTGGAAAGCAGATTTGCATAAAAGTGGCTGGAAGGCAGATTTGCATAGAAGTGGCTGGAAGGCAGATTTGCATAGACGTGGCTGGAAGGCAGATTTGCATAAAAGTGGCTAGAAAGCAGATTTGCATAGAAGTGGCTGGAAAGCAGATTTGCATAAAAGTGGCTGGAAGGCAGATTTGCATAGAAGTGGTTGGAAGGCAGATTTGCATATAAGTGGTTGGAAGGCAGATTTGCATATAAGTGGTTGGAAGGCAGATTTGCATATAAGTGGTTGGAAGGCAGATTTGCATAAAAGTAGCAGGAAGGCAGATTTGCATAGAAGTGGCTGGAAAGCAGATTTGCATAAAAGTGGCAGAAGGCAGATTTGCATAGAAGTGGCTGGAAGGCAGATTTGCATAGAAGTGGCAGGAAATTAATTGCACTGAAAACTGATATGAAAATCACACTGCATAAAGTAAACCCTGCTGCTTGCCGGCTGCAGGGGTAAATATGAAAAACCCACCTGCCCTGAAACTGCATGTCCTGGGCTTCGGGTGATGTGATTTGCACATCCCTGGAAGTTGTCAGAGAAGAGCAGTGGCGCAGGGTATGCAAATTTAACCCTAAAGATAAACTCTTGGCAAAAAATGTTTTCTCCCATTCAGTGGAGCTGTGCTTGCACTGTATTGGTTAACTGCTCGTTTTTGTCTAGGGGATTTTAGAGTGGAGATATACTTACCTAATCCGACAATCCTTTTAGCGCAAGACTGGTCCCCAACGATTCTTCCGCCATACACCGCCTCCCACGGACGCTAGCGGTCTTGTGAATGTACTGTTTCCTGACGTCATTATGCCAATAGACCTCCTCTGCATGTGAGGACGGCAGGAACAGTCCACCGCTGGACGTGGGGGAGTGTGGTTTTCCAAAGGATCAGGTAAGTATAGCTTTTCGCTGCACCCCTAGACAAAATGAGCAGTTAACCCATGCAGTGTGGGCACAGTAGGAAACTGGCTGTGGAGCTCAGGGTGAGGACACCGCTGGATGCCTGGACTGGTAAGTGCCCTAATAGTAAACATCTACAGCTACAGTATTTGTAGCTGCTGTCTTTTATTTTTTTTTTGGGGGGGGGCTGGGGTCCAGAACTCCACTTTAAAGGTTAACTCCGGGCACAACTTTCTTTTTAATATATTTCTCAATAGCCACATAGGATAGAAATCCACTTTGTGAAGCCCAAATGTGTTTGCAAACCCAGATATTACTTTTTAAAAGAAGCAATGACAGTGACTGTACGAAGCCCGTGCAGAGAGCAGAGCTGTGGGAGGGGCCCAGCAGACCCCACCCACTACAGGCTGACTGCAGAAAACTACAGGAGGGGAGGAGACAAGACCAGTCACCCTTCACATGGAGATCCTGTAGAGTAGCAGTGACTGGTCTTTATTACAGGAAGCTCCCGTACAGAGGTAAAGTTTCACACTGGATTACAAGAATACACAACTCTTGTACTATTTGCTTATACCGGAGTTTAGACTTAAATCTTCAGTTAGCTACTCAGAAGCTTGCCAGCATTTTTCAGCATCAAAGGATCTTTGTTGGAGTATTCTGTATGTTTGGGCAGTGGTCTCCAATCTGCGACCGAGGATCGGATGTGGCCCTTTGCTACCCTTTATCCGGACCTTGGGGTAATAGTCCTCCCACTGATATGAGGCACTATTCTTTCCACCAACACCAACAGTGGGGCATAATTCCTGACACTAATAGTGTGCCAGTATTCCTCCCACTGATACCAATGATGAGGCACTATTCCTCCCACTGATACCAATGATGGGGCACTATTCCTCCCACTGATACCAATGATGGGGCACTATTCCTCCCAGTGATACCAATGATGGACCTCTATTCCTCCCACTGATACCAATGATGGGGCACCATTCCTCCCACTGATACCAATGATGGGCCTCTATTCCTCCCGCTGATATGAATTATGGGGCACCATTCCTCCCGCTGATACCAATGATGGTCCACTATTCCTCCCACTGATATCAATGATGGGACACTATTCCTCCCACTGATACCAATGATGGGCCACTATTCCTCCCACTGATACCAATGATGGGCCACTATTCCTCCCACTGATACCAATGATGGGCCACTATTCCTCCCACTGATACCAATGATGGGCCACTATTCCTCCCACTGATACCAATGATGGGCCACTATTCCTCCCACTGATACCAATGATGGGCCACTATTCCTCCCACTGATACCAATGATGGGCCACTATTCCTCCCACTTATACCAATGATGAGGCACTATTCCTCCCACTGATACCAATGATAGGGCACCATTCCTCCCACTGATACCAATGATGGGCCTCTATTCCTCCCACTGATATGAATTATGGGGCACCATTCCTCCCACTGATACCAATGATGGGCCACTATTCCTCCCACTGATATCAATGATGGGCCAATATTCCTCCCACTGATATCAATGATGGGGCACTATTCCTCCCACTGATATCAATGATGGGACACTATTCCTCCCACTGATATCAATGATGGGACACTATTCCTCCCACTGATATCAATGATGGGGCACTATTCCTCCCACTGATATCAATGATGGGACACTATTCCTCTCAGTGACACCAACAATAAGGTGCGATTTCTTCCACTGATACCAATGATGGGGTAGTGTTCCTCCCAATAATACCAATGATGGGCCACTATTCTTCCTCCTACTGACCACAGGCATTTTGTAGCTGACTACAAGAGATGAGCGAATCGAATCAGGCGAAGTGGAATTCGTTTCGAATTTCAGGAAAAATTTGATTCGCGTCGAATCCGAATATTTGCATAATTCGGGTGCGCGAATCGGATTTTTCCCGATCAGCCGGCAAAAGTGTCCCTGCAGAGAGCTCCGCTATTTCTGACAGTTCTCTGACAGTTCCTTCACATGTACAGCGGTTGAAACATTGTATCTATTTGTTTCCATTTAGGATACAGATGTTTTTATTCGGAAATAAATAGATACAATGTTTCAACCGCTGTACATGTGAAGGAACTGTCAGAGAACTGTCAGAAATAGCGGAGCTCTCTGCAGATACACTTTTTGCTGTACTGGAATACTTCTTCTTTTCATTCTTCTTTTCATTCTTCTCATTCTTCTTTTCATTCTTCTTCTCATTCTTCTCATTCTTCTTTTCTTCTTCATGAAAAGAAGAATGAGAAGAAGAATGAAAAGAAGAATGAAAAGAAGAATGAGAAGAATGAAAAGAAGAATGAAAAGAAGAATGAGAAGAATGAAAAGAAGAATGAAAAGAAGAAGAAGAATGAAAAGAAGAATGAGAAGAAGAATGAAAAGAAGAATGAGAAGAATGAAAAGAAGAATGAGAAGAATGAAAAGAAGAATGAAAAGAAGAAGAATGAAAAGAAGAAGAATGAAAAGAAGAAGAAGAATCTTTTCATTCTTCTCATTCTTCTTTTCATTCTTCTTTTCATTCTTCTTCTTCTTTTCATTCTTCTTCTTCTTCTTTTCATTCTTCTTCTTCTTCTTCTTTTCATTCTTCTTCTTCTTCTTTTCATTCTTCTTCTTCTTTTCATTCTTCTTTTCATTCTTCTTTTCATTCTTCTTCTTTTCATTCTTCTTCTTCTTTTCATTCTTCTTTTCATTCTTCTTCTTCTTTTCATTCTTCTTTTCATTCTTCTTCTTCTTCTTTTCATTCTTCTTCTTCTTTTCATTCTTCTTCTTCTTCTTTTCATTCTTCTCATTCTTCTTTTCATTCTTCTCATTCTTCTTTTCATTCTTCTTCTCATTCTTCTTTTCATTCTTCTCATTCTTCTTTTCTTCTTCATGAAAAGAAAAATGAGAAGAAGAATGAAAAGAAGAATGAGAAGAAGAATGAAAAGAAGAATGAGAAGAAGAATGAGAAGAATGAAAAGAAGAATGAGAAGAATGAAAAGAAGAACGAAAAGAAGAAGAAGAAGAATGAAAAGAAGAAGAAGAATGAATGAAAAGAAGAATGAGAAGAATGAAAAGAAGAATGAAAAGAAGAATGAGAAGAATGAAAAGAAGAATGAAAAGAAGAAGAAGAATGAAAAGAAGAATGAGAAGAAGAATGAAAAGAAGAATGAGAAGAAGAATGAGAAGAATGAAAAGAAGAATGAGAAGAATGAAAAGAAGAATGAAAAGAAGAATGAAAAGAAGAAGAAGAATGAAAAGAAGAAGAAGAATGAAAAGAAGAATGAAAAGAAGAAGAAGAATCTTTTCATTCTTCTCATTCTTCTTTTCATTCTTCTTCTTTTCATTCTTCTTCCTCTTTTCATTCTTCTTTTCATCCTACTTCTTCTTCTTCTTCATCCTCATCCTCTTCTTCTTCTTCTGAGGATGAAGAAGAAGAAGAAGTAGGATGAAAATAAGAAGAATTCCAAGCCGGCAAAAAGTGTATCTGCAGAGCTCCTCTATTCTGCAGATACACTTAGAGGAGCTCTGCAGATACACTTTTTGCCGGTTTGGAATTCTTCTTATTTTCATCCTACTTCTTCTTCTTCTTCTTCATCCTCATCCTCGGAAGAAGAAGAAGAGGATGAGGATGAATAAGAAGAAGAAGTAGGATGAAAATAAGAAGAATTCCAAGCCGGCGAAAAGTGTATCTGCAGAGCTCCTCTATTTCTGACAGTTCTCTGACATAGAACTGTCAGAAATAGAGGAGCTCTGCAGATACACTTTTTGCCGGCTTGGAATTCTTCTTATTTTCATCCTGCTTCTTCTTCTTCTTCTTCTTCTTCTTCATCCTCATCCTCATCCTCTTCTTCTTCTGAGGATGAGGATGAAGAAGAAGAAGAAGAAGTAGGATGAAAATAAGAAGAATTCCAAGCCGGCAAAAAGTGTATCTGCAGAGCTCCTCTAAGTGTATCTGCAGAATAGAGGAGCTCTGCAGATACACTTTTTGCCGGCTTGGAATTCTTCTTATTTTCATCCTACTTCTTCTTCTTCTTCCTCTTCATCCTCATCCTCTTCTTCTTCTTCTGAGGATGAGGATGAAGAAGAAGAAGTAGGATGAAAATAAGAAGAATTCCAAGCCGGCAAAAAGTGTATCTGCAGAGCTCCGCTAAGTGTATCTGCAGAGCTCCGCTAAGTGTATCTGCAGAGCTCAGCGGTTGAAACATTGTATCTATTTGTTTCCATTTATGGAAACAAATAGATACAATGTTTCAACCGCTGTAAATGTGAATGTCAGAGAACTGTCAGAAATAGAGGAGCTCTGCAGATACACTTAGCGGAGCTCTGCAGATACACTTTTTGCCGGTTTGGAATTCTTCTTATTTTCATCCTACTTCTTCTTCTTCATCCTCAGAAGAAGAAGAAGAAGAGGATGAGGATGAAGAAGAAGAAGAAGTAGGATGAAAATAAGAAGAATTCCAAGCCGGCAAAAAGTGTATCTGCAGAGCTCCTCTAAGTGTATCTGCAGAATAGAGGAGCTCTGCAGATACACTTTTTGCCGGCTTGGAATTCTTCTTATTTTCATCCTACTTCTTCTTCTTCTTCCTCTTCATCCTCATCCTCTTCTTCTTCTTCTGAGGATGAGGATGAAGAAGAAGAAGTAGGATGAAAATAAGAAGAATTCCAAGCCGGCAAAAAGTGTATCTGCAGAGCTCCGCTAAGTGTATCTGCAGAGCTCCGCTAAGTGTATCTGCAGAGCTCAGCGGTTGAAACATTGTATCTATTTGTTTCCATTTATGGAAACAAATAGATACAATGTTTCAACCGCTGTAAATGTGAATGTCAGAGAACTGTCAGAAATAGAGGAGCTCTGCAGATACACTTAGCGGAGCTCTGCAGATACACTTTTTGCCGGTTTGGAATTCTTCTTATTTTCATCCTACTTCTTCTTCTTCTTCTTCATCCTCAGAAGAAGAAGAAGAAGAGGATGAGGATGAAGAAGAAGAAGAAGTAGGATGAAAATAAGAAGAATTCCAAGCCGGCAAAAAGTGTATCTGCAGAGCTCCTCTAAGTGTATCTGCAGAATAGAGGAGCTCTGCAGATACACTTTTTGCCAGCTTGGAATTCTTCTTATTTTCATCCTACTTCTTCTTCTTCTTCCTCTTCATCCTCATCCTCTTCTTCTTCTTCTGAGGATGAGGATGAAGAAGAAGAAGTAGGATGAAAATAAGAAGAATTCCAAGCCGGCAAAAAGTGTATCTGCAGAGCTCCGCTAAGTGTATCTGCAGAGCTCCGCTAAGTGTATCTGCAGAGCTCAGCGGTTGAAACATTGTATCTATTTGTTTCCATTTATGGAAACAAATAGATACAATGTTTCAACCGCTGTAAATGTGAATGTCAGAGAACTGTCAGAAATAGAGGAGCTCTGCAGATACACTTAGCGGAGCTCTGCAGATACACTTTTTGCCGGTTTGGAATTCTTCTTATTTTCATCCTACTTCTTCTTCTTCTTCTTCATCCTCAGAAGAAGAAGAAGAAGAGGATGAGGATGAAGAAGAAGAAGAAGTAGGATGAAAATAAGAAGAATTCCAAGCCGGCAAAAAGTGTATCTGCAGAGCTCCGCTAAGTGTATCTGCAGAGCTCCGCTAAGTGTATCTGCAGAGCTCAGCGGTTGAAACATTGTATCTATTTGTTTCCATTTATGGAAACAAATAGATACAATGTTTCAACCGCTGTATGGAGTGAATGTCAGAGAACTGTCAGAAATAGGCTAGTTCTGACAGTTCTCTGACATTCAATACTCCATACAGCGGTTGAGGAGTGAATGTCAGAGAACTGTCAGAAATAGCCTATTTCTGACAGTTCTCTGACATTCACTCCATACAGCGGTTGAAACATTGTATCTATTTGTTTCCATTTATGGAAACAAATAGATACAATGTTTCAACCGCTGTATGGAGTGAATGTCAGAGAACTGTCAGAAATAGCGGAGCTCTGCAGATACACTTAGCGGAGCTCTGCAGATACACTTTTTGCCGGCTTGGAATTCTTCTTATTTTCATCCTACTTCTTCTTCTTCTTCTTCTTCATCCTCATCCTCATCCTCTTCTTCTGAGGATGAGGATGAAGAAGAAGAAGAAGAAGAAGTAGGATGAAAATAAGAAGAATTCCAAGCCGGCAAAAAGTGTATCTGCAGAGCTCCTCTAAGTGTATCTGCAGAATAGAGGAGCTCTGCAGATACACTTTTTGCCGGCTTGGAATTCTTCTTATTTTCATCCTACTTCTTCTTCTTCTTCCTCTTCATCCTCATCCTCATCTTCTTCTTCTTCTGAGGATGAGGATGAAGAAGAAGAAGAAGAAGTAGGATGAAAATAAGAAGAATTCCAAGCCGGCAAAAAGTGTATCTGCAGAGCTCCGTTAAGTGTATCTGCAGAGCTCCGCTAAGTGTATCTGCAGAGCTCCGCTAAGTGTATCTGCAGAGCTCCGCTAAGAAATAGCGGAGCTCTGCAGATACACTTTTTGCCGGCTTGGAATTCTCCTTCTTCTCATCCTTCTTCTTCTTCTCATCCTTCTCCTTCTTCTCATCCTTCTCCTTCTTCTCATCCTTCTTCTTCTTCTCATCCTTCTTCTTCTTCTCATCCTTCTCCTTCTTCTCATCCTTCTTCTTCTTCTCATCCTTCTCCTTCTTCTCATCCTTCTTCTTCTTCTCATCCTTCTCCTTCTTCTCATCCTTCTTCTTCTTCTCATCCTTCTCCTTCTTCTCATCCTTCTTCTTCTTCTCATCCTTCTTCTTCTCATCCTTCTCCTTCTCATCCTTCTTCTCATCCTTCTCCTTCTTCTCATCCTTCTTCTCATCCTTCTCCTTCTTCTCATCCTTCTCCTTCTTCTCATCCTTCTCCTTCTCCTTCTTCTCATCCTTCTCCTTCTCCTTCTTCTCATCCTTCTCCTTCTTCTCATCCTTCTCCTTCTCCTTCTTCTCATCCTTCTCCTTCTTCTCATCCTTCTCCTTCTTCTCATCCTTCTCCTTCTCCTTCTTCTCATCCTTCTCCTTCTCCTTCCTCATCTCCAAGGGCATTTAAATTAAAGGTACAGTGTTCTGCACTAATTTAAAGGCTCTCTGAAGCCTAGAAACCCTTTTTATAAGTTAAATTCGTAGCGAATAAATTCGCATCGAATCGAATTTCTTCCTCAAATTCGGCGAATCAGCCGAATCGAATTTTTGAATAATTCGCTCATCTCTACTGACTACCAACCCTGTGGCAAAATTTATTCTCACTGATGTTGGGCCCAGTACATTTTCTATCCCCACTGGCCACAATGCAGCCCCCCTAAAGTCTGAAGGACAGTAAATTGTCCCTTTGTTTGTAAAGTGTGGAAACCCCTGTGTTAGGGTTTGGTGTAATTCTCAGTCCTCCCGCCCCTTTATATTACCCCAGCAAGTGCTGAACATTGTAGTTTAGTAGTCAGTCAACAAAAAAAGAAATTATATTATTTTCATTTTATCATATTTTTTGCCCCATAGACTTTAATGGAAGTTCCTGAAAAACACGCATTTGGGTGCTCTCATTTAAAAGTCTCCAGGAACAAGCAATTCTGCTCCTGTACATACAATTCGTGTGTACAAATGCTTCTAATTCTCCTGACTACACTCATACTAAGTATAGTAAGTGTGAATGGAGGCTAAGAGGGGATTTCCCTCACTTTGGAGGGAATTCCTCACTTCCTGCTGTGCCTCCCGAACAGGAAGTGAAGGAAAATGTCCTCCAATGGGACAGACAGCAAAAAGAAAAAAAACAATTTCATAAGAAAAAAATAGCTTTGTTTACATACACACTTTATCATTTGTATACTTGCTCACAATCACATGTAGCCATGCATTCATACATGTGACCTGCTAGTGAGCAATTCCACAACACATTAAAGTGCATACAAACATCCGGCGTGTAGAACAGAATCCTGACAGCACATTCAAGAGCAACTCCAGTAAACACTGCCATGGTTGCCAAAAAGAATGTCAAATTTTGATTAGTCTGACCACAGAACAGTTTTCCACTTTGCAACAGACCATTTTAAATGAGCTTTGGCCCAGAGAAGGCAGCATTTCTCAATCATGTTCCGATATGGCTTCTTCTTTGCATGATAGAGCTTTGCCTTGCATTTTTGGAAGACACAGAGAACTGCATTCGCAGACAGTGATTTTTGGAAGTATTCCTGAGCCCAAGTAGGGATGTCCATTAAAAAAAATGTCTGCTTTTAATGCAGTGCTGCCTGAGGATCTGAAGATCACGAGCATCTAATATTGCAATTTGGTCTTGTCCCTTGTGCACAGAGATTTCTCCAGATTCTCAGAATCCTTTGATAATATTATGTACCGTAGATGCTGATATATTTAAAGTCGTTGCAATTTTACATTATTCTAAAATTGGGCTGCAGTTTTTCATGTATCAGTAAATCTCTGTCCATCTTTACTTCTGGGTCACTCTGAATCTCTAAGATGCTCATTTTTATACCTAATCATGTTACTGACCTGTTGCCAATTAACATAATTAGTTACAAAATGTTCTTCCAGCTCTTTTGTGTTCGTACTACTTGCTGTACTTTGCCAGCTTTTTGTTGCCCTGCCCCAACGTTTTTGAGATGTGTTGCTACCATCAATTTCAAAATTACTTTATTTTTTTAGGGATGCACCGAAATTTCGGTGGCCGAAATGTTTTGACCGAAAACACCCCTTTCAGCCGTTGGCCGAAATGAAATAAAGCACCGATACAGATGCCGAAAAAACCTTGTCGCCGCCGCTCGGCAGTTCTCAGCCTTACCTGAGAAACCATCGATCCTGGCGCTGGGCATAGAGATGAGTGATGGAAAGATGGCCAAGGCTCTTCTCTATGCCCTTGGAGGACCGAAGCGATGTCACTTCCCGTTCCCGACATTTTTTTTTTTTAAAGCACTAGATCAATGCTTTTTTTTTTATCCAATGCTTTACATTGTAGAGGAGAGATGTGGGGTTTTATTGACCCCATATCTCTCCATAAAGAGGACCTGTCACTAATTATGTCTATCACAAGGGAGGCATGCATTTCTTGTGATAGAAGTGATTAAATTTTTTTTAAAGGGACAGTGCAAAAAAAAAAAACAAAAACGAAAAAATCTTTACATTTAAAAAATAAAAGTTTAAAGTGCCCCTTGCACGTTGTGGTGAATGCATACGTAGGCCATGCCCACATATGTAAACGGTGTTCAAACAACACGTGAGGTATCGCCACGAATGTTGGAGCAAGAGCAAGAATTCTCGCACTAGACCGCCTCTCTGACATTACACTGCTAACCTGTAGAAATTTCTAAAGCATCACCCATGGAGATTTTTAAGAACTGCAGTTTCATGCCATACCACAAGTGTGCGCAATTTTAAAAAGTTACATATTGGGTATCTATTTACTCGCCGTAACATCCTGTTTCATATTTTACAAAAAAATGGGGTATATATATATATTTTTTTGTTTTTTTTCATCGGTGTATATTTTTCCAAAAAATATATATTCATTTTTAAAAACTGCGCATTTCGGTTTTCGGCAAAGTGCATTTTCAATTTTCATTTTCGGTGCACCACTAATTTTTTTTGCTTAAAATGGTACATTTTTTCAGTTTAAGCATTTGATATGTTTTTCTATTTTCCATTGTGAATAAAATATGGGTTTATGAGATTTGTAAATTATTGCATTCTGTTTTCATGTGGATTTTAAACAGCATACCAGCTTTTTTGGAATTGGGATTGTAAACTGGGTGCCATTGCTGAACTTCTAAAAATACCAGTTTCCTGGCTGTCTCTGGACTCTGTAGTCTTGGAGTCACTGAACTGCAACAAGCATGCAGCCAGTGAAATCAGAACATCTGGCCTCTGGATGTGAGCCTTCAAGTCGGGGGATCAGAAAAATAGCCAAGCAACTATAATTTTTGGCAGCTGTAGCAGATTTTTTTTTTCATCACAAGCTTCTTTTAGGGTTTGATCATATTAGACTGCACTTTAAAACGCAGCTGTCAGCGTGAGGTCTGACAGGGAGCAGTGTGATGAGTGTTTCAGTGCAGCACACTGTTTACTTTTCTATACCTTTTTTTTCTGCACCGCATTGCACATCAGACTAGAGTTGTGGTGTGAACAGGGCACATAGGAAACAATTGATTTCTATGTGTCCTTGTGGTTACTGGTGTTCATCTATTGAGGAAAATAGTGTGAATGAGCCCTATGTCTACATACATTCTATGCAAGCCTGTTGGAAATGATCTGCTCAGATATAATAAGTTTGGGTTCCTTCTAATCTCTCATTTTGTCTTATTCACCAGCAGAGATTTTCTGCGAGTTGCAGGAAGAGAGGACGGAGATGAAGGCCAGGGGAGGGAGGGGGGATCTGGAATCCTCATCATGCTGTCCTGGAAATACAACCCTTCTTCCATTTGTGAGGTGGCTTTGAAGTCTGGAGCTGGATGAGAATTGCAGAGCACACAGCCTGCTAGTGAAACCTCTGACGGAAGCTGCAGCTACTTGTGGGTTGTTGTGTATTGTGTGCTGCCATTTGCTGTGCCAGACCTGATGTCATCAAGACGGGGGTCCTAAAAGGGGGTGATTTT
The DNA here is from genome assembly GCF_062004578.1 of Staurois parvus. Lineage (NCBI taxonomy): Eukaryota > Metazoa > Chordata > Amphibia > Anura > Ranidae > Staurois > Staurois parvus. The sequence goes on from NW_028318265.1 coordinate 1,664,587, forward strand.
GTAGCTCTGTAGGTCAGTCAGGGATATGGTCAGCAGATTTCAGTCTGTCCGCAGTCCAATGGTGCCTTATCTTCCATCCAACAATTATTATTTATTATTTCAGGTACTTATATATTGCTGTCAATTTACACAGCACTTTACATATATATTGTACATTCACATCAGTCCTTAACCCTCAAGGGGCGAACAATCTAAGGTCCCTAACTTACATTCATACATACACATACTAGGGCCAATTTAGACAGGAGCCAATTCACCTACCAGCATGTCTTTGGAGTACACATGTTGTTTGCTTTCTGAAGTGTGACAACGTTCAGCATGAATATTCTCATTATATTCAAAGGTGCCTGTTTACACCTGAGATTTCCAGGCAGAATCACGCATTTTTTGCCCCATAGACCTTAATTGAAGAGGCTGAAAATACATGGCACACTGGACTTAGTGTGTTTTTTGCATGTTCCTACCAACCAGTCTTCTCCTTTTAGCAACCTCAGGCCTGAAAACAAAATGGAAGATTCGGGAGTGTCTATATGGATACTTTCATCCTCCTGATCTCTGCAATCCCAGTGATGCCCAATACAAGAACCATGGAAAGTAGCAGATGGCCTGGAAAGAAATTGGAATAGCGGTTATGACTTGAGAGCTTCAATAGCACCTAATACTACAGCGCCACACAGAAAAACCAGGATGCAAATCCATAGTCGGCAACATATGGTGTCAACAATTATTTCCTTTTTGTAATGGCCAAAACAAAATGCATAAATCTTGATAACATAGGAAAAGCACCTAACAAAAATGCTTCAAAAACAAGCTTCAGAATCGCCTGAAAATGTTCACGTATAAGTGTGTATAGAGGGTTAGTGTCCTCCACATTGTGCAGGGGAATTTACTAAGACTGGAGCAGCTGTGCATGGCAGCCAATCAACTTCTAGATTTCACTTTCAAAGCTTAACTGAACAAGCTGATTGGTTGTCTTGCACAGCTGCTCCAGTTTTAGTAAATTCCCCCATGTGTTGGGGTGTGCTGTTTTCCAAAATATTCAGCATGGCCACAGCGCTCACCCAGCACAGAGACCAGGCACTTGCTGAGAGCGCCAGATCTTGTAACGATCAGGAACCGGGAGCCTGGTTCCTGATCACTTGATCACTGTGATAGCCTGTGATTGGCTGTCACACTGATCAGTCACTGTTCAGCCAGTCACTATGCATAATAACTTAAAATAAGTCGCCAATTGACAAAATCCTCCAAAACAGATTTCCTAGTGTAAAACGTATTCCAGAAAGGAAACCAAACTGGCAGCACTGGATATGACGTCACACGCTCAACATAGAAAACTGGAAGTACGTCTGCTGACACGTTTCGTCCCTCCTCCAGGACATTATGATAACGCCCTGGAGGAGGGGCAAATGCGTCAGTCAGACGTACTTCTGGTTTCCTATGTTGAGCGTGTGACATCATATCCGGTGCTGCCAGTTTGGTTTACTTTCTGGAATCCGTTTTACACTAGGAAGTCTGTTTTGGAGAATTTGGTCAATTGGCGACTTATTTTAAGTTATGTGAGTAGATTGAGCGCTATTTTATTTAATTAAAAATCTTTGCAATATTGCACTATTGGTTCTCCTTTGTCTTCCTATATAACACATCATTATGAGGGGAAATCCCTGTTGAAGTTGGATGTAAGGAAGCTCTTGTATATGGACGAGACTATGGAGAGAAAATTTTCCCTGGGAATTGGAGGATAATATTGTATCCATAAAGTGCAATTTATTCTTATCTCTGGTGAGTGCGGAATACATCAGTATTCACAGGAAGGTGTGGATCCGTGGAGTCTTTTCCCTGTATTACGCTTATCCTACAAAACATTTTGGAGCACTATTTGCATGTTCATCACTTTTTGTATTTGGACACAAATTTTATATTTTTTTCATTTTGGTGGTTTTGGACATTTATTTTATAACCACAGAATTTATTATGATTTGTGTATAATTATTTTTGATTCATTTCATGTTTTGCGCTGTTTTATTGTTTCACTGATTTTTTTATTTTTATCAATCTTTTTGATTCTTATCCAGGCACAGCAGCATTCACTTTCAAATTTTTCACATACCGTATTTTTCGCTCCATAAGACGCACTTTTTACCCCCAAAAAAGGGGGGAAAATGTTACTGCGTCTTATGGAGCGAATATGGAGCGGCCGGTCTGGTATTTCCACCGCCGCCGTGTCAGAATACAGAAAAGGTGGGGAGCGGGTACCTGAATTTGACAGGTACCCGCTTTTACTTCCGCGGAGTTGTTCTTTGACCTTACCTGTTCCTCTGTTCAGCGGCGCGCTGTCTTCCCGGCTTCTGTAGTGTCGGCGCTGGGCTTGACAGCCGGGTGCCAAGTGCGCATGCGCAAGAAGCGGTGCTTTTTGTGAATGGTAAGGCGGTACCTGGGACACATGACAGATCCCAGAAGCCGCCGGACCAATCACAAAGCGCAAGTGCTTATCGCTCATGCGCACTGGGCACCCGGCTGTCATGTCGAGCGCCGACACTACAGAAGCCGGGAAGACAGCACGCGGCTGGATAGAGGAACAGGTAAGATCAAAGAACAACTCCGCGGAAGTAAGAGCGGGTACCTGTCAAATTCAGGTACCCGCTCCCCCCCCCTCCCCAAAGGTCAGCAGTCATCTCCTGTACTGTGCGCAGTCTCTGGTCATTGCTGTGCTGTCCGCAGTCTCTGGTCATCCCTGTGCTGTATGCAGTCTCTGGTCATCCCTGTGCTGTCCACAGTCTCTGGTCATCCCTGTACTATGTCTGCAGTCCATTAGTTCAGTATTTTTTTTCCTGTTTTCTGCCTCAAAAACCTAGGTGCGTCTTATGGTCAGGTGCATCATATGGAGCGAAAAATACGGTAGTTCTTTTGTCACAGGTTGTTTTGGTTTTAATCACTATGTAGCAGTGTCAATGGATCCTACTTGGGGGAGTGGGAGGTTTGGCAGGTAAGGGTTCAGTTGAGGTCAGAGGTCAGCAGAGGTTGGGCAGGTGAGGGTTCAGTTGAGGTCAGAGGTTGGGGTAGAAGGGTAGGGCAGGTTAGGGTCTGATGGTTGGGGGAGGATGGTTGGGGGAGGAGGGTAGGGCAGGTTTGTCTGATGGTTGGGGGAGGAGGGTAGGGCAGATTAGATGTTGAGTTGGAGAGGAGGAAGGGCAGGCAAGGGTCAGGTCATTGGGGTTGAGCAGGGAAGAGGAGATAAAGCAGGTGAGGGTCAGAGATTGAGGGGCTGGGAAGGTAGGGCAGGAGAAGTTTAGGTTAAAGTTAGAATTTGTAGGGGTGGGGGCAGGTGAGGGTCCAGTTGAAGTGAAGTTCCAGTGAAACTGTAAAAAAAATAAAAGTCATCAGCTACAAAAACTGTAGCAGCTGACTTTTAAAAAACAGCCACTCACCTGCCCCTAGATCCCGCAGTGTCCTCCCCACAGCCTTTTTCACTGGCCGTCCTGTGTTTCTGGCACCAGCATCTTCAGTGTGGGCACTCGGCTTTAACAGCTTGCGGCTTCACAGCCAGGTGCCCACTACCCATGCGTGAGAAACGCTGTGCTTCCTGACTGGTCCCTTAGTCTTCTGGGACCTGTCACGTGTCCCAGAAGACTACAGGGAGGTACAACAGGTTAAAATCAGAGTTGCGGGGGCAGGTGAGGGTCTGGTCAAGGTCAGAGGTTGAGGGGGAGGGGAGGTAGGGTAGGCAAAGGTCAGGTTAGGCTTAGGGGTTGAATGGGAGATAGGGTATGTGAGGGTTTGGTTAAAGTTAGAGGTTGGGGGGGAGGGGAGGTAGGGCAGGTGAAGGTCTGGTTAAGGTCAGAGGTTGGGAGGGGAGGGAGGTAGAGAAGGTGAGGGTCTGGTTAAGGTCAGAGGTTGGGAGGGGAGGGAGGTAGAGAAGGTGAGGGTCTGGTTAAGGTCAGAGGTTGGGAGGGAGGTAGAGAAGGTGAGGATCTGGTTAAGGTCAGAGGTTGGGAGGGGAGGGAGGTAGAGAAGGTGAGGGTCTGGTTAAGGTCAGAGGTTGGGAGGGGAGGGAGGTAGAGAAGGTGAGGGTCTGGTTAAGGTCAGAGGTTGGGAGGGGAGGGAGGTAGAGAAGGTGAGGGTCTGGTTAAGGTCAGAGGTTGGGAGGGGAGGGAGGTAGAGAAGGTGAGGGTCTGGTTAAGGTCAGAGGTTGGGAGGGGAGGGAGGTAGAGAAGGTGAGGGTCTGGTTAAGGTCAGAGGTTGGGAGGGAGGTAGAGAAGATGAGGGTCTGGTTAAGGTCAGAGGTTGGGAGGGGAGGGAGGTAGAGAAGGTGAGGGTCTGGTTAAGGTCAGAGGTTGGGAGGGGAGGTATGGCAGAGGAGGATCAGAGGTCACTATTTTACTCATTTATTTTTGCAACCACAGAGAATTTTCAGTGCTAGGTTCTTTCAGCACCAGTAAGATGGACTGCAATGATTTGTTGATGATTGGTGCAATTGATCGATTTTGAATATTAATTTTGTATTGATCCAGCCCAATTCAGATAGCCTTCTGCTGCTGCTGTGTGACAGTCGTGTCACACGCTGAAAATAAAGGTGATGGTGATCAGAGTTGTACACGGCTGGGAGGGGGTCTCAGATTTCAGTGCGACAGTGCGAGGGGGGTGGAGTTTCTGCACAGCGCTTGGCGTCGATGATGGCCCGGCTCTGTTTATATCTAATGGCGGAGTTAAATGGCAGTTTTATAAACAAAAGATTCCTAAACAACATTTTCAACGTTTACTTTGGCCATCCTTAGTAAATTCTCTCTAATCTAAACATCGACTGCGCTGCCCATAAATCACTCCAGTGACGTCATCACCTCAATTATCTGCGGCTACGTGCCGCTCCAAAGATAGAACAAGACGCTTTTCTCTGCGCCCGGCAGGTATGGGAGGCCATGGATATTATTAAACATTTTCCCTGTTTGTTTTACTAAATTGAGACCGAGCCGTCTATTTATTTACTAAGCCACCGAAGAGGCTGATTGTCCAAAGATACAAAACTGACCCAATGATAGTAAGGGACCAGCTAAAACTTTCACTTGCTCCTTTAGATGACGGCACATAGATTTGCTTTGCCATTTTCCTGGTTATTTGATAGTCAGCTCTGTGAAACAGACATTATTGTGCATTTGTTGGAAAGATGAAGTTTAAAGGCTATATTCAACTTTTGAAAAAAAAAAAAACTTTTTTTGGAGGTAAAAATAATGTGCATTTATTTATTTTTTCTAAGAAACTTGCCGAGCAGGCGATCGCGGGTGCAATCTTGGGCTCCTGCAGACTCTCCTTGTACGGGAAGGCAGTGACTGAATGGCAGGAAGGATCAATGAACTACGAGAGCACTCCTCAGAGCCCTTATAGTTCATTGACAACTACAGCTGCAATGGCTGGCGGTACTTGTAGTCTATCCATTCACAGGAAACTGTGAACGAATGATACGGCTGAGTAGGCGGAGCCCTGCATGACCATGCTGTTTTCAAATTGTGACAGCGGGTGTGGGGGAGAGGGTTTAGATGCTACGACTGGACAAGGCTGAACGCTGCAAGTAATACCATCATATAGCGCCCTGTGACTTTTGTCCCTGAATGCAGAGAGCCCTAAATGCTGGTATCACTCGGTACAGCGTTCAGCCCCGTCCAGTTGTAGTCTACCATCAGTTTTTAAAAGGCTGCCTGCAGTGGTGCTAAAGCCAGCCATATATGGATTGAAATTCAGCCAGTTTAGCAGGGACCAACAAGATTTCAATGCATGTATGGGCAGGGTGGTTGTACAGAAATCATTCTACCAATCAACTTATGTACAACCGCTCTGTTGGAAAATTTTCCCGCAATCAGCTCCACCAGCTATAGCCAGCAGCGCTGATCAGTGTAGTCTGATGGTGGGGAAATCTTCCAACTGTCAGAATACAAAGACTCAGCAGGAGGATTCCCCCATCCACATTGAGTGTGTGGATGGGGGAATTTTGTCATTATTTATTTATTATTTATTTCAGGTACTTATATAGCACCGTCAGTTTACGCAGAGCTTTACATATATATTGTACATTCACATCAGTCCTTAACCCTCAAGGGGCGTACAATCTAAGGTCCCTAACTCACATTCATACATACAGTCATGGCCGAAATTGTTGGCACCCTTGATATTTTTCCTGAAAATCAAGTATTTCACACAAAAAAGGTATTGCATTAACACATGTTTTGCTATACACATGTTTATTCCCTTTGTATGTATTGGAACAAATATAAAACAGAGGCAGAAAAGCAAATATGACATAATGTCACACAAAACCCCAAAAATGGGCTGGACAAAAGTATTGGCACCCTTAACTTAATATTTGGTTGCACACCCTTTGGAAAACATAACTGAAATCAGTCGCTTCCTATAACCATCAATAAGCTTCTGACACCTCTCACCCGGAATTTTGGACCACTCTTCCTTTGCAAACAGCTCCAGGTCTCTCTTATTGGAAGGACACCTTTTCCCAACAGCAATTTTAAGATCTCTCCACAGGTGTTCAATGGGATTTAGATCTGGGCTCATTGCTGGCCACTTCAGAACTCTCCAGCGCTTCTTTGCCATCCATTTCTGAGTGCTTTTTGACGTATGTTTGGGGTCATTGTCCTGCTGGAAGACCCAGGATCTTGGACGCAAACCCAGCTTTCTGACACTGGGCCCTACAGTGCGACCCAAAATCCTTTGGTAATCCTCAGATTTCATGATGCCTTGCACACAGTCAAGGCACCCAGTGCCAGAGGCAGCAAAACAACCCCAAAACATCATTGAACCTCCACCATATTTTACCGTAGGTACTGTGTTTTGTTCTTTGTAGGCCTCATTCCGTTTTCGGTAAACAGTAGAATGATGTGCTTTACCGAAAAGCTCTATCTTGGTCTCATCTGTCCACAAGACGTTTTCCCAGAAGGCTTTTGGCTTACTCAAGTACATTTTGGCAAACTGTAGTCTTGCTTTTTTATGTCTCTGTGTCAGCAGTGGGGTCCTCCTGGGTCTCCTGCCATAGCGTTTCATTTCATTTAAATGTCGACGGATAGTTCGCGCTGACACTGATGCTCTCTGAGCCTGCAGGACAGCTTGAATGTCTTTGGAACATGTTTGGGGCTGCTTATCCACCATCCGGACTATTCTGCGTTGCAATCTTTCATCAATTTTCCTCATCCGTCCACGACCAGGGAGATTAGCTACAGTGCCATGGGTTGCAAACTTCTTGATAATGTTGCGCACTGTGGACAAAGGCAAATCTAGTTCTCTGGAGATGGACTTGTAACCTTGAGATTGTTGATATTTTGCCACAATTTTGGTTCTCAGGTCCTCAGACAGTTCTCGTCTCCTCTTTCTGTTGTCCATGCTTAGTGTGGCACAGACAGACACACAATGCAAAGGTTAAGTGAACGTCTCTCCTTTTTATCTGCTTTCAGGTGTGATTTCTATATTGCCCACACCTGTTACTTGCCCCAGGTGAGTTTACAGGAGCATCACATGCTTGTAACATTCTTATTTATCCGCAGTTGTGAAAGGGTGCCAATACTTTTGTCCAGCCCATTTTTGGAGGTTTGTGTGACATTATGTCGAATTTGCTTTCTTTCCTCCCTTTTTTTGTTTTGTCCCAATACACACAAAGGGAATAAACATGTGTATAGCAAAACATGTGTTAATGCAATACGTTTCGTGAGAAATACATGATTTCCTGGAGAAATATCAAGGGTGCCAACAATTTCGGCCATGACTGTACACATACTAGGGCCAATTTAGACAGGAGCCAATTAACCTACCACCATGTCTTTGGAGTGTGGGAGGAAACCGGAGTACCCGGAGGAAACCCACGCAGGCACAGGGAGAACATGCAAACTCCAGGCAGGTGGTGCTGTGGTTGGGATATTTTTCTTTTTTGCTCAACCCGCTGGTTGAACGAAAATTAAAATGAATCATCTATGACCATGTGAGTAACTGGGACTGTTGTGGAGGGTCGAACTTCATTCTGCAATGCTTTCCTATCAGACCCAAGCCTCCCCATTGTACTGATCAGCTCCTCATTTTCTCTCATTCTAGTTCTTGCAGGACGCCACAGCGTGGCAGTTTGAGGCTTTGTGGCATGTTGATAGGCAGTCCATTCAAAATGAATAAGCTGTAATGCCTCACATTTTAGGGTCACTGTACACACTGCAATCTAGCCATACAATCTTTGTACAATCAACTGTACATTTATAATATTAGGGCGTACTTAATCTGTTCAATCAATGTGTATCCAAACTGACAACTGCAATACATTGGTGGATCTAATAGAGATTGTAACGTGTGCGGTGATTTAGATTACAACATATGGTTAAAAAAATATACAGCATGCAGAGCTGAAACCGATATAAAGTATCAGTATGAATATGTAATGTTACTATACAGAGAGCCTAAAGAGCAGTCCTATTGATTCATCCCAGGCAGAGACATATCAGGGCCACCGTTGCTGATCTCTTTCTGAAAAAACAAATTGCCTGGCTGTTTCTGGCCCCATTCCTCTCTGAGTCACTGACCCGCAACAAGCATGCAGACAGTAAAGTCAAAGTGAATTTGGATTTCCTGATCCGTATATTTGTTACCAGTCTCCACCTCGCAAAGTGTTAAAAGCATTGGAACAAGGGGAGGACTGCTGTAACATGCACAAATACAGAATATTGCTGCACTCCTTGGTATCTTTATTGCAGGAGAGCACAGGGCAGGAGACGGCTGTAGTTTGCTGACTGTCTTCTTCCCTGTGCTGTCCTGCACGGTTAGCCAGCAGTTGTTACTGGATCTGTGTTAGCGGGTGACAGGTTGGAGGAGATTTGTGTGGCTTGTTAAGTGTTCTTGCATGGCAAGACCACTTACTGTTATCTCACATATACAGTATATTCTTATTATTAGAGCCAAATTTACCACCCTAACTCCTCCCACAGCTTTTACACTACATAGACAGTAATATACCGAAACGTGCGGATTGTTCCCGATTGGTGTGCTATTACTTTGTGGAACGTTTCGCCGAATGGTTCATGAAATATCAGCGTTTTTGTGGTGAAATTGGTCCCACAGGAATGAATGGCAGAATGTTCAAAACTAGAGTGGGAGCTGACAAAAGCTAGAGTGTGAGCTGAAAAATCAGGACATGATTTCTAAACTACCATCACTCCTTCATTTTCAAACCACTCCACCCAGTTACTCCGCCCACTCCAGTTGTAGACTACTGGTGGAGGCAAGAACACTTCACACAATTTCCCCAGAAATTGTAGCTTTTCTAGTGCAGCAATATTCCAGATTTGTGAATGTTATTGAATCTCACAGACTAGCTCTGCAGCACCCTGGGTTCCAGTTCACAACATGCGGTCGCTCACCTGGAGCGGCATCATTTTGGCTTTACTGAAGGGGAGGACTGCAGTGACAGGCTTCATCTCTCTCAGTACCAATTTCCTCAAAGGTCCATCTGCTTGTTAGTAATAGACTTTCTGCATCCTCTAATGTTGTTAAACACTCACAATGCAGCTGGTAGCTGGAGACCATGTGACCTGAGGCAGTGAGCAGTGTTGCCAACCTTCCAGATTGAGATTCATTAACACGACACCCAAATTTTACTGGCACAGCCACATTTTTACTGGCATTTCCAAAAGTTAAAAAAAATACAGTTTTAAGTGCAAATTTCAGTATTGTGGCTGCAAACAAGTACAATATGCAATTAGCAATGTGATTTAAGGTAGATATTAAAGTGTTACTAAACCCAGGACCTTGCAGTCACTATATCTGGTCTCCCACAGTACACACAGCATGGAAATGCAATTATTTTAGTAAGTATAAACTGCTAAATACCTTTTCTCATCAACAGTTAGAGCAGTCTTGTGACTTCTATCAGTGTCCAGCAGAGCACTTGTTAAAGTTTGTAGGAGGAGTTTGAGTTTTCATTCTCCTTCCACTGTCCTATGAGGCTGCAGGACCTCTGACCCTCTGCCTGGACAGTGCCGATTGGCCCTGTGCTGGTCACGTGCATCCTCCCAAGAAAAAGAAAAACTCTAGCAATACACACCAAACTGAGCAAGTGCAGCTTGCCCCTAAGGCTCTGTTCTATCTGGAGATGAAATGGGGACAGTAGAAGGGGAGGATCAGAGAAGACAAGATCAAACAGCCTTTTTACACAATGCGGAGGATTAACCCCTTAGGTTCCACAGCGAGTATACAAGCATGTTTTACTGTATATACAGACTGATTTTACTGTTGTGGGTTTAGTAACACTTTAAGTAAAAAACATATTACTTATTTTATTTTCGATATAGTAAGCAGCTCAGGGACAGTACTCACGAGGGCAAGAAATTAGAAAGGGTAGGGCCACACACATGAAAATGGACTCTCACAGTGACACTGACAGTAGCACAGATAATGATGACACCTCAGTGACATGACACATCCCCTCCTGAGTCACAATGACAGTTTGTCTCCATGCTAAATAGTCCCCTCAGTCCACTCCAGTCCAAACAGCACTGACAGTCCTGCTCTCTGCTTGCCTTGCTCCTGTGCTGCAGACCCACACACAAGTCTCCAGCCACTCCGCTTGGCTTCCTTGCACCATGACCTCACAAAACATGCTCAGGAACCAGACCTGCCTCCCGCCGGCACCGCCCGAACACACTGTAGCAGGCACTCGGATGGACTCAGCCAGCTCCAGACGGGAGCTGCGCATGCACAGTTCTGAGCTGAGCGTCACAGCCATATTTTTAACTGACACGCCATTTAGTGGCAGCGGAAAACTGCCCATTTTTAATTGTCTGCCAGTAAAAATACTGATGGTTTGCAACACTGGCTGTGAGCGACGTGGTGCAGCTGAGTAAAGAATTACATTGTATAATGAGATTCTGGACTGATTCATGTGAGTTTCTTCTATATTGCGTATATATTAGCTATATGTTGAGTGACATCACTCTGGCTCTGACATCACAAAGTGTGCTGGGCTTATGATTTTTTTTTTTTTCAAACTGACAGGCCATGTCTCAGGTAATTTTATATATCTGCCATCTGAGATCGGGGAAAGTTAAGCGCTGAATTAATGACTCCATTGAGTGTCCTCAGGGAGGAGTGCGGAATATAGAACACAATGTGATATACGGACCCCATGATATAGGTGGCTTGTTTTGGCTGAATCCCAATTGTTCCACTCTATAACTTTGAAAATAAAAATATGTGAAGAATGTTTAAATAAGGAAGAGGTGTTGAAGTAATGGATGGAAATGACTCCGCTATTAAATTAACATTTCATTTTACAAAGGATAACAATGGATATACAGGCAGAGAGATGAATGCAGCCTCTCCCACCTTTGTAGTGTCGCCCATTTATTTGCCCTCCCCCTCAAACAAATGTGGGGCCCCTAGGACCCCCTCCCTGCTCAGATAAATAACCCCTTGATAATGTTTTTTTCCAATGACTGGCTGCTTGTATAGATGATGTTGTAGCAGATGATGATGATTGTGTTTGTAGATTTGAGAAATAAATGTTGTATTTGCAGAGCGGTGGAGGGGATTGGTTGTTGGTGTTTCTTGTCCAGATGAACAGAACTGGTCCCAGAATCCTCCTGGCACTGTAATTTACCAATTCACTCACCCCGTCCTGTGTGTAAGACTCCTTCCACTATAGGGTGGCATAGCCTGTGTTCTACCTAAGGCTTGATCCACACCTATGCTTTTTGCTTATCATCCATTTTATAATGCTTTTTGCATTGTGCTTTGTGTTACGCGCACATTTTTGCTGCGTTTTTGCCACATTTATATCACGTTTTGCTTTTTTTTTAGATTTTTTTTTTTTTAAATTTTTTTTGTTGCTGGGCAGAAAAAATACGCAAAACACGGCAAAAACACAATACATGTGTTTCAGCAGTTTTTCTATTGAACTCTATTGTATAAAAAATGCTGCTTTTTGTATTTTAAAAAAGTCCTTGACCCTTTCCAAAAATGCAGCATCTCAAAAAAACAAAGATGTGGACATGTCCCATAGGAAACCATGTTAAATGGACTGTAGTCTCCAAAAAGCACTAAAACACACATTGGTGTGAACCAGGGGTAAAGGTGAACTCTTGTCAGAAGTGAAAGTGTACATTTAAAAAGCTGAGGGCATACAGCTTGCTTAGTGACCCGTCTGATCTTTATTCTCTTTATCAGCCTCCATCCTGCACACCCGTCCTCCATTGTCTGCCTTCATGCTCTGTACCTGTGCCCACATGCTCAATCAAAAGGAGATTGTACAATCAAATTGCATAGAGAATGGTGAACTTTAGTAAAGGTTATATATTGATTAAGAGCTTCATAAATCAGGTCTTCCAAACTAAAAGTAATTGAAATTGAATATACTGTATATATATAATATATACTGTATAATGGTGTTATTACCTAGGTGAGGATGCGAGGACACATTACATTTTACATACTAAAGAAAATAAACCATCATGTTTTTTTTTTTATTTTGCTATTTTGGTATGGTTTTTGGTATATTTTACTTTTATGTTGCTGTGACATTACGTGGTGCTGTACAGAGCCATTTACATCTCTGTATCAGAGGAGCTTACAATCTAATGTCTCCAGCACAGTCACACACTATTATTATTATTACCGTATTTTCCAGCGTATAAGACGACTGGGTGTATAAGACGACCCCCTACTTTTCCTGTTAAAATTTAGTGTTTAGGCTATACTCGCCGTATAAGATTACCCCTCGTCCAATGCACACCAGTGGGAAGAATCGTGCCCCATCATTGGTGTCAGTGGGAAGAATCGTGCCCCATCATTGGTGTCAGTGGGAGGAATCGTGTCCCATCATTGGTGTCTGTGGGAGGAATAGTGTCCCATCATTGGTGTCAGTGGGAGGAATAGTGCTCCATCATTGGTGTCAGTGGGAGGAATAGTGCCCCATCATTGGTGTCAGTGGGAGGAATAGCGCCCCATCATTGGTGTCAGTGGGAGGAATCGTGCCCCATCATTAGTGTCAGTGGGAGGAATCGTGCCCCATCATTGGTGTCAGTGGGAGGAATAGTGTCCCAACATTGGTGTTAGTGGGAGGAATAGTATCCCATCATTGGTGTCAGTGGGGGGTGGAATAGTGCCCCATCATTGGTGTCAGTGGGGGGGGGAGGAACAGTGCCCCATCATTGGTGTCAGTGGGGGGGAGGAATAGTGCCCCATCGTTGGTGTCAGTGGGGGGGGGGGAGGAAAAATGCCCCATCGTTGGTGTCAGTGGGGGGGGAGGAAAAGTGCCCCATCGTTGGTGTCAGTGGGAGGAATAGTGCCCCATCATTGGTATCAGTGACACCAATGATGGGGCACTATTCCTACCAATGACACTTGCTGGCCCCTGTTCCAGTATGGTGGTGCTGCAGCTAGCATATGTGGTTGCAGCAGCACCTCTGGACGGCACACTTACCGGCCGCTCCTGCACTCGATTTTCGCGGGGCCGCTCGGCTCCGCCTCCTCGCCGGTGATTGGCCGTCTGTGTGCCTTTCCTGAGGTACAGTTCTGGCGGCCAATCACAGGTGAGGAGGCGGAGCCGAGCAGCCGCGCGAACATCCAGTGGCCGAACCGAATGAAGGAGCAGCCGCGCTTCCTGGACCGGATCGTCGTGGGACCGGAGCCAGGTAAGAGACAGCAGCCCCTGCCCAGCCCTGTACTTAGTGTCCCTTGGAAGGAGGGGGGGGGGGGCGGCGGCACCAGTCACATCAGTCTCTGCACCATTGTAAACCCTCACCTTGTAAAACAACCCATTCAGTTAAAAATAGGAATGAAAGGCAAAACATTTGTGTATAGATATAAAAAACATGAATACCTTTTTTTCACCCTTGTTTTAATAAGTGATCACATACCCTCTGTTCTTAGCTGCATAAGAGCCGGGGGAGGTGAAACAGCCGTACACTGATTTTCCCAGCATATCAGCAGAAATCTGATCATTGGAGGAGAGCACACTGAGTTCCCAGCTCAGCTGGAGAACTGACCACAGTGTGTTCTCCTGCTTAGTGTGGTCAGTTTTTAATAGGAAAGCAGAGGGACTGGCAGGAACACCAGGGATTTCACACAATGGAAGCAGTTCAAAGAGAACATGATACCTTTTCTTTACAATTACATGGTACAGCAGGCACATATCAGGAATATGAAATATTGGGTTTACATATTCTTTAAAATCTACTGTTCCACCACAGCCACTCACTACTAGTTACCTGGATGCTCTGGCTTAAATACTTCTCCCCTCTATTGATTCCCTTCCATTCCCCACTTCTAATTTTTAGTTCTGATTTTGTTTTATGTCCCAGAGCCTTAACCCAGGCTTTTTTTTTTTAACTTCATTCGGATTTACCCTGAACTACAGTATTTGTTCAAGGGTTTGACTTTTATTACATGTACTATTTTTACAATTTACTTTATATTATTTTATGTGTTACGTAATAAAACGCACAAGCATACGAACTATAGATGATTAATTTGTACCATTATACCCACTTTTACTAGGTGAGAAACAATTTTATACAATGTCATATAATTTTATCATTCTAATTTATCGTTTAACTGATAAAACTACCGGATTTTATGTTTTTTTATTGTTCTCTATGCGTTGGCTCTACAGAAGGGAAAGGCTTTTCTCCTGACATGTGTTGGCTATATCTGGTGATCGTAGTCAATAAATATTTAAAATGAATAACTAAGAAAAATGACAATTTGTACTAGGAGCTCCTAACCACACACCTGAGGAATGTTTAAAGGTAGCTGAGATACCTGGGGCATATTTATGAGGCCTCGTTCACGCTGGTGTACTATAGCGTACACCCATATGAAGGGCAGACTGTGTTTGCCTGCATGCATGGGGATGCACAGCTGTTCTTCATTCATGTCAATTTGGACACCGTGGCTGCACAGACATATGGGTGCATGGCCCCGTGCGCACACTGTCTGGATTCAGTGCCATGTATGCACACCCGCATTGCTGTCAAATTGGGAGCAGTGGCTGTGTCCATGCAACTTCTGCATCCCTATTGAGATAAATGGAACTGCCTGCTGGGGGAGGCGTGGGAACACTTGTGCTTTCCCATGAGGGCAAACATGGCCTTCACTCGGACATATACTGTAGTACTTTATATTTCAATCGTTTTTATTGAATAATTTTACAAAAAACAAATAGTACAAATGAACAATGTTCTATCGCACATAAAAATATAAAACACCAATAACGACGAAGTTTGTTACAAAGCAATTGGCAGTTGAGGCAAAACACATATTACAACACAAATCATGATTGGGTGTAACTCACCCGAACAACATAAGAAGGAACATTGCAGAATAGAGAAAAAAGAATAAAGAAAGAAAAGAGTGGAGGAGAGGGTCAACATGAGGGACGTTAACCACTTCCCGTCCGGCCCATGTACATAAACGGCCAGACGGGAGCAGTGCAGGAGCGGGTTGCCGTTCATAAACAGTGTCCGCATTTTCAGGCTGTGTGTGCTCCCTGGGAGTGCGCAGCACCGCGATCCGGTGCCCTCTGTGTCCGACAGACACAGCGGAACACCAATCGCTGTACGGGACCTCTGTGTGAGGTCCCGGTCATGTGATCGCTGATTGGCCAATCAGTGATCACATGAATAGTAGTAAGCAAGATAGTCACTTCTGACATCATTGTTTACTACGTGTGAAATCTGTAAATGATCACAGAGGTCACATGGTATAAGGCTATTCACAGTAGCCTTGTACAATGTGACAAGCTGTGACAAATCACAGCTCACACAGTTTTTCTCAATGGCTGCAAGAATGCAGTCAGAGATAAGGAGAAATGCAATCAGCAAAAAGCAATCAGTGTAAAAACAATAAAAAAAAAATCTTCATCACCCCCCACAAGTAGTACAGTGTCACTATGGTGACACTGTACTGCTAGGGTGACATTATGTAAAAAAAAAACCCAAAAAACATAATAATATAAAAAAAAAATAAAAATGTAAAAAAACAAATTAGAAAAATTATAATTTTTGGTTATAAACTAATTTGGTTTTTTTTTCTTTTACTAAAAAGATAACCAAATAAATTGTGGCCAAGAAATATGAAGAAAGTTTATTGCTGCGCAAAATTTTATAACAAAAAACACTTTTTTTCAAAATTTTTGGACTTTTTCATTTATATAGCAAAAAAAATAAAAATCCCAGTGGTGAATAAATACCACCAAAAAAAAGTTTTATCTGTCTCAAAAAAATGCTAATAAATTCATATGGGTACAGTGTTGCATGACCGCGCAATTGTCATTCCAAGTGTGATAGCACTGAAAGCTGAAAATTGGCCTGAACAGGAAGGGGATAAAAGTGTCCAAACTTGAAGTGGTTAAGGCACAGAAATGTATTGAATCCATGGGTTCCATGTGTTATCAAATTTTTTCCAACTATTGTGTAGGATACGGGTGAGTTTGTCATTAACTATAATCCAATTCAGTTTCTTTCTAACATAATCAAGCAGAATAACTGATTGCTTCCAATGTCTAGCTATAGTAATTCTCGCTGCCAAAAACATGTAGGTGATCAATTTATGGGACTTGGGAACATTGTCCGGAAATTTATGAAAGAGCGCCATCTCCGGGGATCTGCGAATATTCACTCCCGCCACTGAATTGATAAAATTGAACACGTGAATCTAAAAACTGCTTGCTATCGGACATTGCCACCAGAAGTAATACCTAAAGCCCACCTGGCCACAACGCCGGAAACACATCGCAGAAGCAAACGGATGCATCCTTGCAATCCGCGTAGGGACCAAATACCATCTCAACAATGTTTTAGAGTTTGCTTCAATTAGAGTAGTAGTAATAGAAATTGTAGAGGGTGCCAGAGCAATATCTTGCCTATACGATAATTGGTAATTGAGAGCTAGGTCCCATTCTCAGTGCTCCATATAGGAAAGTTTACAATTCGGATCAGTGAGGAGAACATATACTGAGGACACGACCTCTGGGGAAATCCCTATTCTGGCAGCAAAGTTCAAAGGCGGTGAACAAAGGTGAATCATCCAATAAAGTAAGCTTTGAAGCACAGAAATGAGACCATCTGGTTTTATCTGAAGATTTCAGTAGCAGGCATTTGTAGCTTGTCTTTAAAATATTGTAAAGAATGTATGCAAGCACTGTTAAGATAGTCTTCTATCTGCAACAAGCCTTTATTGATCCACCATTAAAAAGGGACTGGTGTAAATCCAGGTACAAATTCAGGGTTGCAAAAAACCGGAGCTACGGGTGTATGTGGAGATGCCAATGACTTGCAATGGGGTACTCTGTCCCAAACTGTCAAAGAAAACAACAGAGTGGGGCACAGTATAGGAGGGCGTAATCGATTAGGAAGCCAAAGTCACTGTAGTACTTTAAACGTACACTTTGTGTGCATCTCTGCATTTATCATTTATAGCAATACAATATACACTTGTGAACCTTCTCAATACAAAAAAGGATATCAAACCACAAACCACAACTTTATAATAAATAAGTGCAATCCAAGTATATAAGTTTACAATAGTTTGCCATATCTATAAAGTTTGGTATCAAGCCGTGTGTTTATAATATTGACAGTTCACACATGTGCAGAATAGACAACCTCTGTGGCATATAAGATCTGTTACTGGAAATGCCAGCCATGCTCCATTCCTGATGATGCTGATTGATGGCGAAACCTGTTGGGCAGGGCCTAGCCAGTGATGTCATATACATGCTGATACTCGAGGCATTGGTGTCTGTTTCCTATGTGCTCTATACTTCTTATGTTTGTGAATATATGTCTGCTTATTGTTTTACGGTATAACACCATTGCGGTCCTTTGATCTTCTCTGGAGGGAATATTATTATTATTATACAGTATTTATATAGCGCCAGAAAGGTTTGCTCAGCGCTGTACATTATAGTGGGGGACAGAACATGAGACAATACAGTAACAAAACAAAACACGAGGGGGTCAAGGGCCCTGCTCTTTCAAGCTTACAATCTAGGAGGGAGGGGATAGTGATACAGGAGGAAGTGGCTGTGGGGGATGGAGTGGTAGGAGGAGTGGAGGAGATCGGCTGTTAGGTGAGGGCAGGGTAGGCTTCCCTGAGGAGATGGGTTTTCAGGGTGCGCCTAAAGGTGAGGAGGGTAGGTGACAGTCTGATGGATTGGGGTAGTGAGTTCCAGAGGATGGGGGAAGTCCTGGATAAGTCCTGCAGTCGGGCGTGGGAGGTGGAGACCAGGGAGCTAGAAAGTAGGAGGTCTTGTGAGGAGCGAAGAGTACGGGTTGGGTGGTATTTGGGTATCAGGTTGGGGAGATAGTTTGGGGCGGCGTTATGAATGGCTTTGTATGTCTGTGTTAGTAGTTTGAATTTAATGCGTTGGGCAATCGGGAGCCAGTGAAGGGAATGACCGAGGGGGGTGGCAGAAGAGGAGCGGTTGGTAAGGTGGATGAGTCTGGCCGCTGAGTTTAGGATAGACTGAAGCGGGGATAGTCTGTGATGAGGTAGGCTGGTGAGGAGGGAGTTGCAGTAGTCCAGACATGAGATAATAAGGGAGTGAACGAGTAGTTTAGTAGTGTCTGGGGTTAGGAACGAACGTATTTTGGAGATGTTGCGGAGGTGGAGCCTGCATGAGTTTGCCAACAATTGGACATGGGGTTGGAAGGACAGGTTTGAGTCTAGAGTGACACCTAGGACTTTGGCTTGCGGGGTGGGACTGATGGTGGAGTTGTTGGTCGTGATGGAGAGGGGGGGGGGGCGCGGGCTGGGGGGAAAATCAGGAGCTCAGTTTGGAAAGGTTCAATTTGAGGAAATGGAGCGACATCTAGTCTAATATGTCATTCAGTAGGTGGGTGATACGGGCGGAGACTGAAGGGGTGAGGGGTGGAGAGGTAAATTTGCGTGTCATCGGCGTAGAGGTGATAGTTGAAGCCGTGGGAGTGTATCAGTTTAACAGAAAATCTGTTTATTGCACAAGAAGATTCCTGTAGGTGTCAATGCTGAGGAGGCGGTAAAGTATCCTATCAGTGAGATGAGTGCTGAGCACACAAGCGTGTATTGATCTCTGGAAAGTGAGATCAGTATTTTTGGTAAGAGGCTGATCATTTATTTGGTGGAAAAATCACATTTGCTCACCGTCTTTCAAGATTTGATTGAATCTCGGAGAATATATGTTGGACTGAGCACTTTTTCACTTTTTATATGGCTGGTTTCACTTTTCGTATGGCGGATTGCAATTATTTATTATAAAGTTGTGGTTTGTTAGCCTATTTGTATTGAGAAGGTTCACAAGTGTATATTGTATTGCTATAAATGTAGAGATGTGCAACAAGTGTACGGTTAGATTGTTATAAGGTTAGTATTCCGTTTTTTTTTGTTTTTGTTTCACTAAGTGCAAATAATTTTTATAGATGCACTGTCAGCGGCGGACTGACAACTCATGGGGCCCCCAGGCAATAGGAGATCATGGGGCCCCTGTGTCCTCACCTACACCCAAAAAAGCCTATGAAAAAGCCAATGAAAAGGTACCAGGGGCATCTCATGGGGCCCCCTACTGACCCCGGGCCCTCGGGCAGTGCCCGAGTGCTCGAATGGTCAGTCCGCCCCTGCACTGTAGTGCACCTGTGCCTAAGGCTCAGTTCACATATATGCGAGTGGCAGCAGTGAAAATGCACTACTGTGAGAAAACATACAGGGCTGCCATTTATTCTGAATGGCACCCCCACACATGTAAAAATGCAGTGAATTTGTGGCTGCAGAAACCACAGGGAAATCACATGGTCAAAATGACCATGCGATTTCCCTGAAGGCCACGTTTGGAAAAAGGTGCGTGCATGAAACACAGGCACAAGAGCCCATTGAAATGAATGGGCTGCAGTGTCTGAGCAACCACCTTAGGCTGGCCATAGATGGGCCGTTTATCGGCTGAATTGTCAGCCAATAAACGAAAAATCGGTGGTTGCTGCCATGGATGCTACCACCAATGCTTACGAAAAACGGACTTTTTTTGTGGATTTTCCAGCATGACTGATAAAAAAAAAAACTAGAAGATCCGCGAAAAATGGCCGACAGCATTGCACCACTAATGGTGTGAATATCGGCCGATTTTTTGTTCGGACGAAAATTCAGCCGATAAACGACCTGTCTATGGCCTGCATAAAGCAGTGAATTTGAAAATCATCAAACATTCACTGCACAGGTGTTTTACATGACAGTGATTGATTCTCTGCCAGAGAATATTAGGTGAAAGTCACATTCATTTCTTTATAAACAGACCCTGCTAGTAGTAGCATCATAGGGGATATTTGGGAGGTAAGTAGAAGCATCCAGGGCAGCCAGGAAGCAACCTGGGGGTCATAGAGTCAGTGTGCAGATGATACACCTTCCACACGTCATACATAAACACTCCTGGGTGGCCTTCACCATCGTATTACTTCTCCCGGCAGGAATTTATGGAAATCCGGATAATTGCTGTAAGATGAGAGCAGCTATTGGGAGCCTTTCCCTGGAAACACTTCATATTCCTCTCTGTTCAGAGGGAACATTTCATCTCACGTTTGTCTGGATACTTAGAGGAGGAAAAATAACTAGATAATCTAAAGTTTATCTTAAAATCTGTTTTTTAGTTTTGGATAGAGTGTAAAAGGGTTGGAGCTCCTGTCCGATTTTTATTGCTGTCTGCGTCCCCACTGGGGAAATTCACCCCATAGATGTCCTGGTGTCACCGACACAGAAAGTGGTGGGAAATCACAAATGTTAGGGCTCGTTCACACTTGACTTTATTTCTAACTCTTGCCAAACGCCCCTATAGTGTTTGACAGGCATTAGACAGGTGTTTGGGAAGCATTTTTACTGCTCCCCAAACGCCCTGTGCACGGTTTTGAGGTGGTTGATAGGCATTTGCCAAGCGTTAAAACGGCACCACAATCGCCTATAATGATGTTAAATGGTATTAACGCGCCACAACTGCCTTGCAACCGCACCGTAAAAGCCTGCCAGGAGTTTGAAGATCAGCACCATAGACTTGAATGGGAGGCTTCAACTCCTCCTGACTTGACATGAGGCATCAGTTTTGCCACGCCGCGCCGCTAATGCTTCAGTGTGAACAGCACTGTGTGCTGCCATGTGCAGAATTTTCATAGGTGTTTGAAAAGCGTTAAAAACGCTTCCCAAACACCTGCCTAACGCCTGCTGACAAAGCTAGTGTGAACGTAGCCTTACAGTTGTCACAAGAACAGGAATACAGGGAAACACTTGCTCCAGTGACAACTAGAAGGGGATTCCCGACACTTTGATAAGATTGATAAGATTTTTCCTATTGGAAGTTAATGTAAATCTCCCCAAAGGTACACAAACAGAAAAAAAACTGCAAAGGAATAGAGAGAACTTGAGGGTTCATCATTTGAGAACTATTAACTTTCAAGTTTGTGGATGTATGTGCAGTGTGTGTGTGGGCAAATGCATTTGGCACTGGATATGTTAGGTGCATTAAAATGTTTATACTTAGAACTGCACATATTAAATACAAAGTAGTAAAGTATGATATCAAATAGTATAGAACATGTCTCCCAACTTTCAGAGATGGGAAAAAACATATTACAGAATAGAGAATATCAGTAAAGACACGTTTTGGGACCATACATAGGTAAATGTCACACCCCCATTAATTGGAGCCATAAAGAATTAATACTCAAAAAATGATTGGTTAATCTGAACCGAGTTTTGGGATGCGATTTTGCATTGAAGTCAATGGAATGTCATTTTGCATTGAAGTCAATGGGACACAATTTTGCAATAAAGTTAATTATCTTTTCCCTTTTTTTTCTATCCACAAAATGCTGATAGCCTTATTTTGGCTGATAATGTTCGGCGGCTGATGTATAGGTGCATCACTCATAACAACATAATTAATTATAGTTGTATAGTACAGTAGAATTTTATAACATAGTAGCATAATATAGGTAATGTATAGTACAGTAACAGTGTAGTAACGTGCTATAGTATTTTACAAAATGCAGTACAGTAGTATAATATGGCACAGTAACATAACATAGCATAGAAACATAGTATTGTATAGTAATAGTGTGTAGAACAGTAGTGTAACTTTGTATAGTACAGAAGTATAGTTTTGTACAGTATAGTGCAGTAGTATAGAATTGTACAGTATAGTACAGGGGTAGGCAACCTGCGGCTCTCTAGCTGTTGTGGAACTACATTTCCCATGAGGCATTGCAACATTACAAAACTGACAGTTACAGCTATGACTTGCAGCAGCATGATGGAACTTGTAGTCCTGCAACAGCTGGGGAGCCGCAGTTTGCCTACCCCTGGAGTACAATAGTATAGTTTTGTACATTATAGTAGAGTTATAGATTTGTACAGTACAATAGTATAGTATATTAGAGTAGAATAGCCAGTTTGCTGGACCTTTGTCAGGAAGAAGTGGCTACCATACAGTTGCTTTTGTAACAGTGGCACCTTCAGGAAGGGATGAGGCACTACAGCACTCTGTGACTGGCACCTGTGCTGCATCTGGCTGCCATTACATCCTTAGGAATGGTGGGAACCTGAATATAACAGAATTCATTGTGTGTTATGGTTAGTTTAGGTGCAGCATAGGAGAGGCAAATTAAAAAGCATACAATGGAATATGCTCCACTTTCAGCACAGTAAAGGACTTCTTTTATACCAGGTGCTGGGCAGTGTTTTGGAGTGATGTGAGAAGGACTGTCTTCTGCAGGCAGAGAAATGGAAGTAAAAACGAAAAGTCTCCTGCGCTCAAGAGTGGTGTACTATGATGAAAACATATTAAGTCTTTAGTGCATCCAGTGTTAGCATAGGCCTTGCTGCCTTCTAAGGGTCGGGGGAAAACCCAGAGACAATCGCTGCAAAAACAAGAGAAAAGAGGGTGCATCAGTAAAAAAATGGTAAAAGAGGGCGCATCAGTACAAAAAAATGGGAAAAGAGGGCGCACCAGTACAAAAAAAATGGGAAAAGAGGGTGCCCCAGTACAAAAAATGGGAAGAGAGGGCGCCCCAGTACAAAAAATGGGAAGAGAGGGCGCCCCAGTACAAAAAATGGGAAGAGAGGGCGCCCCAGTACAAAAAATGGGAAGAGAGGGCGCCCTAGTACAAAAAATGGGAAGAGAGGGCGCACCAGTACAAAAAAATGGGAAAAGAGGGCGCCCCAGTACAAAAAATGGGAAAAGAGGGCGCACCAGTACAAAAAAATGGGAAAAGAGGGCGCATCAGTACAAAAAATGGGAAAAGAGGGCGCATCAGTACAAAAAATGGGAAAAGAGGGCACACCAGTACAAAAAAATGGGAAAAGAGGGCGCCCCAGTACAAAAAATGTGAAAAGAGGGCGCCCCAGTACAAAAAATGGGAAAAGAGGGCACATCAGTACAAAAAATGGGAAAAGAGGGCGCACCAGTACAAAAAAAAGGAAAAGAGGGTGCGCCAGTACAAAAAAAGGAAAAGAGGGCACATCAGTACAAAAAAAGGAAAAGAGGGCACACCAGTACAAAAAAAGGAAAAGAGGGCACACCTGCCTAGTCCATTCCCTAAGATAATAACTTGATTAAATCCAAAGTAGATATATACTCACAAACAACTGTGGTAACAAAAGCGTATCAAAGTCCAAAGTAACCAGTTCAGCGGATCAGCTTCCAATCGCAAGGACCCTCCAGATAACTGACGCGTTTCGAGGAGCAGCCTCTTTTTCCTCAGATCCAGTGATTGAATGAGTACCACTACAGGCCCAGATCTTCCATGGACATCACTGGTTCCACCACATGGCGCATTTTGATAGGAAAGTCTCTACCAATAAGTATTGTCTGGGCAGCGTGTTAAATGAGCCCCACCATGGCCTGTTTACATGCCGGGTTGGCTCCTCCTTTATTGGTGAGATCTAAATCCCGCAGAGTGTACATTATCTGAGGTCAGTGGATGGCATGAGTTGGCGGATCGTCCAGTGATGAGGACACCTTCCGTTTACATGAGCGGCCTGTCAGTGTGCTCACTGTCCTCCAACCAGAAAAGAATGTCTCCTGTAAATATTACTGGCTTCTCCTGAGTGTCGTCTGATTAGACTTGTCACCCGGCAAGGCTGGTGGGCTCGGAGGCCGTATTAGAAGCCTCAGCTCACCTAAAATATTTTCTGCTCATCCTGCCGAGGGGTGCTCACTGTGGCCCTGCGGTGTTGGAGAGAGCCGACGTTTACATTTTTCTTTGTGTTTACCTCAGTTTACATTAACTGTCGGACACTGGAAGCTGCTTGGCACAGTCGCAGGAATGGTGTGAGCCGCATAGCCATTAACTCTTTGTGTGTCGGGGCGCACATTTCACAACACCCTGACCTGCAGTCTCAACTGCTAATGTGCTTCAGCTGGAAGATGTACAGTGAGAGTTTGGATGAGGCCTTGTAGCCTGCTATCCCTGACAATGAACTTTTATTTATTATTATTATTTTATTACAGGTACTTATATAGCAATTTACATATATATTGTACATTCACATCAGTCCCTAATCCTCAAGGGGTGTACAATCTAAGGTTCCTAACTTACATTCACATACTAGTGCCAATTTAGACAGGATCCAATTAACCTACCAGCATGTCTTTGGAGTGTGGGAGGAAACTGGAGTACCCAGAGAAAACCCACGCAGGCACAGAGAGAACATGCAAACTCCAGGCAGGTCGTGCCGTGGCTGGGATTTGAACCAACGACCTTAGTACTGCCAGGCAGAAGTGCTAACCATTTAGCACCGAGAACTCCACTAAGCAGCATCTACATGTGACATGGCCACTTACCATTGTTTCATAAATATTTCACACCTTTCAGGAAAACCTTTTACCCGCTGGTATGCGTCTGACTGTCAGTAGTCATGTAAACAGATTTGAATTCTGTTCTCGTGTGTGTTAATGGGTAGGTCCCACAATGATACACTTTCCATTACTTTGTGAGCTGGTATGGTCAGGACACAATCACATAGTTTATGAGGGTGTTGGGTTCTGTGTTTACATATTAGCTGCCATGCCATTGCAAATGAGGAAAGCAGGGGTGACAGTTTTATTCTGTGATTTCAGGAGCTCCTCACCATAAAATGATATATTTCAATAAGAGCAACGCTCCTCCTTCGCAACTCTTAACGCAGACATTGTATTTAGGGCAGTCCCTCATAATCTCCACAAAGGGGGTGTAGGTGACCATAATGAGTTTATGTAGTTGTGTTTCACCCCCCCAAGTGGTCACAGTGGACCTCATTCATCAAGCTGTCCCCATGCACACCTTAACGACCTCCCGCGTGTTTCCAGGAGTGCGATGATGTTCAGCAATAAGATTTTCATATTACTCTGGGAGCCTATTCATGCCCTAGCAATGTGCTGTTCCTTGTCACATTAAAGTACTGACACTTCTTAGGGGCAGGAACACGCATTTTTGGCCCCATAGAATTAGTTGGGAGCCCCGAAAAACACACATAACATCCATTTTTAGCATCCATTGGCCTGACGCCCTTTCTAGAATCCTCCTTCCACTGGCTTAGAGAAAAACACTTAAGGGCTCTGAAAACAAAGCAATGTTTATATCCGTACTGCAGGGTTTTGTTTTGTTTTTTTTTCAAACAATCTGAACACAGTTTTATTGTTTTCTGTTGGCCCATGCACACAGATTGTAGAGATCACTGCATTCAGATCCTTCAAGCCAAAATAGAAAATCTGCATCTGAGGGCAGTCATTTTAAATCACGTAAATGCAAGTATATGCACATTTAATGGAATTGAAGCAGAATCGCAGGCATCTAAGAAGTGTAGAGATGTTTAAATGCGTTATTGCTTCATTCACAGGGCCAAAAAATGCATTGAGGGTCCATTCACACCAGGAATTGCACAGGAACGTTTTGCGCATTCCTGTGTGATTTACATGCAGTGCTGTGCGATTTCAGCCTATTCATTTTTATTGTGTTTTAATGACACCCCAAACAAAGGTTGCAAAGGCAATGCGCTACCCTGCACCAGATTGCATGGTACAGACGTAGCATGCGATCTGGTTGTACTGGACCGCACCAAAGGTAGTGCATGCATGACTTTAAAAAGCACCCTTCAAGCAGATCGCATGCTACATCTGTACCATGCAATCAGTTGCAGGCAAACGCATTGCTTTTGCAGCCTTAGTTTGGGGTGTCATTAACCCCTTCCTGCCAACATCACACAAATATGCGGCCTCAGAGAACTGGGCTTTTTTCCCTGTGGTTGCATATTTACGAACCTGTCAAAGACCAGGGTGTCACTGAGAGCCCCAGGTCCCATTCTAATGATCGGGACCTGGAACTCCCTATTTCGGGTCACATGATCACTGCGATAGCCTCTGATTGGCTATCACAGTGATCAGTCACTGTACAGCCTGCCCCCCTTGTTTTTTTCTCTCTATGAATGGAGGAGAGAGATACATTGTATCTCTCTAACTCCTGGCATACAGGGAAAATTTTTTTTGAAAAAAATGAATAAATAAATATTAAAAAAGAAAAGAAAATATACCTAGATCAAGGTTTGATCTAGTTCAGTGCCAGGGTTAGTGGTTGGGTCAAGGTCAAAAGGTCAGGGCCAAAGGTCAGGATTTAAAAAAAATTGGTATCAGTGTCAGTTAGTGTCAATATCAGTGTCAGTGTGTTTTAGGTAAAAAAAAAGATAAAAAACTAAATGTGCACTATTGTTTTATGGGCTGTTCTACGGGTACAAACAACAAACAAAAACATACACATATATGGTATCGCTGCGATCGTCCATTAATGGAGGAGATACATTGTATCTCTCTCTTTCCCTGCATGGAGGGAAAAAACCCCCAAAAAACTGTTTGTTAAAAAAAAAGATAAATATTAAAAATGAAAGAAAGAAAGAAAGAAAGAAAGAAAGAAAAAATACCTAGATCAAGGTTTGATCTAGTTCAGTGCCAGGGTTAGTGTTTTAGGTAAAAAAAACCCAAAAAACAAAATGCGCACTATTGTTTCTGGGCTGTACTGCGGGTAAAAACAACAAATAACATATATGGTATCGCTGCGATCGTCAAGAGGTGAAAAATTTATTTTGGGTTGTTTTCTGGTGGAAGGTTATGGTAGTAACAAGAAACACACAGCTAAATTAAAAAAGTTTTTTTTTTTACTATTTTGGGCCAGTTTTGATAATAAAAAAAAAATCAGGAGATATCCATTACCATTTACCACCAAATGAAAGCCCAACTTGTCCTGTAAAGAACAAGGTATAATCCACCTGGATGTACAAAGTAGTTTTGATGATAAGTAATGTTTTACTAACATGTCAAAGTTGTAAAATTGTGCTTAGGCGTTAGGATTTGTTTTACTCTTAGGCGTGAAGGGGTTAATGTAACATTGACATCTGCTGCAGATTGTAATTGCAGTGCATTTTGATAGCAAAGTGGGAAGCACGAGTTTCCTGCACCACATTTGGGTCTGAACAGACACAAGCCCTTTTTTTAAGGTTCTGAAAACAACTGCATTTTTTCAATAAGCATTCACACAGCTGTGAATACAAAAACAAAAAATCTATGTCTGAAGACATACGTATACACGTTTGATAGATGCAGGTATTGGGGTAAAAAAAAAAAAAAAAAAAAAAAGGACAATTTTACGCACAAATTTGCATGCGTGTAAGCACAAGCCTGGACCATTTCATGCATTTTATACATTGGATCTGTCTGGCAGACACTGCCAGCAAGATCCTGCATAGATGATCAGTAATTTAATTATAGTGGTGTTCATGTACCCTTAAAATACACAAAAACGTGTATAAAATGCTTAAAAACCTCAGAACAAGCCAACGATGAGGATCTGTTCACACCTGAGTGTTTTGAATCGTGGGCAGAAACGCGAATTTCAGATGCCATTCATTTTAGTGGCATCTAAAAACGGTTCTACATTGATTATCACATGATAAATTGTGCTGCAATCGCGGCAGACCGCATCGCGTGAAGCTTGCTGCTTCATTTGGCCGACAAGCTGCATGCGATATGGTTTGCCATGATTTATTGTGTGACAGTTGTGGCAGAACTGCATCGCATTTTATATGCCATTAAAATGCGATTTGTCATTTTAGCAGAGCATCTCAGCAATTCAAAACGCCCAAGTGTGAACGGAGCCTCAAGTGTGAACCTAACCTAAGAAGTGATAAAAAGTGCTAAAGGCATGCTAAAATGACATAGGAGAACATTGGCTGAGAGGTCGCTTAAGCATGCATTAAATGCTCTTTACTGCAGCTTGTTAAATTGGGACTAGTGTCCATTCACAAAGGGCTCACAGGGGACAGGCAGCTCATCGTCTCGGTGTAGTGATGCAGATTATTGGTGGGAGAAGGCAAGAGTGAGTCGGTTCACTGGTGTATGTGGACCGACATGCACAGCTGTTCTACAGTGTACATTAACCAGACGGAGCTAATGGGCCATGTTCGCTAAGCAGCACTCCCCGACCTCCAACTCCTGGAAATGACAATTTAATCTACTCATTGTACAGTTAGTTTCCATGAACTGATGAACATAATCCACTCAGTGATTTATTAATGGCCTTTGGAATAAACAGACCGCTTTTAATCCGGTACCTCCCTGTGTGTAAAGGGCCCAGTAGCATTGCAGGGGTCCTGGAGCTCCATCTGAGCACATTCCACTAGTGAGACCTGTGCTGCTCCAAATCAATTGGTCGAGATACCCACATGTGTTCAAATCAAGCTGTACATTTTAGTGTGTTTAGGATGAGCTTCAGAAATTTGGTTGTGAAGGGCCCATTAGTTCTGATCCAATCATAAATACCTAATGTGTTGAAGTAAAGCAGCGCTTCGATGACTTGGAACATCTCTGTGGGATTGTACAGTGTGTGTGCTCTTTAAAATCATCTTACAACCAATAATGTGAAAAATAAAAATTGGTAATGTGTGTAGTCAGCTTAATGCTGGTCCCTATGTATTGGCGTGTGTGATGGATGGCAGGGGCGGACTGACCATTTGGAAACTCGGGCAGTGCCCGAGGGCCTGGGGTCAGTAGGGGGCCCCATGAGATGCCCCTGGTACCTTTTTCATAGGCTTTTTTGAGTTTGGACAAAGACACAGGGGTCCCATGATCCCCTATTGCCCGGGGGCCCCATGAGTTGTCAGTCCGCCCCTGATGGATGGACAGCAGCAAACTTGGCCTAGACACTTCCACCAGAATTTGGAAGTTCTCGGACACATCACAGGTCCCAGGAGGCTGTGGGTCCAATCACAAAACACAGTGCGGCCCATGCACCTGCAGTTACAAGCTGGCTGTGAAGCTGCAAAGAGTCACAGTTGGCTTCCTACAGTAAACATGTCAGCACTGGGGTCCCAAAGACCAGCAAAGAACTGGCCCGGGTGAGGACAGTGCTGGATCCCTGGATTGTAAATGGCTCTTTTTTAATAGTCAGCACCTACAGTATTTGTAGTGAGTGAAGAACCTGTTTAAATTTTCATTCTCCATTACAACCAACTGACATGAAATATCTTGTTAATGGATTAAGGTAGATTATACGGGGCCCTGTAATAATCTCCTCGCTGTTGTCATACCTTTTATTAGGTTAATCTCTGTAACATTATTAAATATAATTCACTTAAAATGTGCTGATCTTGATTGGTTGCTTTGATGGGCCATTTTGAGAGACTTGGATTAGATGGGTGTTTTATTGGTTGGGAATGGTGGGTAGCTATGTTGCTGTTTTATTTTTAGTTAGTCTCATTATGTGAATTAGGGTAAAAGTTAAAATTGGTGAATTGGTTGAATGGATGTTTAGATAGTTTGGATGGATGTGGTTCTGTTTGGGTGACTTGGTTGGATGGGATAGTAAGTTGTATAGATTGATGGGTTGGCTGTGTACATTGAGTTTTGAGATGGTTAGAATGTGAAAGGATTGGTTGGGAAGTGGGAAAGCTGGTTTGGTGACCAGGAGATGGTGGACATGGCTAAATTGTTAGGAGGACTCATTGGTAAGCTGGATGGTTTGGTGGGTTGTTAATCACAACAGGTCAATGACTTGTGTCAGAGGTCAATGAACTGTGTTACCTTGCAAGGAATGGATGATGGGAGTGACAGTGGTGGAGAGGGAGGTGGGACACTACAGCAGACGAACTTCTGTTGAATTTTCCCCAATGTGAATGTTAAACATAAATAGAAATCTGATCCGTCTGATCAGATCCTCAATGCTGCCGGCAGGTTCAGCACCAGTTCAGTTTGGTAGAAGTGAAATATGTCATGTAGTTTATTATTTCCTTAGGATATTAAACTGCTGTTCTTGGCTCCCGTCTCTCTCTAGTCAGTTAATTACATGGCAATTGATTAAATGTGTACTGAGCTGTGCATAGCCTTAACCCTTCTTCCGCCACCAGGCCTCTAATGTGCAAAGACAACACAGAGACCCATCAACGCTTTAATCTGTGCGAAGATCTCCTTCCAAGGAAATGGAGCAGTGAGGGACAGCTTGTACTGTACAGATGATATACAGGACATGTCATATATATTCCCATATATATATATATATATATACTGTATATATATGTATGTGTATATAGTGTACATAGCCATACAGTTGCAAGAAAAAGTATGTGAACCCCTTGGGATTACGTGGAGTTTTGCATGAATTGGGCATAAAATGTGCTCTGAACGTCATCTAAGTCACAACAATAGAAGAACACAGTCTGCTGAACATAATACTACACAAACATTAGATGTTGCCATGGTTTAATTGCACATAACATGTAAACATTCACAGTGCAGGGAGGAAAAAGTATGTCAGGCCCTAGCTTAATGACTTCTCCCAGAGCTAATTGGAGCCAGGAGTGAGCCAACCTTGACTCCAATCAGTGTGATGATATTGGATGTGTTGCTGACAGCTGTCCTGCCCTTAAAAAACACACACCTGTTTTGGGTTTACTGGTTTCAAGAAGCACTGTCTGATGTGAACCATGCCTTGCAGAAAAGAGCTCTCAGAAGACCTACGATCAAGAATTGTTGACTTGCATGAGGCTGGAAAGGGTTACAAAAGTATCTCCAAAAGCCTTGATGTTCATGTGTCCACGGTAAGACAGACTGTCTACAAATGGAGAAAGTTTAGCACTGTTGCTACTCTCCCTAGGCTTGGTCGTCCTGTAAAAATGACTGCAAGAGCACAGCGCAGAATGCTGCATGAGGTAAAGAAAAATCCCAGAGTGTCAGCTAAAGACCTACAGAAATCTCTGGCACATGCTAACATTTTTGTTGACACATCTACAATAAGGAAAACATTAAACAAGAATGGAGTACATGGGAGGACACCACAGAGGAAGCCATTGCTGTCCAAAAAGAATATTGCAGCACGTTTGAAGTTTGCAAAAGAGCACCTGGATGTTCCACAGCACTACTGGCAAAATATACTGTGGACAGATGAAACCAAGATTGAGTTGTTTGGGAAGAACACGCAACACTATGTGGGGAAAAAAAAAGGCACAGCACACCAACATCAAAACCTCATCCCCACTGTAAAACATGGCGGAGGGAGCATCATGGTTTGGGGCTGCTTTGCTGCCTCAGGGCCTGGACGGATTGTTGTCATTGATGGGAAAACGTACGACCATCTGTCCGCCAACTGAAGTTCCGCAGAGGATGGGTGATGCAACAGGACAATGAGCCAAAGCATACAAGTAATTCAACAAAACAATGGCTGCAACAGCACAGAATACGCCTTCTGGAGTGGCCCAGTCAGAGTCCTGACCTCAACCCCATTGAAATGCTGTGGCATGATTTTAAGAGAGCGATTCACACCAGACATCCCAAGAATATTGCTACACTGAAACAGTTTTGTGAAGAGAAGTGGTCCAAAATTACTCCAGATCGTTGTGCAGGTCTGATCTGCAACTACAAGAAACATTTGGTTGAGGTTATTGCTGCCAAAGGAGGGTCAACCAGTTATTAAGTCCAAAGGTTCACATACTTTTTCCTCCCTGCACTGTGAATGTTTACATGTTATGTGCAATTAAACCATGGCAACATCTAATGTTTGTGTAGTATTATGTTCAGCAGACTGTGTTCTTCTATTGTTGTGACTTAGATGACGTTCAGAGCACATTTTATGCCCAATTCATGCAAAACTCCACGTAATCCCAAGGGGTTCACATACTTTTTCTTGCAACTGTATATAGCATTTGTACAGATAATATACAAAATGTGCCTAATATGTAGTGCATATATTGATATATACTGTATATAAGAGGCATTCAAGTCAAACAGATTCTTTTCATTTTACAAGTATAAAAAGGGATGCTAGCGTGGCGGTACTACATGCTGTAGTAAGTGGCAAGTTTGTCCTATTACTGATGGTGGCGCACATGTCATGGGCCAGTCCAAAGACTGTTAATCAAGATGGCAGACAATAGTGTTAGTGCGTGCATGGAACAGTGTGTGACGATTTTTTTGTGCACAAAGGATATCTACAGAAGA
This sequence comes from Staurois parvus, assembly GCF_062004578.1. Classification (NCBI taxonomy): domain Eukaryota; kingdom Metazoa; phylum Chordata; class Amphibia; order Anura; family Ranidae; genus Staurois; species Staurois parvus. The sequence goes on from NW_028318265.1 coordinate 1,697,081, forward strand.
CTTCAAGCAGAATATGGTGATGAGACCCTCAGCTGCAGTAAGACATTTGAATGGTGTAAACGTTTCAGAGATGGCCGTATGTCCATCAGTGATGATCTCGGCCATGGTGGTTCCCAGCCCACAGCAGTCATTCTTGCGAACTTTCAGCACATGGAACGCCTGATCTGGGATAATCGAAGCATAACCTGTCGTGAAATTGCACAAGAGAAGAATCTTTCTGTAGGAACGGTGAACACAATCATTCACGAACATTTGCATTTTCGAAAAGTTAGTTCAAGTTTCAAGACAGCTTTCTGCTTTTGACTGTGTTCTGTCATGCTCTGAGTGATATACCTACGCCTCTGTGGTGGTGATTTCCACCGCTTTGCACCCCTAAAAAAAAATACCCAGAGGTAAGCATTTCAGCACTGATGATGAAGTGAAGCAGGCTGTCCTAGGATGGTTCAGGTGTACTTATAAATCTTTCTATGCCAAAGATTTCCAGGCATTAGTTAAATGCTGGGATGTCTATAAATGTAATAGGGGAGTATGTTGAAAAATACTGTAAATGCAGTTTCCACTCCTTGAAATTTATATATATTAATATACACTATATTGCCAAAAGTATTGGGACACCCCTCCAAATCATTGGATTCAGGTGTTCCAATCACCTCCATGGCCACAGGTATATAAAATCAAGCACTGCAAATGAAAACAAAAAGAAAGCGCACCAACCTTGCGCATTACCTCATTAAAAAGCTGTAATTTTATTAAACTGAGATGTATACTCACAAACAAGGCAGTATAACTGGCGTATAAAATCCTGGAAGGAACATTGAAGTGCGAGACCCGTGCGAATCCCATCGAGAGGGGAGACTCTCAGAGTTCAGCTGATGTGTTTTTGGACATCTTTTTATGTCCTTTTCCATCTTTATAATGTTCAATTACCTAGGACTTTTGACAGTTCTTTTCTGATCCCCATGGCTCAGTCTCTAGCCTAGTCTTTATACACTGACACTAACTGCAATTTAAAAAGCCACAGATGTGGGACATAAACCTCTAATTGGCATTTTAACCTGTGTGTGTCACCTTGTGTGTCTGTATCAAGGCCAAACATTCCAGGGTATGTAAACCTTTGATCATGGCCATTTGGGTGATTTCTGTTATCATTATGATTTAAAAAGGAGCCAAACATTTATTTGATAATAAATGGCTTCATATGATCATAATCCTTCAATAAAAGAGCATTTTTTGGCATGATCAGTCATATTTTCAATATCAATGCCAAAATTTCACAATTTCTGCCAGGGTATGCAAACTTTTGAGCACAACTGTATATATATATATATATTATGTTTCATTAATTTTTATTGGAAATTTTTACATAGAAATACAAGATATAACCGTATGCAGTAGATCAACATTCTACAGTCATGGATAAAATTAGAGAAAAAACAGGTAAACAGAAGAGAGAAAAAAAATCATATATACAGTATATTTTAAATAACTAGTACTATCATACAGAAAATATACACAGTAATATTTAAAGGAACCACTTCTCTAAAATATCTACCTTACAGGGCCCACCACGGACGTCCAAATATGACACAAAAAAATACATATATATAAACATAGCTCTTATGCAACCTACTGATTAACAAAGGTATTTTATTACATATGGAAAAACCCTAAGTACACAGAACACAATTTAGTGTATACCTCTTAAAAACAAATACCCCCAAAAAATATTCCTGTTGGTAAATAAAATGCAAAAATATACCCTAGAGCATAAATATATACTGTATATCAATCTACTTATAGAGAAAACATTAAGGAATGTTTGGAATAGTGGTGTTCTTTGAATGCTTATATGCAGTAACTAAAGGAATTGGTCCTGGAGTGTATAATAAAGCCCTGAAAGTCAGAAATATACTAAGTCATCCACTTCTTCCATAAAGACATTGTGATTCTAATTTAGCCAGATCACATAGATCACAAGAAAAGACTCGTCAATGGTTTCATACATGGGAAGATAGAACAATCCTCAGAAGTGAACATGTAGACTTAAAGGAAAGGATCTTACTCTATATTCACATTCTGAGCCGTGGTTATGACAACTCATTCATTTTAATGGGCTATAGTGCCTATTGAAACAGGGAAAAAGTCCCTGCAGCATTTTAGAAATAGCAGCCCGCACGGGAACTGCAAATGCAATGTGGTTCCCAGAGCAGGAGCAATTTCCAGTATGTGCGGTGTACCATTAGGATTAATGGCACCCAGCACATTTTTCTATACAGGTGGTTGTGGCTGCAGGAGCAAGTGCGGACCCACAATGCGAATTACCTATACAAATGTGAACCTAGCCTTAACTAATGTAGCACGTCGTAGTTTAGCTTGGGGGAGCTTGAGTCAAATGGTTAGCCAGGGGCTGAGTAGCAACTCAGGTGTAATAGCCAGAGAGGGGTCAAATTGTCGTCAAGGCTGAGAGGCTAGCAGGCCAGCCCCTCTGGAATTTCCCCATGCTCTAAGGCTTTTGGAGGTACTACTTAAAGGCAGTGGGTGGATCTGAGGAGTGGCTGGCTGCATTCTTAAGGGATCCTAGCCAAACCCCAACAAGAGGTTCGCAAGGGACTGGACATCCTTAAAAAGTGTTGGAGCCTTCTCAGAGGGAGAAGTGTGGAGAGTCGGGTAATAGAGTGAGAGAGGAAGATGTGAGGCTGTAAGGAAGAAGGCTGCCAGGAGGCCTAGTGGGATGGGGCCTGCCTTCGAACATAGAGCTGGAAAGGAGGAAAGCTTGGAACTCATTGGCCCCCTGAGAGAGGACCACCTGTACTGCAGGGAAGGAGAAACCCAGCTGATAGGTCTGGTAGCAGCAGTCATTTCACAAGGGGTACAGGAGAGGATCTGAGTGAGTACACCTGCACCCCCTGGGCAAATAGGGGAAGGAGCACTCTGGTGGGAAACCAGATTAGCCCCCCACTAGTGACTGTTCATCTCTGAAGGGGCAGGAGCCAGATCCCCTGGTCAGGAATACCTCCAGATTGCTGAGTGAAGAGGAGAAGTTCATCTAGGGTCTGGGGTGGTACATCAAGGAGATGCTGGCTAGCTCTCAAACAGAGATTGTACTGCAGAAAAAGCTTTTGAATAGTTCCAGGAAGTTTGTCCTCAGTTGTCGGTTTCCTTGGGCATCCTATACCCCCTTTACACTATCCCAGTTCTAATTTTCCTTAATAAATCTAAAAAAAACAAGCTCAAGGACTGATTTCTGACTCTGGATGCAAGCTTGTGTGGAAAATGCAGATTGCCTGGCTGTGCAGGACTATAGGAGGATCCATATCTCTTAGCAACCCCCATGGGGGTAGTACTACACTATTAAGGCCGGATGTGGAGAAAGTCTCAAGTTGGATGTAGCTTGAAAGTAAAAACACGAAGGTTTAAATATCTGCATATGGACTTCTACATGGACCACAGAGACCATGGCCGGATCTAGGAGGGTGCTGGAGTGGGTTGCGCCCCTCCCCTAGACTGCAGTTTCCCACCACCACCCCTGACGCTGTGCTGGTTTTGCCCAGTGCCCTGCCAGTGGTGAACCCTGTCCTTTGCCCTGCTGAACCCTGTCCTTATCTCATTTGAACCTTATCTGTGGCTCTGCTGACCCCTGTATACTGCCCTGCTGATACCTGTCCTCTGCCCTGCTGACCCATGTCCTCTGTTCTGCTGACACCCTGTACACCGTCCTACAAACTAATAGCCCTTGCACACTGCCCTACAAACTGCTGGCCCCATTCTCTGTCCTGCTGACTCCCTGTACACTGCCCTGCTGACCTTTCATCCCCTGACATTTTTTACTGCAACCCCACATCAGACAGACTAGATTTGACCCCGACCAAGCCTACATATATAACCTGTACAGTGTCCTCAGGTCTACCAGTGGATTTAACCTGTATTTAATAGTACATAATGTCCAACCACAAATTTCTACAGGGACCACCAAAACCATCTATGCATGGCTTGGATATCACCCATATTGCTAGGAGCCCATAAAGCAGATGACCTTAAAAAATATAAAAATACGCTCACTCTCATTGAATATCAAGTTGAAGGAACTTCATTTCAGATGTAAAAGCAAAAGTTCATCCATCATGGAGGGAGAAACAGCACAGGATCAAATGGGGAAAAGACTAACATCTGACCGATTTCATTATTATCCAAACTTCCTTAGAGACTAAAAGACACTTAAAGGAGCTGTACAGATAATATATTAGATAATATATAGGATGTGTTTACAAAAACATACAAAACTGCGCTAAATACGTGAAAAAATGTGAGTCATAAAAAATTTAATAAAACTCAAAATTGCTGCTACTTCCAATAAACCAATATAACACATAAACGAACCCTCAAAGTGATTCAGTAGCGCAAATTACATGTGAATAAATGTGAACATGAAAAATCAACATAGGTGAAAAATAAAGTCCAAAGAATATATAGGATGTGTCTCATATATAGTCAGTGGCATCCCGAGGTAGGTGCGGGGGAGTGTGTACCGCACCGGGTGACACCGACTGTACGGGATGACACTGGACCCGCTCCAAGAAAAGGTAAGTTGTAAAGTAAGCCGACGATCCCCGCAGGATGGATCGGCTCTGCAGATTGGGGAGCATAATGGATAGGACTACGATGCATTATGCTCAATCCACAGATCCGAACCATCCTGCGGGGACCGTCGGCATACAACCTATACGGGGTGACACCAAACCTGCTCCACGAAAAGGTAAGTTGTAAAGAAAGCCGATCCATTATGCTCAATCTGCAGATCCGATCCATTCTGCTGGGATCGTCGAAGGGGGTGTCACCAAGTGTTACCGCATCGAGTGACACCAACCCTAGGGATGCCCCTGTATATAGTGTACATTGTAAAATATAGCATTTCCCTCAACTGTACAGATACGAACCAATAAATATATTCAAACTAATATACAGGGTATACATATAGTACAGATACTTTATGCAGCATTTGCCTCTTTACTATACAGTACCGTAAGTCTCTGTACAATGTACAAGTAAATGTTTTCACAGGTTGTATCTGTAATATAATGATATGTAGTATCTACATGTGCTATGCAGAGAATATAAACAGTAATATAGATGAAGTTACCGCATGTTACAATGTATCAATAAACATATGCAGAGTAATATATGGCGTATGTGTGTAATCCAGTTTGTGGTGTAGATAGTGACATGGAGTATCTGCTTATATTGAGCAGATAATATACAGGAAGTCTCTGTATTCTATGATGTACCAGTAAACATATTCAGACTAATAATGCCGGATATATATAATATATACATCAGATGGTAATATGTACATAGCATGTTGCTATACTGTACAGAAAGTATATAGGAAATCTTTTTTATTTAATTACATCTTGTTATATATACTGTATATATAACGTGTGTAAATGTTAATTACTGTATCTTTTTCATGTATTAAGCCCAGGTGTGACTTGTCATGCGACTTGACATATCAAAGTTGCATGACAAGTTGCACCCTATTTGCCACAATGGAACCATTCAATTTGGTGCGACATAAGTCGCAGCAACTTTGAAAAAGGTTCCTGCACTACTATTGTACGATTTCACATGTGGCTTGCATTGACATCTGTATAAATGAAGTCGCATGTTAAAAAGCCGCACGTGAAGTCTCACTGATTGGCAGCTTTGAAATCGCGCTGAAGTAGCGTGACATCAAAGCCACAGCGGTGTAAACTGGGTGTAGTGTATCTCTTTGGTGTGATCTGCAGTGGATTGCTTTTCAGAAGGCATTATAGCTTTGCTTGGCAAGTTTTCTGGAGGCACTCCTGCTGTATTTTTTTTTTGTTTTTGTTTTTCAAATCGCAGAACCATACCACAACTGTGACCCAAGCGTTTGGCGTGCAGTTACAGAAATGTCTCATTGATCTCAGTGGGCAGGTTTGACAGGGAATACCACCTGTCAGATTCTATAGCCCGAGTAGAAATTGCTGCACCATATCAGGCTGTAATGTTAGAATTCCTGTGGCTGGAGGGTGATAAAACTGTGGCTCAGCTGCCTGTTTTTACCACCCCCTGGCCACCAGTGTGGAAGAGAACTTCTAGAAATGTATGTTTCAGTCAAACTGAAAGTATGTCAGGGCCACAAAAATAATGAAGTGACCCCATGGAATTGCAAACCCTTGCAGCCCTTGTGAGAGTTAAATAAAGCGTATTTAGCTGTTATTAGGGTCTTTTGTTGCTGGGCAGTATTTGGCTGTCCTTTATCTATTTCAGGTCCAGGCAGACTCTCAGCAAGATCAGCTTGTTACACATTGCTTTAGGATTGGTTAGGGAGTTTCAGAGGGAAAAACATCATCTAATTGGGACTTTCACCTACCTATATAATGTCTGCCTCCTGAGGTGGTTTTTATCAGTTAGCTCTTCAGTCAAGACCAGCTGCCCTGTCCGCCCGTCCTGCCCTTCATCGCGGGTGTCCATTGTTGGGGGTATTGTCGCCCACTATTGTGGGTGGACAGTGTGATTCAGGACTTTAATGGGACATTCAGCTCGAATCTTGGTGACTGAGCTTTGGTGTTTGCAGTTTGTTTTAAATATTATTGATTTGTTTACGGTTATTTACATAAGTTTAAGCCCTGATTCGCACTTCAGGTGCGACATGCAATTTACAAATCGCACCTGAAGTCCTATCTAATGTATTTCTGTCTTTATAGGTACAATTTCAATTCTATACTAATTATTGTCTTTGTTTCTCTTGCAGTTAATGGGCCATCCCGAATGGGAACACAAGCGAGGCTCCAGGGGGTCTCAGGTGAGTGGCTCTTCATTTCTTGGAGATGTGAAGGATGTAGAAATGGAACCAGCTGGTGGGAATTGTACAGAGTAGGGGAAGTGTGCAGCTGTCATGGTCTGTAGGAAGGTGAATCTGAAAGTCCTACTGTATTATAGCCGGTGCAGTGACCTGAGTCACCCTGCTAGGCACCCATCATTTCAGTCCTGTGTGGAGAATACATGTGAGCCCCTCATGAGTGCTGCTTAGGTTGGTCATACACAGATTTTTGCACAAAGATCGTTCAGTAGAAAATTTGATAATACCAGTGACTGTACAAATTTCTTATGGCATTCCTAAGCTTTTCATTCAAATGACATGAAAATGTTGTAAATTCTAACATTTGATTTCAGGACTTCATCATATTCATGGCTAGAATTTCTTTCCATCAGATTAAAAAATGTCAGTTTTTGAACAAAAATTCTACCAGTGTACGGCTAGTTTTATTCTCACACATAGTGTAAAGAAGCAACCACCCAAATGTTTCTTTTCATTATCTGATTGCAAAAACAGGATAGGTTCTGTCTGGGACACGTTACTGAACAGTCACAGAGAGCCCATGGATGTAATTTGTATTTTGTACACGAAGCTTTGAAGAAAAGGGCAAAAATTAGGGGTTTTCAAATGAAACTCTAGGCAAAATAAAAAATGACATACACAACGGGTAACCATTATGTTAGGTAAATATATTTCTAAAGGTGCTATTGACATGAAATTTGCACCAAATGTCGGTAACAACCCATGCAATCCATACATGCAAAGAAACCAAAACAAATAAGTTCAGAAATTAGGTTATGTGTAATAAAATGGAATGACACAGGGAAAAATTATTGAACACATGAAGAAAGGGAGGTACAGAAAGGCATGGAAAGCCAAGACACGGCTAGAAAGAAATCCTGCCCCCTGTCAGTGCCAATTAATGTCAGCTGGTTTAGTCTCAACCAATGGCCTATAAAAAGGTGTCTCATTATCAAGGTACCACACAAGAAACATCTCATGATGAGTTAAAGCAAAGAGACCAGGTGCTCTTTGCAAGATTTCTGACAGGGGAGTGAAAATAATTATCAGAGGAGTTGTCCAAGAGCCAAGGACCACTTGTGGAGAGTTTCAGAAAGACCTGGAATTAGCAGGTACAATTGTTTCAAGGAAAACAAGTAATGCACTCATCCGCCATGACCTGTATGCACGCTCACCATGCAAGACACCATTGCTGAAGAAAAAGCATGTTGAAGCTCGTTTAAATTTGCTGCACAACATTTAGAGAAGCCTGTGAAATACTGGGAGAATATAGTCTACTCAGATGAGACCAAAATTTAACTCTTTGGATGCCATAATACACACCATGTTTGCAGGTCAAATGGCATCACACATCACCCCAAAACCACCATTGCACATCACCCCAAAAACACCATACCAACAGTGAAGTTTGGAGGTGGGAACATCATGGTGTGGGGCTGTTTTTCAGCATACGGTACTGGCAAACATGTCATTGAAGGAAGGATGAATGGAAAAATGTACCAAGACATTTTTGATAAAAATCTGCTGCCATCTACCAGGATGATGAAGATGAAACGAGGGTGGACATTTCAACAAATCAATGATCAGAAACAGAAAGCTAAGGAAACTCTCAATTGGTTTCAAAGAAAGAAAATAAGGCAGCTAGAATGACCCAGCCAATCACCTGACATATATCCGATAGAAAATCTATGGAAAGAACTAAAGATCAGAGTTAATAGAAGAGGCTCGTGGAACCTTCAAGATTTGAAGACTGTATGGAAGAATGGGCCAAAATCACACCTGAGCAATGCATGTGACTAGTTTCTTCATACAGGAGGCATCTTGAAGTTGTCATTATCAACAAAGGATTTTGTACGAAGTATTAAATAAATTTCAGCTAGCATGTTCAATACTTTTCCCCTGTGTCATTCCATTTTATTACACATAGCTTAATTTCTGAACTTGTTTCTTTGTATGTATAGATTGTATGGGTTGTTACCGACATGTGGTGAAAATTTCATGTCAATAGCACATTTTGAAATATATTTACAGAGAAAAATGGTGATGTGTTCAATACTTATACCCGTTGTATGATGCAATCTGTCTGCAAGGTTAACACAGCAGTTTTTGTTCTTCTTAGACCCCCACTTGTAACATAGTGTCATTTCTTGTTGGTCCTGCCAGTAGACTCAGAATGTTTCCACGTCTTGTAACAGGGTGACAACACTGTTCATTCTGCACATGAAATCACTCTGTGGAAAGGTGATTCTTCGGTGGACATGTAGTTTTATATGGACTTTAAAGATGAAAAAATGATTCTTAGAAATTAGACTGAGCCAGCATAGTTAGCTCTAGTGATTGCTATGTAACATTCGGTTGTCGGGGATTTCAGTCTCTCTGTCCCCAGTTCTGGAGTCCCACATACAGCTATCCTGTCTGACTAATTTCAGTAGTGCCACGATGAGCCTGACCAGGAGACAGAGAACCTATGGGTACAAGAATTTAAATTTGAATCTGAGCATAAAATATCATTAATCACCAACCCATGTGACATCACAGTGCACATGTCACAATGTGTTAGGGATGGCACCTTGTCATTGTAGCATTGGCGGGAGCCTTGAAATGCTCTGCAGAATTGGTCCTTCTCCAAGATCTGTTGCGGTCACCCACCTTCATCTGTCACCCTCTGTGTACCAGTGCTGACCACGAGCAGATGGAATGTCTGTTATCACTGATAATTGTTTATAGTAATGCAGACCGGCCCATTCTCCTAAAAATATCAGCAAAGGTTTGATCAACGTAGATAGAAGGATCCAGTTCCTAAAATGGGGTTACCTGGAACTGGATGATTCTCTGCAGATCTGAAATATCCACCTGGACGCACACATGTAAACCAAAAATTGATAAATTGACAATTTACCTGCCTAGATTTATAGTATGTTTAAAAAAAACCCAATTATACGTAATCACCATGCTACTATTTCAGTTAAACTACTGGAATTAAAATAAACAAAATACACTGCACAGGATTGTGATCTGGAATAGGAAAACAACTGCTGCAAAAATGACTGCAGTGCTCAGTCTCAGTCTCAGTCTCGTAAATACTGAGATTGAGCTCTGCAGTCACTTTTGCAGCAGTTGTTTACCTATTTCGTGTGTCACAATCCTTTTGTCTCTTTCGGTCAGTTGACCATGTCAGCCGCGCTTATGCTTATCAGACGACTTTTTCCCAGAAACCGTCTATGCCATCATAACCTTTGATACTGTAACTCGCGACACGGCAAATAAATTGGCAACTTCAGTCACAGAGGCACCAGCTAAGCGGCACCAACAATTTGCCCTCTTTGAAGCTCAGTAAACTTTGACATGACTCCTTATTACTAGCAGGGCACACAGTGAATGATAAAAGTGAGGCTTCCCAGCTATTAGCTAGGTGTCTCATCACACAGCAGAAGCAAAAGAATGTTACATCACTTCCGCTTTCAACGTGAAACATGTCATCACTTTTATACCTGCAAATCATGTAGTGTTTCCATTTTTTTGTCTAACCCCTGTACATTTTATTCTACGTTCACAGCCTAAATAAGATCCTACTCTTTGCTGTTTGCAGCATCCACACTTTCTTTCACTCTTCAACATTCAGAGATTCTGTGTGGATGTTTGAGGGAATCTGGGTCCGGGGCCCCATGAGAAGCTCTGGGGTCCCACAGGTTCCCCTCTAATTGTGTACAGAGTCACATCCGGTCCAAGCTAGAGGTCAGCTTCACACTTTTGGAGGGGATTTGGTTTGTGCTTTGCTGCCTTTGTAGTACATTTTGATGCAATTTGATGTTCAGTGGAAGTGTATTGGATCCACTTACAATAAGCTTTGTACGCGTGGGCATTCATTACAGCGGGCCTGTTCCACTATACCCTGCAAATGTAACATTCATAGACTATGGGAAGAGAAATAGGTGTGACTTGGGGGGTCATGTCTGGGCCTTTTATCTGTGCACTACAAGTCTCAGGCCCTGGTGCAGAATACATAAGGAGTTTCCTAGTACCTCATGTGAAAATGATAAAGGGTTTCATTCAGTTACTAAACTTCTTTTTTATGGACTTGTTCACACCATGGTACAGAGATGTCAGCTTTTCTGCTCACATTCTGCAAGGGCACAATGAAATCCATTGTTCTCTATGTGTCCTGTTCACACCACATTAGTATCACGTGCAGATTTTTTCTGCGCAGGAATCTGCAACAAGCATTAAACTCAATGAAGCACACATAAAAACTGCTGCAAACTGATATTTCTAGAAGTGTAATCTGCGTGTCAGTTTCCATCAGTTGTTCTGCACATATGGTGTGAACGAGACCTAAAAGTTACTCCTGATTCTAATTCAGTCGAAGTTCTAGCAACAGAGACAGAAACTAAGTGAAACGAAGAAATAATGGGTGGAGCAATTATGACAGAGCCCTCCAACCTACTTGACCCTCTCACTTTTGGAGCCCTGGGACCTACTAGGGCCCTTTCACCTCCAGGGCCCTCTTACCTCCTGGCCTACAGTAACCCTATGACCTGGGGCTCCTGCTGCACCCCATACACTGACATGCAATGTTGGCCTATCCTGGCTGTGTTATTCCTGGACTGTGACGTCGGCTCTGCTCTGAAATTCCTGTGTGCTGTCCTCACGTCTGGCTGCTCCTGGTATGACATCATCATCCTGCTGAACACCATTCCCAGGGCCGGTGCTGTGCTGGAGGTCACTGGCAGGGCAGGAGGAGATGTATTGCCGGCATGAACTTTTCTGTTACTTCTCACAACTTTGGCCTTATTTATGCTAGGAGTCACTTATTAGCATGAGATTAACCCTTTGTTGACTGTTGTCTCCCTTGAAGGTTCTTGGGATCTGTGTGTTGCAAATGTTGTGGTCAAGTGATATTAACCCCTTCACGCCTAAGGGTAAAACAAATCTAAATGCCTAAGCAAAATTTTGCAATGTTGACATGTGTTTGAAAAACCGTACATATCATCACAACTACTTTGTACATCCAGGTGAATTATACTGCGTTTTGTTTAGGACAAATTGGGCTTTCATTTGGCGGTAAATGGTAATGGATATCTCCTGATTTTTTTTTATTATCAAAAGAACCCTGGCCCAAAATAGTAAAAAAATAATCATTTTTTTTTATTTAGCTATGTGTTTCTTGTTACTACCATAACCTACCACCAAAGAACAACCCAAAATAAATTCTCCAGATCTTGACGATTGCAGCGATACCATATATGTGTATGTTTTTGTTTGTTGTTTGTACCCGTAGAACAGCCCATAAAACAATAGTGCACATTTTGTTTTTGTCTTTTTTTTACCTAAAACACACTGACATTGACACTAACTAACACTGATACCAATTTTTTTTAAATCCTGACCTTTGGCCCTTACCTTTTGACCTTGACATTTAACCCTGACCTTGACCCAAACACTAACCCTGGCACTGAACTAGATCAAACCTTGATCTAGGTATTTTTTCTTTTATTTTTTAATATTTATTTATCAAACTTTTTTTTCCCTCTATGCCAGGAGTTAGAGAGATACAATGTATCTCTCTCCTCCATTCAGAGAGAGAGAAAAAAACAAGGGGGCTGGGCTGTACAGTGACTGATCACTGTGATAGCCAATCAGAGGCTATTACAGCGATCATGTGACTTGGAATCAGGAGTCTCAGGTCCCGATCGTTAGAACGGGACCCGGTGCTCTCAGTGACACCGTGGTCTTTGTGCTGGGAGTACACCGTGCAGCGTGCTCCCAGCACAAAGACAGCTACGCAAATATGCGGCCCCACGGAAAAAAGCCCAGTTCTGGGATTTAGTTAATGCTGCGAGTTGGTTGTTGTTGAGGGCTTGGTAATGTGGAGCATTGGATGATTCTAAAGGTTGGTGATGTAGAGTATCGGGAATCAGATGACACAAATGATCAAGTGTCGCTGGAGAGTGCAAAATAAGGTGCACTTCTGCATAGAAATCAATCAGCTTCCAGGTTTTATTGCCAAAACTTAATTGAACAAGCTGAGTTTAGAAGCTGATTGGCTACCATGCACAGCTGCACCAGATTCTGAATGAACCAGCTTTAGTAAATCTCCCCGTAAGGGTCAGATAATGCTGGGTATTTGGTGATGTTAAAGGCCAGTTTAATGCCGGAAGTCAGGTGATGCTGGGAATCAGTTGTTGCTGAATATGGTGCAGAGGATTAGGAGATACTGGGGGTCCAGTGATGCCTATTACCGAATAATGCTGAGGATTGCATGATACTGAGTATCAAATACTGGACTGGACTAGATGATACTGGGGGTCCAGTGATGCCTATTACTGTAAGCTCGAAAGAGCAGGGCCCTCAATCCCTTCATGTTTTGCATTGTATTGGTATTGTTCTGTCACATGTTCTGTCCCCCTTTGTAATGTAAAGCGCTGAGCGAACTATTGGCGCTTTATAAATACTGTATAATAATAATAATAATAATTACTGAATAATGCTGAGGATTGCATGATACTGAGTATCAAATACTGGACTGGACTAGATGATACTGGGGGTCCAGTGATGCCTATTACTGAATAATGCTGAGGATTGCATGATACTGAGTATCAAATACTGGACTGGACTAGATGATACTGGGGGTCCAGTGATGCCTATTACTGAATAATGCTGAGGATTGCATGATACTGAGTATCAAATACTGGACTGGACTAGATGATACTGGGGGTCAGGTGATGCTGCACGATGGCAATACAGAGTATTAGGTGACGCAAAGGGTCAAGTGATTTGCTGGTTCACTCTGAATCTGGTGCAGCTGTACATGGTAGGCAATCAGCTTCTAACTTCAGCTTGTTCAATTAAGCTTTGACAATAAAACCTGGAAGCTGATTGGTTTTCTATGCAGAGTTGCACCAGATTTTGCACTCGCACAGTTTTAGTAAATAACCCCCTAAGGGTCATATGATGATGGTAAGGGCTGGTTAAAGCTGGTGCTCAGTTGATACTGCGAATCGGTTGATGCTGATGAATGGGTGAAGCAGAGGATGATGCTCAGTATTAAATAATGTTGAAGGTCAGACTATGGCAATGGTTAAGGTGATGCTGAGGATCAGGTGATACTGAGGGACAATTTTGCTGAGTATTGGATGACTCTGATTAATGGGTGAGGCAGAGGGTTAGGGAATGCTGGGGATTGGTTGATGCTGAGGGTCAGGTGATGCCTAGTATGGAATAATGGTGAGGATTGGATGTTGCTGAGGGTCAGGTGGTTCTGGAGATCAGGCAATGCTAAGGGTTGGGTTGTAAGTGTCAAATGACAATGAATATTGGGTGACGCAGAGGGTTAGGAAATGGAGGGGAATGGTTGATGCTGAGGATTGAGTGATGCCCAGCATTAAAAATGCTGAAGGTCAGATGTTGCTGGTGGTCAGGTGACGCTGAGGACCAGGTGATGCTAAGGGTTAGTGTTGCTTTGTATCAGAAGATGCTGAGTATCGGGTGATGCGGAGGGTTAGACACTGCTGAGGGTTGGTGATGCTGTAATTATTGTTACTTGTCCTGATCTGATCTCTCTGACGAAGAAGAAACGTGAATCAGAGGAAACATTTTATCACTTTCTACTGCTGAGCTCCGGCTGTTTATTTTCTTTTGCTGGCCATGATTTATAGAGACGCAGATTGATGGAATTTCGTGGCTTGGGAAGAGTCTGAAGCCAGACAGAACACTGGGGCGCCAATCAGGAAAAATGATTGCAGTTATATTAGAAAGTGGTGACTTATTTATACAGTCACGTCACTCAAAAATGATATTTTTCGAGTGGAGTGAGATCTCCCCTCTATAATTCCTGACTCTCACTGACAGTTCTTTGCTTCTATAGATGTGGCCATGTGCAGTCAATGTTGGCAGGTGTATGCAGCCCTCAAATGATTACTGCTGTTTCAGAAAGCACAATGTGGTATTTGTGGTGCGCCCCCTATTGGTCAGAATGTCAGTTGATATTGATGCAGATCGGGAAGGAGAATTGTCTGCTGCGCTATCAGCAACTGGACTCCCATCAATCTATAGTCATCCCTGACTAACTATAGACATTACTGTCAGGTATAAGTGATCATTTCAGCAGCAGAGGGACAGAGCTGTTGGAATACAGCTACAATTACTCACTTGCCCACTGAGTCTGTCATCACATGATCAACTTTGGAAAGTGGATAAGAGGCTCTGGAACCCTGAGGATTCCATGTATGATTACCATATATCCCTTTTATCACCAAATATTGCGTTAAGGGTGTAAATGTAAACTATGCGAATATTAAGCTAGCTGATTCTATACAACCTCAGAGCTTCTACAATCATCTTGGATTGAGGTAAGGATGAACTGACAGATTGCTGCACAACTTCAAATCAACAAAACCCAGCTGATGTTTGAGTCTTCATTCACTGTTCCATTGTTTCATTTTTCAAGCCCCGATGAAGGGACAGAGATACTGCCCCCAAAACATGTTGGCTTTTGAACATTTTACCATTGCATTGCAAAGCATTGCACCAGTGATCAGCAGATCTCCTCAGGCCTCCTGCAGACTGTTGGTGTGAGCTGTCTGTCTATACGGGCAGACAGTTTTACACTGACAGGAAGAATCAACCAACTACCACAGGGCTTAACAGCACTATGGTGGTTCATTGAGAACTACAAGCCGACAGCAGCAAAGGCTGTCAGTACTTGTAGTTCATTGATTCACATGGATCTGTGAATCAGTGACGCGGCCATGTGGGTGGAGCCCTTCATGCCCGCACTCTCTTTGAATTGTGACAGCGAGTAAGTGGAGATGATCCCTGGGTCGCTGCCACAAGGAGGCAGGGGGATCGGTGGGAGAGGTGTCTGAAAGCTGAACATGTTACACCCTAAATATGGGTGTAACATGTGACATGTAATGTAAGTAAGCTTATCTCTTAAAGCTCATCTATGGTCAAAATGTAACATTATATATTAATTTCCACATTATATTTCAAGTATTTTCAGCCTATGCCTATTAATCTGAACAATCTTGAAGTTTGTAAACTGACTTTGTGAAGACCCCCACACATCTGTGACAATTCTGTGTAGTCACTATGCCCTGTGAATAGGCACTGCTGTGTCACACATTTCACAGAGCCTGCCTTCTGAACTACAGAAGTGCTGAGAGGAGGAGTTTCAGGAGACGGAGTCAGAACAGGAATCACTGCTGCAGTCAGCAAGGTACCATGGAATATGTAGTCCTTATAAATCGAAAGTAAACCGCAGAGGAGAAGCTGAAAAGCATGCTGGGAATCCAGGAAGTTGTGAAAAGAGATGACCAGCAGACAGGCAGAACTCACAACATGAAAGGAGATTTTTCAAGTAAGCTTTTTATAATGGATTATTAAAAATAACTTTTGTTTGTATTCCTTTTACAATGCTAATGTTATAAAATAAAAGCGTATGCTGTGACCATAGAACTCCTTTTGTATTTCATTTTTGAAAAAATATTTCAATTACACACAACTAGGAGAGGCTTTGCAAGGAGCCAATCATGACCTGCTGCATGCACATGTGCTGACAGGAAGAGAGAGCAGAGGGATGATCTATTGGTATGTTGCTGGGATGAGGAGGTGACCCCACAGTTTTCTTTTACAGAGAAAGTGTCACCCCTGTGGCTGTGCTGTCTGGCATAAATCACAAAAAGACTGGCCACATATACAGTAGATTGAACATATTTATCTGTTTGGCTGGCATTCCACTTTAATGAAAATGTGGAGGAATACCTATAGATTGCTTTTTTGTAATATTTTGTTCCCTCTGTGTCTCCACAGTGCAGCACAGTATTTCTATCCACGTCCCTTTAAGAATTAGTTTCTTCTTTCATCCAGGCGGAGTATAATGACTCGGATCTGCCCGCTAAATTCAATTATAAAATCATTTAAACGGAACAGTTTATAAATGCTAATGTCTTCTCCGCGGAGACCTCTGACGTCACCTAATTGACTTACCTGGCCGGCTCAGCCGCGCGGGATGGATTAGTGCCGCCACAGTGCGGTTAGAGCGGATCCATCGATGTGTCAGAATCTCTAGGCTGAAATGAGCCTCACGTGCCGCCGAATGACTTGTTAGACATGAAATAACGTCAATTGAGAGAAATGAACTTTGCTTTAGAAACCGCGGTGAGAAAAACATGTTTCTTCCTGCGCTGATTACCGGAACGGAGATGGAAAAGGTGACGTGAAGAAGCACAAATTGCAACTATTTCTGTAACATCGGCAGCAAAATTCACTCTCGCCTATTTTGTCCAAGAACTCGCAGTGCGCCAGGTATATTTCACAGATCTGAAAACACAATTTCTTCATGATAAGCCTATCACCTGTTTGCGGTGCTACGTCTATTACAGGGAAATTAGCTTTAGTTGTGGTTGTTATAGGTGCTGAGAACATCCATGCTGTAGGAGCAGAGGAAAAGATAATGTCCAAGCAGAAACCCGCCATCTTCCCCCTTATATAGACCTGTCAGTAACTTTCCAACTCTACATGAATACTGTACACTTTGACATGTCACAATATACAGCAACACTATAATTTTTCAGAAAAGCTCCACCTTTCATCATTAAAAAGCCATCCTTCAACTGCAGTCTACTGACTAGGGTGAGATGATGTCATCAGTCTGCTGCAGGCCAGAGGAAGCATTTCTTAAGTCACCTCTCCAATGATTAGACTACAACAACTTTGTTGCAATCACAAGGTGAGATTAAGCAGCAGAGGCTGGCCCATGTCAGACATTTGTGAACACAGGCAAGAACTTGATATGCTCTAACATTTACACAACTGTGCCATCTCTGAGCCAGCATCTCAGACCATGAAGTAGGTGATGGCCCCAGATAATGGCTGAACAAAGCTGGCATCGTCCTTCAGGAAAGTAAAGCAGATAAAGATAATGAGGGTTATTTACTATAACTGGAGATTTTAAAATCTGGTGCAGCTGTGCATAGAAAACTATCAGGTTCCAGCTTTTATTGTCAAAGTTAAATCGAACAAGCTAAAGTTAGAAGCTGATTGAAGCATTACTGAGCAAGAAAAGTATACAATTAGGTCCATATACAGTCATGGCCGAAATTGTTGGCACCCTTGATATTTTTCCTGAAAATCAAGTATTTCACACAAAAAAGGTATTGCATTAACACATGTTTTGCTATACACATGTTTATTCCCTTTGTATGTATTGGAACAAATATAAAACAGAGGCAGAAAAGCAAATATGACATAATGTCACACAAAACCCCAAAAATGGGCTGGACAAAAGTATTGGCACCCTTAACTTAATATTTGGTTGCACACCCTTTGGAAAACATAACTGAAATCAGTCGCTTCCTATAACCATCAATAAGCTTCTGACACCTCTCACCCGGAATTTTGGACCACTCTTCCTTTGCAAACAGCTCCAGGTCTCTCTTATTGGAAGGACACCTTTTCCCAACAGCAATTTTAAGATCTCTCCACAGGTGTTCAATGGGATTTAGATCTGGGCTCATTGCTGGCCACTTCAGAACTCTCCAGCGCTTCTTTGCCATCCATTTCTGAGTGCTTTTTGACGTATGTTTGGGGTCATTGTCCTGCTGGAAGACCCAGGATCTTGGACGCAAACCCAGCTTTCTGACACTGGGCCCTACAGTGCGACCCAAAATCCTTTGGTAATCCTCAGATTTCATGATGCCTTGCACACAGTCAAGGCACCCAGTGCCAGAGGCAGCAAAACAACCCCAAAACATCATTGAACCTCCACCATATTTTACCGTAGGTACTGTGTTTTGTTCTTTGTAGGCCTCATTCCGTTTTCGGTAAACAGTAGAATGATGTGCTTTACCGAAAAGCTCTATCTTGGTCTCATCTGTCCACAAGACGTTTTCCCAGAAGGCTTTTGGCTTACTCAAGTACATTTTGGCAAACTGTAGTCTTGCTTTTTTATGTCTCTGTGTCAGCAGTGGGGTCCTCCTGGGTCTCCTGCCATAGCGTTTCATTTCATTTAAATGTCGACGGATAGTTCGCGCTGACACTGATGCTCCCTGAGCCTGCAGGACAGCTTGAATGTCTTTGGAACATGTTTGGGGCTGCTTATCCACCATCCGGACTATTCTGCGTTGCAATCTTTCATCAATTTTCCTCATCCGTCCACGACCAGGGAGATTAGCTACAGTGCCATGGGTTGCAAACTTCTTGATAATGTTGCGCACTGTGGACAAAGGCAAATCTAGTTCTCTGGAGATGGACTTGTAACCTTGAGATTGTTGATATTTTGCCACAATTTTGGTTCTCAGGTCCTCAGACAGTTCTCGTCTCCTCTTTCTGTTGTCCATGCTTAGTGTGGCACAGACAGACACACAATGCAAAGGTTAAGTGAACGTCTCTCCTTTTTATCTGCTTTCAGGTGTGATTTCTATATTGCCCACACCTGTTACTTGCCCCAGGTGAGTTTACAGGAGCATCACATGCTTGTAACATTCTTATTTATCCGCAGTTGTGAAAGGGTGCCAATACTTTTGTCCAGCCCATTTTTGGAGGTTTGTGTGACATTATGTCGAATTTGCTTTCTTTCCTCCCTTTTTTTGTTTTGTCCCAATACACACAAAGGGAATAAACATGTGTATAGCAAAACATGTGTTAATGCAATACGTTTCGTGAGAAATACATGATTTCCTGGAGAAATATCAAGGGTGCCAACAATTTCGGCCATGACTGTATACTTGGACACAGGCACAATTTTAGATTTTTTCAGGTATTTACCAAAACATATTCAAGCTATAGTTATATAATGAATATGGACTGTAAGTGCACACTCTCAGGTTTTTAATTTGAGGGTATGTACATCCAAATTGGATGAAGGGTTTAGGAATTACAGCTCTTAAAAGTAGTGGACAATTGAATCAAAAGCTGTTTCATGGCCTGGTGTGGGCTACTCCTTTGTTATTTATTCGCCAATTAAGCAGGTAAAAGGTCTGGAGTTGATTCTAAGTGCGGCATTTGCATTTGGAATCTATTTCTGTGAACCTACATCATTCTTTCAAAGGAGCTGGCCATGCAAGTGATACAGGCTATTGTAAGGCTTAGAAAATGAAACAAATCCATCAGAGAGATAGCAGCAACATTAGGAGTGGCCAGATCAACAGTTTGATATATTCTGAGGAAAGAAGAACGCACTGGTGAGCTCAGCAACATAAAAAGGCAAGGACAAAAAAAAAGGCATGGACGTCCATGGAAAACAACAGTGGGGGATGATCTCAGGATCCTCTCTATGGTAAAGAAAAACCCATTCACATCATCCAGACAAGTGAAGGACACTCTCCAGGAGGTGGGTGTATCATTGTCAAAGTCTTCAATCAAGAGAAGACTTCACAAGAGCAAATACAGAGGGTTCACCACAAGGTGCAAACCATTCATAAGCCTGAAGAATAGCAAAGCCAGATTAGACTTTGCCAAAAAAATATCTAAAAAAGCCAGACCAGTTCTGGAAAAGCATTCTTTGGACGGATGAAACTAAGATTAATCTGTACCAGAATGACGGGAAGAAAAAAGTGTGGAGAAAGCTTGGAACAGCTCATGATCCAAAGCACACAATGTCATCTGTAAAACATGGTGGAGGCAGTGTGATGTCATGGGCATGCATGGCTTCCAGTGGCACTGGGTCATTGCTGTTTTTTGATGATGTGACAGAAGACAGAAGCAGCCGGATGAATTCTGCAGTGTTTACAGATATACTGTCAGCCCAGATTTTGCCAAATGCAGCAAAGTTGATTGGACGGCGCTTCACAGTACAGATGGACAATGATCCAAAACACTCTGCAAAAGCAACCCAGGAGCTTCTGAAGGAAAAGAAGTGGAATATTCTGCAATGGTCGAGTCAATCACCTGATCTCAACCTAATTGAGCATGCATTTCACTTGCTGAAGGCAAAACTAATGGCAGAAAAACCCACAAACAAAGAACAACTAAAGACTGCTGTAGTTAAGGCCTGGCAAAGCATCAGAAAGGAGGAAACCCAGTCTTTGGTAATGTCCATGGGTTCCAGACTTCAGACAGTCATTGCCAGTAAAGGATTCTCAACAAAATATTACAAATTAACATTTTATTTCTGATTATATTCATTTGTCCAATTACATTTGAGCCCCTGAAAATGGAGGGACTGTATATAAAAATGGTTGAGTTCCTAAAATTTGTACTTGATATTTATGTTCAACCCCTTGACTTAAAGCTGAAACTCTACACTTCAAATTCATTTGGATTGTTTAATTTTAACTTATTTTGGTGGCATACAGAGCCAAAGTATGAAAATTGTGCCTGTGTCCAAATATATTTGGACCTAGCTGTATCTGATAATAGGTCCTCTTTTTCTTCAGGTTTAAGTATATATTTTTTAATTTTGTTACAGTTTTTGCATATACCTTGTGTACAATAAATAGAATAATTTTTACAAGACAAAAGACAAAATCCCCAAAAGAATCTTTTCTGTCTCAAAAAAATCATATATGTTTTACTTATCTTATCTATCTTAGGTAGGTTACTGCTGAATAAACAGGCCCATATCCAAAATGTAAAAACTGCTCTGATTCCATAGTAGGTGTACAGGTGTGAAAGCTGAATTAGATAAAAAGTACCCATAATGAATCCTCTGAGTGTTGTGATTTACAGCAAAGAAGAAAAACAACCCCATTGTAAAGTTTGAATGTGGGATTTAGCCCTCTGCTATATAAATATATACAGTACATCTCAGTACTCACCTCGTACATGACATTTTTGGAGGAATATTTTTTTCAAATTATTTTAAAGTGGCATTTGGAAAAATGACAGAAAACTGTAAATCGCTGTACATCTTCTTATCATAACCTAAAAACTATGTATTCAAATCTACTGCCAGAATAAATACTGCCTCCCTTCTATCTGCAACCAAAATTATAAGGGGAGGAGCTGTTCTGGGCAAATCCAACCCATCTGTTCAACAAAAAAACTATTTTTTCTACTTTGACCAATGTTAGATTAAAAAAAATAGTGTTACTGTAGATAAAAAGAATATATTTTATTCTATAAATTGTCCTGTTTAAAATGATACTATAAAATATGACTCTGGTACAAAGAATTGTTAAGTTTTTTTCAGTTTCACATTTTTTTAAAAATTGGCAAACAAAATGGAAACAAGTTTAAATATAATGGTTAGAAAAATAGAACTATTAAATAATTGTCAGGAAAATAGTAAAAGGGCGATGGAAAAGAAGGAGTTAGTTAGGGTGATTGGGGAAATCTATGGGTTAATAAGGTGCTAAATAGAACATTTTT
Organism: Staurois parvus; assembly: GCF_062004578.1. NCBI lineage: Eukaryota > Metazoa > Chordata > Amphibia > Anura > Ranidae > Staurois > Staurois parvus. The sequence continues at coordinate 1,719,249 of NW_028318265.1, forward strand.
TTTAATTTTTTTTTGTTTTTCTAATAAGGTTGCTTTAACTGACATCATATGCAGATTGAAACTCATCCCTTTGATCTGCAGGTGAATGAAACAGAATGAATACACAAGTAACAGTGTTACTTTTTATTTCTCTCTGGCTTCATTCACATGGGCGGTTTGAGGTGCAAATCTGCTGTGGCATAAATGACTGTACACTGGCTGTATTTCAGTTGTCATGTGCACACATGTATGACGTATTTCCCCAGCACTCAATTTCTGCATTCATAGAATACGTCATAAGCACATGTGAGTGTAACCCAAGTATATCTGTACACACCCATTCACTCCTATGGCCAGCTGTGTTTTCAATCTAGCGATCTGAAAATAAATATAAAAGTCTGTGTTACTGGTCAGTATTTTACATGCATAAATCACACCTCTCCCCCTTGAATAGTAGATTATGTCATTTGAATATTTGGCATTCTGAGAGCTAGAAGAATTTTTTATGCACACATACGCATGTAAACACGTACACACTAGACTTACATTTTTTTTTGGAAGAAACTTTCTGCCAGAAAGATCCAGTGTTCATACATCAGTACTGTGTGCAACGATCTTAATATATGCTGAAATTATACAACAACTATATTTACAGTCTGGAATTGCTGTCACGTGACTGATGTGAATGTACAATATATATGTAAAGCGCTGCGTAAATTGACGGCGCTATACAAGTACCTGAAATAAATAATAAAATAATAAGTGCAAGGGGGGATAAAGGGCAGGACATACTACATACACCCTGTGTATTCCAATGAAGTTATTTGTAGATACTGGGTGTAGCACACCCAGTATCTACAACTGGTTAAAGTGTTTGTAAAGGATCACATTCTATTTTTTTTTAGAAAATAACAAACATGTTATACTCAACTGCTCTGTGCAATGGTTTTGCACAGAGCAGCCCCAATCCTCTTCTTCTCAGGTTCCCAATTGGTGCTCCTGGCTTCTCCTCCCCGCCGAGTGACCCCATAGCAAGCCACTTGCTATAAGTGCACTGGTGCAGTCTCGCTCCTGTGCTGGCTCCTTGTTGACACACACAGGCATGGCCCCCACCCCCGCTCCCTCCACAACAGCTCTGATTGACAGCAGTGAGAACCAATGGATCCTTCATCTGTCTCTAAACCAATGATGAGGATGAGAGCAGAGAGAGCTTCTGCCCTAGTGCACAGCACTGGATTGAGATCAGGTAAGTATAAGGGGAGGCTGGGGATGGGGGATTTGCACACAGAAGGTTTTTTTACCTTCATGCATAGAATACATAATAGACTTTCTACCTTTAAAATAACTTTAAAGTGGTAGTAAACTCTGGATTTTTATTATTACCTACAGGTAAGCTTTTACCTTCAGAGCACTGTGCTGTGGCCCAGAACTCCCACACACATTCGCGTGAGTGACGTCATCACAGCTCGGCCAGTCAGGTGGCCGGAGCTTGCGAACCCAGAAGACTGGGTGAATATGGAAGCCTCTGGAGTGGTGGCAGCGCGCCACTGGAGGGCTTCAATTTAAGGTAAGTCCTTCATAATATGCTAGTATGCAAATCATACTAGCACATTATGATATTACCTTGCCAGGGGAAACTTTTAGTCAAAGTGCAATTTACTACCAAGTCCAATGACACGCTGATCACCGGAAAATGCAATTGCCAGTTCTCGGCTGCACTTTCCTCACGCTGTCAGAGCACGAGGAAAGTACTGCCAAGAACCGGCAGTTGTCAGAGCAGGGATCGGTACCGATCATCAGGGCACTGATCATCAGTGCCCTGATGATCAGTGCCCAGCAGTGCCACCCACCAGTTCCGGCCACCTGTGCCCAGCAGTGCACCCACCTGTGCCCATCAGTGCCACCTACCTGTGCACAGCAGTGCCACCCACCTGTGCCCACCCACCTGTGCCCACCAGTGCCACCCACCTGTGCCACCCACCAGTGCCACCCACCTGTGCCACCCACCAGTGCCCATCAATGCAGTGCTGCCAGTCAGTGCCCAGCGGTTGTGCCAGTCAGTGCCTAGCAGTTGTGCCAGTCAACGCCTAGCAGTGCCGCCAGTCAGTGCCCAGCAGTGATGCCAGTCAGTGCCACCTATCAGTGCTGTCTATCAGTACCCATCATCAGTGCTGCTTATCAGTGCCGCCTATCAGTGCCGCCTATCCGTGCCACCTCATTAGTGCTGCCTATCAGTGCCGCCTATCAGTGCCCTTCAGTGCTGCCTATCAGTGCCCATCAGTATTGCCTATCAGTGCCGCCTCATCAACGCAGATCAGTTAAGGAGAAAAATTACCTGTTTGAAAAATTTTATAATAGAAACAAAGAAAATGTTTTTTTTTTCAAATTTTTTGCAATTTTTTTGTTTATAGTACAAAAAGTAAAGCACCCAGTGGCGATTAAATACTACCAAAAGAAAGCTCTATTTGTGAGAAAAAAATGATAAAAATTTCATATGGGTACAATGTTGCATGACCGTGCAATTGTCAATCAAATTGCGAGAGCACTGAAAGCTGAAAATTGGCCTGGTAAAGAAGGGGGTATAAGTGCCCGGTAGGCAAGTGGTTAAACAAAACACAAACACATACTTCCTGTATTGTAAAGTAAAGTTTAAAGTAGAACTATAAGCAAAACTTTTTTATTGGATTTGGATTTTTTTTTTGCATTTGGATAGAACAATGGAGGCTACAACCCCTGTCAAATTTTTTTTCACCTCTGTGTCCACCATCTGTGTCATCTTCCTGTACAATAGTCAAACAAGAAGTGAGAGGACATCCCTGTAAATTAAGGTAATGCCTTTGGGACCCCCAGGCCACCAAAACTAGTGCCCTCAATGAAGATTTTCCTTCTATTACTTCTCTGGGGACAACCCAAAATTTGGGGTTTTCTTTCACTCTCAGTGATCATGGTAAATAGGACAAATAGAGAGGGTGAATCTTCTTAATGGGGACACAGACAGCAATAAAAACCGAAAAGCATTCTAATCCTTCTCCACTCTATCCAAAACTAAAGAAAAGAAAGGTTTTGCCTTTAGTTATACTTTAAAACCCTCAGAAGTACATCCAGTGTAAACCACAGCAACCAATGAAGTGATCCACATCAATCACAATGCCCGGTTGTCCATTGATCTGTACACACTGTACTCCCGCCGTTAAATGACAAATTCCTGGATGCCATTAGATATGCTTTAATAATAAAAAATCTTTTCTTTCTGTCATCGGAAACCGATTCTGGGAGCTGAAATCTTTGCCTTCCTGAATTTCCATATCATAAACTTTTAATTACCTCCGTATTAAATTATCAGCTGTTGCCAGGTATCGGCAGCCAATGCTCTCGAAGGGGCGCAGAATGAACTCAGAGGAGCAGCCGGGGAGAAGCAACGTTCGGTCATCCACCGTCTGCAAAGGGTGAAACAATCGCTCATTGTGGCCCATGATCCATTTAATATAATTGAGAGGGAGAAGAGGCCGTCTGCTGCTCTTCAGGACGGAGGTAGTGCACTTTACCCTTTCGTTCCTAAGCAACCGTTATTTTAAGATTAAATACTTCCTGTGCTGTCCACCTACTTCAATGCTGCGGCTGAATCACCGGAGATTCGCTGGCGTCGGTACCTTGCGCTCTGTTTGAAGTCCTTCTGCTCCTCATTAAATCTGGAAGCCGGCAGCAAGGAAAAGTGCTGCCAACCTGGAAGACGTCTTCGTCTAAATCCATGAGTCCAGAGGGCTGAATCGTACACGTACACCGTTCAGGATGAGCTGGAGGACCGCACGCCACCTGAAGCGGAGGAGGGAGACTTTCCCATTTGTTGATCAGGTAGACCATTTGGGCTCAGAGGGATTTACCAGAGATATTTTCCTGCCAATATCATCATGTCAGTTGACATCTCCAATGAGATTGTTTTTTGTATTGCTCTGCAACATCAACACTCCCCCAAGTATAAAAGTAAACATGGTGCAGGGCGAGCTTTTTACTCAGTATGCACCCGGGACAACATTTTTACATATATTACATAATATATTATACATTTTATATATAGTGTTTTATAGGTTTGCATCTAGGACAAAACCCAGGATAATGTTTACACTATGATTTCCCTTGATAAGGTTTTACTCCGGGCAGGTCATAAAATAATAAATGGACGATTGTGTAACAATATTGATTAGTTATCAGACTGCTGCCCTCAGAATCGTGTGAAATAAGTTTTGTGTATATAGAGCTGGAATTTTTACCCCCAGGTATGGCATCACAGAGCTGCCAAATTATTATTATGTCATTGAGCAGTTATGTTTGAAATTCTTTAAAATGATTTAAAATACACATGAAAATAAAAAAAAACTAAAGTAGATGTAAACGTTATGGATGACGTTTAATTTGTTCTATGTACAGTGTCATAAACAATTGCCTTTCTACATGAGCTCCAGCGATGGTCATGTGTGCATTTCTCAGGGTGGGTTTCCTGACAGTGACAGCAGGGGACAATGCCTATGTAATGTGTGCTGCATCTGAGTGACAACGCAGTAAGCACAGTTGGGAGACAGGGACAAGTACCTTCAGGGCGGGATCACCAGGGATTATTTTAATGAAAGGAGCAGCTTTATAAAGATTGGAAAGAGCTTTGAAGCTTTTCTAAAAAGTTTTGCTGATTGGGTTTATATTTACTATAAATATGTTTAAATGTAACTACTGTGTCAATGGTATCTAAATAACCCGCGGGGGCATTTTATATCTGATGACATTTTATTTCAGGACCTTTTCAATTTGATGAATATATTTCTGGCAGTACCTCACATAGCCCCAAATATCGTTATCACTCAGTATTTCATCTGGTTTCAGAAATGAAATTCTATCCCTCCTATTTATTGTCTACTAGGAAAAGTAACTACATTTACCTCTGACTTGTAAAATAATGATTAATACTGAGGTCTTGCATGCTTTAAATATATGTGGAAGCCATATAGCATTATGATGGGGTCTCTGATAGTGCAGTCTTAGTTTAATCTTCTGACAGTTCAGTCTTTGTTTCTCTGGTAGTATAGTCCTACATTAATACTCTGGTAGTGCAGTCCTACCTTAATTCTCTTGAAGTTAGGCCCTGCTTGAATCCTCTGTTAGCGTAGTCCTACTTCATTCCTCTTCAGTCCTCTGGTTCTATGGTACTACTTCAATCCTCTGGTAGTATGGTCCTACTTCAATCCTCTGGTAGTGCAGTCCTATTTGAATCTTCTGGTAATTTGGTCCTACTTCAAGCCTCTGGTAATTTGGTCATGCTTTAGTGCTCTGGTAGTAGGGTTCTACTTCAGTCCTCTGGTAGTAGGGTTCTACTTCAGTCCTCTGGTAGTGCGGTCCTACTTCAGTTCTCTGGTAGTAGGGTCGTACTTCAGACCTCTGGTAGTGCGGTCGTGCTTCAGACCTCTGGTAGTGCCTTCCTACTTCAGTCCTCTAGTAGTGTGGTTCTATTTGAATCCTCTGTATCTACTGGTACTTGAATCTGCTGCTAGTGGGATCCTTGTTTAATCAACTGGTCATATAGTCCTACTTAAATTCCCTGTAGGTGCACTCCTACCTTAATCCTCTTAAAGTGAGGTCTTATCTGAGTCCTCTGGTAGTGTTGTACGACTTAAACTATAACTTAAGGCAAACTCTTTTTAGGTTTGTATAGAGTGGAGAAAGATTAGAGCATCTGTCAGGTTTTTTTAACTGTATGTGCCCCCATTAGGAAGATTCATCCTTTATTTGTCCTGTTTAAACTTATCAACAAGAGTAGAAGTGAAAGACACTAGTTTTGGTGACAACCAGGTATCGCCTCATTATGAAGGGATTTCCTCTCACTTTTGGTTTAGCCATGAGACAAGAATTGAAGAGAAATCTCCAAACAGCAGAAAACAAAAATGATAGGGGATTTAACACTCCCTTACACTTTCCAAAATGAAAAAAAAAGCTTTGCTTGTAGTTCCACTGATAGTTCAGTCCTACTTTTATCCTTTAGTGGTTTAGTCTGACTAATTCTCTTGGTAGTGGGGTCCTACTTCCATCCTGTTGAAGTGCAATCCTACTTGAATCCTCTAGTAGTGCATTCCTACTTTAATCCTCTGGTAGTGTGGTTCCACGGTAATCCTCTGGTGGTGCTTTCCTACTTTAGTCCTTTGGGCCTACTTTAATCCTTTGGTAGTGTGGTTCTACTTTAATCCTCTGGTAGTGTAGCCTGCTTTCATCCTTGCAGTGCAGTCTTACTCTAGTTGTCCTACTTGAATCCTCTAGTAATGCAATCCTGCATTAGTCTTCTAGTGTAGTCCTACTTAACTCTTCTGGTAGGGTGGTCCTACTTTAGACCTCAGTAGTGCAGTCCTACTTTGATCCTCTGGTAGTGCAGTTCAGAGGACTCAAGTAGGATTGCACTGCCAGAGGATTAAAGTAGGACCACACTACCAAAGGATTGAAGTTGGACCATACTACTAGTTTAAAGCAGAACTGCACTATCAGAGGATCAAAGTAGGACTGTACTATCTGACGAATAAAGTATGACCGCACTACTTGAGGTTTAAAGTAGGACCACACTACCAGAGGATTCAAATAGGACTGCACTATAAGAGGACTCAAGTAGGATTGCACTACTAAAGGATTCAAGTAGGACTACACTTCAACAGAATTCAAGTAGGACCAAACTAGAGTAAGACTGCACTGCACGAATTAAAGAGGGCCACACTACCAGAGGATTAAAGTAGTACCAGTCTACCAGAGATTTAAAGTAGCACCACTCTACCAGGAAATGAAAGTAGGACAGCACTATCAGATTAATGCGGATTAACGTGGAACCACACAGCCAGAGGATTAAAGTAGGGCCACACTTCCAGAGGATTAAAGTAGGACCATACTACTAGTTTAAAGCAGAACTGCACTATCAGAGGATTAAAGTAGGACTGTACTATCTGACGAATAAAGTATGACCGCACTACCAGAGGATTCAAATAGGATTGCACTATCAGAGGACTCAGGTAGGATTGCACTGCTAGAGGATTCAAGTAGAACTTCACTGCAACAGGAGTTTCTTGCTTTAATCCTCTGGTAGTGTGGTCCACTTTAGTCATTGCAGTGCAGCCTTACTCTAGTTCTACATGCAGCATTTTCATATCTACCACCATGTAATCACACTACCAGAGTCCTTTTTTATATAGGAGAAAATACATTGTTTCTACCACTTCATAGGTTTTCAATCCAACTTTTCAGGTTTTTCCCACCCATATCTCATAAAATGTCTGAAAATGCTAATGTCTATGCGATCCTTGATAAGAGATCTGTGTTCTCCTCAGAAGATCTGCTTTTGGAGGTTTGTGATTATCTCTAGACACCTTTCTGGACTATCCAGAAACACTAGCTGAATGCCTGGAAAACACTGGCACTGCCTGACAATACCCCTATGCATGTCTGGGGCCCTTTCCTCCCTATGGGGCTGCTTGTAGTTTGTATGTCCTCCTGTGGGGGTCTCTGCGTGTTGTGTTTTCCTTCCTAAAATATTCTAATTGGTTAATCGGCTTCTGTTTACATCAAGCAGAAATAATATCACAATATGGCTGATTTGTGAAAACCAAAGGAAGGAAAATCAGCGCAAAATTTTTGCCAAAATTTTAAAAATAATTCTGATCTATCTCCTGGGGTTTTTTTTGTTAATCTGCCCCAGTGTCAGCACATGGTTCATCCATGGGCCAGCAATAGGTGAACAAAACTCTGTAGTGTCTATTGTAGAACTTTGCCAGGATGCTGGAAAATCTCTGACAACATAAAACAGAGCTGTGGTATGACTGCACATTTCACAGGCTCCTGACCCTCAGATCACAAGCAACTGCGCCGGCACAGTGTGTTCGTGTGTGTGTGTGTGTGTGTGTGTGTGTGTGTGTGGGGGGGTAATTAATGGGAGGGGGGAGCAATCTGAGCCCTCATCACATGCCAGAGAAACTGTAAAAATACCCTGGCTGGCATCAAATGCAATTCCTGTCTCCCCCTCAGCAGCCAATGGAATTTGCCCCAACCATCAAACAGAGGTCAGATGACAGAAGGAAGACTGTATCTCGAGTCCTGGGATGCTGTGCCTCCCAAACTCATGCAGTGCTGTAAACACTCATTGCACCTGGCAGCATGGGTTCCACCCCCACATGATCTCACACTGGTGGCTAAGTTGCAGGAGGTTTAACTTAAAGTGAAAGTCATTCAGACACCTAGGTCAGCCAGGTACAGGAAATCCATGGATTTTAAAGACGCTACGGGTTCTGTATATGTGGGTGAATGTCTGTGTATTTGGATGTGCGTGTGTGTGTGTTTGTGTGTGTGCGTATTTATATGAGTGTATGTATGTATGTTGTTGAAAGGTCTCATAGAGAGTACTGCTGTGCTGTAAATACATGGGGTAGAATGAATTATCTGGGGTGCTGTGCATTAGAGTATACATACACCGGATTCCTGCTCTATGTATATTACACACTCCTGATACCTGCACTCTGTACATAACACACTCCTGACCCCTGCACTCTGTATGTTACACACTCCCTGCTCCTGCACTCTGTACATAACACACTCCTGACCCCTGCACTCTGTATGTTACACACTCCCTGCTCCTGCACTCTGTATGTTACATACTCCTGAACCTTGCGCTCAGTACATAACACACTCCTGAACTCTGCAATTTGTACATTACAGACTCCTTACCCATGAACTCTGTTACACAGCCCTGACCCCTGCACTCTGTACACAACATACTTCTGACCCCTGTACTCAGTACATACCACACTCTTGACAGCTTCAATCAGTATGCACACTCCTGACCCCTATACTCAGTACATAACATACTGCTGACTCCAGCACACTGTATGTTACACAGCCCTGACCCCTGTGCGCTGTACAAAACACACTCCTGACCCCTGCACTCAGTACATAACACACACCTGACCCCTGCAGTCTGTACGTTATACACTCCCTACTCCTGCTTCAACCCAGACCCCTGCATACTATACATAACACACACCTGACCCCTGCAATCTGTACATTACACACTCCCTACTCCTGCGCTTTCTATGTTATACAAACCTGAACCCTGCACATGGTACAAAACTCAACCCTGACTCCTGCTGTCTGTACATAACACAAGTCTTACCCCTGTACTCTGTATGTTACACATTCCACATTAACAGTTTGTTTAATGACCTTCTCCCACCCACTGGCTTCTCTTTGGGCTATTAGTGACATTCCACACACGCACCCTGAGTCCACCTATGTAACTTTTACCATCCCCTCTCTCCCACCTCTCAGCCTACAGCCATCCCTGATTTCAGGTAGTGTGGGACAAGCCAGTATAAAGACTGATTTCATATAATCACATTGGCTTGATGGAATCAATCTATTTCTAATGAATGTTTCTGGAGTTCCTCCCTTCGCAGAGCTGCTTCAGTACATTGTATGTAATGGATCCCTAAGCTGCTTGTGAATCGTGCGGATGAAAAAGGGGATTTGTGTGGGATTACATTAACCCCTCAGGTGTCAGGACATTAGGGCGGCGCTCTGGCTCACAGGAGCCCCTGCTTCCAGCAGTGATTGGGCTTTGGCGGGCGTTAAATTCTGGAGTGCGGACAGTTACAATAATGAGCGCCAATGACCCAGATTGCAGCGTCAGTGACGTCAACTGAATTTAATCAGCAATGTGACCCGATGAGACCTGGAATAATGGCTGCAGTCCCTGAATGCTGCATTTCACACCCACCACTCAATCACTGGCAAGCGTATTACAGGGGGACTCCAGGTAAGTACAAAAGAAGCTCCCTATACTTATTTCAGCCAATGGCTGTATAACTGCTGGACATCCAAATCATTTCCCTAATATCCCTGGAAAATGTCATCACAGATCTGCTAGTCTAACATGTTTCAGGTGCTAGGGGCTGATATGAAGGTGCACAGGTTGCTTGCAGAAGGGACAGAGGATGGGAAGACCCCAACTGCATGATTCATAGGGAGCAGGCTGCATCCGTAATTAGTGGTGCCACCTCATGGCCATGCCATGTACAGGGCTGAGGTGAATTTGTCATTCTGTTGAGTTGTTTTACACCACTGAAAGTCTTGGAGTGACTGTGACTCTGCTCAGTACTTTATTCTATACTTTCTTGTATTTCTCAAACTTTTATTTCTGTTCTTTCAACACACCTGACATGTTTCGCCCCCCTGTGGCTGTGGTCAGCACTGCACAGCTACCCCACTGGATAGCGCAGATATGAAAACATTGGCCGGTCAGATAAGAGCTCTGGTAATAAAGTGTATTTAGTAGAGGAATCTGGTGGATGATAATGATAATGTGTTTAATCATGAACAGAAGCAAACAATTCTGTGTGTACAAGTAAAGGAGGAAGACAGCTATTATCTGTGGTGGTCACATGGGAACCAGGGACATCAATGGATTAAAGAATGATCGGGTGTGTTCAGTTAGTATAGATGACGCTTTGCTATGTAACATTCATGTAATGATTGTCTTACATATAACTCTCATTGTAACATGTTTGCTGTTCCGTATTTCCTATACTGTATTATATAAAAAAGATTTGGGAATTCTTTCTCTAGTCAGAAACTGCTGCAAAGATAAAACTAGTCTCTTGAAATCAGCCCAGTAGACAGTTGATCAGTGTTTAGCAGCCTGTGTTTTCCAAAGATTTGCTGAGCATTTCCTATGTATCTGCACCCAGCTGATAGGATGAACACTTTCTGTGCAGGGGTGATGGTGGCTGAATAAGAATATGGACACGTTTTGCAGGAGGGGATGGCAGCTGGCTGCTGAAATGGACACCTTCTGTGGGGCTGACTGAGAAGATGGACACCGTTTGCAGGGGATGGTGGGCAGCTGATAGGATGGTCACCTTCTGTGGGGGTAGGATGGTAACTGCTTGAGAAGATGGACACCTTTTTCAGGGGAGGATGGTGGCTGGCTGCTGAGATGGACACATTTTGTGGGGGTGGGATGGTAACTGCTTCAGAAGATGGACACCTTTTGCAGGGGAGGATGGTGGCCGGCTGCTGAGATGGACACCTTTCGTGGGGGTGGGATGGTAACTGCTTGAGATGATGGATACCTTTTGCAGGGGAGGATGGTGGCTGGCTACTGAGATGGACACCTTTTGCAGGGGAGGATGGTGGCCAGCTGCTGAGATGAACACCCTCTGTGGGGGAGGAATGGTGACCGGCTGATAGGATGGACACCCTCTGTGATACAGGAATGTCAGCTAGCTGAGAAGATGGACACCTTCAGCGGGGAGGAACGGTGGCGGGCTGATGACCCCATTCCATTGCAGAGTGTAGGCGGCTGGCTGATAGGATGAACTTCTTCGGAGGAGGGAAGACAGCCGGCTGATAGGATGGACACACACACCTGTGTTCGTGTGTGTGTGTGTGTGTGTGTGTGTGTGTGTGTGGGGGGGTAATTAATGGGAGGGGGGAGCAATCTGAGCCCTCATCACATGCCAGAGAAACTGTAAAAATACCCTGGCTGGCATCAAATGCAATTCCTGTCTCCCCCTCAGCAGCCAATGGAATTTGCCCCAACCATCAAACAGAGGTCAGATGACAGAAGGAAGACTGTATCTCGAGTCCTGGGATGCTGTGCCTCCCAAACTCATGCAGTGCTGTAAACACTCATTGCACCTGGCAGCATGGGTTCCACCCCCACATGATCTCACACTGGTGGCTAAGTTGCAGGAGGTTTAACTTAAAGTGAAAGTCATTCAGACACCTAGGTCAGCCAGGTACAGGAAATCCATGGATTTTAAAGACGCTACGGGTTCTGTATATGTGGGTGAATGTCTGTGTATTTGGATGTGCGTGTGTGTGTGTTTGTGTGTGTGCGTATTTATATGAGTGTATGTATGTATGTTGTTGAAAGGTCTCATAGAGAGTACTGCTGTGCTGTAAATACATGGGGTAGAATGAATTATCTGGGGTGCTGTGCATTAGAGTATACATACACCGGATTCCTGCTCTATGTATATTACACACTCCTGATACCTGCACTCTGTACATAACACACTCCTGACCCCTGCACTCTGTATGTTACACACTCCCTGCTCCTGCACTCTGTACATAACACACTCCTGACCCCTGCACTCTGTATGTTACACACTCCCTGCTCCTGCACTCTGTATGTTACATACTCCTGAACCTTGCGCTCAGTACATAACACACTCCTGAACTCTGCAATTTGTACATTACAGACTCCTTACCCATGAACTCTGTTACACAGCCCTGACCCCTGCACTCTGTACACAACATACTTCTGACCCCTGTACTCAGTACATACCACACTCTTGACAGCTTCAATCAGTATGCACACTCCTGACCCCTATACTCAGTACATAACATACTGCTGACTCCAGCACACTGTATGTTACACAGCCCTGACCCCTGTGCGCTGTACAAAACACACTCCTGACCCCTGCACTCAGTACATAACACACACCTGACCCCTGCAGTCTGTACGTTATACACTCCCTACTCCTGCTTCAACCCAGACCCCTGCATACTATACATAACACACACCTGACCCCTGCAATCTGTACATTACACACTCCCTACTCCTGCGCTTTCTATGTTATACAAACCTGAACCCTGCACATGGTACAAAACTCAACCCTGACTCCTGCTGTCTGTACATAACACAAGTCTTACCCCTGTACTCTGTATGTTACACATTCCACATTAACAGTTTGTTTAATGACCTTCTCCCACCCACTGGCTTCTCTTTGGGCTATTAGTGACATTCCACACACGCACCCTGAGTCCACCTATGTAACTTTTACCATCCCCTCTCTCCCACCTCTCAGCCTACAGCCATCCCTGATTTCAGGTAGTGTGGGACAAGCCAGTATAAAGACTGATTTCATATAATCACATTGGCTTGATGGAATCAATCTATTTCTAATGAATGTTTCTGGAGTTCCTCCCTTCGCAGAGCTGCTTCAGTACATTGTATGTAATGGATCCCTAAGCTGCTTGTGAATCGTGCGGATGAAAAAGGGGATTTGTGTGGGATTACATTAACCCCTCAGGTGTCAGGACATTAGGGCGGCGCTCTGGCTCACAGGAGCCCCTGCTTCCAGCAGTGATTGGGCTTTGGCGGGCGTTAAATTCTGGAGTGCGGACAGTTACAATAATGAGCGCCAATGACCCAGATTGCAGCGTCAGTGACGTCAACTGAATTTAATCAGCAATGTGACCCGATGAGACCTGGAATAATGGCTGCAGTCCCTGAATGCTGCATTTCACACCCACCACTCAATCACTGGCAAGCGTATTACAGGGGGACTCCAGGTAAGTACAAAAGAAGCTCCCTATACTTATTTCAGCCAATGGCTGTATAACTGCTGGACATCCAAATCATTTCCCTAATATCCCTGGAAAATGTCATCACAGATCTGCTAGTCTAACATGTTTCAGGTGCTAGGGGCTGATATGAAGGTGCACAGGTTGCTTGCAGAAGGGACAGAGGATGGGAAGACCCCAACTGCATGATTCATAGGGAGCAGGCTGCATCCGTAATTAGTGGTGCCACCTCATGGCCATGCCATGTACAGGGCTGAGGTGAATTTGTCATTCTGTTGAGTTGTTTTACACCACTGAAAGTCTTGGAGTGACTGTGACTCTGCTCAGTACTTTATTCTATACTTTCTTGTATTTCTCAAACTTTTATTTCTGTTCTTTCAACACACCTGACATGTTTCGCCCCCCTGTGGCTGTGGTCAGCACTGCACAGCTACCCCACTGGATAGCGCAGATATGAAAACATTGGCCGGTCAGATAAGAGCTCTGGTAATAAAGTGTATTTAGTAGAGGAATCTGGTGGATGATAATGATAATGTGTTTAATCATGAACAGAAGCAAACAATTCTGTGTGTACAAGTAAAGGAGGAAGACAGCTATTATCTGTGGTGGTCACATGGGAACCAGGGACATCAATGGATTAAAGAATGATCGGGTGTGTTCAGTTAGTATAGATGACGCTTTGCTATGTAACATTCATGTAATGATTGTCTTACATATAACTCTCATTGTAACATGTTTGCTGTTCCGTATTTCCTATACTGTATTATATAAAAAAGATTTGGGAATTCTTTCTCTAGTCAGAAACTGCTGCAAAGATAAAACTAGTCTCTTGAAATCAGCCCAGTAGACAGTTGATCAGTGTTTAGCAGCCTGTGTTTTCCAAAGATTTGCTGAGCATTTCCTATGTATCTGCACCCAGCTGATAGGATGAACACTTTCTGTGCAGGGGTGATGGTGGCTGAATAAGAATATGGACACGTTTTGCAGGAGGGGATGGCAGCTGGCTGCTGAAATGGACACCTTCTGTGGGGCTGACTGAGAAGATGGACACCGTTTGCAGGGGATGGTGGGCAGCTGATAGGATGGTCACCTTCTGTGGGGGTAGGATGGTAACTGCTTGAGAAGATGGACACCTTTTTCAGGGGAGGATGGTGGCTGGCTGCTGAGATGGACACATTTTGTGGGGGTGGGATGGTAACTGCTTCAGAAGATGGACACCTTTTGCAGGGGAGGATGGTGGCCGGCTGCTGAGATGGACACCTTTCGTGGGGGTGGGATGGTAACTGCTTGAGATGATGGATACCTTTTGCAGGGGAGGATGGTGGCTGGCTACTGAGATGGACACCTTTTGCAGGGGAGGATGGTGGCCAGCTGCTGAGATGAACACCCTCTGTGGGGGAGGAATGGTGACCGGCTGATAGGATGGACACCCTCTGTGATACAGGAATGTCAGCTAGCTGAGAAGATGGACACCTTCAGCGGGGAGGAACGGTGGCGGGCTGATGACCCCATTCCATTGCAGAGTGTAGGCGGCTGGCTGATAGGATGAACTTCTTCGGAGGAGGGAAGACAGCCGGCTGATAGGATGGACACCTTCTGCGGGGAAGGGTGTTGGCCAACTAAGTAAATGGAAACCTTCTGCAGGGGAGGGAAGATGGCTAGATGAAAGATAGACACCATCCGCAGGGGATGGGTGGTGACTGGTTGATAGGTTGGACACCTTCCACGGGGAAGGGGTGATGGCCAGATGAGTAAATGGAAACCTATGGGGGAGGGATGGTGGCTGGCTGAGAAGATGGGCACATTCTACAGGGTAAGACTCTCTTTTGTTCTATATGTCACTGCTGGGAATTAAAAAAAAAAAAGTTCAATATGCTGATAAAATACTGATAAAAAAGAGCTCAGTAAATGCTCACTGGGTACTTATTGGCTGAGCATACGGTCAGAGAAATCTGAACTCCATGTTCTAGGTCAGTGAACTGCCAAGTGGTGAAGCAAGGATGAGAATGACAGTAATAACAGGTTCAATAACCTGTAGCAACTAGAGCTGCAGCTAACTTATCAATTGCCATGATCATCTGCCAATGAAGCTGCTTGCTGTGCCATACAAAGATCAGTAATGTGCAGTAGCCAGTCAGATCTCAGCAGCGGTCCTCTCCTGACAATTCAATTGCTCCCTTGGGTCACCAGAGGCTGCAGTTTGTCAGTGACTATACAACCACTGACAGCCAGATTTGCTCCAAGGTGGCCACACCTCCTTTGCTTCATCATCCAATCCCAAGTCTGCCAAAAATCAGGATGGGTGCAATTTTATTATTTTTCTTTTCCAGGAGGAAACAATTGGATTGGTGGGGAAGGTGCTGGTTCTTTAGACAAGATTGTAGCATTTTTATACAAAATAATCCCTAGCGATCCTACCAATACAATTCCTTGTTCAGGCACTTCCTAACTAGGGCAATGCTCTGTCCTATGCTATGTCTTCAAATTGTACTCCTGCATTGTCACCTTGACACTTTGCCTCCAATGAAGACTACAAGTGGCTGTCTCAACACACAATACACAGGCATGATCCACTGTTGTTGCCCTTTGGAAACCCACCCTGTTAAGTGTGATGCAGCCGCTGGACTGTATGTAGCCAGGAAGTCCCTGTAAAGAGGCCACAGAAGATCAGCAGCCCAGAGAAGTAACAAAGAAAGAAAAATAGTGAAAACAAGTATTTTATTAAAATAAAAATGGTGATTCTTCATAGAGCAGAGCACAGTATACATCATCCATTTGGTGCATGTTGCTGACATTTCTGGGGGTGCTGTGAAAATCTGTCCAGGAGCAGACGACGGATGGGAGTCCCCCCCCGACAGGCTGCCCTACCTCCGCTAATGAGAACGCTGAGCTCCGGTGCTACAAAAGCTGTTTTGTGTCTCTGCGACTTTTCTTGTTGTTTTTCTGCCGGCTGACGTCAGCGAGAATGCCAGATGGGTCTTCAATGGACTCTCGGAGACAGGAGGCTTTTATTACTGGGGCCACGTGGTCCTGTCCTTCCCAGAAGAGCTCTGCGCTTCCTTCTACTGCTGCCGACCTACCGAGTGACTTTTTCTCTGCATTCTTACTTGGAAGTGTACCTGTCAAAGGTACATCAAACATTACCATACAAGCCAATCAGATTTCAGCCTTCATCAGCTTACAGCAAAACAATGATATGATTGGCAGTCAGCTGCTTCATTCCTAAGCCAATAACTCTGATAAAGTGAGGTGTGAGCAGCATGGGGCACTGCATGTCTCACTGCTGCTATAAGTTGTATTTATACAAATGTTATAAATATCAGTGACAGAGACCCAGTTCTGGCATTATTGGGGAGAACAATAGAGAGCAGAAAGGCTGTTCAGCCACCTGCAGGCTCACTGAGCCTCTCCCTATCCCTGCAAGGACTGCAGATCATGCGTGGCATATGTCTACTTTCAACCTGTAAACCTTCCCTGGATGACAAATAGTTTGCTCAGTGTATAATAAACAGTTGTTTTTTTTTTAATTAAATACTCTTTTCACATTTCTTGCTTTTGTGTTCCAACCCAGTGCTTCTGATCTCTTGCAGCCTCTTTGCAGCCACTTTCTGTCTACATGCACTCCAGTGAGGGCTGCGTGGCATTTCTCAGGGTGGGTTTCCTGATGGTGACAACAGTGGACCATGCCTGCGTAACGTGTTGAAACATCCACTTGTAGCCTGCATTGGAAGGCAGTTTATTGGTTCAAATTGAAAATATTTCTTGCTCACACAGGCATAAAATGTTTCTTGCACACATATGCTGTTCTACTGCATCCAATTTGTGAGATTTCATTTTTGATATTTTATGATGTTAGAAAGACAGAACACACACAACAGTGCAATATCTGAGATATTGTAAATATAACTTAACCGTTAATAATAAAAGGAATCAGCATTAAATACATTTCTGGATCAGCTTAAATTTTTATACATCATCAATGAGAGGGAGAACAATGATTGAGACAGCCGCAGAGTTCAAGGAGTGGGTGTAGAAAAGAGAGAGAAGGTGAGTGACACTGACGAGAGAAGGAGAAGAGCGGGGGTGAGTGACACTGACTAGAGAAGGAGAAGAGCGGGGGTGAGTGACACCGATGAGAGGAGAAGAGTGGGAGTGAGTGACACTGACAAGAGAAGGAAAAGAGTGGAGTGAGTGACACTGACAAGAGAAGAAGAGTGGGGTGAGTGACACTAATGAGAGAAGAAGAGTGGGGTGAGTGATACTGATGAGGGAAGAAGAGAAGGGGTGAGTAACACTGACGAGAGAAGAGCAGGGGTGAGTGAAAATGACGAGAGAAGGAGAGTGGGGGTGAGTGACACTGAAGAGAAAGGGAGGAGAGTGGGGGTTAGTGTCACTGACAAGAGAAGAAGAGTGGGGCGAGTGACACTGATGAGAGAAGGAGAAGAGTGGGGGTAAGTGACACTGATGAGAGAAGGAGAAGAGCTGGGGTGAGTGATACTGATGAGATAAGAAGAGTGGGGGTGAGTGACACTGATGAGAGGAGAAGAGCGGGGCGAGTGACACTGATGAGAGAAGGAGAAAAGTGGGGGTAAGTGACACTGATGAGAGAAGGAGAAGAGCGGGGGTAAGTGACACTGATGAGAGAAGGAGAAGAGCTGGGGTGAGTGATACTGATGAGAGAAGAAGAGCGGGGGTGAGTGACACTGATGAGAGGAGAAGAGCAGGGCGAGTGACACTGATGAGAGAAGGAGAAAAGTGGGGATAAGTGACACTGATGAGAGAAGGAGAAGAGTGGGGGTAAGTGACACTGACAAGAGAAGGAGAAGAGTGGGGGTAAGTGACACTGACAAGAGACAAAGAGTGGAGTGAGTGACACTGATGAGAGAAGGAAAAGAGCGGGGTGAGTAATACTGATGAGAGAAGAAGAGTGGGGGTGAGTGACACTGACGAGAGAAGGAGAGTGGGGATGAGTGACACTGACGAGAGAAGGAGAGTGGGGATGGGTGACACTGATGAGGGAAGGAGAGTGGGGGTGAGTAACACTGACGAGGGAAGAAGAGCAGGGGTGAGTGACACTGAAGAGAGAGGGAGAAGAGTGGGGGTGAGTGACACTGACGAGAGGAGAAGAGCGGAGCTGAGTGAAACTGACGAGAGAAGGAGAGTGGGGGTGAGTGACACTGACGAGAGAGGGAGAAGAGTGGGGGTGAGTGACACTGACAAGAGAGGGAGAAGAGTGGGGGTGAGTGACACTGACGAGAGAACTGTGGGCATGAGTGACACTGAAGAGAAAAGAAGTGTGGGGGTGGGTGTCACTGAAGAGAGAAGGAGAAGAGTGGGGGTGACACTGAAGAGAGAAGGAGAAGAGTGGGGGTGAGTGACACTGACAAGAGAAGGAGCAGAGTGGGGATGAGTGACACTGACAAGAGAAGAAGAGTGGGGCGAGTGACACTGATGTAAGAAGAAGAGGGGGTGAGTGACACTGATGAGAGAAGAAGAGTGGGGTGAGTGACACTGATGAGAGAGGGAGAAGAGCAGGGGTGAGTGACACTGACGAAAGGAAAATAGCGGGGGTGAGTAAAGCTGAAGAGCGAAGGAGAGTGGGGTGAGTGACACTGATGAGAGAAGAAGAGGGGGTGAGTGACACTGATGAGAGAAGAAGAGTGGGGTGAGTGACACTGATGAGAGAGGGAGAAGAGCAGGGGTGACTGACATCGACGAAAGGAGCAGAGCGGGGGTGAGTGAAGCTGACGAGAGAAGGAAAGTGGGGGTGAGTGACACTGAAGAGAGAGGGAGAAGAGTGGGGGTGAGTGTCACTGACAAGAGGAGAAGAGTGGGGGTGAGTGACACTGATGAGAGAAGAAGAGTGGGGTGAGTGACACTGTCGAGGGAAGGAGAGTGCGGGTGAGTGACACTGACGAGGGAATAAGAGCGGGGGTGAGTGGCACTGAAGAGAGAGGGAGAAGAGCTGGGGTGAGTGACATTGAAGAGAGAGGGAGAAGAGCGGGGGTGAATGACACTAAAGAGAGAAGGAGAAGAGCGGGAGTGAGTGAAACTGCTGAGAGAAGGAGAGTGGGGGTGAGTGACACTGACGAGAGAAGGAGAAGAGCGGGGTGAGTGACACTGATGAGAGAAGAAAAGTGGGGTTAGAGACATTGACGAGAGGAGAGTTAGGGTGAGTGACACTGACGAGGGAAGGAGAGCGCGGGTGAGTGACAGTGACAAGGGAAGAAGAGCGGGGGTGAGTGACACTGAAGAGAGAGGGAGAAGAGCGGGGGTGAGTGACAGTGACAAGAGGAGAAGAGCGGGGGTGAGTGAAAGTGATGAGAGAAGGAGAGTGGGGGTGAGTGACACTGACGAGAGAAGGAGAGTGGGGGTGAGTGACACTGACAAGAGAGAAGGAGAGAGGGAGAAGAGTGGGGGTGAGTGACACTGACAAGAGAAGAAGAGGGGGTGAGTGACACTGATGAGAGAAGAAGAGTGGGGTGAGTGACACTGATGAGAGAGGGAGAAGAGCAGGGGTGAGTGACACTGACGAAAGGAAAATAGCGGGGGTGAGTAAAGCTGAAGAGCGAAGGAGAGTGGGGTGAGTGACACTGATGAGAGAAGAAGAGGGGGTGAGTGACACTGATGAGAGAAGAAGAGTGGGGTGAGTGACACTGATGAGAGAGGGAGAAGAGCAGGGGTGACTGACATCGACGAAAGGAGCAGAGCGGGGGTGAGTGAAGCTGACGAGAGAAGGAAAGTGGGGGTGAGTGACACTGAAGAGAGAGGGAGAAGAGTGGGGGTGAGTGTCACTGACAAGAGGAGAAGAGTGGGGGTGAGTGACACTGATGAGAGAAGAAGAGTGGGGTGAGTGACACTGTCGAGGGAAGGAGAGTGCGGGTGAGTGACACTGACGAGGGAATAAGAGCGGGGGTGAGTGGCACTGAAGAGAGAGGGAGAAGAGCTGGGGTGAGTGACATTGAAGAGAGAGGGAGAAGAGCGGGGGTGAATGACACTAAAGAGAGAAGGAGAAGAGCGGGAGTGAGTGAAACTGCTGAGAGAAGGAGAGTGGGGGTGAGTGACACTGACGAGAGAAGGAGAAGAGCGGGGTGAGTGACACTGATGAGAGAAGAAAAGTGGGGTTAGAGACATTGACGAGAGGAGAGTTAGGGTGAGTGACACTGACGAGGGAAGGAGAGCGCGGGTGAGTGACAGTGACAAGAGGAGAAGAGCGGGGGTGAGTGAAAGTGATGAGAGAAGGAGAGTGGGGGTGAGTGACACTGACGAGAGAAGGAGAGTGGGGGTGAGTGACACTGACAAGAGAGAAGGAGAGAGGGAGAAGAGTGGGGGTGAGTGACACTGACAAGAGAAGAAGAGTGGGGGTTAGTGACACTGACGAGAAAATTTTGGGCGTGAGTGACTCTGAAGAGAGAAGACGAGTTGGGGTGAGTGTCACTGAAGAGAGAAGAAGCAGTGTGGTGGTGAGTGACACTGAAGAGAGAGGGAGAAGAGTGGGGGTGAGTGTCACTGAAGAGAGAAGGAGAAGAGTGGGGGTGAGTGACACTGAACAGAGAGGGAGAAGAGTGGGGGTGAGTGTCACTGAAGAGAGAAGAGTGGGGGTGAGTGACATTGAAGAGAGAGGGAGAAGTGTGGGGGTGCGTGTCACTGAAGAGAGATGGAGAGTGGGGGTGAGTGACATTGAAGAGAGAGGGAGAAGAGTGGGGGTGAGTGTCACTGAAAAGAGAAGAAGAGTGGGGGTGAGTGACACTGAACAGAGAGGGTGAAGAGTGGGGGTGAGTGTCACTGAAGAGAGAAGGAGAAGAGTCGGGGTGAGTGACACTGACAAGAGAGGGAGAAGACACTGAAAGAACAAGGAGCAATGTAGGAATTAGATGAGAAGAGTGGGGTGAATGACACTGATAGAACAAGGAGTGGATGTAAAAATGAGAGAGAAGAGCGGGAGTAAATGACTCTGATGAGAGAAGGCGAAGAGTGGGAGTAAATGACTCTGACAAGAGAAGGCGAAGAGCAGGAGTAAATGACACTGACGAGAGAGGGAGAAGAGCAGCGGTGAATAACACTGATAGCACAAGGACTGGCTTTAGGAATGAGAGTTTGTGATGATCCCTGAATCTGACTGAGAAACCTGCAGATTGTGTGTGCCTTATCCTGTAATACATTTTATCTCAACAGCAACAGTGGTTGATGGCCTTGTCTAATAAAGAGATGGAATGATCCTGGATATATGGAATGGATGTATGGAACTTCCAGACATAAGTTATATTATTATGGTCTGTCTGTCTCCCTTGACATAGGGTTCCCTTTATGAAACTGGCATCAGTTTGAGGGCCGATGATTTTCACCAACTCCATACAAAATAAATACCTTTACCCTGAATAATTTTGCATTACTAAAGGCTTGCATGGCCTCTATCCCAACACTGGGAATGTGGCGGTGCGCAGTCCGCGTGCGATAAATAAGTCGGAGCACATCTACATATTAATAAATGGGAGCCATGGCAGGCAGCTGATCCCCAGACACAACCCGGCTGGGTCAGCTTTCAGCTTATTTAAATATAGTGTGAAGGAGAATGTTTTTCCTTACATTCTGTACAGCAGCCGAGCTCAGGAAGCGGCGGGTGTTGATTTCGGATTCCTGGTGAAGTTTTGGCGATTATCTTGTTATTGTTAATAAAAGGAGCAGAAAAAAGAGGGAAAGGGAAATGTTGGTTGTTTTTCAGCATAAAGTTTTATAGAGCTTCAGCAGCGTTTATATCAGTTCTGGTTATTAAATGTTTTGTTTTTCTCAATGTAATACATCTAACAAAAAGGAATATTCCACTTCTGAACTACATTTAAAATGGACCTTCCATTAAAGATATTTCAGTAGTGTGTCAGTGTAACCTTTTCAGGTATTTATTTCCTTTCTAAGTGATCACGGAACTCCCCCGACAATGCCTTATCTCTGCTTTTCTTTCCTGAAGGACGGCACCATCTTTGTTGAGCCATCATCCAAAGTGAATAAGTGTGATTTTAGTGGGATTTTTTGCACTATTGGTCTTTTTCTTTTCTCTGCATGTCTGGAATTCAACCTTTTATCGAGGAATGCTGTATTTGGATTACTGGTAGGACGAGAAAATAGGAGAAAATAAAAGCGATACTATTGTACATAACCCTGCATCCATAGGGGCAAAGTTTCAGTAAGGTGCATGGAGTGTGGGGGAAGGTTCACATGGGTGAGTGATTTGAAGCATGATGCAATGTGAGCATAATTATAGAGTGTGGTTTAAATATCTGGTTCCTACATAGTACACTACAGGGGCGGACTGACAACTCATGGGGCCCCTGGGCAATAGGGGATCATGGGTCCCCTGTGTCCTTCCCCAAACTCAAAAAAGCCTGTGAGAAAGGTACCAGGGGCATCTCATGGGGCCCCCTACTGATCCCGGGCCCTCGGGCAGTGCCCGAGTTTCCAAATGGTCAGTCCGCCCCTGGTACACTATTGAGATTTTCGTTTTTGGGTAAATAAAAGTGAGGAGCATCTCAGGATTGGGAGAAGATCTAGAGGAAGATAGTATTTTATATGTTACAGGGTATAAATATTTTGTGACCTGGTGAAGATTTATGGCATGCTGTTATGAGCACAATAGTAGTGATCCAGTTGTATCTACTGGAAGATACTGCACTATGAGTTTTCTTTTTTGGGGGACATTAGTGAGGAATATTAACAGAAGACACACAGACCTTCTGGAGGAAAAGGCTTTATTGGATCCATTTGTGTTTTATGGGTCCAAAAATCTAGTAAGGGTTTGGGACATTGAACGCATGTGGACATATGCACCTGTTGGATAATGGAAGGGAATTTTTTCCATAATGAATTGCATTGAGATCTTTGATCCATACAGCGCAGGGAGTGATGGTTAGAGGTGTGATGCTGGGGGGTGGAATTGAGGGGATTTGTGCTAGAAGGTGGAATTGAGGGGGTTATTTGTGCTAGGAGAGGGGACTGGGAAGAAATTTGCGCTAGGAGAGAGGGATAGGGGGGACTTCTGTTAAAAGGGGGATTGGGGGGAGGGATTGTGCTAGGAGGTAGGATTGGGAGGGGATGTGCTAGAAGAGGGCAATTTGTGCTAGGATAGGGGATTTGGGTGGGAAAGAAGGATTTGTGCTGGAAAGGGTAATTTGGAGGGCGGTGATACTACGAGGGGGGATTTAGGGGAGAGGATTTGTGATGGGGTGAGGGAAAAGACGATGTGTGCTAGGAGGGAGAAGTAGAACTATAGGTGAAGTTTTTTTTTTTGTTTTTTTTTTTTGGGGGGGGGGGTGCAAGTAGCTGGTCATGCCTAGGGTGCAAAATAGTTTAGCTCACCAACTCCTTCCTGGACTGCAATGTTGGCCCACAGATAACACAGCCATGGTGCCTGTGCAGTTCTCATCTGTATTCATATATGCCGCTACTGCAGCCCCTGTCCTTGTGACTTGCTACAAAGTTACAATGTCGCAGTCTGACCACTGGGGAGAGGAGACAATACCACTTCTCTTGTCCTGTATATTGGGTGTAATTCTCAGTATCTGATCTTATTCTGTATGTATGGACTCTGCACAGTGCCACTTCTCTTGTCCTGTATATTGGGTGTAATTCTCAGTATCTGATCTTATTTTGTATGTATGGACTCTGCACAGTGCCACTTCTCTTGCCCTGTATATTGGGTGTAATTTTCAGTATCTGATCTTATTCTGAATGTATGGACTCTGCACAGTACCACTTCTCTTGTCCTGTATATTTGGTGTAATTCTCAGTATCTGATCTTATTCTGTATGCATGGACTCTGCACAGTACCACTTCTCTTGTCCTGTGTATTGGGTGTAATTCTCAGTATCAGATCTTATTCTGTATGCATGGACTCTGCACAGTACCACTTCTCTTGTCCTGTATATTTGGTGTAATTCTCAGCATCCAATCTTATTCTGTATCTATGGACTGTGCACAGTACCACTTCTCTTGTCCTGTATATTGGGTGTAATTCTCAGTATCCGATCTTATTCTGTATCTATGGACTGTGCACAGTATCACTTCTCTTGTCCTGTATATTGGGTGTAATTATCAGTATCCGATCTTATTCTGTATCTATGGACTGTGCACAGTATCACTTCTCTTGTCCTGTATATTGGGTGTAATTCTCAGTATCCGATCTTATTCTGTATCTATGGACTGTGCACAGTATCACTTCTCTTGTCCTGTATATTGGGTATAATTCTCAGTATCCAATCTTATTCTGTATCTATGGACTGTGCACAGTATCACTTCTCTTGTCCTGTATATTGGGTGTAATTATCAGTATCCAATCTTATTTTGTATCTATGGACTGTGCACAGTACCACTTCTCTTGTCCTGTATATTGGGTGTAATTCTCAGGATCTGTATTTATGGACTCTGCACAGTACCTCTTCTCTTGTCCTGTATATTGGGTGTAATTCCAGTATCCAATCTCATTCTGCATGTATGGATATTTTTATTTGTATAAACAAACAAATTACAAGGTAACAAAACTGTAACCATCATAAAACAAATAGCACATAAACCAACAATGTAACAACTGCTTACATATTCTTCACATCAAATACACATCAGTTTAAATTAAATGAAAAGTTATACACAGAATTTTGATACTATAAATAAATTCCATCCCATAATTTTATATTCCTCCAGTATTTCCTCAGCTCTAAACTCTTTATCCACCTCAGCTCTGAGAGGACTACGTCTGCGACTTTCCTGGCCAGAAACAGCTCGTTGTGCATGGCTACCTTGGTCCGAGCGTGCCAGTGATAGTACTTGACCACAGCAATAATAATGTACATGGTTCCTCTGTCTATGTTGTGTATTGTGGGGGGAACACCATAAAGCCTGTCAGAGCAGCTCAGGTTCTCCAACCTTCGGATCCTAACTCTGTCAGCTACTTCCTTCCAGACCTCACGGCTTCCCCAACAATCCACCAAGAAATGTGCCATAGACTCCTTCTGATTACAACCCAAAGGACAGTTCCTATCCGGGGCAGCCAGACCTTTCATGTTCCCACTCACATACATCCTCCCGTGGAGAGACAGCCAGGCAATGTCATGGAACTTCAAGGGTAATCTGGGGCTATTTAGCAACTTTAAGCTTTCTTCTAACACAGCTGAGGTGCAGTCCCTGAGTACAACTGGAGAACAGAAAAAAGTCCTACAGATCCTGTGATATAACAATTTTCTTGGGCTACTTTCTAAGTAGGACTTCTCTATCCCCCACCTCCTCAGAGACCTCAAAGCTGAGTCCAGATATGGCGGAAGGTAACCCTGAGTACTTCTCTTCCTCTTAAGAGAACCACTTTGCATCCAAGACTCTGCACGAGGCAATATCCAGGCCGTAACACTGCTTACCCACAGGGGGCCACCACTGGAGTCTAAGCACCCAAAATTGACCTTCAGAAATAAGGAGTCAAAAAACACTTTAGGGTTTATCATATTCAACTCACCCTCCTTTGTCTGCACGTAATTAACCCCCCTTGTTATTGGGTTTAGTCTATTGCCCCAGTAGAGCTGAAAAAACAGACTGAAGAGCCTAGCGGAGAAAGATTCTGGCAAAGGAAAAACTATAGAGACACACAGAAAGATAGGAACCAAGTAAGTCTTCAACATTGTGACCCTCTCTCTGTAGGTCAGCTTGCAATTCTTCCATCGCTGAACCTTTGCATTTCCAGCATCCCATTTCTCCTCCCAATTTAGCCTGGCATTATCTTCCTGTCCAAACTTAACCCCTAGGATCTTAAGATAACTTGAGGCTTTTGCAAATTGGGGCTGATCAAAATCTGGATTACCCTGCAGTGTCCAGAGAGCTTCACTCTTCTCAAAGTTGACAAGAGACCCGGAGGCCTCAGAGTAAGTCCCAATGGCAGCCACTAACAACTGGGCCTCATGAGGAGCAGATACCACTACAATGCATCATCCACATAAGAGACTACAGATAGGGCAGAGGCATGGGGGACGGGTACCCCCTGAAATCCACACTCCTGCAGTAATCTCAAAAATGGATCGACGGCAAAAACATACAAGAGGGGACTCAAGGGGCAACCCTGCCTCACTCCAGCCTCAACCCAAAAAGTGCCACCCTGCTACCCACTGATGAGAAGGAAGCTCTCAGCCTTCTGATATAAAGTTCTTAGCCAATCGACAAATAACCTTGGGATACCGTACTTTAACAAAGTCGCCCACAGATAGCCATGGTCAACCTTGTCCAAGGCTTTAGCTTGGTCTAAACTCACAACATACTTCCCTCATCCAAGAACCTTACACCTCTCAAACGCTTCCCTTAAGGAAATGACAGCACCAGAAATATTCCTCCCTTTTACTGTGCCATACTGACAGTCTGGCAATAGTGCAGGCGAAAAACAATTCAATCTAGAAAATAAAATCTTTGCCGGAAACTTCCTGTCTGCATTTAAGAGGGCAATAGGCCTCCAGTTCTTGATGTTACTAGGCTCTTTACCTTTAAACAGCAGAACTAACAATGATACTGTCATGGATTGAGGCATCAGGCATTTCTTCAACAACTTCTAAACACATCCACCAGAATTGGAGCTAAGACCTCTTTACATTTCTTATAAAACTCAGCTGTAATGCCATCAGGTCCTGGTACCTTCTTCTGACATAATTTGTCAATAGCCTCCTTTACCTCCCCCACCGTTATGTCTGCTGTCATAGGAAAAAAGTACAAATTGTCAATATCAGGACCTGGAACCACCTCTGTGTCATCTTCTCCTTATCCAAACCCTTTTCCTGAAATATGTCAGCATAGTGTGACCTAACAACTCCAAGAATTCCATCCTGGGTCCCCTTCAGGCCTGTTATTAACTTTTTGGACACCTTATCCCGACAATTTTCAAAGGGATCAGGTGCCCCTGGGGATTTTTATCTGCTATACTGATACTGACTTATCTCAGATTCTATTTGATCAATTTTCCTCCCTGCCTCCACCCCACCTGAATAAAGGGACTCCAGCTCTTTCCGCAGCCTGAGGTAATGACTATATTTGCTTTTCCCCACTTGACAGCTTCTTCAAGAGAGAGGAGATGTCCTTTTGAACAGTCCAGTCTCTCTGCATGGTGTTGCAGGAGGATTTGTACTTGTTGCTGAACCGATTCGTCCTCTAGAAGATTGGAGTTGAGCCTTCATAGCCCCCTACCCATATCAGGATGCTTACAGATTCCCAGGCAAAAGCATAGGGCCACATGGACCAAATAAGGTACCAACTTCTCGCTCATATTGGTCACCAATTCTGTAGGACTTACTAATACCATGTCTTGTCTGCTCCTAATACTACCATGAGAGAAGGTGAAGCCTGGCTTCCTGCCATTCAGTGCAAACTCATCACTTAAACCAGCTTGCAAAATAATGTGGTTGAGAACTTTGGAGTCACTACCCACCGCTCTACCAGAAGAACTGTCAGTGTTCTAGCAACATTAAAGTCTCCCACCATGATCACAGGGACCGATGTAAAGAGAAATGGTTTCATGTCATTAAATAACCCAATTCTTCCTGATATTGTTTGTGGCCCATAGATGTTAATTAACCGTAGTCTCCTGCCATGAATTGTTACCTCCAACATAAGGCATCTACCCATTGACACCTCATCGAGTCTGTGTACCGTCACATTACTAGTATTAAAGAGGGTGGCAACACACGCATAGGACTCCACAGCCAAAGACCAAAAAGATGGTGCTGCGTGCCACTCCCTCTCTGCCTCCCACAATAACCCGACAGATGTAAGGTGCGTCTCTTGTAAAAAATAGACATCAGCATCTAGGTACCTAAGGTGTTCAAAAACTGCGTGTCTGGTCCTCCTGTTCTTTACACTGTTCACATTGCTGGAGACAATGTCTAGAAAAAACCCTGCCATCACAGCAGAGTAAAACTAAGGGCCCCAACATTGTAAATCAGAATCCGAGTCACTCCGCCTACTTCCAGTTTCCATATCAGATTCTATAGATACAGAAGCAGGGGGTGGGCACTTCTTAGTGGGCGGGTCCTCCCCTGAGCCAGCTGCATATTCCCTTTCCAGTCTTTTAATTCTTGCTCCAGTTGGGCCTCTGATAAGACATCATACCAGTTAAAAACTGCCATACGAACTTCTGGTGGCCTTCTCACTTTCTTAGCTGACTTCTACACTAGGGTCCATTCACTTTCAGGTTTACGGGTAACCTTGTCTTTCCTATTCCTTCTTTTCTGCCTGTGAATGTTCTCCACAGAGGCAGAAACTAATACAGATGAAGAGGGCACAGCCAGCCGCTGCTCCTCAGCCCGCTGAACACTGTCCACCTGCCCAAAGCTGGCCCCCTGGACCTCTGGGTTTACCTCCCCCAAAGTTAATATAGCCCCATTCATTAAGGCTTCCTCCTCTAGGTGTTCTGCTGCAGCCAGCAGTTCCTCATCTGCTGATTCCTCTTCCCTATTATGGAAGGCCACAGGGCAATCTCTGTGGAAATGGCCAAGCCTACCACATAGATTGCACTTAACGTTCTCACAGTTAGAACTGACATGGCCAACCTCCCCACACAGATTAAACTACAAGATAGTGCAGACACTCGCCACATGATCAGATTTACCGCATTTAAAACATAACCTGGGCTGACCTGCATAGAAGCAAACTCCTCTCTCTCACCCAATGAAACAGGAGTTTGGCAGGTGATGGGTGATATTGTTTGCCTCAACTTAACAACAACCCTCCAACCACCGGTCCAGATCCCATCACTGTCTTTCGTTTTGGTAAAATCCGAAATCATCTCACAATGCCTTCTGAGCCAGACTAAAATATACTGCGGGGGCACAGACTCATTCCAGAAAATTATATTAACATTTGCCGTGTCAGGTTTGGAGATGGGGATGTATATGAAATTCTTTCACCCCTTTGTCCCGAAACGTACTGAAGTTGGCCCAGAACCTATGTCAGACACGAGCTTAAAACTGACATCATACCTTTGTCTGTCTGGGAGGTTGATGGCTGCCAGTATATCTGTGGGCACAAACCCCATTTGCTGATACAGCAACTTCCTAACTACAAACCTCCTAACAAGGAGCACTTCTCTGCAACCCCTATGCTTGAACCAGACCATGTTCCTCCTCTTACAGTATAACTGGTACTGTTGGAAAAAGAAGGGGCCCCACGGCTCGAGGCATTCTGAGGAGAGACATGACCAGATGGACCACCATTCCCTTGTGATGCAGGTGGCAGCTCAACCAAAGGGGGGAAGTCATGAGGGTTATTCTGAACTGACTCCTCCATTGCCACATTCTCAGAGTCCTCAGACTGGTCATAACCCCATTCAGACATACCTGCATCAGTATTAGTGACATCAGAAACCCCTACATCAACATTAGTGATATCAGCACTGGTCATCATATCACTACTAGCATCACCAACCTCATCCACATCATTACCAGTTACCCCATCATGAACACCAGTCCCCCCAGCATTGATCCCACCATGCGAGTTGGGGGTAGCAACACTGTTCACATGATCCATGTGCTGGGAGTCCACCATGTTGCTTCTCTGGGTTTCCTGTACTGTGAAAGTCCACTGGATTGAACTGATGCTGCCACTATCCTCCAGAGCTGGACGTCCAGCAGATAACTCAGCTCCAGCCTGGTGATGTTCCTCACTGTCCCTCAGAGTCTTTCTTTAAGGAAGCACATTTGTTGGCAGCGTGAGTTGGACCAGTTCCCCGGAGTCTGACTCTGACGAAGACTCAGTCTTTCCATTTAATTGCGCCTCAAACCTATCGCGATTCTGGTACACCTCCCCCACTGGTCCTAGTTCTTCCAGAACAGCATCAATGTCCTTTGATATACCAGCCAGTTCAATGCCCAGGGAGTTTAGTTTGCTGTCATATAGGATTTCTTTCTTGGGGTTGGCAGCCTTGAGTCTGTAGACAGAGTCAATCTGTTCATTGGATCTTAGCCTTAGTTTTCCTCAGGATCTCCATTCTCTTCACCAGAGAAGGAATCTTATCAGCCAGGTGCAGTACAGGTGACAACTTTAAACCCTTTCTGCTTCATATCCACAGGACGTTTGAAATCCTGATCCCCATCCGCAGTACTGGACTGAGGGTCTCTGCCAGGTGTAGAAGGACTCACCGGGGCAGATTGTGGAGGGTTATTGCCACCATCATTTTTATTCTGCTGGAGTTTGGAGCGTGATGAGCGTTCCTGGCCGCTGCCCACCATTACACACTGCTGTAAGTTCTCGTTAATGGTTTTCTGCTCCAGCGAAGTCCTTGCATATTTGTGTAGAGTACTGGGAGTGACAGATGCCTCTGCTCCGCTCTGAACTGAATGGACTCTGCTCTGCATGGCATGGGCGCCGCTCTGCACGGCATGGGTGCTGCTCTGCGCGGCATAGGCTCCGCTCTGCTGGGCTTGCTGCGGTTGTAGTGGCTGACTGCCTTGAGTTGCACTTCCAGAGTTTGGAGTGTGCTGGGTGACAGTATCACTTCTCTGAGTTGTATGGGCTTCGCTCTGCTCGGAATGGGCTCTGCACTGCACAGCATGGACTCTGCTCTGCTGGGCTTCCTGTGCCTGTAGTGGCTGACTGCATGGAGTTGGACCTCCATGGCTTGGACTGTGCTGGATGACAACATTTTATTGCTAAGCCATATGAACTGTATGGGCTCCGCTTTGCACAGCATGGGCTCAGTTCTGCTGGGCTTGCTGTGGTTGTAATGGCGGACTGCATGGAGTATGACCTCCATAACTTGGACTGTGCTGGGTGACAATATCACTTTTCTGAGCCGTATGAACTGTATGGGCCCCACTCTGCATGGCATGGGCTCTGCTCTGCTGGGCTTGCTGTGCCTGTAATGGAGGTGCTGCATGGACTTGGACTTCCATGGCTTGGACTGTGCTGAGTGACAACATTACATTGCTGGACAGACTGAACTGAATGGGCTCCACTCTGCTGGGCTTGCTGTGGCTGTAATGGCTGACTGCCTTGAGCTGCACTTCCAGGACTCATATTTTACTGAGAGACATTATCACACTGCTGGACCGACTTCATCTTATCTGTATTAAGAGAACTTCTCATACTGGACATTCCATCACCAACATTTCCATGTCTACTCACAGTCTTTGCCGTCTGCTTCCCATTCACCGAACTCCGTCCTACCGCTTCACCACCAACCACAGCTTTACCTGGATCTCCATTCGTATGCCAAGAAGCCTGGGACTCTACTGGGAGGCATCCCAACCCTGGGCTTGTACCAGACATCAAAGGAGGTCAGCACCACACGGTCTGCAACTGCTTCACAGGAAGCCATACCCTCTGCACAGTCCCTTGTATCTTGTCCTGTATATTGACTGGTCATAGGTTGGGACGGTTGCCATTTTTTGTGTAATTCTCAGTATCTGTTCTTGTTCTGTATGTATGGACTCTGCACAGTACTAACTTTATTGTCCTGTTGGCTGGGTATGTTAAGTTTTGGAACAATATCACTGTATCATTTGGAGAATTTCCTGTGAGAAGGAGATAAGAGAAGCAGGAATCCCTTAATGGTTTTGTTATGGGGCTCCATCACACACAGCCTTCGTCCTGTGGAGTGTATTTCTCCAGTGAAATGAATAGAAACGAATTGCTAGATGTTTTGTATGCCTCAGCTGCTGATCAAAGCTGTATCCACTCGATTATACTAGAAGGGTTACATTGTTGTTTTGTATCATTAGGGTGCAGGTCAGAGTTCTGTGCCACATTGCATTGATTCTGATTCTGGATACACAAGTATATCCAATGTCCTTGTACTGGAGGACGTCGCTATTGTGGATTGTATAGTATCAGGATGGAGCAGAGGTGTGTATTGCTGTGTTATTTTGTATCAGTCAAATTGCTAGATGTGGGTGAAGATGGTCCTGTATTAGTGGTTAGCCATGTGCTGTTCTTTTCATTATGAATTGAAATTCAGACTAAATTTTCATTATTCGGAGATTCGAATGTATCCGAATTTTGGAATTACAATAGTAACGGATTGAAAGGAATCCGAAATAATGAAGTAAAATTTTGTACGAAATTCGAATTGAATTTGAAAACAAAACAAATTAGAAATCTAAACATATTGCTGACTATTGCTGATCTCCTTTAAAGACTATGTGTATAGTGTTAGAATAAAGCCATCTTCTGAAATTCGAATTTCGAAAAGAATAGAATAGAATAAAACAGAATTGAAAAGAATAGAATTCAAGAATATAATAGAAAATAAAAGAACTGAATAGAAAATAGAATAGAAAAGAATAGAAAAAAATAGAATAGATTAGAATAAAATAGAAAGAATATAACTGTCTTCAATATTTCCAATTTCTAATATAATAGAATCAGCTATTCTTCACAATGAATTTGGAGCGGCTTGATATTTTCTATTCAAATTCAGTTCAAGTTCAATTTAAAATACTTCAAATCCATTGGAAAAATCTGAATCCGGAAGTGCATAAATTAAACAAAATGAAACAAATTTAATTACAATTGCACTGAAACAAAATTAGTAACTTAACAAATCGATCCGAAAATAAACTAATTTTTTGCGTTCTGCACATGCCTATTAGCGGTCGGATGGCTCGGGGTTATATTTTGTGTCACAATAATAAATGGGAGAATATCTTATATTGGCTTGTAGTGAGAATCTGAGTGAATTGTCCCCATTATCAGTGCAATATTACATGATATCCTCTGTGTGCAATGTACATCAGTGGTAGTGGAACAATGGTCATAACAGCCCACTCAGGTGCTGTGGGGCATGGGGTAGGAGGGGAGCCCATTAGGGAAGCTGTTGGGAAAACTAAACATTCCAGTACAGTGGGGCTGAAGTGAAACCTGAAGATCATCACTAGTCACAGATCCCCTTCTGTAGTAGAAATGTTTTCTGATCTGTCTTAAAGAGGATCTTCACCTTAAACAGAACAAATTAAAAGTCAGCAGCTACAAATACTGTAGCTGCTGACTTTTATTATAAGGACACTTACCTGTCCAAGGATTCAACACCATCCTCACCTTGGCTTGTTCTTTGCTAGTCTTCGGGTCCCTGATGCTGGCATGTTTAGTGTGGGAAGCCAGCTGTGATTCCTTTGTGAATGCTCCCGCCGCCTTCTGGGACCTGTGATGTGCCCCAGGAGGCTGCAAGCAAAGGGGGAGGGGGGGGGGCAATTTCCACTTGGATTACCTAGGCCGAATGTGTCAAACTGGGGGCCCTCCAGCGTTTACGGAACTATAAATCCCACGAGGCATTGCTTGGTTGACAGTTACAAGCATGACTCCCACAGGCAGAGGCATGATGGGACTTGTAGTTCCACAACAGCTGGAGCGCCATCAGTTTTACGCCCCTGGCCTAGGCAATCTAGTCAGAAGTGGGAGTGGGTACCTGTCAAATCCAAGTACCCACACCCCAAAACAACATTTTTTATCCACAAATATCTATACTGCATATTGAAAGGATGAGCCAAACAATATGGTGCAGTGGATGTTGGCATTTCATTGTTTGACAGTCAAAAGTTGCTTCTTTCCGAGTCTTAATGTGCAGCATACAGGAACAATACAGGAACTCACAATGAAGTAGGAAGGAAGTTACATTATATAAGAGGGT
Organism: Staurois parvus; assembly: GCF_062004578.1. Lineage (NCBI taxonomy): Eukaryota > Metazoa > Chordata > Amphibia > Anura > Ranidae > Staurois > Staurois parvus. Next base: position 1,753,240 of record NW_028318265.1, read on the forward strand.
GGATACACAGAAAAGTGAATGTAATTAAAATAATTAACACAGGATAGCAGTATAATCATAAACTATTAATGTGTTATTAAACCCAAAACCAAAAATGTAACATATTGCAGCTTACCAATCATTAGATGTGGTGGCTGCATTAGTTTTCTTTTCTTTGGCCTTTTCCATCTGTTTTAACCCAGTGATCTGGCCAGTAACATACCTCTTGTATTAGAGTGCTCCCATTCTGGATGACGGAACACAGGGGCATCTTTTGACAGGAGGGTAGTGTTAGATGTACTAGCAGATTTAGATACACTATCAAACTGAAGCCAAACTCCAGCGCACACTGCAGTTACACAAACAGTTATAGCAACAGTTTTTAATAAAGTTTTACATGGGGATAAAGGCCCCTCCTGCTGCCCCTCTCTGCCAATCATTTCACTGGCTTCCACTAGCCCAACGTATAAAATTCAAAGTACTAACCACAACGTACAAAGCCATCCACAACACTGCCCCAAGCTACAACACCAATCTCATCTGCAGATATCGTCCGTTCCGCTCTTCCAAAGACATCTTGCTTTCTACCTCCCTTGTCAACTCCTCCCACCCTCGCCTCCAGGACTTTTCCAGAACCTCTCCCATCCTCTGGAACTCCCTGCCCCTGTATTTCTGGTCAGCCCCCACCCTGCCCATCTTTAGGCAATCTTTAAAAACTCACTTATTCAAGGATACCTACCCAGCCTCCACCTAAGACTTGTAATTGACTCATCTCCACCAAATCATCCCCCGCAGCTATCACCTTTTGTATCACCTCCCCCTTCCTTTAGATTGTAAGCTCCACGAGCAGGGCCCTCACATTTCTTCTGTACTGAAATGTATTGTAATTGAACTGTCCCCCTTTATATTGTAAAGCGCTGTGCAAACTGTTGGTGCTATATAACCACTTGCCCTCCTGAGTATTTACCCCCCTTCCTGACCAGGCCTCTTTTTGCTATACAGCGCTGCACTATTTCAGCTGGTAACTGTGCGGTCATGCAATGCTGTACCCAAACAAAATTTGTCTTTTTTTTTCACACAAATAGAGCTTTCTTTCGATGGTATTTGATCACCTGTGCGCTTTTTATTTTTTGCGCTATAAACAAAAATAGACTGAAAGTTTTTAAAAAATTTATATTTTTTACGTTCGGCTATAAAAAATATATAGTAAACTCAAAGGTAGTCATACATTTAGGCCAAAATGTATTCTGCTACATGTCTTTGGTAAAAAAAAATCCCAATAAGTGTATATGGATTGCTTTGTGTGAAAGTTATAGCATCTACAAACTATGGTATAGATACTGCAATTTACGCCATTTTTTGCTATACAGCACTGCACTAGTTTAACTGACAATTGCGCAGACATGCAATGCTGTACATAAATGAAATTTATGTTCTTTTTTTCACACGAATAGAGCTTTCTTTCGGTGGTATTTGATCACCTGTGCACTTTAAATTTTTTGGGCTATAAACAAAAAAAGACCGAAAATTTTGAAAAAAAAATATTTTTTTACTTTCAGCTATAAAAAATATATAGTAAACTCAAAGTTAGTAATACATTTAGGCCAAAATATATTCTGCTACATGTCTTTGGTAAAAAAAAATCCCAATAAGTGTATGTTGATTGATTTGTGTGAAAGTTATAGTGTCTACAAACTATGGTATAGGTACTGCAATTTACGCTATTTTTTGCTATACAGCCACAGAACCTTCTGGATACAAAAGGGCCGTGATGGCCTCTTCCTGGAATTTTAGGAAAGATCCACTTCATCCAGTTGCTTTGTAAATTACAAAAGTGTTATACATAGCCAATTGAAATAAATAAATAGACACCTTTTTGTACCAGTGTCGAGCTTTCCGGGAAACTAGGTACGGATTCATCGTTGAAGTCCACCGCTCCCATGTTAAGGTTATAGTCGTGGACACGGGTTTCTCAACAACGCCAGATACCATGTTAATTTGGACTGTCGCGTCTGCGTAAATGGAAGACAGGATGAAAACATCCTGTTTGTCCTTCCACTTCACTGTGAGCAATTTATCATTCCTCAAGCAGGCTTTCTCTCCCTTTCTAAGTCAGGTATTGACAAGCCATTGAGGGAAGCCCCGACGATTAGGTCGCACAGTGCCACATGAGCCAATTCCAAGATTGTACAATTGTCTAAATAGTGGCACGCTTGTATAAAAATTGTCCACGTACCCCTTAGGGAACAAACACAACACTAAGTCCCAAACTATCTTGCCACTGCTCCCCATGTAGTCTGGGCAGTCAGGGGGGCTCTACTTCACTGTCTCTTCCCTCATAAACCTTAAATTTGTACGTGTAGCCTGTGGCCCTCTCACAGAGCTTATACAGTTTGACCCCATATCTGGCACGCTTGCTGGGGATGTACTGTGGCCATTAAAGTGAATGAGGGACTCATCCAGGCAGATGTTTTGCTGGGGCTTATACACATCTGCAAATTTCTCAGTGAGGTGGTTCATGAGGGGCCGAATTTTGTAGAGCCTGTCATGTTCAGGGTCACCCCAAGGATTACAGAGTGTGTTATCACTGAAATGCACGAAGCGCATTATCATATCATATCTATGCCTGGCCATGGCAGCAGAGAACAAGGGCATATGATGAATCGGGTCTGTGAACCAATACAATCATAACTCATTCTTTTTTGTAATGCCCATGTTGAGGGTTAGGCCCAAAAAAGTTTTAAATTCGGAAACCGTAATGAGTTTCCATGCAAATGGTCTGGCAAGGTTTGAATTTGGGTTTGCGATATATTGTTGAGCACATAAATTGCTTTGGCCCACAATCAAATTGTACAAATCTTCTGTGAAAAACAGCTCCATAAAATCAAGGAGAGTTAAATTTGCTGTTTCCACCTGAATTCTGGGTTGGGCAATGAATGGAGGAAGTATGGGTGCTGCAGAATCTGTGGGCTGCCTATCAGGATTTGCAAGCACGTCCAGAAGGACAGTAGAGGTTCTATGGGCCTGTGTGCAAATTCTTTGTGGCTGCGGGACACTACTTGTGCCACCGCACCAGCTTGTACTGCACTTATGGGACTCACCACGTCACCAAGTGATACTGCAGTGCTGATATAAAAAAGACCAGGATGTACTAGGCCGCTGGTGCTCGCCAGTTCACCAAAAGGTAGTGAGGCACTAGTACTGGCACTCTGCTGCATATGAGTCATGCAATCCTGGCACTTCAGCATCATGGGGTCAGGTACGCCTGATCTTAACAGGGACCTCTTCTCCATCGTCTGAGCTATGTGTCAGGGTGCCTCTGCTGTCTACAGGTTTGTATTCTGAGACTGATTGTGTCAGGGAGTCTTCCCCTTCGCTCTCACCTGACATGCTCAGAATCCTGTAGGCCTCTTCACTAGTGTACCTTTCGTTGGACATTTTGGACTCTATATTTACAGGTACCTAGTGCGAAATGGGAAAAGAGCACCTGCCTGTCAGGGACTGCTTGAACTGCTACAAAAAAATTTAGCAGCAAGTGCCAAAAGAGATCAGGCCTGATTCCGTGAACACTGCGGTTTTGTGTGCAGTGTATTACAGGTGACAGTGATCAGAAATTATACTGACACTGCACTTCTTGTTAGGGGTGGGGGGGGAGCGTTGGGGCTAAACGCTAGTGCTGGCAGCGAACGGGGATGATCCTGCTAACACTGCATTTTTGGGGACACTATTACTAAGGGGCATTGGTATAGTTTTGTATATATTGATCCATACAAACACTATACTAGTAATAACGATGATCAGCGACCTATAGCGTGAGTGCGATGGTGTGCGGGTATCTAATTCTAGCTGACCCCGGCTGGGAGGGACGCTAACTGACCCTGACGCTATCTGACGTTGCTAGTGGCACTAATACAGTGATCAGTGAAAAATACTGTACACTGACACTGTACTAATGGCACTGGCAGGATGGCAATCAAAGGGTTAAATGTGGCAATCAAGGGGTTAAAATGTCTCTATCTAACGTGTGTGGGTGCAGTGGGCTGCTTTTACTCTCATGTGATGTCTTTCTTCTCTCCCTGGAACAAAATGGTTCCAGAGAGAGAAGAACCAGCTAGATCCTGTGGCTGTATGTACAAATGCAGGTACAGCTCTGCATCTCCATTCACTGTAGGAGATCGGCAGAGTCCCGGCCAAAATCACTGGGAGAGACCTGCTGACATACACCTCCTACAACAAAAGAGAGCGGGGGTCAGAGCGGGGGGGGGTCTCGAGCATGCACGCTCTAAACCCAGAAGAGCAGAGCGACATACGGGTACGCCGCTGTGCATGCAGCTACCGCCTGTCCTCAGTACATTGCGGACAGGTGGTAAGCGGTTAAATCCTGTATTATAATAATAAATAAATAAAAGCTGATCATTGTAAGCACCCCTGTCAGTGGTTAATGGTTTGTCTCAACATTCTAATTGATACATTTGCAGGGCAGCTAGAGCTAGTACTGTTGGAAAAAAAACACAGACTTACTGGCTGGATAATAAAATGAAAATATTGGTAAGCTGCAATAGGAAATGAACATAGATGCAATTGCGAGGCAGCACAGGGCTGTATTTCAGTGGTAGTGCCATGGGTCAGGATGTGTTCATCTGCCTTTTTCCTCCAGAAGGATGGCTCCATCTTTGCTCCAGCATCATCCAGGGTCACCATCTTCTTCCTGTACTAAGATGTCAGCTCAAAAATGATACAATCACATAAACCCTGGAGTGTGCGCAGTTCTTAGTTGTGTTCACAAATGTCTGACACAAATCAGCCTTTGTTGTAGCCTCTCACTTAATAACTTCCAGCAAAGTTACAATGTTACAGTCTGATTACTAGGAGGGAGGAAACTGAGGAAACGCTTCCTCTTGCCTTCAGCAGACTGATGATATCCTCTCAGCCCAAGAAAAAAACACTTTGATGTAAATAATCATAAGAAGGATATTAATGTTTGACAATCCCTGCTTTGAAATACCGTTTATAGTTCTAATAAATAGTTTTGAAGCTACATGAGGGAGCTCTGCGTTCTTTTTGCAGTTCTGCACAGTGACTGAACTTTACTGTTTCTCTCCCTCAGAACCAGCTTATCCATGCCCTGAGATTGACATTAAACAATGCATTCATTGCATTGTCTGGGTGGCGTGTGCCATTCACAGGCACTCAGCACAGGTACAAGTTGCACTGTCTGATATTCACAATGTTAGTAATATAGATTGTTCATGGCAATCTACAATATTCAGCTTGTGACTTATGATAGTCACATCAGAATGTAAATGAAAACGCAGCATGGGGTGTCCATGGGGGTTCATGTACTGTACATACAGGGTTGCCTCAGGTAGGGTGTCCCCCATGTTTATGTGGGGGATATTCACCTTTCCTCTGAGATTTACTGTGTGGCCTGCACTTCCCTCTCTCCAGAGATTCATAAATGAGTCTATAAAATATAAATTGTGATAAACATGTCACTATCTGAGCACAAAAGAGGAAGCAGGTGACGGGCACAAATCACATCAGGCAGTCCAGTTCTGTGCGCAGTGTTTGATGTCCCATCACCTTCTGATCACTGCGTTCCCACAATTGTCACTTCTATCAGGGACCGGTGATGGAAGGACTCCACTGCTCAGCTCTGCAGTCCCAGGACCTGGTAACGGGGTGAGGTGACGGCTCGTCTTCAAGGCTTCCCTTTTATCTGGTTCTCTATTATCTGTCGCAGAAACCACTGGCAATGGTGGTTTGTCTGTTTATTTCTAAACTGATCCCTGCTTGAAGAACAAATTAAAACAGAGAGGGATGTGCTGGTGTAGTAGTTATTTCCTTCTACTTGTCCCTTCCCAGCCCCATGTCCCCTTGTCCTATCCATGTATTATCTGCTCCTTGCTTGTGTCCTATATTTGTTCTGTCTGTGTCCTGTCCATGCTTTGTCCTATCCATGTTCTGTTCATATCCTTTCTGTCCTGTCTGTATCCTATATGTGGTTTGTCCATATTCCATCCATGTCCTATATGTGTTTTCTTCATGTCCTTTCCTTGGCTTGTCTGCTTTCTGTCCTGTTTTTGTCCTATCTGTGGTTTGTCTATGTCTTATCTATGTCCTGCCCATGTCTTACCCATGTCCTGTCCATGTGCTCTCTGTGTCCCTTCAGAGTTGTTGTGCCCCCCATCCCCCCAGAGTACTTGCTGTGCCCACTCTGAGGGTCTACCACCATCTCTGCGCTGAGTTCCCAGGTCTGCAAAATTGCTGTGCCCATTATGAGGGTCTACTGCCATCTCTACGATGATTCCCGGCTCTGCATACCTGCTGTGCCCATTATAAGGGATTCCCACCATCTCTGCACTGAGTTCCTGGGTTTCCACACCTGCTGTACCCATTATAAGGGGTTCCCACCATCCCTGTACTGAGTTTTCAGGTCTGCACACCTGCTGTGCCTATTATGAGGGGTTCCCACCATCTCTGGACTGAGTTCCTGGATCTCCACACCTGCTGTGCCCATTATGAAGGGCTCCCACCATCTCTATGCTGAATTCCTAGGTTTCCACACCTGTTATGCCCAATATGAGGGACTCCAACCATCCTTGCACTGAGTTTCCAGCTCTGTACACCTGCTGTGCCCAATATGAGGGGCTCCCGCCAGCTCTGTGCTGAGTTCCTAGGTCTGCACACCTCCCGTGCCCTTCATGATGGTTTTCAACATTCCTGTGCTGAGTCGTATTGTCTCCACACCTGCTGTGCCCATTATAAGGGTTACCACCATCCCTGTGCTGAGTCCGCAGATCTGCATACCTGTTTTGTCCAATATGAGGGCCCATCACCATCTCTGTACTGAGTTCCTGGGTCTGAACACCTGCTTTGCCCTTTATGAGGGGTTACCACCATCCCTGTGCTAAGTCCCCAGGTCTGCATATCTGCTTTGTCCAATATGAGTGCCCACCACCATCTCTGTACTGAGGTCCTGGGTCTGCACACCTGCTTTGCCCTTTATGAGGGGCTACCACCATCCCTGTGCTGAGTTCCCAGGTCTCCATGCCTGCTGTGCCCAATATGAAAGGTGCCCACCATCCCTAATGCATGATTTTTTTATAATAATCATACAGCAGGAGGAAGAAGTCACTCTGAGAAAGGAACGTTTAGGTTTCGTTTTGCATTGTTTTTTTGGGGGGGAGAGTAACCGAAACTCTACAAGATGAGATTTATATACAGTATATGTGTGTTCATCATATGTTACAATTTATCAGATTTTTACATGTAAAATGCGAAAGGCTGTTTGTTTTTTAATGATAAGAATTTTTGCAGTAGTGATAAAGCGTTCTACCATTTGGAATTATCAGTATTGCTGACTGTGTCATCCTGGGACTCCAGGTCCAGGTCCTCTTTGTTCTTTTCCTTGGGACAAACATTTTTGCCCAAATTATTTCAGCAGCTTTGAACGTAGATAGATATAAGTCAGCAGCTCAGTGGACTCAAATATTGAAAACATTTTTTTGGCTACACAAGTACATGTTGTAAAACATGCCTAACGCATTTCAGCCGCTGTGGCCTTACTTTTAGCATGCTATGAGTGAGACCACAGCAGCTGAAATGCGTTAGAATTGATTTACTGGATGTACTTGTGTAGCCAATAAAGATTTTCAACATTTGAGTCTACCGAGTTGCCAGCCTATATCTATACACAATGAAAGAATTGAGGGACCGCACATCCCAGCCACGAGTGCTGGTTTTCAGCCTTGAATAGCATCACCAGCAGTAGAGCTTGGCTATTGTATTCAGTGATTTATTTCAGCAGTCCTGGAGTTACCCCCATCTGGAGTTGTGCTGAGAATTATGGCAGCCAAACTATTATTTATCTGTGCGGCTTATTAGGGTTAAAGTTCTTGGGTCGGTATCTATTAAAGTCCTCATTATGACATCATCAGGGTAACTTCCTATTCCTGGTAGCTTCAGGGTGTTGTTTTCTTCATCTTAACCTTTCATGACCAGAGCTCATTGAACTCTAGAAGCCTGGGTCAGATTCAGCAGCATCAGTATGCCTCAGTCACCGTGACCATTACTCAATTACTAATTTGCCACCTAAATACTTTTGATATAGTTTTTTTTTATGGACATGTAAGGTTTTTTTTTCCTGCAAACTATTTAATAAACATCCTGCTTGTGTTTTTTTATTATTATTATAAGCTGACAAATGTAAAGAATTGTTTTAAACAAAAAGCATTTTTTTAAATTGTACAGAAAACAGATTGTAACATTTTTTATTAGTTTTTGTTTTTTTTACAATTTCAGTGTTTGTGTTGCGTTGTGACAGTTGCAGCCTTCCTGGCTTTAGCTGTCACTGTGCTGTCTTTGCAAGGCTCATTGACAGCTGCATTGTAAACAAAGACAGTGGGATTATTTACTAAAGGCTAATAGTCTGGGCACTCCAAGTGCAGTTGCTCTAGGTCTGAGGGGAAGCTCTGAAATGAAGGGAAGCTCTGCTAATTTCTATCATCCAATGATGTGCAAGCAAAACTGCTGTTTTTTATTTTCCTTGCATGTGATTGGGTATTCTTTGCAAAGTGAAACTTTTCCTCATTTACTAAGCTCTGGAGCAACTGCACTTGCAGTGCACAGTATAGTTCCCTTTAGTAAATCAACCCCAAAGATTGACTTTGATAATGATCACATGAAACAGAACCCATACTCATTGGCTCAAACTCTGGACAAAGTGCTCACTCCTCACCAGGGGCGGACTGACCATTTGGAAACTCGGGCACTGCCCGAGGGCCCGGGGTCAGTAGGGGGCCCCATGAGATGCCCCTGGTACCTTTTTCATAGGCTTTTTTGAGTTTGGGCAAAGACACAGGGGCCCCATGATCCCCTATTGCCCGGGGGCCCCATGAGTTGTCAGTCCGCCCCTGTTCCTCACACAGAAGTTCAGTGAATGGCTCTATTATATAGCAGGTCATAGACAACAGGTGACCTCCCAGTACAGGGGTTCTGGCTCCACTGATGTTTTGTTATGAACCCACAAAGATGGAAGGTCTCCGAAGATGGTGCCAGCATCTAGCCAATCAAAGTGAAAGCATCCAACTGACAGGACCATTCCAGAATAACGATTTACAGGGGAGAAGTTCCTCCAAAGCCGTATATGAGAAGAGCTTAGTAGGATATCAGATTCCCTCCTCTATTAATTCTTTCATGTCCAGGCTGCTCGGCCTGAGAGCTTCTCCTGGGCGATTCCCACTCTGAGATGTTATCACAGGTGAGAATTATATCCGCCATGAACAGGGAAAAGGCCTCAAATGAAAAACACAACTTTCCGACCTCAGAGTCTGCTCCGTCTACATGGCAAATCACAGAAAATGCTGAACTGTAGACAGCAGGATTGGAGGGAGGACGGCACCACCTGCTGGAGGTACAAGGAAGATGGAACCTGCAGAACTATCCCAGGGATGTTGGTCAACTGACGTTCCTCAAATCTAAGAGTTTGTGTAAAGTGTTCATTCTATTCATCAAGAAATAGCACTTCAGTTATGGGCGGATATTAGCAAAATGTTCTTTCACCTCTCAGCCACTCCGGTAGGGAAATCTGTACAGCACGTTCCCAGGTCAACCTGGCAGATGCCAACTTGTCTTTAATTGTTTTTGAGAGTGCAACAAGAGAGGTGAGACTTCATTATGGATGCTGGTGTGGGGGACCAGTGTGTGAGTGTAGTGTCTAGGATCACAGCTGGGTGAACCATTTAACGCACCAAAAGGCATTCGCCACCTATGATGTAATATTTCCTGTTTAGACTGGAAGAGACTGACCATCTGCCTTTGATCCCAGATGTACCCAGACAGAAAGCCTATTGCTTTAATAGGAAAATGTCTGCCAACTCGCAGAAATATCAGGCGTATGACAGCAAATGGGATCTGAGAAAAGCAGAGGTCTTAGGTGTACATCTTGTTTGGAAGGTGAACACTAGGCCAAGGTGTAACATGTCACTCCATTCTATGAGAGTACCAATGTTGGAATATTCATATCTATGAGAGTTCCAATGTTGGAATATTTATATCTATGAGAGTACCAATGTTGGAATATTCATATCTATGAGAGTACCAATGTTGGAATATTCATATCTATGAGAGTACCAATGTTGGAATATGTATATCTATGAGAGTACCAATGTTGGAATATTTATATCTATGAGAGTACCAATGTTGGAATATTTATATCTATGAGAGTACCAATGTTGGAATATTTATATCTATGAGAGTACCAATGTTGGAATATTTATATCTATGAGAGTACCAATGTTGGAATATTTATATCTATGAGAGTACCAATGTTGGAATATTCATATCTATGAGAGTACCAATGTTGGAATATTCATATCTATGAGAGTACCAATGTTGGAATATGTATATCTATGAGAGTACCAATGTTGGAATATTTATATCTATGAGAGTACCAATGTTGGAATATTCATATCTATGAGAGTACCAATGTTGGAATATTTATATCTATGAGAGTACCAATGTTGGAATATTCATATCTATGAGAGTACCAATGTTGGAATATTTATATCTATGAGTGTACCAGTGCTGGAATATTCATATCTGTGAGAGTACCAATGTTGGAATATTTATATCTATGAGTGTACCAGTGCTGGAATATTTATATCTATGATAGTACCAATGTTGGAATATTCATATCTGTGAGAGTACCAATGTTGGAATATTCACATCTATGAGAGTACCAATGTTAGAATATGCATATCTATGAGAGTACCAATGTTGGAATATTTATATCTATAAGTGTACCAGTGCTGGAATATTTATATCTATGAGAGTACCAATGTTGGAATATTCATATCTATGAGAGTACCAGTGTTGGAATATTCATATCTGTGAGAGTACCAATGTTGGAATATTTATATCTATCAGAGTACCAATGTTGGAATATTTATATCTATGAGAGTACCAATGTTGGAATATTCATATCTATGAGAGTACCCATGTTGGAATATCTATGAGAGTACCAGTGCTGGAATATTTATATCTACGAGAGTACCAACTGTGGAATATTTATATTTATAGGAATATCAGCGTAAGAACAATTACAGTACTATCTATCTATGGGAGTACCAAAGCTGGAATGTTATGGAAAAATAATTTAAACTTGACACTTCAGTGCGCAGAAAAAGGTAGAGGCTCTCATCGCATAAACCGAATGTCACACAGGAGTTTATTTACTAAAGCTGGTTCTCTCAAAATCTCGTCCACTTCTGCATAGAAACCAACCAGCTTTCAGGTTTTATTGCTAAAGCTAAAATGAACAAGCTGAGGTTAGAATCTGATTGGCTACCATGCACAGCTGCACCAGATTCTGAGTGAACCAGCATTAGTAAATAAGCCCCACTGTCTTTTTGCAACCTGGACTGGAAAGAAGTGGCGGTTCAGCCCTCCTCAGATAGGGGAAATCTAGAGAGAAGATGACAATAACAGATGACACGTTTCGGGGACCTAATCCCCTTCCTCAGAGCTATGGCTGATGTCTCGCACACTTCCAGGGTTTGGGAGACATCAGCCATAACTCTGTCCAGGGGATTGGGTCCCCGAAACGTGTCAACTGTTATTGTCATCTTGTCTCCAGTTGGAGGTGGAGAGCGGACTCATGCACTGTGCTTTATGCATTTACATGCCTTTAGCTCACTTGTCTTGTGAGTATAACATTTGAATTCTTAATCCTTTGTTGAGGATATGGCGCTAGGCATTTGCACCCTCTCTGTTTTTGTGTTTCACCAAAGCTGTAATATGTATATCTATGAGAGTACCAACATTGGATTATTTGTATCATTGAGAGTAGCAGTACTGGAATGGGAGTACCAGCGCTCAAACATATATATCTCTGAGAGTATCGATTCTTGAACATTCCTATCTATAAGACTGCTCGGCATAGTACAATATACTTAGAGGGATGATAATGGCGGTGGGTCTGCAGGACATCAGATCTTTCTATAGAACACAGATTAAGTCTCTCTCTCCATCATCAGACTGGAATTCGTCTCCCTATTTTTCTTGTCTCTGGCACCAATGTTGCTCTCACAGTCGCAGCGCAGACTGCACCATCGGGAATTCACACGCTGAACTGTGGCCAAGTGGCTGCGCTCCAGGCCCGGCAATATTTGTACAGCAGGGAGATAGATTGGCGCGGCTGTCTGTGTGATGATCTGCAGTGCGGACAGAGCTGACACTTCTCAGTGTTTGGTGGCCGTGGGAACAGATCAGCTCCCCCCACATCTCAATGTACACACAGACACTATTGGGGGTGACTGCAGGGGACTCGGCGTGAAATTATAAGTGAGTTGTTCTGCGGTGAGATGGAGAGCTATTAGTAGATTGCTATCATTTCTGTTTTTATATTCGAGGGTTTTCAAAATGTTTCTGCACTTTTTTTTTTAACATATACAGTATATGGATGAAAGTGCAGAAACATTTTGAAGCCCCTCGTGCATAGCTACTGTACTTAGGTACAAAACAATAAAAAACATACAGCTAAGCACCTTGCGGCATCCTCAGAGCTCTTATAAAGATTGCTTAATCTACTTCAAGAGGAAGAGAATTCCTTCCTGATCCCCAAAGAAGACTGGAAATCCCTTAGATAAACAGGCTTCAATGTCACGTATAAATATTATTAGCCGCTTATATTTTGTGGAATTGGAAACACATCCAATTTATTTTTGTTGTAATCTGCACTCTAGAACTATCCAGATCTGGAAATCTCCTCGTAAGCCACGCCCAATGTTTGAGAGAGGAAGAGATCTTTATCAATCAGTTTTACCTGCAGGCCCCCAAAGCTCCTCCCACAGCACAGAACTTTTCCCACTCTGCAAATCTCCTCCTACAGTGCAAAACTCAACCCACAGCACAGAAACCCTCCTACAGAAAAGAACTCCTCATACAGTGTGGAACCTCTCCCATAGTACAGAACTCATGCCACAGCACAGAACTCCTCCCACAGTGCAGAACCTCTCCCATAATACAGAACTCCTGCTACAGTACAGAACTCCCACAGTGCAGAACCTCTCCCATAGTACAGAACTCCTGCTACAGTACAGAACTCCCACGGTGCAGAACCTCTCCCATAGTACAGAACTCCTGCTACAGTACAGAACTCCCACGGTGCAGAACCTCTCCCATAGTACAGAACTCCTGCTACAACATGGAACTCCTCTCACAGTGCAGAACCTCTCCCATAGTACAGAACTCCTGCAACAACATGAAACTCCTCCCACAGTGCAGAACCTCTCCCATAGTACAGAACTCCTGCTACAGTACAGAACTCCCACAGTGCAGAACCTCTCCCATAGTACAGAACTCCTGCTACAGTACAGAACTCCCACGGTGCAGAACCTCTCCCATAGTACAGAACTCCTGTTACAATGCAGAACTCCCACGGTGCAGAACCTCTCCCATAGTACAGAACTCCTGCTACAGTACAGAACTCCCACGGTGCAGAACCTCTCCCATAGTACAGAACTCCTGCTACAACACGGGACTCCTCCCACAGCACAGAACTCCTCCTACAGTGTGGAACATCTCCCATAATACAGAACTCCTGCTACAGCATAGAACTTCTCTCACAGTGCAGAACCTCTCCCATAGTACAGAACCCCTGCTACAACACGGAACTCCTCCCAAAGTGTAGAAATCCTGCTACAGCATAGAACTCCTCCCACAACAGAGAACCCTTCCCAAAGGACAGAACTTCTCCCACAGCACAGAATGCCTTCCACAGCTCAGAACTCTTCCAACAACTCCACCCACAGCACAGGACTCCTTCCACAACACATAACTATTCCCTCAGTGCAAAACCCCTCCCACAGCACAGAACTCTTCCCACAACTCCTCCCACAGCACAAAACTCACACAGTGCGGAACCTCTCCCATAGTCAGGGGCGGACTGACAACTCATGGGGCCCCCAGGCAATAGGGGATCATGGGGTCCCTGTGTCCTTGCCCAAACTCAAAAAAGCCTATGAAAAAGGTACCAGGGGCATCTCATGGGGCCCCCTACTGATCCTGGGCCCTCGGGCAGTGCCCGAGTTTCCAAATGGTCAGTTCGCCCCTGTCCATAGTACAGAACTCCTGCTACAGCTCAGAACTCCTCCTACAGTGCAGAACCTCTCCCATAGTACAGAACCCCTTTTACAGCTCAGAACTCTTCCCACAACTCCTCCCACAGCACAGAACCCCTCCTACAGTATAGAACTCCTCCCACAGCATAGAACACTTCCCAAAACACAGAAGTCCTCCCACAGTACAGAACTCCTCCCACAGCACAGGACTACTTCCACAACACAGAACTCCTCCTCAGTGCAAAACCCCTCCCACAGCACAGAACTCTTCCCACAACTCCTCCCACAGCACAGAACTCTTCACACAGTGCAGAACCTCTCCCATAGTACCTGCTACAGCTCAGAACTCCTCCCACAACACAGAACTATTACCATAGCACAGAACTCCTCCCGCAGTGCTAATCTGACTTTTGTTTTCTGTTTTTATTTTAGTGAGAAATAAAAAGAAAGTGCACCTGTCCGTCCTAGAGACTCCAATACAGGCACACTAGCTGGCATCACAACATTTTCTTGATAGGGTCCTGTTAAACCTGCCCCACTACCACCACTGCACAGAGCTTTACCTTGGAGCCTAAAGGAAGCTCAGTGACGGTTATTTTCTGTGTAAAAGCTTGTTGAGCCTATTATCTGACATTTAACAAACTACCCCTCCACCTCATAAGAAAAAAAATCTGTTTCTGTAACTGCCTAAAAAATGTTATCTGTAGCTGAGATTTATTTTGTCTTTTATTTAACCCCTTACTTTTACCCACTTTTGTCTTTTAACCCCTTCTTAAGTTGCATCTAAAAGTACATGATGTCCACCTAAGATTCCCCTGTCCAACGGATGACAAAGCTGCAATGCGATTTCACTGCAGAATAAAGAGAGTTGTCACCCTGTTATAGGAAGTGAAAACACAATCAATCTAGCGGCAGGATGAATATGTAATAAAACTATGTTACATGGGGACTCAGAAATACAAAATAGCTGTGTTAATGCTATTGACAGCCTGCATCAAATGTCATTTTCTCGTTTCACCAGTGTTCCACTTTAAAGAAATAACATTGACAGCTTTCAGTTAAAGTTGTCACTGGCACACAAAATTGTGTCTGTCACAAAAAAAAAACAGTCTCAAGTCCAACTTTGACAGGGGTCATTGTTATATTTGTACACAGTTAGCTGATTTACTAAATGAGTAGAGAATCTTCACTCAGGAAACGGTTTGAATATTTACTTCAATTATCTAATTGTGTAAAAAGTATCTGCATGTGATTGTGTATTTACAGTGAGCAGGAATTTGCTTTTCACATGACTGCACAATTAAAGTGAATATTTATGCAGTATTTGAGTGAGGGTCCCATTCACACTTAAAGTGTTACTAAACCCAGGACCCTGCATTCACTATATCTGGTCTCTCACAGTACACAGAACATGGAAGTGCAATTATTTTAGTAAATATAAACTACTAAATAATACCTTTTCTCATCAGCAGTATATAGCAGTCTTGTGACTTCTATCAGTGTCCGTCTGAGCACTGGTTAATCTTGTAGGGGGAGTTTTCATTCTCCTCTGACTGTCCTATGAGTCTGCATGACCCCTGACCCTCTGTCTGGACAGCGCTGATTGGCCCCCTGATCACATGCGCCCTCCCAAAGAGAAAAAACTCTAGCAATACACACTAAACTGAGCATGTGCAGAGTGACTCCTAGGGATCTTTACTATCAGCAGATGGACTGGGGACAGTAGAAGAAGGGGAGGATCAGAGAAGATAGGATCAAACAGCTTTTTTTTTTTTTTTTTTTACAATGCGGAGGATTAACCCCTTAGGTTCCACAGTGAGTATAACAAACATGCTTTACTGCATATACAGACTGATTTTACTGTATATACAGACTGATTTCACTGTTGTGGATTTAGTAACACTTTGAGGCCTCATTCACACGTCCTATAAGGTCTGGACAGCAGATCCCTGTGGCAAGAATCAGTGGATTCCTACAGCTGGAATCAGTCACAGATGACTGCAGACAGTTGTGGCCGGGAAACCTGTACAATGCAATGGCAAACTGTCTGCTGCTATAACCATCCCTGGATGCAATCTGCCTGTGTCCAGGGCCGATCATGTGTCCCTAGCCACGGACAAACCACTGGATGTGCTCATACATGCGAACAACGGCGGACAGCTGCTGCGCCCATTCAGCCTGTCATTGCTTTGTACAGGTTTCCCCGCTGCAGCTGTCCCCTACCACCTGTGATCCCAGCCACAATAGTCTTCCTCTTTATACCATAGGGATCAGTTATACGGAATTTATAGGACATGTTAAGGAGGCCTAAGCACTCCATTGTGGTGTATTAAAGGACACATTAACGTGTATTGATCAAGGCAGTCTATTGATTATGAAAGGGCTGCTAATGCACCACAGTGGATAGAAAAAATGCAGGACCCTTTTTCAACAATGCAGGGCATGGTATTCTGTGTTGGACTCTACCAAACAGCGCAATTGGGACCTTTCACAATGAATGGGACTGCAACATACCACACATAGAGCAGGTGTATTGCCATTGCCCACAAATGCAAATGAACTCTTACTAAATCAGCTATGGTGCGTTTATAAAATTAATTATTTCTCTATAATATGTTTTTCTTTAAATTGTTTTTAGGTATTTGCAGTTCTGGACAAAATATTTATTATGGTAAACTTTACCAAATTTACTTATTTTTGTTGCACACAATTTTGTATGTTGGTGCTGAATTTTTTTGAGGTTTCCATTACTGTGTCCAAGGGCTTTGTTTGATGTCATGTGAATCTTCCTGGGTCCATCCCTTGACACATAAGAGAGTTGGATAGAATCACAACATTTTTGGGAAAGGGAATGAAGGGGAAGGGGGACAGGAAAGTAGCCGATTTATAATTTGTTGTGTTGCTCCAGTCTTCAGGTACCACCATCACTGTAGATATCGCTGTTATGGGCGAAGCTCATGGTCTCATCACGGACCTCTTAGCTGAACCGTCATTACCGCCACACGTGTGCACTTCCCTGAGGGCGGTTAGTAACCTACTGAGCACCCAGCTCAACTTCCAGCCAATCCACAAGCCCAGGGTGAACCCCCTCGTCACCTTCAGTGAGAACTCTGCATGTTCCGACTCCGAGGAGGGCTCCGAGAAGGGGGAGAAGATGACTATACCAAAGGTCAGAACTCATGCTATGCACACATTATCTATATTTGCTACCAATGTTGTTCTGTAGGTTAACATAATTGAAATTAACTTTTTGTTTCAGAAAGCTATAATGGTCTATGAAATATTTAAAAAAATAAAATTTCCTTCTTGCAACCATGGCAATGGTAAACAAAATTTACTATACTCCTCATCCCCCTACTCCTGTAACTAAAGCATGAAATCATATTACAGACTTCCTTTCATTTGCCACCCCTAGCATCATTCTGGGTAGTATGAATGAGATGATGCTGGGGATGATACTGGGAATTTATTCCAACACTGGTAATGATCATGTCATTGTAGTTAGGCAGAACCTCCCACTTAGCACTTATTTAATAAATGAGTTGAAATATTCAGTGCTATTATCTACAGAACAGAAGCAGGTGAGAACCTGTGATAAAGGCAGACAATTCTTGCTGTGTGTCAAGTTGTTTTCCTCTACAGCAGGGGTGTCAAACTGGCGGCCCCTCCGCCTCTGCCTTTGGGAGTCATGCTTGTAATTGTCAATCTTGCAATGCCTCATGGGACGTGTAGTTTGGCAACAGCTGGAGGGCCGCCAGTTTGACACCCGTACTATACAGGAATGGAGTTTCACTTTAGAATGAACATCAGGAGATTGTTTTGAACATGTTGTTTACATTACTGAACACAATTGTCAGCAACAGCTCCCGTGCTTTCCTTGTGTTAAAGGAGCAGCTAATAAGCAGTCCAGTGCCCAATTCCCTCATAAACTCTGTGTGGCCCACACCCATTATCATGGTGACTGCTCATTCAAGAGCAAAGAGGATACCATTGTATTATGGATATGAGCTTTTTTTGACTGGTTCAGACCAGCACAGTGGCAACATATGGAAGAGGAATCAGGGTGCAATTTTCTTGAACATTGATGGGTAATTTCGTGAATTTGATGGGAATATAAGAAAAATTGTGAATTTCTAATACTGAGAATTCAAATAAAATCTGCTAAATTTCAGTCTTCCTACATCTCTTTGTAGCTGGTTGTGAGTTGAGATCTTTCCAAACCAGCCATTCTCAACCAGGATTCTGTGGAACCCTAGGGTTCCTCCAGTGGTTGCTAGGGGTTCCTTGAGCTATGGTTGATTGACCTCCCCTTTGATGAAGCCTGCATAGTTTCAGGGCCAGCACCATTGTCCCAGTCAGAGGCAAGACACCAGTTGATCTTTAGTGGTGGCCTACTGATCACCACTGTAGGACTTTCTTGTTACCAACCAATGTAAGGGGCATTTTTCCCATTGACTCCTGATGAATTGGTTTTAGCAGGGGTCCCTGAGACCTGAAATATGTTTCATGGGTTCCTTTATGGTCAAGAGGTGGAGAAAGGCTGTTGTAGCCATTTCTCTAATGGTAACCTGTCCTTCTTGGGGGGGGATTCTCCGTGTGAAGCCATTGCCCATAGCAACCACTAAGACTGCTTGTTTCATCTCATGGAGAATAAAGTCATGATTGGTTGCTGATGGGTAACAGCTCTGCACTAACTAATTGTTTGATCTTATATTAGAAAGAGAAATTAACAAATTGTCTCTAAATAATTAATGTGAAACACTACTCTTGTTATGTTCCCTCACATCTATAGAGGTTACGGAGAAGTCTTCCTTCGGGACTATTACGCAGAGTGTCTTCAACTTGGACTACAACCACCTCTGCGACCGGATTGCCGACCCTAGAACCGGCACCAGTGAGGCGAGACCGCAGTGGTAGTATTAAGCCCACTGATACAACGTCCTCGGGGTAACTAAATTAACACTTACTGTAACAAAGTTTGTGAGATATATTACTCCACTATGACACCATTTATATTGCTTAAAGTGTTTGTAAAGCTAAAATCTCTCTAGTCTGGGGAAATCCCATCTTGCACTATTGTCATCAGAACTGGAAGAACTTTCCTATTGGAAGATTTCCCTACTTTTCCTGTTCTGGTGACAACTGTAACATTTTGAATTTCCCATCACTCTCTGTGGCATGTGACCTAACGCTACCCATGCTCCATGTAAGTGCCTCTCTAGGCTTTTTTGGCCAATGCTGCAGAGACAATAGGACAGATATAATGAAAACAAGTCAGTTGTCTGAAATAATGGCATAATGGCAGGTTGAGCCCCTGCCTGAGAACATATAAAAATCCAGTGAGTGGCTCATCTTTCTGGCTTCCACGTATAATTGAAATGTTACTTCATTCCAGACTGGCCCTCTTAAGTTTTCACAGGGAGTTGGTGACAGTAGTCTGATACCTCATTCTGTAGAGCTCTAGAGCTCTGAAGTCTCATGGCTATGGTGGAAATTGTCAGTTGATGCACATTAATTGCCCATTTAGAGTGATAAAGTATGCCAGCACAGTCCTCTGTATACATGTTAATTTCACAGGAGTTAGGCAGGTAAATGTTGTTCTATGTATTTCTTGATCACAATGGATGGGTCATCATGAAACAACAGACCTCTGTGATGTCTATGGGTCCTGGGAGCCAGGTGCACATAGACAGATTTGCACCTGTTAAATCAAATACTTTGTACAGCAACATTAGATCAACAACACTGTACTGTAAGGATCTATTTGATCGGATATCTCTTGGATGGTATGTTTCTTACTGCTAGTGTAGAAGGATCATTTCTGTCTTTCTATCTAAGAATTTGTTCTCCAACTTTGAATTCAATTGGCTGCAAACTGTGGTATGTGTGGTATGAAAATTGATGATACAGCAGGAGGATTATTTGGGCTCTCCCGTATGTACCCCCTGGTGTTCTTTCTGAGGGGTGCCTAGGTATAGACAATGTGGAAAATTGGTGGGTGGAAGAGGGATCACATTTTATACAAGTTGCTCTATGAGTAGGGAGCTCCATGGGAACAGCACCTAAACATGCAAACAGCTTCCTCTGTGCGACCTTTGTAGAATTCCTTCATGTTCAGATGAAGATGACTTGGGAAAATTTGGAGGTGGCTGATATTTGCGTCACCCAATCAAATTTTTTCATTTTGATGTAAAAGTTCATAGTATTGGTGTACAAGTGGATACACTCACACTCCAACACAGCAGGGTTGATTTACTAAAACTGGTGGGTGCAAAATCTGGTGCAGCTCTGCATAAAAAACAATCAGCTTCGGGGTTTTATTGTCTCAGCTTAAATGAACAAGCTGATTGGCTACCATGCACAGCTGCACCAGATTCTGAGGGCACCAGCTTTAGTAAATCTTCCCCATAATGTTGTTGTTAAGTTGTTAATGATCCGAACATCTCTCAGCAGTGGCAATTCCGAATCATGGAACAACAACCTTCTTGGAAACATCAGTAAGAGCCGCTCCTTCTCCACCCCATTCGTTGTGTCTAACGTCAATCACCTGAATTCCAAACGAAGACAAGGTAAGATCCCTAAATACTACACATAGGTCTGTGAGTGTGATGCTAACATAACAGTGCAGAAGCCCATAGTATCCAGAAGTCAGTTTAGTAACGGAAGGAATACGGATTCTGATCTGTAGTGTCTGCATACAAGAAGCTGTGTACTGGATGAGGGCATACAAGGCCAAGCAATCCTACACGACGGAGTGGAGACAAGCCTAGCTAACCTGAAAGGGTACTGAGCAGAGGAAACTGGCACATGGAAGAGAAGGAAGGATAAATACAACCCCTGGCAAAAAGTATGGAATCATCACTCTTGGAAAATGTTCATTCAATTGTATAATTGTGTAGAAAAAAAACCTTCTGGCAATAAGAAACACTTAAAAAAATAAAAATAAAAGAAAACTGTAGTCAGTTGCAACTGTTTTTGCAGATCAAGCAGAGGAAAAAATATGGAATCACTCAATTCTGAGGAAAATATTATGGAATCATGAAAAACACCATTACTGCCGCCTCAACCTTTGGAACATTTCCAAAATCCGCCCCTTTCTGACCAATGATACCACAAAATAACTTATCCACGCCTTGGTTTTATCCCGCCTTGTTTACTGCAACTCCCTCCTCACTGGTACACAGGCTATCGCCCCTTCAGTCTATTATGAATGCTGCTGCTAGACTCATACACCTTACCAACCGATCAGCGACTGCTGCCCCTCTCTGCCAATCCCTTGACTGGCTTACAACCACAGCTTACAAAGCCATCCACAACACTGCCCCTAGCTACATCGCCAACCTCATCCACAGATACCACCCAAATTGCCCACTCCGCTCCTCCCAAGATATCTTCCTCTCTAGCTCCCTCATCATCTCTTCCCATGCTTGCCTCCAGGACTTCTCCAGAGCCTCACCCATCCTCTGGAACTCCTTACCACAGTATGTCCGGTCAGCCCCCACCCTGTCTGCCTTTAGGCGATCTTTGAAAACTCACTTATTCAGGGAAGCCTACCCCACCTCCATCTAAGAACTGTACTTGAATCACCTCCACCAGATCATTCCCCGCAGCTATCACCTTTTGTATCACCTCCCCCTTCCTTTAGATTGTAAGCTCCACGAGCAGGGCCCTCACATTCCTTCTGTACTGAAATTTATTTTAATTGTACTGTCTCCCTTATATTGTAAAGCGCTGTGCAAACTGTTGGCACTATATAAATCCTGTATAATAATAATAATAACAACTACAGTACACCAGTAGTATCACCTCTGGCTTTTATAACAGCTTGAATTTTCTGGGGCATAGATCTAACTATCTACAAACCGTATTCTTCATCAATCCGGCTCCAACGTTCTCTTATTACAGTTGGCAGATCAGCTTTGCAGGTTGGAGCCTTGTCATGGACCATTTTCTTTCATTTCCTGAATAGATATTCAATTGGATTGAGGTCCGGACTATTTGCAGGCCATGCCATTGACATATGTCTTTCTTGAAGGAAAGTTTTCACGGCTTTTGCCCTATGGCAAGATGCATTTTCAGCCTGAATAATAATGTCATCATCACCAAACATCCTTTTCAATTTATGGAATAAGAAAAGTTTCCAAAATCTCAATATAAACTTGTGCATTTATTGAAGATTTAATGGCTGTCATCTCCCCCGTACCTTTACCTGACATGCAACCCCATATCAATGATTGTGGAAATTTGCATGTTTTCTTCAGGCAGTTGTTTTTATGCATTTCATTGGAAGGGCACCAAACAAAAGTTCCAGCATCATCACCCTGCCCAATGCGGATTTGTGATGCATCACTGAATATCACTTTCATCCAGTCATCCACAGTCCATGATTGCTTTTCTTTAGCTCATCTCAACCTTGTTTTTTTCTGTTTAGGTGTTAATGATGGTTTTTGTTTGGCTTTTCTGTTTTTAAATCCCATTTCCTTTAGGTGATATCTTACAGTTTGGTCACAGACATTGATTCCAGTTTCTGCTCATTTGTTTTGTTGTGCATTTTCTGTTTTCAGCGCATATTGCGTTTTCTATCTTGACGCTCTGATGTCTTCCTTGGTCTACCAGTATGCTTCCCTTTTACAACCTTCCCATTTGATTTGTACTTGGTCCAGATTTTAGACACAGCTGTCTCATAATCAGCCAACATCTCTTGCAATATTCCGTGATGATTTACCTTCTTGAAGAAGTTTTATAATCCTCTCCTTTGTTTCAACTGACATCTCTCATGTTGGAGCCATGATTCATGTCAATCAGCTAGGTGCAAGAGCTCACCAAGGTGTGCAAGCACTCTTTTTTAACTGCAGACTAATTAGCAGATGTAATCTGAGGCAGAGGTTTGTTTTAGAGCTAGTTCACACTTGATGCAGTTCAGTGCACTTTTTTTCTGCATCACAAATGCATGCACAGTGTTTTCCATGTATTCCAATGGCCCTAGTTCACAATAGTCCAGTCTGTTCCAGTCACTTTCCAGTGCAGAAAAAAAAGTAGAATATGCTGCATTTTTTCTGCACAGAACCATACTGGAACATGACAAACTGCACCAGAACTGCGTGTGGTGTGAACTGTAAGCAAAAACGTATCCGGAATGCAACCGGAGTGCATTTTTGTAGTGTGAACTGACCCGTAGAACGGCAAAGTACATGGTGATTCCATAATATTTTCCTCAGAATTGAGTGATTCCATATTTTTTTCCACTGCTTGATCTGAAAAAACAGTTGCCACTGACTACAGTTTTCTTTCTTTTTTTTTTATTGTTACAGCCAGAAGGTTGGAATGTTAAATGAAAATAGTTTGGATGCATATCTGTGATTAGTTTTTTTTCTACACAATTAAACAATTGAATTTTCGAAGACTGGTAATTCCATACATTTTGCCAGGGGTTGTATAACCTTCCTGCAGTCAGTTACAGGGGATGAAATGTAGTGAGTCCAGCCAATGAAGTGTGGGGCACGCTGGTGACAACCAGTTTTGAACTGATAGCCAAGGCACAGTGCAAGCACAAGGACATGGATAGTGGGAGGTCCATGAGAGTCCTTTTGTCATACTCATCAAACATGTCAGGGGAATTATTTAGTGCACTGTGTTTTATAACGTGGGCAGAATCATATTAAAGTGATGAGATATTGTATTGTAAAGGTGGCAAACTGACTTACCTGGTTACCGGGTGCTCTGCCCCAACACCCTGAGCCAATCCTAAATACAGGACCTTCTGCCTCCCTTCCCCTCCTCCCCCTTCCTCCCTCAGTGCCCTGGGCCATTCCTGAGCACAGCAGCCCTACTGCCCCCCCTCCACATCTTTGGGTGCCCTCATCTAAACCTAAACAATGTGCCATTTTAACCCCCGCTTTCCCTCCTGGTCAATCCTGAACCCAATGTCCCTCCACCCAACCCCTTTCCCTGACAGCCCTGAGCCAATCTAATTGCCCTTCTGCTCAATTGCCCACCACCCTGAGCCAAATCTGAACACAGCACCCTTCTGCACCCCCCCCCCCCCCCGCCAAACACACACACTTTTCCTCCCCCAGTGCCCTGAGCCAGTCCTAAACATAAACACAGCACCCTTCTGCCTCCCTTTTTCCCATAGTTTCCCCAACCAATCCTAAACACAATAGCCCTTCTTCCCCCCCAGGACCGTGAGCCAAACCTAAACACAGCTCCTTTTTGACCTCTCCCTACCTACCCCCCCAGCACCCTGACTCCACCCTGATCACATTTCCCTTCTGCCCAACCCCTTTCTCTTGGCACCCTAAGCCAATCCTTAACACAGCACCCTTCTACTCAAGCTTCCCTTCCCCGGCATCTTTAGCCAATCTTGAACACACTCCCTTCTGACCACCCCCTCTTCCCCTTGGCACCCTGAGCCAATTCTGGATACAATGCCCCCTTCTGCCCTTCCCAACACTTTTAGTCAATACTAAACCCACAGCCCAATCCAGCCCCCACCCTCAGCTCCCTGATCCAATCACGGCACCCTTTTGTGTCCCCTTTCCCCACAGCATCCTGAGTCAGTCTTGAACATAGTGCCCTTGCAATCCCTCCCACCTTACACCCTACTAAGGCAGAGTGATTTCAGCTACCATGATTTTGCAACACAATTAGCAATTTTGTGTTTGTCAAAATGTATCCATGCAGCAAATTTTGCAGAGAAAAATACCCCTTTAAAGTGTTACTAAACCCACAAAAGTAAAATCAGTCTGTATATGCAGTAAAGCATGCTTGTTATACTCACTGTGGAACCTAAGGGGTTAGTCCTCTGCATTGTGTAAAAAGGATGTTTGATCCTGTCTTCTCTGATTCTCCCCTTCTTCCACAGTCCCCAATCCATCAGCTGATATTACAGAGCCATAGGAGGCACTCTGAAAATGCTCAGTTTGGTGTGTATTGCAAGAGAATTTTTGTTTTTGTTTTTGGTGCATGTGATCAGCACATGGCCAATCACCACGGTCTATACAGAGGGTCAGGGGTCATGCAGCCTCATAGGACAGTCAGAGGAGAATGAAAACTCCTCCTACAATCTTTAACCAGTGCTCAGTCAGACACTGATAGATGTCACAAGACTGCTATATACTGCTGATTAGAAAAAGGTATTTAGCAGTTTATACAATATTTAAACTATATAAACTAATTGCATTTTCATGTTCTTTGTACTGTGGACGATCGGATATAGTGAATGCAGGGACCTGGGTTTAGTAATACTTTAAGACTAAAAGCATGCAGCATTCCTAACTGTGAGGAGCTGTAACTGTTTGGTATGGTTCTAGCAACAAAGACAAGTTTTCATGAGCTAAGTGTTAAAGCAGAACTTCAGCCTTCCTATCAGTCTTTCACAATTGTATATTATTATTATACAGTATTTATAAAGTGCCAACAGTTCGCTCAGCGCTGTACATTACAATGGGAGACAGAACATGTGACAAAACAATAACAATACAATGCGATACATGAGAGGTTCGAGGGCCCTGCTCTTTCGAGCTTACACTCGTATAGCTCCTTCACTGTATTGTTTACTATGAGCATGAGCAGTGCATGCCATACTTTTAAAAAATGCACTGACCGGATTGCTTGGTACCATGTGATCCAGTGCAGGCAAACACACTGCATTTATGAGCTACGTTTGCAGTGTCGTTAGAATTATATTAGCATCCTAAGCAGATTGCACACCCAATGCATTTTAAACTTGGGTTTCCCATATTGATTTCCACTGTGAACAAGCCCTGAGTGTAGGGAATAATAATGATAAAAAATTTGAAAAATATTTTCTGTTCTTTGTTTTGTTTTTTGTTTTTTTTTCTTAAGTTTATTTGTTAAAGCAAAGAAAAAGGCATACAAAATAATACAAAAACACAAATGTGCTTTATATATTTGTGTTTTTTTCTAATTTGTATTTTATTGTTATCCATACATTTAAAAAAATCAAGTAATAATACCCACAAATTAATGAAAAGCACTAATACATTCTTGTTTACTGTTTCTTTCAGCACACCATGTGTGATCACATTGCTTTGTTTATCAATAAATGTCATGTGATCACCATATCCTTGCTGATCTTCTGACCAGTGGCTTTGTTGATAAAAATAATGCAATCATGATGATGTGACTTTTGTGCATCAACATTAGTACATCACACTGCAAACTCCAAGCTTTAAAGGGGAACTTTTTGTAATGCCAAAGCTGTATGGCAATATTAGCAGCCATTTCTGATGAGAATTCGGCAAACGTGAAATCAGCAAAATCTTTTTGATCATCCCCAGTAAGAGAGCACCCCCCCCCCCCCCCCCACTCCATAGACGGCTGGAATTTTTCCTGCTTTTTTTTTTCTAATTTTGTCTCAGATGACAGGAAATGACACACGTGAGAACCGCAATTCTGATGTCAAAAGTCCTCCTATCGCTGTGCTGTTAACCCCTACCTGTCCAGATTGTCACAAGCTATAATGGAAATATGTTGTGTAGTTTGCTTTGCTCTGTAACTGACCTCTATAGGAACTAATTATTTCAAGGATTTTTACTATACGGCTTGTAATATATATAAATGCATGGCAATTTGTGAATGACGTTATGCGGGTTATTGTGAGCATTCATCCCGCTGCTCCCGGAGGTCATTATTGGTGCACGCTATTCCTGAGTCAGCCAATAGTGTCATATTGATGGACGATGCAATAAGCGGAGGCGAGGACAACCTGGTGTGCTGATTGGCCCCAGCCAGAATTATTAAAATAGTTTACAGATTAAAGCGATTTCAAATCTACATGTTCCGGCCTTCAAACAACTACAGATTAATATTCTTTATATCATTTATGATTAATATGGCATCATCATCTGCTGGGGCACTGTAGGAAGTGTTACAAACAAAGCTGACTGAGGAAGCCCAAGTATCCTATTTTGATTATAATTGTTAACCAGAGTACAATCCTCAAACATTGTAATACTGATACAAAACCTGTATGTGGGGGGGATGGGGGCCTAAATTACTTATATGTTTAATAAAAAATTTAATATGAACATATAAAATGTATATTACAAAGGAATAATTATACCACTCTCTTCTGTAAGCTTCATCAGGGAGACAATAAAATTCATAAAAGCAGCAAGGGCAGCTATGCTGATGATACAAATCCATAAAAGACTTTCCAAAGGATAAGAATATGGAATGTAGAGTAACATATATTCCACAATGGCTGGATGCAGCGTGAAGAGAGTTCCCAGCATGCCTTACATTGCCCAATATCTTCTGAAACATGTTGCTGCAAAAGAATCAGCGGAGATGTTATTGGCTTTCAATAGCAACACGACATTGGGGGGAATTCACAAAGGTGTCTGCCCCATTATACTACAAACAAGTATACTGGCGCAGGAAACTGATGTTTGTGACATGCCCTACATTACCTAAGCAGATAGACCTGTTTCAAGTCTCTCTGCGTCACCCACACCAGTTTTTGTTTCAGAGTAAAATAGAAATGGGCACAGGATCTCCTGCTAATTACAATTGGATTGTGGCAGTTTTCAGTGAAGAAAACTGCTGCAGCTCCCCATCAATTTGGATCTGTGATATATAAAGACAGCTCCTGTACCTCCCTGCCCTCACTGCTTTATCCAAGCCTGCAGCTTTAACAATTCTATCTTTTCAGTCTTGTACTCATCTGAGTGGGGAGATGGGGACGGGGGGTAAATTGGGGCAGGATCACAAGCAGCCCAAACTGAATGAGTCTGTGCTGTGTCTGTAACAGACACAGCATATAACTGAAAGCAAATCACCACATGTGTTAATCACAGTCAGCATCTGCTCTATAATTTAAACAGTATACATGCAGTTTTTGTCCTTTAACCAGCGAGTTGAAGGAAAAAAAATCTCCCCTGCTTTGCTGTTGTATTCTGACAGCAGCGACCCCCCCCATCAGAATACACTGACTCCCCCCCCCCCCGTCAGCACTGCAGCAGTGCCGTTCGACAGAAGCCAGTCTAATGACAGATGGGGCTACAAATGTACCAAAGTTTGGCCAGCTCTTGCTTTGGGTAAGTGTAGACCCAACTTTAGTTTAAAAGAGTGGTGCACACTTTATGCCTGTGCCACCTTTTGTTAACCCCCATTATGTGTTAATGTACATAATATGTATTGGTATAAAAATCTGCAGGTTAATCATTTGCCTCAAAGCACAACATAACTCCTAGCCATAATCCCAAACCCTACCATCAAAACTCCTGTTTTTCAGCTGTCATTCTAAACCTCTATCTGCTAACCTAAACCTCCCTATCTGTCACCCCTATCCCTCAAACCAATCCTCTGTCATCGTAAATCCCTATCTGTCATCCAAACTCCCTATCTGTCATCCTAAATCTTTTCCTGTGATTCCAAACCCATATCTGCCCCCCATCATTCAAATCAAACCTGTCTGACTTCCTAAATCCATATTGGCCATCCCAAACCTCAGCTTCCTAAACCCTCATCTCATACAGTCTGTCATTCTAAACACTAATCCTTAACCCATACAGCAACCCATAATACCTCAATCAATCAATACAAAGCATAATAACCAGTCATTTTAACCATGATATTAGTACTGATAATAACGCCTTTTGCACACTGTATCCATGACAACATTATCAGCCTGGACACTGATTATCCCAGAGGATGGAGATGAAATACAATCTGCATCCAACAACCTGTACTGAGGGACTAGAAGATTCGACAACTTGTGCAGAAGTCTGGCAGGGCATGCAGGGTCTTGTACTTCACCAGCAGAGAGAGCTGTGCATCTGTTGCAGGACTATTTTCTATGCCTCAAATCCATGAACTCTTCATGTTAGGTACATAATTCTGCCTGCATACAATCCAGGTACTGCTGAGAAGGAATTCTTTAAGATTGCATTGGCTGAAAATAGCATTATTTCTGCACAAATGTTCAATTTACCTGACATAACAGTGTCATACTGCAGTGGGTGTGTCACATGATGAAACAGAACAAGACGCAATGGGGAGGATTTACTAAAACTGGAGAGTGCAACATCTGCATAGAAACCAATCAGCTTCCAGCTTTTATAGTCAAAGCTTAATTTAACAAGCTGAAGTTAGAAGCTGATTGGCTACCATGCACCGCTGTGCCAGATTGTTTTAGTGAATCTCCCCCAATATGCTGACTTCCCGAAGTGTGTTTTACTTCCCCCAACCACCATCTAGATGTTACACGTCTGTACTGCACAGACATCCAGGAGGTCTGACACGGTGGTAAAAAATGTGCCTTTTTTTGTCTTACTTTGTATTTTCAGTGACATTGTTTATTTTTTGCCATTGTACAAAGGCAGAAAAGGCCTCTTTGTATCTCTTTGCATCCGCTGTGTTGAAATCCTGAATCTGTGACAGAAATATTTTATCTTATGTTAATAAATATGTTTTGGTTTAAATAGAAGTAATTGCGTAACTTTGTGTTTTTGTTGTGAAATGGCTGATTGGATGATGTGGGAACAACGGAGAACGAATGGGGGTGTTTGCTGTCAGCTCTCCATGCTGACATGAAACATACCAACTTAATGATGAGACAAACCTGAAGAGAAACTGTCTATGTGAAGCCTGACACAGAAGCAGCAAATGTCTGGCCTGTATGGCAGGGCTGGGGAGGTGAAGTTTGTTCTAGTCAGTGCATGGTGGCTTCCATTTGAGGCTTCTTACACAGGTCTCTGCATCCAGTCAACACTATCAAAATGCTTTTTGCTTTATTCTATTTTTTATGCCATTTACATCTACAGAAGAGCAGAGGGCTGTGTGATTTCTGAGCCTTTATCTGAAATCATTTATGCTGAGAACAGCTGTTTGTTGGGGGAGTTGCTGCTACCAGCTACTTTATATGGCACCACCTCCACTAAAATACAACCTTGGCTGTTCCTCATGTGGAGTGGAGGACTTTAAGACCTGGTTCATACTAATGCAGTGCAGGAAACGCTGCAAATCCTGTGTGTTTCCCGCACCGCCTTGCAGTCGCATGGTGTTCATGCAGTCTGGTGTGGGTGTCAATGGTAAATGAATGACACCCCAAAACAGATCGCAAAACACACTGCGATTGCCAGAAATCTCATTGCATGGGTGAGAACATCCATGTGATGCGATTCAAGTGCAGGTTAAAAAAAAAAAGCGTTCTGCACCTTTTTGGTGCAGATGTGATGCGACTTGAGCCATACAAAATTTATGGCTCAAATTGCACTGCACAGACATCGAATGTAATTCATACAGGAATGCAATGCAATTCCTGTGCAAATTATATGCGGTGTCCCTCACCACATTAGTGTGAATCCGGTCTAAAGGAGAATGAACCCGGTCTAAAGGAGAAGTATAGCCAAAGCTCTTTTGGCCCTAGTTCACCTATGAACTATATTCAGCCAACAGCAGGCTAAAATCTGCTCTTGTCTGACATCACTCAGCTGGTCCAGGCTCTGGAGGGATCCCAGCTTTAATGTTGGGATACACCCAGATGACTGATCAGTAGCCGGCTTAACCTCTCAGCTCCAGTGAGCACTGGAGGGAAAGAGCAGAAATCTGGTGAAGTAGCTTCAGTTAAGCTATCTAAGTTCTAACCAGCTATCTAACTTCAGATAAAGGCTTGGCTGTGTGACAACCAAGCACTTATCTGAAATTAAAAGAAAAAAAAAACAGAATCTTTGGTTAGAAAAAATACTTGATAGGGAAGGAACGATCGATATATTTCCGGTCCTCTACAGCTGGCAATACAATAGTAGAGTTTTGTTAGAACATTTTAATTTTAAGAACATTCATTTCATTTTCTAATCATTTGGTCATTGGTTTTTGACTGCAATGACAAGAAAATTTGAAGGAGGATGGAAAATTTTTCCCAAACAAAGCTCTAACAGTCAGTGTGGTATTTTATGTATCTTTGACAGCTTGTCCTCTAACAAATAGTATTTCCTGGCACATCTGATTTCTGAAAAGGGCTCAGACTTCACTCAGTCCTTCAGCTCTTTGATTGATATATGTAAAGAATAATAATAAATAGAAAGAATTAAACCATTGTCTTAGGAGAAACAAATGCCTGGAAATGTATTGCAAAGATACTTTGTGCCCTTAATGACAAATATTGTGAATATCTCTTCCTCAGGTATCCCACCCTCAATCTCTCCGCTCACTTCCCCGTGTCACTCACCCATTCACGGCACACCGGCACCCAGCCCCACGCTAAAGTCATTGCCAGTGCAGTTCACAGATTCCGAGGGCAGCCGGCTTGGCCTGAACCCACACAAAGCCTTAACGTGTTCCCGGAGTGCGCCGGAAATTCCCGAACCCGTCCCTGAAGACACCACCGCTGTATGTAGCAGGTAATCACATGTATGCATCAATCTGTGTGTCAGCTCTGTGTGCAGACCTGCCCCCTTTTGAACGAACCAAATATCAACCACAAATGTGAGATCATCAGATCACACAATTGTTTTGCACTAAGGACCTTTAGTATGGCTCAGAGTTAAAGCAAGCCATAGATGACAAAATTTTCTTTCCTTCAACCAGGGGTTGCAGTAAAGAAAATCATTTAAACACAGTCAGTTTTGATGGGGGAATCCCTGCTGCAGTGCTATTGTGTCCTGGCGGGGAGCCTTCTGGTGGCTAAAGCCAGCAGCCGTGATCGCATGCAAAAAATCTGACCGGCTGGTTGTACTGAAGTCGATCAGTGGATCAACTTCAGTGCAACCAGCCTGCCCATAGATGGATCAGATTTTGGCTGATCTATGACTTGCTTTAGCTTCCACATCTTCTTGATAGCACAGGACTCCCCCAGCTACTTCTCAGCTACATAGTTAGTCTGGCTGAAAAAAGACAAAAGTCCATCCAGTTCAACCATGGAAAAAAAAAGTTATAATCCTTTACCCACAGTTGACCCAGAGGAAGGCAAAAAAACCCCAGCAAAGCATAATCCAATTTTCTCCTGCTGGGAAAAAAATTCCTTCCTGATCCCCCGAGAGACAATCGGATATTCCCTGAATCAACTTTACCTATAAATGTTAGTATCCAGTTATATTCTGTGTATCTAAGAAACAATCCAGGCCTTTTTTGAAGCAATCCACTGAGCTGGCCAGAACCAACTCTTGAGGGAGTCTATTCCACATTTTCACAGCTCTCACTGTGAAGAAACCTTTTCGTATTTGGAGATTAAATCTCCTTTCCTCCAGATGTAAAGAGCGTCCCCTTGTCCTCTGTGATGACCTCAGGGTGAATAACTCTACACCGAGTTCACTATATGAACCACTGATGTATTTATACATGTAGATCATATTCCCCCTAATCTCCTCTTCTCAAGAGAGAATAAATTCAGTTCCTCTAATCTTTCCTCATAGCTGAGCTCCTCCATGCCTCGTATCAGTTTGGTCGCTCTTCTCTGTACTTTCTCCAGTTCCCCAATGTTCTTTTTGTGAATTGGTGCCCAAAACTGAACTGCATATTCCAGATGAGGTATTACTAATGATTTGTACCGAGGTAATATGATATCTCTCTCTCTGGAGTCTATAACTCTTTTAATACAAGAGAGGATTTTGCTCGCTTTAGAATCCGCAGCTTGGCATTGCATGCCTTTATTAAGCTTGTGATCTACCAGAACTCCCAGATCCTTCTCCACCATTGATTCCCCCAGTTGTACCCCCCTAGTATGTATGATGCATGCATATTCTTAGCCCCCAAGTGCATCACCTTACATTTATCAACATTAAACCTCATTTGCCACATAGTTGCCCAATTAAACAGTACATTGAGGTCGGCTTGTAAATTGAAGACATCCTGTAAGGAAGTTATTCCACTGCACAGCTTGGTGTCATCTGCAAAGACTGAAATGGGATTTTTAATCCCAGACCCTATATCGTTTATAAATGTATTAAAAAGTAAAGGTCCCAACACTGAACCTTGGGGACACCACTGACAACCCTAGACCATTCGGAGTATGAATCAGTAACCACTACTCTTTGAGTACGATATTTTAGCCAGTTTTCTATCCATTTACATATAGATTTTTCCAAGCCCGTATACCACGTCCACCGCCATCCCTCTGTCCAAGGTTTTGCTCACCCCCTCATAAAAAGAAATCAGATTTGTTTGACAACTTCTCTCTTTCATGAATCCATGTTGTCTGTTGCTTAAAATATTTTTTTCCAGCAAGAACTCATCTATGTGGTCTTTTATTAAACTCTCCAGTATCTTCCCAACTATAGAAGTTAAACTAACAGGTCTATAATTACTTGGTAAAGATTTTGACCCCTTTTTAAATATTGGCACCACATTGGCCTTACGCCAATCCAGTGATACTATGCCAGTCATTAAAGAGTCCCTAAACATTTGAAACAACAGCTTTGAAATGACAGAGCTCAATTCTTTAAGGACAACTGACAACAGGTCACTGGTACTTTTTGGTGTGTAGCTGTTCTCACAAAAACCAAAAGAAAATCCAACATCTCCCCTGACTGTCTCGAACACTAAGGATTGCTCTTGTGCAGCAGTACTATGCAACACATTTTGGTATGCTGCTGTGTCAATTATTCATAGTGGCACCCCAAAGGACCTTGCCGACAGACTTGTATTACACCACAACCCATGATAACGCACTACCATGGTGCACTATACCATAAAAAAAGTGCGTGCAGATATTTTTTGTGAATTTTGGTGTGTTAGACAGCCCTTTACAAATTAATTGGCTACTTTTACTTAAAGCATATTGACGAGTGGCATAACGAGAGTCAGTGCGCTTGAGTTAACGAACCACATTAGTTTGAACCCAGCCTAAAGCATCTAACCATTAAAACATGAAGATTATTCAAATTCAAACATTTTTCTTGTAGTTTTGGATGGAGTGTGTAAAGTTTGTTTCATTGCCTGTGTTCTTGCTAGGGAGCCTCACCCCTTCTATTTGTCCTGAAACAGAAAGTGCTGGCAAATCCAAAGTGTTACCTGAACAGAAATGGAGGGGAAATGTTACAATGCGGCATTTATTCTTGTGACAACTGTTTAAGAGGGATTTCTACTTACTGCGGAGAGATCTCCTCTTTCTTCCTGTTCTGTCTTTGGAATAGGAAGTACAGAAAAAAACAAGAGTATCTAACCGTTCCTTTTTCCATCCAAGACTAAAAAATGTTTTGTCTTTAGATAGATTTTAATTTAATCAGACCCTAAAACTGGACTGAAACCCTAAAGTGACCCCCCCCCCTCCATCCCCCAGTAACCTCTCAAATTGAAGTCTGACTTTAACCCTGAAACTTAACCTAAAACCCCAAATCTCTGACCCAATGTAACCCCTAAACTTACCCCCAACACTGAACTGTCACAGACTTAACTGCTTTCTATGTATTCACCCTATCTGTGTTGGCTGGAGCATCAGTGCTCATAGCTCCACGAAGAATGATAGCTTCACTTTGTTAATGCCTGATCCAGAAAGGATATGTGACACAAAAGTTATTCACACCGGCAAACTATATATATATATATATATCTATATATATATAGATATATATATATAGATATATGTATTTATTTTATCTATCTATCTATCCATCTATCTATCTATGTCTGTGTCTGTGTGTGTCTCTCTCTCTCTCTCTCTCTCTCTATATATATATATATATATATATATATATATATACACACAGCATGTGTACTGTATATATGTGTTTTTATAGATGTGTAGATATATACACATACTGTATATATATATATATAAATATAATATACACACATATATATACAGTATGTGTGCTGTGGGCTTTCAGGAAATGTGGTAAAAACATGCAGCCCAATAGAAGCACACTCTAAAAATGCAGGTAAAATGCATGGAAGCCATGTGCAGCAATGTGAACCTGGCCTAACAGGGTGCCCCTTAATGGATTCCCCAAAACAAACAGGCAGCAGTTGTACATTTTCAGTGTTTTGTCAGCAATCAGCCATTCACACAGCAGACAGCTCTCGTAGCAAAAAGAGAGAGAGAGAGGAAGGGAGAGATAGAGAGACCTGTTGCATGGTAGAGACTAACAATGAGGTCTGCTTACCAGGTAAGATGAGGGACTAGGAAAGGAGGCTTTATCCCACCCAAAGTTCTGCAAAGTCTCTGGGCCTTAGGACCTAGAACACAACTTATGATGATTGTAAGAAATCAAAAGTTTGTTTTCTCCCAATTAGCCATAAATCCTGGAGCTCCTCACCATGTGTATGTGAGAAAACTAGGTGACATATCCACACTGTCTACAATCCTGCCAGCCAGTGCCTTACAATACATAGATATATAAATAAGGCTTTTTATTTCCAAAGATAATCAAAATTGATGTTTTTCATTTGACGTAGTCCTCATAATACTGTAAAAATGGAATATTAAAAAATTGAACTCAGGATTTAGTACTGACTATGAATCCAGATGTTTTATGTTCTATAATTGTGCTTGTTTCTTTTATGGTCCCAGAATGGGGTACAGCTGGTGTGCTGACCTGGGAACTTAGCATAGGGGATGGTGGGAGCCCCTCATAATGGGTACAGCCAGTCTGCAGATTGGGAACTCAGTGCAGGGGATGGTAGGAAACCCTCATATTGGGTGCAACCAGTCTGTAGTCCCAGGAACTCAGCACAGGGGATGGTAAGATCCTCTCATACTGCATACAACCAGTCTTCTTTCCCAGGATCTCAACACAGGGATGATGGGAACCCCTCATAATGGGTACAGAAGGTGTGCAGTGTCAGGAATTCAGCACAGGGATCATCAGCTGTGTCCCTGAAATATTGAAGAGACTGTCGGGAGGATTGTTTCTCCAGCGAATATGAATCATTAACACCATTTCTGGGAGACATAAACCTTGTATTTGATAAAAAGTAACTGTTTGCATGCTGTCATAAATGATTATAAGTAACAAATTTCCATTTCCATATCGTTGCAGTTGTGGGCGGCCGTACAGCCAGGTGAATCCCGCCGAGAGAACAGGGGACACAAATGACATAACACACTCTCAGAGCAGAACGGGTACAATACATGCAATGTCTTTTATGGGGCGCTAACCATACTTTGCACATGCTGTGTCATAGAATCTGGCATGGGGGATGTGGGGGGAGGGAGCAGAGTAATACCAGGTCTGCTCGTCCCTAGGGCCCATGTATCACCTGACCACATAGTGGGGTGACCATACATACAGTATAACTAGAGGGAAACGTTCCATTATACCTGAATGCTGGTAGGACACATTATTCAGCCCCTCCACCCACAGAGCCAACAGTCCATATTCATCAAGCTGCAACATCACTTCAGGAGTGGTAAAATGACATAGTATTGGTTAAGAGGCCACTTTTCCATGCCTTGTATCAGGTTGATGAATCTGGTCTTGTGCTTCTCTTTCCTTTTCAGATCAGCTATATTGGCCCTCAGAAGGATGACAATAGAAATCTGATTTGTAAAAATCATCAAAATGTTGACATTATCACTTATTGCAGCAAAGTCGACCCACGTTATGATTTAAAGCAGAACTCAAGGCAGACACATCCCATGTGTGCAGTAATGTATTCATTTATAAAACCAGTTAACATATTTTTCAGTGCAACTAATATAAATATCTGAATGTTACCTGGTATCAGCCTCGTGTAATCCTTGAAAAGCAGAGCTCAGACTGGAAGTTGGTGTTCTCTGATACTACATAGTCTCCATAGAGACTATAGAGACTCCATTGCATGAACTTGTGCTTACTGGAGAAGACACAGGACAGTAGTGGGATGCCTCATCAGTTTTCTGCTGCTCCTTCTCTGTCCAGTCACAGGCTAGGGGAGCAGAGCCTGAATTGTGTAGCTGCAGTAGTGGAAAGTTTGGTCGCCTGTCTGGCTGTGCTAAGTAAATCTCAGGACTGGATTAAAAGAAATACAAATCCTATGGCAGATTTATAAATTTGTCATCTTATATTTAACTGCCTGGAGTTTGTTGTTCAGTTTTTGTTTTTTTGTTTTTTTTTCTGTAAAGTGAATTTCTCCACATTTAGATCCTATTGAGATAAATTATAATTTATATCTTGAGTATGTCACTGTCCAGATAAGAGCAGTATTAAACCCAAACCAAACATGTGATTTACTGTAGCTTACCAATCATTAGATGTAGTGGCTGATTTCGGGTTTTTTTCCCCTCTGTTTTCACCTGGTGATCTGGCCAGTTACACACTTCCTGTATCAGAGTGCTTCCACTCTGGATGAAGGAGCAACACAGACAGCTTTGGACAGCAGCATTGTCAGTCTGGTGGGAGGGGAATGTTAGATGCACTAGCAGCTTTAGATAAACTAACATATTGATGCTAAACTCCAGCTAACACTTTTTTCAGACTTCCTGACTAGATCAGCAAGTGAAAATAAAGGAAATAAAGCTTAAAAAGAAAACTAATGCAGCAATTCAATATAATAATTAGTAAGCTGCAATATAATAAATGTGTGCGTTTGGGTTTAATACCGCTTCAATGGTATACAGTAACACCAAATTAATGCCTGGTCAGTTAATTCCCTGCAGTGTACAGACACATGGAGTATGCATGGAAATAGGAAATGAGCTTTATGCCCGCTGTCCACAGTAATGGTTTAAATTAAACCCATTTTAAAAGAACCTCTAAGGATAAAAATATGGGAGCTGGCTTCACCACCTAGTGAGTTGCTAACCCAGAGCAACTGCCACAAGAACTTCATTGGTTGCATGCTTGTTCCAGATCAGAGGCTGAGGATGGGGGTGACATCCCCGTTTCTTGTTACTCCCCTTCAGTTGCTTACAGTGAACAAGTAAAGATTTCTTAATAATACAGCACCAATGCCTTTTGCCTCATGTAATATGCAAACCACTATGCAGTGCATTGCAATGAAATTAATTTAGAATGGCATCTCATCATGCTTTTACAGCAGCAGGTGACTCTTGGCATCCATCATAGTGCACTACAATAAATGGTTATATGTGTCATTTGTGCCTTCATACACTCTAACCCATTGTATAAATAAACATGCAGAAATTCAATGGTCCAAATTAACTTTAGTCTTCCATGGTTGTGGTCCAGACCTGGTAAAAGGGGTGCTGTTGGGAAAAGTATGGAATTGGTGTCATATTGCATCATTTATATCTTCCATCTTACATATTTAGTGATTGCCCGTTTGTTGCAGATGACCCAGCTCACACCACGTCAGACTACGACAGCACACATGAAACCAACAACAGTGACAGCAGCGACATTGTACAGAATGATGACGAAGCTGAGGGTGATGGGACGCAGTCCAGGAAAAGCTCTGTCTGCCGAACGTTTCGATCGGACAACATTGACCTCCACACACTAATAACAGCAGCCGAGGTCAGTGAATCTCAGAATCCTCTGCAGTGTCCCGAAGTGTTTAACACTGGGTCCCAGAACCCCTGCAGTGTTACCAGTGTGCCAGGCTGACTCCTAGAATCCGCTACAGTGTCCCTGTTGTGCCATACTGGCTCCTATAATTCCCTACGGTATCCCCCAGTTTTCCAGACCTTGCCTCCTGTCAGTGCGCAGAATCCCCTTCTATAAGTGCACAGTACTCCTTCCATACGTATACAGGTTCAGATATCAGAATCAGATATCAGAATACGAGATCCCTTCCTATAAGTTCACAGGATCCCTTCTTGTAAGTGTGCAGGATCCCCTCCCATCAATGTGCAGAATCCCCTCCTGTTAGTGTACAGGACACCTTCCTATCAGTGTGCAGGATCCCCTCCTATCATTGCACAGGATCCCCCCTCATCAGTGTATAGGACCCCTTCCTATCAGTGTGCAGAGTGCCCTCTTATCAGTGTACAGAACACCTCACATCAGATTCACCCGTCTGAGTTCCAATATTTCTTGTATTGGTGAGTTTTAGTGTGTCCGGCACATAACGGATCTCCGTTTCTGTCTGTCTTATACTAAGGACAAACCCATCCTTGCCCCGGAGCCGCTCATCATGGACAATGTAGATGACCTTTTGGGGGAGGTCAACAACTGGAACTTCCCCATATTTGATCTGGTGGAGAAGACGGGTCAGAAATGCGGGAGGATCCTCAGCCAGGTGAGTGGCAGAATGAGGTTTGTCATGCAATTATAGCAGATTGGTCCCAGATCCAGGGTGAGGCTGGGAGGTTGGAGGATGAGAACACAGATATGCATTGGATTCATTGTACATTGCACTCTCTTGGTGGAGGAAGCCATAGACATTGTAGGGGCATTATAGTGTGCCCCAGAATCTGGAGGCTCCCCAGTGTATATAAAGGGATGTGAAGATTCATTCACATTATTACTGTTTGCAAGTGAATTCTGACAGATTCACTTTAATGTTATAAAATAAAATTTTGACAGCCTTGGAGTGACATCAGTGGAATTGCAAGAAATGGGCCTTGGAAGGGTAATACACTCCAGTCATTGGTGAGACATCTGGCTGCCTGGGGCCAGCCTTATATCTCAACTGCAAAAGAGGGGGCAGGGCATTGGAATTACAGAAGCAGAAGTGTACAGAGAAATAATTGCAGGCGCAGCAATATGAAGTTCTTTCAGTAATACACCTGTACAGCACAGGGGACACTGATAGGAGCCCAGAGTAAAGAACTTAGCGGCAGTCTGAGTATGGGAGGTGCCATATCTGCCCTCCAGGGAAAGTTAACTACACTGAGAGGCAGGAAATGCTCTGACTACTAGTGAAATTTCCAAACATGTTGTAGTGACAGCGGAAATGTACTCTGTTGTGAACAATTGTCACAATGTTACAAACTATATCACAATCGCTCCTTGTGTTTCACATTTATAGATGTCGTATCGACTCTTTGAGGACATGAATCTTCTGGAGACCTTTAAAATCCCCTTGAAGGAATTCATGAACTATTTTCACGCCTTGGAAAATGGCTACCGAGACATCCCGTGTAAGAGGAGTTTGCTATGTACTAATCCTGATTTGAGGCAAGGAGGAATGTCAGGTCCCATAGCCAATTTCTTATCTAATATTAGAGCAGGCTCTTAAACTATCCTTCCTACATAACAAAAACTGGTTATATTTTGTTTATTGCTATTGGGGGCACAGTGATCTTCCCAAAGGGTCCTGAAGGTCCTATACAGACATAACACAACGGAAAGGGAATAGAAAACAAATTGTAAAATGAGCAAACAGTGAGACCAGACAGTGGGAAAAGCGAACAGAATTCAAGGGTGTACGAGGGAGGAGGTCCTGATTCCCCTATATAGATCTTTAGTTATCACTAGAAGGATCACCAGCAGGAGGTAGGAGAGCCTGATTCCTCTATATAGATATTTAGTTACTACTAGAGGGATTGTCCTTAGGAGGATCTTTGGTTATCATTAGAGTCTAAAGATAACCAAAGATCTATATAGAGAAATCAGTACCTCCTTCCTCCTGAGGACAATCCCTCTAGTAATAACTAAAGATCTATATAGAGGAATCAGGACCTCCTCCCTCCTGCTGGTGATTCCTCTAGTGATTCCTCTAAATAGATCATTAGTTATTACTAGAGAGATTGCACTCAGGAGGAAGGAGGTCCTGATCACGAGAAGGATCCCCAGCAGGAAAAGGGAGGTCCTGATTCCGCTATATAGATATTTGGTTATCACTAGAGGGATCCTCAGTGGGAGAAAGGAGGTCCTGATTCCTCTGTATATATCTTTAGTTATCACTAGAGTGATCCCCTGCAGAATGAAGGAGGTCCAGATTCCCATATACAGATTTTTTTTTTTATCACTAGAAGGATCCACAGAAGGAAAATAAGGTCCTGCTTCCGCTATATAGATCTTTGGTTATCACTAGAGGGTTCAATAGCAGGAGGAGGGAGGTCCTGATTGATCTATATAGATCTATAGTTATCACTAAAGTGATCCCCAGCTGGAGAAGAGAGGCCCTGATTCTTTTGAAAATAATCTTTTACTTATTACTAGAGGGATCATCAACAAGAGGAAGGAAGTCCTGATTCTCTTATATACAGTGGGTATAGAAAAGAATCAACCCCCTTTAAAATAATCACATTTTGTTGCTTTGCAGCCTGAAATTAAGACAGACACAGTTTTTGTTTTATCCAGCTGTATTTTGTGCAACTTATAACATCCAAGTGAAAGATATAACACCAACATCTGAGAAATAAAAATCAAAAACTGAATTGCTGAGTTGGAAAAAGGATCACCCCCTTGTGTTAGTATTTTGTTGAACCACCTTTTGCTTTAATTCCAGCCTTTAGTCTGTTGGGATGTCTCTACTAGCTTTGCATATCTAGACTTTGCAATATTTGCCACTCTTCTTTGCAGAACAGTTCATGTTCAGTTAAATTTGATGGTGACCGTTTGTGAACTGCAGTCTACAAGTCATTCCACAGATTTTCAATGGAGTTTAAGTCTGGGCTTAATAATTGTCTTCGCTGTGTTTCTAGGTTTTGATAAAGTCTTTGAAATTTTTTTCTATCCATCTCCTGACTTGTGCTTGTCCACAACTTTATAACAGAGATCTTTTGATAGTGCCTTGCCATCCATAGTTGATTGTTTGCTTCAGTTACACCACCAGGGACTGAAATGCTCCAGGAAAGCTCTTTTCATGCTGAGCTAATCAAAATGACCACAGCTGATCACAGTTGAAAGTCAAATGGCTGTTTACCACTGAGAAGTTTATTAACTACACTTGACTAAGTTTACAAGTCATTTTTAGGATGGGGTGATCCTTTTTCCAACTGCAAGTGATTATGTTTTTAATTTTTTTAATTTTGTTTATGACATGTTGGTGTTATGTCTTTCAACTGGATGTTATACGTTGCACTGAGTAAATACAGCTGGATAAAACAAAAACTGTGTCTGTCTTCATTTCAAGCTGCAAAGCAACAACATGTGATTATTTTAAACAGGGGGGTGATTATTTTCTATACCCACTGTAGATCATTAGGTATCACTAGAGGGATCCCCAGAAGGAAACGGGAGGTCCTGACTCCGCTATATAGATCCTTGGTTATCACTAGAGGGACCAATAGCAGGAGGAAGGAGGTCCGGTTTTCCCTATATAGATCTTTCGTTATCACTAGAGGGATCCCCAATAGGAGAATGGAGGTCCTGATTCCTCTATATAAATCTGTATTTAGACCTTATTTAGAAACCTTTGTCCAGTTCTGAAGACCTCACTTACAAAAAGATATTCATAAGAAGTCCAGAGACAGGCAACAAAAATGGTGTAAAGTCTGCGGGAAAAAACATGTCAGAATAGAGTGCAAGAACATAATATGTACAGTCTTGAGGAAATCGGGGAAATGGGGACATGGCTGAAATCTTCAAATACACAAAGGGTGTTATGGTTCATGAGGGCAGTATTTTCAGTATGAAGCTAAGATCAAGAACACAGGGACATGCCCTCAAACTAGCAGGAGGAAAGATTAAAACTAATCATAGAAATCATTATTTTACCGAAAGAGTAGTTGATGCTTGGAATAGGCTTTCAGCAAAGGTAGTGAGTCAGTCAACAGTAAATGGATTCAAACATGCTTGGGACAGATATACACTGATTAGCCATAACTTTACGACTGCCTACGTAATTTGGAGTAGGTTCTCCTTTTGCCAACAAAACAGCCATGCCCATTGAGGCATCGATGCCACTAAACCTCTGAAGGTATTAGTGGTATCTGGCAACAAGCCATCAGTAGCTGATCCTTTAACTCCTGTAGCTTGCAAGTTGGGGCCTCCATGGATCAGACTTGCTTTTCTAGCACATCCCACAGATGCTTGATTGGATTGAGATCTGGAGAATTTGAAGGCCAAGTCAACACCTGGAACTCATTGTGTTCCTCAAATCATTCTTGATTTTTGCAGTCTGGCAGGGTGCGTTATCCAGCTGAAATAGCACTGCCTTTAGGCTCCATTCACTTCTAAGCGTATCATTTTTCAGCTATTTTTCCGTGTTTTTGCGCATTTTTATAAAGCGTTTTTAGACTTTTTTTGAGCTTTGCCGTTTTTTATTAGCCAATAGAGAAAAATGGGCTGCTGAGTCCATAACGACCTATGAGTAATCAGCTGTCAGCGGGGTTTCCCACTGACAGCTGAATGTAAAAAAAAAAAGCCTGCAATTACAAAATAATACAAAAAATTATGTGGGGTCCCCCCCTCCATCTATAACAAGCCCTTTGGGTCTGAGGGGAACCCCCACGCCAAAATAAAAGAAAAATGGTGTGGGGTCCCACCCAAAATCCATACCAGACCCTTATCTGAGCATGCAGCCTGGCAGGTCAGGAAAGGAGGGGGATGAGCGAGCACCCCCTCCCTCCTGATCCATTCTAGGCCACATGCTCTCAACATGAAGGGGGGGGTGCTTTGGGGCAGGGGGGGCTCCCCCCCAAAGCACCTTGTCCCCATGTTGATGGGGACAAGGGCCTCTTCCCCACAACCCTGGGCTGTGGTTGTGGGGGTCTGCAGGCGGGGGGCTTATCGGAATATGGAAGCCCCCTTTAACCCCCAGATCCTGCCCCCCCATGTGAATGAGTATGGGGTACATGGTACAGCTACCCATTCACAAAAAAAAACTAGTGTGAAAAAAGACAGGAGAGGAAGGAAAATAAAAGAATGTCCCCTGAGGTAGATCCAACGTCATTCACGATACCTGCCGCTGCCACCCGAAAAAAGAAAAAAAAAGGCTCTGTCCCAACGCTAGCTCCCGGCCGTCTGACTGCTCTGCTGGCTTGACCATTCTTATATATGTAAAGGGCGGGGCAATCACATATATGACCCTGCCCCGTGTGACATCATTGACCCAGCATGCCCCGGTCGATGATATCACACGGGGGCAGGGTCATGTGGGTGATGTCACCAAGTTCCCCTATCCCTTACATATTTAGGAACTGTCAAGCCAGCGAAAGAGTTAGATGGCGGGAGCCAGTGTCGGCAGCGGAGCCTTTTTTATTTCTTTTTTCGGGTGGCGGCAGTAGGCATCATGATTGACATTGGATCTACTTCGGGAGACATTCTTTTATTTTACTTCTTTTAATAAAGGACTTGTCAAAGAATGTTTCCTGTCTTTTTCACACTACAGTTTTTTTTGTGACTAGGTAATGGTACCATGTACCCCATACTCGTTCACATAGGGGGGTCGGGATCTGGGGCACCCCTTGTTAAAGGTGTGCTTCCAGATTCCGATAAGCCTCCCAGTCCATAGACCACCACAACCACAGCCCAGGATTGTGGGGAAGAGGCCCTTGTCCCCATTAACAAGGTGAGCTCCCCCTCTGCCCAAAGCACCCCCACATGTTGAGGACATGTGGCCTGGCATGGTTCAGGAAGGGGGGCGCTCGCTCGTCTCCCCCCCCTTTTCTGACCTGCCGGGCTGCATGCTCGGGTAAGGGTTTGGTATGGATTTTGGGAGGGACCCCACGCCATTTTTTTTCTTTTTTGGCATGGTGGTTCCCCTCAAAATCCATACCAGACCCGAAGGGCTTGGTATGGATGGAGGGGGGGACCCCACGCCGTTTTTTAAATTATTTTTTAATTGCCGGCAATTTCTTCTTTTACATTCAGCTGTCAGTGGGGAACCCTGCTGACAGCTGAAACATTAACACATGGTTTTCACTACTAAAATACCGCATGACTTGATAAAATAACTCATGCAGTATTTTATTAGCATTTTTTAGTAAATTCAGACAATTTTTTTAAATGCTATACGGTATCCTACCGCATACTCAGATGCAGTATGATACCGCTTAGTGAATTGTGCCCAATATTATTATTATTATTATAAGTTATTATACAGTGTTTATATAGCGCCAAAGGGTTTGCTCAGCGCTGTACATTAGTGAGGGGACAGAACATGAGACAATACAGTACAATACAATACACGAGGGGTTCGACGGCCCTG
Source organism: Staurois parvus (assembly GCF_062004578.1). Lineage (NCBI taxonomy): Eukaryota > Metazoa > Chordata > Amphibia > Anura > Ranidae > Staurois > Staurois parvus. The sequence continues at coordinate 1,798,230 of NW_028318265.1, forward strand.
CTCTTTCAAGCTTACAATCTAGGAGGGAGGGGATAGTGGTACAGGAGAAAGTGGCTGTGGGGGATGGAGTGGTAGGAGGAGTGGAGGAGATTGGTTGTTAGGTGAGGGTGGGGTAGAGAGTTGGGTTTTCAGGGTGAGGAGGGTAGGTGACAGTCTGATGGCTTGGGGTAGGGAGTTCCAGAGGATGGGGGAAGTCCTGGAGAAGGCCTGCAATCGGGCGTGGGAGGAGGAGACCAGGGAGCTGGATAGTAGGAGGTCCTGTGAGGAGCGAAGGGCACGGGTAGGGTGGTATTTGGGTATCAGGTCAGTTAGGTAGTTTGGGGCAGCATTGTGAATGGCTTTGTATGTCAGAGTTAGTAATCTGAATTTAATGCGTTGGGCAATCGGGAGCCAGTGAAGGGATTGGCAGAGGGGGGTGGCAGATGTGGAGCGGTTGGTGAGGTGGATGAGTCTGGCCGCTGAGTTCAGGATAGACTGGAGTGGGGATAGCATTTGTTTGGGTAGGCCAGTGAGAAGGGAGTTGCAGTAGTCTAGGCGTGAGATAATGAGGGAGTGTACGAGTGTCTGGGGTGAGGAACGCACGTATCTTGGCAATGTTGCGGAGGTGGAGCCTGCAAGACTTTGATAGTGGTTGGAAGGAAAGGTTTGAGTCCAGGGTGACACCCAGGACTTTGGCGTGTGGGGTGGGATTGATGGTGGCGTTGCTAGTCATGATGGAGAGGATGGGGGGCGCAGGCTGGGGGGAAACCTAGGAGCTCGGTTTAACAGGTTTAACTTGAGGAAATGGAGCAACATCCAGTCTGATATGTCGTTCAGGAGGTGGGTGATGCGGGCGGAGAGTGAGGAGGTGAGTTGAGGGGTGGGGGACCCCAACAGAGAGGGGGAGAGAGGGGGAGGTGGGCAGCGTTATAGGTAACGCTGAAGGAGTGTTGGGATAGGTAGGAGGAGAGCCAGGAGAGAGCAGCGTCCCTGATGCCAAAGGAGCGCAGTTTAGTAAGGAGGAGGAGGTGGTCGACTGTGTCGAAGGCCGCGGAAAGGTTGAGGAGCAGGAGGACTGAGTAGTGGCCATTAGCTTTGGCGGTTAGCAGGTCGTTAGTGAGTTTAAGTAGGGCGGTTTCGGTGGAGTGTAGGGGATGGAAGCCAGATTGTAGTGGATCAAGGAGGTTGTTATCAGTGAGGTGGGCGCTTAGGCGATTGTAGGATAAGCGCTCAAGGAGCTTGGAAGTGAATGGCAGCAGGGAGATGGGTCTAAGGTTGTTTAGGTCATTGGGGTCAAGGGAGGGTTTTTTGAGTATGGGGGTGATGTGTGCGTGCTTTAGGGGGTAGGGGAATGCGCCAGTAGAGAGGGAGAGATTGAAGATGTGGGTGAGGGAGTGAATGATGGAGGAGGGGGATGACTGGAGGAGTTGTGAGGGGATAGGGTCCAGGGGGCAAGTGGTGAGGTGGGCTTCAGTGAAGACCTTAGTGACCTCCTCAGTGGTAGCAGGGCTGAAGGAGCGGAGTGTTGGGGAGGTTATAGTGTGCGGGGCGTTAGGTATGGTAGGGGGCAGTGCGGTTGCGAGGTCTGAGAAGGGGAGAGTTGAGGGGGTGATGGAGGGAGGGAGGCTAGGTGGAGAGGTAGATTGCGAAATGACAATGTCCTTACGGATTGCGTCAATCTTGTTTTTGAAATGATTGGCAATCTCGTGGGTGGTGAGTGAGTTACTGAGTGGAGGTGGGGGAGGAGAGAGCAGGGATTTGAAAGTGGAGAAGAGCCGGCGAGGACAGGTGGAGAGGGTGTTGATGAGGGTTACGAAATATGCTTGCTTGGTGGCGTGGAGGGAGGTGGTGTAGGTGAGGAAGGCAGATTTGTAGAGGAAGAACGCTTGAGGGGCTCTGGTTTTGCGCCATAATCGCTCCAGCGTGCGACTGCGTCATTTGAGACATTTTGTATAGTCGTTCTGCCAGGGTTGAAGCGGTCGGGGTTTGATGTTACGCGTGGTTAGGGGTGCCAGGGAGTCTAGGACAGCTGACAGTGAGTTGTTGTATGCAGTAGTGGCCAGGTCAGGGCATGTCACTGGAAGGATACTGCCGTACAGACGGTCAGCTGCCGAGTGGAGATGGGCTGGGTTCAGGTTGCGGAGGATACGGCTGGTGATGGTTTGACGCTTTGGGGGGGGAGTTAGAGGAGGGGGAGATGGAAAACGTGAGGAGGTGGTGGTCAGAGAGGGGGAAGGGTGTGTTAGTGAAGTTGTGGAGGGTGCAGAGGTGGGAGAAAACGAGATCCAGGGTGTTCCCATCGGTGTGGGTGGAGGACTGTGTGCACTGTGTGAGCGCGAAAGAGGAGGCTAGGTGGAGGAGTTGGGAAGTTGACGTTGATGGGGATATTTAAATCCCCGAGGATGATGGTCGGTAGCTCAGAGGAGCGGAAGAAGGGAAGCCAGGTGGCAAAGTCGTCCAGGAAGAGGGATACGGATCCAGGAGGCCGATAGATCACCTCAATCCTCAGGGGGGTGGGAGAGAAGAGCCGGATGCAGTGGGCCTTGAAGGATAGGGAGGGGGGGTTAGGGAGGACCTGGAAAGTGCTCAGCGGTGACAGGAGTATGCCGACCCCACCGCCTCTGCGACCACTCGGTCTGGGTGAATGGGACCAGACGAGGCCTCCATAGGGAGTGCTGCCGGTGAGGTGGCATCAGTGGCTTGGATCCAGGTTTCAGTGACCGCTAGGAGGTTGAGGGAGTGGGAGACAAAGAGGTCATGTATGGCGGTGAGCTTGTTGCAAACCGAAAGGGCGTGGATGCGGGGAGGAGGGGGACAGGTATGAGATTGAGGGGGTTGCAGCGGCTGGTGGGAGCAGGAGGGTGCCTAGAGGGGGAGTGGGGAGGTGGGGGGCCAGGGTTCGGGGAGTTGTCACTGGCGGTTCGAAGAAGGAAAAGAGTGAGGAAGGTGGCATGGGAACGGGATGTGCAGGAGTGTGTGGATCTGTTAGTGGTGGCGAATGGAGTATTAGGAGGAAGTGGTGAGAGCCATAGTGGGGAGAAGGAAGAAGTGAAGGAGCAATGTAGAGCTGTTTTGGGGGAGTAGGGGGGTAGAGGGAGGCGATTTTGGGAATGGAGGAGAGGAATACGAGGAGGAGGAGTGCAGGTGGCATGTTAGGGTGAGCGGAGTGCTGGTCAGATCGGGGAGGTGAGAGGTTTATATCAGGTCGTGATGATGCGGAGAGTCTGTCACGTCATGGCGGAGTTCATCTGTGTCCATCTGTAGGAGGAGACTGCGAGTGGTGGGCGGCTAGGTCAGCAGCTAGTTAGTTGCAGGCTGTGGGTGCTGTAGGCCAGCGTCCGTGGGTGCTGTGGCACGGCGTCAGTGGGTACAGTGGCTCGGGCACTGAGCGTGCTGTAGGGCGCAGTGTCTGGGGGTGTTGTAGGGCACGGCGTCTGGGGATGCTGACTGCTTGGTGTCTGGAGGTGCTGTAGGCCCGGCACTGGGGGGTGCTGGAGGCTCGGCGTCGGGAGGTGCTGAAGACCCGGTGTCGTGAGGTGTTGAAGGCCCGGCGTCAGGAGGTGTTGAAGGCCCGGCGTCAGGAGGTGCAGAAGGCCCGGCGTCAGGAGGTGCAGAAGGCCCGGCGTCAGGGGGTGCTGAGGGCCTGGCATCAGGGGGTGCCGAAGGCCCGGTGTCAGGAGGTGCCAAAGGCCCAGCGTTAGGAGGTGGCGCAGGCTGACGTCTGGAGGTGGTGTAGGCCGATGTGTGGAGGTGGAGTGGGTTAGGCGTTGGCAGGCGCAGCAGGGCCCGGCGTCAGTGGGTGCCGTGGGCCAGTGCGTGTGGATGCTGCGGGCCAGCGAATGAGGGTGCTAAGGGGCCCAGCGTCTGTGGGAGCGGTAGGGTCTGGCGATCGTAGGTGTTGTATGGCCTGGCGTCAGGGGGTGCTGGAGGCCGCGTGGCAGGCTCGCCTCCACCGGATTGGACAGGGCTCGGGGCTGTGCGGTGGCAGGGGCACGACTGTGCGGTACACGGTGGGGAGCAGGGAAGCAGATGTGGTGGCGGTGGCTTACCCTCTTGGAGCCGGTGGCGGCCTACCCTCTCGGTGCCAGTGGGGATGGTTGCTGCTTCTCTTCTCTCTGAGGCGGCTGTAGGTAGGGGAGGCAGTGGTGGTAGCTCTCCCCTCGCTGGCGCGAATGGCGACATCCTGGTTTAGGCGTTGGGCAGCAGCGGTGCTTAGGAGGCAGCGGTAGGCCGCAGGGGACAGGACGTCCAGTACCCCTCCTGGGCGATGGCAGGACCTCCGGAGCGGCTGGTGAGGGTACCGACGGGGGCGGTGGTGGCGTCCCCTCTGGAGCGGGGTTGCGTCCACTCTGGAGCGGGGCGTCGCGGCTGGCCGTGGTCCTCCGCGGTTCGCCGCAGCCGGCAGGAAAGGCCGCGGCTTCAGGGGCTGTGGTAGGCCGCAAGTCTCTGGGGCTCCGCCGGAGGGACAGAGCGCCCAGCACCCCTTCTGGGTGTTGGGAGGACCTCCGGGGGATGCACTGGACCCCTCTACCGTCCGGACGGCGGCGGATTCGGCGGGGGCGCCGGGGCTGGCGGTTATGCAGCCGCTCTGGACGCCATCTTGCAGGGGTTCAATATCATCTATTGCATCATTTGTTGCTAGGTAAACTTGCCAAAAACGTGCAAATCTGCCCAATTTGAGTTGCAGAAGTAGCTCCAAAACTTTTTTGAGATTCAGGCGACTTGGGAGTGGAGCTGTGAACCATCTCCATAGAGAAATATTGATTTTTGTCCCCCTGAGCGTTTTGAAGCTTCAAGCTTTGTGCAAAAAAACGCTCAGGTGTGAATGGGGCCTTAGGAATGCTGTTTCCATAAAGAGGTGTACTTGGTCAGCAACAATGTTTAAATAGGTAGTACATGTCAATTTAAATGCACATGAATGGCAGGACCCAAGGTGTCTCAACAGAACATTGCCCAAAGCATCACACTGCCTCTGCCGGCTTGCCTTCTTCCTATACTGCATCCTGGTGCTATGTCTTTCCCAGGTAAGCGATGCACATGAACCTGACAATCCAAATGATGTAATAGAAAACACGATTCATCAGACTAGGCCACCGTCTTTCTTTGATCCATGGCCTGGTTGTGATTCTCACATGCCCATTGTAGGTGCTTTTGGCTTTGAAAACGGGTTAGCGTCGGCTCCCTAACCAGTCTGCAGGTATACAACAAACTACAAAGCCCATTTTTTCTGCTTTCAACACCTCAACTTCAGGGACAACATGTTCACTCGCTGCCTAATATATCCCACAGATGCCATTGTAACGAGATAAACAATGTTATTCACTTTACCTGTCAGTGGTCATAAAGTTATGGCTGATCGGTGTAGATCTATACTCAAAAAATGGGCAGACTGGATGGTCTCTTTTTCTGCCGTCACTCTTCTGTCTGTAAATATACATTTTCTGCCTGGCCTGCATTTCCATATAGAATTTTAAAAATTTTAATTTTACCAGTGGCAGCCCATATACCTTCTCCATGCAGGTCCCCTTTAAGACCTGTACATTTTCTAATATGGCAAGGACATCTGGATCCTCGTCATTACCATTAATGACTTCCTGCTAATTACTGATGTTCCGGGCATGCAGCCATTATTAGAAAGACATCTCGGAACTTCTCAGTGCCGGGGTCTTTGCATGTGGCTTCCTGCTCTGAAATCAGCTAACCCCACACTGACCCCTAAACCTTATCCAAACCTTTATAATGACCCTGAAGCCCCTTCCGTCAACCAACCCTTTAAAATGAACCCATACCATTTTATTTCCCCAAACACTTAACCCTCAACCTCAACCTAACTGTAAAAAAAATATTTTGCTGGAGTTAGTCTTTAACTTTGGATGGAGAGGTGGACAGGAAGTGAAGGGGACTATCTTCATCAGGAGGACACAGAAATAAAACCATTCCCTGCTCCATCTAAAGCAAAATAAAAAGTTGGGCACCCACCTTTGACCTAACTCTTGGAATGAACTCTTATCCTGAACCCTGACACTTTTACCACTCATATATACACACACACACACTAAAAGTTCCCTAGTTACCTGGTAGTTGCCCTGTGCTGTGGTCTCAGCATGGAGAAATTGTGCTCCAGCAAAGTATCATATTAACAACAGTTTGGTGTGTATAATGGGGACCTGAGTCCTTCAGATACAGACATGTTAGATTTCTGGTTTCTGGACAGTCTGGATGGTATTAGCCTCTCTCTCTCATTCCGGGTGGAGTGTTTTTTGTAATCAGCATGGTGGAGTGACGTTTGGGCGGTAGAAGCTCCTGGTTTGTTTAGTCATTTGCTGGGTAATTGGGGCGATGTAGGGCGCTTGTTTCCACTGGACGTGTCCCAGAGCTGTGACCGCACTCCAGGCTAGTGAGCCTTCCCGCTATTTATAGACTCTTTATTTTTACGCTTGGCTGGCACATCAGCGCAGCACAAATCAATGATAAACAAATGTCCCCAGGACGTGTCTCCACCTCTAATGAGCACCGTGTAAGGTCATGAACGGATTCTGTCTGTAGAACATTGGCCAAGTGGGGAACAGCCACCGCAGAGAAACATCATAATTATAATAGGCTATGTTACTTAACCTCTGCAGAGCAACCCTGGGGATTATTGGGAAGTACGGAGGTTGTGGTTCAACATTATTTCCCCCTTTTCCCCAGCAGAACAGTCATATTACCACATGGTATCACGTTTCCAGTGACAGGATATTATGAGAAATACAGAAGTGGCAGCCATGATGGTTCAACAGCTTTGCGCTCACACAGGTCCTGGCTGGTTTCTATCCTCTCCTGTAGTAAAATCTGGATTTATATGAAACATTTGATACTGATTATCTGATATAAAACTGTTCAGGTTGTCTGACCAAGTAAGCAGGTGCCTCTGCTTGTTATTTCTCACAATAGTGTAGGATATGCATTTACATTATTTTATGGACTGGTATAAAGGAATTTTGTTCAAAGTCATTTTTTAAAATTGTCTGTTACTCCATGATTTTCTATTCCTGATATGTGCCTGCTGTAACATGTACTTGTGTGAACAAGTATTCTGTTCTTTTTGTATTGCTTTCTTTGTGTGAAATCCCTGGTGATCCGAAAAGTCCCTCTGCTATCCTATTTTAAACTGACCATGTTAGGCATGAGAAAAAAAACATGTACAAATTGAAGGAACATCAGAACAAAGGATACAAGAGTCCAAATTAATTTTTTACTTTGTACTAAAAAATGGGCAATTAATTTGGGAAGGGGTGGAGGCTTAGAAGACAACAACCCTCTCATCAGCTCTTCAGTTAAAATAAGATATTTGAATGGACTCAAAATAGAGTTTTCCTGTGTTAATATGTGCAGAGAAGTGAATTGCCAGATCAGGAGAGTTACTGGCAAGCAATATCTGAATGAGCAATCAATGTAAACCTAGGGTAACCACTGGAAGGTAGCCTTGTTTGTTGCGAGTTGCCTAACCTGAGCCAGTGAGCTCTTCAAATATTTTTGTCCTCTCACTCTTTTGTATGAACACATCAAAGACTCACCACCTCTTAGATGCTTTTTTTCTTCACGTTAGGCATGAGATCACGTCCATCCCAGTGTGGTTAGTTTTCTGGTTGTGTTGGGAGCACAGCCTGCCTGTACTCCACTGGTCAGACTTGTGTTGAGACGACCACCCCCCGCACAGCCATTTACTGCTTTCTCAGTGTACTGCCCCCAGCAGACTCCACCCCAGTTATCTAAGCCCTTTATGCAGCTGAGAACAGAGGTCATGTGATCACTTATAGAAAAAAAAGGTATTTACAATTTTTTATATCTATTCACAATTTTGCTGCCTTCCATTTGTCTTTTAAACTACAATCCCAATTCCAAAAAAGTTGGGATGCTGTGTAAAAATCCACATAAAAAAAGTGTGCAATGATTTTCAAATCTCAAAAAGCAATATTTTATAAACAATAGAAAACAACAAATGTTTAAACTGAGAAAATATACCATTTTAAGAAAAAAATAAGGTAATTTTGAAATTGATGGCAGCAACACAAAAAGTTGGGGCAGGGCAACAAAAAGCTGGCCAAGTAAGCGGTACTAACAAGAAAGCACTGAAAAAACATTTTTCAACTAATTAGATTAATTGGCAACAGGTCAGTAACATGATTGGGTATAAAAAGAGCATCTTAGAGAGTCAGATGGGTTGATTAACTAAAGGCAAATAGACAGTGCACTTTGAAAAGTGCAGTAGCACTGTGCAAGTGCAGTTGCTCCAAAGCTTAGTAAATGAGGTAAAGCTTCACTTTGCAATGAATACCCAATCACGTGCAAGGAAATAAAAAACAAAACAAAATAAAAAAACAAGCATTTTTGGTTGCACGTGATTGAATGTTGGAAGTCAGCATAACTTCTGCTCATTTACTAAGCTCTGGGGCAACTGCTTTTACAGAGTGCAACTGTACTTTGCAAAATGCACAGTCTATTTGCCTTTAGTAAAGAGTGTCTCAAACATAAAGATTTTCACCAATCTATGAAAGCTGCATCTAAAAATTGTGGAACACATTTCAGAATAAAATTCCCCAATGTAAAATTGCAAATACTTTAAATATATCATCATCTACAGTACATAATATCATCAAAAGATTGGGGGAATCTTGAGAAATGTCTGTGCACAAGGGACAAGGCTGAAATGCAATATTGGATGCCGTGATCTTTGGACAGAACTGCATTAAAGCACTCAGGTATAATTCTGAGATGGACATCACTGTATTAACTCGGGAATACTTCAAAAAATCACCATGAACACAGTTCACTGTGCCATTCAAAAATGCATACGGGCCAAAGCTCATTTAAAATGGTTTGTTGCAAAGTGGAAAACTTCTGTTGTCAGACAAATTTCAATTTGACATTCTTTTTGGCAACCATGGGTGCTGTGTTCTCCAAACTAAAGAAGAGAGGGACCTTCCAGCTCCTTATCAGTGCTCAGTACAGCCTGCATCTCTGATAGTATAGGGGTGCATTAGTTCATATGGAATAAGCAGATTGCACATCTGGAAAGGCACCATCTTTGCTGAAAGATATATCCAGGTTTTTCAGCAGCATATGCTCCTATCCAGATTTCAATGAAGACCTTGCATATTTCACCAGGACAATGCTAAGCCACATACTGCATCTATGACACCAGCATGGCTTCACAGTAGAAGTGTCTAGGTGCTGGACTGGCCTGTATGCAGTCCAGACCTTTTACCAATTGAAAGTATTTGGCGAACATTGAAACAAAAAAATCAACTAAGAAGACCCAGGACTGTTGAGAAGTTAGAATCCAAGAATGGAACAACATTCCTTTCAAACATTCCATCAACTGGTCTCCTCAGTTTCCAGACATTTACAGAGTGTTGTTAACCACTTTTCCGCTGCCCTATAGCAGAAGTACTGCTACAGGGCAGCAGGGCTGCACACAATCACATATATAAACGTGATTTGCATTTCCACCCCCCTACCCACACCACTATTAGCAACTAGGGATGTTAATCACCGGGTCCCAGCTGGCGATTCCCAGCCAGCACTTGGTGATTGTCAGCAAAGCTGACAGGGGAGAGGCCTACGTGTAAACAACACAGGTCTCACTCTTGTCAGCATGGACATGCTGCTTTGTATCTCTCTGCACAGCATGTCTCCCTAGTAAAACACAGCACACAGTAAAACACACACAGCACACAGTTAACCCTTTGATCGCCCCAGATGTTAACCCCTTCCTGCCCAGTGTCATTAGTTCAGTGTCAGTGCTTTTTATTAGCACTGATCACTGTATTAGTGTCACTGGGGATGTCAGTGGCAGTTAGTCAGTTCCCACCCAGTGCCAGAATGCCCGGCGCAGTCCCGCTATAAGTCGCTGATTGCCGCCATTACTTGTATAAAAATAAATTAAAATTCCAGTATATATACCGCCATTTGTAGACACTATAACTTTCATGCAAACCAATTAATTTACATGTATTGGGATTTTTTTTAGCAATGACATTTTGGCCTAAATTTATGAAGAAATTAGATTTTTTATTGGATATGTTTTATAGCAAAAAGTCAAAATAATTTTTTTTTTCAAAATTGTCTATAGTCAAAATTGTCTTTTTTGTCTATAGTGCAAAATATAAAAACTGCTGAGGTGATCAAACACCACCAAAAGAAAGCTCTATTTGTGACATAAATTTAATTTATGTACAGCGTTGCATGACTGCGCAATTGCCAGTTAAAACAACGCAGCGCTGTATCGCAAAAAATGGCCTGGTCAGGAAGGGGGGTAAATCCTCTGGAGGGCAAGTGGTTAAAAGAAGAGAGAATGCTACACCATGGTAAACATGGCCTTGTCCCAACTTTTCTGGAATTGGGGTTGTACTTTGCCAGGTTTTTGTTGCCCTATCCCAACTTTTTTGAGATGTGTTGTTGCATCAATTTCAAATTTACCTCATGAGATTTTCTTTTTTTTTTTTTTTTTAAATCAAAGAACTTCATTTAAGTACAAGTAACAAATCATCCATAGCTCATAAACAGTACATACAAGTAGAAAAGAAACAAAAACTACACTCACATATACTTGGAGATAACAAGACATTGAATGTGTCGGCTCTACAGTACTAAAATACTAATCCAGATAACAAGGAAAATACAACAATATACACTGCATCGAGGCAGGCACATCCGCCTCGAACAGGGACGGTATTAAACTCATCCCAGTGAGGGGATCTCATAAAAGTCTATCCAGAATTAAGTCAATGGGGGAGAGACTCAGTGTGGCCAGGCAGTCATCCCACAACTTAATAAATTTACCAGGATATCCCCCATGTTGATAGATAAGTTTCGCCAGCCGTAGAGTATAACCCATGCGGTCTACCCATTCTCTGTGTGTAGGTGGTTGTTCTGCCATCCAGTGTTGTAGAATAAGATTCCTGGCTTGGAACAGAGCCCAGTTACAAGCAGCTCTAGAATGATCTGTGAGCAGGGGGTCAACCAAGACACCCAAAAGGCATACTTTGGGGTCTAAGGGTAGGGCAATTTGGAATACCGTGTTTATGGTTTCCATTGGCTGGACCCAGTACCTATGTAATTTCGGATAGCGCCATAGCATGTGGATGAGAGTGCCCCGGTCTCGGCGGCACTTACAACAAGTAGGTGAGTCCAGCAGGCCCATAACATGTAATTTACTAGGAGTATAGTGGGCCTGAAGAATAATGTACAATTGTGAGAGCCTCTGGGACGTATTCAAGGAGCTAAGATGGACAGACTCAAGGACACTATCCCATTGGTCCTCCTTAAAGGCACCTATGTCTTTCTCCCATTTTTCCAAGGCATTACAATGGTAGCCCTCCAGAAGCACTAGGAGGTGCGCCCTATAACACTGAGATATAAGGCCTTTCAAAGAGGATGAGTTCTGGATTAAACAAAAGAAAGGGGTGAGGACTTTCAAATCATTGCATTCTGTTTTTATGCATATTTTATACAACTTTCCAATTTTTGGGGGAATTGGGGTTGTAAATGGGTTGTTTTACAAGGTAAGGGTTCACATATAAATTTCCAAGTTTCTAAATTAAACTTTGGTTTAGGGCTCAAAGCTTACAGTACAGTGACTCCTATGGGGGTTTTTGTGTCTCTGCTATGTATAGTATTTGACACACAACCCTCCACTCAAATGAAATGTTTCCTTTATTTACCATTCATCAGGTTTTTACCCTGTAGTCATCATTTTTACAACTTTTAGAAAGGTTGAAATATTCAATAATTGGTCCAATGGGAAACATAGAATGAAACAAATCTGAATTGCTCTATAACTGGGGGCTTCTGCAGGTTAGATGCAATATTCAGGACAGCCACTAGGTGGCAGGAGGCTTCTGTCCAATTACAATATGGTAACTGAATATTTTATGTTCCTTTTAGATCACAACAGAATTCACGCTACTGATGTGCTGCATGCGGTCTGGTACCTCAGTACACAGGCCATTCCAGGTCTACAAAATGCTGTCAATGATCACGGCTCAGCCAGCGATTCAGGTAACCAAGGAGCAGAGTTCTTTTAACATAGCATTAATGAATCTCTTTTCAAGTAACTTTTCAAGTCTGCATGATTAAACTCCAAACGTGTTGGAATTCACGTCAACAGTATCATTTTCCAGAAAGGCTACACCTTTTATCATTAAAAAGCTATCCTTATGTTTCAGTCCAGTGACTTTATTTAGGCTGCTGCAGGCAGGAGGAAGCATTTCCTCAGTCTCTTCTATTCCATGTCACATTGTAACTTTGTATCAGTAGCTGATCTGTGTCAGGCATTGGTGAATACAGCCAAGATCTGCAAAGCCACCAGGGTTTACATAATTGGGTCATCTCTTAAATGGTGACCTTGGATGATGCCTAAACAAAGATGATGCCGTCCCTGTGGAGAGAAAAACTTATGAAGGCTTTGTCAGATAAAGGCATTGGAACTGTTAAAAAAACACATTACAGTACTGAGCATGCTGCAGCTAATATGAAATAATATATCTAAGGACAAGTCCACTTAGATACAAACATGTAGAAATACATGAAGTATTGTAATTCTGAATGAAAATTCATTTTTAATCTGAAAGGTTTGTGACTGATGGTTGGATACATCCACCATACTGCCCCCCATTGGGCAAATGTCATAAAATGCGGTGGCAAGAAAATGTAACAGTTCTACGTGTCAGACCACAGTTCAGTTCTTAGTCATCTAAAAGGTCAGTTTGGAAATTATTTATACACAGATAGTATATAGCGACAATAAATGCATAGATATTGTAGTGTGAAGCTGCAAGGCCAGAGGTGGTGACCCTGCTGTGCATGCTATATGTACATAAGATGCCCTAGGGAGTTGATGGACACACAAATAGGACCACAAGGGAAACTGATTTGCTATTCTGTAGTGCAGGGGTGTTCAACCTGTGTCCAACGGGCCGCATGAGACTCAAGACAACTATGACTGTGGTCCAACACAAATTGTAAATGTACTTAAAATGTTTATTTTTTGTGGGGAATTTTTTGTAAAAATGTGTTTACACTTGGCAGACTCATGTGGCAGAAGAAAAAAACTGATAGTGTCTCTTTACTGGACTTTTATACGTTTTATCTTCCCAAAGAAAAATATTCCACTCTTCACAATTATGCCTTATTCGTGTCATCCATTTTCGTCAACACCTATATTTGCGAGCAACTATTTTCAAGGATGAAGCGCATTCGTTTCCATTAGCACATTTAGAGACAATTTCAGCACATTTCAAAATAGGTTTTAATAATGAAAAGGTCAAAATGGTGCAAATAAAATATTTACAAAAACAAAGATATCACAAAGTAACAAGGAGAACAAGCAAGACAAAGAGGTGAAAAAGGTAAATACTTGCAAAGCCCTTGGTTTTAGCAGAGTTCAGTCAAGGGTGAGCAAGGTGTTATTGTCTCTCATTACATGACAGATGTTCCTTGGTTGATGGTACATGAGAGCTGTCCAAATGTCCTGGCATCCTCCTTTTCTGTGGTAATAAAGTGTGTTGACAGAGACCATCTGACCAATCATCTGGTTTAAGGGGTGGTTGCTGGGAGGTCACCACGTTTATGACCAAGTCCCAAATACAGTTTCCTATATGTATTCATATTTCTGAATACCTACCATTTACGGACTGCTAACATGCAGATTATTGTTCAGAATGAAATTAGCTTTGAAATGGATATAGATATGACAGATATCTATGGAGGCCTAATCCGCTCTAGTAACTCCTAGCATAGGGGTGTTTGGGTTCAAAACACTACAAATTAACAGTGGGAGGTAAATATGTCTATATTTTGATTGTGCTGTCATTATTTCATGAGTTATGAAACATGCTGAAGTTTTAGAGTCCTGCTGATAACCAGTCTATCAGGAATGCGTATTCTACTGACTTCCAACTAAGGTATTTATGACCCAATGGGGTTGATTTATTAGACTCTGTAAGTGCACTTGCTCCAGAGCTTAGTAAATGAGGTAAAGCTTCACTTTTCAAAGAATACCCAATCATGTGATAGGAAAATTAAAAAAACAGCATATTTGTTTGCACATGGTTGGATGATGAAAGTCAGCAGAGCTCCTGCTCATTTACTATAAAAAAAACAGCTTTTTTGATTGCACATGATTGGATGACGGAAGTTAGCAGAGCTTCTGCCCATTTACTAAGCTCTGGAGCAACTGCTTTTGCAGAGTGCAACTGCACTTTGCAAAGTACACGGCCTATGTGCTTTTAGTAAATCAACCAAAATGTCTGTTAATGTTCTAGTCACGGAAGACACTTCTATGGGCCCTGCGATGTGTATTGGGGGTTAGATCCTTGTAAGTCCTATTACCAGACTGATAAAGGGTGTCTGGCAGCAGCTAAGATGTTGTGGATTGTATGAACTGAAAGGAGCATGGAGGAGGAGAGAGGAAAAGGTCACTGTGGTCATTTATTTATTTTGACAAAATGGCATGGAAGAATTGTGACCTGAACAAAATGACTGCTACACACAAAGCTATTTGCGTGCCCAGTACGCATGACCATTACACTCACCTTCAAAATTCATTGAAAATTGCTACTACATCCATCAAGCAAGATATTGATGCATAAACTTGTCAAAAACAGTGTCAAATATCGCACAAGTTTTATGTTGCCATTTTTTACTTTTGTATTAAAAAATATTACAAAAAAATGAAGTTTTATTACTCAGATAGGTACATTATCTATATCAGTGATTGTTGCCTTGTGATCTGCCCGACTTTTTCTGCTCATCGGCCATCCCTATTGTTAGTGTTTTATATGTGGCCCAAGACAATTCATCTTCTTCCAATGTGGCCCTGGAAAGTCAAATGTTTGGTCACCTGTGCTGTAGTGTAACACCCACTTCAACGGAGAGAAGTGTTAGCTCCCATGTTATGTGTTATATCTCCTTAGATTCAGACAGCGGAATCACACATGGGCACATGGGTTACACTTTCTCCAAGATGTACAATCCCTCAGAAGACACGTACGGCTGTTTGTCAGGGAATATTCCGTCCTTAGAACTGATGGCTCTTTATGTAGCAGCAGCCATGCATGATTACGACCACCCAGGAAGAACCAACGCCTTCCTTGTGGCAACCAGCGCACCGCAGGTAATGCAAGTCCTATCAACATAGTATATCATTATGGGAAAAGCTTATCTTGTGATATTGAAATACCAGAGGAGTTAGAATGAGAGACAGCAGGGGCTACTATAATGTGTAGAATGGGGATAGGTTCAGTGAGTGGACGAGGAATGGGAGGGGCTACCATGAGATGTAGAAGATTGAGGACGGTCTTCAGTGAGTCAAAGAGGAATGGGGAGGGGCTGCTATAAAATCTAGATGAATAAGAAAGGGCTTCAGTAAGTGAAAAAGAAATAGGGAGGGGCTAATATGAAATATAGAAGATTGGGGGGAGGCTTCAGTGAGTAGAAGAGAAATTGGTAGGGGCTACTGTGAGAGGTAGATAAATGAGGAGGGGCTTCAGTGAGTAAAAGAGAAACGGGGAGGGGCTACTATAAGATGTAGAAGATTGAAGAGCGGCTTCATTGTGTAGAAGAATGGGAAGGGGATACAATCAGTAGTAGTAAGGAAGAGCTATAATGGCGTTCAGTGGTTATGGGAAGAGCTTAAGTAATGTCCGTCCTCTTTTCTAGGCAGTGCTCTATAATGACCGTTCGGTTTTGGAGAATCATCACGCAGCTGCGGCATGGAATCTCTTCCTGTCACGGCCAGAATATAATTTTTTAATCAATTTAGATCACATGGAATTCAAGAGGTTCCGGTTCCTAGTGATTGAGGCAATTCTGGCCACCGACCTGAAGAAGCACTTTGATTTCTTGGCAGAGTTCAATGCAAAGGTGAGAGCAACACGGCTGCCTGCATATTCCATGTATGTAATAAAAAGTCCTGATATTTCATGTTTGTATAGGATATACTTTACTTTCTTCTTCACAATTGTACCTCAAATACACAGTGCTAAACATTACCACTTCTACAATGTGACCCACCTTCACCACTTCTACACTGTGACCCACCTTCACCACTTCTACACTGTGACCCACCTTCACCACTTCTACACTGTGACCCACCTTCACCACTGCTACACAGTGACCCACCTTCACCACTTCTACACTGTGACCCACCTTCACCACTGCTACACAGTGACCCACCTTCACCACTTCTACACTGTGACCCACCTCCACCACTTCTATACTGTGACCCACCTTCACCACTTCTACACTGTGACCCACCTTCACCACTTCTACACTGTGACCCACCTTCACCACTTCTACATTGTGACCCACCTTCACCACTTCTACACTGTGACCCACCTTCACCACTTCTACACTGTGACTCACCTTCACCACTTCTACACTGTGACCCACCTTCACCACTTCTACACTGTGACCCACCTTCACCTCTCCTATACAGTTCCCCAACTTCACCTCTTCTCACAGCTCCCCACCTTCACCACTGCTACACAGTGCCCCAGCTTCACCTCTCCTATACAGTTTCCCAACTTCACCTCTTCTTCACTGCTCCCCACCTTCACCATTGCTACACAGTGCCTCAACCTTACCCCTGCTACACAGTACTCCAGTGTCACCACGCTTGCACAGTGTGCTAACCTCCCCAGTTCTACACAGTGTCCCAACATTTCCTCTGCTACATAGTGCCACCACTTTCAGAGGGCCTATACTTCTATACAGTGCATCCAACTTCACCACTCCTGCATGAGGCCCCAACATCTCAAAATTCTACTCACACACACTACAATTTGGTCATACGATTTCCCTCTTTTCCCTAATGGCAGTTGCTTTAGAATTTAGTAAATAAGGAGACGCTCTGCTGACTTTCATCATCCAATCATGTGCAAGCAAAAATGTTGTTTTTTTTTTTCATTTTCCTTGCATATGATTGGGTATTCTTTGCAAAGTGAACCTTCATCTCATTTACTAAGCTCTTGAGCAAATGCACTTGCACATTACACTATCCATTTGCCTTTAGTAATACCACCCCAATGTGTCTGTGGCACTTTGGAGAGAAATGAACACATAACGCTGCTGCTGTACCGCTGATGTAATTATTGTACTGCATAGTGGCCATAACACGATCTTTCTGTGTACTGAATCTCACCTCTACTCCAGGTGAACGAGGAGGTGGGGCCAGGGATTGACTGGTCCAATGAGAATGACCGAATGCTGATCTGTCAGATGTGCATTAAGCTGGCCGATATCAATGGACCCGCCAAATGTAAAGATTTACACCTGAAGTGGACAGAGGGCATCGTGAATGAGTTCTATGAGCAGGTGATAGCTCCGAAGTCATGCCAAATGCTTTTATTGTGATTGAGAAAGAAGGAGGGTCTCCACCAGTTTGTGAGCAGACCGGCTGTATAGTCTGTATAGGGCGGCTTCATTAAGAATGTACTTCAGATGTATAAGAAAGACACAAATGAATTCAGCTTTGTAGTCATAATACATCATTATATAAATACAAGTAGTGTATGTGCCTAAATGTGACTTGGTATCAGCATCTTGTATTGCCTGTATAGCAGAACTCAAACGGGGCAAGGGAGACAGAGCTTAGATCAGGGGAGCGAGGAGCAGAACAGGTAGTCAATCGGCTGTGCTACAGTACTCATGTACGATCAAGGAACATGCTGCTAGTAGGAGTGAGCAGAGTGACAGAGAGAAATTAGCTCATTGGTCTGCTGTTTCTCCTTTTACTGTCCATTAACAGGCTGCAGGAGGGACAAGACTGGTATATGTTAGTGAACGGAAGCAGAGTAAAATCAGGTCTACTTCCCTGCCAGACAGATCCGTGCAGTTTGGTAGGGCTGTGTAAATCTCAGGACTGTATAGGAAGATATACAATTCCTTTGGCAGGTAAAACTACCCCTGTATGTATTGCACCAGTGTATTTAGCAGTTTGCCTGCAGTCCATCTTTAACCTCAGAGGCTCACATATACCATCATTATACACATTTCAATATAGCAGAAGAAAAACGCCAGGAGAGTGACAACATGGGCGTCCCCTCTATATTTTCCATAATGACTGGTGCTGGATACATGGCACTATACTGTATAAAAGTTGAACAATCTGCACTGGAGTGTTTAAAAGAAAAAGCAGCCACTAACCAAATGTGATACCAATAGCTAAAACATACATAAAAACAAAAAGCAGCGCTAAATCACATAAATATCAAATATAAATAAGTAACATCGTATATGTAAATAAAAAACTCATATGACACAGAAATTGACTTAATCCATATGATAAATATATATATATTTAAAGAAAATATGATAAAGTGAGAAAACACCCCAAAAAACTCAAAAAAAAGTCCTTTCACAATTCATATTTTATGAGGAGTGTCCCCACACTTCAGCTCCTGTTGGATAAAGTTCACATCCACCAAGTGACACCATTAGGGAGCCTGTTACCAGATGATGTGGACCATTAGGTTATAAATGGTCACAAGCGCTTAGATATATCCTATAGCCACGATTCTCCAGGCATATAGAACGTCCACCATCAGGATCTCTCCTCCAGTATTAGGATTTAGCCAAAAAAAGAAAAATGGTGCATACCTATAGTGTAATATGTAAAATCCATATTTATTTAAAAATTACACTAAATATGCCACAACAGAATCTCTACTGGTATTACACAATAATGGGCAGCAAGCATAGAAAAACTGCACACAGCAGATACACAAAAATAGCTTCCAAGGCAGCAGGCTGAATTACCGTCTTGGGCTCCGGTTGACGGGCGTGCGTGATGATGTCTCATCGCAGCTACATCCAACGCATTTCATCAGAGAGATAACGTCATCAGGGGACCAGCTAGATGCCATCCATCATCCTGAAAAATTATATATACATCTTTCTATCTATTGCCAATGTGGAGAAATTCATTTTTAAATTTCACAACACAGGTAACTGGGTTTTCTATGAGAGCATATTCTTGGCAGTGTGCCAGCGCTCTGATGTTAACATACAGCAGGTGTTCCTAAACTGTTAGAATAGAATGAAACAGAGTGTGACCTTTGATGATCCTTGAGAAGAAATAACTTCACAATAACCCCTCCCCGCAGAGCCTATGCATATACGTGGCGTCATGGAAGTGGGTCTATTTCTGTGGGGTGGCAGATCTGCATTTCTGTGTTTATGCTGAGAGCACACTCCCAGCACAGAAACCAAGCTGTGGCTGAGAGCTTTGAATCTCATACTAATGATTGGTAGTCGGGAAGACTGGCTCTTGATCACTGGATCACTGTCATTGGCTGTCACAGTGATCAGTCACTGTACAGCCTGTCCCATGTTGTTTAATCTAGAAAATGATACATTGTATCTAGAGGAGAAGATTGTAAACAAACAAAAAAAAAGATGTGTGAAAAAAAAATAATATAGGTAAAATAGCTAGATTTGGGTTTAACCACTTGAGCTCCGGGAGGTTTTACCCCCTTCATGACTAATGCATTTTTTTTTGCTATTCAGCACTGCACTACTTTAACTGGCAATTGCACAGTCATTTAACACTGTACCCAAATTAAAATTATACTCTTTTTACACAAATAGAACTTTATTTTGGAGGTATTTAATCACCACTGGGGTTTCTGTTTTTTGTGATGTAAATGAAAATAGGCAGAAAAGTTTGAAAAAAGTGATATATTCTACATTCTGTTATAAAACATATAGGATCAAAGAGCATGGTCAGAGTCAGTATGTTTTAGGTAGGCTTAAAAAAGCTTTTACATGTGTGTTTTTGGTTGAATACAAAAAAAATTGTACTATAGATTTGGTACCTTATTACAGGTATAAAGAACAAATAATATACACATACAGGTGAAACGCGAAAAATTAGAATATCGTGCAAAAGTTCATTTATTTCAGTAATGCAACTTAAAAGGTGAAACTAATATATGAGATAGACTCATTACATGCAAAGCAAGATAGTTCAAGCCGTGATTTGTCATAATTGTAATGATTATGGTTTACAGCTCATGAAAACCCCAAATCCACAATCTCAGAAAATTAGAATATTACATGCAATCAATAAAACAAGGAATGTACATAGAACAATATCGGACCTCTGAAAAGTATAAGCATGCATATGTACTCAGTACTTGGTTTGGGCCCTTTTTGCAGCAATTAATGCCTCAATGCGGCGTGGCATGGAAGCTATCAGCCTGTGGCACTGCTGAGGTGTTATGGAAGACCGGGATGCTTCGGTCTCATGTCTCTCATCTTTCTCTTGGCAATACCCCATAGATTCTCTATGGGGTTCAAAACCAGGTTTTGGTGCTTTTGGCAGTGTGGGCAGGTGCCAAGTCCTGCTGGAAAATGAAGTCAGCATCCCTATAAAGCTCGTATGCGGAAGGAAGCATGAAGTGCTCCAAAATCTCCTGGTAGATGGCTGTGTTGACCCTGGACTTAATGAAGCACAGTGGACCATAACCAGCAGATGACATTGCTCCCCAAATCAACACAGACTGTGGAAACTTCACACTGGACTTCAAGCATCTTGCATTGTGTGCCTCTCCATTCTTCCTCCATACTCTGGGTCCTTGGTTTCCAAATGAGATGCAAAAGTTGCTCTCATCAGAAAAGAGGACTTTGGACCACTGAGCAACAGACCAGGTCTGTTTTTCTTTAGCCCAGGTAAGATGCTTCTGACGTTGTTTGTTGTTCAGGAGCGGCTTGACAAGAGGAATATGACGTTTGAAGCCCATGACCAGGATCTGTCAGTGTGTGGTGGCTCTTGATGCACTGACTCCAGCCTCAGTCCACTCCTTGTGAAAGTCCCCAACACTTTTGAATGGCCTTTTCCTGGCAATCCTCTCCAGGCTGCGGTCATCCCTGCTGCTTGTGCATCTTTTTCTTCCACACTTTTCCCTTCCACATAACTTTCTATTAATGTGCTTTGATACAGCACTTTGGGAACATACAACTTCTTTTGCAATTACCTTTTGAGGCTTTCCCTCCTCATGGAGGGTGTCAATGATGGTTTTCGGCACAACTGTCAGGTCAGCAGTCTTTCCATGATTGTGATTCCTACTGAACCAGACTGAGAGACCATTTAAAGGCTCAGGAACCCTTTGCAGGTGTTACGGCTTAATTAGCTTATTAGAGTGGGACACTTTGAGCCTAGAATATTGCACCTTTTCACAATACTCTAATTTTCTGAGATTGTGGATTTGGGGTTTTCATGAGCTGTAAGCCATAATCATCACAATTATGACAAATCACGTCTTGAACTATCTTGCTTTGCATGCAATGAGTCTATCTCATATATTAGTTTCACCTTTTAAGTTGCATTACTGAAATAAATGAACTTTTGCACGATATTCTAATTTTTCGAGTTTCACCTGTATGTGGTATCGCTGTGATCATCAGGAGAAGGAAAATTGGGTTCTTCCATGGTTGTAGGTTATGGTAATTAATCCAAAGAAAAAAGGTATACCGCTCAGGCAAACAATCCAGATCAATCCACAACAGGTGCAGGCTCTGGCTCGTCACCACACACGATGCAATAGGAAGAAGGGTCAGCCGCACACCGGAGGATAGATGAATATAGTGTGTATTTATTAATCCATAGGACACACAAAACACCAGGACATCAATACAGGACCTGTTAACGCCTTAACACAATCTTGTGCTTAATCATGATTACACAGGAGATCATGTTAATGCATTAACAGGTCCTGTATTCATGTCCTGGTGTTTTGTGTGTCCTATGGATTAATAAATACTCACTATATTGATCTATCCTGCGGTGTGTGGCTGACCCTTCTTCCTATTGTAGGTTATGGTAATGGAAAGAATTATACAGCTAAATTTCAAAAGTATAACTTTTTGGACTAGTTTTCATTTGATAATTAAAAAAAGATCAGGAGATATCCATTATAATTTACCAAATGAAAGCCCAATTTGTTCTGATAAAATACAAGGCATAGTTCAGCTGGATATACTAAGTAGTTACAATGATATGTACAGTTTTGCTAACTTGCCAAAGTTTCAACGCTGAGTGAGGTGTTAAAATTTGTTTTATCTTCATCATGAAAGGGTTACCCCGCATTCACACTAGTGTAGCATTCATTATTAATGGCACCCTAAACATGCCAATCAAGAAGCACAGTTTTGTGCTACAACATATGACAAACATGGCAAAAGCCCATTTAAAAAACATACAAAGCTCCAAGCTAAAAAAGATACATGAGCTTCTGTCATGTTTGACTTGTGTGGGACTGTCCATTGAGAAGAATTGGCTACCTTAGGCAAAATAGTGCATATGTGCAGCACCTGACGTTGTGCTATAGTAGTGTGAATGGGGGCTAAAAGCAGCTGGGAATGTCAGAGACATCTTCTTTTAAAGCTCTTTTACTGCTTCATAAGAGTATGTTTAAAGTTTCATTTTCATAATCTGGGCACAGGAGCACTTCAAGAATGATGAAAAAGGTGGCGGTTGTGTCAAGAAATCTCTTGTGTCTTCTATAGGGGGATGAAGAGGCGAGCCTCGGCCTCCCCATTAGCCCGTTCATGGACCGCTCGGCCCCCCAGTTAGCCAAACTTCAAGAATCGTTCATAACTCACATTGTGGGGCCTTTGTGTAACTCATATGACTCGGCGGGTCTGATGCCAGGAAAATGGATTGAGGACAGCGATGAATCTGGGGATACGGATGAACAGGATGAAGATACTGATACTACAGAGGAGGAAACGTCCGAAGCCTCAGAAACGATAACAAGTATGTCCTCTCAGATCTTCTGTTGTTTCAGAGATGCCTTTTGGGGGATAAGTTCAGGGAAGGGTAAGAACCTCTCATTGTATCTGTCTGTCTCCTCCCTACTTATAGAGTGTACAGATGTCATTGTAATCATTATAATACTAAAGAAGAAGGCCTCATGCACATTGGACGTTTTTGCTGTCACTCCTAGACGCCTTTCCTCCTGGCATCAGTGTTTTGGCAGAAAAAACGCTTGACTCTTGTAAATGTCTGTAACATGTTTAGGCTCATTTAGGAGCGTAAAGCACGTGGGTGTTAATTAATTTCATTGGCCAGAATAATATTTTATTCTTGCTATTGAAATGAATAAATGCTGAGGTGGTAAACGGATTAATGCACATTTTGACATGTTAACATAGATTTACAGGCATGAAGTATTTTTTTCACCAAAACATCGCTGCTTCTTGACACGCAGCCAGCATTTTTTTTTCTGCCTCTAAACATTCCTGCCTCTGAACTCCTATAAATGCCTACGTGTGCATGGACACATAGGCCAACAGACAGGGAATGTAGAGGCAAGAAAAAAATGCCTGCAGCCCCTAAAAGCAAAGTCAAAATTATCCAGCATGCATGAGGCCTACACGTGATTTCATAATCTAATCTGAATACATCCTCCCGGTATCCAGGGTCTGGAGAGAGATGAGAGTTCTGCTGGAGGTTTACATACAGATCCTAAATCAGATTTTACAGAAATGTCTGCCAAGGGTAGATTTTCTTTATGTACAGATGAGAAGTCAGTACAGGTGGAATAGGTGGTAGAGGTGGAGAAGGTAGTACATGTGGAGGGTTTAGTACAGGTGGAGGGTATGACAGAGGTGGAGGAAGTAGTACATATGGAGGGTTTAGTACAGGTGGAGGAGGTAGTATAGGTAGAGTAATTGGAAGGTATGAAGGTAATATGGGCAGAAGTGGTACAGGTGGATGATGTAATACAGTTGGAGGGGGTACTACAGGCGAATTAGGTGGTAGATGTGGAGGAAGGTAGTACAGGTGGGGAAGTAGTGCAGCATCCTCTGACATACTCTCCTTGTATTAGATTCCCCAGTCAATGCTTCCCAACAATGATTCTTCCCCTTTAAACTCTAATTGATTTGGGAAATTTTTACATTTGTAAAGTGTAAACATGTTTAAACTGTTTTATATGTTTATTGTATATGCTTACTGGAACTTTGTTTTATTTGTAAAACATCTTTCATTTATATATGTGGGCTCCCATGACTCCAGATTCTCAGCGCATAATATATTATTTACATAGCTACATAGTTAATCTGGTTGAAAAAAGAAACAAGTCCATCCAGTTCAAATATACAGACTCGGATATTTTGTGTAACTTTAAGCTTCATCTATTGAGATCTGTAAACACCAACCAGAGATGGAGAAAGTAGTATAGGAGGAGAGGGTTGTACAGGCAGAGAAATTATACAGATGGAGGGGGTGGCAGAGGTGGAGGAGGTAGTACAGTTGGAGTGGATTGTCTGTGTTTATTGGAATTTTCTTTTTTTTATACTATGTATAACCTCTTTCATTAAAATGGGAGCCCACATCCACACACTCTGTGCACACCAAGCTTTTCTCTTAGCAGATCCAAATCACATGAAACATGATATGGAGCTGTACCCACTGCCTGCACATGAGAATACGGATTATTAATATACAATCTTTTATATTTACCTAAGTAACAAGTGTGGGTGTATACTGACCAGATACAAAGGGGGTAAGAAAGCCTGACAAGGATCCTGGAGGCTGAGAGAAGGGGAAGTCCTTGTCAGTGCTTGTTTTTAACTGTTAAAAGAGATGTATGGGTTAAAAAAAAAAACATTTATACTCGCCTAGATGAATGAAGCTTTGATCCAACTGGCTTTAAGACTGAGAACTGAGCGATCAAAGACCACTGCTCACTCAGTTTTCAGTCTTCAATGAGCAGAGAGCTAATGACTGTCAGTCACCTACTCAGTTCACTAGGAGGCTGAGCCAGCTGCCAGACCAGGCATCTTTTCAGAGCCTGGACCATCAGAACAAATTGCATTCCTGCTTTGGCTATACTTCTCCTTTAAGGACTATCAGTTATATGAATTTGTTATAACAACTTATTACATTTGGAAGTTATTTTGTTCTACAAATTCCACTATGTACTACTTATTGATGGTGAGAAGACACATAGGCAAATGAACCTTTTTGCTTATTGAACACCCAGTCAAATGCAATGATATTTCAAAAATATTGGAATTGCTTTTGCATATGACAGTTGACATTAACACAGCTTCAAGGAGTTATAAGAGAATCAGATTCCAATAGAAAACAAGACACACCAAGCCTAAAATAAACATTAAAAGCCTCTACATTATCCGCACCAAAGCAACTTACACTCGAATGTCCTTCATTCAGAGGTTAGAGAGCGGACCGTTGTATGGAGTTCCTTTCGGCATTCCTGGGGAGCCTCCTCTGAGGGTCGTGGCCTATTCTGATGACATGTCTGTTCTCATCTCTGAGACGCAGGAGGCGGAGGAGGTGGTTTCAGTGATAGAACAGTATGCTGAGGAATCTGGCTCAAAGATCAATCAGGATAAGAGTGAAGTCTTCCGGTGGGAGAGGAAGGCGAAGGCTTTGAGCTACCGGATGCCTTCCCAGAGTCCCGGCAGGAAATTAAAGTTTTAGGCATCAAATTTGGTCCTGGAGATTACGGCCTTGCAAATTGGGTAAGCAGGCTACAAAATGCCGATGCCAAGGTTGCCAGCTGGAAGGATTGGAAACTCTCTTACAGGGAAAGGATTGATCTGATTCCAGTATTTCTGTATGTCAGCTTTGTCTGTGTTTTGCCATTGTCTCTCTATGCGAAGATTTACAGTTGTTTCTTCCAGCTGTTATGGGGGAACAGACTGAACCTCGTTAAGAGGTCTGTAACCTACCTTCCCAGGCGGGTGGGTGGCCTAGGTATGGTCAACCCGGTGGTTTTCTTTTCTCTGATGTTTTTGAAACATAATTTTGGTAGCATGCTGGCAGGGGAACCGCCTGGGTGGGTTGGTATTTTTCAGTCCTGGTTTAGGCCTTTTCTGCGGAGCTGGGAGAATGGTTGGCCTGTGAAAAGCCTGAGGGTCAAACATGGTAAGCTCCCGGCTTATATTGCACCGTGCCTGAAAATGTCTCGGCAGTGGCAAGTGACGGCGGAGGAAATTAAGTCTCTTCCTAGGAAGGCCCTGGAGAGGAGGGTTGTTGAATCCACCTTTAGCAAGCCACTAACCTTGAAGGATTGCACAGGCCCTGTTATGAGGGAGGGTCTGCGTTTGATGAATCTGGAGAGAATGTGTTTAAAGTTTCGGGATTTGGCCTGGCGATCTTTCTGTGGCAGGCTATATGTGATGGAAAACCTGAAGCATTGCTCTGTGGAGAACTGTGGTTATCTAAGAGTGGAGTGTGGTGGGGTGGAGGAGACAATGGACCATTTCTTGCTTCAGTGCCCCTTCAATAAAGAAGTCTACATGGGGGTGGGTGAGGCTCTGGGTATGGCTTTCTTTTCTCACTTGAGTTACGCAGAATGGTCTTACAGAACCTTTCAAGCTCACTGGGATTTTGAGACACTTTTTCTAGTTAGCTCAGTAGTCTGTTACAACACGTGGAATGCACGGTGTTAGGTATCCACGCGGAAAAAAGTCCTTCCTGTTGAGGTGGAGGTGCCTTCTAGGTGAGGTTGGGAAGATTGGGGGTCTTGAGAAGGACAGGTGGTGGCCTGGGGCCTGGACAAAGGCATGGAGGAATGTCAGGTCCCCGTAACCGCTGTCTGTCAGTCTGTGAGATTTTTATAAGATCATATTTTTGGAAAAAGGCTGCATACATGGGATAAATGTTTTATCATTTCTTAGCCTGTGGGTGTGTTTAGGTGGAGGTACAATTGTGTTTTGCATCATTTATTAGTTTCTTTGTATATAGTTGTATTTATGTTATTTTCAGAAAAAAGCCATTTTCTTTTCTGTTATTTGCTGATGTAAGTTTGTTTTGTTTCGTATATATATATATATTCATTTTTACTTTATTTTTTGTATATATGTAAATATGTTTTTATTAACAAGCTGTGTGTTTGTAAGATTTGAAATAAACAAATATTTACACTCAAATTTCCCAGCACAGCCACACACTTTTTAATTATTCATTTATATAACTCTTGAGACATTCTGCATTGCTGTACAGAAAACACTGAGCCAGCCACATCATTATCTGCATCAGAGGAGCTCACACTCTAATTTCCCCCACACACTATTATTATACATTTATATAGCTCTGATATATTTCACAGGGCTGTACAGAGAACACTGAGCCAGACATATCTGTCTCTGCACCAGAGACGTTCATGCTTTAATGTCCTACCATAGTCATACACTATTTTATAATACATTCTTATAGCTCTGACATATTCAACAGTGCTGTACAGAGAACACTGAGCCAGTCATATCAATCTTTGTACCAGAGGAGCTTACACTGTAATGTCCATCCACAGTGAAGCATTTTATTTTACATTTAAATAGCTCTGATACTGTATACAGGCGTACCTCGGTTAACGTAATGTTCGGTTTACGAATGAAAATCCATTGAAAATAATGCCTCGGTTTACAAATTTGTTTTGCAATACAAAAGTAAGCTTCCCCAGGATGCATTGCACCTGGGAGGTTTATAGCGCTGGCCCCATGCCTTTAAAGTGCACTTCATAAAGAGTTTTGAACAGATCAGACTTTTATTTTACTTTTTTATGACCTCCAGAACAGATTAATTGGTTTTCAATGCATTTACGAATTAATTTTTATTCATGTCCCTGTACAGTATTTATGCCTTTAAAGTGCACTTTATAAAGAGTTTTGAGCAGATAAAAGACTTTTTGTTACTTTTTTCTGATTTCCGGAACGGATTAATTGGTTTTCAATGCATTCCTATGGGAAACCGCGTTTCGGTTTACAATTTTTTCGCAATACGAAACGTCCCGGAGAACGCATTAAATGTGTATCCCGAGGTACGCCTGTATTCTACAGTGCTGTACAGAGATTATCAAACAGAATGATTTACCATATTTGTTTTATACCTGATTTGGCAGCTGGTATCCTATTCTGTTATCTGTACTGATTGGTGTAATTGCTTTTGATTTGTAGTGATTTTTGAGTTGATCTTTGACAATCTCCTTCTCACATACAGAAAAGAAAAAGTGCAAAAGAAAAATCTACTGTCAGATTACACATCACTTGATGGAGAACCACAAAATGTGGAAGAAAGTGATCGAGGAAGAGCAGAAGATGGAGGCCGGTGAGAAGGAGCTGTCAGAGCCCATCCAGGCCATCCGGGAGGAGGAGGAATCCAATGCCAAACAGGAGAATTCGGACGCCGACAGCGATGAGTGAGCGCCTCAGCGCCAGACGCTAATCGACGCTGCTCTCCAGCCAGCACAAGCTTAGACACGACACTGTAGAGATGAAGACCATGTGCCTCCACCCATTTCTTGTGTTTTTCTATATACACGGGGAGATCCTTTTCCGATCTCGTTATACTCAAGGACGCTACGGCACCGCTGCGCGACCGTCTCCAGAGACTAGACACATGGGACTTCCAGGAGACGGCGGGACAGCCGCACATTTCAGAAATCTATATTTAATACCTATATACCTATGTATGTTTCTTTTTATTAAACACACACCTGCAGGAGAAGTGTGGGGACGTATATATATATGTAGCTGTACATATATATATATCTACAGTCACTGTGAACAAAATGATGTCTAGACTGAAATAGTGCTTATCAAGCACATATATTTTTAAAGGGAACTGTCACTTGTTTTAATATTTTTTTTAATTCTTCCCTCCAAAACCTCCCGTCCAATGGTGGCCCCCTTCTTGTATTAACCCTGCTGGCCATTACTCAGTTAACACAAGATGGAGACCCTGACTGCCCTGCGGGCCACACCATCCTTTCTGGGTGTCCTTCTGAGTGGCGGAAATCGTACAGACAACCCTCCGCACAATCCGCGCTCTGCACTTTTATTTCATCAGCATTTCTTTGATGACTTTTTCACCATCCAAAAGAAAATGTAAACCTTTTTCAGCTATAAAAGCAAATCTTGAAAAATCGTCTTATGGATTGTAAATATTTTAATTATTGTGCCAAAACAGTTGTGAAAAAATAACAAATCTACTTCCTGATTTTGTTTTAAAAACTATTTTTTTTTAAACATGAAAATTCGATACACATTTTTTACAGGATTTGTTCTGCCACTCTGAAGAATACCCCATCCCCCACCCTGCTTCATGATATAAAGACAGAATTGCACCCATGGGCAAGAGGACCTGTTCTGTATCTCGGCCAACTCAGGGTAGACCATTGTAAGAGTTCTGAAAATACACATTATTTTACTCTAAGTGGATTGTTGTTTCTTTGTGATGAATTGGGATCGCATTACAATGTTTATCATTAGGTTTTGATGAGCTAAATTCCTTGATTTTGTTGGTTTGTATAAAGACAAAGGAATAGTTGAGGTAAATGGCCTGCACCAGAATGTGCTTGCTGTTCACTGTTCACTAATCACACAATGTTCAGTCCATGTATGTTCAGGGTGGTTGTACAGAAGTCGATCTAATGATGGATTGTTTGGCTCTCGATTGGCACCACTGGCTATAGCTGTCTCCCTGCTGTCAGAATACAATAGTGCAGCAGGGAGGATTCCCCCATCCACCTCAAATGTATGGATGGGGGAATTGAGAGGAACTTGTCATATTACCGAAAAGTCTCAAAAGGGATTAAGCAGCTTGGACTGGAAGAATAAGGTGGTGAAGCCCTCCTCAGATCGGGGTAATCCAACACTGTACAAAACACAAACAGAGAGGGCACAAATACCTAGTGCATTATCATTAGCACTTTATTAAAAGGTATAGGAAAACATAATATACTCACAAGCCAAGTGGGCTATAAGCATATAAAACGCACAGAGCACAGGATTATAAAGTCCACTCTCCAACTTCAACTTGTAAATGGATGACACTGCCAGTTGACGCTTTTCGGTGAACTGGCCTTCTTCCTCAGAGCTTTGGCTGGTGGCTCACCAACCTCAACCCTGTTAAATTGTTATGTAGGAAACCACACCCATTCAGATGGGGAGGGAAAGGGGGAGGATTGGAGTGGTTTCCTACATAACTATTTAAGAGGGTCGAGGTTGGGGAGTCACCAGCCATTGCTCTGAGGAAGGGGGCCAGTTTCCCGAAATGCATCAGTGGGCAGTGTCATCCAATTGGAGTTGGATAGCGGACTTTAAACATCCTGTGCTCGGTGCTTGTTATATGCTTATAGCCCACTTGAGTATATTATGTTTTCTTATACCCTTTAATAAGATGCTAAAGATAATGCACTAGGTATTTGCGCCCACTCTGATCATGCTTTTTTTTCTTCGTTCAAACTGCTGATTGAACTAGAAAAGTGACTTATCTATGGCCAGAATAAAAGTATGGTTATTGCTGCAAGAAGTGAGGGAGAATCAGGCAAAAAGAAAATTGAATAAACCTCTATTCCATCTAAAAATAAAAAATCTTTTCTTTGTTGGCCTTTTTCACACAGGCTGCAGATTGTATATGAGCAGTGTGAAAAGCAAACTTTTACAAAGCATCTGCAGAGCTTTCAGCAAGCTTTGTTGAAGCTTTTCAAAAACCATTCAGCTTCAGTTTGTAAACGTGGAACACAGATCCTAATGGGAGAGCTGATTGTCACTTTAAGCAAGCTGATAGCAGGCTTCAGCAGCCTTTCAACAAGTTTTTCAGGAAGTGTTGAAGCCTGCTATCAGCTTGCTTAAGGTGACAATCAGCCCTCCCATTAGGAACTGTGTTCAATATTTACAAACTGGTCCTGAATGGTACTATAAAAGCTTCAACAAAGCTTGCTGAAAGCTCTGCAATTGCTTTGTCAAAGCGCCCTTTAAACTGCTCATATACAAGCTGAAATCTGTGTGAAACAGGCTTATTTCAGGGCCCTGTCACACGGGCTTTCTGATCAGGTACACCTGTTAGTTTTTCAGGCAGACCTAATTGGAAGCTCTATGCAGCTCTATGGGCAGGCGGATGTTAACGAACGTGTATCTGTTTATATCCACCTACCTTTGAATCTGGAAAAAATATGGAAAAAGACTGCATCCTTTTCTGTTTTTCTGGACCAAACAGATTGGAGGTAAACTGATGTAACAGACACACGTCCATTTACATCTGGCAGTCTATACAGTGCATCCAGAAAGTATTCAGAGTGCTTTACTTTTGCCACATTTTGTTATGTTACAGCCTTATTCCAAACTGAATTAAATTCATTTTTTTCCTCAACATTCTACAAACAATACCCCATAATGACAACATGAAAGAAGTTCATTTGGAAATCTTTGCAATTTATTAAAAATAAAAAAACCGAAAAAAAAACACATGTACAGAAGTATTCACAGCCTTTGCTCAATACTTTGTTGAAGCACCTTTAGCACCAATTACAGCCTCAAGTCATTTTGAGTATGATGCTACAAGCTTGGCACACCTATTTATGGGCAATTTCTCCCATTCTTCTTTGCAGTACCTCTCAAGCTCCATCAGGTTGGATGGGGAGCGTCGGTGCGCAGCCATTTTCAGATCTCTCCAGAAATGTTCAATCGGGTTCAAGTCTGGGCTCTGGCTTGGCCACTCCAGGACATTCACAGAGTTGGCTTGTAGCCACTCCTTTGTTATGTGGGCTGTGTGCTTAGGGTCGTTGTCTTGTTGAAAGATGAACCGTCGCCCAAGGTCCAGAGTGCTCTAGAAAAGGTTTTCATCAAGGATCTCTCTGTACATTGCTGCATTCATCTTTCCTTCAATCCTGACTAGTGTCCCAGTTCCTGCTGCTGAAAAACACAGCATGATGCTGCCACCACCATGCTTCACTGTAAGGATGTATTGGCCAGGTGGTGAGAGGTGCCTGGTTTCCTCTAGACATGACGTTTAGCTTTCAGGTCAGAGAGTTCAATCTTTGTTTCATCAGACCAGAGAGTTTTGTTTCTCATGGTCTGAGAGTCCCTCAGGTGCCTTTTGGCAAACTCCAGCTGCCAATTGCCTTTTACTAAGGAGTGGCTTCCATCTGGCCACTCTACCATACAGGCCTGATTGGTGGAGTGCTGCAGAGATGGTTATTCTTCTGGAAGGCTTTCCTCTCTCCACAGAGAAATGCTGGAGCTCTTTTAGAGTGACCATCGGGTGCTTGGTTACCACCCTGGCTAAGGCCGCTCTAGGAAGATTCCTGGTGGTTCCAAACTTCTTCCATTTAATGGATGATGGAGGCCACTGTGCTCATTGGGACCTTAAATGCTGCAGAAATGTTTTTGTTCCCTTCTCCAGATCTGTGCCTTGATACAATCCTGTCTTGGAGGTCTACGGACAATTCCTTGGACTTTATGGCTTGGTTTGTGCTCTGACATGCACTGTTAACTGTGGGGCCTTATATAGACAGGTTTATGCCTTTCCTAATCATGTCCAATCAACTGAATTTCCCACAGGTGGACTCCAATCAAGTTGTGGAAACATCTCAAGGATGATCAATGGGAACAGGATGCACCAGAGCTCAATTTTGAGTGTCATGGCAAAGGCTGTGAATACTTATGTACATGTGTTTTTTTTTTTATTTTTAATAAATTTCAAAGATTTCCAAACGAACTTCTTTCACGTTGTCATTATGGGGTATTGTTTGTAGAATGTTGAGGAAAAAAATTAATTTAATCCATTTTGGAATAAGGCTGTAACATAACAAAATGTGGCAAAAATTAAGCGCTGTGAATACTTTCTGGATGCATTGTAGATCCAACAAGAGTCCGCTACTGTCTACTGTCAAAATCCAGACAAAAACTAAATGTGCACGGATCTCACAAAAGTGGTATCTGCCCCGTTCTGCTTTGATTAAGCAGGGGTTTTGTTCACAAATCCCCTGAACAGAGTGGAGCACCCCTCTATGAAAAGGTTTATAAAGTATACCTGTACTGGATATGAAAGGACAAAACTGATCTCTTCAGCAGAGTCAGATTTCAGGCTTCACTTCTACCTTACACCATCACTCAGAAGATACCCCGACCTCTAGAGATAGCAGCCCCCTTCCCATTGCCTATCACCAGGCTCGAGCACATGAAAGCCAGGGGCAGAATACTAGTTTAGGCGAATGCAGACTTTCATAAAATCTGTATTTACAAAGGAACCCCTGGTGACTCCAGTGCCAATTGTGATGTCCACTGCCACTGGTCATCTTTGTCTTTTTTCCCCAGTACAGGTACACTTTAGGCAACCTGTAGTTAAGAGTATGAAGGAACTCGGGCACTTATCATCACTTGTATGAATGAAAAAGGAAATTATTGCCAAACATCATACAGCTCTCAGTCCTGGAGGATTTCATAGTATCATTTGTCATTTCATTCTTCATTTTATAATGTGATATATGATCACTTGTCAGGTAGAAAAGCAATTAACTATATCCTAATGTAATATCTTAGTCCAACGTACAACATAATATCTGATGTCACAGCAAATTTTGGGACAGCAGGTAATTTTTATTCTTCTTCAGATTTGGTTAATCTGAATCAGTTTAGCACAGATATGAATTGGGGGGAGTCAGCATGGTGAAAAGGATTTCTATCCCCACATGGACATGGTATAAGATGATGCAAAATGTATCAACTCTGCAGGAGAGAAAGGCTTGGCCAAATCTTCAGATTAGAATTACCATTAGCAGGACAGTCAGACATTTATACTTTCATGGATGGATTTACACTTTGGGGTCTGTTTATAAAACATTCATTGTCCAAATGTCAGAAGGATTCATGCAAGCAAAATGAAAATTTCCCCTTTTTCCTAAATTATTAATTCCTGTATCATCAGCTTTATCTAGTGGCCAAAATCCTGTATATTTTCTCATTAAGATATTTTAGAAACCACTACTGCATTTTGGACACTATATGGAGCTGATGTTACAGGAATTAATCTATTAGAAAATACATGGTGATATTTCTATCTGCTTGCATGAATCTTTCTGACATTAATGCAAAACAAATGTCCACTAAATAGACCCCATTGTGTGGGCACCTGTTGGATATCCCATTCTAAACCCATATACGTTAATATAGAGCTGCCTCTTTTGTGGCTATAACAACCCCTGTTTTTCTGGGAAGGATTTCCTCGAGATTTTGGAATTTGTCTATAGGAATTTTTTGGCCATTTGTTACGTAAGGTACCGATACTAGATGAGGAGACGTAAATTGCAATTCTTCCCAAATGTGTTCAGTAGGGTTGGGGTCAGGGCTGTGTGGTGGACACTCAAGTTCCTTCACACCAGACTGGGAAAATCATGTCTATGAAGCTTGCTTTGTACACAAGAGCACAGTCATGCTGGAACAGCAAAGTTCCCCAAACTATTACCAAGATAGGAAGAATACAGTTGCCTAAAATGTCTTAGTACGCTGAAGCATTAACAGTGTCCTTCACTGGACTTTTCAACCTGAAATAATCATTTATAGGGGGGTCCACAATATATATTGTCTGTCTGCCTCTAATATATATATATATATATATATATATATATATATATTTATTTATTTTGTGTGTGTGTGTGTGTGTGTGTGTGTGTGTGTGTGTGTGTGTGTGTGTGTGTGTGTGTGTGTGTGTGTTGCCTCTGGTCATTCTTTTTTTTCTGTGGGTCTTTAACAAATTTGTATATACCAAAAAATACACCTGACCCATTTTTGTAGCAGAGTTATTGTATTCATGTTTGTGCACTGTAGGCTTGGTTGGGTTGTTTACTGCATTGATGCTCATTGAGGGCTTATTAAAAATTAAAGGAATGCCCCCTAAAACACATGTACAATGGATGCTCCCAATCATGGGGACACACACGGCTGGAGCCAGTTGCAGACTTTCCCAGTGTAGATGAAATAAAGCTTAGGGGAATGGCTGATGTGATACTGCTGTGAAGACTGGAAGGGAAACGACTTTCAACAAGCCAGACCCAAGTGGAAGGTTATTGTATACATTTTGAGTTATTACCGTGAAAATAAACAATCACCTTTCTGTTCCCAGAGTACTACAACAGATACTTCTCCAGTTCTTTGCATGTGGCTGTACCCCCTCTAACAGTCAGAGCTCACTTCTGACCTCACACTGCCACTTCTTAAATGAGAAAAGCTGAAATCAGATCAGAATCTCTGACCTCACACAGCCCCTTTTTGAACTAGAAAAGCTGACATCAGATCAGGATCTCTGACCTCACACCCCCTTTTTGAACGAAAAAAGCTGACATCAGATCAGGATCTCTGACCTCACACCCCCTTTTTGAACGAAAAAAGCTGACATCAGATCAGGATCTCTGACCCCATTCAGCCCTCTTCTTGAACAAGAAAAGCTGACATCAGATCAGTATCTCTGACCCCATACAGCCCCTTCTTGAACAAGAAAAGCTGACATCAGATCAGGATCTCTGATCTCACACACCCCCTTCTTGAACGAGAAAAGCTGACATCAGATCAGGATCTCTGATCTCACAAAGCCCCTTCTTGAACAAGAAAAACTGACATCAGATCAGGATCTCTGATCTTACACAGCCCTTTTTTGAATGAGAAAAAGCTGACATCATTTCAGGATCTCTGACCTCATACACCTCCTTTTTGAACAAGGAAAGTTGACATCGCATCAGGATCTCTGACCTCGCACAGCCCCTTTGTGAACAAGAAAAGCTGAAATCAGATCAGAATCTTTGACCTCACACAGCCCCTTCTTGCACAAGAAAAGGTTACATAAGATCAGGGCTGTGACCTCTTATAGCCCCTTCTTGAATGAGAAAAGCTGACACAAGATCAGGGCTCTGACCTCACAAAGCCCTTCCTCTTATAAGTAGAGATAATTTCAGATCAGGTCTCTGACCCACACAGCCCCTTCTTGAACAAGAAAAACTGACATCAGGTCGGGGCTCTGACTTCACACAGCCCCTTCTTGATCACGAAAAGCTGACATCAGGTCACACAGCACCTTTGCGAATCAGAAAAACTGATATCAGATCAGGATCTCTAATCTCACACAACCCCTTTGTCAGCGAGCAAAGCTGACATCAGATCAGGATCTCTTACCTCACACAACCCCTTTGTCAACGAGCAAAGCTGACATCAGATCAGGATCTCTGACCTCACACAGCCCCTTCATAAAGAAGAAAATCTGACATCAGATCAGGATCTCTGACCTCACACAACCCCTTCATAAATGAGAAAAACTGACATCAGATCAGGATCTCTGACCTCACACAGCCCCTTCATGAATGAAAAAAGCTGACATCAGATCAGGATCTCTGACCTCACACAGCCTCTTTGTGAATGAGAAAACCTGACAGCAGATCAGAGAAAAAAGAATAAACCAAAAACAAAGGCACCTCCAAGAAATTAATTAAAACCTTGTGAAAATAAATACATATGCATAAATATAAAAAAGTAGCTGCCCCTAAGTATCACTTGTGCAAACAGTGAAATAGATAAAGAGATTCCGTGCTTGCTTAATTCAAAACTACTGAACATATACACTCATTGGCCACTTTATTAGGTACACCTTGCTAGTACTGGGTTGGACCCTCTTTTGCCTTCAGAATTGTGTAATTCTTAATGGCATAGATTCAACAAGGCGCTGGAAACCTTTTTCAGAGATTCTGGTCCATATTGACATGATAGCATCACCCAGTTGCTGTAGATTTGTTGGCTGCACATCCATGGATTGAGATCTGGCAACTGTGGAGGCCATTGGAGCACAGAGAACTCATTGTCATGTTCACAAAACCAGTTTGAGATGATTTGAGATTTGTGACATGATGCGTTATCCTGCTGGAGGCAGCCATCAGAAGATAGGTGCACTGTAGTCATAAAGAATGGACATGGTCAGCAACAATATTCAGCAACAAGGTTGCATTTCAACAATGCACAATTGGTACTAAGGGGCCCAAAAAGTGCCAAGAAAATATCCCCCACACCATTACACCACCAGCCTGAACCATTGATACAAGGCAGGATGGATCCATACTTTCGTGTTGTTTATTTCCAAATTCTGACCCTACCATCTGAATGTTGCAGCTGGAATTGAGACTCATCAGACCAGCAAAGTTTTTCCAATCTTCTATTGTCCAATTTTGGTGAGCCTGTGTGAATTGTAGCCTCTGTTTCCTGTTCTTAGCTGACAGGAATGGCAACCAGTGTGGTCTTCTCCTGCTGTAGCCCATCTGCTTCAAGGTTGTATATCTTGGGTGTAACGAGTGGTTATTTGAGTTACTGTTGCCTTTCTATCATCTCCAACCAGTCTGCCCATTCTCCTCTGACAACAAAAAGGCATTTTCATCCACACAAATGCCACTCACTGGATATTTTCTCTTTTTTTGATCATTATCTGTAAACCCTAGAGATGGTTGTGCGTGAAAATCCCAGTTAATCAGCAGGTTTTTTTTAAAAAACTCAGATCAGCCCGTCTGACACCAACAACCATGCCATGTTCAAAGTCACTTAAATCCCCTTTCTTCCCCATTCTGATGCTCGGTTTGAACTTCAGCAAGTCATTTTCACCACATCTACATGCCTAAATGCATTGAGTTGCTGTCATGTGATTGACTGATTAGCAATTGAATAGGTGTACCTAATAAAGTGGCCGTTCAGTGTACGTCCTATGGCCATGTGACCAATGATCATACTAGAAATGAAACATACAGTTGCAAGAAAAAGTATGTGAACCCCTTGGGATTACATGGAGTTTTGCATGAATTGGGCATAAAATGTGCTCTGAACGTCATCTAAGTCACAACAATAAAAGAACACAGTCTGCTGAACATAATACTACACAAACATTAGATGTTGCCATGGTTTAATTGCACATAACATGTAAACATTCACAGTACAGGGAGGAAAAAGTATGTGAGGCCCTAGCTTAATGACTTCTCCCAGAGCTAATTGGAGCCAGGAGTGCGCCAACCTTGACTCCAATCAGTGTGATGATATTGGATGTGTTGCTGACAGCTGTCCTGCCCTTAAAAAACACACACCTGTTTTGGGTTTACTGGTTCAAGAAGCACTGTCTGATGTGAACCATGCCTCGCAGAAAAGAGCTCTCAGAAGACCTACGATCAAGAATTGTTGACTTGCATGAAGCTGGAAAGGGTTACAAAAGTATCTCCAAAAGCCTTGATGTTCATGTGTCCACGGTAAGACAGACTGTCTACAAATGGAGAAAGTTTAGCACTGTTGCTACTCTCCCTAGACGTGGTCAGCCTGTAAAAATGACTGCAAGAGCACACCGCAGAATGCTGCATGAGGTAAAGAAGAATCCCAGAGTGTCAGCTAAAGACCTACAGAAATCTCTGGCACATGCTAACATTTTTGTTGACACATCTACAATAAGGAAAACATTAAACAAGAATGGAGTACATGGGAGGACACCACGGAGGAAGCCATTGCTGTCCAAAAAGAATATTGCAGCACGTTTGAAGTTTGCAGAAGAGCACCTGGATGTTCCACAGCACTACTGGCAAAATATACTGTGGACAGATGAAACCAAGATTGAGTTGTTTGGGAAGAACACACAACACTGTGTGTGGAGAAAAAAGGCACAGCACACCAACATCAAAACCTCATCCCCACTGTAAAACATGGCGGAGGGAGCATCATGGTTTGGGGCTGCTTTGCTGCTTCAGGGCCTGGACGGATTGTTGTCATTGATGGGAAAATGAATTCCAGAGTTTATCAAGACATTTTGCAGGAAAACGTACGACCATCTGTCTGCCAACTGAAGCTCTGCAGAGGATGGGTGATGCACCAGGACAATGACCCAAAGCATACAAGTAATTCAACAAAACAATGGCTGCAACAGCACAGAATACGCCTTCTGGAGTGGCCCAGTGAGAGTCCTGACCTCAACCCGATTGAAATGCTGTGACATGACCTTAAGAAAGCGATTCACACCAGACATCCCAAGAATATTGCTACACTGAAACAGTTTTATGAAGAGGAGGGGTCCAAAATGACTCCGGATCGTTGTGTAGGTCTGATCTGCAACTACAGGAAACGTTTGGTTGAGTTTATTGCTGCCAAAGGAGGGTCAACCACTTATTAAGTCCAAAGGTTCACATACTTTTTCCTCCCTGCACTGTGAATGTTTACATGTTATGTGCAATTAAACCATGGCAACATCTAATGTTTGTGTAGTATTATGTTCAGAAGACTGTGTTCTTCTATTGTTGTGACTTAGATGATGTTCAGAGCAAATTTTATGCCCAATTCATGCAAAACTCCATGTAATCCCAAGGGGTTCACATACTTTTTCTTGCAACTGTATAACAAGAATTTTTGTGATACAAGAGACCAAAGTGATAGATTTCCCAACACCAATTAAATATTCCTTCTCATTAATATTTCTTTTTTTCTTCACCACTTGTGCTCAGACAGAAAAAAATGCACATTCACCATAGGTGAAAAGAGCTCACCTCAAATCAAGACTCACAGAGATAGCCCCTTCCCTAACAAAGAGATAGATAGATAGATTGATAGATAGATAGATAGATAGATAGATAGATAGATAGATAGATAGATAGATAGATAGATAGATAAATAGAATGTACTGATAATGGATCAAACTATCTGTTCATCCATAGCCCCTTATTCTCCCTGACATTTTGTTCTTTGCAGGTAGTAAACACAGAAAAGGATTGTAGTCAGGACTGGAGATTTACAGCGCTGGGATTAGATTGTCCAGCGACAAAAACTCCATTCAGTCCAGCAGAATGGGGTTTAGTAAATGTAATTAATTTCTCCATTTTCTTTTTTATTGGCTCTTTCAGAGTTTCATTTCCTGTTTCTAAATATAAAAGGACAAAACGATAAAGAAAGGGAAGAAAATTCCAGCGACATTGTGAACAAATGTTCCTGCATTATCTGGACCCGCCCCCTGCGCTCAGCTATTTTGAGTGATTACTTTGTTCTGGACTTTGTGCGATCACAATTGTCCCAGGATTAGCTGCACAGATTGATTCTAGAAATATCAGCAAACAAGCCAGGACAGGTTAAAAGGACAAAACACCTTTGGATGATGATTATTAAACATGGATTCTAGACACAGAAGTAAAATATCTCAGGGGGCTCTGAATGTCCTCATCTTCTGATTGGCCCTGTCTCCGAGCCTGTAAAAAATGCATCACCCTCTCCCTGACCTCACTACAGTCCCACCCACTTAGTGGAGCATGGGAGGGAGGTTGCATGGTGGTATGGTATCATGTGAAAAGAGGCTGCAGCCCTTCATAGAATCAGTGGGGAAAGCCTGCTGAGCCCATCTGGATATAAAACTTTAATTATAGATAAAAGGTAAAAACTCTAGTCTAGCTGCCTTTATCGATTCGTTTTTTTTGCTTTGCTTCATTCTGACCATCTTGTCACTCATCATGCATTTTCTCCTCTATATAAAAGTTGAATGGTGAAATAGTGAAAATAAAAATTATGTCAAAAAGCTGTCCACGCACAATACAATCTGATTGTGAAATCTCCTTTAGATTTACTATTCAGTAGCAGTATCAGGATCTGATTGAATAAAAAATTATGCTTAGTTGAGTCTTCGCAATGTATAGTCATTGGGTTTATCGTAATCCAGGGGTCTTCAAACTTCCTAAACAAAGGGCCACTTTCCTGCCTTTAGACTTTAGGAGGGCCGAACTGTGGCCAATGGAAGAAGAAAATGCCCCAGCATCGATGGGGGTCCACAATATCTCAGGCTTGGTGGTCAGTGGGATTTAAAAAATGTGGCTAGTAGGAGAAGGTATAATATCCCATCATTGGTATTAGTGGCTGGAACAGAGCACCATTATTGGTGTCAGTGGGAGGAATGATGCCCCATCATTGGTATCAGTAGCAGGAATAGTGCCTCAAGGGACGGACGAAGGCAAGCAAAGGGCCACAGCTAACCCTCAATAGAAATAGTGCCCCACTGTTGGTGTCAGTGAAAACAATGGTGCCTCTTCATTGGTTCCAGTAGCAGGAATGGTGCCTCAAGGGCCGAACAAAGGCAAGCAAAGGGTCACATCTCGCCCTTGGGCCGCAGTTTGGAGACCACTGTCATTACCCATTCCTGTCTGCCTTGGTGCTCTTTTAAAAGGATCTGAATTTTACAAGCCTGCATGAATAAACTTCAGACCAGCTGAAGAAGAGCTCCACCTTTTATCATTAAAAGGATATCCTTGAGCTCCAGTTAGGGACTTTGCCTAGGCTGAGATGATGTCATCAGTCTGCTGCAGGCAGGAGGAAGCATTTCCTCAGTCTCCTCTCCCCCCAATGATCAAACTGCAACATTGTAACTTTGTAGCAAGTCACAAGGTGAGAAGCTGTGTGAGACATTTGTGAACACATCTAAGAACCGCATACACTCCAGAATTTACCTGATTGTGCCATCTCTGAGCTGGCATCTCAGTCCAGGAAGTAGATGGCAACCCTGAATGATACCTGAACAGAGATGGTGCCATCCTTATGGAAAGAAAAGCTAATGAAGGCATGGTCAGGGTAAGCACCGTGAACTAGGTAATAAATACCTGGAACTATTACACTGATACTCACTGATACTCAGCATGCTGCACCTAACATGAAATATCTAATGACAGGTCTACTTTCATACTAATTCATTCTTGTGTTACCTTCACATTGGGGGAGTAATCTCCATGGACTAAATATTGCTGAATTTGTTTTACAACTCGGCAATTAGAAGCCTAAATCAGATTAATCTCAGATTTCCTCATCCAAATCGTATCAACTGACATAAGTCCTATATAACAAAACTTGTCAGATAACATTCCAGACACAGCGGGGACCCATGTAGACAATATTCCACACACGGATAAAGCTGATCACTGTGTAAATTTGTGTCATTCAATACTATAGAGGAGGAATAGTTCCATCTATTCACAACTCATGGAGTCGTTTCTTCATATTACTCTGATTTCTTTTTGAATCTCTTCTATAATGGAGATGTTAATACCTAAATGTCATGAATTTCTAGCGGAGTCCTGATGTTAAACTGGCTGTAAACCTCAGACATGAAATATGAAAAAAGCATATCCCTCTATAGTGTGTACTTGTAGCCAGGGGCGGACTGACAACTCATGGGGCCCCCGGGCAATAGGGGATCATGGGGCCCCTGTGTCCTTGCCCAAACTCAAAAAAGCCTATCAAAAAGGTACCAAGGGCATCTCATGGGGCCCCCTACTGACCCCGGGCACTCGGGCAGTGCCCAAGTTTCCAAATGGTCAGTCTGCCCCTGCTTGTAGCAGTCCAGATCACTAAGTGTCATTTCTGTCTGCTGCTTTGTTTCTCTGCTATCAGCATGAATCACTTCTGACAAGTTTTCATGACACCAAGAGAAAAATGGTGACAGAGGAGAGATCTCCAGCAGATTTACAGCCTCAGCTCTCTTCCTGTGAACTGTTTGAAGGGGGGTATGTTCC
This sequence comes from Staurois parvus, assembly GCF_062004578.1. Taxonomy (NCBI): domain Eukaryota; kingdom Metazoa; phylum Chordata; class Amphibia; order Anura; family Ranidae; genus Staurois; species Staurois parvus. The sequence continues at coordinate 1,840,544 of NW_028318265.1, forward strand.
TTCCCTCCAATCAGCTTTCAGAGCTCTCACTGAGCTCTGCAGTGTAATTTCAGCTCCCTTTTTTCTGAGCTCTCAGGCAACTTTAAAAATTCATCATTATGAATGGATGTAGAGAAGAAAGGAGTGGAGATAAACAGGTACAACTTATGTAAGAGGATTATTTTCATCTATGTGTATCACCTGAGGCTAGTAGCTTCACTGGGTATTTGGAAGGATTTACAACCCTTAAACGTACAGTATGTAAAGCACTGTGTAAATTGTCTGCCCTGTATAAAGGCCTATAATATATAAATGTGATGCAGTGACATCACTACTTTTCTAATATTATTTCTATATATAATATAGTGGTATATATCACAAAGGTGTTGTCTCGAGATACTTTATCACTTGCTGCTGGTCACATGGCCAGCTCTCTATACATTGGCGGAGAATGATCACATCACCTAAAATAATGGAGTCTATGGGAGAAAGTTACTGATGTTAGGATATGTATTGAGTGGAATATAAACAACCTGAAACTGTCTTGTAAGGTTTTGTCCTGTATTCATATTTATGACTGTGTTTGATTAAGTTGTAATAATATGATAATAATTAGTCTTTATGGTATTTTTGAACAATGTAAACCAATGGCACCTTCTTTTCTGAACCTCTGTTGGGTTAGCTCGTGATGAATAATGGGTAATCTGTCACAGAGCAGCCTACCTGTTTAGCAGATAAGTCATCAGAAGAGGGGTGGAGCAGGTCATGGTCTCCAAACATGAAGGTGGCATTGGTTCAGGCCATTCTTAGGTTGCATTACAGCTCACCTCCAAGCAGCTAAAAGAGAAACAAGTGAATGCAGCTCTGTGATCATTGATAAATCATTAAAGCCATGTGAGTACCTGAATTTAAAGGGGTTGTAAATGCCTAAATTATGACTCCCGAGCCCCTCCCTGTGTGTCCATTGTCAAACAATGCGCGCCTCAGCCCCAGTGGGAAGTTTGAGCCTGTGGGGAGGGAGAGAGCCTCTGCTTTTGTGTACATCGTTGGATCAGATAAGTATAAGGGGGGCTGGGGAGGGGGGGGGGAGCTGCATGCAGAAAGTTTTTTTTTTAACCTTAATGCCTTAAAGGAGGATGTCAAACTCAATTTCATCACTGGCTGCATCAGCATTATGGTTGCCCTCAAAAGGCAGGTTGTGTCTGTAAGACTATATAAATGTATCTACTCTTTATCATATGAAATGATCACCTCTTCATTCAATTATTAATGGCTTTAGTAATACCTTGAGGGTTTAGCTGTGTAGGGCAGGTGCAGTCCAGCACAGAACCCAGTCACCCTCCTGTAGCAGATGATGCAAGTCTGAAATGGAGGCTCACACACCGCTGGTATCATCCACAAGAAGCTTTCATTAATGATTCATTAAGCCTCCATGTTGGAGGACTGAAGGAGCTAACTTCACATACTAAGGTCATATGTATCGGATCGTGATCAGAGAAAGAAATGAAGTCAATATGAGAGGAGGTCATGAACAGTAGGTCTTTGTGCTGAATCAGATAAAAGTAAATCCTGGGGTATGTGTAATGCAGAGAGGAGTGATAAGTGTAATCTTTCTCTTTCAGGTGCATTAGTCTCCAAGGGTTAACAAAATTCAGATTCAACAGTTCTTTTTTCAGATTTTTAAGGTACGAGTAGGAGATATGAGATGCACCCCTTGAGACATCTAGTAACAGCACTGGAGCAAAATTAAAGTCTCCACCCAACAAGAAAGTACCTTCCTAGAATTCCAGCAGCGTTGAGACCAGGGACGTAAAAAATTGAGATTTATTATAAATAATTTATTATAAATAATATATAAAATTGAGATGATCTGTGTTTGGAAAGTATACATTACCAGGGTCACTGTGGTAGATTTAATTCTCCCCTTTAGGAGCAAGTTTTAGTCATGAGGATCTACACGCTCCTCCAGTAGGTTCCAAGGAACAGACTTAGCAACCAAAATGATGACTCCCTTGGATTTAGACAAAGGGGAAGGTGCATGGTACACCCAAGGAAAATCCCAGTTATACAGCTTAGGTACAGCTTTCTGTTTAAAAATGGGTTTCTTGCAGGAAAGCCACCTGGGTACAGAGGTTCTTGAGATCAACTAAAAATCTGGACCCCTTCTCTTGCATGGCCAAGCCACAAACATTTAAGAAAGTAAAGTTGATCCCATGTGGCATACAGGAAGTGGGAGTTACAGGGGACATCATTGTCCTAGTGTGCACCTCGGAGTGTGAAAAAAAAAGAAGGGGGGGGGGAGAACGGGGAAGGGAAAGAGAAGAGGGAAAAACAGAAAGCGGGGCAGACAACAAGGAAAAAGAAGAATGTGGAAGGGTGGAATGGATACTCTAAAATCGGCTATAAAAAGCCAAGCACTCGACAGCACATCCTATGTGGGGGGAGGTGTAGGAAGGACTCTGCAAAGCAAGGGGAGGCATGCTGTTGGGTGAGAGCCTGGGCTCACAAACTAAACTTGGACCTCAATGGGGGAGGGGGGAGGAGTTAACAGAGAGCCTCCCAGAGGCACCTGTGCTGGCCCTGGGGGGTAAATGAAGGGGTAGTAACTAAGCTAAGATGCCCGCAGACAATACTAATAAATGGTCTGTAGGTTAGATTTCGTGCTGAGGCATATAATAAATATAAAGCTCAATATGGTCTAAAACCTCACTGAACTTTATTTTCCACAGCCTTCTGGGAAAGGTCGCCACACCCCATATTCACTTGCCAAAAGATTTGTAAAAATGCAGTAAAACTGTAACTATAAAAGAATACTGGCTCCCTTGAGGTTCAAAGACAATGAACTGCAAATGCAGAAGGGAAAACTGAGATGGACCATTGTGGTGATGACATGCAGCGCAGCAACCCCATCTAACCGCAGGTTAGCATTCAACATACTAAACATACAGTAAAATGCAAAACAGCTAAACATGAAATATTCACAGTGGTCCCACCAAACATCCTGCATAAATCCGGCCAGTCTGGAAAAAGCTAAATGGACACCGGTAGGACCCTCTTGGTTCCCAGCCACAGGAGGATCGAGGGCACCCCATCCAGATGGGCAGGTAGGCAGAGCAAGCTCAATGCTGCCTCCTACCACCATGACCAGGAAACAAATGCAGGCTAAAAATCTGGACCGCTTTTGCTGCATGGCCAAGCCACAGAAGTTCAAGGAAGTAAATTTTATCCAGTTCTCGGGATAAAAGAGAAATTCCTGTAGGGACTATAAAAAGGATCCATGCTTGTCCGTGTAATGCCCTCCAGGTTAGCTAGATAGGATGATTTTTTCTTTTTTACATAGAGGCTGAGCAGCAGCCTGGGTATGAGTCATCCTGGGAGTGAGGTAGTGAGGTCACCTTAGTACAGGCTGGGAGGCTCTAACAGGTCAGAGCTTCTAGAGCCCTCCCACCTTTCCAGACATCTGAGAACTTTCTGGAACAGGGTTTGAGGAGGGGAGGAAGCCCAGCTCTGCATGTTTGAGGGACTTTGGGCCATCCCTTAGCAGGAGACAGAGCATGATGACCAAGGCAGCCCTCAAATATCAGAGAGCCTGAGCAGAAATAAGTGTCGGGTGGAAGATGGATTGAGGAAGGCTGGGAGGAGGCCTCATGGAGGGGAGTCTACCTACAGGCAGGTTATTAGGGAAGAGGATCTCCACTGCCTCAATGTCTCCTGTGGAGGACAGCCTGTGTAGCAGGGAAGGGGCCAACCCAGCTTAAGGCCTAAAGGCAGCCGCCAACCCACTAAGCCAACAGGAGAGGACAATGTGAGTACTCTTACAACCCCTGGGCCAGATAAGGGGAGATGGTGGCCAGTGCAAGACCCAACTAGCTTCTCATCCGGAACTGTTCAATTGACAGCTTCTGGGCCCCCTTGCCCAGGGAATACCCTCAGTGCAGCTGGGTGAAGAGGAGGAATCCTCCAGGGTCTGAGGAGCTACGCGGAAGAGGTTTAGAGCTTCTTGAAGAGAAACTGCTGCTAATCTGCATTTTTGTAAATAGTTTCTTAGGAGTTGTCCTTAAGTTGTACAGTTCCCTGGCCATCCCATATACCCCGAGACCCTGTCCAAGTTTAACCCCTTAATAAAATCACATAACCAAGCTCGAGGAGTGTTTACTGACTCCAGTGTGCAAGATGTGGGAAATGCATGTTGCCCGGCTGTGCAGAGCATAGGGGGACCCACATCAAATCCAGAAAACCCTAAGGGGGTAGTGCTACACCCATATAGGGTGTAGCTGAAAAATCTGGCCCAGATTAGGGCTCTGTAATGGTTGGAATGTCCCTTGGTTCTGCTCGTTTTGGACTGCGGTCCTCGTTGCCTGGAACATTGAGGCCTTGGGGATGCAGGGTTGTCAATCTGTTGTTTAAGGTCATGAATTTCTTTGGAGAGAGTACTCACAATTGAGGTTGCCATCTCTGATGTCCTGCTTGTTGGGGAGAAGAGTTATGATGTTTCTCCATTCAGCTGCAGATGGCTGGTCCTGTGCGAAGTCATTGGAGAGTCTACCCCAGGGATCTCCGGCGAGAGGATTTGGGAGTCCGAGAGGTCTGAGGGCTGAGGAGCAACTGAAGTGGAGGCTGGTTTTGCTCCCCCCCCCCCATTCATCTGCATGGTGGAACCCGCGGCATCAGGACGCAGAGGAGTCATCATGGATCCCAAGGCCGGGGCCGAAGTCAAGGAAGTTTGCAAGAAATATGCAAAGAAGTCCAGTCCTCTGGGAGCAGTAGGTGTCCCAGGATCTCAGTTAGCAGCTGACATGGGAATTGGCTGAGGTCAGCTTGCTGAAGGAGGCCCTCTTCCCTACTACAACATGAAGCTCCCTGATGTCTGTCCTTACAGTGCCATTGCCTAGCCACTCCCCTGCCTTGGTGTTCTGTCTGAACAGTCTCTGATAAAATTTCTTGGATGATACCAGTGGTGTGTGACCCTCCTTTTCAACTGACAGAGAATTATATTATTCATAATAATTTTAAACAAATGTCCAGAGCCCCCATCCTCATATATCAAATGTCAAGAGCCCCACCACCACCACTACCACCCCCATCAGAAGTCAACAGTCTCCCAATTTCCCTTACATCACAGTGCAACCCACTTACCTTGTACTGCTGGGAAGAACCTGGGGGCAGAGCTGGGAAGCAGAAACTTCAGGGTTTGGAGGAGGACCAGAGGATGGCTGAAGTCAGCTGCCTTTAATGTCGAGTTTAGGGGTGGGTCCTTGACAGCCTGGGTTTATAAAAAGGTAGTGAATGATACAGGCTGTCATTTAACCCAGAAGACTGAGGACATCTTGTGGCAAAACTGAAGAATGACTGCAGGAACAGTTCTGTATTGAAGGTGGTTATTGCAGCTTTGAGCTTTTTTTATTTAATCTGATAATTAACTTTTTTTTTTAAATAATCCTTTACTAGACTGTTTTTTTTATTTTTGATTGAAGTCGTGCTTTAATTTGAATTCTAGACAAAGTGTACTTTTTTAATTTTGGATGAAGTAGAAAAAGGTAAGAGCCTTTAGTCAACAGTTATAGAAAGGTTATCCTTTACTTTCTGTGTGGTCAGTGAGAATGGAAGTGTGGGGAGATCTACACTAAATTGACATCGGAATAAAAATGTGAGCAGATTTTGAAATCTACAAATCTAAAATGAAATACATTAAATTGTGTGAAGTTCCACTTTTTTGAGTGCAGTTGATGTTTCTGCAGGCAGTTCATCATTTTTCCTTTTTTTCTGTATTCCATATTTATTCAGTTAAAGCTTTGGATGTATTTTGGTTTTCTGGGCTCCGTGGGGTTAAAGGTGACCCAAATCTCCCATTAATCTCCAAATCAGCAATATTCCGAATGTCGCCCATTAATTCCCCAGTCACGTGTTCTCATCACGACAGCGAGCAGTCAGGTTACGTCACACTATTGTGTCACATGTCCTCGGAGTGGAGTTGTACTCAAGTTTTCAGAGAATGCTCTCGGAGGGGAGTCGCACGTCAGAGCGGAATGTCAGAAATGTTTCCTTTTCATTGGGAGAGAAAGCTGCATTATTCTGGGATCAACAGCTCCGGCCACACGGATATAAGGCGTGAGCTCCTCGCCTGACCCACCATACTTATCCCTAGTGCTGCCAGACCTCCGCCATCCTTCACCTGGCACAGGTAACCACAGGAAAATCTGTAAGTAGCTCTGAAATCTGCAATGACACAAACGTGTGTACCTTACGTGTAGATCCTTTGATAATCTGGGGGGGGGGTGAGGGGCAAGTCCACATAAAAGTACTATTTCAGTTACATGATTAAGTTGGATTCCTATAACTCTTGGGGGCTCCAGCAGTTTAATTACCCCGCTATAGTTCCTGGCTTTGTTCTCCCAAAGCTTGGAATTTTGGGTAATCCCTCCTACTCTGGGGTGTTTCAGCCAACTTTAGTGTCCCCATTCCTTATGTTAACATTCCTCACAATATAAAACCCAGTCCAGGAATGGTGTGAACCCCTCATAATTGTATAGCAGGTGCACAGACCCAGCAAATCAGTGCAGGGATGGTGAGACTCCCTCATAATGAGCCCAGTAGATGTACATACTCGGGAATTCAGTACAGGGATGATAGGAACCTCTGATAATGGGCACAGCAGGTTTGTAGAGCTGGCATCTCAGTACAAGGAACCCCTCATTTAGGGCATAACAGGTGTGCAGATCCAAGGACACAGCATAAATATGGTGTGAACCCCTCATAATAGACACGGCAGATGTGCAGAGCAGGAACTTAGCACAGGGATGTGTGAGCCCGTGGTAATGGGCTTAGCAGGTGTGCAGGTCTGGGAACTCTGTACAAGGATGGTGGAAGCCCCTCAGAATGTGCAATGTAGGTGTGAAGACCCAGGAATGCAATGCAGGGAGGGTGGGAACCCTTCCTAATGGGCTCAGCAGATGTGCAGACCCACTAACTCAGCACAGGGATGGTGGAAGCCCTCATATTGGTCATTGCAGGGGTGTAGAGCTGGGAACTCAGCACAGAAATGGCAGGAGCCCATAATAGGCACAGCAGGTGTTCAGACCTTGGAATTTAGTGTGGTGATGCTGGAAACCCCTCATGAAGGGCACATATTCAATCTTTGTTGAATGGATTGCTCAAGTTTCCCAGTGAAGCAAGCACCAATGTATCAAATAGTTGGGGAAAACCAAACTGTATAAAGAAAAAAATTACATCGGACACACCCCTTGTTCATTAAGCAATACAATTATTTATTGGGTTTATAACATACTGCACTAGGGTTGTGCGCCATGTCTTTTTCTTTTTTATTTAATACAACAGGTGTGCAGACCCAAAACTCAGGGATGATGGGCATATCAGGCGTACAGTCTTGGAAATTCAGCATAGAGATGGTGGGAACCCTTATTAAGGGCACAACAGGTGTGCAGACCCAGAATCTCAGCACAGGGATGGTTGGATGCCTGCATAATGGGCACAGAAGACATTCAATCTGGGAAATTCAGTGTAGGGATGGTGGGAACACCTCATAATGGGCGCAGCAGTTGAGAAGAGCCAGGAGCTCAATAAAATGATGATGGAAACATTTCATAATGGGCACAGAATGTGAATCCTAGAGATATAGAAGAGACTTTCAGGTGGATTGGTCACGTGAAGAGACCCTTTTTATGTGTGGGTTTGTAACATTAGATATAGAAAGGAGAATAAAAACATTACAGATATGTTCCTAGTTCAACCAAAGAGTAGTGTAAGAACATGTTAATAGTTTAAAATTAGTGATGAGTCGAACATCCCCCTGTTCGGTTCACGGTCAATCATTCGAACCTAACCTGACTTGTCCCACGAACCGAGACAATTCACTAAGCGGTATCTTACAGTATCCAAGTATGCGGTAAGATACCGCACAGCATTTAGAAAAAAAAACCTACTAAAATGCGGCATGAGTTATGTTATTAAGTATTTTAGTAGTGAAAACATGCTTTAATGTTTCAGCTGTCAGCGAGCTGACAGCTGAATGTAAAAAGGATTGCCAAAAAAAATGGTGTGGGGTCCCCCCCATCCATACCAAGCCTTTCAGGTCTGGTATGGATTTTGAGGGGAACCCCCATGGCAACATTTTTTTTTTAATGGCGTGAAGGTCCCCCCAAAATCCATACCAGACCCTTATCTGAACATAGAGCTCCACAGGTCAGGAAAGGAGGGGGGGTGAGCGAGTTGAGCATGCCCTCAACATGGGGGGGGTGCTTTGTGGCAGGGGGGGTCTACGGGCGGGGGCTTAGTGGCCCGGTGGTTTTGGGGGTCTACAGGTGGGGGGGCTTATCGGAATCTGGAAGCCCCTTTAACAAGGTGGCCCCCAGATCCCTGGCCCCCTTTTGTGAATGAGTATGGGATACATGGCACCATACTCATTCACAAAAAAAAAAGTGTAGTGTAAAAAAATTACAGTAGACAGTCTTTGGCAAGTCCTTTATTAAAAACAAAAATTAAAATGTCCTGCAAAGTAGATCCAGGGTCAATCACGATGCCGCAGCCACTGCCGAATCGAAAAAAGAAAAAAAAGCTCCACTCTCAATGCTGGCTCCCGGCCATCTGACAGCTGCGTCGGCCTGACAGTTCTTAAATATCTAAGGGGTGGGGCCACCCAGTGGCATCAACCAGCTGACCCCATCCCCTTGTGACAGCATTGTGTGCTGTGATTGGCCAAAGGTGCATTGCTTTGGCCAATCCCAATGCACTGTCAAGAGTGCAGTGCATTGTGGGGCGAGGTGGGTGAACAGTCCTCCGAACGTTCATATGTTCACCGAACACACCAGCGGCCGACTCGAACATCAAGCCCAACACGATTTAGAATCTGAATTTGCCTTGGGATTGAAGGAATCAACACCTTGCTGCTAATGAGTCTTTGAGAAGAGCACTCACCGGCCACTTTATTAGGTACACCTTGGCTGTACCGGGTTGGACCCCCTTTTGCCTTCAAAACTGCCTTAATTTTTCATGGCATAGATTCAACAAGGTGTTGGAAACATTCCTTAGAGATTTTGGTCCATATGGACATGATATCATATCACAGTTGCTACAGATTTGTTGGCTGCACATCCATGAACCGTTGATACAAAGCAGGATGAATCCATGATTTCATGTTGTTTATGCCAAATTCTGACCCTACCATCTGAATGATCGCAGCTGAAATCTAGACTCATCACACCAGGCAACATTTTTCCTATCACAAATTCTATTGTCCAGTTTTGGTGCGCCTGTGTGAATTGTAGCTTCCGTTTCCTGTTCTTAGCTGACAGGAGTGGCACCCAGTGTGGTCTTCTGCTGCTGTAGCCCATCTGCTTCAAGGTTTGGCGTGTTGTGCATTCAGAGATGGTATTCTGCATACCTTGGTTGTAATGAGTGGGTATTTGAGTTACTGTTGCCTTTCTATCATTTTGAACCAGTCTGTTCATTCTCCTCTGACCTCTGACATCAACAAGGTATTTTCGTCCACACAACTGTCGCTTACTGGATATTTTCTCTTTTTTGGACCATTCTCTGTAAACTCTAGAGATGGTTGTACATGAAAATCCCAGTAGATCAACAGTTTTTGAAATATTCAAACCAGCCCGTCTGTCGCCAACAACCATGCCATGTTCAAAGTCACTTAAATTCCCTTTCTTCCCCATTCTGATGCTAGGTTTGAATTTCACCAAGCCGTCTTTACCACATCTAGATGCCTAAATGTATTCAGTTGCTGCCATGTGATTTGCTGATTAGCAATTTGTGTTACCAAACAATTGAATGGGTGTACCTAATAAAGTGGCCAGTAAGTGTAGATAAAGGTGGATAACTGTCACTTGGTCAGAAAGGAGGGGAAGTCATTCCACACTGGGGCACCACATTGTCTGGAATCATTACACTGGCCACAACACTGCCTGGGATGAGTTATTATTTTGATCGTTCATGGTATGAGCTGCATGCAGATACAAAATGGTATGTCTTGGTCTCACAGAACAGCCAAGGGGCCAACTAAAGGGTAAAAGGATCCAGCCTGCAGCACTCATGTTGTGTTTGGAAATGCTAACTTCGACACAGTCCTCAGAACTGGTTGGTCCATATAACCTATGACCACATCAGTAGGAAGAACCTTCCTCACACCAAATGGGGCACAGCTATTAATTATTGTTTGGAACTTGTTCTGAACAAGGCGGTTACTGGATTTCCCTGGTGTACCCCCACCAACAGGACAGGACATACTGCTCAAATTATAAAGGTTTTGTCTGTTTTTCTCCTATTTTTATATAATTAAAGCACACAGCCAATACTGCTGAATGTCATTTTCTTTCTTGTAGATCTTGTATATTTCTATGTACTGACAACCTAGGGATAATAAATATAAAGAAATCAGTACTAAGCTAAGTATTCCTAACTCCTAGAGATCTTGTTGCATTATATTACTAGTGCCTGTATGCTCGGTTCTAAACTTTCTGCTAATCTGTGTGAGATTGCTTTGTGTGGCTGCACCCCTAAACTCTCTGTATTTGCAGTTGATGGTTTACAGAGAACAAGACAGTCAATATGACCGCATGCAGATTAGTGTCAGTATGTGTGCATGGTTGCCAAGTAGACAGTCAGCTGACAAACTGCAGGAGGTAGCACCTACAGGTATGTGGATAATAGTGTGGGTATTAGTGAATGCATGCAGATTATACAGTAGCCGTTTTTTCTGCGTCTAGACTGGGGTATTTTTTGTTCTCATGATAATTTGCCGATGCATGCTGGTCAATTTCCAAGGACATCTGATGCCTTGATATTTATTGGTGGCGGTGGTGGGAGAGGTGGAGGAATACTAGCTCACAGGATAGCTTATGTAATCTCAGAAGTGTGTGGATATCACCTAGCTCATGGGTGTCAAACTGGTGGCCCTCCAGCTGTTGCCAAACTACAAGTCCCATGAGGCATTGCAAGATTGACCGTTACAAGCATGACTCCCAAAGGCAGAAGCATGATGGGACTTGTAGTTTTGCAACAGTTGGAGGACCGCCAGTTTGACATCGCTGATTCCTAGCTGCTACACAACCCTTAGAGTGCACCAGATTGTATCCAAGATTTGTATCTGCCTGTGTGTCCAGTCAGCTAGATTTTGGTAGAGTCTTCCTCTACTGGTGTCTGATGGTATTGAAGGCTTTAATAATTGTTTCACAGCCTTGTTTTACCTCTCCAAAGTTCCGAAACAAGGACTTTTGGTCAGTTAGCAAGTCACCGCAGGTGTGATCTTGTGCCACCTGGACAGTTTTAGGTCCTTGGTTGAATATTTTATCCTTCAATTTAAAATAACTTCCCAGGGTCCAGTTTAATAAAACGGGGTTCAGTTTCTTACCTTGCAGTTAACCTATTCTTAGTCTTAGCAGGAGATCTACTGAAGGCAGGTAAGAGAAGAAAAGGTGATCCAATCCAAAATCAGAAAGAGAGGCAGGGAGGAGGAGAAGAAGAGGAGAGAATGAGATCAAGGGGGGGGGGGGGGAGGGGACAGAAATGCTTTCTGCCCCAATGTATAAGATACTGCTTGGTGTGTCTATACAAGTACAACCTCCATAGAGGTCTATTTTTTTCAATTCGCTGAGCAGATGTCTCAACATTTCTGCAAGCGTAATGAATAATGCCCAGAATGTTTGTATTATGTGTGTAATAGTTTCTTTGTTGCCTTTCACCTGCCAAATGTAACATTCAACCCTGCAAGAAAAATATCCTTCAACCATGAGAGCTAGCATTCACCAATACAGAAAACAACCTATAGACTAAGACCATTTAGCCAGCAGGGAAATAATATGACGGATCACATACCTGACGAAGGGGTCCGAAACGTTGCACTCTTTTCCTTGTAATGTGCTCATGTTTCAATAAAGAATTGTTTGGACTTAAAGCGGAGCTCCACCCAAAAGGGGAAGTTCCGCTTTAAAGACTGCTCCAGCGCTCCCCATTATGGATTGGTACCTTTGGGGGAGCAGGTACTGGAATTTGACAGGTACCCACTTCCGCTGCGATTGGCTAGGCGATCGTAAGCGGAAGGTGTCTTCCCTCCCTACCTGTAGTCTTTTGGGACACGTGCTAGGTGCCAGAAGACTACAGGACCATTCAGGAAGCACAGCGCTACTCGCACATGCGCAGTGGGTACCTGGCTGTGAAGCTGCAAGCTATCACAGCCGGGTGCTCACACTGAAGATGGCGGCCTCCTGGAATACAGGACGGCCGGTGAAACGAGCTGCGGGGGACACATCATGGGACCAAGGGACAGGTAAGTGGCTGTTTTTAAAAGTCAGCAGCCATGGTTTTTGTAGCTACCGACTTTTATTTTTTGATAGGTGGAACTCCACTTCAACTTGAATATCAGTGGTGTGCTGGCAAATATCTACTCTGCATAATATGAGGGAGACCTCAGCACTATGTATAGTCTACGAAGAGACCTGAATGAATGGGTGTTCCGCAGAGCAAACCTTCATCTGCAGTGTGAAGTGAATCATTTAGCAGTGGTAGTGATACAATTGTACCTGGTGGGGCAGGGGGTAGCTGATGATGGACTTTCCTCCATATTCCCCAATAATTCATTGGGTGCCAAGTGTGGGACACATGTGAGAATGACCCCTGGGGTGGGTTCTGCTAGGCACCTGTAACAGGATCACTTTACTTCACACATATGGGGTACATTTATTCTTGTGCCGTTTTCACCAATGCCCTGGGACAAGGCTGAGGCCACCATGGGGGAATATTTAACTTAAAGGCGGACCTCTACTACTAGAGATGAACATACACCATGTACATCTGCACCATAACTGTTCTACAGTTAACTCTCGGGTCTCCGTGTAAATGTACACTTCCCACTGTAGCTTGGAATTAGTCGGGCCGTGCCGAACACCGACCACAGCCACCTGTCCAGCGTCTCCCACTACTAGTCCTGGTAGCAGCATGGATCCCCGCTGTGCACATAGCGCAGGCTCCAACGTGCACTTGACTTTAACTCTTGAATCTCTGTACTTCTGTACAGGATGGGGATCTCTGTTCAGTAGTCCTACTCTGGTTGCTATGGAAGACAGAATGAGGCATAGGGAGTGCGACAACATCTTCCTCGCAGCTAGAGGCAGTTCCACCAATAACAGGTACAATTTTCCAACAGGCTGCTTGTTAACTGTACCTCCGTTGCCCCTGGCAACCACATATAATACTGCAAAATGACTCAACATGCTGACTCTTCATATCCCATGTGCTAATGACCCAAGCTGTAGACTAAGTGTGGAATTGTGCTGGTTACTTGCAATGCACACCTTTCAAGGACTTCAGACCAGGCAAATAGGTAACATTTCAACATTTTACTGTAGAAAATCATGCACAGTACAAAACGGTCCAAAGCAGACAAGACAGTTCAGCAGAACTTCAATAGAACAGTCATTATCCCTAAATCCCTAGTTCATACTCCTAATCAGGCTATGTGCTGCCCCGGCGTACCTGCACAGGTAGAGTCCATGTGAATAAAGGTCCATTAGTGGCATTACCCAGCGGCTGGCGTCTTTGGGGCAAACTCCAGGTTGGATTGATTTCACATTTTTTGGGCTCCTAGGTGGCTATACCCTCACAGAACATGGCTGAAGGACCAGCAGCAATGCTCTCGGACTCTTCCAGTGGAGGAACCCCCTTGGTCCCAGCCCACTGTCACAGAAGCAGTGGGTCAGACCCAAAAATCACACAAAAAAACTAAAGAACCAGGAAAGGCATTAACCCTTACCCTCCCATCCGGGGCAGCACCTAACTAGCTAATTTACAACCTGCTTACACACTGCTAATTGTTACAACTTCCTCCTGGCTGTCAGGGATTCCCAACTTGTGGAGAGTGAAAAATATAGCTTGGAATTCTCCCTCTCCCCCCTTCCCGCAAATTCATTGCAGGCCCTGTAGGTCTGGTATGGATTTTAACCACTTACCTAACGCCCTATAGCAGATATACTGCTACAGGGTGGCCGCTCTGTGCAACACAACGTAAATTATTATTATTATTATACAGGATTTATATAGCGCCAACTGTTTACAAAATGCAGGTAGACATTACAATACAATTTGGTACAAGAGGAAACAGAGGGCCGTTTGTTGTTAGAGCTTACAATCTAGGAGATATACAGTTGCAAGAAAAAGTATGTGAACCCCTTGGGATTACGTGGAGTTTTGCATGAATTGGGCATAAAATGTGCTCTGAAAGTCATCTAAGTCACAACAATAGAAGAACACAGTCTGCTGAACATAATACTACACAAACATTAGATGTTGCCATGGTTTAATTGCACATAACATTGAAACATTCACAGTGCAGGGAGGAAAAAGTATGTGAGGCCCTAGCTTAATGACTTCTCCCAGAGCTAATTGGAGCCAGGAGTGAGCCAACCTTGACTCCAATCAGTGTGATGATATTGGATGTGTTGCTGACAGCTGTCCTGCCCTTAAAAAACACACACCTGTTTTGGGTTTACTGGTTTCAAGAAGCACTGTCTGATGTGAACCATGCCTCACAGAAAAGAGCTCTCAGAAGACCTACGATCAAGAATTGTTCACTTGCATGAAGCTGGAAAGGGTTACAAATGCGTCTCCAAAAGCCTTGATGTTCATGTGTCCATGGTAAGACAGACTGTCTACAAATGGAGAAAGTTTAGCACTGTTGCTACTCTCCCTAGGCGTGGTCGTCCTGTAAAAATGATTGCAAGAGCACAGCGCAGAATGCTGCATGAGGTAAAGAAGAATCCCAGAGTGTCAGCTAAAGACCTACAGAAATCTCTGGCACATGCTAACATTTTTGTTGACACATCTACAATAAGGAAAACATTAAACAAGAATGGAGTACATGGGAGGACACCACGGAGGAAGCCATTGCTGTCCAAAAAGAATATTGCAGCACGTTTGAAGTTTGCAAAAGAGCACCTGGATGTTCCACAGCACTACTGGCAAAATATACTGTGGACAGATGAAACCAAGATTGAGTTGTTTGGGAAGAACACACAACACTATGTGTGGAGAAAAAAAGGCACAGCACACCAACATCAAAACCTCATCTCCATTGTAAAACATGGCGGAGGGAGCATCATGGTTTGGGGCTGTTTGCTGCCTCAGGGCCTGGACGGATTGTTGTCATTGATGGGAAAATGAATTCCAGAGTTTATCAAGACATTTTGTAGGAAAACCTACGACCATCTGTCCGCCAACTGAAGCTCTGCAGAGGATGGGTGATGCAACAGGACAATGACCCAAAGCATACAAGTAATTCAACAAAACAATGGCTGCAACAGCACAGAATACGCCTTCTGGAGTGGCCCAGTCAGAGTCCTGACCTCAACCCGATTGAAATGCTGTGGCATGACCTTAAGAGAGCGATTCACACCAGACATCCCAAGAATATTACTACACTGAAACAGTTTTGTGAAGAGGAGTGGTCCAAAATTACTCCAGATCGTTGTGCAGGTCTGATCTGCAACTACAGGAAATGTTTGGTTGAGGTTATTGCTGCCAAAGGAGGGTCAACCAGTTATTAAGTCCAAAGGTTCACATACTTTTTCCTCCCTGCACTGTGAATGTTTACATGTTATGTGCAAATAAACCATGGCAACATCCAATGTTTGTGTAGTATTATGTTCAGCAGACTGTGTTCTTCTATTGTTGTGACTTAGATGACGTTCAGAGCGCATTTTATGCCCAATTCATGCAAAACTCCACGTAATCCCAAAGGGTTCACATACTTTTTCTTGCAACTGTATGTGATTTTGCAGTTCTGGGTACAGGGCACGCGCGCCGCCCTACCCGCGCTGCCAATGGTTGCAATGGATGTCAATCACTGGGTCCCAACCGGTGATTCTTGGCCGGCACTCAGTGATCGCCATTAAAGCCGAGAGGGGAAGATCTGTGTGTAAACAGCACAGATCTCTCTCCTGTCAGCATGGACATGCTGCTTTCTCTCTCTCTCTCTCTCTCTCTCTCTCTCTGCACAGCAGCACCTCTCCCTAGTAAAACAGCACACAGTGTAAGCACAACACACAGTTAACCCTTTGATCACCCCAGATGATAACCCCTTCCTGCCCAGTATCATTAGTACAGTGTCAGTGCTTTTTATTAGCACTGATCACTGTATTAGTGTCACTGGAGATGTCAGTGGCTGTTAGTTCCCACCCAGTGTCAGAATGCCCGCTGCAGTTCCGCAGGCCTCTATAAGTCGCTGATCGCCGCCATTACTAGTATAGAATAAATAAATAAATATTTCAGTATATATACTGCTATTTGTAGACGTTACACGTATTGGGATTTTTTTTAAAACAGACATTTAGCAGAATACATTTTGGCTTAAACTTATGAAGAAATTTTATTTTTAAATTATTTTACTGGATATCTTTTATAGCAAAAAGTCAAAAATATTGTTTTTTTTTTTTCTAAATCGACAGTCTTTTTTTTTTACAGCGCAAAAAATAAAAAACACAGAGATGATGAAATGCCACCAAAAGAAAGCTCTATTTGTGAGAAAAAATTACATACATTTAATTTATGTAAAGTGTTGCATGACCACGCAAATGTCAGTTAAAGTAACGCAGCAATGTACTGCAAAAAATGGCCTGGTCAGGAAGGGGGGTAAACCCTCTGGAGGGCAAATGGTTACGGGAGAACTAAAAAAAAACAAAACAAAATGTCATGGGTCCCTCCAAATTCCATACAAGGAATTTTAGGTCTAGTTTGGTTTTTAAAGGGGAACCCATGCAAAAAAAAAAGCGTGGTGCTGTATTTACCATAATGCCACCCAAGGGTCAGGGCCTAGGACATTTTTATTCAGGTGTGACTAGGACAGCATTGTGTCTAAATATGGTTCTGAATATAACATTAACAATAACAGTAGTAGTAATAGGGATAATATTCTATCGTTGAAGCAGACATTGGACTCCAGGTCTGGAATGGACCCCTCACACAGGGAGAGTGCACAGTTGTGTTCGGGCTCCTCCCATGGACGGCCATCCTCCGCGTGTCAGTGTCCAGGGCTCCCGGCGAAGAAGAGGTGTTGCGCAGGACTCAAGGTGGGTTTACCACTGTCCACCATCTCTACTGTGGATAGGAATGTATTAAAAAATCACAATATGTGCACAAAAGCTTCTGTACAGCCTGAGATGACTGGTGGAGAAATGTAGAATAATATGTTGTGTAAGTATTATTTTGATGCATTTGTTGCATTGATGTGACATAGTAATTGCACACATGTTGTCCCTGCAGCTTGCACTCACTGGCATCCATCTCCGCAGATATTCCTGGCCGCCATGTGCTTTGTCTACTTTGCCAAGGCCTTGTCTGGGAGTTATCTGAAGAGTACCATTACCCAGATCGAGAGACGCTTCGAAATCCCCTCCTCTCTGGTTGGCATTATCGACGGAAGCTTTGAGATTGGTATGTATGGTGAATAGTGCTGGCCATCTGCTGAAGACATGCATACACAGAGATGGTCACCTAGTTTACTTCACAATAGTTTCCAATCTTCTTGTGACAACTTGCTTCAAATAATGAGATACAGAGCACTCATAATTATTTGGCTCCATTATTTAGGGACTGTCCAGACAGCTAGACAGTTGTCAGGCCTGCCAGGTAGAGAAGATGACTTTTTTTTATCCAGGGAGAAGAATTGACACTGCTGTGCTCTGTACAGCTTTGGAGACAAAAGAAATAATCAAATTATCCTGGAGGTTAGATGGACATGCCTGAGAAGCACAGAAGAAATCTAGGAAGAAGACATAGCCTGAGTTTAGTGTTTAGCGGCAGACTGTAGGGCCTGTGCATACATTTGATTTCTTTGTCTCATTACAGTAGCCACAGTTGTAGAAGGAGCTTGTAAATGGCTAGAATCGGGTGGCGAGAGCACAAGTCCCCAGTTCTCTTCCTCTCCTGCTGGAACAGTGACCCTCCTGCTTTAGGCTTTAACTCTCCTCCATCTTGTGCCCTCTCCACGTCAGAGGCCTCTTCCCGCAATTCCCAGTTGTTAACCTTTATATCTCTACAGGAAGGAATGTCCAAACAAAGATAGGGTTGCAGAATTTTACTGGTGCAGCTTGGAAGATAGCACAAACAGTCACTCCATTCAGGGTCACTTGAGTGCATTGTCAGTCACATTCAGTGGACGGTCCGCAGTAGTCACATATGTAAGGATGATGCAGCATTTTTAGCAAGCCATTTTCCCTAGCTCAGTGTCTCTCCACTCAGGGTCATTAGTACTCACTGAGATGGGATCTCTTCAATCACTTCCTCCATGGGTACACCTCAATAGGGACCCTCCAGGGGGATAGCCTCGCTCCAGTAACTTTTGGCCTGGTCTAAAAGGTCTTCTGCAACCCACCCTAGCCCCCACCTCTATAAGGGTCAGGTCTACAGCCAGGCTCTTCTGGGTGCAGGTCTACCTCTCCCTGGTCTCCAGCCCTGTCCAGGACCTCCACTTGCTAGCTACATCTGCCTGATGATGGGGTCTCTGGCTTCTATGCCACAACCGCACTAGGGCTCCTTCCAACCTAGTTTATATGTGGTCACTGACTCACCCATTACATCACCACAGGAGGGCACTAATTAAAAAAGGGCCTATCACCTGATGACACTGCTTTCTGTAACCAGACACTATTCTGGAACACAGCCACCTAGTGGCAGACTAGCCAACTTCACCTGCTTACACAGTTACATTGTTTCCTTCTGCTCTGCAGTCCTCCATTGTGGTTTTTTTTCATCTCCACCAGGAAACCTTCTGGTCATAACGCTGGTGAGCTATTTTGGAGCAAAACTTCATCGACCAAAACTGATTGGGAGCGGCTGTTTGCTTATGTCACTGGGAACATTCTTAATTGCGCTGCCACACTTTATTATGGGTCGGTAAGTCCAGCTGGGAAGATCACATCACAAGACACTGTAAAATTCAAAGTGGAGAGAACAAGGGAGTTTTCCTGTCTGTTGTGAAATGTTTCTGTGTCCTGGGAAAAATACACAGGTTGGGATGCCTGCATGCTTGTTCTGTGCCAGTGACCACTACATATTAAATTACAGATGAGGATAAAAATCACTGGGATTGCACCTTTAGGAAGAGGGGTATAGTGGTGTGATGGGTGTATGTTAAGAAATGATGGCAATGCTACCATTATATACATGGACATGCACTATATGGGGATTATGGTGACCTACTGTATATCACTGTATATTACATATATGTGACTGATGACCTTTCTCTATATTATACAGTTATACATATGAGGGGACTCCAGTTTATCCCTCCAATTCTACTGGTGCTGTCCCTCCATGTCTGCAAGATTCTAAAGATCAAAAATTGTATTCAGCAATTGAGACATCTCGCATGAATATTGACCATGGTAAGAAACTTCCAGCAATTATACTATACAGTATCAATGGGGATGGGACTGACTTGCCCAGTGCACACAGGGCATTTCTCTCTCTTTGCTATGTACAGGTGCCTTCTGGTTTCATGACACATACACCTGTCCAGGAATGCAAAATTTTGAAGGAAACACCACATTGCGGTGTCCTGCTCCACCAGTCCAGCTAGACTCCACCACCCATCTCCGGACAGCTCCCCTCAATATAACTGAGACCCGTCACTCCAGCCGGTGCCACTCTCCCACTGTATGACTCTCAAAACATTCTCATAGCATAGCAGCTGTCAGACTGTCCTTCTTCCCACGTGGCTGGAACTCATGTGGGCAGAGCTCCCTCCTGATTTTATATGCACAGGGAGGGGGGCAGAGCCCAGCATAATCCGCCAAAGCAGAGGCTCGAAGAATTTACCTAACCAACCCAACCGGGCAAAAGCTGCTAACCAGCATTTCAGCCTGCTTACATACACATTCCCTACAACACACTGGGAGTTCCACATCACAAGGTCACTTGGGTGGTCCTATGACAATGGCACACTGACATTTGCGGTTCCCAGAACAATGGCACACTGATGCTTGAGCATCCCAGAAAATGGTACACTAACACTTGGGGCCCCAAAACACTGACATACTGATACTTGGGGGCCAAAAAGTTGGGGTACTGAAATAATGACACACTGATATTTTGGGGTCCAAGAATAATGACACACTGTAACTTAGGTTACCAAAAACAATGACACACTTACATTTGGGGGTTGAAGAACAAGAGGACACACTGCCATTTGGGGTCCCAAAACAATGACACACTGTTACTTGGGGTTCCAGAACAAATGACATACTGACACTCGGGGGTCCCAGTCTAGTGTGGAGGCATGAATATGCCCCATTATAGGTCCCTTATTTTTGAACTAGGTGTCACACTAGAGAAACTTATACCCTACCCCTGCCTGTAGTGGGGCACCTTATATTTGGTTTAGGCAGGAAACGTCTTAGGGTTCCGGTAGCCGTGTTAAAACAGGGGTATAGCAGGAAAGGACACATCATGTAGAAGAGAGGCTTAGATAGGAGGTTTCACCTGGGGGGGAAGCCTGCAGCAGCCAGGTGAGCTAAGTACTAATGCTTTTAGGACAACACTAATATCCTACAGGGATGATAGGACTCTGGAACCATCCTCGGAAGTCACAGGTCTTGCAAATCTTTCATCGCCTACTGTACTTCTTTGCCCTTTATGAAGCCTGTAAACTAAGGATGTAGTGCTTTCATTTGGAAAGCTAAATGAACTGTTTGTTAATATTCTGATGTTCTATTTAATAAAGAAAAGGCCAACAGCATTATATAACATTCCATTATTCTGACCACAGATGGCAACTTCTTGCAAGAATGGACTGGTGAGTGATGATGTGTAAAGGTGTCTATTGCTTTTGACCTCTACATGATATAGACTGTACAGCCACAGGGTACTGGTTAAGCTAGACTGAGTACTGTCTCAGGTGTCTTCCCAGAAACCCAAGTTTGAAACTTGGCTGATCTCTTGCTAAAGTGTCCCGCTGTATGGGTGATCACAGGAAGGTCAGGAAGCTAATTGATTTCAAGATATGTTCTCCCCCACCTATCAGCTACAAGGAAGGAAGGCGACATGCAGCCGATCACATAGTACCCTTACACCAGCACAATATCACACTGATAAACTGACCCTTAAATGCAGAACAGTACACTTTTCTCTTCTTATTTATGTTTATCTTTCCCTGTGTTTGTCTTTCTTATGTCTTTGGTGAGACGTTTCTTGTGTTTGCCCTCAGGGTGTGATGGCGACTTTGCAAGCACCATGTGGCTGTGTGTATTGTTGGGGAATCTGTTACGTGGAGTGGGGGAGGCGCCAATCCAACCACTGGGGATCTCCTACATCGATGACTATGCAGGAGAGAACAATGCGGCTTTCTACATTGGTAAGTCACAATAGGCTAAGTTCATAAAGTTTTAACACAAGGGTAAGGCTCTCTAAATTAGTCATATGATCATAATTGTCAAATCTCAGTGGTCTCAGCTGAAAATAACTGCCACTTTTTTTTAAAATAAGGATTCTTTCCTGAAATGTTAGTGTCAGGAAAAGTGTTAACTCCAGAGTGTTTTCATGTTTTACATGCAATGAATAAAAGTAAAAATGATGTGAACAAGCCCCGGTGCACAATTACTAGAAAATTCAGCACAAAATTTGCTTTGAAATACATTTTATTGTGTAAAGAACAGTTTATAGACAGCATCTGCTAACTAACCAGTTTTTAAAGTGTAGTTTTTAGCATAGCTTTTTTCTTTTTGAGTACATCTGTGGTATTATGTTGGGTGAGGTTATCTTGTGTAGTTGTAGATATTTCTTTGTCAAATAATATAATCATTAGTGTTTTATGGTATACTGCGCAATATATTACAAACAGGCTGCATCCAGACAGCGGCTGTGATTGGACCAATATTTGGGTTCCTTCTTGGATCACTCTGCGCATCTTTATTTGTAGACATTGGATTTGTGGATTTAAGTAAGTTTACATATTTTGTATATTTGATGTATGTCTATAATGCTAGAAAACACATTTTTTTCAAAAGTTTTGCTTCCTGAAAAACATATGATAGACCCCTTCAAACTGAAAACAAATATAATTTCAGTAAGACGGTAACCTTGAGAAATCTGAAATGTATGTTTAGTGACTATAATGTATTTAATTGCATGTTTCCATAATGTTGCATGACTTCAATGGGGCTAAAAGTGTCTTGCTGCTGATTTTCATTTGTACTCAGTGTCTGATGCATTTGGCTGTAGTGTCCAACAATAGTCAGCCAGCATGAATGGATTTCAGTTGCACTGATACTGTTTCTACATTGTGGCAATGTCCTGGTGAAACCTTTCACTGTGTTTGTCACTGACTGAGTCTAGATTTCCAGTTATGAAGAGTGAATTAATAAAATGAATTTTCAGTGACATGTTCCACTTCATAGTTTTGTATGCTGTAAGAAGTTTGTCAGACAACTTTTGGTTTGGTGCTCCGTAGTTGCCAAGAAAATTCTTAACAGCATCCTTAAATGCTTTCCTGGCAATTTTCTTTAGCCCCACTAACATATCTTTGAACAGCTTGTCATTGATGACGATGGCCAATGATCTGTGGACCAACAAATAAACCATCCTTAATCTTGGCATCAGTTATGCTAGGAAACATCTGGCTCAAAAAACAAAAACCTTTACCTTCTTTGTTCATTGCCTTCACAATTTTTCATTGTCAAAAATATCTGTCAGGTCGACAATTGGTTCATGTGCCATGTTTTTCTTTCCTGGATCCAAATTCTTTGTGGCCATTTCTTTTTAATGTAATGCAATGTATTTGTAGTTGTCCCATTCCCATATTCTATCCTCCTGCTCCTCGACCTCTCCGCGGCCTTCGACACTGTTGACCACCCTCTCCTCCTTACCAAACTGCACTCCCTTGGCATCAAGGACGCTGCTCTCTCCTGGCTCGTCTCCTACCTTTCCCAACGCTCCTTCAGCGTCACCTACAACACTGCCACCTCCCCCTCCCTCCCCCTCTCTGTCGGGGTCCCCCAAGGCTCTGTCCTCGGGCCCCTCCTCTTCTCCATCTATACCTCCTTCCTTGGCAAACTTATTCACTCCCACGGCTTCAATTACCACCTCTATGCCGACGACACCCAAATTTACCACTCCACCCCCACCTCATCCCCTCACTCTCTGCCCGCATCGCCCACCTCCTAAACGACATATCAGACTGGATGTCGCTCCATTTCCTCAAACTTAACCTATCCAAAACCGAGCTCCTGGTCTTCCCCCCCACCCTGTGCCCCCCCCATCCTCTCCATCACTATTAACAACGCCACCGTCTCTCCCACCCCACACGCCAAAGTCCTGGGTGTCACCCTGGACTCCCAACTCTCCTTCCTACCCCACATCCAACTGCTATCTAGGTCTTGCAGGCTCCACCTCCGCAACATCTCCAAGATATGCACATTCCTCACCCCAGACACCACCAAACAACTTGTACACTCCCTCATCATCTCACGCCTGGACTATTGCAATTCCCTTCTCACTGGCCTACCCAAACGAGCGCTATCCCCACTTCAGTCGATCCTAAACTCATCCACCTCACCAACCGCTCCACATCTGCCTCCCCCCTCTGCCAATGTCTCCCGATTGCCCAACGCATCAAATTCAAAATGCTAACTCTGACCTACAAAGCCATTCACAATGCCGCCCCAAACTACATAACCGACCTGATACCCAAATACTACCCTACCCATGCCCTTTGGTCCTCACAGGACCTCCTACTCTCTAGCTCCCTGGTCTCCTCCTCCCACGCCCGATTGCAGGACTTCCCCCATCCTCTGGAACTCCCTACCCCAATCCATCAGACTGTCGCCTACCCTCCTCACCTTCAGGCGCACCCTGAAAACCCTCCTCTTCAGGGAAGCCTACCCCAACCTCACCTAACACCCGACCTCACCTATCAACTAACCTCCTCCCCTCCTCCTGCCACTCCATCCCCCACAGCCATCTCCTCCTGTGCCACCTTCCTCTCCCTCCTAGACTGTAAGCTTGAAAGAGCAGGGCCCTCGAACCCCTCGTGTATTGTATTGTTACTGTCTTGTCTCATGTTCTGTCACCCTTGCTACTGTACAGCGCTGAGCATACCCTTTGGCGCTATATAAATACTGTATAATAATAATATGTGGCTGTCCCATTCCCATATGTAGCAGCAGTACTTGGTATATCTGAGCTGCATTCCAAGTAGCAGAGCCACTACCTTTAGATCCCCACTGATACTCTAGTTTTACTTGGTACATTGGATGTGCTTCAACAACAGTTCCATATTTTCATAGGTTTCTTTCATGTGTGCAGCAAAGCCAACAGGTAATACAAATTTAAAAAACAGAAGATAGCTATAAAATGCTACATGACAGGTTAAATTGTAGGTTATGTTTGAGATTTGCAGTCAAAAATCTATAAAATACACCAAAGAGTGTTCAGGAAGCAAAATCTGTGTTGTCCAGTGTAATGTGTAAACTTCAGAAGATTTTAGTTTGTTAGTTTTATTGGAATTTCTTTTTATAAAGAGTTACTTTAAAAAGGCAAGATGATGTGTGATGATGTCACCCAGGAAGAAATATGAAACTTCTGATCAAGTTAAATTGTAACCTGGGGACCAGAATAACAGAAACCCAAGCTATGAGAAGTATTTATGGCTACTCCTTATTGTTAAAACTTTCTCTAGCCCTGCTCTGTATAGCATACACTGGTCCAGCATGTACTGTATATGAAGTGGGGATCATTTGCAGTAACACCATCGGCACTTGACTGTTCTGTATATAGATTTGGAGTTCTGCCTGCAGTGAGATGAATCAAATCACCTAAAACCTGTAATACAAAATGGGTGACAGAAATGAGCCCTAGGCTGAGGAATTATCCTAGGAGGTTTAGCTAGTCAAATTATTCCAACTCTATATTTCAATTTCCTGCAGATAACAGTGTTGCTAATCCCACACACAAATGCTATACCCCTGAGGATATATTTGTGCAGGCTTATTTAGTATATTTAGCAAAAATCTGTAAAAAAAAAAAATCCAATCATTCTCCAGCTTTAACTAATATTTCTTATTTGCTTTCTAAATAATCCAGAAATTAGTTTTAAACTGCTCAGAAAATGTGATCTGTAAGCTGTTAACTCTATAAAAGTGTACAAATAGGAATGTTTCATGAAGCTCCCATGTCCACCATGTGTTTTTTTTTCAGACCAGGTGCCGATCACTCCTCAAGATTCCCGTTGGGTCGGCACCTGGTGGCTTGGATACTTAGTAGCCGGTGCCATTAGTCTGCTTGCCACTATACCATTTTGGTTTTTACCAAAGGAGCAACCACGGCCAGACCTTCGTAAGAATTCAAGTACACCTTCTGAACAGTCCAAATTCATTCTGGAAGAGCTGAAAGACCACAAAAATGAGGGTCCGCTACTAAGAATGAGCAAAGGTAAGAAATCAGGATGAAGGAAGTCCTACTGAGTATCCCAGAACAATTACACACAGGCACTGTGGGATTCCAGAACAATGACACATTGACACTTGGGAGTCCTAGAACAATGACACTGGGGATCCTAGAAAAATGACACAGACAATAAGATTTCCAGTACAGTGGCACACTGGCATCTGGGGGTTTCAAAACAATAACACGCTGACACTCGGAGTCTTAGAACAATGACAAGTTAACACTTGCCAACACAGAACAAGGGCACACTGACACTTGGGGGATCTCAAAACAATGACATACTGGCACTTGAGCATCCAGAACAATGGCACACTGACAACTGGAGGTCCCAGAGCAGTAGCATACTGACACTTGGGTGTCCCATCACAATGACACACTGGTATATATGTAATATGTGCATTGTACAGAGATCTCATTGCCACACTGGTAATGTTGTTTGTTATTAAAATGTGAATTATGACTATATTTATCTTATAGATATAAATATGTAACAGCAAACAACACTTGCTTAGCTTCCCGTCCTAGGTACTTTATTTTGTTCCCCTTAAACACAATCTCACTTTAGACAATATATGTGAAAGGTGCAGCGCTTGTAAACAATATATATGCAAAAGTCCCTGGTGGATCAAATAATAAAGGATATGGGGTAGTCCCGTAAATACAAGTAAATATAAATAGTTGAGGTGACTTTGATATCCGTGTAGAGGTGGTAATGAAATGCGCACTCACCGGACGCGCATATTAAATGCGCCTTGTGTATAATTATCCTGCTGCCAGGTGATGGGTGGTCTTCCCTCTATCAGATGCTAGGTAAGTTGTCCTTCTCCTCAAAAGGTCCCCCTATATGGTCCTAGTGGATGTTGTCACTCCGAATGGCCAGAGCTCAGTGGACTACCCACGTTTCCTGCTTCCCATGCAGTGCCAAAAGCCCACCATTCACTACACACACACTCCAGGAGTGTGTGTGTAGTGAATGGTGGGCTTTTGGCACTGCATGGGAAGCAGGAAACGTGGATAGTCCACTGAGCTCTGGCCATTCGGAGTGACAACATCCACTAGGACCATATAGGGGGACCTTTTGAGGAGAAGGACAACTTACCTAGGATCCGATAGAGGGAAGACCACCCATCACCTGGCAGCAGGATAATTATACACAAGGCGCATTTAATATGCGCGTCCGGTGAGTGCGCATTTCATTACCACCTCTACACGGATATCAAAGTCACCTCAACTATTTATATTTACTTGTATTTACGGGACTACCCCATATCCTTTATTATTTGATCCACCAGGGACTTTTGCATATATATTGTTTACAAGCGCTGCACCTTTCACATATATTGTCCATTCCATAGGTCATTGGTACCTATCTTGTGCATAGCAGCTTGTTGATTTTTACTAAGGCGCTTTTTACCACTTCTTGTACATTAATCTCACTTTAGGGCTGTGATAATATAATTAGAATTAGACCTCCCTGATCTATACTTGGGTTGTTCAAACTAGGTGTGTAGAGTACAGATCAAAGGACACATATTCACATACCTTTTGATTACCCTCAGAGGTTCATCTGAGAATTATGCTAGAAAGTGACACCTGGCTGCTGTGATATCTCTGAAAGAGATTAAGATGGCCCCTGGTGTTAAACTACACAAAGAAATCTCCGAAAGGGAAATTACTTTTTAAATGTATTTTCTAGGTATACCCCCCCCCAAGTTCTCCTGTTTATTAGTGACACAATAGGGTATTGAGACAGCTCTGTATAATTTCCTTGTTTTTTTCTTTACCTCTTTTAGATTTCCTGCCATCTGTGAAGGACCTTCTGGGTAATCCAGTGTTCCTCCTTTACCTGTGTGGCAGCGTCTTCCAGTTCAACTCTCTGGTTGGGATGGTAACTTACAAACCGAAATACATTGAACAGCAATATGGACAGACTTCCACCCGAACAAACTTCATCATCGGTCAGTTTATCACTGTGCCAAACATGCACTAAAAACTTTAACTGTGACCTTTGGTTTGTATTTAACCATCCTTGGGGCACTGTTTCTCCAGCTGACACCAATGAACAGGCACTATTTCACCCACTGACACTAGTGATTGGGCACTATTCTTCCCACTGAGACCATTGGTGGGGCACTATTCCCCCCAATAACACCAAGAATGGGGTACTATTCCTCCCACTGACACCAATGATATGGCATTATTCCTCTCTCGACATGATAGGGCACTATAGCTCCAACTTAGACCATTAATGGGTGTGACGGAACGCTTGTCATCCTGATTGGGTGATTCCGTAAGAGAACCGCTTCCTCGCCACTGGGACACAGGACCAAGGTATCATAGTTGGGCATTGCACCCAAGGCTAAACCAGACTAGCTTGATGGAAACTGGAACTACCTTATTGAACAGAAACACAGATTTTTATACACGTCACAAATAGGGCAAGTACCCACATAAACAATAAAAACAAATATTACACATTGGGATAAACATCCCACACTGATTAGGTAATAGCCTGATCACATTATCCTAAACAGTGCAAACAATAAACAGTACAGCCAACAGCTAACAGTGATCTAACTAACAGTAAGCTAATGAACAGCCAAGCACTCAGTCAATGCTTTGATTAATCAGGGAGCCCACCCGGACAGTCCGGTGCCTACATAGGAATACCCATGAAATAGAGACCACTGTGACCAGCTCTTTCAAGGAACATGTATAGTTCCAAATAAAACAAACCAGGAATAGTCTTTAGGGCAGCTACATGAAAACAGTCCTTCAAAAATGTCACAGAAAGGGAAATATAAGAATAACAGGGTGAATGTGGGCAGAAAAGGTCCCTGCAGCCAGTGTTCGTGACACAGCCAATGCTGGTTTGGGCACAGAGACCCCAAATCTGTATCCTGGTCCTCCAGTTCTCAGAGTCAGTGTGTTTTGGTGAGACATGGACTTGAATCCAAAGCAAACTTCTCCAAAGGTCCCCCCAGGCACACACCTCAGAATAGCCCCCTCAGATGAAAGGACCATGGTCAGTAGGCAAGAGGCTAGCCTGCAGTTCCCCCCAAAAGTCCCTGTCATGGTTGGGTCTGTCACAATGGGGCACTGTTTCTTCCAGTGATGCCAACAATAGGGCATTTTTGCTCCCTCTGACACCAACCATGGGACACAATTGCTCCCACTGACACCAGTGATGGGACACTTTTCCTCACACTGACACAAACAATACCACACAATTTCTCCCAGTGATACAAACAATTGGGCACTGTTTCTCTCACTGACACCAACGATATGACCCCCCCCCCCCCACTTCCCCCAGTTTGCAGACAATTTTTATAGGTTATTGTCAAAACCTCAGTATTGACAGGCCAGATACTAGAAAAGAAACTGCAATTAAGTTTGCCAATTTTTTTTTTAAATATTGGAATTTCACTCGAATTTTTGCAGCATTTGCGGTGTCATTAAAGAGCCACTAGAAGGCAGCACTGTGTCATCAAATACAATTTTGTGTTCAGTAATGTTCTGTGAATTCCAGTACTGGCATTTATTGTGATGAAGGGGATCTGTGAGAGGGTTGTACAGCTCTGCCCCTGAGGACCAATCACCCTCAGTTTTAGGATATCCCTTTTAAAGTAGAACTCCAGAAAAGCTGCCAAATTCCTAGGTGACGCTGATACACATACATATATGATTACCATTTTAACAGCCTGATGATTTGTAATTGTGGCTGACCAGTCCTGTGACACACAGCTCTAACAGTCATTAAGGTCCTTCTGTTCCTTCATGAGTTGGTTGTTTATGGGACAATGTGAAGGTTGAGCAGTTATACTGTAAAATTAATTGTTCGATCATAAACTTCATTATGTTTAATGCAATAAAGTTTTCTATTTGCTAATTGCAATAGCTACATCTTTCTGCAACCCTTCTGCATACAAAATTTATAATTCCCTTTTATTGCCACATTCATTGATTTGCAGTAACTACATCTGGGTGTTTCCCCAGATGGATCATATGATGCAGGGCAGTGTGTAGAGATACGTACACTAATTTTATATCAGTATAATAATATGGCAGGTATGGGGGGGGTGAATGGAGGATGAAGGATGATGGGGTCAGCAGTATCTTCTCTGCTAACAGAAAACTCCGCAAGATGACAGATTTGTGTGAAAAATAGAGAACACAATGGGCAGTATACCTGGTCTCCTACTGCGGAGAATAATGCATTACAGCCACTTTAGAGTACGATAGATTATCAGCAACAATTCTGGGTAACACAACAGGCAGAAATTCTTTATAAATTGGTGTGATTTCTCTGCAGATTAATTTTTACAGTTTTTTTT
The DNA here is from genome assembly GCF_062004578.1 of Staurois parvus. Classification (NCBI taxonomy): domain Eukaryota; kingdom Metazoa; phylum Chordata; class Amphibia; order Anura; family Ranidae; genus Staurois; species Staurois parvus. The sequence goes on from NW_028318265.1 coordinate 1,870,309, forward strand.
TCACTTTGGTTGGAATCTCAATCTCTTTAAGACTGGGAAATCCTTGAAATAATTTCAAGTCTCAGGGAAATCCTACTAATAATTACTATATCTATGGCTCATGATACATTAACATGAACACTAAGTTATGATAAAACGTACATGGCAAATAAAGGATAATATACTGTATATATTTAATGGAATAGAACAAATAATAATGATGATGATGATGAACAGAAAATAAACTCACTAAAATTGCATTGTTCCCTCAGGAGATCAGTAGAGTAAGCCCCTTAGACTGGTGATCGGAAAAGGATCACCTTAACACCAGTGAGAAGAATAACCCTTACATAGATAATCAGTGGGAAGAAGTTTCCTTAAATTGGTGGTCAGTAGGAAGAATGTCCCTTACATTGGTGCTCAGTGGGAAGAATTCTTCTTACGATGGTGACCAGTAGGTATAATTCTCCTTACAGTGGTGGTCAGTGGGAAGAATGTCCTTTACATTGGTAGTCAGTGGGACGAAGTCTCCTTAATCTGGTGGACAGTGGGAAGAATGTCCCTTACATTGGTGGTCAGTGGGAAGAATGTCCCTTACATTGGTAGTCAGTGGGAAGATTTCTTCTTACATTGGTGGTCAGTGAGAAGAATTCTCCTTGTATTGGTGGCCAGTGGGAAGAATTCTCCTTACATTGGTGGCCAGTGGGAAGAATGTTCCTTACATTGGTATCCAGTAGGAAGAATGTTCCTTACATTGGTGGTCAGTGGGAAGAATGATTCATACATCAGTGGTCTGTCTGTTATACAGGTCTGCTTGTTCCTTTAGCAAAGTCTAATGTGATTGTCTCCTTTCCCTCAGGTCTCATTAATATTCCAGCCGTGGCTCTAGGGATCTTCTCTGGGGGGCTTGTGATGAAGAAATTCCGCATTAATATTTTAGGAGCGGCAAAACTGTTATTGATATCTGCTGTGATTGGATACTTGATGTTAATGACCTTGTTTGCGCTGGGCTGTGAGCAGTCCCCAGTGGCTGGCCTGACTTTCTCCTATGAAGGGTAAGATCACTTTGATTGGATGATAAGAAGAATTCCCATCATAGGGAAGGGTCAGCAGGCAGATGTATGAAAGCTGACACAATGCAATCTGTTTAGATCCCAACAGATCTCCTCTCAGGAAAGCCCTATCTCACAATGTAATCTTCGGTGTCTCTGTCCAAAGAATCAATGGGATCCGGTCTGCGGAGACAACGGGGTCACCTATTATTCTGCGTGCTATGCGGGCTGCCGAATGTCCAACGGGACTGGAAACACTGCAGTAAGTGACCCATTAATATACAAGACTGTTTGCTGAACAGTACAAATGTAAAAATGGAGAGAAGAAATTAAAACTAGAAAATGCTGAGATTTACAATGGCCAGTCATGATTCACCTCTCACTAGTATGTCAACAGTAAGCTCAAGTCTGATTAGATGATCCAGGCATCACTGTGCATTCTATCTTACAGGTTTACTACAACTGCAGTTGTGTGAAGCAGCCCATATTGAGTTCAAGTGGTGGCTCTGCCACAGTTGGTCCATGCTCAAAAGAAAGACATTGCTCTAGAATGTTCCTGTACTTTATGGCAATATCTGTGGTCACATCTTTCACGCTATCTCTTGGAGGGACTCCTGGATACATCCTACTACTGAGGTGACTCCACTCCCTGCGCATACTCCTCTGGAGGTTTATCACGATGCTTAGTACAATACAGTAGCTCATAAGCTAGGAGCAATTTTAAGACTGAAAAAGCCCTTGTTTCTACTGAGGGTTAGACTAGGAGACAATGTGATATTATACATCATGGGGTACAGGATATGGCTAAAATTATGTGAACTCCCCTCTGAGTTCAGGTGTATCCAGTGAAAGCTACAATTAACACTACAGCATACAAAAGATATTATTGGCAATTGTGTGCTTCCAACTTTGTGATAAGAGTTTGGGGAAGGTCCATTTCTGTTTCAGTATGATTGTGCCCCTGTGTATAAAGCCAGCTCCATAAAGACATGGTGCAACCAGTCAGGTGTGGACAAACTTGAGTAACTTTAACAGAGCTCCGACCTCAACCTTACTAATGGCTTTGGGATGAATTGGAACACTGATCACGAGTCAGGTCTTCTCATCCAACATCAGTACCTGACCCCACAGATGGGCCAAACAGACACACTCCAAAATCTTGTGGAAAGCTTTCCCAGAATAGAGGAGGCTGTTAGAGCCACACAGCAAGGGAAGGTCAACTCCATATTAATGTCCATGGTTTTGGAAAGGGATTTCAAACAAGCTCATATAAGTGTGATGGTTAGGGGTATACAAACATCAGGTTATAAATTGTACAATTCTGTATTTGTTACTTTCAGCCCTGGTTCACATATATGCAAATTGAATGCATTTTGAACCGCATCTGAGTTGCATGACATGTGAACCAAATCTGCTTTCTACGGAGCCGGTTCACATATGTACGGGCTGGCCCAATTCGATTTTAAAAAGAGTCAGGTACTATTTTCAGTTGAAAGAAATTGCACCAGACTCTTTTACAAATTGCACTGAAGCCAGCCCTGCACATACACTATGTTGCCAAAAGTATTGGGACGCCTACCTTTACACGCTCATGAACTTTAATGGCATCCCAGTCATAGTCTTAGCATTCAATATTGAGTTGGGCCACCCTTTGTAGCTATAGCAGCTTCAAGTCTTCTGGGAGGGCTGTACACAAGGTTTAGGAGTGTATCTATGGGAAGGGTTGCCCATTCTTCCAGAAGCGCATTTCTGAGGTCAGGCACTGATGTCGGACAAGAAGGCCTGGCTCACAGTCTCCGCTCTAATTCATCCCAAAGGTGTTCTGTCGGGTTGAGGTCAGGACTCTGTGCAGGCCAGTCAAGTTCCTCCACCCCAAACTCGCTCATCCATGTCTTTATGGACCTTGCTTTGTGGACTGGTGCGCAGTCATGTTGGAATAGGAAGGGGCCATCCCCAAACTTTTCTCACAAAGTTGGGGCATGAAATTGTCCAAAATGTCTTGGTAAGCTGACACCTTAAGATTTCCCTTCACTGGAACTAAGGGGCCAAACCCAACCCCTGAAAAACAACCCCACCATAATCCCCCCTCCACCAAACTTTACACTTGGCACAATGCAGTCAGGCAAGTACCATTCTCCTGGCAACCACCAAACCCAGACACATCCATCGGATTGCCAGACAGAGAAGTGTGATTCATCACTCCAGAGAGCACGTCTCCACTGCTCTAGAGTCCAGTGGCAGCATGCTTTACACCACTGCATTCAATGCTTTGCATTGCACTTGGTGATGTAAGACTTGGATGCAGCTGCTTGGCCATGGAAACCCATTTCATGAAGCTCTCTACACACTGTTGTTGTGCTAATCTGAAGGTCACATATGGTTTGGAGGTCTTTACCTATTGACTCGGCAGACAGTTCGCGACTTCTAAGCACTTCAGCATGTGCTGACCCCACTCTGTCATTTTACATGGCCTACCACTCAGTGGCTGAGTTGCTGTTGTTCTCAGTTGCTTCCACTTATAATACCACTAACAGTTGACCGCGGAATACTAAGTAGCAAGGATATTTCACGGATGGACTTATTGCACAGGTGGCAACCTATCACGGTACCACGCTTGAATTCACTGAGCTCTGAGAGCGACCCATTCTTTCACAAATGTTTGTAGAAGCAGTCTGCATGCCTAGGTGCTTGATTTTATACACCTGTGGCCGTAGAGGTGTTTGGAACATCTGAATCCAATGATTTGGAAGGGTGTCCCAATACTTTTGGCAACATAGTGTATGTGAACCCATCCTCATTGTCTGGTTCTTGTAACCAGTAATACCAGTTCAGAAGATCACTAGATGGAGTTGAGATGTTTGATAAGAATTTTTTTTTATTCTAGCTGGGAGTAGATATGGAGATTTCTCTAGCTCCATAATAGAAGGTCTTTAAAGGGGTACACATTGTAATGTATTGCACCCACAATGCACTGATCACAGGTACAATACTCTGCAGGCTTCAATGTAGTAAATGTAGTAAAATTAGTAAATAGAAGGTTAAAAAAAAGTTTAAAAAAGTAAACAAAAACCAATTTAAGAGCTCCCAAAACTCCCAAGAGCCATTTAAAATCTATTGCATTTTAAAAACCCACCTTAATTTCTCCTTTCCCATTAACTCCAATGCATTTCTCAGAAATGTTTTAATTTTCAACAAAATTTCAAACTCTCGTTTTGAATTGAGTGAAAACTCTCAGTTTTGCTCTCCTACATTTTTCATATTATACACATTTCATGTACTATTACCTCCTCCACCATAGTTTGCGGAACAAAGTAACATGTTTTTGTTGGTGTTCAGTTTTCTGTTACAATGTAATAATAAATTAATTGAGGCAACTGCAGTCTTACAGTATGTACCAATCTCCTGAACCTCTACTTGATGTGCATTTCTACATGTGAAGTTAGAGGTTAAAAGATTGACAAATATTACACAAAGGGCACTATGCTTTGGTTTTCCAATGCATGTCAGTCATTAATGGCTGTAGAGATATAAAGAGTAGACATGTACTATCACCAGGCTACAATGCATCGGTCTACTTTACAATGCTGCAATCTAATCCTATAACTGATTGTAGGTTGTTGTCTGATTTTCTGTATCATACATATGGCTTGCATATGGCAATCACTCCATTGTCTGATGTCTGTCATGCCAATGTAGTCGGTCTGACTGTTAGGATGGGACGTTAACCCGCAGTGTGGTATTATATAGATGAATTTATGATATGTGCTGAGCCGGGTCCGACACAAACAAAGGCTGACAAATCTTTGTCCTTTCAGATGTATTAAACCTGAGCTAAAGTCTCTGGCTCTGGGGATCTACACAATGGCCATCAGGGTTCTTGGTAAGAACAAATTACTTAGATGCCATGATTTTATATTCATTAATTAAAGATTCAGTGTCAGTCCACTGTCATGTCCCTGGAGCCTCAATAGAAATTTCCATTTAAATAGACACATGTGCTGTGTGTTTATTATTCTATAATAAGAATGAGAACAATTTGGGAGTTTTCAGGACACAATTTCAGAGATGATCAGGAGATTTTGCCAAAATATTGCCATTTTAGTGAAATATATTGGTGTCAAAGGTCAAGAATAATTTAAGGTAGGTTTTAGTACTTTTTAAGAATACTGTGGCCTTTATCTATCTCCTGAGGATTACAGAAGCTTTCTTTTTTATCCTTTACCTGTTCTTTTACCAAAAAGTAGACCCTCATTCGCTAAGAACATCTGATATAGAGGAACCCAGCAATCCTAAACCCTTCAACCTAGCCCTGTGATCATCAGTACTGAAACTATGATCACATGGCTTTGTTTATACACAAATGGTTATGGTATGAGTTATGGTAGGAGTTAGGATTTGGGCTAACTAGTGTTAATTTTGGCTTCATCATCAAACCATTTATGATCATGTCACAAATATGGTGGCAATTTGGTTGTCAAAAAGCAACACCCCCCGTTTTTAAGTATGGTGGAATGAGAAGCTCATATTGTAATGAAAGGAATTTTCAGTGAATTTACTTTTCTCATTTCTATTTTCTAACTATATCTACAGTTATTTAGACTTCACAGCTTGGCAGGTTAGAAATTAATGAACAATCTAATAGAGTTAGAGGAATCTGTCACCTCCAGGAGTAATTCATATCTCTGTGTTTGTCCTCTCCAGCGGGGGTCCCGGCCCCCATGTACCTCGGGGCTCTAATTGACAGCACCTGTCTAAAGTGGGGGAGCCAGAACTGCAAAAGGAAAGGTTCCTGCCGCCTCTACAACACTGACCTCTTCCGGTAGGATTTTGTTCTTAAACATGTTTTGCCAGATAAAATGTGACAATTCACCTAATATTTCACTTGAGGTGATTGTAGCCATATTAGTGCATTTCTGGCAGAAACAATTGAGTACTGTCTGTGATACTTTTTTATTTGCACTAACAAACAATTTTGAGGACAAGCTTTCAGGGAGTGTCCCCTTCTTCAGGTCAAAGCAGTACTGCTTTGACCTGAAGAAGGGGACACTCCCTGAAAGCTTGTCCTCAAAATTGTTTGTTAGTGCAAATAAAAAAAGTATCACGGACAGTACTCAATTGTTTCTACCTAATATTTCACAAATATTTGCTGGAAAAATTAGTAACTGAAGGGAAGGGACATAAAGGAGTTAGGTTTGTGACACAAAGAAAGTCACATCCTAATCATATGAGTTCATGCGAGTGGTCCCTAATCATGTGATCATGTCAGCTGATCATAATATCATCTTTATTGAAGGTTGAGCTATAACAGCTGAGCTATAACATCATCTTTATTGAAGGTTCTCAAGCTTAGTGAAAACAGGACCCCATAATTTTTTTCAGGACCTTCCATGCCAAGTATAAAAAAGTTTACACTTATACAATGCCAATTATAAAATTTAGTAAGAGCTTAAAGTGGTTGTAAACCCTTACAAATACCCAGTGAAATGACTAGCCTCAAGTGATACACAGAGATTAAACAAATCCTCCTACATAAAGTGTACCTGTGTATCCACAGGCGTCTTTCCCCTATGTCCATTCAAAGTGCAGAATTTACACAGGATCTCTCAACTCTGAAAAGCATTGAGATGACGTTACACGAGTGAGGAGAGCTCTGACAGCTGATTGGGGGAAGGGACACCCCCCTTTACACAGCACTCCTCTATCACCTTTTTTTCTTTTGGTGTCACAAAAACTCGTCAGAAGTGATTCATGCTTATAGCAGAGGAACGGGCAGTGTTCAGAAGAAATTACACTTAGTCACTGTCAGGAACCATGAACTAGGCGGAGACAGAAAGCGCAGTTAAAATCACACCTTTAAGGAAATAGCAAATATAACATAGATCAGGAAAATAGTCAAAACAGAAGCCAGGGTTTGGATGCTAGAGCAGGTTATCAGACAAGCTAGAGTCAGAAAACCAGAAGTCAGCGTAGTCAAGAACAGGAATCAGAAGAGAAGTCAGCCAGACTGAGCTGTACACAGGAACACAGGCAGGAACGCACTGGAGATCATAGACCATGCAAGGGCAAGGAGGGAATGGGCTAAGCTGCTAAAATAGCAAAAAGGGCTGGCTATATGCTGGACTAATGAGGCAGGCAATGGTATCCAGGTCAGACACTGTGGAGACAACAAGTGGCTGGTAATTACCAGACAGCTAAGCAGCTTCTGAGCACTGAAAGAAAAGAGCTGCTCATTAAGTAGCAGGAGCCCAGCCTGGACAGTACCCCCTCCTTAATGAACCCTCCCTCTCAGGGGGGCACCAGGCTTGAGAGGAAAAAGTAAATGGAAAGCACGGAGGAGGGCAGGAGCATGTACGTCCAAGGGTGAGACCCAAGAGCATTCCTCTGGAACGTAACTCCTCCAGTGAACTGCATATTGTATGCATCCACAAAACGTATGGGAGTCAATGAGAGATTGTATCTCATATTCCTCATCGTTGTCAAACTGAACCTGGGCGAGGGCGTGGTACTAAGGTGGTAAAGCTGTTACACACCAAAGGTTTTAATAAGGAAACATGGAATACCTTGGAAATACGTATGTTGGAAGGAAGATCTAATGCATATGCCACTGAGTTAACCCTACGGAGTATGCGGAAAGGCCTAGGCACCAGTTATAGTGAGGGAACACGAAGTCGGAGGCTACGGGAAGACAGCCAGACCCTCTACCCAACTTGGTAGGAGGGTGCAGGTAGTCATCAGCAGTCAGCATGGAGTTTGTATCTCTCTCTGGAGCATTGCAAGGATTCTTGGATCTGCATCCCAGTGGAACAGAGTTCTCAAAGATGTTCCTCTAACGCAGGAATTCAGTGCGGAATGAATGTATCAGGCAACATGGATAGCAACCCATAGTTCACCATAAACAGAGATAATCGGGAGGCAGCATTGATGGCATTATTATGAGTAAACTCTGCCCAAGGTAACAGGTCCAACCAGTTGTTATAGTGGTCTGCAACACAGTGCCTTGAATAAGTATTCATACCCTTTGAAATTTTCCACATTTTGTCATGCTACAACTAAAGACGTATATATACAGTATATCACACAAGTGAGTACACTCCTCACATTTTTGTAAATATTTTATTCTATCTTTTCATGTGACAACACTGAAGAAATGACACTTTGCTACAATGTAAAGTAGTGAGTTTACAGCTTGTAAGAAGGTAATTCTGGCGCACAGAGATGAGGTAAAAAATGTATATAGAGTGATGCAAGGATTAACAATGATGTAAAACACTGTGGAATAAAGAATAATGTCCATAAACAAACAGAAAAGTCTTTTTGGAGGTATCTTGAGCAATCTGCCCAAAGATTAGCGCAAATTAGCGGCAGCCATCCTAGGAGCAAAGCCAACTCTTTAGGCAAGAACAAAAGGAAAGAAACAGGAGGCGCCCATCTAAGTGCAGTAATTAAAACCATGTTTAGTGGTAAAGGATAAAAAACACTCACAAGAGTAATAAAAAAACAAGCTCATCTGTGTGTGAGAGGGATGATCGTTCCTCAACATCCTACAGGCACCACCGGTGGCATGGGGGATGTATACTGGGCTGATGGAGATGTGTGAAGGCACAACGGAGGTTCTGTCCTGTAGAGTAATGGTGCTATGAAGCCGATCCAGCAGCATCTGTACAGGAAGAGAACTACAACCAGCTTGAAGCGCAATCGTGGAAGTGAGCTAGGTAAATCCACAATAAAATAAATAGACAATATATAAGTCAATATTTCCCTGGGGGCCCAGCTGCTTTGGAAGAATGGTAGGTCTGGAGCAAAGCAGTGTGGAGATTCTTGGGGACAAAGCAATGGTCATGAGGTTTTCCAGAGGAGAATGGATTTGAGAAGCCAGAATTCTCTCACCCAAAGGTGAAGCAAGACCAGTGTGAATAGTGGCTAAAATGCGGTCCGAAGGTATCACAGGAGTAAGAGCAGACTCCATTTTGGAAGAGGAGGAAAACTACCGCGATAATGCATCTGCCCTTATATTCTTTGTACCGGGTAAGAATGAGACAGGGGGCGGACTGACCATTTGGAAACTCGGGCACTGCCCAAGGGCCCGGGGTCAGTAGGGGACCCCATGAGATGCCCCTGGTACCTTTTTCATACGCTTTTTTGAGTTTGGGCAAGGACACAAGGGCCCCATGACCCTCTATTGCCCGGGGGCCCCATGAGTTGTCAGTCCGCCCCTGAATGAGACTGTAATTAAAGCTTGAAAAGGGGCTAGGAGATAAGCATTTATCCTCAGACAAGAATATGAGGTTCTTATGGTCAGTCAATTGAGGACTGGCACAGTAGTACCCTTGAGGCGATGCCTCCATTCTTTAAGGGCTAAAATGATGGCTAATAATTCTCTGTGTTCAAAATTGCATTCTGCTGGAGACAATTTTTTTGAAAAAGTAGCCACAAGGATGCATAGGGCCAACAGAGATAGGATGTTGAGACATGAGAGAGTCTACTCCAGTCTCAGACTCATCAACCTCAAGCATGAAGGGTAACATAGGATCAGGGATGTGCCAGCACTGGGCCTGCAGCAAAAGCAACCTTGAGGGATTCAAAGGTTTTAATGAAAGCCTGAGGCCAGTTCTGTGGTTTGCTCTCCTTCTGGTCATATCAGTCAGGGGTTTGACCAGAGAAGAGAAATTACAAATACATCTCCGATAATAATTGGCGAAGTCAAGAAAATGCTGTAGAGAATGTAGACCTATGGGTTGAGGCCACTGTAAGACTGCAGACAGTTTCTCTGGGTCAATCAAAAACCCAGCAACAGATATGACATAACCCAAAAAATTAACCTGTTCGCACTTTTCCAACTTGCAATACAGGTTGTTCTCTCTCAACCTCTGTAGCACACAGAAGACGTTTGTGTGATGGTTCCCTAGGGATTTTGAGTGTATGAGAATATCATCGAGGTAAACCACCACACTGCTACAGCATTGTTATGAAATTCTTGGAAAACTGCAGGAGCGTTGCAGATACCAAAGGGCATTATGAGGTATTCATAGTGTCTTCTCCTAGTATTAAATGCAGTCTTCAATTCGTCGCCCTCTTTAATCCTCACAAGATTGTATGCCCCTCTCAAATCGAGCTTAGTGAAGACTGTTGTTCCCTTGAGGCAGTCAAATAATTCCATTATCAATGGGATTGGATAAGCATTTTTAATAGTAATGCCATTGAGACCCCTATAATCGATACAGGGTCTCAGTTCACCACTCTTCTTTTTCACAAAAAAAAACCCAGCACCAGCAGGAGAAGTGGATTTGTGATTGAATCCCTGAGAGAGTGAATTTGCAACATATTCCTCCATAGCTTTATCATCCAAGACAGAGGGTAAACCCAGCCATGAGAAGGAATGGCACCAGGTTGAAGATCAATTGTGCAGTCATAAGGCTGATGTGGCAGCAAAATACCAGCCTGACTGTTGTGGAAGATGTCAGAGAATTCCCTGTACTCCTCTGGCAAAGAAGAGACTGAAGATGTGCACAAGACCCTACTCACTTTCTGAAATTAAGTATTAGTGCATTGTGGCGACCATGACACAACGTCAACTCATGCCAATCAAATGAAGGATTGTGCTACTGTAACCAAGGATAACCAATGGCAACTGGGTAATGAGGTGAAGAAATTACTTGGAATTGGATTATCTCATGGTGAACAGCCAGTGGTTTCATGGGTCACATGGGTAGGCTGTAGAGGTCTCCCATCAATAGCCTCAATGGCAAGTGGGGAGGCATGAGTCTGCAGTGGTATCGAGTACTTCAACACCACAAAGGAACTATCTATGAACAAGCCTGCAGCCCCAGAATCAATTAGTGCCCGGGTGTCTATGGAAAACTCAGACCAGGAAAGGATAACCGGAACTAGAGGCTTATCTTTAAGGATAGCTGGGGATGCAAAGACACCTCCTAAGGTCTGTACCCTACAGGACCTCTGGTGTGTGCATTTCCCAGATGGATTGGATAAGACTTCAATAAGTGACCGGTTTGGCAACAGTAAAGGGACAATCTCTCCCTTCTCCTAAAGGCCCTTTCTTCAGTAGAGAGATGTGGAAAGCCCAGCTGCATGGGCTCTACTTCACTGAAGGACTCAGGCCCAAGAGGCATTGGAGGTGAGGCAGGCATGGGTGGGAATGCAAAGCTCACAGGCAAGCGTAAAGGAAGGTCTCTATTGGAGTCTGGTATCAATGAGAATGGAAAACAAAATCAACTCCTCAAGATTCTTAGGTATATCATGAGCTGCAATGTCATCTTTAATGTTATCAGAGAGGCTATGGGAAAAATTAGCCATGAGAGCCTCATTGTTCCAACCAACCTCTGCTGCCAGAGTATGGAATTCAATAGCGTAGTTGGCAACAGTTCTCATACTTTTTTTACTGGACATGAGGCTCTTGGCAGCAGAGGTAGAGCGAGTAGGAATATCAAATACCCTTTTAAAGGAGGCCACAAAATCAGGGTAATTCTGGACAAGGAGTTTTCCTGTCGCCTATAAAGGGTTTGCCAAAGCCAAGGCTTTGTCAGAAAGCAAATAAATAATGAAGCCTACATTGCTTCTGTCTGTAGGGCAGGCATGTCCAAAGTCCGGCCATTTACGGTCCGGGGGTCAGTTTAATACGGCCCTCCCACGGCCCTCCCTTCTATGGCAGACAGTCTTCTGCTTGAAAGTAGAGGGCAGTGCGCATGCCTGACTGCGGCGCGTTCTCCCTGGTCTGTGTAAATGCGGCTGTCGCACGGCCCTCCCTTCTGTGGCAGACAGTATTCTGCTTGAGAGCAGTGCGCATGCGTGACTGCGCCGCGCTGGGAGCGACAGAGGGTGGTGACGTCAGGGCCGGGCTTCCAGCGTGAAGTGTGTTTCTCTTCCCCTAACGGCTGCCGAGCAGAGACTTCAGCTCCAGCTACCTTTTTCACCCTTCACATTAGTGCAGGTAAGTTTTTTTTAAATTTATTTTCAATACATTGTGAAAACTCAGCTGTCAGTTGATCTTAATGTTATGAAATGAAAAGTATTTCGTTTGCAATTAACTTGGCATAAAATAATTTATTTGCATTTAATTGTAATGGTTCAAAGAATGTTCCGAAAAATGTTTGGCCCTCCACCATGTTCACTTCATCCAATCTGGCCCTCTTTGAAAAAAGTTTGGACACCCCTGCTGTAGGGAATGCCTGGGGCAGCATCTCAAAATATATTCCAACCTGGTTGAGAAACTCTGTGCAGTGAGCTGGATTGCCCCCCAAACAGCTTGTCATGTACCTGGTAGTGAGCCTGATGTGTAGAAGAAGGCCTTTCATACAGCTCTGGCTCAGGGGTCATTGGTAGTGGTGCAGCAGCCACGAGAGCACGTCAAGGTATGAGTGCCGTGATCAGTCCGGTGGTCTGCATGGATAATAGCTGAGGTCTTGCTAGAAGGATGCTTCGAACAGAATAGCTGGCGATAGGCAGATGTCTCAGCACAGCACGCTAGCAGCAGTCACACGTCGCGGCAGCGCAGGCTGCTAGCAAATGGGCTGGCAGCAGGCATATGTACCAGATGAAGGTGTGCTGGACTGCAGAGCAGTAACAGGCTGGATGAGTAGGGTGCAGGGTCAGACAAGCCATGTTGGCAACAGACAGGTAAATCAGGCATAAGTGGTAGACGAAAGAGAAGTCGGGTCACAGGCCAATATCAACAATGGTAGAGGCAGATCAGGCAAAGGCAGTAGGCGGAGGCAGAATCTGGAGAACAAGCTGAGGAGGAGTCAGGATATACACACACAGAAGCTTCAGACCAAACAACAATTAGCCAGTGAAGTATCTCCATTTAAATAGGCAGTTTGGTGCCAGCCTTGGTGACAAGTGCATGCCCATTTGCACAAGTGCGCATATACGTGCTCCTATGTACTTTTGTGTACATCTTCCCGGCAGGCAGTTTGGCGCCAGCCTTGGTGAGAGGTGTGTGCCTGTTTGCCCGAGTGTGCATACATGCACACACATGCGTGCCTATGCACATATTTGTGCATATCTGCCCGGCCAGTTGCCGGTCTGCGCATGAGCATATGTATGCGCTTCAAAACTTCACCTGCACTATGGGCAAGCCTTTCCTGACACTGCGCTTCCCTATGGGAAGCCTCTGGAAGCACAGCAGGCTTTTCTTCTGTGGATGGCTGCAGAAAAATACACAAATCAAGTCCGTGGCCTGCACCTTTTGTACAGTCTCCCAGGAATACTCCTCTGTACCATACTATTTTCCATTTGATCAGATACTGTATTTGGACCCTTTTTCCCTGCAGTCTACTATGGCCTCAACCTTGAATTCCTCATCACCATTAATGATCACAGGTTCAGGAGGTCCTGATTTCCAGTTAGGAAAAGGATCTGGTACTTTAGGTTTCAAAAAAGATACATGGAATACTGGATGAATTTGAAAGGATTCTGGTAATGACAGTTCATAAGAAACATTGTTAATTTTTCTTCTTCGTGGGAATGGACCCAAAAACTTAGGTGCCAACTTCTTTGAGGGACAAGACAGTTTCAGAATCGTCGTGGCTAGCCATACCCGGTCCCCTGGCTGAAGGATCAGCTCTCCCCTTCTCTTATCATACATCTTCTTGTTATCTTCCTGTGCTTTATTTCCTGCAACAATTTATTGTTGCGACTGAAGAAATACAAGGTATTTTGTACAGGTGGAACAGAGGATTCAGGAACACGATCAGCTAGAAAAGTAGGGTGAAAGAAGAAAGGAGATTGCTTGGTGGCTGAATGACAGGAGTTGTGCCGCAGCAGAAGTGACACCCAATCATCTTGTACAAAGGACGTAAAGCACCGGATGTACTGCTCCAAAGTCTCATTGGTTCGTTCTGTTTGCCTGTTAGTCTGTGGATGGTAAGCTGGAGAAAGAGATAGTTCGAACCTTAAGGTTCCACATAGTGACTTTCAAAATCTTGATGTAAATTGGCCCCCCCGGTCCGTGACAATGTTTGTGGGAACCCCATGGAGCCTGACGATTTCCTTAAAAAACACCCGAGCTGTCTCCATAGCAGATGGTGTATTCTTCAAGAGCTGGAAGTGGGCCATCTTAGATAGCCAATCAATTGCAACAAAGATGGCTGTACAACCCTCAGAGGGTGGCAACTCTACTATAAAGTTTATAGAGATAATTTTCCATGGTCTGTCGGGTATAGGCAAGGGTCTGAGCAAACCCAAGCTTTATTTCAGGCACTCTTGCTTCAGGTACAGGTAGTACATGCGTTTACATAGTTCTTGCAATCCCTTTTTAAATCAGGCCACCAGAATGTGTGTTGCAACAATTCCACCATTTTGCGGATCCCGAAGTGCCCTCCCAAAGGGTGATTGTGACAGAACCTTAAGACTAATTCCTGAACACTTTCTGGGACAAAGATTTGGTCTCCTTTCCATAACAGTCCATCTTTCATCTGCAAAGTGACCCTGGGAGGACTAGGGATGCCTGCTTCACCTGTGACATGAGATCAGTCTGTAACAAAAGGAAGTTTCCTGCTGGCAGGATGATATCTTGTACTGGCGTGTCCTTCAGAACTTCAAACATGTGCGACAACACATCAGGCTTCCCATTCTTTGTCCCAAGTCGGTAGGTAATATGGAAGGAGAACCTAGAAAAGAAGAGTGCCCATTGGGCCTGGCGAGGTCTCAGGCATTTTGCAGTTCTCAGATATTCAAGGTTCTTGTGGTCTGTATAAATTAGTATTGGGTGAGCTGCCCCTTCTAACAGATATCTCCATTCCTCTAGGGCTGCTTCAATTGCAAGGAGCTCTCGATCTCCCACATCATAGTTTCTTTCTGCAGAGGCAAGGTTACGTGAGAAGAATACTACTGGATGGATCATGTCCTTGAAGCCTTTGCACTGGGACAAGACTGCCTCGACTGCACTTTTCGATTCATCTACTTCCAGGATATAAGGTAATGTAGGGTCTGGATGACTCAGAACAGGAGCAGAAGTAAACAGCTTCTTTAGAGT
The DNA here is from genome assembly GCF_062004578.1 of Staurois parvus. Classification (NCBI taxonomy): domain Eukaryota; kingdom Metazoa; phylum Chordata; class Amphibia; order Anura; family Ranidae; genus Staurois; species Staurois parvus. The sequence goes on from NW_028318265.1 coordinate 1,885,330, forward strand.
CTCAAAAGCATCTTGTACCTCAGGGGTCCAGTGGAAACGGATTCCCTGCTTGATCAGCTGTGTATGGGGGAAATAATGGCTGAGAAGTTCCTGATAAATTTGCGGTAAAAGTTAGCGAACCCCACCAACCATTAAACCCATTTCTTATCATTGCTGGCCAGTCCAAGATTGCAGAGACCTTTTGTGGATCCATTTAGATTCCCTCATTGGAAATTATTACACTCAGGAACTGAATACTCCGCTACTCAAACTCACATTTTTCATGCTTGGCATAAAGTCCATGTTGGCGAAGTCGGCAAAGAACACTTTTAACATGTCCCCGGTGAATTTCAAGAGAAACAGAAAATATTAGAATATCTTCCAGATACATAATTACAAAGATATCTAGGAAGTTTCTGAAGATGTTATTAATGAAGTGTTGGAATATGGTTGGCGCGTTGCATGAGCCGAGTGGCATGACCAAGTACTCGAAGTGACTGAATCGAGTTCGAAATGCAGTCTTCCATTCATCCCTTTCTCGGATATGGACCACGTTGTAGGCCCCCCCTTAGGTAAAGTTTGGTAAAAATAGTGGTCGACATCAGTCTTTGGAAAAGTTCAGCTACCAAGGGAAGAGGATAGCAGCTCTTTACAGTGATTTTGTTCAAGTTCTGATAGTCCAGACATGGCCAAAGGGAATGATCCTTTTTTTCCACAAAAAATATTCCTGCACCAGCTGGTGAAGTAGAGGGAAGGATGAATCCCTTCTGAAGATTTTCCTCAATGTAATCCTTCAAGGCCCTCAATTCACGTTTGGACAGTGGGAAAATATGCCCAATTTTAGCCCTGGGTAGGAGTTCAATAGGGCAATCATAAGCAGGGCCACCATCAGGAGGGACAGTCCATACAAATGTAGGGAGCCCAGGCATCCTGAGGGGCCCGGGCCCCATGAGAGTCTCGCAATACGCAGTAACTTTGTTCTGCCGAACCTGTGCTGAGTCCTGAATCCCAGTGCCAGAACAAGTTCCAGCACTGGGCTCTGGTAACTGGCCTGACAGGGGAACACTAGTATTGGCACATGCCCTGCATCTCTTGCAGGGTGCCCGAGGTCTCACATGCGGTGTTCGCCCCTCTGTTGCAGCCTGCATGTCTTCCCACTGACAGGTTGCACACCTCAATGAGCTCACTGGAGATTCTCCCCCTCCTCGGCTCTGATGTTCCCATCTATACAGACAGGAGGGCGAGGAAGGACCTTGCACTGCCAGAGAGAGCCACGCTGGTCTCTGAGTTCTGTGTATACTTTATGGATCTGTACAGAGGAGGGGGACACAGTAACAGGGAAGGGGGGCAGGTAACAAGGATGCACAAATGGAAGAGTGATGGGGGGGGGGTAAGAGGATATGTGCTGGGGGTGCTTTGGGAGGGGAGAGGACTTGTGCTAGTGTGGAAAGGGAGGGGGGTCAGATTTAAAGTCCCCCCACCCCACCTTCCAGCACAAGTCCTCTCCCCTCCTAAAGCACCCCCAGCACATATCCTCTTACCCCCCCCCTCAAATGTAACAGATGCCGCTTGTCACAGAGTAGCAAGGGGCATGTGAGAAGGTTAACTCTCTGTCTTCATCCCAGGGGTTCCTGTATGTCCCTGTCTCAGGGGACCCTCTCTGTCCTTATTCCATGGGCCCCTCTCTGTCCCCATCCCAGGGCCCCTACTCTGTCCCTATTCCAAGGGTCCCTCTCTGAAATCATCCCAGTGGTCCCTCTCTGTCCTTATTCCAGGGGCCCCGTTCTGTTCCCACCCCAGGGGTCCCTCTCTGAAATCATCCCAGGGGTCCCTCTCTGTCCCTATCCCAGGGGCCCTGCTCTGTCTCCACCCCAGGGGTCCCTCTCTGAAATTATCCCAGGGGTCCCTATCCCAGAGATCCATCTCTGTCCTCATCCCAGGGACCCCTCTCTGTCCCTATCACAGGGGTCCCTCTCTGTCCCTATCCCAGGGGTTCTTCTCTGTCCTCATCCCAGGGGTCCCTCTCTGTCCCTATCCCAGGGGCCCCTCTCAGTCCTCATCCAATGATGTCCCTCTCTGTCCCCATCCCAGGGGTCCCCCAAAAAGCAACTATGAGAGGGGGCTCAGGACAGTGATGACTTGTTTACATTTGCATTTTGGGGTGGTGAAACCCCAAAGTTCAGCCCTGTTTTTACCACCTCCCCAGCCGCAGCCCTTTTAATTGCAGTGGCCAGGGGTGAACACATTTCACAGACACAGCAGGAATTATACACCGTCACACATAACAGGTGTAGCACCTGCCAAACATGACCCATTTCAGCAGGTTATCAGATTAGCCAGAGTGAGGAAACCAGAAGTCAGTGTAGTCAGGAGCTAAAAATCAGGAACAGGAATCAAAAGAGAAGTCAGCCAGACCGAATTGTGCACAGGAACACAGGTAGGAACACACTGGAGATCATAGACTATGCAAGGGCAAGGAGGAAATGAGCTAAGCTGCTAAAATAGCAAAAAGGGCTGGCTGTAGGCTGGACTAATGAGGCAGGTAAGGGTGTCCAGGTGAGTCACTGTAGAGACAAGTGGCTGGTAATTAACTGACAGCTGCGCAGCTTCTGAGCACCGAAAGAAAAGAGCTGCTTGTTAAGTAGCAGGAGCCCAGCCCTGACAGTCATAGAAATGATACTTAGTGCTCTGGATTGACACAAGCACACACTATAGAGGGATATGCTATGTTCATATATCACATCTGAGGTTTACAACCACTTTAAAGAGGAACTAAACCCTCAGCCTTGGTTCACACTGATGCGGTGCAGATTCACAGCGTTTCATGTGCGAATTCCACAACGCATCAGAATCGCACCCCGTTCATGCGAACTGCTGTCGGTGTGTATGTTAAGTTAACATCACCCCGAAATCGGTCAGCAAAGTGTGATGTGATGTGCAGAATCAGATCGCATAGGTGTGAATACCCTTGCGATCCGATTCTAGCGCAGACCAAAAAAAGGGACCTGCACCTTTTTGGTGAGGATGCAGTGCGATTAGAGCAATACAAAATGTATGGCTCCAATTGCACCGCACACAATTCGCATGTGATTTGCACAGGAATGCGGTGTGGTTCCTGTAGGAATCACATGCAATGTACCGAACCGCATATATATGATCCCAGGCTCAATCAGTATTAACTATTTTTAATCTGTATGCTGTTAGCATTTGTAAATAGATAAGAATGTATATTATAATTACTTGTTTTGTATTTTCTTTATTGATTACATTGCTTCCTGGTTTCTGGCCTATGCCAAAATTATGTCATACATCCCAGGAGTCTCCATGGGCATTTTTTTTCTTTCATTTAGAGGAGGGTCTTTCTGAGCTAAGCACAGCCTCCTGCATGCATGCCTGAGCTAGGGTCAAATTGATTCCAGGAAGTAAATACTACATGAATCATCTGCCTTACTCAAAATGGTCGCAGCTAGAAATGCTAGGAGAATGAGTGAGCAGTAGTATATACAAACATGTATTCTGTTTCTGTAACATACAGAAGCGCATGGAGACACCCTGCACTAACACCACTTTCTGCTTCTGTAATGTGCAGCTGTGTCCTGCACTAACAGGAAGGAATAGAGAAGAAGCTGCAGCCCATCAAGAGGGAAATCACAGCCTAACTCCGGGTCTTGGCTTTGTGGTTGGGAACTGATCTATATCACATGCAAGAAAAATATGAAAATATTTTTTTTTTCACATTGCAGAGGCCACTGGTGTCCTCTAGTTGGCATTGTGTCTTTGTTTAATACTGTAATTGTCTGATACATTTACAATATGTAAAAAAAAAATTTTAAATTTGATTTTTTTTCTTTTTACTTTGCCCATTTTCTAGCCAATAATATAAAAAAAAACAGAGCACAGTTTTTAAATAACACAGTATGGAAATTAAATCCTTGTGTGTACTTAAAAAATTAAAGAATGTTTAGATGGGCAAATTGGTCATGGTTATAGCCAGGTTAACCAAAATACCGATGCTGCTACATTTGGCTTGGCCTTCAATGACCCCATGGGAATACAAGGTTTAAAGGTACACTCCAGATAGATATATTAGGCTCACGGCACAAAGTTTGCATGCTGAGATGATGATCATTATATTAAACAAAAGTGCAAGTTATTTGCTGCTCACTCCAAAAAATTACTGCCACATAGTAAAAATTAAAATCCTTATGTTTGTGTTAAAACTTTATGAACTGAGCCTTTAGTGGTAATGGAAGGACAAAGCTCTTTCTGGATTTAATAATGATAATTAACTCTCTTCCAGGTTCATCTATCTGGGGATGACGGTGGCGCTGGGTGCTGGCTTCATCTTCTTCTGTTCTGCCATACTCTTCATGCTGCGGAAACGATGCCTGCCAGAGGAAAGCCACGCCCCCTGTGCAGGTTGTAAGAGCTTGGCCACACCCACAAATCTTGGCGGCAATGGTCATTTTTTACAGAGCTCATATTGGGCACAGAAGGAGACTCGTCTGTAACCGAGGCATGACAAAACCAAAACTCTCTACATACGAAATCTGTAGAATATTTATAGCGGCATGCCAAAGTCCAACTGACAAGGAAATACAAACTTTATTAAGCAATGCTGGAAAAAGTAAATCCCAAACCCATTTTTAGTCATTACAGCTGATGATACACTTTATAAGCAGAGGGCGGCTGTGACAGCAGCGTTGTATCTGATGGATGAATGAATATTCAGTATTGTGGGACTAAATCAGAAAGATATGGAAATATACAGAACGTGGCACATAATAGGCCATGCCTTCATGGAACCCAAAATATGCCCTAGCCAAAGGTGACTGATAGTTCACAGGAGGTTATTTTCTATAAAATAAACCAGGAAACCTCACCTTTAAAAATAGATTTATTTTGTTGTACATATAGTGAATGCACTGTTTATAATGTAAGCTGTGTTTTGTCATTCTAATCAGTTCACTGAGATCCGCACACAATTCAATCTGATTGTACAATCTCCTTTACATCTACCAACAACTATGTACTGCCTGGCTGAATGCAAATTGATTGTATAGCTTAGGTAGGTCTTCATATTATAGTTTTACCAGTTTTGGTAAATATAAGGTTGATTGTACAACAGGAGGCTTGGCAAGGGGCTGGACTCCCTTAAAAGTGTTGGAGCCTGCTCAGTAGCAGGATTTTGGTGGTGGGAGAGGAGTGATAAGTGGGAAGATGTGAGGCTGGAGGAGGAAGGCTGCAAGGAGGCCTAGTGGGATTGGGCCTGCCTGTGAGCCTGGAGCTGGAAAGGAGGAAAACTCAGGACGCATTGGCCCCCTGATAAAGGACCACCTGCATTGCAGGAAAGGAGCAACCCAGCCAATAGGCCTGGGAGCAGCAGCCATTCCGCAAGCGGTACAAGAGAGGACCTGAGTGAGTACACCTGCACCCCCTGGGTGGATAAGGGAAGGAGCACACTGGTGGAAACCAGATTAGGCCTCTGCAAATGACTGTGCACCTTATTTAAGGGAACAGGAACCAGATCCCCTGTTTACAAAGAAAACCTTCAGATTGCTGGGTGAAGTGGAGATCATCTAGAGTCTGGGGTAGTACAAGTGGAGCTGCTGGCTAGCACTCCAACATAGACTGTGTGTAAGAGAGAAGAAGCTGTGAATAATTCAGGAAGTTGTCCTCAGACTTCAGTTCCTTTGGGCATCCTATACATCCCTAAAGCCTATCCAAGTTTAATCATCTCAATAAAACAACAAAACCAATGCTCAAGGCCTGATTTCTGTCTGTGGATGAAAGCTGTGTGAAAAATGTTAACTGACTGGCTGTGCAGGACTATAGGGGGATCCAAAATTCAACGACAACCCCTAAGGGGGTAGGGCTACATGAAGTATAGCACACATTTTAGTTTTCCTCTACTAACAGCTGCCTGATCATTTAATGGGCTGCAATTTCACAAGTTGAGACATTAGGCAAGATTTAATCTAGAAATTAAATTTATAGAGTGCTGTTTCACAGAACAAAAAACAAGAAATATTGCACTGACTCCATGCACACTATGTAAGCTTTACTAAACTGCAGTCTCGCAGGCAGGGAAGAAATCAAATTTCCCTGCCTGCGAGACTGCAGTCGAGTTCTGTTCCTTAGAAAAATAGAAGAAATATTGTACTGACTCCATGCCCACTATATAACAAGCATCAGGCTGCAGATTTTAACCAGGATTTAAAATTTCAAAGAGTATACTATTTCAAAGAAAAAAAAAACAAGAACTATGGTACTGACTCTATGCACACTATGTAAACTATACCAAGCCATAATTTCAAAGGGAGGTAGCAGAGAAGCTTAAAAGTAAGAAATGACATTTAAAGTCTACTGTTTCACAGAAAAAGTTAATATTGTACTTACTCCATGCACACTATGTAAGCCATACTACAATATTCATTTATTTCAGGTACTTGTATAGTGCCATCAGTTTATGCAGTGATTTACATATATATTGTGCATTCATTTATTCAACTAAAAAACTTATTCCTGCGCCAAAGCTTTCCAAATAACACTCTAAAAATGCTGCTGTGCCAATTTTGAAAACACAAACAATATAAATATAAATAAACAGCGCAAATTTAGATAATTAATCAATATAATAAATCATTAGAATAAGTGCATAAATTATTCGTGTTTCCCCTTAATAATAAACAAAAACACCCAAAAGTCCATGTGCTGAAGACATAATTAAATTGTAGAAATAAAATAATATAATGAAAGTGCCAACTTCTTTTCTTCAAAAAATATTTTCACCTTCCACCAGTGCACACACCAACATTGAATACACTCACCAGAACTTGGTGAGTAAAAGACCTTTTAAGGAATTTTAGGGATCCTAAACCCTCTTTGGTGCCACGCTACGGAAAATCTTCACCCTCCGAATAGACTCCACCATCCACCCAAAAGAAAAAAACTCACATAGCATAATATTGTCACACCATAGTAACTTATTCCAAATAGAGATTAAGGCCACTCACATGTTAATCACTTGCTAAAGGCATGTTTATTATGTATAACAGGCTTCAGTTCCAGCAGATATACAACCTTTTCCTTCCAGGACTCTCACATCCACAATGGAACAAGGACAAAACTCCTCTTAGACCAAACAATGAACCAAGATGGCCGCTGGAACGCACCGCTCCGCGCGTGCTCCACTCACCGGAAATGGTAGTTTATTCAACTACCTCTTCTTTCCTAGAGTCAATTTTTACATTGGACTACAGATCTGAATGAATTAAGTCCAGAGGTTTCTTAGCTCTGCTGTGGCTCTGCTTTGGAAAGACTTTTCTTGTCATTTTTTTCTTTTTTGCAGCTGGTGTTTTTCATTGTTTGATCGCAAGGACTTCTGTGCCCAAGTTGTCTGTGCCATGTGTGAATGCAGTTTGAATGTTTATCCTCCTTGGCAGTGTTAACCACCTCATTTCAGTTCAGCTGATACAGTACATCTGCAATTTTAGCCTTTGCAAGTAAGATATCCTCTTTTGTGATGGCACAACTGTCATCTTGGGAAGTTGCTACATTTCCTTGTTTCTGAGTTTTTTCACTGACAAGATTAATTTCAAGAGCAGGGACATACAGGAAATTTTCACAGGTGTTTCTCTGGTGACACTCTGGAAAATAGGACAGTAGAGTATACCATCTCCTATTCCTTCTGATTCTATTAATTGCCCATTAGCTGTGGTGATTTTTCTGTTTTCGACTGGTCAAGGTGAATAAAAAAATGTATTTCATTTGTCATGTTACTCATAGCCCCTGAATCAATACACCATGTCTATAAAGATGAGGTGCAACTTTTGGATTGAAAAATATTATTCATAATCGGTTTCTTCCTTCACACTTTTAGCCTTTTGTAGTTTGGTTTGTTTTTCCTTTTATTGCTGTCCATATTCTGCAATCTGATTTTAAATGATCTTGTTTCTTGCACACAAAACATTCATGTGTTTCTTGTTGCATGTTACTGTTTTTATTCCTATTCTTCGCCTTTAAAGCATACTCTGCAACAGAAGCACTGTCACTATTAATGCTTTCTGTTTTACACTTATATTCATCCACAAGCTTCCAATGTCAGTTCTAGAGATGAGCGAAGAAATGAAAAATTCGATTCGGCTGATTCGGCGAATTCCAGTGTGAAATTCGATTCGATGCGAATTTCTCCGCTACGAAGATGACTTATTTAAAGGGTTTCTAGGCTTCAGAGAGCCTTTAAATTAGTGCAGAACACTGTACCTTTAATTTAAATGCCCTTGGAGATGAGGAAGGAGAAGGAGAAGGAGAAGGATGAGAAGAAGGAGAAGGAGAAGGATGAGAAGAAGGAGAAGGAGAAGGGTGAGAAGAAGGAGAAGGATGAGAAGAAGGAGAAGGATGAGAAGAAGGAGAAGGAGAAGGATGAGAAGAAGGAGAAGGAGAAGGATGAGAAGAAGGAGAAGGAGAAGGATGAGAAGAAGGAGAAGGATGAGAAGAAGGAGAAGGATGAGAAGGAGAAGGATGAGAAGGAGAAGGATGAGAAGAAGAAGGCTGAGAATAAGGAGAAGGATGAGAAGAAGGAGAAGGAGAAGGATGAGAAGAAGGAGAAGGATGAGAAGAAGGAGAAGGAGAAGGATGAGAAGAAAGAGAAGGATGAGAAGGAGAAGGATGAGAAGAAGAAGGATGAGAAGAAGAAGGATGAGAAGAAGGAAAAGGATGAGAAGAAGAAGGATGAGAAGAAGGAGAAGGATGAGAAGAAGGAGAATGATGAGAAGAAGGAGAAGGATGATAAGAAGGAGAAGGAAGAGAAGAAGGAGAAGGAGAAGGATGAGAAGAAGGAGAAGGATGAGAAGAAGGAGAAGGATGAGAAGAAGGAGAAGGATGAGAAGAAGGAGAAGGATGAGAAGAAGGAGAAGGAGAAGGATGAGAAGAAGGAGAAGGATGAGAAGAAGAAGGATGAGAAGAAGGATGAGAAGAAGGAGGAGAAGGATGAGAAGAAGAAGGATGAGAAGAAGGAGAAGGATGAGAAGAAGGAGAAGGAAGAGAAGAAGGAGAAGGAGAAGGATGAGAAGGAGAAGGATGAGAAGAAGGAGAAGGATGAGAAGAAGGAGAAGGATGAGAAGAAGGAGAAGGAGAAGGATGAGAAGAAGAAGGATGAGAAGAAGGATGAGAAGGATGAGAAGAAGGAGAAGGATGAGAAGAAGGAGAATGATGAGAAGAAGGAGAAGAAGGAGAAGGATGAGAAGAAGGAGAAGGATGAGAAGAAGGAGAAGGATGAGAAGAAGGAGAAGGATGAGAAGAAGGAGAAGGAGAAGGATGAGAAGAAAAAGGATGAGGAGAAGGAGAAGGATGAGAAGAAGGAGAAGGAGAAGGATGAGAAGAAGGAGAAGGATGAGAAGAAGGAGAAGGATGAGAAGAAGGAGAAGGAGAAGGATGAGAAGAAGGAGAAGGAGAAGGATGAGAAGAAGGAGAAGGAGAAGGATGAGAAGAAGGAGAAGGATGAGAAGAAGGAGAAGGATGAGAAGGAGAAGGATGAGAAGGAGAAGGATGAGAAGAAGAAGGCTGAGAATAAGGAGAAGGATGAGAAGAAGGAGAAGGATGAGAAGAAGGAGAAGGATGAGAAGAAGGAGAAGGAGAAGGATGAGAAGAAAGAGAAGGATGAGAAGGAGAAGGATGAGAAGAAGAAGGATGAGAAGAAGAAGGATGAGAAGAAGGAAAAGGATGAGAAGAAGAAGGATGAGAAGAAGGAGAAGGATGAGAAGAAGGAGAATGATGAGAAGAAGGAGAAGGATGATAAGAAGGAGAAGGAAGAGAAGAAGGAGAAGGAGAAGGATGAGAAGAAGGAGAAGGATGAGAAGAAGGAGAAGGATGAGAAGAAGGAGAAGGATGAGAAGAAGGAGAAGGATGAGAAGAAGGAGAAGGAGAAGGATGAGAAGAAAAAGGATGAGGAGAAGGAGAAGGATGAGAAGAAGGAGAAGGAGAAGGATGAGAAGAAGGAGAAGGATGAGAAGAAGGAGAAGGATGAGAAGAAGGAGAAGGAGAAGGATGAGAAGAAGGAGAAGGAGAAGGATGAGAAGAAGGAGAAGGAGAAGGATGAGAAGAAGGAGAAGGATGAGAAGAAGGAGAAGGATGAGAAGGAGAAGGATGAGAAGGAGAAGGATGAGAAGAAGAAGGCTGAGAATAAGGAGAAGGATGAGAAGAAGGAGAAGGAGAAGGATGAGAAGAAGGAGAAGGATGAGAAGAAGGAGAAGGAGAAGGATGAGAAGAAAGAGAAGGATGAGAAGGAGAAGGATGAGAAGAAGAAGGATGAGAAGAAGAAGGATGAGAAGAAGGAAAAGGATGAGAAGAAGAAGGATGAGAAGAAGGAGAAGGATGAGAAGAAGGAGAATGATGAGAAGAAGGAGAAGGATGATAAGAAGGAGAAGGAAGAGAAGAAGGAGAAGGAGAAGGATGAGAAGAAGGAGAAGGATGAGAAGAAGGAGAAGGATGAGAAGAAGGAGAAGGATGAGAAGAAGGAGAAGGATGAGAAGAAGGAGAAGGAGAAGGATGAGAAGAAGGAGAAGGATGAGAAGAAGAAGGATGAGAAGAAGGATGAGAAGAAGGAGGAGAAGGATGAGAAGAAGAAGGATGAGAAGAAGGAGAAGGATGAGAAGAAGGAGAAGGAAGAGAAGAAGGAGAAGGAGAAGGATGAGAAGGAGAAGGATGAGAAGAAGGAGAAGGATGAGAAGAAGGAGAAGGATGAGAAGAAGGAGAAGGAGAAGGATGAGAAGAAGGAGAAGGATGAGAAGAAGAAGGATGAGAAGAAGGATGAGAAGGATGAGAAGAAGGAGAAGGATGAGAAGAAGGAGAATGATGAGAAGAAGGAGAAGAAGGAGAAGGATGAGAAGAAGGAGAAGGATGAGAAGAAGGAGAAGGATGAGAAGAAGGAGAAGGATGAGAAGAAGGAGAAGGAGAAGGATGAGAAGAAAAAGGATGAGGAGAAGGAGAAGGATGAGAAGAAGGAGAAGGATGAGAAGGAGAAGGAGAAGGATGAGAAGAAGGAGAAGGAGAAGGATGAGAAGAAGGAGAAGGATGAGAAGAAGGAGAAGGATGAGAAGGAGAAGGAGAAGGATGAGAAGGAGAAGGATGAGAAGAAGGAGAAGGAGAAGGATGAGAAGAAGGAGAAGGAGAAGGATGAGAAGAAGGAGAAGGATGAGAAGAAGGATGAGCAGAAGGAGAAGGATGAGAAGAAGGAGAAGGATGAGAAGAAGGAGAAGGATGAGAAGAAGGATGAGAAGAAGGATGAGAAGAAGGAGAAGGATGAGAAGAAGGACAGTTCTGTGACAGTTTCTGTCTATTTCTGACAGTTCTGGGACATTCACTCCATACAGCGGTTTCAACCGCTGTATGGAGGGAATGTCATAGAACTGTCAGAAATAGACTATTAATGACAGTTCTGGGACTGTCCTTCCATGCAGCGGTTGAAACATTGTATGTATTTGTTTCCATAAATGGATCCATTTATGGAAACAAATACATACAATGTTTCAACCGCTGCATGGAAGGACAGTCCCAGAACTGTCATTAATAGTCTATTTCTGACAGTTCCATGACATTCCCTCCATACAGCGGTTAAAACAGCTGTATGCAGTGAATGTCCCAGAACTGTCATAAATAGTCTATTTCTGATAGATCTGGGACATTCACTCCATACAGCTGTTTTAACCGCTGTATGGAGGGAATGTCATGGAACTGTCAGAAATAGACTATTAATGACAGTTCTGGGACTGTCCTTCCATGCAGCGGTTGAAACATTGTATGTATTTGTTTCCATAAATGGATCCATTTATGGAAACAAATACATACAATGTTTCAACCGCTGCATTGAAGGACAGTCCCAGAACTGTCATTAATAGTCTATTTCTGACAGTTCCATGACATTCCCTCCATACAGCGGTTAAAACAGCTGTATGCAGTGAATGTCCCAGAACTGTCATAAATAGTCTATTTCTGATAGATCTGGGACATTCACTCCATACAGCTGTTTTAACCGCTGTATGGAGGGAATGTCATGGAACTGTCAGAAATAGACTATTAATGACAGTTCTGGGACTGTCCTTCCATGCAGCGGTTGAAACATTGTATGTATTTGTTTCCATAAATGGATCCATTTATGGAAACAAATACATACAATGTTTCAACCGCTGCATTGAAGGACAGTCCCAGAACTGTCATTAATAGTCTATTTCTGACAGTTCCATGACATTCCCTCCATACAGCGGTTAAAACAGCTGTATGCAGTGAATGTCCCAGAACTGTCATAAATAGTCTATTTCTGATAGATCTGGGACATTCACTCCATACAGCTGTTTTAACCGCTGTATGGAGGGAATGTCATGGAACTGTCAGAAATAGACTATTAATGACAGTTGTGGGACTGTCCTTCCATACAGCGGTTGAAACATTGTATGTATTTGTTTCCATAAATGGATCCATTTATGGAAACAAATACATACAATGTTTCAACCGCTGCATTGAAGGACAGTCCCAGAACTGTCATTAATAGTCTATTTCTGACAGTTCCATGACATTCCCTCCATACAGCGGTTAAAACAGCTGTATGCAGTGAATGTCCCAGAACTGTCATAAATAGTCTATTTCTGATAGATCTGGGACATTCACTCCATACAGCTGTTTTAACCGCTGTATGGAGGGAATGTCATGGAACTGTCAGAAATAGACTATTAATGACAGTTCTGGGACTGTCCTTCCATGCAGCGGTTGAAACATTGTATGTATTTGTTTCCATAAATGGATCCATTTATGGAAACAAATACATACAATGTTTCAACCGCTGCATTGAAGGACAGTCCCAGAACTGTCATTAATAGTCTATTTCTGACAGTTCCATGACATTCCCTCCATACAGCGGTTAAAACAGCTGTATGCAGTGAATGTCCCAGAACTGTCATAAATAGTCTATTTCTGATAGATCTGGGACATTCACTCCATACAGCTGTTTTAACCGCTGTATGGAGGGAATGTCATGGAACTGTCAGAAATAGACTATTAATGACAGTTCTGGGACTGTCCTTCCATGCAGCGGTTGAAACATTGTATGTATTTGTTTCCATAAATGGATCCATTTATGGAAACAAATACATACAATGTTTCAACCGCTGCATTGAAGGACAGTCCCAGAACTGTCATTAATAGTCTATTTCTGACAGTTCCATGACATTCCCTCCATACAGCGGTTAAAACAGCTGTATGCAGTGAATGTCCCAGAACTGTCATAAATAGTCTATTTCTGATAGATCTGGGACATTCACTCCATACAGCTGTTTTAACCGCTGTATGGAGGGAATGTCATGGAACTGTCAGAAATAGACTATTAATGACAGTTCTGGGACTGTCCTTCCATGCAGCGGTTGAAACATTGTATGTATTTGTTTCCATAAATGGATCCATTTATGGAAACAAATACATACAATGTTTCAACCGCTGCATTGAAGGACAGTCCCAGAACTGTCATTAATAGTCTATTTCTGACAGTTCCATGACATTCCCTCCATACAGCGGTTAAAACAGCTGTATGGAGTGAATGTCCCAGAACTGTCATAAATAGTCTATTTCTGATAGATCTGGGACATTCACTCCATACAGCTGTTTTAACCGCTGTATGGAGGGAATGTCATGGAACTGTCAGAAATAGACTATTAATGACAGTTGTGGGACTGTCCTTCCATACAGCGGTTGAAACATTGTATGTATTTGTTTCCATAAATGGATCCATTTATGGAAACAAATACATACAATGTTTCAACCGCTGCATGGAAGGACAGTCCCAGAACTGTCATTAATAGTCTATTTCTGACAGTTCCATGACATTCCCTCCATACAGCGGTTAAAACAGCTGTATGCAGTGAATGTCCCAGAACTGTCATAAATAGTCTATTTCTGATAGATCTGGGACATTCACTCCATACAGCTGTTTTAACCGCTGTATGGAGGGAATGTCATGGAACTGTCAGAAATAGACTATTAATGACAGTTGTGGGACTGTCCTTCCATACAGCGGTTGAAACATTGTATGTATTTGTTTCCATAAATGGATCCATTTATGGAAACAAATACATACAATGTTTCAACCGCTGCATTGAAGGACAGTCCCAGAACTGTCATTAATAGTCTATTTCTGACAGTTCCATGACATTCCCTCCATACAGCGGTTAAAACAGCTGTATGCAGTGAATGTCCCAGAACTGTCATAAATAGTCTATTTCTGACAGTTCTGGGACATTCACTCCATACAGCGGTTTCCGGCAAAAAGTGTATGTGCAGAGTTCCTCTATTCTGCAGATACACTTAGAGGAGCTCTGCAGATACACTTAGAGGAGCTCTGCACATACACTTTTTTCCGGTTTGGAATTATTCTTATTTTCATCCTACTTCTTCTTCTTCTTCTTCATCCTCATCCTCATCCTCTTCTTCTTCTGAGGATGAGGATGAAGAAGAAGAAGAAGAAGAAGAAGAAGTAGGATGAAAATAAGATTAATTCCAAGCCGGCAAAAAGTGTATGTGCAGAGCTCCTCTAAGTGTATCTGCAGAGCTCCTCTAAGTGTATCTGCAGAATAGAGGAACTCTGCACATACACTTTTTGCCGGCTTGGAATTATTCTTCTTTTCATCCTACTTCTTCTTCTTCTTCTTCTTCATCCTCATCCTCAGAAGAAGAGGATGAGGATGAGGATGAGGAAGAAGAAGAAGAATGAAAAGAAGAATAATTCCAAGCCGGCAAAAAGTGTATGTGCAGAGTTCCTCTATTTCTGACAGTTCTCTCACAGCTTCTTCACATGTACAGCGGTTGAAATATCTGTATCCTAAATGGAAACTAATAGATACAAATTGTATCTATTAGTTTCCATTTAGGATACAGATGTTTCAACCGCTGTACATGTGAAGAAGCTGTGAGAGAACTGTCAGAAATAGAGGAACTCTGCACATACACTTTTTGCCGGCTTGGAATTATTCTTCTTTTCATCCTACTTCTTCTTCTTCTTCTTCTTCTTCTTCTTCTTCTTCTTCATCCTCATCCTCATCCTCTTCTTCTGAGGATGAAGAAGAAGAAGAAGTAGGATGAAAAGAAGAATAATTCCAAGCCGGCAAAAAGTGTATGTGCAGAGTTCCTCTATTTCTGACAGTTCTCTCACAACTTCTTCACATGTACAGTGGTTGAAACATCTGTATCCTAAATGTAAACTAATAGATACAATGTTTCAACCGCTAAACATGTGTTCCTTCTGTCAGAGAACTGTCAGAAATAGCGGAGCTCACTGCAGGGACACTTTTGCCGGCTGATCGGGAAATGTTCGATTCGCGCACCCGAAGTAGGCAAAATTTCGGTTTCGACACGAATCGAATATTTCCTGAAATTCGACTCGAATTCCGGTTCGCCTAGTTCGATTCGCTCATCTCTAGTCAGTTCATCTGGACGTGCATCAAGTGCTGTGACAAGTGTTTCATAATCTTCTGGTAAACCACTAAGTAATAGTGGTGCAACATGAAAATCTTTTATTTCTTCTATACCTCCCAGGTGTTCAACAATTTTCATGGTGTGCCTTATACAATCTTGCATTTCCTGGCCTTTCATCAGCTTGGTTTGGTATAGCCTTCTAATCAAATACAGTTTATTGCTGAGATTTGTTCTTTCATGCACTTTTTGTAATCCTTCCCACATGTATTTAGCAGTTTCACACTTATATGTATGATTTGATCATCTTCTATGCTAAGAGAGATTGTGCTCTGAGCTTTCTGATCTTCCTCTATCCACTTATCTGAAGGGTGTTCTGGCCTGACTTAATTTATACAATTCCACCTATCTTCGTATTAGCAGCATTTTCAAGACTGGTAGTTCTGGTTTGTCAGATTTGCAAATGAAACATTTGCTGCAGTTGTGTTACTGGTCATTTTCTTTTTTCCTTTTGCAGTCTGCTTTCTGTTGCTGTATTTTGCACTTCTTTTGCTGTAGCTGGCTATGACTGGGTGTCTGGGCCCATAACCTGATAGAAATTCTGTATGTATCTCCCTACAGAATAGACAGTGTAAAGTCCACACGTGTTTATCTACTGCTTCTCTGCTAAACAGGAACAGGGACTTTATTATATTACACTGCCAACTACTGGCTGAAGAATATATTTGTAGTTTTTGCACAAAATACATGAACATTGTATTCCAACAACCAGTAATTTTCTAGCAAATAAAATGCTGATTTTTACATGGATGACAGAAATGTCAGAATTGGCCCAGTATTGAAGTGGTTAATAAGGAAATCAAATTTGGAGTGTAACATTTACCAGAAAAACAAGAGAAGTATTGTACTAACTCCATCCACACTATATAAGCAGTACTATTTCACAGAAACAAAACAAGAAATATCTCACTGACTCCATGCCCAGTATGCGAGCAGTTCTAGGCCAAAGTCTCAAGGTAGAGACCAAGCAGGTTTTAAGCGAAAAATCAAATTTAGAATGTTCTATTTCACAGAGATCCCCTGTGCTCCCACAAACCTGTGGGCACGTTCAGGGAATAAATCTGAAGTGCTCAGAGAGACCATGCCTGTAGAGACAGAAGTTGGCGAAGGATCTGTTGCAAAGTGTCCTCATTCCTGGCATTCAGGCAGCTGGTTTGAAGCTCAACAGCACACAGCGACACAGCTACAAGAAGACCCAGCGATTGCAGAGAGCACTTTGCCGACTGTTTCCAGAGCACTGAGCCTTAGATTTGGTAGTCCTGTGCTTACCGTCATTCACTTATGTGTCCAGGACAGAAACTCTTCCTGCCACCTAGCTGTGGAGTTGATCATGGGATCCTCCAACTGCTTGCTTGGACCACCAAACCAGCCTACATCATTGTGAGAGAGAACCTGTCTCCATGTTCTGTTCCTATAGAACTTCCCATAGTCATCTAGTGTGCTTGCTGAGAGACAGACATAGCTCTGAGTACATCCTGGTTGCATAACTACTTTATCTGATTAACATGGGCCCAGGGGCGGACTGACCATTTGGAAACTCGGGCACTGCCTGAGGGCCCTGGGTAAGTAGGGGGCCCCATGAGATACCCCTGGTACCTTTTTCATAGGCTTTTTTGAGTTTGGGCAAGGACACAGGGGCCCCGTGATCCCCTACTGCCCGGGGGCCCCATGAGTTGTCAGTCAGCCCCTGCATGGGCCTATACTGAACGCATAATGATTGCCTTTTTGCCCCTGTTGTTTTGTTAAAGTGGTTCTAAAGGCTCAAGGTTTTTTCACCTTCTTGCGTTCTATAGCATCCTATCACATAACTGAACTGTATTATTCATGCTAACTGGGAATGTACAGTAGTTTCTTTGTATGGCTCTCTTTTTATTAGTACACATCAGATGCAAATGAGACTATAGCTTGTCCTGACTAGGTCACTGTAATGCTTTGTATCAGTAGTAGAGTATTGTACCTTGTTAGATATTGATTAATGCAGAACATTGGAGTTGAAAGCGGAGGATCGGAGCTGATCTGTGCAAAACCACTGCACAGAGCAAGAAGGTACAACATGTTTGTCATTTAAAAAAAAAAAAATTGTCTTTAACTGCTTCAGCCCTGCCTCATAGCAGAAATACTGCTACAGGGCAGCAGCTGTGCACAAAATCACAAGTACAGTATATATGTGATTTTACATTTCCAGGTAGGGGGGCACGCATGAGGTGCCATACGCGGCCGCGGCCGTCAATCACCAGATCCAGTGATTACTGGCCAGCGTCTGGTGATAGCCGAGGATCTCCAACGGATGAGAACTGTTAGCAACAAAATAGTTCTCCTCCTTGTCAGCTCGTGCACACTGCTTTACATGGCTGTACTATAAGCAGTGTGCTTACAGTGAAACACAAACACAGAACATCATGTAACAGCACACAGTTCACCCTTTGATCGCCCAAGATGTTAACCCCTTCCTGTCCAGTGTCATTAGTACAGTGTCAGTGCTTTTTATTAGCACTGATCACTGTATTGGTGTCACTGGGGATGTCAGTGACACCAAGTCAGTTCCCCCCAATGTCAGAATGCCCACCGCAGTCCCGGAGTCCCACTATAAGTTTCTGATCGCCACCATTACTAGTAAAAAATAAAATAAAAATAGCCCAGTATATATTCCGCCATTTGTAGATGCTATAACTTATTTATTTATTTCTGGTACTTGTATAGTGTTGTCAATTTACGCAGCACTTTACATATATATTGTACATACACATCAATCCTTAACCCTCAAGGGGTGTACAATCTAAGGTCCCTAACTCACATTCATACATACAAGGGCCAATTTAGACAGGATCCAATTAACTCACCAGCATGTATTTGGAGTGTAGGAGATAACTGGAATACCTACAGGAAACTCATGCAGGCACAAACTCCAGGCGGGTGGTGCTGTGGTTGGGATTTAAACCAATGACTGTTGCAGCGCTGAGTTACTTTAACTGACAATTGCGCAATCATACAACGCTGCTCCCAAATTAAATGTCCTCTTTTTCCCCACAAATATGTGCCAGTAGGAAGTGTTAACCATTTAGCCACTGTGCTGCCCAATTGTAAGCCAATTAATTTACAGGTATTGGGATTTTTTTTAGCAAAGACGTATCAGAATATATTTTGGCCTAAATTTTTTTGCTGGACATGTTCAATAGCAAAAAGTCACAAATACTGTTTTTTTCTCAAAATTGTCAGCCTTTTTTTTTATAGCACAAAAAATAAAAAATGCACAGGCAATCAAATACCACCTAAAGAAAGCTCAATTTGTGGGTAAAAAAGGACGTAAATTTCATTTGGGTGCAGCGTTGCATGATTGCGCAATTGTCAGTTAAAGTAACACAGTATGTACAGATGTGGACAAAAGGGGTCTCTCCTTTAAGAGCATTCCAGCTCTCTGGTGTACCTCCTCAGACCCCAGAGGAATCCTCCTGGGACAACTGCAGCATTAGATTGATGCTGCAGCATAAAGGTAAGTATAGATGTTTGTCTTTTTAAATTATTCTGACTCAGATTGTTGTGATAGCAATTTATCCCTTGTGAGACCTCTATGCCTAGCCTGTATAAGCAGATATAATCACTGTGGGCAATCCTTATCAGATAGCTTGAACTCACCAATACTGTGTTCATCCAGAAGTTGCTTTATTCTGTACATGTGACAACAGGATACAGCAGAATGAATGGTTTCCAGTATTATGCGGTCAAAAGATGATACTTTCTGTAGCGTACTATGCAGAATACATGTGTCCCTGTTACATGTGGTCTGTTAGCTGCCTCCATGACACAGGAAGTGCTGAACTCAAGAAGAAGGGAGGAGCTTCATATACAAAGGAATTGTGTCATAGATCTCAGGGAGGTAATATAAAACAAATGCATTACCAAATAAGACCACTGGATGGCAGCATAACTAACTATAGAAATGTCCATAGGAAATGGTACAAAAAATAAACTATATGAATTCTCATGTACATTAACATAAATATTAACTGTGTAACAGCATATAAATACCCCATACATCTCCTTTAAGAGAACAAATGTATGGGTACCTTTTTATAGTAGAAAATATTTAAATTTCCTCTACCTCTCAGATACAACACTGACCTCTATCCCTGCCACCTGGCTCTTTTCTACTCTCTGTTTGCTCCTTTCTTCTCTCCTCCTCTCTAATTTACCTCCTACTTATTTACGATGCATCCCCTTCCGCCCCTTCCATGGCAGCCAGTGTTTCCTTCCCTTGTTTAACCCCCAAGTCCAACATCTCTGAAACTCATAGATCAACACCCCTTTACCTTCATCTTCTCATAGTGATCCCTTTTAAAACTAGAAGTTTTCTCATTTCCACTTCTTGTTCACCACTTGCTTTCAATACATGGTTCTGTCAGCAGGACACCGTATTACATCAAACCCATTTATCCAACAGTGTAAACCCTGTATACTTTCTGAAATGCCATTGTATAATGTACAAAACAGATATTCATCGTGTTATTACGTTTTTTTCTTTGTAAACTCTTGATTCATTTGGTAGATTTTTTTTAGCAAAGACGTATCAGAATATATTTTGGCCTAAATTTTTTTGCTGGACATGTTTAATAGCAAAAAGACAAAAATACTGTTTTTTTCTCAAAATTGTCATCCTTTTTTTTTATAGCACAAAAAATAAAAAATGCACAGGCAATCAAATACCACCAAAAGAAAGCTCAATTCGTGCGTAAAAAAGGACGTAAATTTAATTTGGGTGCAGCGTTGCATGATTGCGCAATTGTCAGTTAAAGTAACACAGCACCGTAGCGCAAAAAATGCCTGGTCAGGAAGGGGGGGTGAATCCTCTGGAGGGCAAGTGGTTAATATCACTTTAATCTTAAACTGCAACTGTTTAGTAAATTTCAACTTAAAGCTACTCTCTGAACATTTGGCCAAATTCTGACTGTTACAGCCCATCACAAAACTCACAGTTAGTTGAGTTTGTGTTGTAAGGCAGTGAGGATTTGCTGTGTTATAATCATGATAGTGACTCTTCAAGAGTCACTATCCTTCTCTTATCCTTACAGGATTGTGCTTTGGGTCAGCAAATATGTCTTTTTATTATAGTTTTTGCTAATAGTCTATCACTCTAGGTCTTTCATGGATTATCTTGCTATAAAGTTTGTTTTTGGGATCTGTGTACTTTTACAGTACATATATTCCTCCATATATTCCCCTTAGTACACACCCAGTGTTCAAGAAATATTAGCCTTTTGACAACCATACAACGCATATGTGCTGTAGCAGAGCAGGTGGGCCTTAATGGTGACACCCCACACATGTGTCCATGGGGACCAAGGTTTTTGTGCTGAAAGTATTACAGAGAACTCTCGGTCTCTGTTCATGAGTGGGAGCCAACAAGATGGGCTCCCAATAGTGTAACTACTTTGATATCCAGTCACCATGATCGCCTGATCGAGAACTCTGTCCTGCCCCCCAGCCTTAAGACCTACTTAAAACCCTGACAGGAGACATCAGGAAGCAGCAGGAAGAAAAGAAAAGTCAGTTGTTGACATGTGGCCACACCTCTCTAATGCCTAATACACTGCTCAAAAAAATTAAAGGAACACTTTGAAAACACATCAGATCTCAATGGGGAAAAATATCATGCTGGATATCTATACTGATATGGGCTGGGTAATATGCTAGGGATGTAAGGATGCCCCATCGTTTGAAGGAAATAAAAATTATCAACCTACAGAGGACTGATTTCAAAGACATCCCAAAAAACAAAGTGAAAAAATTAGGCAGCAGGCTAGTCCATTTTGCTGAAATTTCATTGCAACTCAAAATGGTACTCAGTAGTTTTTATGGCCCCCACGTGCTTGTATGCATGCCTGACAACTTTGGGGCATGCTCCTAATGAGACGATGGATGGTGTCCTGGGGTATCACAGAGCTCCTGGACAGTCTGAGGTGCAACCTGGCGGCGGCGGATGGACTGAAACATGATATCCCAGAGGCGTTCTATTGGATTTAGGTCAGGCGAGCGTGGGGGCCATTCAATGGTATCAATTCCTTCATCCTCCAGGAACTGCCTGCATACTCTCGCCACATGACACTGGGCATTGTTGTGCACCAGGAGGAACCCAGGACCCACTGCACCAGGGTAGGGTCTGACAATGTGTCCAAACATTTCATCCCGATACCTAATGGCAGTCAGGGTGCCATTGTCTAGCTTGTAGAGGTCTGTGCATCTCTCCATGGATATGCCTACCCAGACCATCATTGATCCACCACCAAAACGGTCATGCTGAACGATGTTACAGACATCATAATGAACCTGCTCTCATCTGTGAAAAGCACAGGGCATCAGTGGCGGACCTGCCAATTCTGGTGTTCAAAGGCAAATACCAATCAAGTTCTATGGTGCCAGGCAGTGGGAAGACATCAGGCCCTCAGGTCACCCTCATGAAGTCTGTTTTCGATTGTTTGGTCAGAGACATTCACACCAGTGGCCTGCTAGGGGTAATTTTTTAGGGCTTTGGCAGTGCTCATCCTGTTCCTCCTTGCACACAGAAGCAGATACTGGTCCTGCTGATGGGTTAAGGACCTTCTACAGCCCTGTCCAGCTCTCCTAGAGTAACTGCCTGTCTCCTGGAATCATCTCCATGCTCTTGAGACTGTGCTGAGAGACACAGCAAACCTTCTGGCAGTGGCACGTATTGATGTGCCATCCTGGAGCTGGACTTCCTGTGCAACCTCTGTAGGATCCTCTGTGTTCCTTTTTTGAGCAGTGTATGTTATCAAGAGTGTCCCTTTAGCCATAGCAACCCCCCCCCAAACATTTCCCTTCCTGCTCCCACTATAAGAAAATCAAAGATGTGCTATAGTGCACATATAGAGTTTTCTGGCTAGAAAGTATAAGGACTGTGGGTCTCTTGCAATTCCTCTTAAAGGGGATCTTCAACCTAGAAAGAAAAAAATTAAAGTCAGCAGTTACAAATTGTAGCTGCTGACTTTTAATAGAAGGACACCTATCTATCCAGAAATCCAGGTCTATCCTCATCCGGGCCGGTTCTTCACTGGTCTTAGGGTTCCAGGCGCTGGCATATTAACTATGGGAAGCCAGCTGTGACTCCTTGTGGCTTCACAGCTGGTTTCCCACTGCGCATATGTAAGCTGCACTGCTTTTCGTGAATGGTCCCTCAGTCTTCTGGGATCCGGGACAAACGTTTGCTCAGATTGCCTAGGTACCTGTTCCCAAAAAAAATATTTATGTGCCAAATGTGGTAGAGGAGGGGGGATAAAGACATAAAACAGAACCCCTGTAGGGTGAAGTTCTGCTTTAATTTGTGATTGGTGATGGATTGTGTTTAGTTTCCTGTTAGTTTCCTTGTCCAGAGAGGGAATTTGAACAATTGACTGACGTGTTGGTAAATTTACTAAAAGCTTTCTCCTTTGACATTTTCCTTTCCTTGTCCCTGTTTATGACAAACTTTAAAGTTGGTTAGGTGGATATTCCCCCTCACTATTGTAATGCGTCATCTAACAGATTGGCTAGTTTTATGTTGGACCCTAAGCTGGCAAATAGGTGGATCAAATCTCAGCCGGTTCAGCAGGGACCAGCTAGTATTCGATTGATCTATAGGTAGACTGCTTGTACCACCGATCGACTTGGGTAGAACTAGCCCGTCAGATTTTCTATATGCGATTACTGCCGGCAGCTATAGCCACTACCAGTAATCGTTGTGTTCTGTCAGCTGGGAATGGATTCCCCCATCTGTGGGAGGGATTCCACCATCTACACTGACTATGTTGATGGGGGGATTCAAGCGTTTTTTCTTTCCTTCCAGCCATGGTGGAAGGAAATAAAATTGATTCATCTATGGTTTACCATAGATGATCATACAATTTAATTGTACAGTCTACTTTAGATCTACTAATGACTGTGTAGCACAAGGACCTACCTGATTGGATGCAGATTGATCTGACAGTTTAGGCAGGACCTCATGCTGTATTGGTGTTAGCAAATCTAAAGATGATTGAACAGAGTCTAGACAAACAGAATGTAATGTAACACACACTCACTGACCATTTTATTAGGTACACCTTGCTAGTACCGAGTTGGTCCCCCTTTTGCCTTCAGAACTGCCTTAATTCTTCGTGGCATAGATTCAACAAGGTGTCAACAAGGTTTTGGAAAGGTTCGGCAGAGATTTTGGTTCATATTGACATGATAGCATCAAGCAGTTGCTGCAGATTTGTCGGCTGCACATCCATGATGTGAATCTCCTGTTCCACCACATTCCAAAAGTGCTCTATTGGAGTGAGATCTGGTGACTGTGGAGGCCATTGAAGTACAGTGAACTCATTGTCATGTTCAAGAAACTAGTTTGAGATGATTTCAGCTTTGTGACATGGTGCATTATCCTGCTGGAAGCAGCCATCAGAAGATGTGGTCTTCTGCTGCTGTAGCCCATCTGCCTCAAGATTCAACATGTTGTGCATTCAGAGATGTTATTCTGCATACCTTAGTTGTAATGAGCATTTATTTGAGTTACTGTTGCCTTTCTATCATCTCGAAACAGTCTGCCCATTCTCCTCTGACCTCTGACATCAACAAGACATTTTTGTCCACACAACTGCGCGCTCACTGGATATTTTCTCACAACCACCCTAGAGATGGTTGTGTGTGAAAAGCTCAGTAGATCAGCAGTTTTTGAAATACTTAGACCAGCATGTCTGGCTCCAACAACCATGTCACCTTCAAAGTCACTTAAATCTCCTTTCTTCCCCATTCTGATGCTCAGTTTGAACATCAGCAAGTCGTCTTCACCACATCTAGATGCCCAAATGTATTGAGTTGCTGCCATGTGATTGGCTTATTAACAATTTGTGTTACCAAGCAATTGAACAGATGTACCTAATAAAGTGGCCGGTGAGTGTATATCTGAAAATAGATCAATGCTGATGTACTGACATCTTATCTCATATCTTGAAATCCGAAAACCCAAGAGAGTACACATACCCTCAAATGACCCCTTTTTGGAAAGTAATCACCCCAAGGTATTTAGTAAGAGGCATGCCAAGTTTTTTGAAGTTGTAATTTTTTGTTACAATTTTTTAGAAAATGAAATTAAAAATAAAATGGGTTTTTTTTTCACAATTTAGGAAATATTTTTACATACTGTCACCAGTGCAGAACAGGATCATCATATGATGTGGTGTGGTGGTCAGACATTGTACAGTTAGCTTGTAATGTGTATGGTGACTTTAGTCTTTATTCACACTGCTATGTGTAAATGTGCAATGCATTAGGTCAGACCCTTCACTGGTACTGTCAATGCACCACAGATTATACCAATGACTGTTAAAACAGTCATTGTAGTGCATGCTAATGCAGACGTTTTAGTGCATACCAATGTGTCCCATTTTGGCTAGGATCTGAGATGCTCCAGATGTTGGGCGCCTGCCTCCCAGCATCATAGGCGCAAGCTCTCTTCTTGGTCATAAATGGTGTATGCACAGTACACTCTGCCTTCCCCTGTAGCAGCAGAAGCTGAGCTTTATTTTCATCTGGTGACCCTGCCAGTAATAACGTTGCACCACTTCCTTAAACTAAATCTCTCTAAAACTGAGCTGATAATATTCCCTCTACCTCGTGCACTCCTACATGACTTTTCCATCAAGATCAGTAATACAACCATCAGTCCCTCTCCTCAAGCCAGGGTACTAGGTATAATCCTAGACTCTGACCTATCCTTTCGGCCCCAAATCCAATCGCTGACACAAGCTTGTAGACTTCATCTCCGTAACATCTATAAAATTGCCCCTTTTTAACCAATGAGACCACCAAGCTATTTGTTTACTCTCTTGTTATCGCTCGCCTTGACTATTGTAACTCCCTTCTCATAGGCCAACCTCTCCGTAGGCTATACCCTCTTCAGTCTATCATGAATTCTACTGCCAGGATCATCTACCTTACCCACCGCTCAGTGTCTGCCACCCCTCTCTGTCAATCCCTCTACTGGCTTCTGTTCACCCAACTAATAAATTCAAAATACTAACAGCAACATACAAAGCCATCCACAACTCTGCCCCAAGCTACATCACCAATCTTATCACCCAAACCGTCCTCTCCGTTCCCCTCATGATCTCCTGCTCTCAAGCTCCCTTGTCTCCTCCTCCCATGCTCATCTCCAGGACTTTGCCAGAGCCTCTCACATCCTCTGGAACTCTCTAACCTAATCTGTCCAGTTATCCCCTACTCTGGCTGCCTTTAGGCGATCCCTGAAAACCCCTCTCTTTAGGGAAGCCTATCATGCCTCCGGATAGACATTTATCACTTCCATCAGCTCATCCATCACAGTTCTAACATTTTGTGCCACTTGCCCCACCCTATTAGATTGTAAACTCTTGTGAGTAGGGCCCTCTTAATCCTCTTGTTTTAATTGTGTTGTAGCTGTACTGTCTCCCTTTATATTGTAAAGCACTGTGCAAAACGTTGGCGCTATATAAGTCCTTTATTATTATAATAATACAAAACATCACCCCTTCTCCTTATCTCCATAATATAGCATATTTACTAACATAATGGTCCTAGGAAAAGCTCATTCACTGTGCTGTTACTATGCAGGAACAGTATTGTCACCCTAGGACAGGAGGACTACAAAACATCGCTTCTCCTTATCTCCATAATTGCTCCCACTCAGACTCCACTAGTAAATATGTGGGAACAGCCCATCATATCCATTTTATGGATTGATCCTGTCCGGACCCTACCTCTACATGCCCGGGACACAGCATGGATGGGATAGAGGCAGTACTGGGACAGTGAGCATCTATGACATAACGTGGGTGAGGTGTTCTGTAGTCCATAGAGAAGAACTGAAATCCACATAATTGATAACAGTTAGTACAGGCTGAGAAATTATCCGCTCACAAGATATCTGCTGGGCTAAACAAGTATTTTTTGCTTTTAATGAACAGATGCCACAAAACCCTTTCAATAAACCAAAAGCAAGAAAATATAAAGTCTACTGTTATGACACTCATATACCTTAACCCACAATGATAGCTCACAATGGCAGATATTCAAAGATCTGAATTTATTATTATTATTATACAGTATTTATGTAGCGCCAACGGTTTGCTCAGCGCTGTACATTATAATGGGAGACAGTACACGAGACAGTACAGTAACAATACAATACAATACACAAGGGGTTTGAGGGCCCTGCTCCTTGGAGTTTACAATCTAGGGGGGAGGGGAGGGTGGTACAGGAGGAAATAGCTGTGGGGGATGGAGTGGTGGGAAGAGCGGAGGAGATCAGCAAATTAGGTGAGGGCGGGGTAGGCTTCTCTGAAGAGATGGGTTTTCAGGGTGTGCCTGAAGGTGAGGAGGGAAGGTGACAGTCTGATGGATTGGGGTAGTAAGTTCCAGAGGATGGGGGAAGTCCTGGAGACGGGCATGGGAGGAGGAGACCAGGGAACTGGATAGAAGGAGGTCTTGTGAGGAGCGGAGAGTGCGTTTTAGGTGGTAGATGGATAGCAGGTCGGTGATGTAGTTTGGGGCAGTGTTATGAACAGCTTTGTATGTTAATGTTAATATTTTGAATTTTATGCGTTGGGCAATCGGAAGCCAGTGGAAGGATTGGCAGAGGGGGGTGGCGGATACGGAGCAGTTGGTAAGGTGGGTGAGTCTGGCCACAGAATTCAGGATAGACTGAAGCGAGGATAGCCTGTGTTGGGGTAGGCCGGCGAGGAGGGAGTTGCAATAGTCAAGTCGGGAGATGATAAGGGAGTGAATGAATTGCTTTGTAGTTTCTGGAGTTAGGAACGTGCGTATTTTGGAGATGTTGCGGAGGTGGAGTCTGCATAAATTTGTCAGCGATTGGATCTGGGGCTGGAAAGACAGATTGGAGTCTAGAATGACACCTAGTACTCTGGCTTGCGTGGTGGGGCTGATGGTGGCATTGTTGGTCATGATGGAGAGGTCGGGGGGAGGGGGGGCACGGGCTGGGGGGAAAACTAGGAGTTCGGTTTTAGAAAGGTTTAATTTGAGGAAGTGGAGTGACATCCAGTCTGATATGTAGTTTAGAAGGCTAGTCATTTGGGCGGAGACTGAAGGAGTGAGGCGAGGGGTAGAGAGATAGATTTGAGTGTCATCGGCATAGAGATGGTAGTTGAAGCCATGGGAGTGTATCAGTTGGCCAAGGGAAGTGGTATAGATGGAGAAGAGAAGGGGCCTGAGGACAGAGCCTTGGGGGACCCCAACAGAGAGGGGGAGTGAGGGGGAGGTGGCAGCATTATAGGTAACACTGAAGGAGCGTTGGGATAGATAGGAAGAGAGCCAGGAGAGAGCGGAGTCTCTGAGGCCAAAAGAGTATAGTTTTTTTTTGAGGAGGGGGTGGTCGACCGTGTCGAAAGCCACGGAGAGGTCAAGGAGTAGTAGCATTGAGTATTGGCCATAGGCTTTGGCGGTTAGCAGGTCATTGGTGAGTTTGAGTAGGGCAGTTTTGGTGGAGTGTAGGGGGCAGAAGCCAGATTGTGGGGGATCAAGGAGGTTGTTAAAGATCTGTGGAATGCATTAGAAGCTCTAATGCAGATGGCACCCTGACCATGAGGAGAATGTGTAACATTGTGCTCACATGAAGTGGTTAAAGTGTATAAAAAGCCAATTTTTTTTTATTATAAAAATTGGATGGAGTTGGGAAGGGTCGAATCCCTTTTCGTTTTTTTTTGTTTGTTTAGGTGACTAGACTAGACTAGGTGCCCCATTGGAAAATTTCCCCTCTATTCCTGTTCTAGTGAGTGTAATGTTTCCCATTATTTTCTTTCGTGGTGACACCAGGACAAATAGAGAGGTTAAATCTCCCCAGTGGGGACGCAGACAGCAATAAACACCCAACAAGGGGTCTAAATCCTTGGTGCTTAACCTTTATCACTTATTATGAGGACCTCAGGGCTCATAAATATAGTGATATAGTATTTAAATTGGTTTCTTTCTTTTATGCTAATTTACTTTTTAAGTGCTGTCTGTCTCTTTTTTCATTCATCAGTGGAAAAATACAGAGGCACAGAAAGTTATTGGTGGCACTTCTGAGTAACACACACTCACACACACAGAAGGTATAACGAATCACATGTCATATCACAGAGGGTATAACCAGCATGTTGTCACCGGAATACCACCAGAACAGGTGTCCCCAGTGAAAAATTTCCCCTTTATTCTTGTTCTGGACAGTAATATAGACTTTAGAAGGTTTTCTTTTAAAATTGTAAACAGATGGGGGAATGGATTTAAAGAGGGGGCAGAAATTGCCTACATTTAACAATTCTACTGCACCTGTCCAAAAGAACAAAATTTCACCTACTGTATGTATTTGTGCCATGACCAAATGTGACATAGTTAAGTAGACAAAATCGCAAAATGCTTCTTTCCAGGTACAGATTGGCATACAATGGGACACAGGTAGTCCCCATGGCCGCCCCCTATGCCTGAAAGTAATCACATAGACAATGACTTTGTAAATTTCCATCCCCCCAACAACAACACTATATGACCAGCACTTTTAAACTTTCAAACAGATCACTGATTTCATCAGCTTGTTTTGTTTGCTGACTGTGATGCATATTAAGATATTTTCAACTTTACCCCAGTAATGTTTGTTCTGTGCTTGTTATCTGATTAGTTATCAGTTCCTGGCACAGCCAATCCTTTAAAAGAAAGCCCAAAAGCCTTTTTTTGTTATATAAACACTTCTACAAGTTGACATCAGATAAGTTGGATTCCAGTCAGGGTCAAATTAAAGAATTGTATGAAATCAGATGCATTCCTGTAGTATAGACAAGTTTTGCAGATAGAAAATGTATGTTTGTTTCATCATAATT
Source organism: Staurois parvus (assembly GCF_062004578.1). NCBI lineage: Eukaryota > Metazoa > Chordata > Amphibia > Anura > Ranidae > Staurois > Staurois parvus. The sequence continues at coordinate 1,914,696 of NW_028318265.1, forward strand.
TTTTTCTTGTATACATTATTCTCTCTATACTTCTTTAGTGCTTTTCATGTTTATACAGTCATGGCCAAAAATACTGACACCAGTTCATTTCTGTCAGAAATGCACCACTCCACTTCACCCAGAAAATTGTTACAAATGTTTATTCTCATGTTTATTTCTTTTGTTTGTATTGGTATGACAGACATTTAATAGCACAACGCCTTGGAAAAAGTAACTGAAATCAATCGTTTCCTGTAACCATCAATGAGTTTCTTATACCTCTACTGGAATTTTGGACCAACTTCTCCAGGTCTCTCAGATTGGAAGGGTTCATTTTTCCAACTGCAGTTTTGAGATCTCTCCACAGGTGCTCTATGGGATTGAGATCTGGACTCATTGCTGGCCAATTCAATACTCTCCAGCGCTTTGTCTGAAACCATTTATGGGTGCTTTTTGGTGTGTGCTTTGGGTCATTGTCCTGCTGTAAAACCCCTGACCTCTGACGGAGACCCAACTTTCTGACACTGGGTGAAGTGGTGCATTATCTGACAGAAATGCAGAGGTGCCAATATTTTTGGCCACAACTGTATATTTCATGCTTTTTATTTAATAGAAGGCTCAATTTAAAGAGCTAACACTACAAGGTAAACATTCTTATTATCACGATTTGACAGTCATGTGGCTGCACCTGCACCGCCCTCCACACTCACCTTGATGAGCGGAGACACTTGTACGGGAACAACCATCTTCTCTCCTCCAATAACACCACTCACACTGCACACCGGGAAGAGCAGAAAGGAGCCTGACGTCACCGGAAGTATCCACAAAGCCCTTCCAAGTGAGCGGATACCTGTAAAGAGCCCATTACGGAGTAAGGCCTAAGGTGCTGCAAACTGCCCAGGGGAAGGGGATACATATCTGTTTGTGACCAGACCAGGCTGATCCTGTCCTGAAGGAGATCTCTTTCAGGACAGGATCAAGACAACTTGAGATATACATATATGCACATAACGGTTACGCATCTGGTGAGTGCGTATTCCTAACATATTCACGGCACATCACCTGGATGACGTAAAGAGCACCTACCTGAGATCCTTTCAGATGGATCCTCACTTTTAAGCACCTTTATGAACTGTTTTTTAGGACTGTGTATGTGAATTGACACCCAGCACTATTTAGTGCTCACCATTATCACTGTTTAGGTTTGCGCATTTGCACTTTTGTCACTTTTTCTCCACATATGTGATTTAGTGCAATTCATGTATGCATATATATTGGAACTTTGATATTTGTTGCTTCAGTGCCGCACCTTTCTGTCTTTGATTATTTTAGAGGTTTTTTGGTTTGCCTTTTTGGTGCTTTGGCTGCTTGTGATTGTTTTAGCGCTCATTTATTTTATTATTATTTGATATACAATAATATAGATCATGTCAAAATGACATAGAAAGAATCTACACAAAGTCATGTCATAGTAAAGGTCATTAAGGCTGAGTAAAACTAGCAAAACATTTGTTGATATTGTTAATTCCTTAATCTTTTACTGTGTGAATGTGAAAAATCACAAAGAGAAAAATGGACTGGTGTTACCAGAAAAGACAAAATGAGATAATCCAGGTCACCGGATGTACAGTAACTTAATGTACATTAGTGCATTATCATATCCAGAGAAAGAGGATAAAAAAAAGAAAAGAAAGAAAAAAAAAAGAAAGAGAAAAAGAATATTAGGTAAATAAAGAAATCAATAATGGGGGGGGGGGGGCACAAAGGGAGGAAGGAGTGAAGGGAAGAATATATCTATACCTGAGAGGCCCCAGAAGGAACAGCTACAAAGGTTTCAAAACAGGAAAAATAGGAGGAAAATCTAAAATGGGACAAGACCGTCCATATCAATTTGTGGGAGTCAGTCCTGTCATTCTCCCAAGCTATCATGCATTCCAGATGTTCGATCCTGTCCATTTCACAAGCCCAATCAGCCAATGAGCCATAGATGTTTGCCACCATTGTCTAGTAATACCTGAGCAGGCTGCTGTAAGGGAATTTTGAATCAAGCTTTTCTTGATTTGTCTATAGGAGCCTGGCAACACAGAAAGAACAGTTATGCGAGATTCATTGGGGAAATTGTCCCCCACCAGATTGTCATAAAACTGTAGTATGTTATCTCAAAAAGGGGCAATATGTGGGCAAGTGCCCCAAATATGTGTCATGCTGACAAGGGCCTGTAAACATTTCCAACCTGTAACCGAGCCTTTAACCCTTATCACTGATCCCAGGACCCTTTATTGCCATTGTGGGGCCCTTTATTACAGTCCCGCAGCAGATCACTTTCACAGGAGGGGGGCAGTGTGATAGAATAGGGGGACATTGTGACAGGAGGGGGGCAGTGTGACAGGAGAGGGGCTCTGTGATAGGAAGGGGGGGGCATTGTGATAGAAGGGGGGCCTTGTGACAGGAGGGGGCAGTATGAAGGGAAGCAGTGTGAAAGGAGGAAGCAGTATGAGGGGGCAGTATGAGGGGAAGCAGTATGACAGGAGGAAGGAAGTATGCGGTGGGCAGTGTGACAGGAGGGGGCAGTATGGAAGGGGCAGTGTGACAGGAGGGGGCAGTATGAGGGGAAGCAGTGTGACAGGAGGGGGCAGTATGAGGGGAAGCAGTGTGACAGGAGGGGGCAGTATGAGGGGAAGCAGTGTGACAGGAGAGGGCAGTATGAAGGGAAGCAGTGTGACAGGAGGGGGCAGTATGAGGGGAAGCAGTGTGACAGGAGGGGGCAGTATGGAAGGGGCAGTGTGACAGGAGGGAGCAGTATGAGGGGAAGCAGTGTGACAGGATGGGGCAGTATGAAGGAAAGCAGTGTGACAGGAGGGGGCAGTATGAGGGGAAGCAGTGTGACAGGAGGGGGCAGTATGAGGGGAAGCAGTGTGACAGGAGAGGGCAGTATGAAGGGAAGCAGTGTGACAGGAGGGGGCAGTATGAGGGGAAGCAGTGTGACAGGAGGGGGCAGTATGGAAGGGGCAGTGTGACAGGGGGAAGCAGTATGAGGGGAAGCAGTGTGACAGGATGGGGCAGTATGAAGGGAAGCAGTGTGACAGGAGGGGGCAGTATGAGGGAAAGCAGTGTGACAGGAGAGGGCAGTATGAAGTGAAGCAGTGTGACAGGAGGGAGCAGTATGAGGGGAAGCAGTGTGACAGGAGAGGGCTGTATGAGGGGAAGCAGTGTGACAGGAGGGGGCTGTATGAGGGGAAGCAGTGTGACAGCAGGGGGCTGTATGAGGGGAAGCAGTGTGACAGGAGAGGGCAGTATGAAGTGAAGCAGTGTGACAGGAGGGGGCAGTATGAGGGGAAGCAGTGTGACAGGAGGGAGCAGTATGAGGGGAAGCAGTGTGACAGGAGAGGGCTGTATGAAGGGAAGCAGTGTTACAGGAGGGGGCTGTATGAGGGGAAGCAGTGTGACAGGAGGGGGCTGTATGAGGGGAAGCAGTGTGACAGGAGGGGGCTGTATGAGGGGAAGCAGTGTGACAGGAGGGGGCTGTATGAGGGGATGCAGTGTGACAGGAGAGGGCTGTATGAGGGGATGCAGTGTGACAGGAGGGAGCAGTATGAGGGGAAGCAGTGTGACAGGAGGGGGCTGTATGAGGGGATGCAGTGTGACAGGAGGGAGCAGTATGAGGGGAAGCAGTGTGACAGGAGAGGGCTGTATGAGGGGAAGCAGTGTGACAGGAGGGGGCTGAATGAGGGGAAGCAGTGTGACAGGAGAGGGCTGTATGAGGGGAAGCAGTGTGACAGGAGGGGGCTGTATGAGGGGAAGCAGTGTGACAGGAGGGGGCTGTATGAGGGGAAGCAGTGTGACAGGAGGGGGCTGTATGAGGGGATGCAGTGTGACAGGAGGGAGCAGTATGAGGGGAAGCAGTGTGACAGGAGGGGGCTGTATGAGGGGAAGCAGTGTGACAGGAGGGGGCAGTATGAGGGGAAGCAGTGTGACAGGAGGGGGCAGTATGAGGGGAAGCACTGTGACAGGAGGGGGGCAGTATGAGGGGGGCACTGTGACAGGAGGAAGCAGTATAACAGATGGACACACCATACTGGCTTTTCGACTCAGGAATCTGCTGTAGCAGAGAATGTGGAGGCTACCATGTGGCAGCGGCCTGGGGGCAGGGAGCATTTCTCCTACCTACCCAGCAGCAGGATCAGCCTCGAGGCAAGAAGTGGGAGTCGGAGTCAGTTGGGGGTGGAGCTAGGAGGCGGAGCTGGCAGTCTTACCTGACTGCTTGTCTGTTGTCCACATCACATGATCACATCTTGGCTGTCAGAAACAGTGAGCAAAATGCTGGAAAGAAGGAGCAGCGGGGAAGCATATAGAAGAACCAATCTCTATTTTTCTCTTGGCTCTTTGAGGACATTTAGCATCTGCAGGAGCCAAGAGAAAAACGGAGGGGTTCGCTTCTTCTATATGCCGCCCCGCCATCCAGATGTAGACAAGTGTGATAGGGGAGCCTCATGAGCCCCCTGCAGCATGGGGCTGGGTTGCAAATGTGACCACTGTGACTCCTTTAGCTACTCCACTGATTACAATACAGTTCAGTACAGAAGGAATAGGAGGGCCCTGCTTGTGGAGCCTACAATCTAAAGGGAGGGGGAGGTGGTACAAAAGGTAATAGATGCAGAGGATGATTTGATGGAGGTGACTCAAGTACAGTTCTTAGGTGGAGGTGGGGTAGGCTTCTCTGAATAAATGAGTTTTCAAAGATCGCCTAAAGTCAGACAGGGTAGGAGCTGACTAGACATACTGCGGTAGGGAGTTCCAGAGGATGGGAGAGGGTCTGGAAAAGTCCTGGAGGTAAGTGAGGGAGGAGGTAACAAGGGAGCTAGAGAGCAAGATGTGTTGCTTTTGGCGATATCTGCAGATGAGGTTGGTGATGTAGCTGGGGGTGATGTTGTGGATGGCTCTGTACATTGTGGTTAGTATTTTGAATTTTATACATTAATGGAAGCCAGTGGAGGGATTGACCGAGCGGGGCAGCAGTTATGGATCGGTTAGTAAGGTATCTTAGTCTAGCAGTAGCATTAGACTAAAGGGGGGATAGCCTAAAAGTAGGCTAGTGAGGAGGGAGTTGCAGCAGTCAAGATGGGATATAACCAAGCAGTGACTAAATTGTTTTGTGGTGTCGTTAGTCAGGAAGGGGCGAATTCTGGAAATGTTGTGGAGGTTAAGGTGGCTGGATGTGGGGGTTGAAGGAGAGGTCAGAGTCTAGGATTACACCCGGCACCCTGGCATGTGTGGAGAGACCAATGGCTGTGCCGTTGATCTCAATGGTAAAGTAATGGGATTGGGTGGTTCGGGGAGGAGGAAATGTTACAAGCTAAGTTTTAGGAAGATTGAGTTTGAGAGTGCGGTGACATCCAGCCTGATATGTCGCTCAGTAAATTTGTGATACATAAAGAGATCAAAGGGGTGAGTTGCGGAGTGGAGAGATAGATTTGGATGTCGTCGGCATAGAGGTGGTATTAGAAGCCATGGGAGATTATCAACGGCCCGGGGAGTAGGTATAGAGAGAGAATAGGAGGGGCCCAAGGATGGAGGCTAGGGGTACCCCAACAAAAAGAGAAAGAGGAACAGAGGACATTGATTTGTAGGTGACACTAAAAGTACACTGAGATAGGTAAGAGGAAAGTAAGAAAAGAGCAGAGTTATGGAGGCAAAGGGAGTGGAGTTTTTGAGAAGGAGTGAGTGGTCAACTGTGTCAAATGCAGCAGAAAGTTCTAAGAGTATGAGTATGAACCAATGGCCATTGGTTTTAGCAGTTAGTAGGTCATTAGTGAGTTTTAGTAGGGAAATTCCAATGGAATGTTGTGGGCAGAAGCCAGACTGTAGGAGATTGAGAAGTTTGTAGTCAGAGGGGTAGCAACTCATATGTTTGTGGACAAGGCATTCAAGAAGCTTAGAGGCAAACAGGAGCAGGCAGATGGGTGTTAAGTGTTTCAAAAAGATGTTGTCCAGTGAGGATTTTTTAAGTATGGGGTAACAAACGCAGGTTTGAGTGGGGAGGGAAAAGTTCCGGAGGAGAGGGCACAGTATGGTACAGATATCTTTTTATTGACAGTATATTTGTCATTCAGCATTATAAGCCGCACACCGTAACATACCTATACACATGTGTTCATGTGCATTACAGTAATGGACAGAAAGTGTGCATTTCACCCCACATTAATTCTACCCAATAGTGTAATCTGACCCTAAAATAGCACACCCACAGGAGTATATAGGCCCTAAAGAAACCCTGTGATGATAGGAACATTGAAGTCACCATTGTCAGTTAAGCCCTTCTAGTTGCCCGGTTGGTAAGTTGTAATGTGGTTGGTAGTTGAGAGCTGCCAGAGAATGTAGTGTAGACAGTAGTGGGGATAGCTGCAGGAAATATGGGAGGATAGCTGCCACAATAGGTAATATAGACCATGGGGGACAGCTAGCAGAAAATGTAGTGTTGTTGGTGGGGGGAAGAGCTGCCGTATAATGTAAGATGGTAAATAGCTGCCAGAGAATGTAGTGTGGGTTGTGGTGGAGATCTACCAGAGAAGTTATGTGAATGGTGGGGATGGGGAAGGGGGTTGTGAGGGGGGCTGACAGAGAATGTAATGTGGATGGTGGGGAGAGAGCTGCCAGGGATTGTAATGTGGATGGTGGAAAGAGAGCTGCCAGAGAGAGCAGTATGAACAGTGGGGAGAGAGCTGCAAAAGCCTTTAGTGTGAATAATGGGGGGAGAACTGCCAGAGAAAGTATTGTGGATGGTGGTGGGAGAAAGCGGACAAAAAATGTAGTTTGGTGGAGGGAGAGCGGCCAGAAAATGAAGTGTAGGTTGTGGGGAATAGCTGTTAGAGAATGTAGTGTGGACATTGGATGGGAGAACCACCAAAAAATTTACTTTGTGCAGTAGGGGAAGTGCTGCCAGAGAATATAGTGTGGATGGTGGGAAGTGAGCTGTCAGAAATGTAGTGTGGGTGGAGGTAGTGAGGAGCTGCCAGAGATTGTATTGTGGATCATGAAGTGAAAGCTGTCAGCGAATTTACCGTAGATGAGAGGAAAGCTGCCAGAAAATGTAGTGTTGATGGTGGAGGGAGAGCTAATACAGAATGTAGTGTGGACAGTAAGGGGGTGGGGGGGACTGTCAGAGAATGCAGTGTGGGCAGTAGGGGGGAGTGCTACTAGAGAATGTTGTGTGGATGGTGGAAAGTGAGCTGCCAGAAATGAAATGTGGATGGAAGGGGAGAGCTGCCAGAGAATGTAATGTGGATAATGTGGGGTGGGGTGGGGGGAGAGAGTTGCCAGAGAATGTAGTGTGGATAGTGGAGGAAGTGCCAGTGGATGGTGCCAGGCAGGGGCGGACTGACCATTGGAAACTCGGGCACTGCCCGAGGGCCCAGGGTCAGTAGGGGGCCCCATGAGATGCCCCTGGTACCTTTTTCATAGGCTTTTTTGAGTTTGGGCAAGGACACAGGGGCCCCATGATCCCCTATTGCCCGGGGGCCCCATGAGTTGTCAGTCCGCCCCTGGTGCCAGGATAGAGTTTTTTACACCCAAGGCAAAAAAGGCTAACGTGTACCCTTCCCTATGTGCTGTAAACTATCTCAGCATACTTCTTTTGATGAAGTGCTTAAGGAGACTATCTCTTTTGCTTACACCTTTGGCCCAGCTTTGGCTACAACAGTAAGTATGTAGTGGGACATAGGAGGGTGGAGAGTGTACAGTGATGTGGAAACTGATGAGGAAAGAGGAAATGGTGCAAGCATGGACTGTTGCGGTGAGAGAAGTACGCTTCTACTGGGGGTTTGTGCATCAAACAATGTGTGTAATTGGAACCTGATGGCATTTACATAGTTACATAAATGGACTTAAGGGTACATACTCCTTTACATAGGGGGCAACATTTGGGGTCCCCCTTATTTTTAAAGGGGGCGTTCAGATTCTGGATAAGCACCGTGCCCACAATCCCCCTCAACCACTGGGCCAATTTTGTGCGGGAAGACGTGCTTGTCATCACCAACACTGGGACAAGGTGCTGTGCCAGGGGAGTCCCCATGTTGAGGGCATGTGACCTAGTATTGTTCAGGAGGTGGGGGGGGGGGGGTTTGCACACTTGTTCCCCCTTTCCTGGCAATTTCCTAGGTGACAGCTAAAGGGGTCGGGCAGGGATGACTCTCTGATTGTTAGGACGTCAACACCTGTCTACACCCTGACAACCAACCTGAGCGGGAAGCATTTAGCAGTGGTAGTAGTAATATTGCTGCTCAATGTATCAGTTCCCACTGCAGCTGGAGGTTCCGCTTGGACAAACACCCATTTAGTCTGGCTGTTCGAACAAGCAAAATTTGAACCGAACATGGGTTCAGACCAAATTGGTCATCAGTACAATTCTGGAATTGTACTGGAAAATATTCAAACTATGCCAGATAGTGGGCAATGTTTTGGAAGAGTTTCTAGAATATTGGTCTGCTAAGTCTCATCAGTCACACATTACTGGACTGGGTGCACTAGTACTGCTCTCTCTTTGTCTGCACTCACCCAATTAGTTTGTAAGATACATTCTGCCATGCAATTCCAGTTCAGGCTTCTGATAAATATTAATTTAAGTGGAAAAAAACAAAGATAATCATTGTTTTGACCAGGCATAGGTTTTTGGAATTTTGTCAAAATTACATAACAAGGACATTTCTGGTTCAAACCAGCAGCCATCCCTGGACTCACTGTGATACGGGAAGGTGGGTTCCACACAGCTCGTTCTGTGGATTATCCCCCCTCCTTGCACTCTGTAGACTCCAAGGAAACGGCGTGCAAGACTGCCTGACTGACCCCCCATTGTTTGGGGATTAGTTTGCTTTCTTGTCACAACCAGCTGAGACCAGGAACGTCATGTCTGCCCCAATGTTCTGTTCCCGTTTGCTGACATCTGTAGCTACCACTATTAATGGAACTTCTCCATTATAAAGTGAAAAAGGTGAATTTATTTTCTATTCTTTCTGATTCTGATCTTCTTCCATCACAGAAATGAAGTGCAACTATATGTAAAACCATAATGTTATTTTTAGTTTGGGATAAATTAGGACATGGTTAACACCCCAATCAAACTTTTGTTTGTGTGTTCTGTTGGGGGCATTTCCCTTCATTTCCTGTTCCAGAAACACGGCAGGACGTATGATAAGGTCTCTTCAAAAGGAAGGGAAATTTAATCTTAGACAATCGTCACCAGAACAGGTGTCCCTATTCAGAAATGTCCTCACTGTTCCATTGACAACTCTAAAATTTTAACATAAAGACTACATGATCTGCTTCAACTTATTGTGCCACATCCAGAGGAATCATATAAGCTTTTTTAGAGTAAATATAGAAGACTTTTAAAAAAAAAAATAATTATAAAAGATTTTTAAGTATTTTATGGCCTTTGCAATAACGTTTGTAAAAAATATTTTATAATTATTTTTCTTATTACTCTCTTGCATTCCTGAAAAAGTTCTCTACAGTATATTTACTTAAAAAAAAGTTTATATAATTCTAAAATGTTGCCTTTCCTATCACTCTCCAATGTGTTTTAGGGACAATGGTCAGTAGAACAAATTGAGACATTCCCAAGCAGGGGCACAGACAGTAAGAAAACCCTATAGGGGGGTCTTACACATAAATATAAAGTCTGGCCTTTAATACACTTTAAAGTGTTAACCCCACACCTTGCATTCACTATATCTGGTCTCCCACAGTACACACAACATGGAAATGTAATTATTTTAGTAAATATAAACTGCTAAATACCTTTTCTCATCAGCAGTTAGAGCAGTCCTTTGACTTCTATTAGTGTCCAGCAAAGCACATGTTAAAGCTTGTAGGAGGAGTTTTCTTTCTGCTCTAGGAAAATGCAGAACCCCTGACCTTTGTCTGGACAGTGCTAATTGGCCCTGTGCTGATCACATGCACTCTCCCAAAGAAAATAAAAAACCTCTCTAGCAATTCACACCAAACTGTGCATGTGCAGAGTGTCTCTGCCCGATATGTCTTATCAGGAGATAAGAGGGGGACACTGGAAGAAGGGGAGGATCAGAGAAGTCGGGATCAAACAGCATTTTTACACAATGCAGAGGATTAACCCCTTAGGTTGTACAGTGAGTATAACCAGCACGCTTTACTGCCTATACAGACTGATTTTACTGTTGTGGGTTTAGTAACACTTTGAGTTAAGACTTTCCTTTTGTTCCATTTATTTAATGTAAAGCAAACTTCCAGGTATTGTATATGGTACATTCAGTAATACAAACACAAAATAATTATCCCAAAACTGCTATTTTTGTTCAGATAAACCATTTTGGACAACATATTAGCCATCACACACGGGTGCAATGTGAATCACTGTGGATCCCCCTAGTCCACTTCTGATAAATAGAGGACGTTTCTGTCTGTGAAGAGATTTTCACCAGTGCTGGCTGTGCTGCAACATCAGGAAAGTGAGTTGACATAGCCTGATAATATGCATGCTGACTGGAGAATTATGCAGTGACTAAGGAGATTTCTCCTTCACTGTATATATTATCTACATATTAATGTCGTGACGTTCTTGTCTCTATTTATACAGTAGTGTGTCCATGAAAGGGGGGGACATATTTGTTCATTACATACACATACTCTGCTTCCTTCTTATTGATGCTGAACAGTGATTGCACCTCACTGTTCTTCTATGCATGGGTGTGGACTGAGCTCTGTTAATAGATTTCCACTGAAAACTATAGACTGTGAAGGTCAGTAGTTGTCACTGTATAAGATAAAGGGAGCAGGTATTTCAAAAAGGTTGTTGTGTGTTCTGGGTTTTTTTATTGTGTGATGACTGTTACTGTTTTATTTTTTTTTTTCCATCCTCTGCATTGGTGTCAGTGGGAGGAATAGTGCCCCATCATTTGTGTCAGTGGGAGGAATAGTGCCCCATCATTTGTGTCAGTGGGAGGAATAGTGCCCCATCATTTGTGTCAGTGGGAGGAATAGTGCCCCATCATTTGTGTCAGTGGGAGGAATAGAGCCCCATCATTTGTGTCAGTGGGAGGAATAGAGCCCCATCATTGGTGTCAGTGGGAGGAATAGAGCCCCATCATTGGTGTCAGTGGGAGGAATAGAGCCCCATCATTGGTGTCAGTGGGAGGAATAATGCCCCGTCATTTGTGTCAGTGGGAGGAATAGAGCCCCATCATTTGTGTCAGTGGGAGGAATAGTGCCCCATCACTGGTGTCAGTGGGAGGAATAATGCCCCATTGTTGGTGCCAGCAGGAGAAATGGTGCCCCATCACTGGTGTCAATGGTAGAAATAGTACCTTATATCAGCGGGAGGAAGAGTGTGCAAGAGCCGGATAAAGAAAAGCAGAGAAACTCATCTGGCCAATGGGACACAGTTTGAAGGCCACAGGTATATGTGACCACACAACAAAATCTCAGAATCACTTTCACAGTTACCTTCTTGATAATGGTGCAATAATAATTTAAAATTAAAATTCCCCTTAGAAACCTCTCTAAAAGGTTACTCCACTATAAGAATGTAGTAGTGTTAGTAATATTTAAAATAGATATCATGCACCTATGCACACTGCCAGCTAACAAATGAGGATTGTAGATTAATGTTCTCTCAGCATGATGGCAGTGAGTAGGAATGTTAATCTACAGACTGCAGAATCCTGAAGATTAGGGGGAGCATGTAATCAAGACCAGGAATGGGTCTAAATAAGTTGTTTCCTAGTGTAACATTCTTTTAATAGTATATGCTGATCACTGCACAATCACTATTGTACTACATGCAGGAGAACATGGACCACACACTCTCATGTTGGTGGATCCGGTTATACCTATGTTGGTGAGCTGACCACATTTTTCCTTTTTTGTCAGTATATGGTGAAGGTAGATCACTGACAAGGAATTCCCCAGAACTAGTTTACTAATGGAGGCCACCCTTTTAAAGGGATCATTTTATGACAGCCCCAAAACACAATAAAATATTGAGTGTTTTGTGTCTTCGGACTTCCAACATCAGAGAGGTATTAGAGAGTTAAAACCTCTGAGTTCTAGCACCGGGGTCACTATTTGCTTTGTGTTTACATGCTCTCCCTGTGCCTGCGTAGGTTTCCTCCTACTACAAAGACATGCTGTAGGTAGATTGGCTGCTTTCTAAATTGCTGCTACTTTGTGTGAGACAGAAACCTTGGATTGTAAGCTCAAGAGGGCAGGGACTGATGTGAATGAACATTATGTATATCACTGTATAAATTGCCCATGCTATAATAAATACCTGTGATAAATAAATGTATATTTTCTTTATTGGTGGTACAGGTGGAGAATCTGGCTGCATCTCTCTGAATCATTTTCTTGGAATGGACCCAGTATTCTGGTTCCTCAAACTAGATCCAATTTTAGCACATATTTGTGCTTCTTAAGCCTTCTACTCTTGTATTTAGAATTCTGTATATACTTTTCCGGTGCTTCTAGAAGGTCTCCAGGTGACTCTGAGCCTCCCATAGTTAAACAGTGCCGAACTCTTTGATGTAGTTAATAATTTCCGCCGGCTGGCCAGCTCAGACACCCTCCCATCTCTGGCTCCAGTGGATGGAGACTCCTCATCCAGGCAGGTACCATTCAAATATCTCTCAGGATTCGCAGAAACTGATTTATGTATGTGGCCTTGTTTGTTTTTCTTGCAGCTTAAAAAATTTGTATATTGTTAGGAGCGATTGGCAGAATTTTTGCCATTTATGTCACCTCCTTAAATATCTTCCGTCCTTCTAATAGGTGCAGTGGCAGTACTTTAAGTGTATCTACACCCAAGGCCGAAATGATGAATTAGATGTGATGGCTGCCACAGTTTTACTTTTTTTTTATTATACGTTTTTCCCTATATTTTCACCTTGTGATACTACCAGTGACATATTTCCTGTAATAGGGTAACAACACTTACTGACTGTGCTGTATCTATCAAGGGGCAACATTGTCACCCTAAGGCAGGACAACAGTTAACCCTGCCTTCTTCTCCATAACATAGGAGCGAGTGGTTTTGTAGTTGACAGATAGGGCTGGGAACATTGCAATTGTAACTGTGCAGCACATGTAGAGAAGTAATAAGCTCACTGTGTTTCTGGAAAGGGTAAACTAGTATTTTTTGCACTTACCAAGCAGATATAGCAGACCAAAATAAACCAAATAAGTGAAGAGCATTGTTAAGCTTTACATGCCATTTGAATCTGAAATAAAATTGTCTGTATCTGTTTGTGTTAGCTTGGTGCACTTGTGAACTGGTAGTTTCTGACACTGGGTCGGGGCACATTACATTGAGAAATGTTTTTAAATTGAAATTGTGTTGCTAGTCATCCTATTATCGCAGGATGGAAGTCAACAGAAAAATTTTCATACTGAAACACAACTATAGTGATGAGAGAAAAATACGCAGGTTCCCCACGGGTTTGTAATTCTGCATTAGCTCAACCAGAAAATTGCTGAAAACTCTATATAAATTAATTTTTTTTCTGAAAATTTTCATTTGTAGCATGACTCCAGCCAATTCTGTTCTATAGGTAGATGCTGCCATTTTAAAAAGACTGTCTAACTTTTTTTTGGGGGGGGGGGGGGGGGGGGCTGAAAATATCACACTTCAATTACTCATTCTTTCTAGTGTAGATAAATTAAAGAAAGAATTTCTGCAGTTATTGCTTGCTAATTTACCTATTGTTTAAACATCTTTTATATAGTGTTTTGGTTGAAAAAAACATGTAGAATTTGAGAAAACGTGTCACTGAGAACAGGGGAAGCGTCACCAGTAAAAATAAAATAAAAAAAAGTCTCCTTGACACCCCTTTATGAGACATTCCCTTATTTCAGTCCACCTCCACCATTGCTCCCATGGCACACTGCCCTATTTCATTTGACTCCTTCCCATCTACTCCAATAGAACATTGCCCCATTTCAGTCCACTCCCCCATTGCTCCCATAGGACATAAGCCTTTTTTAGTCCACCCCTCCCCCCATGTGATATTGCCCCATTTGCACTCCCCCCATCTTCTCCAAAAGGCACATTGCCCCAATTCAGTCCAGCCCGTTTCCCCCATTACTCCCACAAGACATCACCCTATGACCTCAAACTAGCAGGAGGAATGTTCAAGACTAACCTTAGAAAGTATTGTTTTACAGAAAGAGTAGTTGATGCTTGGAAAAGACTTCTAGCAGAGGTAGTGAGTCAGTCAACAGTAGTTGAATTTACACATACTTGGAAGAAATTTAGAGCTATGCAAAAATGTTAAAAGTAAAAAAAAAAAGACAGAAAAGATAAAGGTTTAAAAAAATGGGGCAAATGTGAAAGACCACTTGGACTTCTTTTCTGCTATCACTCTTCTATATTTTTAGGTTTCTATTTAAGTCCACCCCCTTCTTTCCTTCTCCTTATTTCTGTCCACCCCTCATTTCCCAAAATGGTAGATTTCCCCATTTCAGTCTATATCCCCCATAGGAAACACCCTATTTTATTCAACACATCCTCCCTCTATACCAGGGGCGGACTGACAACTCATGGGGCCCCCGGGCAATAGGGAAACATGGGGCCCCTGTGTCCTTGCCAAAACTCAAAAAAACTTATGAAAAAGGTACCAGGGGCATCTCATGGGGCCCCCTACTGACCCCGGGCCCTCGGGCACTGCCTGAGTTTCAAATGGTAAGTCCGCCCCTGCTCTATACCATGTAATATTAGAAACATAAAATATAGAAAAGTGATGGCAGAAAAAGACCAAGTGGACCATCAAATCTGCCCCTCTTTTTTTTTTGTATAAATGTTTTTTTGTTGTTTTGATTGTTTTTTTTTGTTAACTCTGTTGTCTGAGTATAGATCTGTGTTTGTCCCAAGCATGTTTTAAGCCACTTATTGTTGACTGACTCACTACCTTTGCTGGAAGTCTATTCCAAGCATTAACTACCCTAGCTACCATATTGCTCCATTTCAATGCAAATCCCACCCACCTCCCTTTAACTATTTATTTCATGGAACATCACCCTATTTTAGCCCACTTCCCCTTCTCTCCCATGTGATCACCACATTTCAGTCCATAAATTCTTTTTTTCCATTGTGTTCCCTTTGCTGTAATTGCTGATCAATGAATACAATATTCGTTTCCTGAGTGTTTAACAAACATGAAGTTTTTTTGGTGGAAGTTTTCCAAAATGTCAGCAAAGGTCAGTCGGGGACTTTTATCTGATAAATAAATAAAAAAAGTGAAAGCTAAGAGAGTACTGCTGGTTCCGACCATGGTGTTGCAATACAGGCATATGTGAAAGTATTAAATATGATGGATAATGGAAGTACAGAAAAAAAGGGAAATTATTTCTTATTAAAAATGGCTATAGCTGGCGGACTGGGAAAATCTGAAAGGCTGGTTGTACAGAGGTCGTTTGGTAGATCGACCTCTATACAGCCAGCCTGCCCATGAATGGATTAAAATTCAGCCAATCCCAGCTGAAGCAGCCTAACTTCGATCTATGTATGGTAGGCTTTAGTCTATTTTCAATGCCCATTATATGCCAGTCCCAGGGCTATTATCAGGTTTTTGGAATGGTGGAAGAATTTTACTGTGGCCAGTATTTCCATTCTCCAGGTGTGACCATCCATCCTCTCAAGTTGATATTTGTCTTTAGGATGTTTTGTAATTTTAGTCTTTTCAGTCTCCATCTGGAGGAGAACACTCCGGATGGAGAATTCTTCATCTGGAGAAGAGACTGCTAATTTATTGACACAGGCTGCTTCATGGTTTAAGCTGACACACTAATATTGTTCTATAATCTGATCATCAGAGACAATAGTACAATATTTCCGGCTGATACACAATATAAAGAGTATAGATGAGAGGAAAAGTGAGTTTTAATTTCTCAGAAAAGCTGGTAATGAAGTGCCATTTTGGTTAAATGCCTTTGGAATCAAGACAAAATTAAGGAATCCGGTTGCATGGGCTTAAAGGGCTGTCTCCTAAAGGGTTAGGGAAGCTCCTTTCACCTACTTTGGGCTTTTTTTTTTACCAAACAGCAGCCCCTAATTAGTCGGGAACTTGGTGTTAGATATTGTATACTTCCCAGCTTTCTAGGATGGAAAAGTGAGACACCTTCATGGTTTTCTTTACTATCATGATTGATCAGACAGTTATGGTGAGGTGGAATCATGGTGGTTGTTTGTGGGGTTGTACAGTCCCATGGATACAGCTCCTGACACACCTCCAGTTACACAGAATGTGTAGAATTGATACGCAAAACTGGTTGGTAAAAACCCACAAATGCCCTTTGTTTAATTATTAATTTTGGTTTATTCAATAAGTTTACAAAAGGACAAAGGGTATAATACAATGTGTCTTCATAAAGACATACAAGTGTATAAGGCAAAAACCTAACAAATTTAGTTTTGCTTGAGGCAATTTTAATCAACCAAAGTGAGTTTTATTATTCTTTATACATGATAACAGTTGACTAGGGGTATATAGGGATAATCAGTAGAGTATGGTCAGGGGGTGAACAAGAAACAAGGTAAGGTTTCTTGGCAAAGAGGAAGGGAGAGGTCCACAAACTATTGGTCATATAGTGTAGAACAACATATACAGGTGACCAAATTCTGAAAAACACCATTGCAGGGAATATTTGTAAATGTGTGACATCTTAAACCGAAAGCACTACAGAAATATCCATAACTATTCTCAGTACAGCTGATATTCAACATGCTGAGAACATATAGAAGACACAAAGTTCCTTCATACTCATAGGGTATAGCTGGTACATTAGATGTCCATGACCACTATGAGGTCACCAGGTGTGCCAGAGGTCCTCTTGTAACTTTGTTGGAATTTTCAGCCTTCAGCTGGCAAAAACTACTACTGGCATTATTATGACGCATTATTAAGAAGCTGTTGATTCAATGTCAAATGACCTATTCCATTTTTCTTTTGATGGTAAGCTACTGCAAACTGATAGTTTAGGGTAATGGTGGTGATAATAATAGTAATAATATTTGCCTGTATACTCATGTATAATCTTTGTGCAGCTTATGTGAATCCTAACCAAGAATGGTCTATCAGCCACATGAGCAGCAGACTGAAGGATGAGGAAATGTGGTCAATTTCTGCTAAAAGGTTTATTGTAGGCTACAACTAACATAAAAAAAGTTTTATTTCCTTGTTTTGGAAACATGGTAACCTGACCGTTGAAAATATAATTTCACTAATATACTCAAGAAGGTGACAGATTTATCTGTGCTCACAACTTGAATATTCTTTCTTCAATTCTTTTTTTTCACAAAATATTTGGCTATAAATTTCCAGTAGCTGTTTGATTTGTTTGGGATGTCTTTCACTAATTTTTATAATTTGTCACTTGCAGGCAAGTCATACAAGATGGCAGTAGAAAAAGACGACGATGAACAAAATAACTTGACCACCAAGCCTGCATGTGCGGAGCAAAATGTGCCACCAGACAGTCAGAAAAGCTCATGTTGTAGCACAGTGAAGGTAAAGCTATATCTACAGAAACACATTTGAAGTATAAATAAAGGCAATTTTTTTTTTAGTTTTGGACAGAGTGGAGATGGATTAGAACACCTGTCAGTTTTTATTGTTACCTGTGCCCCTATTAGGGAGATTCACCCTCTCTATTTGTCTTGTTTATCATTATAATTGAAAGTAAAAGAAACCCCAAAATTTGTGTTGTCCCCAGAAACGTAATAGAGGGCATATATTCCAATGGGGACACTAGTTCTGGTGATCTGGGGATCACCAAGGAATTCCCTTAATTTACAGAGATTTTCTTACCACCTGTTTTGGCTATGGGACAAGAAGTGATGGTAAAATTTCCCCATCTGGCAGACAGATGGCAAAAAATAAACTGACAGGGGTTATAATTCCTTTACTCTATCCACAATTAAAAAAGGTTTTTTACTACTTTAATTCACAGACAACACATGGTATTACAATCGACATTGTTTGTCCTCAGAAAATTCAGTGCAGACACACAAAGCATTTCTGATAAATGCAACCCAAGTGCTGCTAAAGCACTGCACAAAAAATATAAAAACATATTTGAGATCACACAGATCAGCAGTCTGATCATTTTCATCTTCATAGCCTCACTCCCACCTATCTGGTACAGCAGATGTGCTCTCTCTCTTATATTGGGACGCCGGCCTTTACACGCACATGGCACATGAACTTTAATGGCATCCCAGTCTTAATCTGTAGGGTTCAATATTGAGTTGGCCCACCCATTGCAGCTATAACAGCTTCAACTCTTCTGGGAAGGCTGTCCACAAGGTTTAGGTGTGTGTCTATGGGAATGTTTGACCATTCTTCCAGAAGTGCATTTGTGAGGTCAGGCACTGATGTCTGACGTGAAGGGCTGGCTCGCAGTCTAGCCTCTAATTCATCTCAAAGGTGTTATACCAGGTTGAGGTCAGGACTCTGTGCAGGCCAATAAAGTTCCTCCACTGCAAACTCACCCATCCATGTCTTTATGGACCTTGCTTTGTGCACTGGTGTGCAGTCATGTTGGAACAGGAAGGGACCATCCCCAAACTGTTTCCACAAAGTTGGGATCATTGAAATTGTCCAAAATGTCTTGGTATGCTGACGCCTTAAGAGTTCCCTTCACTGGAACTAAGGGGCCAAGCCCAACCCCTGAAAAACAACCACACATCATAATCCCCCCTCCACCAAACTTTACACTTGGCACAATGTAGTCAGGCAAGTACTGTTCTCCTGGCAACAGTCAAACCCAGACAAGTCAATAGGATTGCCAGACAGAGAAGGGTGATTTGTCACTCCAAAGAACACGTTTCCACTGCTCTAGAGTCCAGTGGTGGCATGCTTTACACCATTGCATCCGATGCTTTGCATTACACTTGGTGATGTAAGGCTTGCATGCAGCTGCTTGGCCATGAAAACCCATTCCATGAAGCTCTCTACACACTGTGGTTGTGCTAATCTGAAGGTCTTCTGGAGGTCTTCAGCTATTGACTCTGCAGACAGTTGGTAACTTTTGAGCACTGTGCACTTCGGCATGTGCTGACCCCGCTCTGTCATTTTATGTGGCCTACCACTTTTTGGCTGAGTTGCTGTTGTTCCCAGCTGCTTTCACTTTGTTATAATACCACTAACAGTTGACCATGGAATATTTAGTAGCAAGGATATTTTATGGATGGACTTATTGCACAGGTGTCAACCTATCACGGTACCACGCTTGAATTCACTGAGCTCCGAGAGCGACCCATTCTTTCACAAAAGCTTGTAGAAGCAGTCTGCATGCCTAGGGGCTTGATTGTATACACCTGTGGCTATGGAGGGGATTAGAACACCTGAATCCAATGATTTGGAGGGGTGTCCCAATACTTTTGGCAATATAATATATATATATATATACTGTGTGTGTGTGTGTATATATATATATATATATATATATATATAATATATATATTTTTTAAATTATTATTTGTTTTTTACTGCCATGCCACATCATCCACCTTTGTACAGAGCTCTGTGTTCTTTACACATCAGACCCACACGTGTATTGGAATCCAGCTCAGAGGTCAGCAGTTCGAGAGTTTGTTTGACTTTGATAGGATGAAGAGGTAGGATGTAGATCAGGATAATAATTAATCTGTCAGAGGGCAGATAATGTGTAATTTCCAACTAATAAAGACAATTGATTACTTCTATAATCTGCCCTCTGTCATATTGCTGCCAATAGAGGAAATAAAGGACAGACTCCATCACTTGATTTTCCTTGGGATATTGCTGTCCAGGTGCCCATGGGATCAGGAGACCCCAGCACGACTGCAGAAAGAGAAGTGAGATTACAAATGTGTAGATCTATGAATAGTTAGTTGTATGTCATGTCAGCCTGATGGTTCTTACTGAAGGGTATCAGCCAAAGCAAGTAATGCTCTGCTGGAAAATCCCTATAAGGGAAAAAAGAGGCAATACCATTCTTTATTTTATAGCTACAAAACAGTATATATCCTTTATTATAATTATAACTATCTAATATGCCAAGGTGGATGAAGCCAATACAAGGAAAATAGAAAAAATATAAGAGCGAGGCAGTTTAGCACCCCATTTCCGTAATGGTACAGTTCAGTCCTGATTATTGTCACTGTCTGGGTAGTTTTTGTAGTAAAAAGGTTTATAAAATCTTCAAAGTCAAAGTTTGGCACTGAGAACAAGTGTTTCAAAAAATATCACCTACACTTCCTGACCCCTAGGATGACCCTAATATGTAAACTTTGTCCCAACCTGAACCTAAAATGTAACAGTAACCTTGCTTAATGAATATTCCTAAACACTAAAGGCTAAAATGTAACCCACGGAACAAAAGAGTAAGGGGTCGAAACACACGTTCACTTTGGTGCGTTGAGGCATTCCGCATTATGATGCATTGTGGTGCCATTCATTTTAAATGGCACACCAACACACTAAGACAACACAGCTCCAAAACATACAGCGCACCACATTGCAGGGCAACACAATAATGTGCATTGTGGTGCACCACATTGCCAAAAATGGTTAATGTCAGCTATTTTTCTGGATGTTTTGGTGAGTTACCAGCCCATCCATTTGAATGAGCTGCCTTAAATGCAATGCATGTTGATGTGAAAAAAAAAAAACGTGTTAACACAGGTGCGCAGACAATGACGAGGACACTGGATTCTTTTAAGCACAACAGGTATTTTTTTCTTTACTTGCAGAAAGTGTATTTAGCCTGAAAAAAAAGAAAACTAATAGAGCCACCACATCTAAGGACTGGCTAGCTGCAATGACTTTCATTCTTGAGAGTGCAATAGTCTTTCATATCGTTTCTGAGAGTTACCAAAGTTCCTTTAAGCTGGATTCACACCTATGTGACTATTTGATTTTTGTCAAGAAAGAAAAAAGTGGAAAAAGTATATTATTAAAAGAAAAGAGTTTAAAACACATTTATTTCTATTAAGAATTAAATAATACATTAGGCAAAAGGGGAAAAACACAAATATATTGTACTGTTACTATATAGTATTATTATTACTATTATGCAGGATTTATAATGCTCCAACATTTTATGTAGCACTTTACAAAATACAGGGACATAGTACAGTTATAATATAATAAAATACAGAGGGTTAAGAGGGCCCTGCTTGTAACAGCTTACATAAGAGCTTAATATGTGTATATATATATATATATATATATATATATATATATATATATATATATATACAGTATCTCCCAGAAGTGAGTACACCCCTCACATTTTTGTAAATATTTTATATCTTTTCATGTGACAACACTGAAGAAATGACACTTTGCTACAATGTGAAGTAGTGAGTGTACAGCTTGTATAACGGTGTAAATTTGCTGTCCCCTCAAAAGTTTTTTACTTAGGGGTGTACTCACTTTTGTTGCCAGCGGTTTAGACATTAATGGCTGTGTGTTGAGTTATTTTGAGGGGACAGCAAATTTACACTGTTATACAAGCTGTACACTCACTACTTTACATTGTAGCAAAGTGTCATTTCTTCAGTGTTGTCACATGAAAAGATATGATAAAATATTTACATAAATGTGAGGGGTGTTCTCACTTCTGGGAGATACTGTATATAAATATATATATATATATATATATATACAAACCAATACAAAATGCAGAAAAATAAAAAGAAACTTAATTGCAAAGGAAAATGGGAAGTTTTCTTGAAGTTACACTTTATTTTCAAACAAACTTTGAGTAGGCAGAAAATATAGGGAAATTGTAGGCTATTTTCTTTGAAATTTCAGCAAATCTGAAATCTGAAAATTTGCTGCAAGATAGGTTTGATTGTAATCACTTTGCTTCTTCTAAATGTCTGGCAGTGATATTAATACTTACCAACCTGCTGATAGTTTATTTAGTTTATTCACAACTCCTATTGGAAGATAAATGTCCTAACATCTCTTCCATATTTCAGATGTTCCTGACTGCCCTTTGCTTCACATACTTCGCAAAAGCATTTTCAGGGAGTTACATGAAAAGTTCCATTACGCAGATTGAGCGTCGTTTTGACCTCTCCTCCTCCACAGTCGGTATGGTGGATGGAAGTTTTGAGATTGGTAAACATCTGATAGTGCTGTTATTCTATAACGATTTGCTCTTTAATACTGTGCTAATCCCTTGTGTTGTCTGCCATCAGGAAATTTACTGGTGATCGCCTTCGTCAGCTATTTTGGGGCCAAGCTGCACCGACCGCGGATCATCGCAATAGGCTGTCTTGTGATGTCAGTGGGGAGTTTCCTCACTGCCATGCCGCACTTCTTCATGGGACCGTATGTGATAACCATCATAGGCCTGTGTTGTGTGCGATAAGGGTCATTTTGGTTGGGAAGGTGGTAACTGATATCTTTGTGTTTTCATAGGTATAAATATGAATCGGTAAGGGCTCATCCCGCATCGTCACTCAGCAATTTCACAGGAAGCGTTTCACCGTGTATGTCCAATCAGATACCTCTCTCACCCCCGAATGTCGGTAAGAGATCTCACTGCAGAGCCTGGGATACTAGAGCCTGAACTATATACATAGTCATTTTATAGGAGTGTTTTCCAATTCCTAAAGCTGTCAGGATAGTTGAGACAAAGAGGACTGAACTGTGTATTCATTCAAATTCAGGATAAATCAGCAATATGTGCCAACATTGATGCCCCCTGGTGGTTTATGTTATTGTTATTGGTTATGAATTAGGAGGAAACATTTTGTGTTAACTTTTTTCCAGATAATTTTGTTTCATTACTGTTATCTGGAGTATATCTGAATTATAATAATATTTTCACACCAGAAGTGTATACATTGAGCTGTGAACAATAAATGTTAAGAAACTCAAGTGTCATAAAGTAACAAAGGTACCAAATATAAAAGCACCTTGCCTTACCTCATCCCAATAAATACACTAAAACTGTTTATGTTGGGAGGGCAAGGCCACGGCTTTATTGATTTTACACAGCATACGTATATCAAGCATAATGGCAAACAACAAGGAATTTCCAGAGGATAACAAAGCCTGCACCAGTCACAGCTGACCTGTGAGCTCCCAGAGTTTAAAGGCTGTCCTAACCAAAAGTTGTCAGACATCCGACTGCCCAGATTCCACTAATGGGATCAATATGAACTCATTTGATCACTGCTAAAGTAAACCTCACCAATAAAAATGAAAACAACAAGAAAGTAGGGTGAGAGAATGGGAACTTGGAAACTACTCTTTGTACCAACTGAACTGGCCCCTCTACCAATTTGCTTAAAGTGGTTGTAAAACTTAAGACATGAAATATGAAGAAAGCATATCCCTTTATAGTGTGTACTTGTCTAAATTAAGAGCACTAAATGTCAGTTCTGTCTGCTCCTTTGTTCCTCTGCTCTCAGCATGAATTTCTTCTGTGTGAATCCTTTGAGAATGCCATACACTATATTGGCAAAAGTATTTGGACACCCCTCTAAATCATTGGACTCAGGTGTTCCAATCACCTCCATGTCCACAGGTGTATAAAATCATCACCTAGGCATGCAGACTGCTTCTACAAACATTTGTGAAAGAATGGGTCGCTCTCGGAGCTCAGTGAAATTAAGTGTGGTACCGTGATAGGTGGCCACCTGTGCAATAAGACCATCCGTGACATTTTCTTGCTACTAAAGATTCCACGGCCAACTGTTAGTGGTATTATAACACAGTGGAAGCAACTGGGAACAACAGCAACTCAGCCACCAAGTGGTAGGCCAGGTAAAATGACAGAGCGGGGTCAGCGCATGCTGAAGCGCACATTTCACAGAAGTCACCGTCTGCAGAGTCAATAGCTAAAGATCTCCAAAGTTCATGTGGCCTTAAGATTAGCACAACAACAGTGTGTAGAGAGCTTCATGGAATGGGTTTCCATGGCCGAGCAGCTGCATCCAAGCCATACCTCACCAAGTGCAATGCAAAGCGACAGATGCAGTGGTGTAAAGCACGCTGCCACTGGACTCTAAAGCAGTGGAGACATGTTCTCTGGAGTGATGAATCACCTTTCTCTGTCTGGCAAACCAATGGACGTGTCTGGGTTTGGCTGTTGCCAGGAGAACAGTACTTGCCTAACTGCATTGTGCCAAGTGTAAAGTCTGGTGGAGAGGGGATTATGGTGTGGGATTGTTTTTCAGGGGTTGGGCTTTGCCCTTCAGTTCCAGTGAAGAAAACTCTTAAGGCGTCAGCATACCAAGACATTTTGGACAATTTCAAGCTCCCAACTTTGTGGAAACAGTTTGAGGATGGTCCCTTCCTGTTCCAACATGACTGCGCACCAGTCTACAAAGCAAGGTCCATAAAGACATGGATGAGCGAGTTTGGGGTGGAGGAACTTGACTGACCTCAATCCAATAGAACACCTTTGGGATGAATTAGATTACAGACTGCAGCCAGGCCTTCTCTTCCGACATCAATGCCTGACCTCACAAATGCACTTCTGGAAGAATGGTCAAACATTCCCATAGACACACTCCTAAACCTTGTGGACAGCCTTCCCAGAAGAGTTGAAGCTGTTACAGCTGCAAAGGGTGGGCCAACTCAATATTGAACCCTACGGACTAAGAATGGGATGCCATTAAAGTTCACCACTTTTGGCAATATGGTGTATTTGATGAAACACATTAGGGCGGGGCCACAAACATGATCTCATCACGATCTGGATGTGTCCTTCATGTTGATGTGATTATACAGCGCTGCATCTGCCTGTTCTACGTGTGAGTGCAGGTTCTAGTTTGTAATAAAATTGTGGTATGTGGGTCACACTATGTGGAGCATGGGTCTCCTTTTATGCTTTTTTTGAGTGGCAAGTTCAAGTGAGTCTGGCACCAGCAGAAGTCCTGTCAGTTGGCCCAAAGGGTGTTCTTTACTCTTAATGCGAGAGTAATCTAGCACAGCCTTTCTCAACCTTTTCAACACAGAGGAACCATTGAAATAATTTTCTAGTCTCAGGAAACCCCCCAGTTAAAAATTACTATATCTACAACTCATGATACATTAGTGTGATGGTCAGTGGGATGAAAGTTCCTTACACTTGGGGTCATTGGAAACAATTACTCCTTTACAGATAACTAAAATGATCAATGGTGTCAGTGGGAACTTATCGGACAGGCAGAAATTACTCATACCTCAAGGAAGCCCTAGCAACCTCTGGAGGAAAATTAACATTCCATGGAACCCTGGTTGAGAATCCCTGATCTAACTTCTTTGGATAGTTTTGCATCTGATCTACTATCAAGTTGTGTGTTCCACAGTCTGCCAGAGATCTTCTGTTCATGTGAATTATGACCTTTCTATTAATTTAGGAGGTCATCAAACTTTGTAAGCCTTCATACATTCATTTTTAGTGACAGTTTATTACACTCATGGAGGATGCACTGATTCATTTGGTTTTCCACTGAAGAATGGGATCATCACATGGATTCTGAGTTACAAGTGGACATTTTCTCACTTTCCTATGTTTTGTGTTTTTTAATGTTGACCCCATGATGCCAACGTAACACAAATATGCAGCCTCACAGAATTGGGCTTTTTTCCATGGGGCCGCATATTTGCGTACCTGTCTTTGTGTTGGGAGAACGCCACACAGTGCGCTCCCAGCACAAAGACCGGGGTGTCACAGAGAGCCCCGGATCCCGTTCTAACAATCGACATGAGCGCTATGATAGCCTCTGATTGGCTATCACAGTGACCACTGTACAGCCTGCCCCTCTTGGTTTTTTTCTCTCTGAATTGGGGGGGGGGGGGAGATACATTGTATACACTCTCTCTCCCTGCATACAGAACAAAAAACTGTTAAAAAAATAAAAAATACAAAAAATAAATAAAAAATTCCTAGATCAAGGTTTGATCTAGTTCAGTGTCTGGGTTAGTGTTTGGGTCAAGGCCAGGGTCAAAGGTCAAAGGTCAGAGTCAAAGGTCAGGATTTTTTTTTTTCAATTGGTGTCAGTCAATGTCAGTGTGTTTTAGGTAAAAAAACAAAAAACAAAATGTGCGTTATGGTTTCTGGGCTGTAGTACAGGTACATACAACAAATAGCATACACATATATGGTATCACTGTGATCGTCAAGAGCTGGAAAATGTATTTTGGGTTGTTCTTTGGTGGTAGGTTATGGTAGTAACAAGAAACACAGCTAAATTTTAAAAAATGATTTTTTCTTTGCTATTTTGGGCCAATTTTCTTTTGATAATAAAAAAAATCAGTAGATATCCAATACAATTTACCACCAATTGAAAGCCCAAGTTGTCCTGAAAAAAACAAGGTATAATTCACCTTGAAGTTCAATGTAGTTGTGATGATATGTACGGTTTTACTAACACATGTCAAAGTTGCAAAATTGTGCTTAGGCATTAAAATTTATTTTACCCTTAGGCGTGAAGGGGTTAAATAGCGTTTTTGGTCTTTCACCAGTCTTTGCACTATAATTATTTTGTTTAGCGCAGCACAGTATTTCTAGTTACGAATCACTTCTGACAAGTTTTCCTGATACCAAAAGAAAAAAAGGTGACAGGAGGAAGCTCCAGCTGTTTGACAGCCTCAGCTCTGTTCCTGTGAGCTGTGTGAATGGGGAGTGTGTCTCTTCTCTCCAATCAGCTCTCTGAGTTCTCCTCACTGAGCTTTGCAGAGCTTTCTGCTCTCCATCCCCTTTTTTTCTGAAATCTCAGAAAACTTTATAAACTGTGGTCTTTGAACAGATGTAGAGAAGAGAACACTGCAGATAAGCAGGTACAACTTATGGAGGGGGATTTGTTTCATCTCTGTATCAACTGAGGCCAGTCACTTCATTGGGTATATGTATGTAAGGGTTTACAACCACTTTAAGAGAAAAAAGTCAATAATGTCCACTTGATTGCATATTCAGATATCATAGCACAGTAAGCATCCAATAACCTTTTACTAAGCTTCCAGTAGTCAAGAGATGCTTTCACTAAGGTTTATGGCCCCTCCCATTCAATCTTGTTGTTATATTGTATTTCAGATTGTGCCAAGGAAACCAACTACATGTGGGTGTACATCTTAATTGGGAACATGCTGCGTGGAATTGGAGAGACTCCCATTACCCCGCTGGGAATTTCATACATTGATGATTTTGCTGGAACTGAAAACACAGCTCTCTATTTGTGTAAAATCCTTTCCTGCTTCTATGCGTTATATAAATACAGAACTTAAATAATTCCACAGCAGACTAGATAAGTAATCCTATGCCTTAAAGGGAAGCTATAATGGTTTGGGCCAGGGGCAGACAAACAACTCATGGGACCCCCGGGCAATAGGGGTTCATGGGGCCCCTGTGTCCTTGCCCAAACTCAAAAAAGCCTATGAAAAAGGTACCAGGGGCATCTCATGGGGCCCCCTACTAACCCCGGGCCCTCGCGCAGTGCCCGAGTTTCCAAATGGTCAGCCTGCCCCTGGTTTGGGCTCAATATGTTCTCAGGGTATGTTCACACCAGCAGTTCTGTTACAATGCAGCAGCTGGTGTGCGGTCTGTCCGGATCAACACAGTGCTGATGAGCTGATCTAGACAGATCGCTCTGTTCATCTTTATTTTTAACAAACTGTACTGAAATGTCACAGAAAGAATTCATAAAGTTCACTTGGTCACCCTGTGACAGTGGATTGCCTCACTGAAAAAAGTACTGCACATAGTACTTTTTCAGCACACACCTCCCTCACGCCACTGGAACGCAGCATTGTGAACTAGGCAGAAAAGGAGAAAAGGCATTTTTCCTAGTCATGCAGTGGGAATGTGCTGGAATAGCTGCAGTTTCACCGCATCTGATGTGAATGAACCCTTAATCTGTTTCTTAAACTTGATCCATTTCAGGCCCCATCCACATCTCGTGATTTGGGATCAAGAGCAGAATTGCTGTGATTCTGCCTGCAGTCTCAAATCACGTGGCAATTGCTGCACAACGTGCTGCAGGCGTTTGACTGCCATTATCCTTTAATGGCACCCCATACACAATATGATTCTGCCGCGATTGTCACGCAGCAGACCGCACTTTCACAATTTGTGTGAAGCTTTCACCTGAAAAGCAGCAGGAGCTTCTTTTCGGACAACAAACGCATATAGTGCAACCAGTTTAAGTGAATGGGCTGCTCCATGCCACATGCAGAATTGCATGAAAGTCACAATGTCAAAATTGTGATAATGTGAATGGAGACTTAGGGGTTAATTTACTAAAGGCAAATAGGCGGTGCACTGCAAGTGCACTTGGAAGTGCATTGAAAGTGCAATTGCTCTTGATCTGAAGGGAACATGCAAGGAAAATAAAACACAGCATTTTTGCTTGCACATGATTGGATGAAAGAAAACACCAGAGCTTTGCCTCATTTGAGAGCTTCTCCTTGGATATAAAGCAACTGCATTTGCAGGTGCACTTGTGGTGCACAGTATATTTACCTTTAGGAAATCAACCCCTTAGAATTGTTGTTTACTAACCTTTTACCCATATGGAAGAAAAATATATTTGAAATATATTTGAAAAATATTCTTCCCAAATATATTGACATATATTTGAAATACTACAATTTTGGCCATATTAAATATATATCAAAATATATATATATATATATATATATATATATATATATATATATATATATATATACACTGCATGTTGAAATGCGTTTTTATATATTACAAAATATATGAAACCTATTTTTAAAAATATACTTTTTTAAAATATATTCTTCAGATTTTTTTTAACATATAAAAAAGTAATTTTAACATATTTTTACATATATTTGTAAATGCATACCAAAAATGTAGATTTTTATATTTTAAAGTCAAACAGTATATTTGAAATGTATTTTCAAAAATATTTTTCATATATTTTGTAATAAAAACACATTTCAACATGCAGTAAATATATAGATATATATATATTTATTGAAATATATTTTGAAATATATTGAATATGGCCACAACTGTAGTATTTCAAATATATGTCAATATATTTGGGAAGAATATTTTTCAAATATATTTCAAATATACTGTATTTTTCTTCCATGTGGGTAATACAGGGAGCATCTGTAATAACACAGGATTCTCAGAACACTCAGGGTTTTCCAATGAGAGGATACAGCAGCAGGTGTCTCCTTTTAGGCACTCTGATTGAAAATTCAAGCTAATATATATGGAAGAAATGGGTAAAGTCACTGTTTAGCTCGAGCTATTGATCTTTGTAAAGCAAGGCCAACAACTTGCAGGCTAAAAAGAAAATATAAAATATGTATATGTAATATTTTCTATTTCCCTGACTAGAAAAAACTTACATTTGTATTTTTCAGTACTAGAAAAGAAATAGCATACTGTATATACCGCATAAAACAGTTGCTAAAGCAGAACTAAAGTCTAAAATAGAAAAAATCTGTGTGCATATGTGCAATGTCTGTTCTGCAATAAAATAAATCTACATGCTTTCTCTCAGTCTTTTGTAGAGTGTACACTGGGCTGCGCATGTGCAGCTCAGTTTACATTCCAGGATAGTGCATATGCCCTGGGATGAATGCACACCTGCGCATGTACAGGAATGAAGAAAGACCTAAAATGTCTTTTATTTATTTTCCTGCTTATTATGATTTTTTAAATAGTTATATTTTATCTGCTGGTGCAGACAGTGTTTACCAATTTTTTTATTTCTGTCCCATAGCTTTTCTTCATGCAGTGGGCCTGTTTGGGCCGATGATCGGGTTCACATTGGGTTCCTTCTTTGCCAAACTCTACGTTGATGTTGGCTTTGTGGATATGGGTGAGTGTAAGGCACTGAAGTCACAGAATGGTAACACTAATTCTCATTCTCATTAATGAGGACATATGTAATATACACAGATTGTTAGCCCTGCTCAAGACTGGCCTCTCTCATGCATAGAAATCTTGGGTGTTGGCCATTGTAGTCCACCTTCACTCTATATTAAGAATATGAAAGAATGTCAGCTGCACTCCACTTTAAGAACTGATGAACTGACTGCATACAGTAATGTCTCCCACCCAAACAACAACCATCCGTAATGTGTTTCACCACTCCTGGCTTGCTCACAAGGATAGGGAAAGTCATGTAATATAGTTTCAACACTTATACACAACAATTTTGGGATCAGAATTAAAAAAAAATCACTTTCCCCAAAAGTGTGTTTGTTTCAGTTAAATATACTATTGAATTTAACATTTACAAGACATTAAAGTGGAGCTCTACCCAAAAGGGGAAAATCCACCGCTTTAAGGCTTTAACCCCACTTCACATTATGGATTGGCCTTTGGGGAATGGGGGGGGGGAAGGGTATCCGATTTTACATGTACTCACTCCCACTTCCCTTCCCCTCCTTCCCTGTAGTCTTCTGGGACACATGACAGGTTCCAGAAGACTATGGGACCAATCACAAGGTGCAGCGCTACTTTCACATGTGCAATGGACACCTGGCTGTGAAGCCTTAAGCTGTCACAGCTGGGTGCCCACACTTAAGATGCTGGCGTCAGGGAGTGCGGATGGGTGGTGAAACCGGCTGCAGTGAGAACACCGTGGGATCGTGGGACAGGTGAGTGTCTGTATTTTAAAAGTCAGCAGCTACAATTTTTGTAGCTGCTGACTTTTATTTTTTTACATTTTGATTGGAATTCTGCTTTAAGTAATGATAATAAAAGTATCACATGGGATACATTTCCAGCTCCTGTTCAGAAAAAATTGTCAGAAATAAAATGCCAATCTTAAAGTGTAATGACAGTAATATTTGAATGGCAGCATCAGGTTGAACAAACACTTCTACCAGTCAATGTTCCTCTTGCAGATGAAGTGACCATCTCCCCGCAGGACACACGCTGGGTGGGTGCCTGGTGGATGGGATTCTTGGTTGCGGGGATAGTCAGTCTGCTGGCGGCCATTCCTTTTTTCTTTCTGCCAAAGAGTATGAAGAGGCCAGAGGGACAGAAATCTCCTGACATACTGACATTTAAAGACAAGGAAAGGCTAGAGCCTCAGAAAAAGGCAACAATGAAAGGTGAGCAGACCACTTTTTTATTTACTCTTTTCTGATGTCTTCTGGGTGGCCATGTGACTCTATTTGTTCTCTTCTTCCTCGGTCTTCTGCAAGCAGCAAGAGGTTCTGGATGATGCAGAAAGTACCACTGCATCATCCATTACATCAATACACTGTGAGTACTGGGCGCTGTGCTCGAACAGGGGGATATGATACCCTGCACTGACTAAGTGATGCTGAGAGTCATTCAAACCAGAAGACCGAGGACATCTTGTAGCAAAGAAAAAGTACTATGGTGGACAGCCCCAGATAAAAACAAGCATTTCAACCTTAAAGTGGAAGTATAGGCAAAACATTTTTTTTAATTTTGGATAGAGTAAGGGAAGGTAATAATCATTGTCATTTTATTTTTTTTTTCGCCATTTGTGTCCATAGGCAAAACAGGAAGTGAAAGGAAATCCCTGCAAACTAATGGATTTTCTTGAAGACCCCCAGGTCACCAGAACAAGTGCCCCATTGATAGATTTCCCCTCTATTACTTTTATAGAGACAATCAAGAATTTGGGATTTTATTTTACTTTCACTTTCAACAATAATGGTAAACTGGACAAATAGAGAGGGTGACTTTTCCTAAAGGGGGCAAAGAGAGCAATAAAAAAATACATAGGTGTCTTATCCCTCTGCACTCTGTTCAAAACAGAATTATACTTTAAACTGCTTGCTACAGGACATAAAAAAATAGCTTGGAGTTGGGCATTAACCCTTTGTGTGCCTTCCTTCTAGGATTCATCCAGGCACTGAAAAAGCTGGCGTGTAACCATCTATATATCCTGCTGATGGCCATGACATTGCTGCAAGTGAACAGCTTCATTGGCTTCATAACGTACAAACCGAAATACATGGAGCAGCAGTATGGACTGTCCATCTCCAGATCTAATTTCATCACTGGTGAGTCCCAGACTACTATGCAGTTGCTTGCCCCATAATATGGCATCAACACATGAAAGATATGGAACTAAGGGAAGTCCCATAGTATAATGCTGATTTTTAATGTGAATGAAAACGTTAATGATGAATGATGTTAAATATTGCATTGAAAGTGTTTTGCTATATCTATTCACTAAGTGCAAAAAAAGCTGATGACCTGCTGAAAATCTTACGAGATTAAACTTTCTATTTTTTCTACCCATGCTCTTCTTAGTTACACTGTTCACAGCTTTCTCTGAAAGCTCCAAAACACCTACATACTATGTTCTGAAAATGAGGAAGGGGAGGTGTTCCGTAGGTCTTTCCTAGGATGAAAGCATTGCTCCTCCATACATACAGTACAGCGAGTGAATGTTGTCACCCTAGGACTGGAAGTGTGTTACTGGGAGAATAACCAGGGGAACATAAAAGAAAAATGTCTAAAAAAAGAAAAGAAAATGAATGCAGCCACCACATTGACACATCCAAGGAATGGTAAATTTAAACTTCAACATATTCTAATTTTGTTCTTGGGTTTAGATATGGTTTAAATATAGTTTTTGTCTCCTCTTTACCTTTCATTTAGATTTGTGTACTAGTCTTACCTCTCAACTTTGTGTATCAGTTCATCAGCTGGAACTTCTTGAGTCTTGGACAAATATCCTCTCCTTTATTGGCAATTAAAAAAAAAAGTAGTCCTATCTTTTAGTGGAAGTAGCCCTCTCCTATATCAGAAGTAGGCATCTGCTTTACTAGAAGAACTCCTCTCTCTTAAGAGAAATAGTCCTCTCTTATGTCAGAAGTAATCATCTTCTTCATTGGCAGCAGTCCTCTTCATTAATAACAGTAGTCCTATCTTTTAGAAGAAGTAGTTCTCTCCTATCTTAGAGGTAGTCCCCTTCTATATCAGTAGTCATCTCCTTTATTAAAAGTATCTCTCTCCTTTTTCAAATGTAGTCTTTATCAGAAATAGTCATCTCCTTATTCAGATGTAGTCCTCTCCTTAATCAGATGTAGTCCTCTCCTTGATCAGATGTAGTCCTCTCCTTGATCAGAAGTAGTCCTCTCCTTAATCAGATGTAGTCCTCTCCTTGATCAGATGTA
The DNA here is from genome assembly GCF_062004578.1 of Staurois parvus. Classification (NCBI taxonomy): domain Eukaryota; kingdom Metazoa; phylum Chordata; class Amphibia; order Anura; family Ranidae; genus Staurois; species Staurois parvus. The sequence continues at coordinate 1,947,788 of NW_028318265.1, forward strand.
GTCCTCTCCTTGATCAGATGTAGTCTTCTACTTGATCAGAAGTAGTCATCTCCTTATTCAGATGTAGTCCTCTCCTTGATCAGATGTAGTCTTCTCCTTGATCAGAAGTAGTCCTCTCCTTAATCAGATGTAGTCTTCTCCTTAATCAGATGTAGTCTTCGCCTTGATCAGAAGTAGTCCTCTCCTTAATCAGATGTAGTCCTCTCCTTGATCAGATGTAGTCCTCTCCTTGATCAGCAGTAGTCCTCTCCTTAATCAGGTGTAGTCCTCTCCTTGATCAGATGTAGTCCTCTCCTTGATCAGATGTAGTCTTCTCCTTTATCAGAAGTAGTCCTCTCCTTAATCAGATGTAGTCTTCTCATAATCAGATGCAGTACTCTCCTTGAATAGATGTAGTCCTCTCCCTATTCAGATGTAGTCTTCTCGATCAGATGTACTCCTCTCCTTATTCAAATGTAGTCTTCTCCTTGATCAGATGTAGTCCTCTTCTTAATCAGATGTAGTCTTCTTGATCAGATGTAGTCCTCTTCTTATTCAGATGTAGTCTTCTTCTTGATCAGATGTAGTCCTTTTCTTAATCAGATGTAGTCTTCTTGATCAGATGTAATCCTCTCCTTATTCAGATGTAGTCTTCTCCTTGATCAGATGTAGTCCTCTCCTTATTCAGATGCAGTCTTCTCGATCAGATGTACTCCTCTCCTTATTCAGATGTAGTCTTCTCCTTAATCAGATGTAGTTTTCTCCTTGATCAGAAGTAGTCCTCTCCTTAATCAGATGTAGTCCTCTCCTTGATCAGATGTAGTCTTCTCCTTGATCAGAAGTAGTCTTCTCCTTGATCAGAAGTAGTCCTCTCCTTAATCAGATGTAGTCTTCTCCTTGATCAGATGTAGTCCTCTCCTTAATCAGATGTAGTCATCTCCTTGATCAGATGTAGTCCTCTCCTTGATCAGAAGTAGTCCTCTCCTTAATCAGATGTAGTCCTCTCCTTGATCAGATGTAGTCCTCTCCTTGATCAGATGTAGTCCTCTCCTTGATCAGATGTAGTCTTCTCCTTTATCAGAAGTAGTCCTCTCCTTATTCAGATGTAGTCTTCTCATAATCAGATGCAGTACTCTCCTTGAATAGATGTAGTCCTCTCCTTAATCAGATGTAGTCTTCTCGATCAGATGTACTCCTCTCCTTATTCAAATGTAGTCTTCTCCTTGATCAGATGTAGTCCTCTTCTTAATCAGATGTAGTCTTCTTGATCAGATGTAGTCCTCTCCTTATTCAGATGTAGTCTTCTTCTTGATCAGATGTAGTCCTTTTCTTAATCAGATGTAGTCTTCTCCTTAATCAGATGTAGTCTTCTCCTTGATCAGAAGTAGTCCTCTCCTTAATCAGATGTAGTCCTCTCCTTGATCAGATGTAGTCCTCTCCTTGATCAGAAGTAGTCCTCTCCTTAATCAGATGTAGTCCTCTCCTTGATCAGATGTAGTCCTCTCCTTGATCAGATGTAGTCTTCTCCTTTATCAGAAGTAGTCCTCTCCTTAATCAGATGTAGTCTTCTCATAATCAGATGCAGTACTCTCCTTGAATAGATGTAGTCTTCTCCTTGATCAGATGTAGTCCTCTTCTTAATCAGATGTAGTCTTCTTGATCAGATGTAGTCCTCTCCTTATTCAGATGTAGTCTTCTTCTTGATCAGATGTAGTCCTCTCCTTATTCAGATGCAGTCTTCTCGATCAGATGTACTCCTCTCCTTATTCAGATGTAGTCTTCTCCTTGATCAGATGTAGTCCTCTCCTTAATCAGATGTAGTCCTCTCCTTGATCAGATGTAGTCTTCTCCTTGATCAGAAGTAGTCCTCTCATTGATCAGAAGTAGTCCTCTCCTTAATCAGATGTAGTCTTCTCCTTGATCAGATGTAGTCCTCTCCTTAATCAGATGTAGTCATCTCCTTGATCAGATGTAGTCTTCTCCTTGATCAGAAGTAGTCCTCTCCTTAATCAGATGTAGTCCTCTCCTTGATCAGATGTAGTCCTCTCCTTGATCAGAAGTAGTCCTCTCCTTAATCAGATGTAGTCCTCTCCTTGATCAGATGTAGTCCTCTCCTTGATCAGATGTAGTCTTCTCCTTGATCAGAAGTAGTCCTCTCCTTGATCATATGTAGTCCTCTCCTTGATCAGATGTAGTCTTCTACTTGATCAGAAGTAGTCATCTCCTTATTCAGATGTAGTCCTCTCCTTAATCATATGTAGTCCTCTCCTTGATCAGAAGTAGTCCTCTCCTTAATCAGATGTAGTCCTCTCCTTAATCAGATGTAGTCCTCTCCTTGATCAGATGTAGTCTTCTCCTTGATCAGAAGTAGTCCTCTCCTTAATCAGATGTAGTCTTCTCCTTAATCAGATGTAGTCTTCTCCTTGATCAGAAGTAGTCCTCTCCTTAATCAGATGTAGTTCTCTCCTTGATCAGAAGTAGTCCTCTCCTTGATCAGCAGTAGTCCTCTCCTTAATCAGGTGTAGTCCTCTCCTTGATCAGATGTAGTCCTCTCCTTGATCAGATGTAGTCTTCTCCTTTATCAGAAGTAGTCCTCTCCTTAATCAGATGTAGTCTTCTCATAATCAGATGCAGTACTCTCCTTGAATAGATGTAGTCCTCTCCCTATTCAGATGTAGTCTTCTCGATCAGATGTACTCCTCTCCTTATTCAAATGTAGTCTTCTCCTTGATCAGATGTAGTCCTCTTCTTAATCAGATGTAGTCTTCTTGATCAGATGTAGTCCTCTTCTTATTCAGATGTAGTCTTCTTCTTGATCAGATGTAGTCCTTTTCTTAATCAGATGTAGTCTTCTTGATCAGATGTAATCCTCTCCTTATTCAGATGTAGTCTTCTCCTTGATCAGATGTAGTCCTCTCCTTATTCAGATGCAGTCTTCTCGATCAGATGTACTCCTCTCCTTATTCAGATGTAGTCTTCTCCTTGATCAGATGTAGTCCTCTCCTTATTCAGATGCAGTCTTCTCCTTAATCAGATGTAGTTTTCTCCTTGATCAGAAGTAGTCCTCTCCTTAATCAGATGTAGTCCTCTCCTTGATCAGATGTAGTCTTCTCCTTGATCAGAAGTAGTCTTCTCCTTGATCAGAAGTAGTCCTCTCCTTAATCAGATGTAGTCTTCTCCTTGATCAGATGTAGTCCTCTCCTTAATCAGATGTAGTCATCTCCTTGATCAGATGTAGTCCTCTCCTTGATCAGAAGTAGTCCTCACCTTAATCAGATGTAGTCCTCTCCTTGATCAGATGTAGTCCTCTCCTTGATCAGATGTAGTCCTCTCCTTGATCAGATGTAGTCTTCTCCTTTATCAGAAGTAGTCCTCTCCTTATTCAGATGTAGTCTTCTCATAATCAGATGCAGTACTCTCCTTGAATAGATGTAGTCCTCTCCTTAATCAGATGTAGTCTTCTCGATCAGATGTACTCCTCTCCTTATTCAAATGTAGTCTTCTCCTTGATCAGATGTAGTCCTCTTCTTAATCAGATGTAGTCTTCTTGATCAGATGTAGTACTCTCCTTATTCAGATGTAGTCTTCTTCTTGATCAGATGTAGTCCTTTTCTTAATCAGATGTAGTCTTCTCCTTAATCAGATGTAGTCTTCTCCTTGATCAGAAGTAGTCCTCTCCTTAATCAGATGTAGTCCTCTCCTTGATCAGATGTAGTCCTCTCCTTGATCAGAAGTAGTCCTCTCCTTAATCAGATGTAGTCTTCTCCTTGATCAGATGTAGTCCTCTCCTTAATCAGATGTAGTCATCTCCTTGATCAGATGTAGTCCTCTCCTTGATCAGAAGTAGTCCTCTCCTTAATCAGATGTAGTCCTCTCCTTGATCAGATGTAGTCCTCTCCTTGATCAGATGTAGTCCTCTCCTTGATCAGATGTAGTCTTCTCCTTTATCAGAAGTAGTCCTCTCCTTATTCAGATGTAGTCTTCTCATAATCAGATGCAGTACTCTCCTTGAATAGATGTAGTCCTCTCCTTAATCAGATGTAGTCTTCTCGATCAGATGTACTCCTCTCCTTATTCAAATGTAGTCTTCTCCTTGATCAGATGTAGTCCTCTTCTTAATCAGATGTAGTCTTCTTGATCAGATGTAGTCCTCTCCTTATTCAGATGTAGTCTTCTTCTTGATCAGATGTAGTCCTTTTCTTAATCAGATGTAGTCTTCTCCTTAATCAGATGTAGTCTTCTCCTTGATCAGAAGTAGTCCTCTCCTTAATCAGATGTAGTCCTCTCCTTGATCAGATGTAGTCCTCTCCTTGATCAGAAGTAGTCCTCTCCTTAATCAGATGTAGTCCTCTCCTTGATCAGATGTAGTCCTCTCCTTGATCAGATGTAGTCTTCTCCTTTATCAGAAGTAGTCCTCTCCTTAATCAGATGTAGTCTTCTCATAATCAGATGCAGTACTCTCCTTGAATAGATGTAGTCTTCTCCTTGATCAGATGTAGTCCTCTTCTTAATCAGATGTAGTCTTCTTGATCAGATGTAGTCCTCTCCTTATTCAGATGTAGTCTTCTTCTTGATCAGATGTAGTCCTCTCCTTATTCAGATGCAGTCTTCTCGATCAGATGTACTCCTCTCCTTATTCAGATGTAGTCTTCTCCTTGATCAGATGTAGTCCTCTCCTTAATCAGATGTAGTCTTCTCCTTGATCAGAAGTAGTCCTCTCATTGATCAGAAGTAGTCCTCTCCTTAATCAGATGTAGTCTTCTCCTTGATCAGATGTAGTCCTCTCCTTAATCAGATGTAGTCATCTCCTTGATCAGATGTAGTCCTCTCCTTGATCAGAAGTAGTCCTCTCCTTAATCAGATGTAGTCCTCTCCTTGATCAGATGTAGTCCTCTCCTTGATCAGATGTAGTCCTCTCCTTGATCAGAAGTAGTCCTCTCCTTAATCAGATGTAGTCCTCTCCTTGATCAGATGTAGTCCTCTCCTTGATCAGATGTAGTCCTCTCCTTGATCAGAAGTAGTCCTCTCCTTGATCATATGTAGTCCTCTCCTTGATCAGATGTAGTCTTCTACTTGATCAGAAGTAGTCATCTCCTTATTCAGATGTAGTCCTCTCCTTAATCAGATGTAGTCCTCTCCTTGATCAGAAGTAGTCCTCTCCTTAATCAGATGTAGTCCTCTCCTTAATCAGATGTAGTCCTCTCCTTGATCAGATGTAGTCTTCTCCTTGATCAGAAGTAGTCCTCTCCTTAATCAGATGTAGTCTTCTCCTTAATCAGATGTAGTCTTCTCCTTGATCAGAAGTAGTCCTCTCCTTAATCAGATGTAGTTCTCTCCTTGATCAGAAGTAGTCCTCTCCTTGATCAGATGTAGTCCTCTCCTTGATCAGATGTAGTCTTCTACTTGATCAGAAGTAGTCATCTCCTTATTCAGATGTAGTCCTCTTCTTGATCAGATGTAGTCTTCTCCTTGATCAGAAGTAGTCCTCTCCTTAATCAGATGTAGTCTTCTCCTTAATCAGATGTAGTCTTCTCCTTGATCAGAAGTAGTCCTCTCCTTAATCAGATGTAGTCCTCTCCTTGATCAGATGTAGTCCTCTCCTTGATCAGAAGTAGTCCTCTCCTTAATCAGATGTAGTCCTCTCCTTGATCAGATGTAGTCCTCTCCTTGATCAGATGTAGTCTTCTCCTTTATCAGAAGTAGTCCTCTCCTTAATCAGATGTAGTCTTCTCATAATCAGATGCAGTACTCTCCTTGAATAGATGTAGTCTTCTCCTTGATCAGATGTAGTCCTCTTCTTAATCAGATGCAGTCTTCTCGATCAGATGTACTCCTCTCCTTATTCAGATGTAGTCTTCTCCTTGATCAGATGTAGTCCTCTCCTTATTCAGATGCAGTCATCTCCTTAATCAGATGTAGTTTTCTCCTTGATCAGAAGTAGTCCTCTCTTTAATCAGATGTAGTCCTCTCCTTGATCAGATGTAGTCTTCTCCTTGATCAGAAGTAGTCCTCTCATTGATCAGAAGTAGTCCTCTCTTTAATCAGATGTAGTCTTCTCCTTGATCAGATGTAGTCCTCTCCTTAATCAGATGTAGTCATCTCCTTGATCAGATGTAGTCATCTCCTTGATCAGATGTAGTCCTCTCCTTAATCAGATGTAGTCTTCTTCTTGATCAGATGTAGTCCTCTCCTTATTCAGATGTAGTCTTCTTCTTGATCAGATTTAGCCCTCTCCTTAATCAGATGTCTTCTTGATCAGATGTAGTCCTCTCCTTATTCAGATGTAGTCTTCTCCTTATTCAGATGCAGTCTTCTCCTTAATCAGCAGTAGTCCTCTTCTTAATCAGATGTAGTCTTCTCCTTAATCAGATGTAGTCCTCTCCTTAATCAGTAGTAGTCCTCTCCTTAATCAGATGTAGTCCTCTCCTTAATCAGATGTAGTCTTTTTCTTGATCAGATGTAGTCCTCTCCTTATTCAGATGTATTCTTCTCCTTGAACAGAAGTAGTCCTCTCCTTAATCAGATGTAGTCCTCTCGTTAATCAGATTTAATTTTCTCCTTGATCAGAAGTAGTCCTCTCCTTAATTAGATGTAGTCCTCTCCTTGATCAGATGTAGTCTTCTCCTTGGACAGTGGGCAAGCAGACCAGCAGACTCAAAAAACAGGAGGCCTGCACCCTCTGCTCTATACCCACGTAGCAACAGCTGTCTCCTATAGCAACAAAAGAAAAACTCACAGCAGCATGCAGGAATTTCTTAGTCCTCCCCTTAATCAGATGTAGTACTCCCCTTTATCAGATGTAGTCCTGCTCTTTAACAGACACAGTCCTCTCCTTAATCAGAAGTAGCCCTCTCCTCAATCAGACGTAGCCCTCTCCTCAATCAGACGTAGCCCTCTCCTCAATCAGATGTAGCTCTCTTCTTAATCAGAAGTAGCCCTCTCCTCAATCAGACGTAGCCCTTTCCTTAATCAGACGTAGCCCTCTCCGTAAATCAGACGTAGCCCTCTCCTTAATCAGACGTAGCCCTCTCCTTAATCAGACGTAGCCCTCCCCTTAATCAGACGTAGCCCTCTCCTTAATCAGATGTAGCCCTCTCCTAATCAGACGTAGCCCTCTCCTTAATCAGACGTAGCCCTCTCCTTAGTCAGACGTAGCCCTCTCCTTAATCAGACGTAGCCCTCTCCTTAATCAGACATAGCTCTCTCCTTAATCAAACGTAGCCCTCCCCTTAATCAGACGTAGCCCTCTCCTTAATCAGACGTGGCCCGCTCTTTAATCAGATGTAGCCCTCCCCTTAATCAGACGTGGCCCTCTCCTTAATCAGACGTAGTCTTCTCCTTAATCAGACGTAGCCCTCTCCTTAATCAGATGTAGTCTTCTCCTTAATCAGATGTAGCCCTCTCCTTAATCAGATGTAGTCTTCTCCTTAATCAGATGTAGTCTTCTCCTTAATCAGACGTAGCCCTCTCCTTAATCAGATGTAGTCTTCCCCTTAATGAGACGTAGCCCTCTCCTTAATCAGATGTAGTCTTCCCCTTATTGAGACGTAGCCCTCTCCTTAATCAGATGTAGTCTTCCCCTTATTGAGACGTAGCCCTCTCCTTAATCAGATGTAGTCTTCTCCTTAATGAGACGTAGCCCTCTCCTTAATCAGACGTAGCCCTCTCCTTAATCAGACGTAGCCCTCCCCTTAATCAGATGTAGCCCTCCCCTTAATCAGATGTAGCCCTCTCCTTCATTAAGGTTAGGTTCACATTAGTGCGGGCTGCGCACAGTATGGTTTATCGCACTGGGAACAGCACTGCATTAAGTGGTTTTAATGCAGTAGCGTTTTCTGAAAAAGTGCAGGGACCTTTTCCCTGCGTTTTCAGTGGGTACAACAGGAACTCATTCAAATGAATAGTTTCTGGTTCTCGAGCAAACTCTACCACAGGAAAATTGTGTAGATGTGAACCAAGCTTAAAAATAGTCCTCTCGCTTTTAAGTTATCCACTCCTTTAATAGAAATATTCATATCATGTAGAAGTATTGGTCAAATAATAAGTTAACTGCAATGTGCAACTTTATATTTACTGGATGAATGGAGGGTAAATTAAAAATGTAATAAAATAGATAAAATGGTAAGCAATAAGCATAGAATAGATCTAACAGGACCACCTAGAGGTAGTTTCCCCTCAAAAGCCATCAGGTGGCAGCATAGTACAGACCAGTAGATACTCAGATAACAAGGTCTAAAGCTAGGTTCACAAAACCTGCGTGCATTCCTAATCCATGCTGCGATAACAGACTCCCAAGGGTGCCATTAATTCTTAATGGGTCCCCATGCGTCATTAATTGCTGTATGATTTTAAAAAAATCATGAAATTATTTCCCTGCTTTTCTGCAGACTCTTGAACAGAATGGGCTGCTTACACACAAAACACAGGTCGCACAAGTGTGAACCTAGCTATGTCTTTGTCCCGAGCTGTGTCCTGGGAATTGCAGCATTGACAAGTCTAAATGTGTTTAGGGTAGGGTCATCAGGACACCAATCACTGTCAAGTGAAGTGCTGTAGAAGCCAATTAGTGTGAAGTGAACAGCAGTGGGCAGGTATCAGAGAATCTTTGAACAGAGGCTTTGATAGTACAGTTATTTCGAAACATAATATAGGGGGAAAGCTCTAAAACATAAATGGTGCAGTTCAATCTGATATGTATGCAGTTACTTGCATTTGGCCCCTAGTGTCAGAATCTCTCTCTCACTCAGGATGGGGTCATAGCAAGGGATACCAGGAATGTTTCCCCAGGCGGCTGGCTAAATTCCAGGAACAATCTCACAAACCAGAGGCTGGAGCGTGGCTGTAGAAGAAGTACCACTCAACTGGAAATGGGGCTCACAGACAGAGTGACTGGGTCTAAAGTAGAAGCTGCTTGCTCCAGTGTTCTCAGCTGGATGTACACAAGATGAAAACCATGCTGGAGGACCCAGTGACTGGTGACAGCTGAAGTGCCCAGTCATTGTTCCATCAAGCTGTAATACACAGCCCGATGACTAGATCAGGACTAGATCAGGAACTATAGCTGGCTGGTGTTTCTTTTACCTATAGCAGCTGCAGCAAGTTAGGCTACCGGTACTTGGATGCCCCCAGGTCTCAGAGAGTGATGTTACAGTTCCTGGCCAGATGGCATTGGGACTGAGTGACTGGGACAAGAAAGGGTACCTGTAGTCCCGAGGCTGGTCAGGCAGTAGACTGCAGCTGGTAGTGAAATTCAGCTTACCTGCTGTGTGTAGTGGTTTTTGCAGCAGCCTGGATCCTCCTCTTCTCAGGTCCCTCACCGCCACTCCTGGCTGCTCCCTCCTGTCAGATGCCCCCACAGCAAGCAGCTTGCTATGGGGGCACTCGCAATTCCATGTGTCCATTCATACACTGAGCCACAGCTTGGCCCTGCCTCCCCCCTCTCCTCATTGGCTGACTGGCTTGATTGACAGCAGCAGGAGGCAATGGCTCCCACTTGCTGTCTCAGCCAATGAGGAGGCAAGGCCCCCATGGACAGCCGAGGCTGTTATTCCTATCTTTGGATCGTGATGAGGCTCAGGTACGTATTGAGGGGGCTGGGGGCACTGCTACATGAATGTATGAAGGTAAAAAACCTTGAGCCTTTACGACCACTTTAACCCTCAGCTGATGGGAGAAGCTGGAAGGCTGCCACACACAGCTAATGGAGGCTTACATTTACTTATTTCCCTTGGATGCAATGACACACAATGAGCTGCGAATAAACACCAACATGCTGGACATGTCTATCATCATAAAGTAGTATTAAATTTGATGCACGCAGTGTAGGGAGGCACAACTCTAGTCCCTTCATGCAAGGATGGCTCTATAGGATGATGAAAAGAAAGGAGCAGCCCTAAAACAGGAAATCTGGGACAGTGGTTGTAAAGGCTGAAGGTTTTTTACCTACATGCATTCTATGCATGAAAGTAAAAAACCTTCTGTGTGCTGCTCCCCCTACATCCCCCCCTAAAACTCACCTGAGCCCTCTCTCGATCCAGCAATGTGCATGAAAGCCTCAACTGTCCCAGGACTCTCTCTCCTCATTGACTGAGACAGCAGCAGGAGCCATTAGCTTTCAATGCTGTCAATCACAGCCAATGAGCCAATGAGGAGAGAGCGGGAGGCGTGTGTCTTATGGCTGCAAAAAGCTGGGCTCAAGAGTGAGCACGTACCATTGCCCCCATAGCAAGCTGCAAGCGACTCCTCCAGCTGGTCAAGCTGGAGGAGTCAGGAGCGCTGGTGAGAGACCCAAGAAAAAGAGGACTGGGGCTGCTCTGTGCATAACCACTGCACAGAGCAGGAAAGTATAACATGGTTGTTATTTTTTTTTTAAAGGCTGAACCTATAACACCACTTTAATCAGAATCAAAGGCAAGGAATAAAAGATAAAAAAAACTGCAGCTCCATAAATTATTAAATAAACTGCTAAAAATGATTACAAATGGAGGGTTTAAATTTATTCTAAAGCTTAAAAAAAGCTGAAACACACAATAAGCACAGAAATAACACAAAAGAACATAACACTTGGTAGTAGGTGATGGATGATAATTAATAATATAAGACTATTTTGCCTTTACTTACGTGCTGATTATTTCATCCATTTGAATTAATGAGCTTCTTATATCTAACAACTGGATTTTGTCACTTGCAGGTGTATCCACTTTACCAGCAGCCGCAACCGGCATGTTCCTTGGAGGACTGATCATGAAGAAGTACAAATTCGGTTTACTATCGGCATCTAAAATGGCGTTTGTCGCATCATTTGTTGCCTTCATTCTGTCTCTCTCTGTGTTTATCATTGGTTGTGAGAACCGTGAGGTTGCTGGGATCACTGTGACTTATAATGGGCAAGTCAATTAATAATTTCTAATTTTCCTAATCTCCAGATAATCTTGGAAGATATCATTTTTTTCAGGCATCAAAACTCTTTGTGACTTTTCTGCAAAAATATACACTGCTCAAAAAAATTAAAGGAACACTTTGAAAACACATCAGATCTCAATGGGGAATAATATCATGTTGGATATCTATACTGATATGGACTGGGTAATGTGTTAGGAACGTAAGGATGCCCCATCGTTTGATGGAAATGAAAATTATCAACCTAAAGAGGACTGAATTCAAAGACACCTTGAAAATCAAAGTGACAAAAATGATGCAGCAGGCTAGTCCATTTTGCTGAAATTTCATTGCAGCAACTCAAAATGGAACTCAGTAGTTTGTATGGCCCCCACATGCTTGTATGCATACCTGACAATGTTGGGGCATGCTCCTAATGAGACGACGGATGGTATCCTGGGGTATTTCCTCCCAGATCTGAACCAGGGCATCACTGAGCTCCTGGACGGTCTGAGGTGCAACCTTGCGGCGCTGGATGGACTGAAGCATGATATCCCAGAGACTTTCCATTGGATTTAGGCCAGGCGAGTATGGGGACCATTCAATGGTATCAAGGCCTTCATTCTCCAGGAACTGCCTGCATGCTCTCACCACGAGACCAGGCATTGTCGTGCACCAGGAGGAACCCAGGACCCACTGCACCAGCATCTAACAATGGGTCCAAGGATTTCATCCCGATACCTAATGGCAGTCAGGGTGCCATTGTTTAGCCTGTAGAGGTCTGTGCATCCCTCCATAGATATGCTTCCCCAGACCATCACTGACCCACCACCAAACGATCATGCTAAATGATGTTACAGGCAGCATAACGTTCTCCATGGCTTCTCCAGACCCTTTCACGTCTGTCACATGTGCTCAGAGTGAACCTGCTCTCATCTGTGAAAACTACAGGGCACCAGTGGCGGACTTGCCAGTTCTGGTGTTCAATGGCAAATGCCAATCGAGCTCTCTGGTGCTAGGCAGTGAGCACAGGGCCCACTAGAGGATGTCTGGCTCTCAGGCCACCCTCATTAAGTCTGTTTCTGATTGTTTGGTCAGAGACATTCACACCAGTGGCCTGCTGGAGGTCATTTTGTAGAGCTCTGACAGTGCTCATCCTGTTCTTCCTTGCACAAAGAAGCAGAAACCGGTCCTGCTGATGGTTTAAGGACCTTCTACAGCCCTGTGCAGCTCTCCTATAGTAACTGCCTGTCTCCTGGAATCTCTACTCTTGTGCTGGGAAACACAGCAAATCTTCTGGCCATGGCACGTCTGATGTGCCATCCTGGAGGAGTTGGACTGCCTGTGCAACCTCTGTAGGGTCCAAGTATCACATCATGCTACCAGTTGTGACACTGACCCTAGCCAAATGCAAAACTACTGAAAAAAAGTCAGAAAAGCTGAGTAGGGGAAAACATGTCAGTGGCCTCCACCTGTAAAACTATTCCTGTTTTGGGAGTTGTCTCATTGTTGCCCATCTAGTGCACCTGTTGTTAATTTCATTAACGCCAAAGCAGCTGAAACTGATTAATAACCCCCTCTGCTACTTAACTGACCAGATCAATATCCCAGGAGTTTAATTGACTTCATGCTATACTCTGATTAAAAAGTGTTCCTTTAATTTTCCTGATCAGTGTATTTTCCCGATCTTTCAGATTCCAAACCTTGGATGGGTTCATTCACATTTGTGTATCTAGGCACGTCACATCCCAATCTACATCTACACAGGAAGAGGCATAGCACTGATCTAGAGATTCATCTAGTACTTGAACAAGATCCTCCTGCTCCCTAGGCAAATGTACCAAAGTGTGTCCCCTTCCTCCAGAGTGAGGACGATCCTTGCATAACAATACACTTTCCTGTGCTTTCTCTGTACCAGTAAGGAAGAGGGTGTTATAAGGATGCTCCTTACATTTATGCAGCTGCCCAGCCTCATTAATAAATTAATGAAGAACAGGATGCTTTCACTGTGATCACTTGTCCACTGTCCTCAGTGTATTTGGAGGTGTTGTCAGCATTGTTTATACAGAGCGAGACACAAATGTAACACTGACAGAAGAGCCCTGCTGATTACATTGGTGGAACTGCTCTGCAAGGCTGTGCTGTCAGTATGACAGCCAGGTCCTGTAGAGTGCTAGAGACAGCTGATGTAGAGGCTGGAAAGGCTCCCTCTTCGACTGTAGCCATTCCAACAACACAAGGCAGGATCATCTATCACTGCTTTGGTCTGACTCTAGGATCATCCTCACCACAAATAAAACTGCAGTTCAGCTTCATTTACCTTACTCCGTAAGGTAAACAATACAGCAGTGCATGTTAGCACTTCCACCTAGCAGCACTTGGATTGTTGGTTCAAATCCCAACCACGACACTACCTGCACAGAGTTTGCATGTTCTCCCTGTGCCCGTGTGGGTTTCCTCCGGGTGCTCCAGTTTCATCCCACACTCCAAAGACATGCTGGTAGGTTAATTGCTCCTGTCTAAATTGGTGCTAGTATATATGAATGTGAGTTAGGGACGTTAGATTGTACACTCCTTGCAGGTTAGGGACTGAAGTGAATGTACAGTATATGTAAAGCAATGCATACATTTACAGCACTATGTAAGTACCTTCAATAAATAATAATTCCATAACCAAGGAATACATTATGCCCCCTTGAAAAGCGCATGTTAATAAACATGCACTCGAAAGCAATTATTAAATAGACCATGTTACTGGGGGGGTGGGGGGAGAAGGGGGTAAACTACTGCAGGTATGAAGTGCAACACACCTGCTGAATCTTTGTTAATAAGAGGTGTGCAAGCCTCAGCACACACAGAAAGTGCAAAAGTTTTGTGTGTTAGAACAGTCTGGAATTCGATGATGATGGGAAGGTTTGGAAGGTGCTGCAAGTATGTGCTCCTCTAGGTTTCTGTAGCTAATGTCTTCAGTAGCCCCCACCCCCCCCTTCCTCCCAGTGACAGGTTCTCTTTAATGCCACAGACATTTTTCATGCATAAGTGTGTGTGGAGCCTCAGAGTTTTAATATATTGTTTTCTCATTTCGTTTCAGGAGTAAAGTGGATACATTTCATGAGAGTAGCCTTTTCTCTTCTTGTAACTCGGAGTGCCACTGTTCGTCCAGCCGGTGGGATCCAGTGTGTGGGGAGAATAAAATAACGTACATGTCGGCATGTTTGGCTGGTTGCACATCATCCTTGGGGGCAGGAAAGTCCATTGTAAGTTTCAACCAGTTCCCATAATCCTCTACTCTGGAGGCGTAGATGGTTCTTTTATCATTTTATCTGCTTTGTGTCCATGTAGGTTTACCATAACTGCTCGTGTATCGAATCTATGGGTTTCTTATCGGCCAATTCATCCGTCAGGCTGGGGGTGTGTCCACCCACTGACAACTGCGCCAGTATGTTTGTAAACTACATCATCTTACAGATAATTTCCACCTTTATATTTGCAATCGGTGGATCTGCATCCTATGTCATCATCCTCTGGTGAGTCCATATACCTCCCAGGTGGCTGCTTTAGAATTTATTGGCACTTTAGAATTCAATATTTTAACAGAGAAACTAAATTTTTGGAAGATAATAATCCATTCCAGGTCACACAGGAGGTTTCTTTTCAGAGTTCATCTGTGGCCACACATTCCTTCTAATGTATGGTGTATACAATGCACTGACCTATCTTCATTTCTTTGCTACAGGTCAGTGAGTCCAGAGCTTAAGTCACTGGCGACAGGGGTCTATATGTTAATGGTGAGAACACTGGGTGGGTATGAATGCCATGGTGGATTCCTTGAAGAGATGATTGGTTGTTTCTGAGATTGGGCTCAGAGGTCAGCTCTGGTAATGTGTGTTCTTTTATCTCCCTATTACAGCTGGAATTCCCGCTCCTATTTATTTTGGAGCCCTTATAGACAAAACCTGCCTGAAATGGGGGACAAAGTTCTGTGGAGGAAAAGGGGCCTGTCGGATGTATGATGCTGAATCCTTCCGGTAAGCTCTTTAATGGAATATGCATGTGCTTCTTTAAACCAAAAAAAATGTTTTTTTGATCTCCATCCTTCTCTATGAAAACTTTACTCAAGACTTCCAATTCTATTCAGCTGTTGCACTTAAGAGGTAAACATGCCAGTCACTAACTGTTTAGCCTTGTTTGCATCCAGCAATTTACACCTAGCACTTGGATTAGCATAGTGTAGAACATACAAAGATGTCTCACTGAGGACAATAATGAAGTGAAATATGTTTCCTCTCTACAGTGATAAGCTGTTATGTGGCTGATAAAGTGTTGTGTCACATGTGGGGGCAACATTTTCTGCCAATCAGTGAGAATTAACACACTAGAAGATCACTTTGTGTATCAAGAACCTACTACTATACTACTTTTGGATTAGCTCATATCATTTCCCAAGGAATTTCCTGAACTTTCTACTCCTAACCAAGTCCCCTTATTGGGCCATTAATTCCCAGTCTTAGTCTCTAAGATAGGACCATCAGTACTTCACCTTAGTCTTTGGGATAAAGCCATGAATCTGGGATAAGGCCACCAATACCAGGCCTTAGTCTCAGGGATAAGGTAATCAATTCTTAGCCCCAGTCCTCAGGATAAAATCTTCAATGCTTGGCCTTAGTCTCAGGGATAAGGCCATCACTGTCTGGCCTTATTTCCTGGGATAAGGCCATCAATGCCCAAGCTTAGTCTTTAGGATAAAGTCAACATTGCCCAGCCGTCTGTTAACGAAATGCGTAGGGTGGAGCCTGTGGATGTGACGTCATGACGTTCCTGATGCTGTTGGCATCTGCGTATGCCGGAGGAAGCTGGGTTTGTCTCTTATGCTGAATATGCTGTTTTTGCTGGTGTCGGCTGGGACACCTTGTTTGTGAGTGCAATGAGATATATAGATTTTTAATAAAATTGTTTTAATGATACTGCACCATGAGCTTTCATCTCTTGATTCCCGAGTACTGCTATGATTATATGAAGAGGCGGTGACCATAAAGCGATATCCTATGTTTTGCTGGAAACCCTCCTGCAGAGTATTGCTTCCAGTCCATATGAAATTTGCTGATGATTCTCCTGCAGAGTATTGCTCCCAGAGCAAAAAGCGCTTATGCTGGTTTATAATATAATCAGCATATAGCTCTGGTGAGTTTATAATTTGGACACTGGAATTTTTTGTAATAATAAACTTTGGTAAAGACACAAAAAGAAAATGGACCATCTGTCACTGGTGTTTGGACTTTATTTGATGCACGTTATTGATATCTGTGTTTTATTATTTGGAATATATGAAAAGTTATATATTTTAGTTGGTATGAGCGAAAATCTATTATTTTATTATTATAAACATTTTGCCACTCTCCAATATTGGTCATGTCCCCTTCACCTCCCATCCTCGTCATGGGCACTGGTTGGCCTTGTCCAGACACTGCCACACATGTATTGAATTCTGCCCAGTTCCAACTCAACCGGCCGAATTTCGATAGCTCTATGGCCAGCTTTAGTCTCTGGGATAAGGCCCTCAATGCCTGGCTTTAGTCTCTGAGATAAAGTCATCAATTCCTATTCTTAACCACTTGAAAACAGGACACTTTCACCCCCTTCCTACCCAGGCCTTTTTTAGATTTCAGCACTGTAACACTTTGAATGATAATTACTCAATCATGCCACACAGTCATACAACACTGTACCCAAATGAAATCTGTATCATTTTTTTGAGACAGATAAAAATGTATTTTAAATCTTTTTATGGTATTTAATGATAACATATAAATGAAAAAAGACCAAAAATTATAAAAAAAAGTTTTTCTTGTTTCTGTTTTTAGGCCAGAATATATTCTGCTACATTTCTTTGGTAAAAATAACTTAAATTAGTGTATATTATTTAGTCTGTGTGAAAGTTACAGAGTCTACAAACTATGGTAAATATATTTAAAAAATGATCAATCCTGATGTACTGACTGCCTCATATTTTTGAGGCCTTAAAACACCATGATTGTACAAATATCTATTTTTTGGAAAGTAGACAGTCCAAGATATTTAGTTAGAAGCAGGGTGAGTTTTTTGGAGTTGTAATTTTTGTCACAAATTTTTGTAAAATTAAGAAATTAAATACATATTTTCCTGCAAAGTTGTTAATTTTTTTTTAAATTTAAATATTTATTGATTTTTCAAATAAACAAGTTATACAAACATACTCATTAAAACCTTAGCATATCATCAAAACATTTATCGTTTCATCCCTCCCTCGTCCCCCCCTCCCCCTACCTATATACCACCCATCCCCCCCCTCCAATCCCTGACCCCTTCTGCTATGCATTTCCCTGTTCATTTCTTGAGATCGTAATCCCTATAAAGGAAGAACAAAATATGTTTCCATATTATTCTATGTTAATCCCCCATAACCGTTAAGGCTAGCCTTGACTTTTTGAATTCCTCCCATTTGTTCCATCTTGTATGGTGACTCTCCATCTTATCTTCATTCAAATGATAAAGTTCCTCCAATTTACATATTTGATCCACCCTATCCACCCAGTCCTTTATTTTCGGCACCTCCTGTCTCCTCCAATACTTGGGTATCAGTCCCTTTGCTGCATTCAAATAGTACAATAAACCAGATTCTTTGTATTTTTTAACTGAAAGCTTAGCACTATGAAAAAGGCAAATCTCTGGGTCTACTAGACTATCAACCTCTCTAAATTTCTGAATCAAGCTTACTAGTTTCCCCCGATACTCTTATATTTTAGAACACTCCCACCATATGTGATACATTGTGCCTCTACCTCCACATCCACGCCAACATAAAGGTGAATTATCTCTACTCAATCTGTGTGCCACACTCGGTGTGATATACCATCTTGCCAATCACTTATAATTCATTTCTAAGTCCTGCATATTTATATTTCTGTGGATTATTCTATACATTTTCCTCTGTTTTTCCGCATCTATTGTTACTCCTATTTCTCTTTCCCATTTTTCTATATATGGAGGATTTATATCTGCATTTATTTCAGTGAGAAACTTTTATATTTTAGAGGTTCCGTGTTTCCCATCTCCCTGTGTACCTAATAAGTGCTCAAAAGGATTCCAATCCTCTCTTATTCTTAAAGGCTTTGGAAGTTTTCCTATAAAGTGTTTCAATTGAAAATAACGCCACTCATTCATTCTTGTAAAAACTCCTTTTTTTCCAATTCCTTAAGTGATCCTATTTCCTCCCCCACCATTATATCTCTTAATTGTGAATCTTCCTTCTTAATCCACTTCCCTGTGATACCTTCTTTACCCGGGGGAAAAAACTCTGTGGACTTTAAGGGCATTAATAATGAATTAAATTCCCATCCCATCTGTTTGTGTAAAACATCCCAAACTCTTAAAACATTAAATGTGAACAAATTGTACTGTCTGCTAATCCTCTGTATTGTGGAGGTAACCATACAATTCCACTTAATTTAGTATTACTTAGTATATTTTTTATTTTAAGCCAGCTTTTCCCCTCTGCATTATATGTCCAGTCAAAAATGTTCGCCATTATTACCGAGTTATAATATCTTTTTAAAACTGGGACTCTTAATCCTCCTTTCTCTTTATTTCAACATAAACTTTCCTGGCTTATTCTTAGTTTTTTATTCCTCTAAATAAATCTTATTAACATTTTTTTAATTGATCTAAAGTATACTTCTGGTAGTTTAGTTGGTATCATTTGAAATTTATATAATATTTTTGGAACAATCACCATTTTTATCAAATTTATACGACCTATCCATGACGGGGTTCCCCCTCCTAATTTCCTTAGTTCATCCGTGATCTCATTTAACAATGGGATATAATTCAATTTATACAAGTTCTTGGACGATACAATTAATTTTATTCCTAGATATTTCAATTCTTTTTCTCTCCAAATAAAGGGAAATTCCTCCTGTAACCTATTTTTCTCTCTATTTGGAAGATTTATGTTTAAAATTTCTGTTTTTGTTGGGTTAATTTTTAAATTTGACATCTCCCCATATTCTTTCAGTGATTTAATTAAATTTGGCAATGTTATCCTTTGGTTTCCCACATAGAACAGCATGTCATCTGCATAAGCTGCCACCTTATGCTCCGCATCTCCTATCCAAATTCCGTTTAAATCTGTATTATTCCTTATTGTTGCCAAAAGACATTCCAATGATAAAACATATAGCAATGGAGACAAAGGGCATCCCTGGCTAGTTCTGTTCTGCATCCCAAAATACTCTGACAATTCTCCATTAACCATGATTGCTGCAGAGGGTTGACTATATAATTTCCTTATCTACTCTCTCATTCTAGGTCCCATCCCCAATACTTCCAATGTATCCAACATATATCCCCAATCTACTCTATCAAATGCCTTTTCAGCATCGATAGAGAGTACCACCGCAGGTATTTTCTCTTTCCTACTTTTTTGTATGAGAAACAGAGACCTCAGTCCGTTATCTCTACCCTCTCTCCCTGGGACAAAACCTACTTGGTCTATGTGTATCCATTCCAACATTAGGTCTTTCAACCTGTTTGCCAGAACTTTTGCATATAGTTTGGTATCTGTGTTTAATAAGGAAATCGGTCTGTGACTTGAACAGTGAGTATCATCTTTACCTTCCTTATGTATGAGAACTACATGGGCTTGTAGGGATTCCCTCCTCATTTCCACCTCTCCTCCCAATGCATTCATATATATCCTCAGTTTAGGTACTAATAATTCTTTATATTTTTTATAATATCTCACTGTGTATCCATCAGGTCCTGGACTTTTCCCAGCTATAGTGCTCTTTAATGCTAAGTGTTATTTCCTCCTGCGTTATTGCTGATTCTAGGGATTTTGGTAATCACTTAATTTTGGTAATCCTGCCTTTTTTAAGTATGTCTGTCTTTTTTCTATTTTTCCTACTTCATCTTTACTGATGGAGCTGTGGGGGATAATATTATATAGCTTATTATATTATTCTTTAAACACTTTAGCTATATCTTTAGTTGAATACATTAATTCTCCTTTGTAGTCTCTTATTTTCTCTATATAGTTTCTAGATTTTTTTTTTCTCTGAGCCCTCATTAAATACTTTCCTGGCCTATCTCCCCATCTGTATCTCTCACTTATCATTTTATTGAACACTCTTCTCTTATCTTCCTCCAGAAATTTATTTAATTCTTCTCTTTTATTTATTACCGTCTGCATAATCTCTTTTGTTACTTTCTTTATGTATCTGCTCTAACTCACAGAGTTCACTAAGAAGCGTGTATTTTTTCTCTTCTTTCCCTCTCCTTTTTTGCTCCAATCGCTATCAGGATTCCTCTAATATAGGCCTTATGAGCCTCCCACACTGTTGCTACGGACACTTCCGCAGAATCATTTTCCTCAAAAAATTTTATCTTTATCTTTATCTGTTTTACATTGCCCTCCTGATTTTCCTCTAAGACCCCCTGGGTGAACCCCTCCTCAGTTTAAACATATAGTTCAATACATACAGTTCAGTTCCCGAACAATATATTAATCTCAGTACTTTTGCTGCTCTCACTCACCCTCTTGTCCCCAATACAGCTTTTCCCCCATATGAGATCTCTGTCATATATGAAGAAAAGGGCTTCTCTGAAAAACATTTCCCGCACTCCGAACAGGTATACAACTTCTCCTCCGTGTAAGATCTCTGGTGTGTGAAGACTGGGCTTCACTAAAAAGTATTTCCCACACTCAGGACAGGCATATGGCTTTTCACCTATGTAAGATCTCTGATATATATAAAGTCTAGACTTATTTGAGAAAACATTTCCCGCACTTAGAACAGGGATATAGCATCTTCCTCATGTGAGGTCTCTGATATATATGCAGGCTGGACTTCTGTGAAAAACATTTCCCGCACTCTGAACAAGGGTATGGCTGCTCCCTCTTGTATTATCACTGGTATACATAAAAATAGGACTTACATGAAATACATTTCCCGCACTCGAAACAGGAATACTTCTCCCCCATGTGAGATCTCTGGTTTCTATGTGATTGAACTTCTCTGAGAGACTTTCCCACACTTTAGGACATCTCTTCTTTTACTCCAAGTGAGGGGTGAGGCGGCTCCAGGTACTCTCTTCTGGGGAACATTGCAGTCGACATTCCCCTCACACAATGAGTGGATTGCAGGGGGGGTTCACCCAGCCCGTTTCCACGTGTCTCCAGCTGCCACGGTCCTGTGTGCAGGAGGAAGAGAGCCGGCATCTCCCTTGCTCCAAGAAACACTGGCCGGCTCCTCTGCCTCCCAGAGCTCCCTTGTGGCAGATCACCTGATTGCCCGGCGTCCACCGAGTTCCTTGGAACACACAGTGCCGGGCCAAGAGCACAGGAAGACCCGCCGTTATGGCTGCCAGTCCCGGAGGTCCTAGGTCCACGCACCCCACCAGGCAAGCCCCCCCTCTGCCCGGCTAGTCTCTCCAGGGCTTCCCACACATCTCTCCCCTTCTCGGCAGGACACTGGAGGTGCTTGGGAGCCGAGAGCCCTCACATCGAGCTCCTGCTCCAAGCCATGGTCAGGCTCCTTCCTGGGTGTGGTCCTCCCTGTTGCTTCCAAAAAATGCAGCCTGTAAGTTGTTCATTTTAACACAGTATAGGCATACACCCCCAAAACACTTTTTGCTGCTCCTCCCAAGTGTGGCAATACCACATTTGTGAGACTTTTTCACAGCCTAACCACATAGAGGGGGCCAAAATCCAAGGAGCAGCTGCAGGCGTTCCAGAGGCATACATTACAAAATGACCCCATTTTGGAAAGCAAACACCCCAAAGTATTTTCTAAGAGGCATAATGAGTCTTTTAAAGACTTAATTTTTTTGCCATAAGTTTTTGAAAAATGCAGATGAAAATGTATTTTTTTTTACAAAAGGTTGTCAATTAATAAGATATTTCTAACACAAAAAAGACAGAAAAACATAGTCAGAATTACACCCCAAAACCCATTCTGATACCCCTTCTAAGTGTGGTGATTGTGTGTGAGACCTTTTCACAGCCTAACCACATAAGAGAGGCCCAAAATCTGAGGAGTACATTTAGGCTTTCTAGGTGTATCTAATTTCCTTACTACCTCTCACATTTTTGGAGGTCCTGGAGAACCAGGACAGTAGAAAAACCTACAAAATTACCATAAAGTACTTTTAAGATACATGGTGAGTCTTTTGAAGACAATTTTCTTGCCACAAGTTTTTAGAAAAATCAGAAAGATAAATGATTTTTTTTTTATAGAAGGTTGACAATGTAATAAGAATTTTTTTCACACACAGCATGGGCATAGTTAGAACTACAACCCAAAACACATTCTACTACTCCTCCAAAATATGGAGATACCACATGTGTGAGACTTTTTCTGTGTCTGGACTGATTATGTACCAGACATCTTATCTTATGTATCACAAAAATCAACCCATTGTGTCAAAACCAATGTACTGTAATGCCATCTCTGTAGTCAGGGAATATAACTTAGTGTAGCATCTCCTATAGCAGCCTCAGTTCTTAACAGCCAAGCAAGCCTAGCCTACCGGTACATGGATGCCCCCAGGAATGCCATATTCACTGGCTAAGAAGTACAGGAGGCTGAAGAAAGGAAGAACAAAAGAGCTCTTGTGGTTCCAGGAGTATAGTTGTCTGCAGAGAATTGCTGGGACTGGTGTCTCTTGGAAACATAGTCAGTCAGACGTGCAGATGGGTCAATGCAGGCAGCAGGGAGAGATATGGTCAGCAAACAGGCAAAGGACTGGTCTAGGAAGCAGGAAGAAATATGGTCAATAATCAGGCCAGGGACTGTAGGCACCTGGCCAGGTATGTAGGCTCTGGCAGGCAGAGGCAACATTGCACTGGTGTGGTAATAATTAGGAAAACTGTTGCTGGCTGCACTGGTCTGATGCCACTGGGGACTAGTGTGGCAAAAATCAGGAACACTGCTGCAGACTTACACAGATCTGGTGACACTGTGACTGGTGTGGCGACAATCAGGGACACTGTTGGTGACTTACACTGGTGTGGTGACACTGCAACTGTTGTGTTGGTGATATGGAATATTGTTGTTGGCATATACTGGTCTGGTGACACTAGGTGTGGTTGTGATCAGGAAAGAGGAAAGCTGCTGCTTGCTGCACTGGTCTGGTATGGTATGGTGGCAATCAGAAACACCGATTCTGGCTATACTGATCTGGTGACACTGTGGCTGATGTGGTGGTGATCAGAGAACAGTGACTGGCTGCACTGTTAGGGCTCGTCCACACATGAGGTCGGGGGAGGGGTCGATAAAACTTGTCAGTTGAGCCATGGTTTTACCGCACCTCAACCGCTACCCCCTTTAACTACAGAGGCAGCAGCTGGGGGTATGCACATGCCGGCGTTGTGATCAGACACAATGGCTGGTGGCACTGGCATATAGTGATATCAGAGCAGCCAGCCATTGTACATGATGACCACCACAGCAGTACAATACTATCATAGTGACACTTCACTTGCTCTGGTGACAGCTTTTAAAAATATCATTATCTAAAATTAAAAAAAAAAAGACATCTATCTTTGGGAAAATGGCGCATGTTACCGATGCGTGCATTATTCCCCTTATTTAAAGGACAGAGCGGCGTCAGCAGCTGATAGCCAAAAACCCTTTGACTAAGAGCTGTCGCTCGAAACGCGTCAGTTCAGGCTTCAGCTGTTTGACGCTACCACCGCCGGCACCACGAGGTGTCCCGGCGGCAACTATATACTAGGTCAGTATCTTTATTCTACTTACTCCATACATTGTATCCTTTGTCTGTATGTGGGAATAAATGTACCCATAGACATACTGCACTATTGGCCTCCTTTGCTTTTTTCTGAGCTCCTGCGGGAGCCAGGTTTATTCGGAGAGTGGTGATCATTTAAGGAGAAGGCTGATCGCAAGGTGTTGGAGAAAGAAGGAGACCTGACCAGATCTGACCAGACCCTAGTTGAATGATTGGAGGTCCTTATGTTATAGAAAAGCGCACAAAGGTTGCGCATCTGGTGAGTGCGCAATTTGTACCCCCATTGTTTCACCGTGCACACAGTCGGTGTCGTCTGGAGAGCTATAGATTGTTTGAGACTTTGTTCACATCCTAACGCTGAACTTACCTTTGGATGTAACAATCCTTCCTCACGTCCTATTAGCCACAGTATAGTGGCGTATATCTGTATGCACAATGACACTTTATACTGCATGAGTTTGTACATGTACATTTACTTTTATCCAATTTTGTGTTAGCGCTGCACCTTTTTATATACTACTATCACATTGTATTGTTACTGTACTGTCTCGTGTATTGTCTCCCAATATAATGTGAGCAAACTGTTGGCGCTATATAAATACTGTGTGATAATAATATTTCCCATGTTTATGTTTTGTGTTTTTATGATCCTATTTAACCCTGTTTATTCCCCTCCACAGAAATACCTTTGTAGGTCTCACAACTGGGATCAGAGCCCCGTCATTCATCCTATTTATTTGGTATATATTTATGGTGAAGAAGAGAGTTTCCAAAAAATCACCAGAAAATGGGACACAGCAGGAAAATGGCAGCACCAAGAAGGAGGCACACCCAGAAGATGCCACTAAAGACGAATGTGCATCACTTGATGTGGAGAAGGAAACCTGCATGTGATGCAGCCCCACTGTGACTTGACTTCTCTCCCGCCTCCGCCGGCATATTACAACTTGTTCAAACTTCCACTTTGGCCATCCCAGTTAGTGGGCACAATCTTCCAGAAATGGCCTACATGTATTAATGGCTCATAGTGAAAATCAGTGCAGGGAAATCACTTTTAACCTCTATTTTCCAGTGAACCTCTCTGTCATCTGTAGCTCACCTGTCTTTTTTCAGCATCTCAGATCACATGGCCTCAATGTAAATTCTATAGCAAGCACATGCTAAAAGAGCAGGTGTTGTGGTCTGTAAAAAGAAAAAAGGGTAATGGCTATAATATTGGCCATGAAAATATTATATATCGTGACATAATTATTATTACTCCTGCATACAATTGCTATATAACCACAATACAAACTTTTTTAAACTGTGGGTGTTTTTCCTTTGCAGAGCTACAAACAGCTGACACTTTTTAGCTGAAGGCAATCTGGGACTTTTAAAACCTGAGGAAGACTGCATTTGGCAGGTTATACACGTAAAGCTTGTTTTTTTTTTTGTTCAACCAGCGGATTGAACAGGAAAAAAAAATATACTCACAGATCCACGCATCTACACAAGCAATGTGGATCTCCCCTGCTGCGCTATTGTATTCTGACAGCAGTGATTTCCCCCTCATCAGAATACACAGATCAGCTCTACAGCCATTGGCTGCATGTGCTAATTGAACAATGGTTTTCCAGTAAGATTGTTTGACAGAAGCCAGTTTAACCAATGGCTTCTGTTGAACAGACAGGGCTACAGATATTGAAATTCGGGTAGTTCCTGCTGGACCTGTCAAGTTTTGATACTTGTATACCCAGCTTAAGATATATAGGGTTAATTTCAGTTCTGGCCAGGATGATTGGAAGCAAGCAATACATCTACACTACTGAGACAACTTACCCCTTACTGCAAAGCCTGCAAAGGGGATCTGTGACTAGGAACAACCATTCTGATGTCTCCAGTATGTCTGACTTCCATCCACTCTTTTTGTTTGTAAAACTTACAGAGTACAGAACATAGGGTCAATGTGAACAGCAACCTCTGATACAGTACTGGATTTGTGTTGTCTTCACATGTACACAGCTTTCTATGTATAATTTGCCTCAACAATCTCCCTAATCAAGCCTCCTTCCACCCCCATATGGACTGCTATGGGCATTTTTACAATACTTTTTTTAAAAAATAAATGTGATAATGTGATAAACATCTATTATATCGTGCTATTTGCAACTTAAATGTGTAGGAGTTGCCACTAATTATAAACCAAAAAACTTTTTGAAATAAAAAACACCAAATGAATAAAGTGTTAAAAGTGGCGCTAAGTAAATATAAGTATATAATAATATATAATATATATAAATATAATAAAAACACATAAATGCCCATAAAATTCAATAATAATAACACAAATATGTGAAAAGTCTGTGATTACTGTCAAAAATAATTACAAACTAAAAAAGTGATGGAAAGTCCATGAAAAAAGTATGATAAAGTAATCCAAAATTTGTATGCAGTGGAATCTTTATCTTCAGTGATTCATATTCATCTTTAAATTGGAAATATGTCCCAAGAAGCTTGGTTGCCAACCACGAGAGTGGAAGGCAAATATTTTTGGTGACTTTACATCCATGTGGGGTATCCTATGGAGCACTTTGTTGTCAGTTTGCTGCACAAGGTGAAATAGAAGATTCATTTCCATGGACTTTTAGATTACGTTATCATACTTTTTTCATGGACTTTCCATCACTTTTTTAGTTTGTACTTATTTTTGACAGTAATCACAGACTTTTCACATATTTGTGTTATTATTATTGAATTTTATGGGCATTTATGTGTTTTTATTATATGGTTTTGTACTTATATTTACTTAGCGCCACTTTTAACACTTTATTCATTTGGTGGTTTTTATTTTTACAATGCTGCTTTCTTCAGTGGGTAGATGTCAGTTATAGGGAGATTTTTCTTACTTATTAATGCAAGAACAATAATTTCAAATAAATGAATGTGATCTTCTGCACCTTTACATGTCAGGAATGCTGCAATAAATATAGAGCCTTACTGTTCCACATTAGACCAGCTGCTATTATTTGTTGGTAAATTATGGAATTGAAGGGTCACAGAATTAATATCTAAGAGCTGAAATTGGATGTGTTTGACTTGGGAGTGAGGGATTTTATGGAGAAGGGGACAGTATATTCACACAGACACAGCATAAATCAGCACAGAGTTTGTTTTTAATACAAATGATACTCATCTTCCCTTTCCCACTGCTGCACCATTACCAGCCAGTCTGTGTTTTCTGTATATGAATGCATTAAGCTCTCCACACACATTACAATCTCACTGTAAAATTTTCTTTAGATTCACCAAAAACAATGTAGTAAAAGGGCCTACCTTTGTTGGGCATCCCATGATATTGTTTGCACAATCACGGCACGTTTGTCACGCAGAAAAATGTGTCACAATCATGGCAAAAACGCCCCGCATTTTCAGGTGCCGTTGAAATTAATGGCACTTGAACAAATGCGCGTTTTCACATTTTCACAGTGCATTTTCAAGTTGCAGGCAGAATCGCAAAGATTCCGCCTGTGATTTGAGACACCTAAGTGTGAATGGAGCCTAACTCTCCATCCAGGTGTACAAGATGAGCCTTCTCATCACAGAAAATACAGACTTACCAGAACCCTAGGTTCACACCTATGTGGATTTCAGTGTGTTTTCCAGGTAGCAGGAATGCACTACAGTCCATTTTACTTGATTCACTATGGATGTAGTTCACATCTGTGCGTTTTGAGCAGGTTCATTTTTTGGAAGGGGTTAGGGACTTTTTTTCCCACAGATTGCGTTTTACGTGTAATAGACTTCAATAGATCTGCGCAAAAAACACACAGAGTGTAGTATACCTGGATCAGGGGCGGACTGACAACTTATGGGGCCCCCAGGCAATAGGGGATCATGGGGCCCCTGTGTCCTTGCCCACACTCAAAGCACACCGAAAAAAGCCTATAAAAGGTACCAGGAGAATTTGATGGGGCCCCCTACTGACCCCGGGCCCTCGGGCAGTGCCCGAGTGCTTGAATGGTCAGTCCGCCCCTGACCTGGAGTAATCACCTATAAAAGTGAGAAAATACCACTTTTTTCCTGGAGTAAATTTTTCCATTGGATCACAAAGATTTTAATGAATTAAGTCCAGAGGTTCCTTCTCTGCTGTTACTCTGCTTTGGAAAGGCTTTTCTTGTCATTATTGTTTTTATACAGCTGGTGCATTTTATTTTTAGTTCACATGGACTAATTTTTATTCCACTTGCATAGTCATTCTTAGATAATTTCTTTATTATGTCAGGTCTTATGTGCCCAAGTCGTCTGTGCCATGTGTGAATGTTACATAGTTACATAGTTAGTCTGGCTGAAAAAAAGATAAAAGTCCATCCAGTTTAATCATTAAAAAAAAAAAAAAAAAAAAAAAAAAAAAAGGTTATCATCCTATACCCACAGTTTGAATGTTTTTCCTCCTTGGCAGTATTAACCACTTCACTGCAGGTCCACTGATACAGTTCATCTGTAATTTTAGCCTTTGCAAGTAAGATATCCCCTTGTGTGATGGCACAACTATTACCTTGGAAGATCACTACAATGCCTTGTTTTGTGAGCTTCTACACTGACAAACGATTAGTTTCAAGAGCAGGGACATACAGGACACTTTTCACAGGTATCTTTCTGGTGACATGCTGGCAAATGGGACAGTAAAGAAAATCATATCCCGTTCCTTCTGATTCCATTATTAGCCCATTAGCTGTGGTGGTTTTTTCTGTTTTACCCTGGTCAAGGTGAATATAGAAACTTCTGTCATTTGTCATGTGACTTGTAGCTCCTGAATCCACACACCATGCCTGCAAAGATGAAGTGCAATTTGTAGATTGAAAAACATATTATCTGAAGAAAAATCAGTTTCTTCCTTCACACATGTGTCCTTTTGTACTTTAGTTTGTTTTTGCATTCTAGCTTTCCAGATTCTGCAATCTGCTTTTAAACAACCTTGTTCCTTGCACACAAAACATTCAAAAACATTCTTGTTGCATGTTACTGGTTTTATTCCTATTTTTCATCTTTAAAGAAGACTCTGCAATAGAGGCATTATCACTGCTAATGCTTTCTGTTTACGCATATATTCAGGCTTAAGTATTCCCGTAACATATTCCAATGTCAGTTCATCATCTGGACATGCATCAATTGCTGTGACAAGCATTTCATAACTTTCTGGTAAACCAAAAGGAATAGTGCTGTGGCATACAAATCTTTTATCATACCTCTCAGGCATTCAACCATTTACAAGGCGTGCCTTATGTAATCCTACATATCTTGGCCTTTCATCAGCTTGGTTTGGTATAGCTTGTTTAATCAAATACAGTTTATTGCAGAGAATAGCTCTTTCATGCACCTTTTGTAATCCTTCCCACATTTCTTTAGCAATTTCACACTTACATATATGTATGATTTGATCATCTTCTATGCTCAGAGAGATTGTGGAATGAGGTTTCTGATCTTCCTCTATCCAGTCATCTGAAGGGTTTTCTGACCTGACTTTATGTATACATTTCCACATACCTTCTCTTATTGGCAGTATTTTCATCTTGAATTTCCAAGATTGGTAATTCTGGTTTGTCAGATTTGAAAATGAAACAATTGTTGCAGCTGTGCTACTCTCCATTTTCTTTTTATATTGTTGCAATCTTCTTTCTGTTGCTGTATCTTGTACCTCTTTTGCTGTAGCAAGCTACACTGACTCACAATGACTGGGTGTCTGGGCCCATAATCTGTTAGAGATTCTGTATATATAGGCCTACAGAACAGACAGAGCACTCTCTAAATGTTTGTTTATCTGCTGCTCTCCTGCAAATAGGAAACAGGAACTTTAGTATACTATAGAGAAAAGACATGAGGTTTTATCATAGGTGCAACTAAAACCTTATAAACACTGCCATCTACTGGTTGAAGAATATATCTGTAGTTGTTGCAAAAAGAATACATGAGCACTGTATTCCAACAGGAACACAATGAGCTGTGACTTGTTTCTGGGATATTATGGAGTTTTGTGTTATGTACAGACTTAAAATCCCACCTGTATGCACAGAGCAGCAATCTGACAATTCTGCCCTTTGCCACGTCTTAGCATGTGTGATAGGGGGATGGTGAAAGCGCCTGTGGGCTGCTCAACCCAATGCTGAATCACAATGTGTAAAATATACGTAGATGTCAAATATCTCAATTTCTGTATAAAAAATTACATAGATGTTAATAAAGAGTTCAGCTCTTTCCCAAAATAAGAAATGATTTACTAAAGGGTCACTCATATCCTGACCTGTATACACTTCAAATACCCAGCGAGGGTAAAGGGGAACTAGAGAAAATAGAAATGTTCTCTGAAACTGATTGGGTAATTGTTGGACCCAAGCCAGGAAAAAAAGACTGTCAGGAAATCAAACTACTTTCTGTTAGACTGTTACCTTTTAAAGTAGAATTCTAGGTCAAGTTTTTATTTTAGTTTTAGATGGAGTGTAGAAGAGATAGAACTGCTATCTGTGTCCACAATGGAGAGATGACCCCTAACTTACTGACCTTGTGACTGGCCCAGGCAGGGACGCACCCTACAGTACAAACCTTTCCCTGCTTAAATGCTTTTACTGTTTTGGTTTTTTTTAAAGTTCAGCAAGAATTCTGGGATGTTATGAACAGAAAGCTAAATGCTTTGCTAATACGCATGTAGGCAGGAGTCTACAAAGGGGATGTTGTGCGTTAACAAGGTAGATAGTCTGCAAAAGTTGGGAAGGGGTTAAGCTTTTAGGGTTAGGCTTTTTGGGTACTGCCTTTCTTCCCGGTTCATGTATAATAAATAGGGGGAAGGCCGGGTCCAAGGAGGGGAGCCAACACATGAGATTGCTGAAGTAGGACTGTTGCACCACGTAAGCCGACTAGGATCCGAAGTCCTAGAGGGAGATCATCAGAACTGGATGGTGCCATGTATGGACTTGCAACTTTTTTGGTATCAGCTGGGCAGCCAGAACATGAGTTAGGGTTTGGACTGTGTTGCACTTGTGTTTGTACTGCCAAGGAGGTTCCAATAAAGTTTGTTAAACTGTTCCTAAGCCTGGTCTGAAGTTACTTTAAAGGGGTGCATGATGGTTTCTGGGGTATGGGAAGAACAGGGCCTGTAAAGCACATACAGGGTACAGAAGCTAGGCCACTACAAAGAATTAACTTGGCAGAAGGTGAGGAGGAAGAGAAGAGTTGCCATGAGTAACCGAGAATTGGTGGAGAGGGTACAGCAGCCTGTCAATAAGCATGTTACCTGACAAGGTAATGGGTCTTCCGCTAGCAAGGGGGTCAGTGTTTTGTCTCTCTCCATAGCAGTCTGTCCCCCCAAAAGTATCTGGGGCTGATCCAGTGGTATGGATATCTCACAGCTTAGCCGCATGGTACCATAGAGCAGAAGGAGTTAAGTAAGTGCACGCATAAGGGCTGCGCTATGTGCACAGATGAGCAGTGTCTTTCCTAAATGCAATATACAACAAAGAAAGCCTGTAGTGACATGGAATGGAGTGCTTCACAGAGGACTCTGTGGCCCTGATTTACTATTGGGCGTGGGCGCATATTCGTGGGCGAACGTCCAATTTTTATGAGCGACTGTCTACTTTTACCCCGCAACGAGATTTACTATTGAGCAGCGCCCATAAGTAGACGCCCAATCGAATTTACTAACAAGATACACGCCCGGAATCAGACTCACAAACCAGACTTGCTAAGAAGCACGTCTAACACCATGAAAAATCACTGCAGAGACATGTTCACTTAGAAATTTGCTTTGCCAAATATCAGGACTTCACTTTAAACAATATCTGCCATTTCAAAAAAAATTAAGAATGTGTTAAAAATAGTTTTTTTTAAAGGAAATCGACACAGTAAAAATCTAGACGCCCGTGCAGTGTCTTTGGCCGATATAACTGAGCATGTGCAGAACACATTTTAGACGTCCTCTGCAGGCGCTTGCTTTTTAGCCACTGCCCAATAGTAAATTTCAGTGTGGATTCCTCTGACAGCCGGCACTCGGTCGCGTCTAGTGTGTTTAATAAACAGCACTAAGCATATCTTTATGTATTCTAATTTGATTTCCTTAGTTCTAGTGATTCTATTTTTGTTTCTTATCCTTTATAATTATTTCTGTAATGATTTTACTTATTTCGAAGGTCTAGATAATATTTATTTTGACAGCTGAATGTAAAAATAAAGGTCTGCAATAAAAAAAAAAAAAAAAATTCTAATATAGGTGTACTATTTGTTATTCTAAATATTCTCTTTTGCTAAGACAAAAACGCCAATGCTAATAAAGCTCACACTTGTGCGCCATCTAGCGAACATATCTGGTATTGCACCTAAAAATGTGCCAGACCTGAGTCTACATTTACTAATAGCAAAGTAGACGTTGGTTAATGAGATTGCTAGACACCGCTCAGAAGACTGACAGGTCTTAATTGATTTAACTGAGTCTGCCTGAATGGTCAGAGTCTGATAGTAGACTCACGTCTTAGTAAATCAGGGCCTGTATGTCACACAGCTACACACAGTGTACGGCTCATATCTAACCTGGGGTACTGCCATAATGTTGACTTTCTCATGAACGCGGCCCCGCCTGGTCCCGGGCATTGATGAGCGGACACTAAGGCAAAATGTACCCCCACATGCAAGGAGCGGTATGCCTGCCCACGTGCACCTTTCCTATGCTCCCCCCACTGCTTGGTTTGTTTTCCAGAGTTCTTTGGAAATTTCTAGTACTTCCAAGTATAAGGGAACATGTGAGCTTCTCCCCTTCTTTCCAGAATGGAGTGCTCAGGGAAGGTATAAGAGTCCTGCTCATTACATTACAGCCTAAATTTAACAGGGAACAGAAGGTATGAGGTTCCTGACAATTACAGCTTACCTCTAAGGTTTCATGCACATGGACGTTTGTAGACATTTCATACACCTAGAGTAAAATTACCAACATTTTCCCACACCCTGGGAGCTGCTGCCATAGATGTGAAAGGCTTAATGCAGATATAGTTGTGTAAACATAAGATATATATTTTAGGAGTGAGCTAGTGGGCAGGTGAGTGAGACAGGCGGGAGGCTGGGTAGGCAGCAGATTTTTGTGTGTTGCATAGGGAGGTCTGAAATTCCCGATCATTATGGCTTACATCTAATAAGAAACAGGAGCAATGAGGGTCCTACTCATTACTGCATACATCTAACAGGGAACGGTATCAATGAGGGTCCTACTCATTACTGCATACATCTAATAGGGAACAGGAGCAATGAGGGTCCTACTCATTACTGCTTATATCTAACAGGGAACAGGAGCAATGAGGGTCCTACTCATTACTGCATACATCTAAAAGGGAACAGGAGCAATGAGGGTCCCACTCATTACTGCTTACATCTAACAGGGAACAGTATCAATGAGGGTCCTACTCATTACTGCTTATATCTAACAGGGAACAGGAGCAATGAGGTTCCCACTCATTACTGCTTACATCTAACAGGGAACAGTATCAATGAGGGTCCTACTCATTACTGCTTACATCTAATAGGGAACAGGAGCAATGAGGGTCCTACTCATTACTGCATACATCTAATAGGGAACAGGAGCAATGAGGGTCTGTTAGAAGCTTTCCTTAACCTAATATCTAATATCTTCTTATTAACAGTACTAACATAAGTATGAATGAGTTGGATCTTAATAGAATAATTGAGTTATTATATTTATATTTGTTCTAGATTGGGAAAAGTAAGTAATTAGACTTCATAGTCTGTGAATATACATTTGAACATATATCTTGGGTTTTCTTTACATTCAAGCCACACATATGGTAGCAATTGGTCTAGCCATCCTCCCCCATCTATGTAAGAGATAAAGTTACACTCAGACTTTGAGAGAAGTAGACTGGAGGTTTGTTATATATACACATCTGTTTTCAATTATCTTTGTGGGACTACAAGTATACCAGCCCATTTTTAGGAGATGGTGGGGGCTGGATTGCTCTTTTTAGAGCAGGACAAAGGTTTAAAGCACACATTCTTTGGGCAGCAAGGCGAAGGGAGCTGCTTGCTCATACCCACACACATTCATATTATACACACACAATTACATACAATTTTATTATTAAGAACTTAACTATACTTTTTGGACTTTATTTAAACATTCTGTATTCCAATATTTTATTTCTAATTTTATGCAACATTATAATTAAATCATCTTTTTGAGTTTATGCAAGAAGTGGAAGGACTTTCTATTTGAACATTTCTCATCAATACAAGTTAATAAAATATTGAGACAATACGATATTTTACAGTGGCGAGCCTCCAGTTTGATTAGTTTCCGACAATCGCTTATTTTTGACTTTTTTCTCATTCACCTTGATGAGAGGGAAGATGTTTGCAAACTCAGCAAAATATGAAATCAAGCTTTCAGGAGAAGTAAAAGTCTGCAACAGATGAATCGTCGGCATAATCGAGAACCTAAATGCAGAATTGGTGAGAATTTTGCGCAATTGCAAGAAACGCTGTTCCTTGGTGATGTCATTTCCCGCCAAGAGAGAAAAGACGCGTTATGTAAAGAAAGACCTTCTTAATTGGTAAGTAATGGATTTTATTGATGAATTATCTAGAGAGAGTAAGTTAGAATTCAAGAATCTGTCTACATTTGTTAAAGATGATGAACTTTGGCGGTACATGTATAATGAATGCTTACAGGCTAATATTAAGATAGAAAAATCTAAGTTTTCCTTTAAGAAACTGAGCAAACAAGTTAGAAATGTAATGAAGTTAGTTAATGTTTTTAACGCCATGATTTTTGATGTTTCTAAGACTGCTGCTTGTGTAATGAAGCAAGATCAGAGCAGTGTATGTGCTAATTGCCAGACTTTGACTGAGCAAATTGATGATCTGCAAAGTGCAATTCAAACAAAAGACATTCAGTTATCTGACCTGCAGAATGATGTAAAAAGAATTTGTGTGAATACTAAGGCAGAGAAACAAAAATCTTTTGTACCAGAGATCCAGTCTATAGAAGGAGACCCTATAGATCAGGAAGAAATGTTTAAGAGAAAATTAAGGGATAAAGCTGCAAAACTTAATCTTAAAATCCTTGATCAGCTCATGAAAATTTTGAAGGATATGCCAGCCTATGATAAGGATTCTGATGCTTTCTATAACATGGAGGTTTATGAAAATTTTTGTAATAATTTTTGTTTAAATCAGGAGCAAAGAAATTTTCTCTTCTGTTTATGGCTCCCCAGCGTTATGGCACGTAGATTAATCAAAACGCCATATATTGAGGATGATGAGGAAATGCATAGCAATGCATCAGACCGACTACGTCAATTATTGATATTTACTACTGGAGAGGAAACTCCTTCTTTGGAAATCTTAGACTCCTTAAGAGCTACGATTAATGATGATACTTTTGAATTTAAAAATAGATTTTCTAAAGTATACAAACTGATATTTAATTTAGACAATGAGACTCCTTCTATGGTAAATGCTTTTGTTAAAAAATTCAAGTATCTTGATCCAGCATCTTTTATTATTGCTACTGGAAAAAATGATTTAGATCACGCAGCCAAAGTTATTGATACAGTTAGGAGACAACTTAAATTAAACAATCAGAAGAAGGAAAGTTTAATTATTCAAAATGGAGAACAGAGAGAGACCATGTGCTTAGCCACACCCAATTATGATGATGAACACGTCACAGGCAGGACGAGAGTCTCAGAGCAGACAGGAAATACTATTTGTTTCTATTGTAAACGATTTGGTCATTTGAAAAGAGATTGTATTCAGTATAAATTAGATTTACAAAGAAAAGCTTTGGAATTAGAAGACCAAAATATAATTTCTGAACAATCTGCTCCTCCATGTTCCAACAATAGTCTGTCTGAGTTGCCTTATGCCTCAGAAGTTAAAAAGATCAGTTCACTGAGAGTCAACAACAGCTTAAACAATATGGTAAACAGTGCTGTTGTCATTAATAGGAATGGTTTACTGCCATTGCCGAAATTTAAATCAGGATCAAATCGAGATTCTTCTTCTTTACCGTTGGAATATGTTGCTCCAAATTTATTGGATGAAAGTGGAAGGCCCAAATCAACATTAATTGATTCTTCCATGTACTGTAATGTTGGAAGTATTTGTACAGCAACTGCTGACATGTCTTCAGATCATAAATGGCCACATACAGGAACCAATCTTGAATTGGAACAATTGGTTAGATCACATAAAGATCTTTGGAATCAAAGCAAAAATGATGTAGGTTTGTTTACAAATTTTGAAGTTGACATAGAAGGTAGAGACCCTAAGCCTCAACCTCAATACAAATTGCCATTAGAATCAATTAATCCAATCTCTTCCATTGTAGATGAGTTTTTACAGCAAGGAATTTTAAAGAAAGTACAATCAGTGGTGAATAATTGTATTTGGCCTATCAAAGCTGATAATTCATATTCTTTATCAGTTGATTTCAGGACATTGAACAAATGCATCACAAATAACAAATCTATTGTTCCTGATTGTAACATAATGTCACATCTGGATGCCAAGGCCAAAATATTCTCAGTACTTGAAATCGCCAATAGCCATTTGTCAGTACCCTTAGCTAAGAGTTGTCAATATAAACTTGCTTTTAGCTTCAACAAAGAAACATATACATTCACAAGATTAGCCCCAGGCATGGATATAAGTGATGGAATTGTTCATGAGTATTTGGGAAAAATATTATCTAAATTCTCTAGGCCAGAATGTATTGTCCAGCATGTAGACAAGCTTCTCTTGTCTACACAAAATATAACTGAACATATCACTCTTTTGTCTGAAATATTTACGTTGTTACAAACAGCAGGATTGAAATTGAATACAGAGAAAGTTCAGTTGATGAAAAGACAGATGGAATTCCTTCATATGCAAATTAGTCATGGACAGAGACAGTTGTTGCAAGAAAAAGTTAGAACTATTTCTGCTTATCCAATTCCAACAAATCGCAAGGCTTTGCATCAGTTTTTGAGCGAAGTAAATCATTGTAAAGATTTTATACCCAATTTTGCAGAGAAGTCTAGATCATTATTTGATCGTTTGAAACAAAAATATGGTGTGTTCGATCAATGGGATCAAACTGAGAAAGAAGCTTTTGAACTATTGAAATGGGATTTGCAGAATGCTACTACATTAAATACTGTTGAGTTTTGTAGTAAAATTCCTTTTGTTTTAGAAACCAATGTTTCCAATAATGCAATATCAGCAACTTTGTCACAATTAAAAGAAGGTAATCAGAAAATAATAGGTTTCTTCTCAAGAAGTTTGACAAATATGGAGAAAAACTTTGATGCACATATGAAAAAATTGTTAAGTGTTTTCTTTGCAGTCAAGGTAACCGAAAACATTGTGAAATCAAGTAAGATTATATTACAGACACCTGATTCATCACTGAAACTACTAGAGGAAGATGGTTCAACAGAAAATTATCGTGAAAATTATCCTATATGGTACAAAACACTGTTTTCCAAACACATTCAGATAGATGTAACAAAAAGACATTTTCAGGAAAACATACCAACACATGTTTGTACAGCTGTAGGTGAGAAGTTTGTACCTCATGTTTTCAACATAGGAACTGAGAAAAGTTTGAAACCAGTATGTATTACTGCAGATCAGTCTTACACTACAAGAAGTAAGCCAACACAAAAAACAGCTACGCATATTTCCAATTTTATAGAGATAAGATCAAAGGCATAATCCTTTGTCATCTCTGGGTTGATACAAAACCTTTCTTTGGTTTTGAAACCAAGGTTTTGAATCATGACCAATAATGGAGATGTAGCGTCCTGTTATATTTATTTTTGTTTATTTTCAGGTACTTATATAGCGTTGTCAATTTATGTAGTGCTTTTTACATATATAGTACATTCACATAAGTCCCTAACCCTCAAGAGGTGTACAATCTAAGGTCCCTAACTCACAGTCATATATACACATACTAGGGCCAATTTAGATAGGAGCAATTCTCCTACCAACATGACTTTGGAGTGTGGGAGGAAACCGGAGTACCTGGAGGAAACCCACGCAAGCATAGGGAGAACATACAAACTCCAGGCAGGTGATGCCATGGTTGGGATTTGAATCAGCGACCCTAGTACTGTTAGGCGGAAGTGCCTGCATTCTAAAATAGAACACTACAAGTCAATAAGAAGTGTTATAATCAAAATATGTCTTCCATGTCATGACTAGAAATGTTTGTGATTGTGATATGTAATGTTAACAGATAAATGTAAGAGGATTAATCAATGTAAAATTATCAATGCCAAAATAATGATACTGCATTTCTGTTACAGGAAATGACCTAAGAGTAACTGTTAAAGGAAGAAAACTCAAATATTTCTAAACCTTTCAGATGATAATACATTTTCCAAGAAGGAAATTTATTCTGGAAGAAGCTTTGCAACAAGAATTTCATTCATCATAGTTTTTGTTGTTCTTTTTATGTTCAATAAAGTTATTTTAACTTTACAGAGCGCTAGAAGAAGACAAGACATCTCAAGGCATCTCATAGAGGAAGAACTTATAAAACAATTGACTTTTGACTACTGATGAAATAATTCATTCATCAGATATATTGGGTTTTTTTTGTGTGTACATTTTATTTTGACATAATATGTTTAACATATCAAGATGAGATCAGTTTTCACATGAACATTTGCAATCACACACTATGTATTTTCAGAAGTGAAAGGGTTAAACTTTTGTTACAACAGAGTCACTCTACTTAGTTAGAACATCTGTTGTTAATTAAGCTAGAGATAAGTTTTTCTAAGGTACATATAGAAAAACTTAGGCAAGCTTTACATTGTTATATGTATGTTTTTTAAAAAAAAATCATTTGATATACATGTATGGATTGAAGTTAGAGAACATATGTTATGTTTAAATGTTGATAAGGTAATTTGAAAAATGTATGGATTATAGAACTGTGTGCTACACACATTTTGGAGGGAAAATATGAAACATCTATTTTTTAAGTGACATATTTTAAAGTATTGTACTATAATGTTACAGTTATACATTTATTAAGGAGATGAATTATTTGGTAAAAGGAAAATAATAAGGGTAAAAATATTTTTATGTGATACATAACAAAAGGTTTATCAAAGAATTTGTTTTCCCATTATAGAATCAAATTAAAGATATGTTCAGATCAATTACCTTAAGATCCAAAAACGCATGAATGGATACGAAAGTGACGAGAATGTGTATAAATGGATTAAGATAAGGAAAATGATTAAGATTCGATAAAATCGATCATTTTGAGAGGGAAATGTTAGAAGCTTTCCTTAACCTAATATCTAATATCTTCTTATTAACAGTACTAACATAAGTATGAATGAGTTGGATCTTAATAGAATAATTGAGTTATTATATTTATATTTGTTCTAGATTGGGAAAAGTAAGTAATTAGACTTCATAGTCTGTGAATATACATTTGAACATATATCTTGGGTTTTCTTTACATTCAAGCCACACATATGGTAGCAATTGGTCTTGCCATCCTCCCCCATCTATGTAAGAGATAAAGTTACACTCAGACTTTGAGAGAAGTAGACTGGAGGTTTGTTATATATACACATCTGTTTCCAATTATCTTTGTGGGACTACAAGTATACCAGCCAATTTTTAGGAGATGGTGGGGGCTGGATTGCTCTTTTTAGAGCAGGACAAAGGTTTAAAGCACACATTCTTTGGGCAGCAAGGCGAAGGGAGCTGCTTGCTCATACCCACACACATTCATATTATACACACACAATTACATACAATTTTATTATTAAGAACTTAACTATACTTTTTGGACTTTATTTAAACATTCTGTATTCCAATATTTTATTTCTAATTTTATGCAACATTATAATTAAATCATCTTTTTGAGTTTATGCAAGAAGTGGAAGGACTTTCTATTTGAACATTTCTCATCAATACAAGTTAATAAAATATCGAGACAATACGATATTTTACAGGGTCCTACTCATTACTGCATACATCTAATAGGGAACAGGAGCAATGAGGGTCCTACTCATTACTGCTTACATCTAACAGGGAACAGGAGCAATGAGGGTCCTACTCATTACAGCTAACATCGAACAAGGAACAGGAGATATGACATGACAGCCCTACTTATTACAGTTTACTTTTAATAAGGAACAAGAGATATGGAGGTTCTGATCATCACAGTTTATAATCTTTTAAGGCCCCATTCACACCCAGCAATTTGAACTGCGTGTTTTTTTGTTCAAACTACACACATAAGAAAGCCCATTGATTTCATGGGGCTGTCCTACAAGTGACAAATGCTGCAAAGTAGCTTATAGAGCATTTTGCTGCATTCCATTTTGTGAGTTTTTTTACCATGTTCTTTGCCACGTTTGTTGTGTATTTTTTTTTTTATGTGTGGTAAAACACGTGTTTGCGTTTCCACATTTGGGTTGCTATTAACAACTGATGGCACTACAAGCTCTCCATAGGATTTTGGTGTGAAGTAAGCATTCTCTACCTCCCTCTGTACAGAGATTCTCCAGCTTGCTAGACAATCTAAGAATCAGTAGACTAAGAATGACCGTCACTGGGGCAGGTCAACTGAGCACAGCTAACCCTTCATATACATATACACAGAGTAGCTGCCATCCTGTGTATTAAAGAAAACACACGCCACTCACAGCATCCACTGTTGCAATTCTGCACTTTGTGACTCACTGCCACACCCAGACAGGTATGTGACAGATTTTACATTACTGTATCTTCGTCAGAGAGTTATTTAATTTCTAGTTAGAGCATTCAGAGATTTAGCTTAATGATTTTTTTTTTTAATATCACTTAATGAAAAAAAAAGTACTATAAATATTTCTAGAATTTTGCAAACCACACATAAGCAACAGTAAAATAAAATTAAAAGTAATAGTGTAAAGTACTTAGGTAGAGTCCACCTGGTTTTGGTACAGTATGAATTTTGAATCACTTGAAAATTAAAGCTTAACTCCAGAAAAAGTAAACTTCCTCCCTTGCAGTGGGGCTGCATCCACACTGCAAAGGTAACTGCTTGTTTGAAAGAGAAGTATGGGTTTTAGTAAAAAATAAATTTCTCACCTAGGTGGATGGAGCATCGATCCAATGCTGCATCTGTCCCTAAGACCAAGAACTGAGCACTGGGCTGTGGAGGCGGTGGGATCGGTTGGTGTAGGCTCTCTCGCTGAGAGGCTGAGAGAGGTGCCAGTCCAGGCATCTGGGTGGAACCCAACCATATGGCTGGGATCTTTTCAGAGCATGGACCGACAGCTCTGTGACATCAGCTGAAAGAGCGGGCTTTGGTATTAGTGCAAGAAAATCCAAAATTGCTGGGTTATGAATATGTGTGTCCCCTTAGCCAACCACTAATAGTTTTATTACCAATGGTGCAGGTAGGGAGAGGCTGCGATCTGGTGAAGCGTCTGTCCTGCCTGGGCTCCTGCCTGAGGGAGAGTGTGTGCTGGGTTTTTCATCTGCCTAGGACTGCTGCCTGTGAAGACCACCCATGTACTTGTGAGACAAAGTCTGAGCCCGGGGCCTAGGCTCACACTTCCCAGTTGCAAGTGATTTTTCCCAGCGGGAATGAGTCAGTCCTGTGAGGGAACTTCGGCTCAAGGTAACAAAAATCTGGAATTTGTCTGGACATTACAGGAAATCTGATGTTTCACCCAGGGAATTTACTGCTACTTCATCTGCTCTCCTTCCAGGAACTCAAGTTTACAGAAGGCTGGGCTGGTTTAAAGGGAATGGCAGACTCCAGGTTTTGTCAAGTACTTACTTGCTTTTAGCATATAAGCGTAATGTATAGTGTTAATAAGGGGTAGACAGACACAGTTAGTGGAGCACAGACGACATTTCTCCATTTATAATGTATAGTGCAAGTCAGTGACCAGACCTGAATCTGTAACTCACCTGTTCCCTTCCCCAAACCTCTGTCTTCTCCATATGGAAACTATGGAGTTGATTTACTAAAACTGGAAAGAACAAAATCTAGTACAACTGTGCGTGGTAGCTAATCAATTTCGAACTTCAGAGTAGGGAATGGCCAGAAAAGAATCACTTTGCGGTAGCTGGTAACATTAAACATGTATTACAATATACACAGTCCGAGATCCCTTGGTTTTCTGCTAATGTGAAAGGGATGGGGAAGAGAGTATAGCAGTGTGCAAGGGTCAATTCAGAATTTTAAGTGTTAACATGTGGCCATACCACTTAAAAAACTCATGTGTTTTTATATATATATATATATATTACATTATATACTATATTGCCCAGGTGGCAGCCTATCAGGGTACCACTCTTGAATTCACTGAGCTCCTGAAGCGACCCATTCTTTCACAAATGCTTGTAGAAGCAGTCTGCATGCCTAGGTGCATGATCTTATACACCTGTGGCCATGAAGGTAATCGGAACACCTGAATCCAATGATTTGGAGGGGTGTCCCAATACCTTTGGCAATATAGTGCATGTATATATATATATATACAGTCAGGTCCATAAATATTGGGATATCAACACAATTCTAACATTTTTGGCTCTATACACCACCACAATGGATTTGAAATGAAATGAACAAGATGTGCTTTAACTGCAGACTGTCGGCTTTAATTTGAGGGTATTTACATCCAAATCAGGTAAACGGTGTAGGAATTACAACAGTTTGCATATGTGCCTCCCACTTGTTAAGGGACCAAAAGTAATGGGACAATTAGCTTCTCAGCTGTTCCATGGCCAGGTGTGTGTTATTCCCTCATTATCCCAATTACAATGAGCAGATAAAAGGTCCAGAGTTCATTTCAAGTGTGCTATTTGCATTTGGAATCTGTTGCTGTCAACTCTCAAGATGAGATCCAAAGAGCTGTCACTATCAGTGAAGCAAGCCATCATTAGGCTGAAAAAACAAAACAATCTCATCAGAGAGATAGCAAAAACATTAGGCGTGGCCAAAACAACTGTTTGGAACATTCTTAAAAAGAAGGAACGTACCGGTGAGCTTGGCAACACCAAAAGACCCGGAAGACCACGGAAAACAACTGTGGTGGATGACCAAAGAATTCTTTCCCTGGTGAAGAAAACACCCGTCACAGCAGTTGGCCAGATCAACAACACTCTCCAGGAGGTAGGTGTATGTAGGTCAAAGTCAGCAATC
This sequence comes from Staurois parvus, assembly GCF_062004578.1. Classification (NCBI taxonomy): domain Eukaryota; kingdom Metazoa; phylum Chordata; class Amphibia; order Anura; family Ranidae; genus Staurois; species Staurois parvus. The sequence continues at coordinate 1,990,626 of NW_028318265.1, forward strand.
AAGAGAAGACTTCACCAGAGTGAATACAGAGGGTTCACCACAAGATGTAAACTACTGGTGAGCCTCAAAGACAGGAAGGCAAGATTAGAGTTTGCCAAACAACATCTAAAAAATCCTTCACAGTTCTGGAACAACATCCTATGGACAGATGAGACCAAGATCAACTTGTACCAGAGTGATGGAGAAGGAAAGGAACTGCTCATGATCCTAAGCATACCACCTCATCAGTGAAGCATGGTGGTGGTAGTGTCATGGCGTGGGCATGTATGGCTGCCAATGGAACTGGTTCTCTTGTATTTATTGATGATGTGACTGCTGACAAAAGCAGCAGGATGAATTGTGAAGTGTTTCGGGCAATATTATCTGCTCATATTCAGCCAAATGCTTCAGAACTCATTGGACGCAGCTTCACAGTGCAGATGGACAATGACCCAAAGCATACTGCAAATGCAACCAAAGGGTTTTTTAAGGGAAAGAAGTGGAATGTTATGCAATGGCCAAGTCAATCACCTGACCTGAATCCGATTGAGCATGCATTTCACTTGCTGAAGACAAAACTGAAGGGAAAATGCCCCAAGAACAAGCAGGAACTGAAGACAGTTGCAGTAGAGGCCTGGCAGGTCATCACCAGGGATGAAACCCAGCATCTGGTGATGTCTATGCGTTCCAGATTTCAGGCTGTAATTGACTGCAAAGGATTTGCAACCAAGTATTAAAAAGTGAAAGTTTGATTTATGATTATTATTCTGTCCCATTACTTTTGGTCCCTTAACAAGTGGGAGGCACATATGCAAACTGTTGTAATTCCTACACCGTTCACCTGATTTAGATGTAAATACCCTCAAATTAAAGCTAACAGTCTGCAGTTAAACTACATCTTGTTTGTTTCATTTCAAATCCATTGTGGTGGTGTATAGAGCCAAAAAGTTAGAATTGTGTCGATGTCCCAATATTTATGGACCTGACTGTATATAAAATTATATATATATATCTTTTGAAGGGCTTATGGGAAATAGCCCTCCCCAAACAGGATATTGAGCTAAACCAGGAAGCAAATAAGAGAATCAAAATCTTCTCTAGGTGGAAGAGTGGATTTGATAATGAAGTTGGCGGTGCCTCCATCCAGTACAGGATCAGGATCAGTACAGTATCTTCTGTGAACAGAGAGATTTCCCTTCCTGGGAAATGAATGAGTAGTCTAAACAAAGTATTATAACCTTTTTGAAAAATATATAAACAAATCCAAATAAATAAATATAAATAAATCCAAACACTTAAATACAATAATAAAATTCAAAAAAATAAAAAAAATAAAAAAATAATAAAAAAGTCCAATGCAAAGTGTCCCAAAATGTCCCAATATAACCAAAAATAGTGTCAAACAGAAATGGTGTCCAAAAATTGTCCAAATATCCAAATTTAATTCATCCAGTCAGAAGAAATTCCCTTCCATCCCGTAATACCTCGAAAAAAACAAATTCAAAAATCTAGTGCATTACCTTAATACATAATATATTCTCTCCATGCAAACACAAAAACACAAAAATGTGCAACCACTATATATGTGTCTAAACAAAGTAATTGTGAGCAGAAGAACTATTACAACCAGCAAATAACATGAACCATAAGTATACAGATGCACACCAGTATGGAAATAATACAATCTTTATATAAGAAGAGATTAATAACAGTACATACATTCAATGTACAAACTGGTAATATCAGAAAAGGGTCCAATAGGAGTCCTGGTGGAATTGTGCAGATATATTTGGGCATATAAAGTCATTAATAGAGATACCTCCAGATGAATGTTGCAGCAAAGCCCAGTTGCAAGGGATGATGATGTAGCATCTGTCTATTCATCAGAGATGTGAAAATAAGTCCTCCAACTGTTGTCCAACCTACCTGGAACAGAGCATCTCACCAGCAAGAACCATGGTGTGGCACTGGAACTCAGATTCAGCCTATCTACTTGGTGCTTTTGTCCCTCACTTATTATTTCTAATCTGACATAGAACCGAACCTCTAACTACAGAAGTGACCATTGCATGCCTGACCTGGCTCTAGCCTATGATTATTATTGAGCTCTAAGCTAAAACTAGCTACAGAATCCCAGACCAGAAGGAACATGGTTAACTAGAATAACAGGAGCTGCATAAAAATACTCTATTGCAATAAACAAGTTCACCTACTAATACCGTAGACTGGAAGGTGGCCACTACATGTATACAGTAGCACGGACCTAGCTATCTGGCCCTGTGCTTGTGAGATAATAACAATAGGACAGAGATATGTCTGTCACTTGGGTTCAGAAATACACTCAAGGTGCTTGCTTCGGCAGCACATATACTAAAATTGGAACAATACAGAGAAGATTAGCATCGTCCCTGCACAAGGATGACACGCAAATTCGTGAAGCGTTCCATTAAAAAAAAAAGAAATACACTCAAGCAGCTACGGGAAGCTGCAGTTAAACTACTGGAGCACAGGAACACTTGCATAATAGTTTCTGCTTCTGATCTGGGTGAAAATACAACAGCAGCAGCAGCCCATGTGTGCATTAGGCCATGTGTCTCAGTGATCTGCCTCTTTCTCTTCACTTCCTCCTTTCCCTCCTCTCTCCCAAGGCAGAAAGTGTTAGTACATATTTCTACCTGTGCATAACAATGTGATATTAGCAGCTAACAGTAGAGGGCATATATATTACAAGATAAATTCACCTTTCCTAACTTGTTACATGTTAAACCCATATTCAGGGTGTAACATGTTAAGATTAGACCAGCCTTCGTTGCCCCCGCTCCCCTCTTTGACAGCTAGTGGGGGATCTTCTCCCCCCTCGCTAGCTATCAAATTTTTAAAAAGTGTGGCCATGTGGGGCTCCGCCCGGCTGGCTGAATCACTCATTCACAGTCTCTGAAGTGCCATGGTAGTTCATTCATTCATGCTGTCAATACATCTGCTTGCTTGTACATCTTGTACAGGCAAGCAGATATACTGACAGATCTGCAGGGGAGACCTGCATGGCACCAGAAATCTGCTAATCGCTGGTGCATTGGTTTACACCAGGGTTATTGAACTAAAATTCAAGGAGGTATGGTCACTAAAATTTTCTTCTGGGCGAGGTCTGAATAGGGTGTGCCCATCAGTGTGCCCCCTTACATTAGGTGTCGTCATCAGAGTGCAACTTTACATCATGTATTCCCATCACATTAGGTGTGCTCATCAGAGTGCTCCTTTACTTCAGTTGTCCCCATCAGAGTGCCCCTTTACATCAGGTATCCCCATCACATTACCTCTATACATTCAGTATTCCCGTCAGAGTGCCCCCTTACACTCAAAGTACCCCTTTCTATCATATTTCCCCATCAGATTGCCCATTTACATCATATTACCCATCAGAGTGCCCCTTTCCATCACATATGCCCATCAGAGTGCTCCTTTCCACAGTATGTGCCCATTTGTGCCCCCTTAACATAACATGTGCCCATCAGAGTGCCCCCTTAACATAAAACACGCCCATCAGAGGGCCCTTAACATAAAATAAGGGGCATGCTGATGGGCACATTTTATGTTAAGGGGCACTCTGATTGATACATTTCATGTTAAGGGGCACTCTGATTGATACATTTTATGTTAAGGGTGACTCTGATTGATACATTTTATGTTAAGGGGCACTCTGATTGGTACATTTTATGTTAAGGGGCACTCTGATTGATACATTTTATGTTAAGGGTGACTCTGATTGATACATTTTATGTTAAGGGGCACTCTGATTGATACATTTTATGTTAAGGGGCACTCTGATGGGCACATTCTATGTTGTGCCCACCAGAGTGCCCCTTAACATTAAAGGTGCCCATCAGAGTGCCTCTTAACAATAAATGTGCCCATCAGAGTGCCCCTTAACATAAAATGTATCCATCAGAGTGTCCCTTAACATTCAATGTGCCCATCAGAGTGCCCCTGTAAGACTACACCCTACCTTGAGGGCAGACAGGAGCTGTGCCGGGATCCTTGCTGAAGTATGCTTGTGTATACAGGCAGGGAGCAGGAGCCGGAGAGACAGTGAGCTACAAAGGGTGAGGCGCACATGTGATGTCATATTGCCGTGATGACCACCCTACTCAGTGACAGATCTGTCGTTGTGGGCTGGCGGTCCAGAAGGAAGCGCTGCGGGAGTTGTTCTCGGACCGCGGTCCGTTATTTACTGACCAATGGTTTACAGGTTCCTGCAGACAAAAATAATAAATGCACATTTTTTACCTGCAAATAATGTGCATTTATTATTTTTTACTAAAAGACGAAATTAACCTTTAAGCTATTTGGATGTGAACAGCTGTGGTCGCAGTACAGACTTTAGGGAATTATGTGATCATTAAAATGAACAAATAACATCTCATCCCGGAAATATTGACTATGCTATGATTTAGAGAACTATCTCTGGTGTACAAACAAGAAAGGTGCCTCTAAGTTGGAAAATGTCCAGAACTTGCAGACCAATGCATGACATGACAGGTGAGCTTTCTGCCATCACACGTCCAGTAAACTGGAATTTTAATCCCTAGGTTACCAGGCACAGCCGCCCATCAGCAAATCTCACTGTTATGTAATACAATCAGGCTCTTGTGTAGTTTTAAGTTTTTTACAGAAAATATAAACTTTGAAGCTTAATTTCCGGCAGCTTTTCCAAGTTAATTATCAAAAGCTGAGTCAAAGTCCATTGCAGATCTCTATCTCCAATCTCACGTGTTCAGCAGATCCATGGTTGTAAGTAGCGGCTGCATTTGCTGTTTTTATTTCTGTGTTTTATTAATTGGAAAAAGTTGGTGACTTTTAACAATATTCATTCTATGACAAGATCTTCTGATCCTGTTGTGTCACTGTGCGATGTGAAGTGGACTGCAAAGGATGACTATCATGTCACCTGCTGAATGTAATGAGAACTGACTTCTCCACAACCATCTTAGATTGTCCTCAGATGCCCCCATCTAAGGCCATTGTAATATATTGCAACCTATGTGAGAAGACTCAGCTGGAAGCTTTTATCCTCCAAGTCCTGGGACATGTGCCAGTTCCAGTCTTGAAACTAGTATGCAGCCCTGGAAGCAGAGGATTGCAGCTTCCAGCTGAGGCTTCTCAGGCAAGTATTTCATTTTTTGACTGATTCCCTTTAAGAGGGTTACATAATAACTTATTTTCGAACACTTGAAAATAAATGTTTTATATAACCTTTATCTTTCAATTGTAATGTGTAATAAAACAGCCACTTGTAGTCTCATTCAAGAGCCTGTGCTGACAGGGGGACAATGCAGGAGCACAATGGAGAGACAGGACCAGTCTCCTGGTCCTATAACAGGAAGTGTCTGGACAAGGACCTTCATGGCAGAATCACCAGGAATTATTTTATTGAAAGATGCAGATTCAAAAGGATTGAAAATTAATTTTCGAATTTCATTAACATGTTAAAGTATCTATGAGATGTTATTGATTGGGTTTGCATCTACTTTACTGGTACAAAATCATTAATACGCTGTTTGTTTGACCATTCTAGCCCGTGGCAGGCTCTCTAACTTCACTCTTCTTTCTCCATTTTTCTGCTATTTTCAGGTTTTTACATCTGTAAGTTCTACGTTGATACCATTCCTGTTATTATAGGCTAGAAATTGAATTTTGATTATTTGCAGTATGTTGAAATGTTATTCTGTTTTTTTGTTTACAGAATCACTTGTTTTCTTAACCACCTGCCCTCCAGAGGATTTACCCCCCTTCCTGACCAGGCCATTTTTTTTATTTTTTGCGCTATAAAAAAAGACCGACAATTTTGAGAAAAAAAACAATATTTTTTATTTTTTGCTATAAACATGTCCAGTAAAAAAATTTTAAAAATCAAATTTCATCATAAATTTAGGCCAAAATGTATTCTGCTACGTCTTTTATAAAAAAAAAATCCCAATACATGTAATTGGTTTATGTGAAAGTTATAGCATTTACAAATGGCAGTATATATACTGGGATTTTTTTTTCATTTTTACTAGTAATGGCGGCGATCAACGACTTATAGCGGGACTGCAGCGGGCATTCTGACACTGGGAGGAACTGACTTGGTGTTACTGACATCCCCAGTGACACCAATACAGTGATCAGTGCTAAAAAAAAGCACTGACACTGTACTAATGATACTGGGCAGGAAGGGGTTAACATGAGGGGCATTCAAAGTGTTAACTGTGTGCTGTTTTACTATAAGCTGTGTCCATGTGCTTCACTGTAAGCACACAGCTATGCAAAGCAGTGTGCATGAGCTGACAAGGAGGAGAACAGTTTTGTTTACAAACAATTCAACTCCCCATCAGATATGCTCGGCAATCATCAGGCACCAGTGAGTAATTACCGGCCGGGACCCGCTGATTGACAGCCGTGGCCATGAATGGCGGCGTGGGTAGGGCGTGCGTGCGACTTGCGCACGCCCCCTACCCAGTAATGCAAAATCACGTGTATATATATATATATATATATACGTGATTTTGCGAACCCCTGCTGCCCTGTAGCAGTATTTCTGCTATAGGGTGATCGGGAAGCAGTTAAAGCACAAACAACAAGAAGAAATCTATCATAGTGCAGCACTGCGTGAAGACGTTCAAGTGTGAACCCAACCTTGGTTCTCTCAAGGTGTATTTCTAGATAGCAAGTGACAAAAAAAAATATAACAGCACTCACTCCACAGAATACACAGGAGCTGGACTCAAACTGGTATTATTTTATACATTTGTTTGGAGACAGAAGTACGGAAACTAACAAGGATTGTTATCTTTTGACTCCAAATATCCTAGCCATCCTTCTGGACCCCACTACACATAGCAGCCATGGTGCCCTATGCTGCCAGTGTTGCTGCCAATGAATACTCTCTCCAGAGAAAGTATTCATTGGAAGCTCTCATTGGTCTGCAAGACTATGTGACTGCACTGACCAATGAGAAACACTCCTTTCTTCTGGAACACCTTACCAGAAGAAGAAGCCTCAGATGTGTTTCTCATTAGTCAGCACAATCACATTGCTACACTGACCAATGACCGCTTTCCATGGCAAGCAATATCATGGGAACTCACTCCAGGGGTGTGTATTGTGAAGTACATTATATGGACCACTACACAAGCAGCAGGGGGCATCACAGTCACTAGGTGCAGCGGGGTCTGGAGGAGTGACCAGCATGGCCGGATCTAGGGGGGTGCTGGGGTAGGCTATGCCCCCCCAGATTTTAGTTGTGCTCCCCCAAGGCCAACCCTAACCTGCCACTATACTACCCTAACCTGCCATTATGCTGCCCTAAAATTGACACAATACCACCCTAATCTGATACTTTACCGCCCTAGTTTGACATTATACTGTCCTAGCCTCACACTATATTGTCCTTGACTGGCACTATACTGATCTCAGTTATGCATTGTGTGGGAAGGAGGAGCTCTGCTGCCTGTGCCCAGGCTGTGTGCAGTGCAGGGATGGGAGAAGGAGCTGTGCCTCTGTCTTTTGCCCTGCCAGCAATGACCCCTGTCCTCTGCCCTGCCAGCAGTGACCTCTGTCCTCTGCCCTGTTAGCAGTGACCCCTGTCCTCTGCCCTGTCAGCAGTGACCCCTGTCCTCTGCCCTGTCAGCCCTGACCCCTGTCCTCTGCCCTGCCAGCAGTGACCCCTGTCCTCTGCCCTGCCAGCCGTGACCCCTGTCCTCTGCCCTGCCAGCAGTGACCTCTGTCCTCTGCCCTGCCAGCAGTGACCCCTGTCCTCTGCCCTGTCAGCAGTGACCCCTGTCCTCTGCCCTGTCAGCCCTGACCCCTGTCCTCTGCCCTGCCAGCCGTGACCCCTGTCCTCTGCCCTGTCAGCAGTGACCTCTGTCCTCTGCCTTGTCAGCAGAGACCTCTGTCCTCTGCCCTGCCAGCAGTGACCCCTGTTCTCTGCCCTGCCAGCAGTGACCCCTGTCTTCTGCCCTGATGACCTCCCATCCTCTGCCCCCCTGACATTTTTCACTGCACCCCCACATTGGACAGGCTAGATCCGGTCCTGGTGGCCAGCATATTTGGAGTTAGTTGACCTTTTCATTTTTTCATTTTCTTTAAATAATAAGTATAAGTGACACTGTCACAAGTATCTTGTTGTAGTGAATGCTCATTGGTGATGTACCAGCAGTACTGGCATGTTCTACACTGTGGCCGTTAACTGTTTGTTTGTTGGGACTGTATAAGTAATGTTAAACTCTTTCTATACATGCACTCCGCTTTGTATGCTTTGCTTATATTTTGCACGACACCATATTTTATATGTACCCACTTTCCTGAGACCATGAGAAGAAACGACCCTGCCTCAGTCACCTTGTTACCGTGAAGTTATTGTATGCTTCATTTTTGTTTTATTTATAAATAACAAACGGGTTTATACTTGCAATGTAATTGCAATGTAATTGCAGAGGGGCCCCATACCTCCTCTTCTAGGGTCCCCTGCTGGTGCTCCTAGCTCCTCCTTTTCTCAGTGTGCCACCATAGGAAGCTGCTTCCTGCCATGGCACACCTGCAGGCTCAATCCTGAACCACGCTTCCTGTATTCATAAACACACACAGGGCGGCTCAGCCCCACCAATGGGCACAGTGCTGGATCGAGTAATGCATTAACCACTTGGTGACCGTGATATAGCCGAATTCAAAGTGACCTTTTACCACATGATCAGCTGTGTCCAATGACACAGCAGATCACGGAGTAAATACAGATGCCGGTTATCAGCAGCACATTCCTCATGCTGTCACAGTGTGAGGAAAGTACTGCCCATAAGCGGCATCTGTCACAGAGGAGATCGGCACTGATCATCAGGGCACTGATCATCAGTGCCCTGCTGTGCCGCATAGCAGTGCCACCCACCAGTGCCTAGCAGCGCCTCCCACTAGTGCCTAGCAGTGCCACCCATCATTGCCCCCCAGCAGTGCCACCCATCAGTGCTGCCCAGCAGCTGTGCCCAGCAGTGCTGCCCATCAGTACCTAGCATTGCCACCAGTCAGTGTCATCAGTCAGTGCTGCCAGTCAGGGCTGTCAGTCAGTGCCATCGGTCAGCACTGCCCGTCAGTGCCGCCTATCGGTGCCCATCAGTGCCGCTTATCAGTGACCATCATTGCTGCATATAAGTGCATCATCATCAGTGCCTCCTCATCAATGCCCACCAGTGCTGCCTCGTCAGTGCCACCTCATCAGTGCAGCCTATCTGTGCCCATCAGTGCTGCCTATCAGTGCCCATCAGTGCTGCCTATCAGTGCCCATCAGTGCTGCCTATCAGTGCAGCCTCATCAACACACATCAGTGAAGGAGAAAAATTACCTGTTTGCAGAATTTTATAATAGATACAAAGAAAACCTTTTTTTATTCAAATTTTTGGCTTTTTTTGTTTATAGTGCAAAAAATAAAAACTCCAGTGGCGATTAAATACCACCAAAAGAAAGCTCTATTGGTGTGAAAAAATGTATAAAAACTTCTTATGGGTATAATGTTGCATGACCACGCAATTGTCATTCAAAACGCGACAGCACGGAAAGCTGAAAATTGGCCTGGACATGAAGGGGTATAAGTGCCCAGTAGGCAAGGGGTTAAGGTAAGCGATGTTTAGTCTTTAGAATCACTTTAAAAGTACAATAATATAATATTAATGTGATACCCGCATAAGCATGTGTATATAAAAGTTTAATGCACCGAATGAAGTCAGAACAGATATTTGGAATGCTGATTGTTTCTTTTTTGTATCTGTTCCCTACTGCAGAGGTTACTGTTAATATGTAACCACTGATCAATATTAGGATAGGAGATGCCTATCAATAACATTTCCAAGACAGAACAGATTTTTTTGCTGATAGATTGTAAGGGGATGGAGTGATTGCTCCTCTGAATAGTGAAACGTGATCCGATGGTGGACCCCTTTTCATGGGTATATGACAGGTGGATTGAAGGTGATATGTCACCTCTGTGACACCTGTTTTAACCCTTTAAAGGCAGCAGCACCTTGTGTCATTTTGGAACTGACAGAAGTAAGGTGTATGCAATACTTCGACAGGCAGGCTCACATTACAGTTGATTGTGTTTTGTCATCTCTTGTCATTTATTTTTTGCAGAAAATAGTTTTTTGGAGCAAACTAAAAATTTAGCATGACACAAACTTCAACTCCCCCGACACAGCGGAAATGTCACCTGTCCAAACTGAAGGTAGGTAACCACAAACAGAATTTAGAATTATTGCAATGCTACATAGCAGTCTATATTATTACCCATTGTTGAATGTGCAACTTGTATTGCTGCACCTATGGAGGCTGAATTCTTCCTGATCTCTGCCATCACCTCTGGGGAGGTGCACCCTGTATGTATCACCAGATCTAGGCTTTTTTTTATCATCATGGAATCTCTAATCAGATAAATCCCAAATCCAGTATAATAAATATTCACTGTGACAGCACTGTCACAATTGGGGGTCATATGAGCATACCTGGGTATTTGCCTGCTTTTCCTGGAGATGCTAGATTGTTCTTAGACTACGGGGTTTCCAGGCTCCATTCTCCACCTCCCCACAGATGGGTGATAACAACAGAAAACATACTGCAATTGTTTTGGCTGACTATTCATCTTTCTGTTTGCATTTTTATTTTTTTTGGGCAGTTGTTTTCTCATGTGTTGATATGTCCTGCCATTCCCACCAAAAGACCAAATATAGGGAGCGCTGACAGATCAACCAGATGTCTAACCCTTAATCCTATTCAGGCTGGGTCACATTGGACCTTCTAACAGCCAGCAAACATCGAGGCTGCGACTTGGTCAGGGTCTCAACCAGGGGCTGACTGACAACTCATGGGGCCCTCGGGAAATAGGGGATCATGGGGCTCCTGTGTCCTTGCCCAAACTCAAAAAAGCCTATGAAAAAGGTACCAGGGGCATCTCATGGGGCCCCCTACTGACCCCGGGCCCTCGGGCAGTGCCCAAGTTTCCAAATGGTCAGTCCACCCTGGTCCCAACTATATGAAGCAGAATGCAAAGATATGAGTGTATTATAATTGATTTTCCAGTCTGTGGCTGCTGCTTTAGAGATCTTCCCAAAATCACTTCAAGACACCCTAAGTCTACCAGCATGGTGGTGTAGCTGGAAATGGATGATGTTTTTCTAGTTCTTGACAGTCTGTACTGACTTTCCTCCTCCTATAGGTAGGAGAGGTGTCACGTATGGGTATCTGCTAAATACTGTGTATTCTTACCCTTGAAGGAGCCACTGATAGCAGCACCATGATCTCTGACACACCCGGAATAGAGAGGGGATATTTCTTGTGCAAATTCATAGTTTTTGCTTTATTGGTAGGTATATCTAACTGTGTTGCAAGCAGCTTTATTTGTTTAAGTTTACAGCTGACTTTATTTATGTAGCACTACCCTCGTAAGGGCCACTGGATTTGGTTTGGGTCCCCCTAAGCACTGCATGGCCAGGCAACACACATTTTCCACATTTGCACATCCAAAGTCAGTAAACAGCCCATGGACATGGGTTTTTTTTTGTTTTATTAGGGGATTGAACTTGGATAGGGTAAATGGGTTTTGGGATGCCCAATTTGATTAAAAAAAAGCAGAATGAAGATGTTTACTGCTCTATCACACTTAGTAAAAAAATGACAGACACTTGACTGTGTTCCAGCCGGAACCAATACAGTCCTTAGTAAAGTAATCTCCTTCTAGAGCATGGTGTTCCCTGGGTGGATTTCTAGTAACATGACAATGTGTAGCTCTTGGTCCCCTTTCTGCACATAACACCAGCCCACCTGGCTACGGTATCTGATCCCAGAACAAGGTATTTAGTAAGATATGAACTGTCACCTGAAGACTTTCCAGAACTTTCATCCAGCAGACTTCTCCCTTCTAGGCCCTGGGGGTGTAGAGGTACTCACACTGTCCTTGCCTGCAGCTGTGGATAAAACTGCTTTCAGGCCTCCCAGCTGGGCTGGTTCCTCCCCAAGCTTTGCAGGCTGTCCTTTCCCTGTAGACTGCAGGGCAGTGGAGCTCCCTCTTTCAGCTTCTCCTCAGCTTCCAGCCTCCAGCCTAGAAGCATATTCCCTCTCCTCTGGGGCTCCCTCCCAGGTCACACAGCAACACCTCTCAGCAATCCATCGTCCACCTGACTCCCCTGTTAGTATGGCTCTCTCATATGTATGGGATAGTCTACCACACTACCAGGGCCTCTTAGCCTGGGATTGGTTAGACTTCCAAGAATGTGCCGATTGAGGTCTCCACCTTTCCGCCAACTGACTTCTTGAAGCTTTCATGGACCTCCGGAACCAGATGGAGGTGACAGAGTCCCAAGCTGCTGAGTCATCCAGACTGACCTCACCCTGGACCCACAAAAATTTAGGCTCATTCACTACCATGAGCCAAAACTAAATTTACTGGACATTAACCCTACCTAATGGGTGTTACATTTAGATATATAACTCTATTAAAAGGTGCTTCTGTTGTTTGTTCCTGTTTATGTCACTTCACTGGAAAATGTAGGAAAATTCCTGTTAAATGAAGAATGTTCCTATTTTTCTGTCCACTGTGTATAAGTAATAGAAATCCAGTGGCAGTGAATGAGGTCATGTGGAAAGAATTCTTGCAGTATGATTACTGATCATGTGCCATTTAAATACTGTAAATTTACAGTTAGGGCAATGAGATACAATTGCAGTATAATTGCATCACCATCCTGTGACTTGAGGTGTGGCTGCAGAAATTACACAGTGACATCTGAATTGTTGTCTTCTCAGCACAGTTCTGTGTCTGCGATTAGTAAAATCATTTATCTGAGATTCGGCTAGTCCTGGTGCTGTAGAACTACAACTGCCAGCATTTTGGCTACATCCAGAGAGGAGTGTCAGACCTCAGAGAATAGCTTTCATGTATTACCCCTCATTACTATTTGTCCTGATAAGATTTATCATGGTGTGTTCCCCTGTGCTTCCAGGTTTTTCTCTTCTCCTTATCCTTTGTCTACATCACCAAATCTCTGGCGCTTGTCTATTCCCGCAGCATGATCACCCAGATAGAGAGACGCTTCAATATCCCCTCCAAGCTGGTCGGGGTCATCGATAGCAGCTTTGATATTGGTAAATTTTACAAAATGTTACAAAATGAAGGGCCTGGGTCACTAATGGGGTCCAGTGATTTGTGTATGAGATGTCCATGAGTGCGAAATGTGTATTCGTGATTTAAACAGTAAGTGGTTAAAACAGAAATTACCATGTGTATGGCCAACTTTAGGCTGATGGGTGACTGGAGTTGTGACACTGATGTCACTACTGCCGGCAGACAATCAGAAGCTGAGTTGGAAAGATCTTTTATCAGGCCAGGGATCTGGTAATCTCATTTATTATCCCAAGTAGCCCAAATCCAATGTACATGCTCCTAGCTCATTTTAGTAAACACATATACTTCACTTTTATTTTCACCGGTTTTGTTTTAATATTATTTGTGTTGTTGTTGTTATTATAAACAATATTATTACTAGAAAAAGTGTGCCAGGTCCAGAACAGGCAAAGTTCAGGATATTACGAAACATGGTAACCACCTCAATATTGCTGTACATACATACAGTGGGGATTGAAAGTTTGGGCACCCCAGCTAAAAATGTGTATTAATGTGCATAAAGAAGCCAAGGAAAGGATGGAAAAATCTCCAAAAGGCATCAAATTACAGATTAGACATTCTTATAATATGTCAACAAAAGTTAGATTTTATTTCCATCATTTACACTTTCAAAATAACAGAAAACAAAAAAAGTTTGGGCACCCTGCAGAGTTAATATCTTGTACTGCCCCCTTTGGCAAGTATCACAGCTTGTAAACGCTTTTTGTAGCCAGCCAAGAGTCGTTCAATTCTTGTTTGAGGTATCTTTGCCCATTCTTCCTTACAAAAGTCTTCCAGTTCTTTGAGATTTCTGGGCTGTCTGTCACGCACTGCTCTTTAAGGTCTATCCATAGATTTTCAATTATGTTGAGGTCAGAAGATTGTGAAGGCCATGGCACAACCTTCAGTTTACGCCTCTTGATGTAATCCCCTGTAGATTTCGAGGTGTGTTTAGGATCATTATCCATTTGTAGAAGCCATCCTCTCTTTAACTTCAGCTTTTTCACAGATGGCATTAAGTTACCATCCAAAATTTGCTGAAATTTTATTGAATCCATTTGTCCTTCTACTTGTGAGATGTTCCCTGTGCCACTGGCTGCAACACAACCCCAAAGCATGATTGATCCAACCCCATGCTTAACAGTTGGACAGAGGTTCTTTTCATTAAATTCTGTGCCCCTTCTTCTCCAAACGTACCTTTGCTCATTCCGGCCAAAAAGTTCAATTTTAACCTCATCGGTCCACAGAACTTGTTTCCAAAATGCATCAGGCTTGTCTATATGTTCATTTGCAAAGTTCAAATGATGATTTTTGTGGTGAGGACGTAGAAGAGGTTTTCTTCTGATGACTCTTCCATGAAGACCATATTTGTACAAGTATCTCTTTATAGTGGAATAGTGTACCACAACTCCAGTGTCTGCCAGATCTTTCTGGAGGGATCGTGCAGTCAAACGTGGGTTTTGAATTGTTTTTCTCACAATCCTGCGAGCTGTTCTGTCTGATATTTTTCTTGGTCTTCCAGATGTTGCTTTAACTTCCACTGTTCCTGATGACTGCCATTTCTTAATTACATTCCGAACAGAGGATATTGACATCTGAAAACGCTTTGCTATCTTCTTGTAGCCTTCTCCAGCTTTGTGAGCGTCAACTATTTTCAGTTTCAGTTTTCTAGACAACTGCTTAGAAGAACCCATGGTGCTGATTGTTGGGGCAAGGTCAGATGAGTATGGGCATTTAAAACCTTTGAGATTGACATCACCTGGTCTTCCCAGACTATGATTGAGAACAATCCATGACACTGGCAGGTCTCAGCTTTGCAAAGGGGGCAGTGCATGCTATAAATTCTGCAGGGTGCCCAAACTTTTGCAGACGCCATTTTTTTGTTTTCTGTTATTTTTTAATGTATGGATAATTATGGATTATTATGGATAATTTATGAATAACTGAATGTTTGTCACCGTTCCACGGGCATGCGCAATTTTAAAGCAAAACATGTTTGGTATCTATTTGCTCGGGGAAACATCATGTTTGTATATTTTACCAAAACAAAAGGGTATTATTTTGTGTTTGTGTACACTAAATTCATTTAAGTGTATTTTTTTGCAAAAAATTAGCATTTTAAAAAACGCTGTACAAATCCTATGTGATATTAAAAAATTGCAACAACCACTATTTTATTAAATTATATATAAAGGCACATACTACTAGAAAGCAAATGCATATACAGTATAAAGTGAAGCTGCCCTCCTATAGTGACATACAATCACTCCAAGTGAAAAACAGAAAAAATAATTTATAGGCGCTACCACAATGGAACATAAATAATATACAGAATACTGATGGAGTTGTTGCAAAAAATACTTGAACACTGTATTCCAACAGTTTTCCCTTAAATCCAGTACATAGCAGAAAACAAAACACTGTGCATCACTTTATAAAGAGATTCTGATTTGTATGATCAGCATTGGTGTGGATCTGATATTTTCCTGCTATTTATTGCAGGCAATTTATTGGTTATCACTTTGGTCAGCTACTTTGGAGTAAGATTTCATCGGCCGAGAATGATCGCCACCGGATGTTTGATCATGTTTGTAGGCAGCTGTGTGACAGCGCTACCCCATTTTATTATGAAGAGGTGAGGATGAAAAAAATCATTACTTTGAAAAGTCTACGATGTCAAATAATAAGAGTGTACAGTATATTAAATATATAAAACTTCCTGTATTTTGTAAATGTGATCTTTGCATTTATCAATTCCTGCTATAGTGTAGTTTAAAGGGGATATTGAAATTCAATCACATGTAAAAAAAATTGTCAATGGAAGATTTGAGGCGGGGGGGGGGTAGTTGTATCATTTAACTCAGTTATACAAACTAACTGAATTCCTCTTGATATCAGCATCTTTGGACCCCCTGCACAGTTGCTGTTAGACAGGGAGATGGTGGGGAAATATTAGGAGCCAGTTAGGGCTCTGGGCAGTCAGACAACAGTTTGAATATGAGGCAGGAAAGTGATGACTTCACCAAGGTGCTGCTACTGCTTCATTGTCAAATCACAGGCTAGGGGTGAGTAAGTAACCAAGCTGTATTTCTTTACTATGTTGAAGAAAACCAGCTATGACTATTCTGTTTCTCAGGAGTGCCTGGATCACAAGACTGGCTGAACATTATTCCATATACAGTGAAGGAAATAAGTATTTGA
Source organism: Staurois parvus (assembly GCF_062004578.1). Taxonomy (NCBI): domain Eukaryota; kingdom Metazoa; phylum Chordata; class Amphibia; order Anura; family Ranidae; genus Staurois; species Staurois parvus. Next base: position 2,006,980 of record NW_028318265.1, read on the forward strand.
TCCCCTGCTAATTTTGAATGTTTGCCCACTCACAAAGAAATGATCAGTCTAAAAATCGAATGGTAGGTGTATTGTAACACTGAGAGACAGAATAGCAACAAAAAATTCAAAAGAAATGCATGTCTAACAAATTATGCACTGATTTGCATGTTCATGAGGGAAATAAGTATTTGATCCTCTTCACAAAACATGACTTAGTACTTGGTGGCAAATCCCTTGTTGGCAATCACACAGGTCAGACGTTTCCTGTAGTTGGCCACCAGGTTTGCCTACATCTCAGGAGGGATTTTGGCCCACTCCTCATGGCAGATCCTCTCCAAGCAGTGGTGTCCCGAGGCAGGTGCAGGGAGTGCGACCCGCACCGGGTGACACCGACTGCACGGGGTGACACTGGACCTGCTCCCCGAAAAGGTAAGTTGTAAAGCAAGCCAATGATCCCCGCAGGATGGATCGGATCTGCGGATTGAGCATAATGGATCAGAGTCCGATCCATTATGCTCAATCCGCAGATCCGATCCATTCTGCAGGGATCGCCGGAGGGGGTGTCACCAAGTGTTACCGTACCGAGTGACACCAACCCTAGGGACGCCTCTGTCTCCAAGTCATTAAGGTTTGGTGGCTGACGTTTGGCAACTCGAACTTTCAGCTCCTTCCACAGATTTTCAATCGGATTAAGGTCTGGAGACTGGCTAGGCCACTCCAGGACCTTAATGTGCTTCTACTTGAGCCACTCCTTCGTTGCTTTGGCCGTGTGTTTTGGGTCATTGCCATGCTAGCCCATCCACGACCCATTTTCAATGCCCTGGCTGAGGGAAGTTCTCACCCAAGATTTGACGGTACATTGCCCCGTCCATTGTGCCTTTGATGCAGTGCAGTTGTCCTGTCCCCTTAGCAGAAAAACACCCCCAAAGCAGAATGTTTCCACCACCATGTTTGACAGTTGGGATGGTGTTCTTGGGGTCATAGGCAGCATTCCTCCTCCTCCAAACATGGCGAGTTGAGTTGATGCCAAAGAGCTGGATTTTGGTCTCATCTGACCACAACACTTTCAACCAGTCCTCCTCTGCATCATTCAGATGTTCAGTGGCAAACTTCAGACGGGCCTGGACATGTGCTTTCTTGAGCAAAGGGACCTTGCGGGCACTGCAGGATTTCAATCCTTGTTGGCGTAGTGTGTTACCAATTGTTTTCTTGGTGACTGTGGTCCCAGCTGCCTGGAGATCATTGACAAGATCCTCATGTGTAGTTCTGAGATGATTCCTCACTGTTCTCATGATCACTGACACTTCACGAGGAGAGATCTTGCATGGTGCACCAGACCTAGGGAGACTGGCAGTTGTTTTGTGTTTCTTCCATTTGTGAATGATTGCACCAACTGTTGTCACCTTCTCACCATGCTGCTTGGCGATAGATTTGTAGCCCAGTCCAGCCTTGTGTAGGTCTACAATCTTGTCCCTGACATCCTTGGACAGCTCTCTGGTCTTTGCCATGGTGGAGAGTTTGGAATCTGATTGTTTGATTGCTCCTGTGGACAGGTGTGTGTCTTTTATACAGGTAACAAAATGTAGCACTCCCTTTAAGAGACTGCTTCTAATCTCAGCTTGTTACCTGTATGAAAGACACCTAGTAGCCAGAAATCCTGTTGAATGATAGGGGAACAAATACTTATTTCCCTCATGAACATGCAAATCAGTGCATAATTTGTTAGACATGCATTCCTTTTTAATTTCTTGTTGCTATTCTGTCTCTCAGTGTTACAATACACCTACCATTCGATTTGTAGACTGACCATTTCTTTGTGAGTGGGCAAACATTCAAAATCAGCAGGGAGTCAAATACTTATTTCCTTCACTGTACCTTACCTTCTATGTATACTATAGTTTAGGCATGAATATTTTAGTAATATTCAGTAAAAATAATTTAAATTTATAGGTGCAATAGAGATAAATATTTAAGCGAGATCAATGCTGATGTAGTAGTACCCCCTTAGGAGTTGCTGAAGTTTGGATCCCCTTATAGTCTTGCACAGCCAGGCAACACACATTTTTCACAGACTTGCATTCCACAGACAGTAAATAGTCCATGAACTTGTTTTTTTTTTATTTTATAAGGGATAATAAACTTGTATGGGGTTGAGGAATGCCCAAGGAACTGTAAGCTGAGGACAACTTCCAGGCAACTATATACATATCTTTATACAAAAAAAATCTTCCGGGAGATCTATCCAGCCTCTCCTGGTGTACCACCCCAGACCCTAGATAAATCCTCTTCTTTACCTAGCTGTCTGGAGGAAATACCTAGGCAAGGGGATCCAGTTCCTGCCACTTTAGGGTGAACAGTCCCGGGTAAGAAGCTAATCAGATTTCCCACCAGAATGCTCTTTTCCCCTTAACTGGCCCAGGGGTGTAGAATTACTCACTCAGTCTCTGTCCTGTGAGCTGGTTTAGGTAGGTGGCTGCCTTTAGGCCTTCTGCTGAACTGACTCCTTTCCTGGCTCCCCAGGTAGTCCTCCCTCCGGGGTCTGGTGAGGTTGAGCGATCCTCCTGACAAGGTCCCTGCCTGTAGGTAGGCTCCTTCCCACTGGGCTCCCTCCCAGGCTCCTGCATCTCTTCCTCTCACTCCATCTTCCACCCGAACTCTCCCACTGCTTAACAGGCGCAGTCATACTTAAGGGCTGTCCTGACCCCATGCCAAGCCTCCTGCCTGGGGATTGGTCTGGATCCCCTAAATATGCAGATCAGCCCCTCCTCATCCCTGCCCACTTCCTCTAGAATCTTCTCCGAAATTCTAGAGCAGAAGGAGGTATCAAGGAACTGATCTACAGAGCCTCTCATCTCTGACCCAAATTTGACCCTGCTGACTATTCCCAGGCTGCTGCTCAGCCTTTCTAACTAAAAATTAGCAACTAGCTACCCCTAGCTATCAAGAGGGGCTCTACACTGAACACCCTTAAGCATGTTATGCAACTCTAAAAAATGATTCCTTGCAGTGGGGCTGTGCCTGTACTACAAGGGTCAATTGCTCATTTTGGCCTAGGGGAACAAAATAAGAAGAATCACTTACCTGATCCTCTACTCCTCCAGCAGCTTTACTGGTCCCCTTAGCTTCTTCTCCTCCAACCTCCAGTGGTCTAGGATTCTGACTTTATCAAGACCAAAGCAGAGTCCGTAGCCCTGCACTGGATTTAAGGATGCTGAGGGACAGTCCACAGCCAAAGCATGGGGGAGCACCATCTGCCAGCGGCCAGGAGAGCAGCGGATCAGGTAAGTAAAACTGTTTCTCCTCTCCCCTGGACAAAATGAGCAATTTACCCAAGCAGAGAGGGTGCAGACCCACTGCAAGGGATCATTTTAAATTTCCTGGAGTTGGACTTTAAATGAAATGTAATGCATTATATTATCCCTGACTGATTTTCTTTCCTATACAGATATCAGTATAACACAGTGGCCGACTACACATCAGACAATATAACATCTCAGGCACACTTGTGTCTGGTTAATCACAGCCGTCCCTTCACAGAGCTGGACCTCCCAGAAGGTAACTTCTAGAATTAGGTTCTTGGTAGTTCATCAAATCCAACAAAGCCAGAACCTTTCGCCAATCAGAAAGCAGTGGTTTTATAACTCTTCTGCTCCTTCATATCTCTATCCTCTCATCATGCTGCGGTCTCTCTCTTCGGCAGAATGTGCAGTTGGCTCTTCTGAGTCCTTCATGTGGATTTTTGTTCTGGTTGGAAATATTCTACAAGGAATAGGTGAGACCCCAGTAGAGCCTCTGGGACTCTCCTATGTGGATGATTTTGCAAAGGTGGAAAACTCACCATTTTATATTGGTAAGTCGTATTTACTGCGAGAGACATGAATAGTTAATCTATTTTCAATTTCAATTTCCTTTCATTTGAAATCTGGTACAGTAACTGGTCAGATAAATGGAAATCCTGCCACAAAAGTGTATTTTCCCACACTAACAGCATTCATAATATCATACAGTGCTCTGTGATAAATACATACCTATGCATGTTTGCTCCTCAAGATGGGGATTGTCATGTAGAGATCCTGTAATCCTACAAGAGACAAAATGGATGCTGCATCTGATGTCTTCTTCTGCCCTGCAGGAATAATACAGACTCTGTCCGTCCTTGGTCCGCTGTTGGGGTCCTTGTTGGCGTCTTACTTTGCACAGATCTTCGTTGATATTGGTTTCATAAATCTGGGTAATGTTATGTGGTTCATTTTTATTTCTCTAGAATTTAAACACTTTAAGGGCAGAGATTTCTGGGGTTAAATGCTATTCATAACAGCCAATGATATTATTAAGAAATAGTGACATCAAGACTTAAGAAGTGTACATTGTTTCACCATCTCTCTCCATACAGATGAGGTATATATAACCATGACAGACACGCGTTGGGTAGGTGCTTGGTGGATGGGATTCCTGGTCAGCGGAGTCCTCAACCTCCTTGCTGCTGTGCCCTTCTGCTTCTTCCCAAAGACTCTGCCCAAAGAGGGGGAAGAGGGTCTAACTGAGCTGAGGGAGACACTGCAGTCACCAGTACCTGAAAACAATACAGAGACTGTCAAAAGAAAGGAGCTGACATTGCAAGGTGAGACTAGCCACAACAGCATATAGTGATCTCATGGGGCCACTCATATTCAATGTAGTGAAAGCTGACAGTTTTATGATGTTATGTGATTACTGAGAGCCAATGTAGTAAAAGCTGGTAATCTGATGATGTCATGTGATCATTTAAAGCTGATTTAGTAAAAAATGGTAGTGTGATGATGTCATATGATCAGCCATACACCCATACAGCCAACTTGACAGGATCTCCCCCCCCCCCAAAAAAAAACACAGTTTACTATTCTTCATTTGTGAATGAACAAGGTGAGTGATAAGTACTGATCACTCATTGTGTTCATTCACGAAAGAAAGGGCTGGTAAATGTGACATATTAACTGGACCCTTCCCCCACTCTCCATCCAGAAGGATCCTATTGTGTTCTTTCAGCTTCTGGTGGGAAGGAGGGGAGGGAAGTTGACAGCACTGTGGGGATGGGAGCGCACAGGGGGGCCTGAGCAGCAGGGGGGAACATATGGTGCACAGGGAGGGTGATAGGTGCAGATCTGATCCCCTGTATGGCTCTTTCTGCAGCAGCTGAAAGCCTGCGGGAGGGAGAGGAGAAGAAGCCAACTTTCAGCTACTTCAGAGAGAAGCATACATGGGATCGGTTCCAGTAATTGCCCCCCCCCACCATGTGGATCACCCTCCCTGCCTACATCCAATTCACCCATCTGCCTGGGCCCCCCTGCTGGCTTTGGCCCTGTACAGGACGATTGGTCGTACCCCCTTATCCATTGCCCTGATGGTGTCATATGATCACTTGACGCCAATGAGCTATCATTCCATATGTGCAATACATATGCAATCCGTCAGCTGATATTAATCTCAGCCTTCTCTGTTCTTGCAGGATTTCTACTCGTTTTAAAGAATCTATTGAAGAAGAAGGTCTATATGCTGTTCATTCTGGTCACAGTCATTCAGTTCGGAGCTTTTGGCGGGTTTTTTTCATTCTTCCCCAAATACCTGGAGCAGCAGTATGGGAAGTCTGCATCAGAGGCCATTTTTTTGATTGGTGCGTTCAGAGTCTGAAAAGCTTAGGGACTTCTGGAAGTTGGGGACTAGGGGTGAACTCAAGGACATCCAGAAGTACCAGGAGCTCTCCAGGAACATCACTTGAGGAATATCTGTCTATGTCCTTCCCCTGTCAACTAACATGTCCTGTCTTTACAGGGATGTACAGCCTGCCTATCATTGCTGTGGGATACTTCCTGGGTGGATTTTTAATGAAGAGATACAAGATCTCCACCTTTCTGGCTGCCAAGATTGGTTTTTGCACCTCCGTAACAGAATATCTTCTCTATTTTCTGGCCTTTGCTTTGTTGTGCAAGAATGCGGCTGTGGCTGGACTCACTGTCACATATGATGGGTAGGAAATGGGGAAATGGTTATTAGGGGGTTCTGTCTTCTTATTAGGGGGCTGTATAATCAATTTCATGCAAGGCTTTAGCACTGATGATATGGTAGGGTAATTTGGTAGCATTTGAGTATTCTGGCACTGTCAGCATTGTAGTGAAAGTGCAGTGTTTTATGGTTTTTTTTCTTTATTTCTTTTTATGATATATAACATACAGTGAAGGAAATAAGTATTTGATCCCTTGCTGATTTTGAATGTTTGCCCACTCACAAAGAAATGATCAGTCTAAAAATGGAATGGTAGCTGTTTGAAACACTGAGAAACAGAATAGCAACAAAAAATTAAAAAGAAATGCATGTCTAACAAATTATGCACTGATTTGCATGTTCATGAGGGAAATAAGTATTTGATCCCCTATCATTTAACAAGATTTCTGGCTACTAGGTGTCTTTCATACAGGTAACAAGCTGAGATTGGAAGCAGTCTCTTAAAGGGAGTGCTACATTTTGTTACCTGTAAAAAGACACACACCTGTCTACAGGAGCAATCAAAAAATCAGATTCCGAAGTCAGGGACAAGATTGTAGACCTACACAAGGCTGGACTGGGCTACCAAACTATCGCCAAGCAGCTTGGTGTGAAGGTGACAACAGTTGGTGCAATCATTCGCAAATGGAAGAAACACAAAACAACTGTCAGTCTCCCTAGGTCTGGTGCACCATGCAAGATCTCACCTTGTGGAGTGTCAATGATCATGAGAACAGTGAGTAGTCATCCCAGAACTACACGTGAGGATCTTGTCAATGATCTCCAGGCAGCTGGGACCACAGTCACCAAGAAAACAATTGGTAACACACTACGCCGACAAGGATTGAAATCCTGCAGTGCCGCAAGGTCCCTCTTCTCAAGAAAGCACATGTCCAGGCCCGTCTGAAGTTTGCCACTGAACATCTGAATGATGCAAAGGAGGACTGGTTGAAAGTGTTGTGGTCAGATGAGACCAAAATCAAGCTCTTTGGCATCAACTCAACTCGCCGTGTTTGGAGGAGGAGGAATGCTGCCTATGACCCCAAGAACACCATCCCAACTGTCAAACATGGTGGTGGAAACATTCTGCTTTGCGGGTGTTTTTCTGCTAAGGGGACAGGACAACTGCACCGCATCAAAGGGACGATGGACAGGACAATGTACCATCAAATCTTGGGTGAGAAACATCTTCCCTCAGCCAGGGCATTGAAAATGGGTCGTGGATGGGTGTTCCAGCATGACAATGAGCCAAATCACACGGCCAATGCAAGTAAGGAGTGGCTCAAGAAGAAGCACATTAAGGTCCTGGAGTGGCCTAGCCAGTCTCCAGACCTTAATCCAATTGAAAATCTGTGGAGGGGGCTGAAAGTTCAAGTTACCAAATGTCAGCCAACAAACTTTAATGACTTTGAGAGGATCTGCCAAGAGGAGTGGACCAAAACCCCTCCTGAGATGTGTGTAAACCTGGTGGCCAACTATCGGATACGTCTGACCTCTGTGATTGCCAACAAGGGGTTTGCCATCAAGTACTAAGTCATGTTTTGTGAAGGGGATCAAATACTTAATTCCCTAATGAACATGCAAATCAGTGCATAATTTGTTAGACATGCATTTCTTTTGAATTTGTTGTTGCTATTCTATCTCTCAGTGTTACAATACACCTACCATTTGATTTTCAGACTGATCATTTCTTTGTGAGTGGGCAAACATTCAAAATCAGCAAAGGATCAAATACTTATTTCCTTCACTATGTAGGCTAAAAAAAAGATGAGATAGCAGGGAAGATTAGACTATACACACTGCTGGATAAGTCAGAGGAGCAATACCCCATCCCGCTCTCCTAGCAAAAGAGAGACCTACCCCATTGGTCAGCTCAGAGGCTTCCAATAGCTATGCAAGCAGCACTGAGCTGTACAATTAGAAAACTCAACTATGTATACATTTGGAAAATAAAGATTCCCATACAAATAGTGGAAAAAAAAGAAAAAAAATCTGACCAAAAAATATAAACCTTTCCTATTAGATTAAACATACACTATTTGTGTTGCTGTGTGAGTATTGCACGGCACATTTGGTCCACACAAAAAAAATCTTAATTTTTTTCAGAATTGAGGGCACTTCCTACTCGGATAACTTAACGGCGGACTGTAACCTGAACTGCAACTGCCCTACCGATATCTGGGACCCTGTGTGCGGTGATAACGGCATGGCCTTCGTCTCTGCCTGTTTAGCTGGCTGCTCATCCTCTAGTGGAAGAGGGCAGGATGTGGTAAGTGATGAATGACAGTGTTGAGATACATTTCAAATCAAAATGACCAATTATGTCATCATCCAAATGTTGTCATTATTACAGGTATTTATATAACACTGACAATTTACACAGCACCTTTCATGCACATTCATGTCAGTCCCTGCCCTCAAGAACCAAAAATGAAATGTTCTTCAGCAAGGGGGCCAAAGCAAAAAAGTGGTTACCTATGTGACAAGAGTGGCTTAATAAACCATAATTGTATCGTAAAAATATAAATTTTTATTGTAAACCAAAAAAGCCTAAAACACACAAAATTAATAATGCACACGCATCTTAAGTGGCATTAAAAACAGCTGAATGGTGTCCAACACAATGTGTATGTGTTGGTATTAAAGCCGCATCAGACCATCAGTCTGAATGTCACAGACCAAGTCTATTGGGGTGGAGGTGCACTTATATGGCTTACCATGTAATCCCTAATGAACAGTCAACTGCCCTCAAGGAGGTTACAATCTAGGGTCCCTAACTCACATTTATACATATACATACTAGGGCCAATTTAGACAGGAGCCAATTAACCTACCAGCATGTTTTTGGAGTGCGGGAGGAAACCCACACAGGCACAATGGGAACATGCAAACTCCAGGCAGGTAGTGCCATGGTTGGGATTCAAACTGACAACCCTAGTGCTGCCAGGGGGAAGTACTAACCACTTTGCAATGCATCTGCTTAGGCTAAATTTGGTGTAAACAAAAACACCTGGCTTTCCCATATGTAAGAAAAATATATTTTAAATATATTTTAAAAATATTCTTCCCAAATATATTGACATATATTTGAAATGCTACCATTTTGGCCACATTCAATATATTTCAAAATATATTTATCTCTCTATCTCTCTCTCTCTCTCTCTCTCTCTCTCTCTCTCTCTCTATATATATATATATATATATACATACTGCATGTTGAAATGCGTTTTTTAAGATATTACAAAATATATGAAAAATATTTTTAAACATATATATTTTTTAAATATATTCTTCAGATTTTTTTTTAACATATAAAAAGTCATTTTAACATATATTTTTACATATATTTGTAAATGCATTTCAAAAATGTAGATTTATATTTTTAAAGACATACAGTATATTTGAAATGTATTTTTAAAAATATTTTTCATATATTTTGTAATAAAAACGCATTTTAACATGCAGTATATAGATATATATTTACTGAAATATATTTTAAAATATATTGAATATGGCCAAAATTGCAGCATTTCAAATATATGTCAATATATTTGGGAAGAATATTTTGAAAATACATTTCAAATATATTTTTCTTCCATGTGTGTTTTTTTTTTAGGAAAGACAAGATGTTCATGTTTATGCTCATACAGTGGTCAAGGGATTTAGTAATCAAGTCAACTCTATGGTTAACCCTAACAATAACCCTAACCCTCCCTTTATCAGCAGAGGCATCTGTTCGTCATGTGAGTGCTCACATGACAAGATAGCATGATTTTGTATATAAACATTGGGGTTTCTCTCTTTCTCTGTCATGTCATGTTCTCAGCTCATGAGGAGTCAATTAAGGTATTTTAAAGTGTTACTAAACCCACAACAGTAAAATCAGCCTGTATATGCTGTAGAGCATGCTTGTTATACTCACTGTGGATCCTAAGGGGTTAATCCTTTGCATTGTGTAAAAAGGCTGTTTGATCCTGACTTCTCTGTTCTTCCTCTTGTTCAAATGTCCATATCTTATGTCCTGATAAGACAGACTGAACTTTAACCATTCTGCACATGCTCAGTTTAGTGTGTATTGCTTTTTTCTTGGGAGAGTGCATGTGATCAGCACAGGGTCAATCAGCACTGTCCAGACAGATGTCAGGGGTTTTGCATCCTCCTAGAGCAGAATGAAAACTCCTCATACAAGCCTTAAGTGGTGCTCTGCTGAACACTGATCGAAGTCACAAGACTGCTCTAACTGCTGATGAGAAAAGGTATTTAGCAGTTTATATTTACTAAAATAATTGCACTTCCATGTTGTGTGTACTGTGGGAGACCAGATATAGGGTTTAGTAACACTTTATGTATAACCCTTAAGGGTCTCTTACCGTTCCCAAATCTTTCAAAAACAAAAATGTTTTGATATTACATACACAAAAAAACACTTTAAATTACTCTTTTCCCCTTTGCTATAATGACTTTAACAGAAATTGCTAAATTTTGGTAAAATGTACTAATTCTAGAGCTAGAGGTGGCACTAATTATAGAAAAAAATGGCTTCCTGCCCAGTCGCCTGTAAGAAGATAGAAAAAATATATATAAAATACTAGAGATTGGGTGCTGTAGCTAATATGGTCAGAAGGTGTCAGAGCTGCTCCAACAATTTCATGTGCCCTGTGCTCTCCAGGCTACATACTGTATATTGTAACAAGATCAACATATTTGTTACTATTTGTTACTATTACATCGAGGATTCTGGACAATGTAAATTGTTACACAAAAAGATTGTTAGAGAACATTGTATTTAATTGTGTTTTCTTAAATACGGTCATACCAAGGTTTAGAATGCATCATAAATTTATTTAGGATTTTTCTTCTTGTTGTAATATGTTTTTTCTAAAGTAATGAAATTTGAATAAAATAGCAATATTTTAATGAAATAAATAGTTATTTTAAAAAACTAAAAAAAAACCTAAAAATTAATATTTAAATAATAAAAAAAAATTTAAAAAGTAAAAACAAATTAAATGTAATAAAAAAAACCCTAAATAAATACTAAAATATGAAATAAAAAAAAAGAAAAAAAGACCTTTGATAAAAAAAATCAACTCAAAAAAGAAAAAAAAATTTTTTTTTTAATGAAATAAACAAACAAAGTAATTTGAATAAAGCAATCAAATTTGAGACATTTATCCTACCGTTATTTAACTTTGGGATTTATTTCAGACTTCCAATATTTTGTTATCAATTATTTTGATACTGTAGAAGGGTCAATATACATTATATTTTTTTAATTTAGATTTTTTTTTGGCATGCCACTGATATTAAAATATAATATCCCAATAAACATAAACTTGGGACACAACAGCCACATATGTTGAACAGTACGTTGCATTCTTTTGTTCGAGCAAATTCTCCAACATTCATTCTTACCATCAGAATTATAAATGGTTATTTCAAGAAGGGTTACATGTAAAAGCTTATATTAAAGATCCTTATAATAAAGTTAATATGTGATATAGTATGGGTTATCTTACTTATATAATATTTGTTACTTCCTTTTCATTTACATTAGTTAAAAGAAATTAAAAAGTAAACAAACACTTAAGTTACATCCTTAAAGCTGAAGATTAGTCTGCTTACATTTTGCTTTCCCGGGTTTCTCTTTCCAACCCTAATTAACCACTTTTCCCTCCAGAGGATTTACCCCCCTTCTTGACCAGACCATATTGGTTCAGTGTTGAGTTGGCCCGCCCTTTGCAGCTATAACAGCTTCAACTCTTCTGGGAAGGCTGTGCACAAGGTTTAGGAGTGTCTATGGGAATGTTTGACCATTCTTCCAGAAGCGCATTTATGAGGTCAGGCACTGATGTCGGACGAGAAGGCCTGGCTCACAGTCTCCGTTCTAATTCATCCCAAAGGTGTTCTATCAGGTTGAGGTCAGGACTCTGTGCAGGCCAGTCAAGTTCCTCCACCCCAAACTCGCTCATCCATGTCTTTATGGACCTTGCTTTGTACACTGGTGTGCAGTCATGTTGGAACAGGAAGGGGCCATCCCCAAACTCCTCCCACAAAGTTGGGAGCATGAAATTGTTCAAAATGTTGCTTTAAGAGTTCCCTTCACTGGAACTAAGGTGCCAAGACCAAACCCTGAAAAACAACCCCACACCATTATCCCCCCTCCACCAAACTACACTTGGCACAATGCAGTCAGGCAAGTACCGTTCTCCTGGCAACCGCCAAACCCAGACACATCCATCGGATTTCCAGACAGAGAAGTATGATTGGTCACTCCAGAGAACACGTCTCCACTGCTCTAGAGTCCAGTGGCGGCGTGCTATACACCACTGCATCTGACACTTTGTATTGCACTTGGTGATGTAAGGCTTGGATGCAGCTGCTCGGCCATAGAAACCCATTCCATGAAGCTCTCCACACACTGTTGTTGTGCTAATCTGAAGGCCACACGAAGTTTGGAGGGCTTTAGCTATTGACTCTGTAGACTGTTGGTGACTTCTGTGCACTGTGAGCTTCAGCATGCGCGAACCCCGCTCTATCATTTTACATGGCCTACCACTTCATGGCTGAGTTGCTGTTGTTCCCAGTTGCTTCCACTTTGTTATAATACTGCTAACACTTGACCGTGGAATATTTAGTAGGAAGGAAATGTCATGGATGGTCTTATTGCACAGGTGACAACCTATCATGGGACCACACTTGGCATCACTGAGCTCCTGAGAGCGACCCATTCTTTCACAAATGTTTGTAGAAGCAGTCTGCATGCCTAGGGGCTTGATTTTATGGAGGTGATTGGAACAGCTGAATACAATGATTTGAAGGGGTGTCCCAATACTTTTGGCAGTATATTGTATCTCTTCTTGTTCTGTGACAACTATTGCTCAGAATGTAATGCCCGTCACCAATCATTAAAATATATCTTTTGAGTGGACTAGCCTTTTAATTCAAGTATTTTGTCTGTGGTGAGTTTGTTTTCTACATCCTTGGTATAAATTGATGTTCCTGTGAGTTTACAATGTGGCTCTGGTCATCGTTCTGCAGGTTTTTCACAACTGCAGCTGTGTTCTATCCACAAACAGCACCGCCATACTGGGCCAGTGTCCTCGGGAAGAGAAATGTAACACCATGCTGCTGTACTTCATGATCCTCAACCTGCTGTGCTGCTTCATCTACTCATTGGGGGCCATGCCAGGATACATGGTGCTCATCAGGTAATGTGCACTGAGCCAACAACTTCTCCATCTGCTTGGTGGGTCAGCCTACACAAGATTTGTATTTCAGTTAGCGGTGGAAACTGGTAGGCTGATTTACCTGTGACCTTCTTAAATGATGGTGGAATTCAGACATGAGATCTTCTTTCCACCATGGACCAAGATCTGTTCCTTCCCACCTGGGAACCCTTCATAATGGACAGGTGAACAGGCACTCGACTGGGGATGCCACTCCACCAGATCTAACTAAACTGCAACCTCCACAGACTCTTAAGCCTAATATACACAATGAGAATATCGGACAAAAAAACAAACAAATTCGGAACGATCGTACAATAATCTGATTGTTAGAACGCCGCTTTTGATACAGTTCATGTTAAAATGTTAAAGTAAATATGTTTGTTTTAATGACATACTTTGTTTTAGAACCAGTGATATCATCTGGTCTCTGTTCTTGTCTATGCAATGTGGGCAGATCATGGTTGGTGGGAGGGGCCTACAGAGTTTTGAAAAAATTCCTTCATAGGTGGGTGTCAGTCTAAGGGAGTACGCATCCCTAGACAGGCTGCATGCCTTAGATAACACTGACATGTGATGCTGAGCCTCCATGATTGAAAGAGCTGAACTCCAATTAATTAAATTTGTAGGCTGGTGCAGTCAGACTGGGAAGAAGAGGGCTGGAAGATGCTGCCACCAAATGAGGCAGGCAGTATCTGAGCTGCTGCAGCTTCTGATGCACACTGTGAGAACCTCACAGTGTGTAGTGTAGTCAGAGTAAGTGATTTCAGGACAGGAGATGTGCCTGCACAACTGCACAAAGTTGAAGGTAAGCCTGGAGTTCCCCTTTAAATACAGAAAATAAAATATTAGAAAGCCTCCAAAACGGAGTTGTAGTCACCCAGTAAAATTACACATATAATGTATATCTAACATACAAGTACAATATATACATCTATCATATGCAACATATAATATAAAGTATACATTCACTCTGATACAAAAAATGAGCTTTAAAGCAAAACATTCAGTGACCTCAGTAGCTGCAGGCACTGTGGAACAGTTTTACACTGATAGGAAAGAACTGATGTTCTGCAGTTTCTGTTGAGTTGTTACAGTTCTCATAGGTTTTGTTTTGTGCTGATGTTATTTTCTGCTCTTTCCCAGGAGTCTCACCCCCGAGGAAAAGTCTTTCGGCCTTGGAATTCACCTCTTAGCTGCACGAGCACTGGGTAAGGATGCCGACCCACAAGACAGCTGTGTGCTGCACTATGCATGTTGCCTTTAGGACCCGTAAGGCTGCTGTATGTACAGAACATTTCTAACTGGTGCCACATCCATGTAGTTTACAGCTGAAGTCTGGGGAGACAGAAATAAATCAATTAGTCCAGTTCTGAGCAGATTAAAATTAATTACGTGATTCCCTTTTTATAACTAGTATAAGTGCCCAAATCTGTCTTTATATCAGCCTCCAGTTATCTCCTTGCAAAGCAGCACTGGGAACCAGCCGGGGCTCCATGGCGTTGCACACTGTTGTCGGTCTAACATTTGAGAGCTATCTCAGAGGGCAGAGGGATGATCTATCAAGTGTACAGTTATTCGTTTATTGTCCAATCACAGGCTGGGTTGAGTCCTGGACCAGACTGTACTGCTTAACTCCTGGGAAGGTCAGACACCTCAGGGACTCATACCCAGGGCTGATGTTAGAAACCAAAAGGCCCCATACAACTAACCTGACAGGGCCCCTTCCCCACAAAAAAAACAGGTTACTATGCTTCAGTTATAAATGAACACAGTGAGTAATCAGTGCCAATCACTCATTGTATTCATTCAGGATGGAAAAGGGCTGGTAAATGTGACATATTTACCAGACCCTCTCAACTTTCTCCATGCTGAGGGATCCTACTGTGTGTCTGCAGCTGACGATGGGAAGGAGAGGAGGGAAGTCGGCAGCCTTGTGGGGGTGGGGGCACACAGGCGGGCCTGGGCAGCAGGGAGAAACAGATGGTGTACAGGGAGGGTAATGGGTGGGGGGGGGCAATTAGTGGAATCTACCCCCTGTATGGCTGAAAGCAAGCCGGAAGGAGAGGATGGGAGAAGAAGCCAGTTTTCAGTTGCTGCAGTGAGAGCCATACAGGGGATCAGTTCCAGTAATTGCCCCCCTGCCTTGCCGATCATCTCCCTGCCCACATATGATTCACCCAGCTGCCTGGAACCCCTTGCTGCCTTGGCCCCGTACAGGAGGATTGGTGGTACCCCCTTATCCATGGCCCTGCTCATACCAGCTACATAAAGTGAGTTTTCAAAAACAAAATGTTTATGAATCCCTCGTGTTATATGGGGATCGCTGAATATCCAGTCTGTTGAATAACACAATGTCTCAATATTCTTCTATAGTGTCTGCCAAGGGATATCCATGAGGGTGCTAAAAAGTTCCATTATTCATGACTTGAACTCCAGGTTAGCAGCTGACATACAGTACATACAGTATAAGGGACACACCAAAGGATTCATCATTCTGTTTGGCCAGCAATGTGATCCAGGCACAGCTGCCAAGCCATACAGCTAGACAGTTACACCACTACTCTGAGCCTGCAGCTCTGCAGTTTTCATGTGTCAGCCCTTCTCAACCTTTCCACTGGACCATAATGAGAATCAACACACTAGTGAAGTAGTGCCTTTGGTCTTTCTCCTGTTCCCTGTGCCTTATAGCAGAACTCCAGTGAAAATGTTTTTATCCCATGCATTGGGGCTGTTCCTGCACTGCATGGGATAAGTGCTCCTTTTGTCTAGGGACTCAGGGATAAGCTGTACTTACCCTGTCTTCCAATCCTCCGGATAACCATGCTCCCCCATGTCCAGCAGTGGACTGTTCCTGCTGTCCTTACGTCTGGAGCTGGTCTATGGGCATGATGATGTCAGGAATAACCCATTCACAATACTGCTAGCATGAGGGGGGGGGGGGGGCAGGAGCATCGGGGACCAGTCTTGTGCTTGGAGGATTGCTGGGTTAGGTACATATACTGTATCTTTACTTTCAGAGCTCCTAGACAAAAACAGGCTTTTAACCCATGCAGTACGGGCACAGCTCCACTGCATGGGAAAATAAACATTTTTTCTGGATTTCTTCTTTAAACATAATAGAATAGCAACCCTCTGAGGTATAATGGAGACTGATTTGGATTCTGCATGGGTTCATGATAAAAAAAAAGTATAAAGACAGGTTTCAAGCTCATATTCTAATGTTAACTCACATGAAAAGACATTAAATTATTTTTTAATAGATACAGAAATAGGCTGAAGTTTTTTTTTTTTAATGAGCCCAGTACACATGTATACAGCACTGCTATTGCAAACACAACTACAGCATACAGGGGTTCAAAAATCTGATGTGAATCACTTTCAGAGGTGTTTGAAAAGCAGTAAGGAAAAAATATGTTGCCTCCTCACCACCTGTTTAACCCTACAAATGTCGCCCCACTTTACTGAAGCTGTGCCCAATACACGTGGTTGCAGAGCCGTTGCAGCATGGTCCCCTACACTTACATGGGTCACATTCGACAGTTGTCCCCCCTACCAGATGTGACATGCTGCCTAATGTTAGCATGTGTACAGCCCTGATAAACCGCATGCCCTTCTTTAGGTGGACAATTGAGGGGTGGAAAAACTCAGCTCAACTGCTGGCTTTTGCCGCTCCATGTCAATGAACCCTAAAAGTAACCAAGTGGTGAGAAAATACTTTGCACCAGAAACATAATTTTAATACCAACCTGGAGCTCAGACCCTCACATGACAATACAATTTAGCCATCAGAGAGGCAATCCTCTGTCTCTGAAGTACAAATTTAATAATTCTGTCTTGATAGGAAATGCAATTGTCCTCCTGTTACAGGTGGGATCCCCTCCCTAATATACTACGGAGCTGCCATAGACTCAGCCTGTATAAAATGGGGAACAAACTACTGTGGTGAACCAGGAGCATGCCGGATGTACGATTCTGATGCCTACAGGTATTTATTTATTGCTTATATTTATAGAGCTCCAACAATGAATGCAGCACTTTACATATAATACAGTATATGTTCACACCAGTCCCTGCTCTCAAGGAGCATACAATCTGAGATTTCTACTTCACATGCATACAGAGTAGGGCCAGGGGCATTTTCTGAAAGCAGTGGAGCAAACATTGGACTGAGCTTTTCAGGAACACTTTAGTAGTGAATTCTCTTTAGGGAAGAGGTTTAGCAGCAGCAGTAAAGTGAGTGAAAGTCCTTGCACAAGCAGTGGATGGACTGAGTTCTTCAGGATACCAGACACAATGGCTCCTATGAACAAAACTGGCTCTAGCACAAGAGTGGATAGTTGGTTGCCTCCTTACAATATCTTCCAGACACTATTCTAGTGATACCAGGCTAGATCCCCTGACAAGTCCCTCAGTCAGCTCCTAGCTGGGACCTCGCTAAACAGTAGACACATGGCAGGCTTGCCCAGGGGAAAACAGTCCTCCCATGCCGTGATATCCTCTTCAGGGACAAGACCCCTCTGCTCCAGGTCTCAGAGTATTTATACATCTTCCCAGAAACCATCTGGGCACCTCTCCCAGGTATTGGCCAGGGCCACATATATATTCAGCTGCTGATTTGACTCTCCCTGCAGAACATTTCAAGACAGACAGACAGGGAGGAGCAGTCAACCAGTGAAACACCAAATAGACCAAAATAGTCACATGCAGCTACACTGATTACAGGGAGCCCGGAACTAAATTTACCTAATTCTAGCTCCTATCTAGGAGGGTGCTACACATGTCTGCTTTGATTAAATCAAAAATCACCTCCGAGTTCTTCAGACTCATCCTGAAGCCAAGATTGTTTTTATGTCTCTGAACCCCTTGTTCCCTGATCCTCATATTTTTATACACGGCTTTTTTTCTCAGAGAATAGGTACAGAAACTCCCCCTTCCGAGTTACCTCTTGTCTCCGCCCCCTACCCACCTCTGAGCACTGTCCATTGGTTCCTCACCCTACCCATCTCCCAATACCTTTTAGAGAATACACAATGGAATGTGTTAATGATAACAATAAACCAGAAAATTGGATCTCCTACAGCTAGACCACCCCCAGCAACAATAGACCCTCACAACCAGGGGTGGACTGACAACTCATGGGGCCCCCGGGCACTAGGGGATCATGGGGCCCCTGTGTCCTTGCCCACACTCAAACCACACCCAAAAAAGCCTATGAAAGGTACCAGGGGCATCTCATGGGACCCCCTACTGACCCCGGGCCCTCGGGCAGTGCCCGAATGGTCAGTCTTCCCCTGCTCACAACAAAATACACCTCCAGCAACAATTAATCCCCCAACAAGAGATCCCCCAGCAACAACAGCTCCACCCCAACAACAAAAGATCTCCCAGCAGCCAGCACCAATAGACCCTCAAGCAGCAAGCAACAATTGACCTCTGACTCAACAGTAGATCCCTCCCAGTAACATTAGACAGTCCCCAAGATACAATAGATTCCACCAACAATAAACCTCCCCAACAACAACAGACCCCCTGGTGACAATAGATCCCCCAGCAGTCAGCATCAATAGACCTCCTAGCACACCCCAGCACCCCTTGCCATTACATACATTCAGTGCTGGAGGTGCTGAAACTGCGTTCCTGCTGAAAAAAAATCCCTGTTCTTATATATTGTCAGGAAGCTGTATATATTACTGTTGTATACCTTCCATGTCTCCACAGATATATGTACTTTGGGATCCCCTCTGTACTGCGATTCATCTCATACATCCCCTGTGTGTTCATCCTCATGGCACTCAGACATACATCCCGCTCAGAGGTGGTGGGATAAAAATCTCTGAGAAAGGATAAGGAGAGATGAAAATGATCACAAAATCTTCTAAACATTCCTGAAGGAAAAGCGACTTCCATGGACCTAACCAATAGGAGTTGCCGCGCCAAATCCTATCCATATAATGGGAGAAGAGTGGACGTGAAATTGTAACAGACTATTCGGCTGCTATTGGGTCAGGAGCCAGGGCACTCCTGTGTCTGCCTAAACCATGATCCATCCTGGGAACACAGCTCATGGACATATATTATTATTATGAATAAAATAAATGCCAAAAGAACAAGATAATATTTGAATAGCCCTTACAAATTAAAAAAAAAATATAAATCCAGATTTTGCTGCAATATTTAGCTTCATTTCAGATATCCCCCCCTCCCTCCAGTACTTTTTTCTGCCTCTAGATGTCCTCACTCTGATGGCCAGTATCATTCAACCCACTTTTTCTGAGCCCTGGTTGTCCTGTAGCCACTCTTAGCCTGTGACAGGACAATGAAAGGGGAAGTAGCAGTAGTAGTAAATTTCTCCATCATTCTGCTTTCTCCTCATATCAGCATGCTTGTTCTCAGCATATAAACTGATTGGCTTCTTGTGCTGCTTCTTCCTCTCACACTCCAGCTCTGCTGTACAAGGACTAAAAGATGCTAATACCGAGTCACTTCTACTTACACTGCTTGCATTTAAAAAATACATTTTTAAATGTAATAATGATTACAGAGTTGCATTAGCTCTGCAGAGCTCTATTTACCCCAAAACCAGATATGTAATACTGTATATGCAACTTACAATCATTAGATGTGTTGTCTGCATTAGTTTTCTTTTAAGGATTTTTTCCCTTTGTTTTCACCTGATGATTTGGCCTGTGCCCCCACTCTGGATGAAGAAGTAAAGCGAGCACCTTTGGACAGCAAGGAGACGTACTATCAGCAGGGGCGGACTGACTATTCAGGCACTCGGGCACTGCCCAAGGTCTCGGGGTTAGTAGGGGGCCCCATGAGGTGCTCCTGGTACCTTTCATAGGCTTTTTTGGGTGTGGTTTGAGTGTGGGCAAGGACACAGGGGCCCCATGATCCTCTATTGCCCGGGGCCCCATGACTTGTCAGTCTGCCCCTCACTATCAGATTTGAATACACTGACAAATTGAAGCCAAACTCCAGCTAATACGTTACAAGCAGTCACAGCAACAGGAAAAAGGTTTTAGTTAAATAAATAAAAGCTGATCATTGTAAGCACCCCTGTCAGTGGAAAATGGGTTGTCTCATCCCTGTAACTGATATATCTGCAAGAGAGCTTGTTCTATTTAAAAACAACAGGTCACCAGATGAAAATAGAAGAAAGAAAGCCTAACAAAGAAAAATAATGCAGCCATCACATCTAAGAATTATAGCTGCACTATAATAAATGTTTGCTTTTGGGTTTAATACTGCTTTAATTTTTGTTTTTTTACATCTACCTGGATTTCAGCTTTGGGCCTCTTGCATACTGCTGCCTCAAAACCTTTTTAACTGATCTAAATGCAGCATACTGATTTCATGCACATGCGCAGCGTATAGATGAGTTCAAAGAAAAATCAAAAATGTGTGTTGTGTGTTAGGAGTTTACATGTGTGCACACAACATGCAAGCAAATACATGCATGTGTGTGTAAAATGTTAACTTAAAGAGGTTAGATTTGCATTCTGGGAGCTAAAATTTATTTTACTCATGTATATGCTTACCCACAAATACGTGCAGAATAAACGCAAGCAGTTTTGCCCGTGAATACCGATGTTCAAACTTCAGTACTGTGTGCAAGTTCCCTTGAATTAAAACAGTAGCATGATCAATATGGAGAACACAGCCGGCCAGGGGAGACACTCATCTGCTTATTGGTTTCACTCTCTTGCTGGCTACTTACGTTCTGCAGTGTGATAATTCCACTCTGAACCTCACTGGGCACAGAGACCTTTCAGCTTGTGGGACAACAATCTAAGTACTAACAGACTGACAGTGCTCATCACTTAGCCAGGTTGCAGCTGAAGTTCCAGGTGGCGGACTGACAACTCATGGGGCCCCCGGGCAATAGGGGATCATGGGGCCCCTGTGTCCTTGCCCAAAGTTTTTTGGGCCTCAATGAATTAGATTGGCCGTCAGTACTTCAGGATTGATCAATTTTCAGATATATACCATAGTTTGTGAACTCTATAACTTTCCTACAAACTAAAAAATAAATACGAATTTGGGTTATTTTCACCAAAGACATGTAGCAGAATACATCTTGGTCTAAATTTATGAAGAACAATTATTTATTTGCAAACTTTTATAACAGAAACAAAGAAAAGTGTTTTTTTTTTTTAAATTTGGCCTTTTTTTGTTAATTTAGTAAAAGATAAAAACCCCAGTAGTGATTAAATACCACCAAAAGAAAGCTCTAGTTGTGTGAACAAAATAATAAAAATTTAGTTTGGGTACAGTGTTGTATGACCGCGAAATTGTCATTCAAAGTGTGAAAGTGCTGAAACCTGAAAATTGGCCAGTGCAGGAAGGGGGAAAAAGTGCCCGGTATTGAAGTGGTTAAACTAATAGTTACCCTTTATATACACAATAACTTCCACCACGAGTGTTAACAGAAACATGCACCATTCAGGCTTCACTGTTCAACAGCATCTGACCTTTATTCTGCCTGGAACCCAGCCTGGGTACTTCCATAAAAGAATTGCTTCCTCACTGCTGGGATACAGGAACAAGGTATTATAGCTGGGCATTGCACCCAAGAACTAGACAACACTAGCTTAGGTGCAGAACAGAAATGCTGTATTTTATACACTTCAAAAATAGGGGCAGTCCCCACATGAACTATAAAAACAAACATTACACATTGAGATAAACATTCCAATGATATTAAGATAAGGGATTAGGTAATAAAGTTAAGCTGACAAGACTAATCCCATCATGCAGGAACCTCCAGGAGGACTAGCCAACAGACAGAAACAATAGGTGACTCAATTAACTGAATTAACAATGGGACAAAGCCACAACAGTAAACACGTAACACCTTAATAAACAGATTACAGCAAGAGACCTCAGCATCAGGTTGTTTTGAACTGATTATATTAACATCTGCTCTGAGTCTCTGAGCCTAGGAGGGGGGTTGAAACAGTCAACACTGATTTGAGCACAGAGACCCCAAATCTGTATCGCGGTCCTCTGGTTCTCAAAGTCTGTGTGTTTTGAGGAGACATGGACTTGAACCCAAAGTAAAACAACTCCAAAGGTCCCCCAGGCACACACATCCCAAAGAATAGAGCCCCCTCAGATGCCAGGGCCCATGGTCAGTAGGCAAGAGGACAGTACAAAATAGACATAAGCAGACGTAAAAATAAAAGGTATTTAAATGTGAAAAAATACTTAGGTGGAATTAGCCTGGTCTTTGCTTCAGCGCAGAGTTCAGATCACTTACAGAGTCAAAGTCCAATCTGATGTAGCAGAGTTACTGTCCCCAGAAATGTGATTTCTAGTATTGTTGGCATTTTCAATGTCAAAGCTACCAAATGCAACAGCTTTTCTAGGCTCAAGAGGGTGTTGCAAAGAAAACTCTACCCAATCAAAGAGTCTGAGGGGTATGGTGAAGGTGTGCTGGAGAGCATTTTATTATGCTGAGCAGACGCACCCTAATGCCAACTGTCCAAAATACTGTACATCTATATTTCCAAATGAAAGGTTTCACAATCTGACAACCAGCATGTTATTTAGCAGAATGAAATTATGATTTGTTAGATAACAAACATGATACGGATCTTATGCATATTTCTATGTAAAAAGAGGACAAAGTGAGCGCTAAAAGCAATCAAAGCAGCCAAAGCACCAAAAGGATACCAAATAACCTCTCAAAACAAAATATATAAATAAGGTGCGGCGCTAAATAATGGCACTTTTGTCACTAGTCACTTTATTTTTATGATGATTTTATCATTTTACAATTCTTTTGGCATAATCTATACTATTATCATTGCTATTTGTTGATTATTTAGCGCCGCACCTTATTTATATATATTTCTATGTACCCTATTAGTCTTCTCTACATTGTAAATTAGGTGTGTTTGGCATCTAACTGATATCATCCTATCCATTAGTGTAACCACTACACTACTTTTTAAGGTAATTCCATTACAGTAGAAGTTATGGATTATGAATTAACGTTTAGAATTTAATGTGACAGTTCAGTTTTAGGTCAAAATCAGACTCACAGATGTGTATTACTCAAACTGTCCTCTTAGACTGTTTATGACAGGCCCATTTACAACAGGATCTCATTAGGAGTTGCTTGAAGACCCTGCTAGTGGGGGTGTAGATGGTCTGAAGCTGGACTGTGGTTGCCTAAATGTTTTATGTTCTATGAATTCCTAGCACAGATTTACACTTTTGTTATGGACTTGTGAATTCTGAGGACAATGAGGGTGGGATGATGTTCACTATGACTCCTCCATTCTCTCCACATAGTTTGGGGTTCATCTGGCTTCTCCACATGCAGAATTTGTGGCAATGGCACATATTAGTGCTCCTATTGCTGGCTCCTTTTTAGTCCTGACTACATAGCAGTGTGAGCCTCACGGTTGGTGCTGAGTGTATTCTGGCTGTCATTGTATTCTTTATGCCAGTGTTTCTCAACCTTTTTTCAGTCAAGGCATCCTCTAAAATTATAAACAGTCCCGAGGCACCCTTTAAAATTATGGACAATCCCGAGGCACCCCATTCTAAAATGTGAAAAACTATTCTAATAGTTTTATATAACGTAGCAACATCCACACATGTAGGACACCCAACATTAAAGGGGTTTTATTCTTCCAAAGTAAATACAATTTTGCACACTGGTACTGACTAGTATTCCAGTGTTTCTCTTCTCCCTAAGTTTTTCTCCATCACTGAGCTAATCTGACCCCAGCACTGATGGAGAGGGGCAGGAGAGGGTCAAACTAGGATGCTGTGCAGGCAGCTGACATCCTCCTTATCAAATGATGATGTAATTGGTTGTCAGGATGCCGGAGGCTAGAGGGTTGTAATGATGCATAGTGAAAACTGGTGGCTTTGTGTAACTAAAAGGCAGGCTTGTTCCACCTGATGGCTTGTATACAAGTTTTTATACAATTTGTAGACATTTTGCCAGGGCACCCCTGAAGAAACCTCAAGGCACCCCAGGGTGGGCACCCTGGTTAAGAAAAGCTGCTTTATGCAATCTGTTCTGCAGATCTTACAGTGCAGATTGTTCTCTGAGCAATGTGACTCTCCAGCCATGGTCAGACCCCAACATGCCTCGCAATATAAATATAAATGTCTATTTAATTTGCAGCAAATGTGATGATTGATTTCAATGTCATTACAGAAATTTAATTATACTCTCTACAGAAAATGAAATATATCTTGTTATTGGAGAGATTATAGGCTGGTCACATGACTTTCCTCTATGTTGTATGAGTGTGATATTGGCACAGACTATGACCATGTAACTGTTCTTGGATATTAGAGCGTAAGTTTCTCTGGTGCAGAGACTGATTTGATTGGCTCAATGATCTAAGCAAATCCCTATGTCAGATATTACAATAATAATAAAATGAATAATAGTGTGTGACTGTGGTGGGACATTACAGTGTAAGCTCTACGGATGAGGTTTACGTTCGGGGCAATGAAGGTCTTCCCCTGAACTCTGTCTGTAGCTTTGGCAAACTGCAGAACTAAATGGCCTGTTTGGCCATCCACCACACTGAACCTCCTGCTGTGCAGGAAGTCATTCTTTAGTGGAGGTGATACTACCGCTACTAATAAATCACAGCATCCCACCCAGGGCTGAATCCCCAGGCCCAGCTAAAAGTAATCAGTGGGGCCAGGGATGTCGGTTCACGTCACTTACCATGTGACTACTGGCTTTCTAGAATCCACTATCGATGTAAATGACAGCATTGAAGCTTTGCTGTCATTCCCAGAGAGAATATTGACAGGAGAAAATCTGCAGTAGAAGATTGTTATAGGACATTTACTTCATGTGATATGACAAGGGTAGAATATACACCTACCAACCTAACCAAGCCTGCTAGGCCATACCCTCCACCATCCCAGCAAAATACGCAAACAAGTTTCCGGAGTCAAAATGGCCATAGCAGCCTTTTATTAACCAATAAATTATTTTAACATAGATAACATAACATTCCAAATTATAAACAGATGAAAACGTGGTGGACTTTTGAAGGCCATAAACCCAACTTTACTTTTGTGGAAAACATTCCTTCAACTTAGGCCCCCACCGCAACCCACCGGCTTGGGGACAATCCTACTTATCCCCAGCCGCAACACACCGGCTCAGGGATAACCCTACTTATCCACAGTGACCACCATTTTACCTATTCTGAGTTAACCCCTTGTTAACTGGAATGTACAGAGGTCCCCATACCACTGATGGGTCCAGAATCTGTCTTCATACAGAATTCTTTTCTCCTCCGAAGACCAACCACCGCCAAGGCCACCGTGACAATCCAAACCAAAGCACGAAGGGGAGGGAGGATATGAAGCTTCTTCTTCTTCCAATCTTCCGCCACTGGACTTCCTAAGAACAGACCCTCCTTTTCCTCCTTGGGAGACGCTCCCCAACATCCCCCATCCAATAAGGTAAGCCTTAATCCCTAAAACTTCCTTCCCATAATTTAACCCTATGTTGTCTCTCTATTCCCTCTAGTCATGTCGACCCTGCGCTTATTTTTAATTTTTTTTGCTCTGGGCCTACCTTTAATTTTCAACATCGTGGGACATTTTTTTTAGACCTGCCACTTCAAATTCCCCAAGCATGGTTTATGAAGGAATTTAGCATTTTTATTATTTAAAAGTAGAGAAAAAACATTTTTACACGTGCAGCTTCCCACTGAATGGTATTTTTGTAAACATTTTTGTTTGCATTAGTACATGTTCCCCTTGGCAGTGCCCAATTCCCTATGATTTTTTGACGATCCTTCTGCTATTAGCCTTAAAAATGGAGAGAATGAATTTGCAGGATTTGCCCCCAATAGACTTGTGGGGTTCGGGGAAGGTCTGCAATTTACAAACTTTTTTTAACTGTTTGGCGAATTGCCATCAAACAAAATCTAGGCACATTCAGTTCATCAGTAGACTCTGGTACAGAAAGGAATGTGAATTAGGCAGTGTTTTCCATACAGCACTGCAGAATATGTCACAGCATCACAAATAAATGTATATTATCAATAGGTGGGTGTGAAGGGATTTTAGAATGTAAGCTTCCCTGGTGCAGAGACTGACGTGACAGGCACTGTGTGCTCTGTACAAAAATGCAGAATTTGTTACAACAATAACAATGTATGTTGGAATAATACAGTGTTCATGTATTTTGCAACAACTACTTCAGTATTCAGTAGAGATATATTCTTCAACCAGTAGATGGCAGTGTTTATAAGTTTGTATCTATATCTATGGTATACTCTATATCTTTTCTTTATAATAAAAACTTCCTGTTTCCTGTTTGCAGAGAAGCAGCAGATAAACACGTGGACTGTGCACTGTCTGTTCTGTTGGGCTATATACAGAATCTATAACAATGTGTAGCACCCTCCTTGTTAGCTAGGGAGAGCTGGGGTCCTGATTGTTAGAGAGAAGGGCTAAGTAGCAGCCTGCGTGCAATAGTCAGGAGGTAAAATTGTGGTCAGGGTTGAGGGGCTCTGTAGGCCAGTCCCTCTAAAATTTCCCCCTGCTCTAGAACTTGGGGAAAGCTCTAGAAGCAGTGGGTGGATCTGAGGAATAGCTAGCTTGTACTGTTAAGGCATCCTGGCCAATCCCCCAACAGGAGGTTGTGCAAGGGGCTGGGATAACCCTTAAAAGTGACTGAGCCTGCTCAGCTGGGGAGGGTTTGGGTGGAACACAGAGTGGAGGAAGTGAGGCTGAAGGCAGGAGCCTTGAAGTGGGCCCAGATGGAGAGAGGGGCTCACCTACAGGCAGTGGAGTTGGAAAGGAGGAAAGTTCAAAGCTTCACTGGCCCCCAGAGAGAAGACCACCTGTACAGCAGGGAAGGAGCGGCCCAGCTAGAAGGCCTGGTAGAAGCCACCAACCCATCAGCGGTACAGGAGAGGATCTAAGTGAGTACCCCTGCACCCCCTGGGTGGATAGGTGAAGGAGCACTCCGTACCTGGGACTGTCTATTTCTTAAAGTAAGAGGCATCGGATCCCCTGCTCAGGGATACCTCCAGATTGCTGGGTTTAGGAAGGGGAGTTCATCTAAAGTCTCAGGGATACCTCCAGATTGCTGGGTTTAGGAAGAGAAGTTCATCTAGGGTCTCGGGTGGTACAATAGGAGATGCTGGCTAGCTCTCCAAAAGAGACTGTGCTATGTGTGGAAGCTTGTATATAGTTCCAAGAAGTTGTCATCAGTTCCCTTGGGCATCCTGTACACCCCAAACTCTATCCTAGTTCAAATACCCCTAATAAAAATAATAAAAAAAAAGCTCAAGGACTGATTCCTGATTCTGGATGCAAGTCTATTTGGAAATGTGTGTTGCCTGGCTGTGCAGGACTATAGGGGGACCCGAAATCTCTATTGCAACTCTTAAGGGGGTAGTGCTACAAATGTATAATAATAATAGTGTGTGACTATGGTGGGACATTGGAGTGTAAGCTTCTTAGGTGCACAAACTGATGTGAATGGTGTTCTCTGTACAGCACTGCAGAATATGTCAGCTTTATATAGATGTATAATGATGGTGTGTGACTGTGTTGTAGATATTAGAGTGTAAGCCTCTCTAGTGCAGAGACTGATGTGACAGGTTCAGGATTTTCTGTACAGAACAGAGGAATATGTCAGATCTGTATAAATATATAACAATAGTGTGTGACTGTGGTGAGGACATTAGAATGTAAGCTTCTCTGGTGCAGAAATTGATAGGAATAGCTCAGTGTTCTGTGTACAACATTGCAGCATATGAGAGATTGCATTCACCTCCTTCCCTGGCTAGATTTCTGTAGAAGTTGTGGTTTCCACTCCTTATAAATAAAGCTAAAGTTTTTCCATCTTCCAGAAAATAACATCCGTTTAATACACGTGGACAGTCTGTGACGCTGGATTCTATTTAAAGATGAAGCAGAGTGCAGGGCACTTCACAGCTGTCCTCACAGATTCCACGATTGGGTTTCAATGAAATGAGAAAACCTCTACCAGCACTTTACCTGAAAGATAACAAGGTTGTATCATGTATGCTGTATAATAGGATTGGCCTAGAGCATTGAGGGGTCACTCCACCCAAAACAGGTATTTTAATGTTGAGAGAATGCTGCAAGGTTACAACCCCTGATAGTCCCTTCTACCTCTCAGGGACTCTGTTGGTGAGATCTCACAGGTGAGCTTCTGGGTCTGCAAACCTGCAGTGTCTATTATGAGGGGTATCCACAATGCCTGCCGAATCCCTGGAGGTGGGAACACAGAAAGGTGTGCAGACATACACAAAGGTGGAGTTACAGTAGGCATCACTTTTTCTAACCAATGCTTCTGACCCCTGCACTACCCACTCCTGGCCCCTACACTCTGTACATTACATACACATATCCCCTGCACTATGTACATTACATACACCTGACCATGGCACATTGTAATTTACATACTCCTGACTTCTGTATTATGTACATTACATGAGCCTGACCCCATGTACTTTATATACTCCTGACCCCTGCACTATGTACATCACATACCTCTGACCTCTGCACTATTCATTTTGGATAGAGCAAGGTAGGTTTATAACCCCTGTCAGATTTTTTTTTTTTGCCATCTGTGTCCCATTGCGGAGATTTCCCTTCACTTCCTGTCCCATAGCCAAAACAGGATATGAAAGGAAATCCCTGCAAATTGAGGGAATTCCTTTGGGACCACCAACCCACCAGAACTAGTGTCCCCATTGGAAAGTTTTCCCTTCATTACTTTTCTGGGGACAACCCAAAATTTGAGATTTTCTCTTTTTCTTTCAGTGATAATGGTAAGTAGGACAAAAAGAGAGGGTGAATCTCCCTAATGGGGGCACAAACAGCAGTAAAAACCTGACAGGGGTTCTAATCCATCTCACTCTATTCAAAACTAAAAAAAAAGAGTTTTAGTTATACTTTAAAGTATCCAGTCACAATGTAAAAAATAAAAGCCAGCAGCTACAAAAACTGTAGCTGTTGACTTTGAAAAAACAGCCACTTACCTGTCCCTCGATCCTGCAGTGTCCCCCCTATAGCCCATTTCACCGGCCGTCCTGTGTCCCCAGCACTGACATCTTCAGTGTGGGCACCTGGCTGTGACAGCTTGCGGCTTCACAGCCGGGTGCCCACTGCTCATGCATGAGAAGCGCTGCACTTTCTGAATAGTCCCGCAGTCTTCTGGGACCTTTCATGTGTCCCAGAAGACTATGGGGAGGGAGAGGGGAAGGACAACTTCCGTTTCTGATCGCCTAGGCAGGGGTCTCCAAACTATTGCCCTCCAGGTGTTGAGGAACTGCAAGTCCCATGAGGCCTTGCAAGACTCTGACAGCCACAGGCAAGACTCCAAGAGGCAGAGGCATGATGGGACTTGTAGTACTTCAACAGCTGGAGGGCCATAGTTTGGAGACCCCTGGTCTAGGTGATTGCAGCAAAGGTGAGAGCAGGTACCTGTCAATTTCGGGTACACACTGCTCCCCATAGGTGCCAATCCTTAAAGGGCAGTAAGAGACCAGTCCATAAAGCAGATCTTCCCTTTTTGGGTGGGGCTCTGCTTTAAGAGCCACCAAAAGCCATCTTAACCCTTTCATGACTTCAATACATCTTTACAAGTCCAAATATAAAATGCGCCTGGCCATGAGAATGTTCATTAACTTTTCTGCAAAGAAATAGTAATGTGCAACTGCATGTTCTCCTAGTTCTCAAATCAGCTTTCAATCAGAAAAAATGGTCATACCAGCGCTGCTAAAAATCGTCTGGGCATCTAAGCTTCAAAAACCTCTGGTCACAAAACTCCCAATTTCACTCATCCCTTTACCACTTTTCTCCAATTTTCCTTCCCAGCTGGATTATAAAATTAAGATGAAGGTGAAATTTAGAGCTGAATTGTGGCAAAATGTAAAGTGAGCAATTTGCCAATTTTATACATAAAGAATGTTATTCTACATAAACAGCAAAAACAATAATAGCACCAATATCCATTTCAGGAAATTCCAGTTTTGGGCTTCCGGAATGATCTTTAACCCATTGTGTGTGTGTGTGTGATGTGATGGCGGTAGATGAAATGCTATTTATACTTCAATATTCTTAGTATTAATCCCTCCACAGACAGAAGTTCTATGTAATACGCACATTGTTAATGGCTGCCGCCTCCTACGTGAAAGCCGCCACAATTGCATTTTGCGATATGTGTTACTAAAAACATTCATTGTGAAATCTGTTTGAGTGTCAGTGAATTGCACAGTCTGTCAGCTGTCATCGTGGATCTGTCGAAGAAGCTGAAATCACTTCTGTCTAAGTTGCCGTCACTTTGCTGAACTGGAAAAGTTCCTCCACTCTCCAGACTCCATACCGAATTATTAGGGCCCATCAATGCACACAGCAAGGGACTAAAAATGCAATCAATGTGCTTTAACTACTCAGCCTGGGTTCACACTTATGCGGTACGGTATATCGCATGTGATTCGTACAGGAAGCACAGAAAGATTTTTGTGCTTGTCCCTTCTAATGATTTTGGATGGAAGCTGTGTACTAAGGATCAGATTATCGTACGATCGCCTGGAAAACTGTATTTTTCATATGATTTTCTGATCGTGTGTACTAGGCTTTAGAGGCTCCCTGAACTGCCTTAACATCTGAGTACATGCTGATAACACCTGCTTAGCACACCTTCTAAAGCCAGCCAAAGACAGAGCGATTTTCTTTCCTGCAACCACAACACTGACTGTGTTGATGGGGGAATCCCTCCCACGGAACTATTGTGTTCTCCCAGCAGGGGTGGGGGAGCCATCCCCACCAGGAGAACACAGTGATTACTACTAAGGGCTATAATAGCTGCTAGCAATAATCACATGTAAAATCTGGCAGGCTGGTGGATCAATCAGCTTGGTTATATTCAGCCTACCAATACATGTTTAAAATTTTGGCTGGTTCAGTAGATTCCAATAGTCTATGGCTGGCCTAACTACCCTGAAATCCTGACATACTTTGCCTTTCCCACTGCCTCACATGTACCCACAAGACACATGATTTAGGGTAGCTTGCCGCCACCTAGCAGTTTGTCAACTGACTGATCTGCTAGGCCAGTGGCCAGATGCAGCCCTTTGCTTGCTTTTATCTGGCCCTCTAGGCAATATTCCTCCCACTGCAAGCAACAGCGTGGCATAGTTTCTCCCACTGACATCAACAATACGCACTATTCCTACTATTGACACCAATGATGGGGCACTATTCCTCTTATTGGCACCAATAATCGGGCACTATTCCTCCTATTGAAACCAACAATGGGGCACTATTCCTTTCATTGATACTAATGATGGGGCACTATTTCTCCCATTGATACCAATGATGGGGCACTATTCCTTTCATTGATACTAATGATGGGGCACTATTTCTCCCATTGATACCAATGATGGGGCACTATTCCTTTCATTGATACTAATGATGGGGCACTATTTCTCCCATTGATACCAATGATGGGGCACTATTCCTTTCATTGATACTAATGATGGGGCACTATTTCTCCCATTGATACCAATGATGGGGCACTATTCCACTCATTGATACTAATGATGGGGCACTATTCCTTGCATTGATACCAATGATGGGGCACTATTTCTCCCATTGATACTAACAATGGGGCACTATTCCTTCCATTGACACCAAAGATCGGGCACTATTCCTCCTATTCACAACAATGATAGGGCACTATTTCTCCTATTGAAACCAAAGATGGGGCACTATTCCTCCCCCTAATACCAGTGATGGGGCATTGTTTACCCCACTGACGCCAGGACATTTTCTTCCCGCAATGGCCACAGTCTGGCCCTCCTAAAGTTTGAAAGACAGTAAACCCGCCCTTTGTTTAGAAAGTTAGAAGACCCCTGTGCTAGGCAATCATACACACAGACAGATCTCTGTCTGACAGATCTGCTAGTTTACACACACTGATACTTAATCTGCATGTTCTGCAAACATACAGTGCAATTGTATACATAAAAGGCACGTTAGATGGAGCATACAGGCGGCGGTAATACAATGTATCTACGGACAAATATCATGCAGGTGATGAAGTGACTGTATGATCACAACAATGGTGAAACAATCCTCAAATGGCTGATTTGCCCCCTCACCTCCTCAATGTGACCCCAAGGGCAAGCTCGCTTTTAGGATCACACCACGATCCTTACAGGTAATAACTCGTCACAGGATAATAACTGCAAGAGATCCCATCAATGGTGGCACTAAACCTGTTTACAAGCTGATGTTTTACTGAGTACAAGTGAGTGGGCAATTGGCAGATTTCATTGTTTGTGCATTAATAAACCTTATTACACTATGGAGGATCTTTCTTTTCTATCATTATGATCCTTTATGGGAGAGTGAGCTATATTGTGGATACCTGTACCTGGAGGGCACCTGAGAGGAGTAAGTGCCACAATTGATGGGATATCTTGCTGTTATTATCCTGTGATGAGTTATTACCTGTAAGGATCGTGGTGTGATCCTAAAAGCGAGCTGGCCCTTGGGGTCACATTGAGGAGGTGAGGGGGCATTTCAGCCATTTGAGGATTGTTTCACCATTGTTGTGATCATACAGTCACCTCATCACCTGCATGATATTTGTCCGTGGATCACGTTTACATTTATTGGACATTTTATGTGGACTTACTGAGCTTTTTCATTTGAGATATTTTTCATTCATTTTTTTAATGTGGATGTTTATAGTGTGGTTATGTGTATATACATTCTTAGCACGTATCACTTTATTAGGTCGTATATCCCCCTGGTTGGGGATTCACTAGTGTTTTACACCCCATTTTTATGTACTCTTTTGATCCCTCATTTGGGGATATGGGGGGTTTGAGTTTTTGTTCATTTGTGTTTTCACTTAATAGGGGTTCATACAGGATCACTCCTGGTCAGGTGCGGACTGACAACTCATGGGGCCCCCGGGCAATAGGGGATCATGGGGCCCCTGTGTCCTTGTCCAAACTCAAAAAAGCCTATGAAAAAGGTACCAGGGGCATCTCATGGGGCCCCCTACTGACCCCGGGCCCTCAGACAGTGCCCGAGTTTCCAAATGGTCAGTCCACCCCTGGTCCTGGTATTTCACGCTGCACCTTGTATACGTAATTCACTTTGGATCCTGATTGAATAAAATCACCTTAGTTTTGCCATTATTTATTATTTATGTGCATGTTATTCACTTTTTATATGTTTATTATGTGTTAGTGGATTTGCGCTACACCATTTTTTTCTAATCATTGCATAAACATATGTACATAAATAAAAACACAATAAGACTTCATTCACACTGATCTGCCACAAAAACACGTAGGCATTTTTACTGCGCTTTTGCCACGCTTTCTGAGCATTTTTAAAGGACACATGACTTAAAAACTGCACCAAAATGCTTCTCAGAGGCGTTTTGAGGCGCTTTTCAGGCGTTTTCCATTGATTTCAATGGAAAGAGGCGTTTTTTTAGGCTTTTTTTTAAAATCCCCAAACATGCCCCAAAGATGCTGCAAACATAAGTTTTTACACCGCACCGCAAGCGCAAAGCCTAAGTCTGAAAACATACTGTACATAGATATAAATTCACATACATAGGGAAACATTTTTCTTGAGCTTTTCAGATGCTTTTTTTAACACAAAAACACTTGAAAAACTCCTCAGTGTGAAAGTAGAATAAGAAGAATAAGACATACCGGTAAGCATTCTATTCACTTTAAAATAAAAGGCAAGAAATGACAGAAATAAACTTTTACCATTTTGAGCAGTATGGTTTATCCTGCTGCTGGGACAACTTCAAAGTTCCAGCAATTGTTGTTGTTCAGGCTCCATACAAATTGCCATATTAATTTCTCATGCTCCTCATTTTATTGAATAATGGATGTGGGCTGGAATCCTTGGCCAAACACTTCTGGGGGGGTATTCCTATTTCAGCACCGAGGATGGTTCTGACCCCCTGAATTGATCATGGGTTATTTAGACCCATTGTTTCTGATGATGGAACCGGGGATCTGATTTCCAACATCAGTGCCTCTGGTCACAACAAGAAACAAACAAGAATTTCTATTGTTAATATGTGGTTACACCCCTTTAGCACCTGATGGATAAATGCATGTAGTAGCTGTTGGGATTTGAGCACAGGTACATGGTTGTTGTATTGTTGGGTCAGAAGCCAGACCTAGACCTGGTAGCTCTCCCCCACTTTGTCTTTTCCCCTATGTTAGCATTGTGCCCACAGTAGCATTTGTGTAGGCAGTGATGTATTTAGACTTTGTGCTGCCCTAGGCAACACAAAAATTTTGCGCCCCCTCCCATGAGAGAGTGAGAGAGTCAATAAGTGTGTATGTATGTATATATATATATATATATATATATGATTCTCTCTTTCCTCTCTTTCTCCCTCTCTCTCTCCCCCCCTCCCTCTCCTCCCCTCTCTTCCTTCTCTCTCTCTCTTCCCCCTATCTCTCTCTCCCCTTACTCTCGCCCCCCTCTCTCTCTTTCTCTCCCTTCTACCTCTCCTTTCCCTTTCTCTCTTTTCCCTCTCTCTCTCTCCTCCTCCTTCTCTCTCTCTCTCTTACCTCTCTCTCTTTTCCCTCTCTCTCTGTCCTCCTTCTCTCTCTCTCTCTTCCCTCTCTCTCTCTTCCCTCTCTCTGTGTGCAGTCCCATACGATCTGTCAGTGCAGGGAGGGAGACAGGGAGATCCCACAGACCACAGCACAGCTCACCTCCTTCGATCCTCTCCTCTCCCTGCTCCAGGCTGTCTCCTGGTCCCGGCTCGTCATCTGCTGGAGGGAGAGGTACAGGAGCATCGCTCTGCAACTGCCCTCTCCCACATCGTTCCTCCTGCTGTCCCCCGGGCCACTGCAAGAGTACCGAAGGTACCCCTCTGCTGGTGGCCTTGCATGGCTCTGTCCACCGCTGCTTTCAAGGTCCCTTCTTCCGGGGGGGCGGTGCCGCTCCCTAAAAATTGCAGCCCTAGGCAAACGCCTTGTTTGCCTCGTGGTAGATACGCCCCTGTGCGTAGGCAGAGCAGAGTAGGACTGGCCAGAGAGGGATCACTGTGACACAGTTGACCAGCTTAAACATGTATTGCAATATGTGTGAACCAAATATCCGTATTTATTGCAAGGTCTGCTAGAAAGGTATATAGCAGTGTGTGGTCCTTCAGAATGTCTGGTCACAACAACTTCAGGCACTGCATGGCTTTAGAATCCTTTTTTTCATGACTGTTGGGGGGGGGGGCACCACATGTCTTTTTTCATCCCCCTTGATATCCATACCAGACCTTCATCAAGGATAATGATCTGGTATTTATTTTAAAAGGAGCTGCACACCTTTTTTTGTGGGGGTCCCCCATTACTGTCTATAACAGACCCTCATCTAGAATAAGGCCCTGGTGGAATTGTGCACATATACCCAATAAATAGTTATTAATAGTGGTACATCTAGAGCAGCAAAGTCAAGTTGCAGGGTCCCCTGAGGATGATCATGATACAGATTCAGTTTTTGTGTTGGAGACCTGAAGACGAGATCAGCAGTGATGTGGAGTTTCTCGAGCTGTTGTCCAACCAGCCTGGAATGCAGCTTCTTCATACGCAAGAACTGTGGTGTGGCCACTGGACCCAATTCAGCCGATCTACTCTGTGCTTTAGTCCCTCCCTAGTAGTTTCTCATGCAACTGGACACCTAACAACAAGACGTGGCCATTGGATGCCTATCCTGGCTTTACATATGCTGGTTATTTTGCCCTGAGCTAAAACTAGAATCACAGGCCAGAAGGAACAGGGTTAAAGTAGTTCTAAAGGCAAGACATTTTTTACCTTAATGCATTCCCTGTCTCAGTCATTGTATCACTCCCCACCTCCATGTGTACTTACCTGAGTCCTAACTCGATCCAGTGCTGTGCCTATCTGCAGCAGCACTGGTCTCGGTTCCTCTCCTCACAGGACACAATGGCAGCAGCTGAAGCCATTGGCTTCTGTTGCTGTCAATCAATTCCTGTGAGGAGGGAATGTGGGGGCAGGGATAGCCATGCCGTTCGTGTCTATGGATACACACAGCAGGGTTCAGGAGCACGCCCATACAGCTCGCTATGGGGGCACACACAGGAAAGAAGGAGCTGAGAGCATCAGCAGACTCCAGAAGAGGAGGTCCAGGGCTGCTCTGTGCAACACCATTGCACAGAGTAGGTAAACATACCACATGTATTATTTAAAAAAAAAAAAAGCCTTTACAACTGGGAGCTGCATAAAACTAAAACAGCCAGTCTCCCAGAGACAGGAAGACTGACAGAGACTTATATATTATCATCTAACAGTAGAGAGCATCAGATCCCTACACATACCTTATTTAAGACCTAGTGATGTCATCACTGGGTCTCTGTGTTTCTCTATGCAATGCAGGCAGATCATGTCTGATAGGAGGAACTGGCAGGGTGTTGTACATAGCTTTCTGAAAACATCACAGCATCCTGCCTCTGTACTCCTCTCAAGAGCCCTCAGCCCTATTGCCAACAGTGGATTGACTCTTGGAAGGCATGATGCAAATATGAATGCCTTCATGGGTGGATGTCAGTCTGGAGGAGTGGGCATTCCAAGCCAAGCTGGGACTGAACCAGGTAATGTTCACATGTGATGCTAAGCCTCCATTTTTGAAAGATCTGAAATCCAGTGACTGAAAGGGGTAGGCCAGGGACAGTCTGGCTGGTGAGGAAAGGGTTAGATGATGCTGGACATCCTTTAGAAAGGAAATGAGGTGAACGTTATGTAAGCTGCTGCAGCTTCTAATGCACACTATGAGAAACTCACAGTGTGCACTGAAATCATAAGTGTTTCACATTCCTGCCCTACACCCATTGCTGACTAGTCATCCTTAAAGTGCTTATAAAGTCAAAACCTTTTTTTGCCTTAATGTATTCCCTGCATGAAGGTAAAAAATATTTCACCGCTTGTTGTGCCCCAAACTCCCCCCCCAAACACTTACCTGTCACTTCCCTTGATTGAATGCTGTCCCTGCCATCATCCCTGTTCTCCTCTCTTTCTCTTTTCACAGGACACACAGGTAGCAGCAGGAGCCATTGGGTCCTGCTGCTGTCAGTCATATCCTGTGGTGAGGGAGCAGGGGGCATGGCTGAGCCACGCTGTGTTTGTCTATGGACGCACACAGCCCTGTTCAAGAGCGCGCCTGCACATGTGCCCCATAGCATACAGTTTGCTATGGGGGCAGAAAAGGAGGAGCACGCAGCACCGGCGAGGGACTCCAGAGGAAGGAAGGGACCACTCTGTGCAATAGCATTGCACAGACCTGGTAAGTATACCCACTTTTTATTTTTCAAGCAAAAACATGTTTTTTATTTTAATATCCTTTTAAGCAGCACAGCTTTAAATAGATCTTTTCAGAAACAGTAAAGATATTAATGCACATTTAATAGAAGTTTACGTTCTGCTGCGATTCATGAGCTTGTATTGTGATGACAAGTAATGGGCTGAGCAGAGACAAATGTCTTTTAATTGCAGGATGATCTGCATTGTCAGTTATGATTCCGCCCGTAATTCTCATTACTCCTGTTTGTTACTGGAATTATGCGTGGAGGGGAGGCTTTGTTCACCAGGATCTATCTTTATACATACACCTTTATTATTGTACAGTATCTCTATCAGTGAACAACAATGTTTGTCACCTGCAATCTGCATGGTGGGTAGCACAAAAGAATTTTTATGTACTGGAGTAAAAAAAAAGTTATTTAAAGTAGATGGAAGCCCAGTCATATAAATCTCATGCTGTACAGCCACTTCCTGTTATGGGGTGACAACTCTCAGTCCCTGTATCCTAATAATGCTTCTGCGTTGTCACCCTGTCACATGCACCTGGAGAAGGCTGCAAACAACTGTGCAGACACGCATTGTGCAGGTATGGTTCACCTTTGTCATTCTCAGATGAATGATGTGCAGCTAAGCAAGGGCATGTAGACATGAACTGGCTGATAGAGCCATGGGGAAAAGAATGAAAATTGTAAAAAAATATTTTATTTAGAACAAATGACAATTGTTTATGATACAAAGAGCAAAGAGCAAATGATGTCATCCAGTTAGGATTTACATCTACTTCAAGTGGTGTCTTAAAATGAAACTCCAGGCAAATATTTGAAAAGAAAGTATAATAATTTTTTCTATTTATGTATTAAATTTAAATAAAGCCTATAAATAAAAATGTCTGAGTTTAGCAGTCTTTAGATGCAGTGGGTGCATTAGTTTTCAGGAGTCACACGCCGCCTGCATTTAAACTTGAGCGTTTTTGCTTTAATGTGATTTCGGAGCGTTTCAGACATTTTCCGGCTTCAGCGTTTTTGTTTTGGCCAATGGAAAACCAACTACTAAGAGCAGTAGATGGTTGATAAATGTGTGTGTTTTTCAGGTGCTCCTATTAATGTTTATTGGGGCTAAAAACCCACAATTATGCCCCAAGCAGTCTCCTGTTCTTATTTTGAGCCTTGAGCGACAAGCTCCTCTAGAAACACGTTTCAACTTGCTCAGGTGAGAATGGTAATGTCCTAGGGTGCCAATGTTCATTCCCTGTACTGTACAGAATCTATGAAGGAGCAGTATTGTCACCCTAGGACAGGACCAAAACACCTACCTCCCTCTCTCTTCTTTATATCCTTCGGGGGGGCATGTTGTGTAGTTCACAGATGATAGCATTGTTTGCAATTTCAGTTCAGCTTTTACAAAGTGACAAGGGCACTGGATTTCTGGAAGGATCAACAGGTATTTTCTGTACTTGCTGAAAGTGTTTTTAGCCTGAAAAAAAGAAAACAAATGCAGCCACTACATCTGAGGACTGGTAACCTGGAATATATGACATTTTTTGTTTCTGAGCTTGGATATACTTTATAGTTAACCTACAGAAATTAGTCTCATCAGCATTGTTTGATACAATTTTTGTAAATTCTAATATACACTCACACAAAGTGTCGGATGCAGTGGTGTAAAGCATGCCGCCACTGGACCCTAGAGCAGTGAAGACGTGTTCTCTGGAGTGACAAATCACACTTCTCTGTCTGGCAATCTGATGGATGTGTCTGGGTTTGGCGGTTGCTAGGAGAACGTTACCTGCCTGACTGCATTGTGCCAAGTATAAAGTTTGGTGGAGGGTGGATTATGGTGTGGGGTTGTTTTCAGGGGTTGGGCTTGGCCCCTTAGTTCCAGTGAAGGGAACTCTTAAGGCATCAGCATAAGAAGACATTTTGGACAATTTCATGCTCCCAACTTTGTGGGAACAGTTTGGGGATGGCCCCTTCCTGTTCCAACATGACTGTGCACCGGTGCACAAAGCAAGCTCCATAAAGATATGGAGGAGCCAGTTTGGGGTGGAGGAACTTGACTGGCCTGCACAGAGTCCTGACCCCACCTTTGGGATGAATTAAAGTGGAGACTGCGAGCCAAGTTTTCTTGTCCGACATCAGTGCCTGACCTCACAAATGCGCTTCTCGAAGAATGGTAAAATATTCCCATAGACACCCTCCTAAACCTTGTGGACAGCCTTCCCAGAAGAGTTGAAGCTGTTATAGCTGCACAGGGTGGGCCAACTCAATATTGAACCCTACGGACTAAGACTGGGATGCCATTAAAGTTCATGTGCGTGTGCTTTGTTCTCTATTTTGAGCTGGGTTCCCTCTTATCTGCTATGGTCCTGTTATTTCATTTACAAATGATTTGGCCTTGATTATCATGTGAGGTCCCCCTGTCCCCTCTGTGTTTTCTCTTTTGGGGTTGTTTTGTACCTTTAGTTAATTTTTATGTTTCAATCTGTTGGGTTTTGACTCTGCCTCTGCGAGGGCATCTGTTGTTTGCTCTATGTATGTTTTCACCAACTAAATACGTTTAAAATAAAAAAAGATTTAAAAAAAAAAAGTTCATGTGCGTGTAAAGGCAGGCGGCCCAATACTTTTGGCAATATAGTGTATAATAAAGCTGAATTTTAGCTGAAACCCCCCACCACACAGTTTTAGTCACATTATTTTCCTGTAATGAGGGATGTCTCACATTGTGCATGCAGCTGGATCATAGAAAAATCTTTTCTGCACGGATGCTGGTCCTCTTCATGTCTCTGAACTTCTGGCGATGCAGTGTTTAACAGCTTCATGTCTTTAGGCAGAACAGCAGTACAGATGGTCAGATGGGGACACACCCCTCCTTCCTCCTCCTCCATTGGGAAAAGGTCTTTCATTGATTATACTGCTTCTAACATGATCTGTGATTATGAAAGAGAATAATGTGACTGATCAGACTCTCCCCCATTCACAGACCGTAATACGAGAAATGTGGTAAATTACAGAACTTGAGGAAGGGACGGCGTGTCCCTGTTGGACCAACTGTACTGCTGAAGACTTGAAGCTGTTAACCAATGCAGTGCCGGAAGTTTGGGGACAGGAAGAGGACTGGTCATGTCTGCAGTGATGTTTTCTATAGGATCCAGCTCAAGTGCTCAATGTGGGACATACTTCATTACAGGTAACTGATGTGACTAAACCTGTAGGGCAGGGGCGGACTGACCATTTGGAAACTCAGGCACTGCCCGAGGGCCCGGGGTCAGTAGGGGGCACCATGAGATGCCCCTGGTACCTTTTTCATAGGCTTTTTTGAGTTTGGGCAAGGACATAGGGGCCCCCACGAACCCCTATTGCCCAGGGGCCTCGTGAGTTGTCAGTCCGCCCCTGCTGTAGGGATTTTGTTTGTTAGCTGAACTTCAGCTTTAAATATATATATGGGTTCTGTGGCCCTGAAAGGGTTAACCATCATGTGGGGGCTGAACAGGGCAGGAAGCAGTTGGCAGGTGTCCACAAGGTGTGGTGTGGAGCAGGAGATGCTTGTTAGAATAAGCTGTGTACTGTGTGGCTAATGAGACCATGCTGAACTGTGCTGACCCTTTCTTTGGACCCCTGGAGCAGGCAGGGACATTAAGCCCTGTTATGGGCAAAGTTTAGTCTCCATTCATATATCACAAAAAAGACAAAACTATACACATGTGGGAATGCATGATAGGTGCTAGCAGCGGTGTTTAATAATTGCTTCACAGTGGAAGGGTAGCACAGGAGTATACACATTTAAGCAGGCCATACATGGATCGAAAATCGAAAACATAATTTGTTCTGTAATCCAATGGTGCCACCAATGATTTAAAAAATCGATAGTTTTTCACTAATTTTCCAGCATGCCCAAAAAACGAAATGGGGAGGAACCACGAAAATCGACCGGTGCCATTGCCCCACTAACAGAGAGAAAATCGGCCGATTATTCTTAGGTCTGATTTTCGAACGAAAAATCATTCGGAAATCAACCCATGAATGGCCGGCCTTAAGCAGGTCGAATTCCAAATGATTTTTCGATCGAAAATTTAGTTCCTTCTGTAATCCGATGGTGCCACCAATGATTTAAAAAATTGGTAAATTTTCACAAATTTTCCAGCATGCCCGATAAACGAAATTGGGAGGAACCACGAAAATCGTCCGGTGCCATTGCCCCACTAATAGAGCGAAAATCGGCCAATTATTCTTAGATCTGATTTTCGAACAAAAAATAATTCGGAAATCAACCCATGTATGGCCGGCCTTACTCCCATTCACATATCACCTAGCAGAAACATGGGTTCCCCCCCGCAATTTGAAAAACGCGATTCACATGCTTTTCCACATGTCGTGCATAGGAAAACCCATTTACTTGAAATATTGGCCCTGAACTATGCGTTTTTTCATGTGACATTCATGGGAAAATCACACCTTGTTTGAAGTGTCAATCAGGATA
Source organism: Staurois parvus (assembly GCF_062004578.1). NCBI lineage: Eukaryota > Metazoa > Chordata > Amphibia > Anura > Ranidae > Staurois > Staurois parvus. Next base: position 2,049,044 of record NW_028318265.1, read on the forward strand.
GATAGCAAACGCACGTTGTGTGTTTTGCTGCAATTTGATATTTTGGACAGAATCTCACCAGTTCCGCACCTAAATGACAGCTACAGAATGTCTGTCTGCTTTTGTGTATGCTGTTCCGTGCCGGACACTTCTGTCACTATGTCAATGTAATGTTACCATAGGTTCACACCTAAGCATTTCCTGCAGTGTTTGGCGTTTTGCAGAAATGCAGTACAGTCCATTTAACATGATTTCCTAAGGGACAGGTTCACATCTCAGCGTTTTCACCCAGTGCGTTTTTTGGAAAGGGTCAGGGACTTTTTTTTAATGCAAAACGTTGTGTTTTTGGTTCTATAGACTCAATGGGAATGCTGCAGAAAAGTATGTATTGTGTTTTTGCTGAGTTTTTGAAGCGTTGTTTATGCATTGTGGATTTAAAATCTGCCTAGCAACAAGAAAAATAAAGAAAATTTAAAAAAAAATGCAGCATAAACGCAAGTGCAAATACGCAACGCAAAACTCAGTGTAGAAATGCCTCAAACGCAACTTGCATAGGTGTGAACCTAGCCTTAGATGTGACGACCATCTTTGAAAAGCTATAGTAAAGTGCAGAAAATATATTTCATGTGTGAACATTCCTTTATTCTTGAAAAATATGGCCTATGGCCAAGGATGTTGTGGGAGCAGGGATAGGGACTTGCACCGTTTGGCGCCCGCCAACACACAGCCAGTCGTAGTCCCCCTTACAGCTAGATCTTTCCAGGGTGATTGAGCATGCCATTATCATGAAGCCTAATGTAAAAGTCTAAGTAAAACCTTACCACATTCCCAAGGCACACAGGGAGTATTGGAGAAGGTTTGAAAAATGCTTGAACTCGATATAATGGAAGAATTGCAGAGTGATTGGTCAAGCCCAATTGTGTTGATACAGAAGCCCATAAGGAATCTGAGGTTTTGTAATGAATTCAGAAAGCTCAAAGTTTGATGTACAGTGGGGCAAAAAAGTATTTAGTCAGCCACCAATTGTGCAAGTTCTCCCACTTAAAAAGATGAGAGAGGCCTGTAATTGGCACCATAGGTAGACCTCAACTATGAGAGACAAAATGAGAAAAAAAAATCCAGACAATCACATTGGCTGATTTGGAAAGAATTTATTTGCAAATTATGGTGGAAAATAAGTATTTGGTCACCTACAAACAAGCAAGATTTCTGGCTCTCACAGACCTGTACCTTCTTCTTTAAGAGGCTCCTCTGTCCTGCACTCATTACCTGTATCAATGGCACCTGTTTGAACTTGTTATCAGTATAAAAGACACCTGTCCACAACCTCAAACAGTCACACTCCAAACTCCACTATGGTGAAGACCAAAGAGCTGTCGAAGGACACCAGAAACAAAATTGTAGACCCGCACCAGGCTGGAAAGACTGAATCTGCAATAGGCGAGCAGCTTGGTGTGAACAAATCAACTGTGGGAGCAATAATTAGAAAATGGAAGACATACAAGACCACTGATAATCTCCCTTCATCTAGGGCTTCACGCAAGATCTCACCCTGTGGGGTAAAAATGATCACAATAACGGTGAGCAAAATCCCAGGACCACACGGGGGGACCTAGTGAATGACCTGCAGAGAGCTGGGACCAACGTAACAAAGGCTACCATCAGTAACACACTACGCCGCCAGGGACTCAGATCCTGCAGTGCCAGACGTGTCCCCCTACTTAAGCCAGTACATGTCCAGGCCCGTCTGAAGTTTGCTAGAGAGCATTTGGATGATCCAGAAGAGGATTGGGAGAATGTCATATGGTCAGATGAAACCAAAATAGAACTGTTTGGTAGAAACACAACTCGTCATGTTTGGAGGAGAGAGAATGCTGAGTTGCATCCAAAGAACACCATACCTACTGTGAAGCATGGGGGTGGCAACATCATACTTTGGGGCTGTTTCTCTGCAAAGGGACCAGGACGACTGATCCATGTACAGGACAGAATGAATGGGGTCATGTATCGTGAGATTTTGAGTGCAAACCTCCTTCCATCAGCAAGGGCATTGAAGATGAAACGTGGCTGGGTCTTCCAACATGACAATGATCCCAAACATACTGCCCAGGCAATGAAGGAGTGGCTTCGTAAGAAGCATTTCAAGGTCCTGGAGTGGCCTAGCCAGTCTCCAGATCTCAACCCCATAGAAAACCTTTGGAGGGAGCTGAAAGTCCGTGTTGCCCAGCGACAGCCCCAAAACATCACTGCTCTAGAGGAGATCTGCATGGAGGAATGGGCCAACAAACTAGCAACAGTGTGTGCCAACCTTGTGAAGACTTACAGGAAACGTTTGACCTCTGTCATTGCCAACAAAGGATATATAACAAAGTATTGAGATGAACTTTTGATATTGACCAAATACTTATTTTCCACCATAATTTGCAAATAAATACTTTCCAAATCAGCCAATGTGATTGTCTGGATTTTTTTTTCTCATTTTGTCTCTCATAGTTGAGGTCTACCTATGATGCCAATTACAGGCCTCTCTCATCTTTTTAAGTGGGAGAACTTGCACAATTGGTGGCTGACTAAATACTTTTTTGCCCCACTGTATATCCAAGCTGATACCACCTTTAATGCTGAACTCCAGGAATACAGCTCTTTTGTAAAACGTAAAGGCACACTATGAGTGCATGACATCTCATGGGCTTATCTCTATTGTTTACATCTGACAGCTCCTGCAAGACAGCTATCCCTGTAGTTCTGGGAGCCCAATGCTGGATATTCTGGTCTCTGCATCTTCAGCAGTAGAGTCGCTGTAGCTGCTATGCCTACCCATCCCCTATTCCTGCCCCTGTGAACTCATTCAGAAAATACAAAGTCTTCTGCGAATAGGCAGCAGAGGGGAGGAGCGGACATATTTGTTCTGTGTGCTTCTTTCCCCTCTCACAGCCCTGAGTGTCTCAGATATAAATAATAGAGATTAGTCCACAAGGTGGCATGCACCATCTTTTACTTAACTCATAGTGTGACTTCACTATTTACAAATTGGCTGAATTAATGGAATTCAGCTTTAACCAAGGAAGCCAGAGAAAAGATAATATTTTCCACACCAAAGGGGCACTTCCAGTATAATAGAATGCAGTTTGGATTACATTGTGCTCTGGCTACTTTTCAGAAGGCAATGGATAAAACACTACATCCTCATGGGAAATACACCTCAGTGTATCTGAATGCTATTGTTATCTTTGGTACAGACTAGGAGTCCCATCTTCCCCACGTTTAGGCTGTGTTGGACTCTCTAAAGAAGGCGGGGTTTACTGCTAATTCTGAGAAGTGTGCCATTGCGAAGGAAAAGACCACGTGTCTAGGGTACATTGTGGGAAAGGGTTGGGTGAAACCTCAAATGCACAAGGTAGAGGCTTTTCAAGCTTAGCCCTGCCCCATCACAAAGAAACAGGTCCAAGTGCTCCTGGGTACTGCCATCGATTCATCCCCAACTTCACCACTGCTGCTGTGCCACTTACTGGCTCACAAAAGGTAAGAAGTCAGACGTGGCTACGTCAAATGACAAAATTGAGTAGGCTTTACTGAAGCCTAAAGCAGCCAGTATTTTCAAAACAGTTTTTATCCAAAATGATGCCTCTAGTGAACTTTTAGGCCTTTTTTGTCTCAATAAGTCAGTGGGGATGAACACCCCCTAGTTTTTCTCAGCAGGAAGCTGATGGCCACTGAGAAAAACTACACAGTAGTGAAGCGAAATGTCTAGCCATTAACTGGGCTTTAGATTCTCTGTGCTATTTTCTATTAGACAGAAAGTTCTGACCTGGATGAGACAGAATCAACACAAGAATGCCAGGGTAACCAGGTGGTTCTTGTCCCTACAATAGTTACAATTTTTGGTGGAACACAGGCCTGGGAAACAACATCCGAATGCTGATACCATCTCTGGGGTGCACTGCAGGGTGTCCCACATTGCCTTTCACACCACGAGGGGGAGAGTTATGTACAGGAAGCCAGGGATGGTTCGTAGAAGGCAGATATACAGTATATCACCATCGTTTGGGTTGTGGTCCTAGGATGATGACAGGAGAGTCAGAGTACTCAGGGTTTCTCACCCATGCAGGGTAAGGGGTTCCACAGTGAACCTTTGAAAAAAGAGAAAAATGATTTGCAGCTTTCCCGGGATTGTTTAGTGCTGATATGGGCTGCAGAATTCAGAGGCTCACAGAGATTTTGGGTGAGAGTGAGTCTCCAATTCTGACTACGGGTACTTTTATCCTGAAACGGTTAACCCACCTAAAGGAGGGGACTGAAAAGGGCAGGGAAGCAGTCAGCAGGTGCCCATGAGGTGTGGTGTGGGGCAGGACATGCTTGTGAGAAGGAACTGTTTGCTGTGTAGGCTATTGAGATACTGCTGGACTGTGGTCAGCTTTTCTTTGGACCCCTGGAGCAGCCGAGGACTTTAAACCTTGTTATGTTACAAGGTTTATGTTATACTCAAGTTTTCGTTTTTACCTGGGGGATGATGGACTGTTTTGTATTGCTTTCATGTTGAGGCTGGGTTCACACATATGTGGTGCGGTATTTCGCATGTGATTCACACAGGAACCGTATCGCATTCCTGTTCAAATCACATGCGGTGCGATTGGAGCCATACATTTTGTATGGCTCAAACTGCACTGAATCCGCACCAAAAAGGTGCAGGACCCTTTTTTGGTCCGCACTAGAATCGGATCACACCCATGCGATGCGATTCTGCACATCACACCTCATTTTGCGGACCGATTTGGAGGTGTCGTTAGCTTAAAATACACACTTTCAGCGGTTCACATGAACGGGGTGCGATTGTGATGCAGTGCGGCATTCGCACAGAAAACGCTGCAAATTCGGCACCGCATCAGTGTTTACCTTTTGAAAAACAATGTTTGTTTGCTTTTAAAAACACATCCAGCTAGTGATACACACACACACATAAATATATAATTAAAGCAGAGCTCCAGTCAAACCTAAAAAAAAATAAAAGTCAGCAGCTACAAAAACTGTAACTGCTGACATTTAAAAAACAGCCCCTTGGAATGCCCAGGATCCACCAACAATGAGGGATTGGATAGACAGAGTAGAATATGTTAGTAGGATGGAGGAACTTTGTTACATGGAGAAAGATGAAACGGAAAAGTTTAGAAAGATTTGGGGTAAATGGTGTGAGTTTAGAACTCCAGAAAAATACTTAAAAATGAAAGGTCCCCCGACAGTAGTACCAGAGAATTTAAATGGTTAAAGAGATCTATATACATGACTAGATTAAATGGAGGGGAAAGAGAGGATAAGATGAGATTGGACAGGGGTGTGTTGGGGTGGGTATGGGGATAAAGTTTATATGTATGATGTAAAAAGATTTATGATGGTTTTGTAAGGTATTTTTTTTCTTAAAAGAAAATTTATTAAAAGATATCATGGAAAAAAAAAGAAAAAACAGCCACTCACCTGTCCCATGATCCCGTGGTGAACTGGATTTCACCAGCCATCCTCGCTCCCCAGCGTCGGTATCCTAAGTGTGGACACTGGGTGCCCACTGCGCATGTACGAGTAGTGCTGCGCCTTGTGATTGGTCCTGTAGTCTTCTGGGACCTGTCACGGATCCTAGAAGACTATGGGAAGGGAGGGAGGACAAAGTCCACTTCCAATTTGCTAGGCGACTGCAGCGGAAATGGGAGCAGACACTTGTAAAAATTGGGGGACCCGCTCCCCAAAGGTGCCAATTCCTCACAGGGAGTGCGGGACCAGCACTTAAAGCAGAACTTCCCCTTTTGGGTGGAGCTCTGCTTTAAGTGCATTAAAATTAAAGCACAATATTGTTAGCACTTTATTTTATAAATGTGTGTAAATATTTGTTTTTTGGAGTTGAATAATTTCAAAATAGATATATGTGCTTTCAGGTATAAGATATGTAGAGGTATGATGGTATAAACGCTGCAGATTGTGCTGCTCAGACACTGTATTCTATATTATTATCACATACAGTATATGTTTCAAGCTTGTTGTGTGAAATTTGTTCTGACTTTACTTTGGAGGCAGGGAAGACGTCCTATAGATTCAGATGCAGCAATAGAGATCCTTTCTTTCCATTGAAGCCTTTCACAGAATTTAACTTTGAATGGATTGCATTATATAATGACATGGTTTAAAGATTTGCTCTCCGCCTGTTGTCTATGATATGATGAAAGAGGAAATATTGTGTCAAATATTTAATATATGTAATGCTCTGCCCTCCTACCAGTGCTGCTGCTTTATACAGAGCTGTACATAAACTAGAAGCAGCTGTCACAGTACAGAAAACTCTCTGAATCTTTTTTCCAGTGATAGTTTGGGGAGATTCAGCATGCTGAATGGAGCTGTGGGAGTCACATGACTGTCGCCCTGCGCTGGTGAGGAGCCCATGGGTTATGACGTCAGCCGTCCCCCAGGTGTGAGGGGTATAAAACAGCCAGCTGGCTGCCAATCTGAGATGAGACGTCAACCACAAGACTTCTACAGATGCCAGAAGTAAGGAATTCCCAGACCCCGTACTGGCCAAACTGACACCAACATTTCACTCCTCCAAACATCCTCGGAGTGCCATCACCCAGGTGAGCCTTCCTCATCCATCTCTGTACGCTTCCTTTCTTTCCCTTTAAATATTATACTTTGCATGTTCTCACACTTTTCTTGGAAACACAAAGAGTTAAGCGGAATTCCGCCGCATTTTTTCCTTCATTGTCTCTGTTATGCCTCTTAATCCTATTATTTCTCCCTGCAGCCAGTCAAAAGGGAGACAATGAAGCACCTGAGACTAATGGCTCTGCTCATTATTTTGTCCATCACCATCAGCATTTCCAACACAGCCCCCGTGGTCAGGTCAGTTGGGAAAGGGCAAGGAGGGGGGCACAGGGTCCTTTCCTTCTGGTGGAGTCAAACTCACAATGTTCTCTCCTCAAACTAGACAGAAAAATTCCGATATCGCCAACGGGACATCAGAGAACGGATGGACGATTGCAGTACAGACCAAACACACCCTGATTACACCGACCAATGGGATGTCGCCGCTGGTGACCACCAGAGAGAAGAGGTAGGGAGCTTTGCTCTGCTCAGGGGAACAGTGGTCTGGTTGTAGGAATGTGGGAAAAGTTCACAACAAACGTGAGAAATACAACATTTAAGGTGATTTTGTATAAGAGTCGGTAATTATATGTGTAGATCTGTCATCTGTATCATATATACATTATATTTAGATGCTGTATGTATTACATTGTGTCATATGGACATTTTATATAGTAATCAGTATCTATTGTTTGTGTTCTCTTCATTATTCGGGGTAATAGTCCTACTAATCTCTCCAAAAAATACTAAACATTCTCTCATCCCATCTATAGTAAGGAAGATACAAACCAATGCATTCTATAAATTATTTCTCACAAGTGTCCCATCTATATTCTGCAGATTATCCTATCACTGCCCTCTGTAGAGATCTGCAGAACATCGTTTCTTCCCCCTTCCAGATACATATTGATATATTCTGCAGGTCATCCCACCATTGCCCTCTCTAGAGATCTGCAGAACATTGCTTCTTCCCTTCTCCCTCCTTACAGATACAAATTGATATATTCTGCAGGTTATCCCACCATTGCCCTCTCTGTAGATCTGCAGAACATTGCTTCTTCCCTTCTCCCTCCTTACAGATATATATTAATAATATATTCTGCAGATTATCCTATCACTGCCCTCTATAGAGATCTGCAGAACATTGCTTCTTCCCTTCTCCCTCCTTACAGATACATATTGATATATTCTGCAGATTATCTCACCACTGCCCTCTCTATAAATCTGCAGAACATTGCTTCTTCCCTTCTGCTTTCTTACAGATGCATATTGATATATTCTGCAGATTATCCCACCACTGCCCTCTCTATAGATCTGCAGAAAATTGCTTCTTCCCTTCTCCATCTTTACAGATACATGTTATTGATATATTGTGCAGATTATTCCATCAATGACCTCTCTAGAGATCTGCAGAACATTGCTCCATCTGATCTACACCCATAGAAATACATATTGATAAATTCCACAGATTATCCCATCACTGCCCTCTTTAGAGATCTGCAGAATATTGCTCCATCTCATCACCCTCCTGATACATATTGATATACTCTGCAGATTATTCCATCACTGACCTCTTTAGAACACTGCTCTGCCCCATGTTCCTCCTGAAAGATATCGATACATTCTGTAGATTGTTCCATCACTGACTTCTTTGTAGATCTGCAGAACATTCTGCAGATTATTCTCTCACTTACCCCTCTAGAGATCTGCAGAACATTGCACTATCCCATCTACCCTTTACAGATACATATTAATATATTCTGCAGGATGATCCATCACTGACACTTTTAGTGATCTGCAGAGTATTGCCCCGTCCCATCTCCCTCCTAACAGATAACTATCGATATATTCTGCAGATTTTTTTTCATCACTGACCTCTCTAAATCATTACACAATTTGTTCTGGTTCATCTCCCACTTGACAGATGCTTTTGGATACATTCTGAAAATTATTCCATCACTGGCCTCTAGGGATCTGCAGAACATTGCTCCATCCCATCTCTCTTCTAGCAGATACATATTAAGATATTCTTCAGATTTATCCATCACTGGCCTCTTTTTAGATCTGCAGAAACTTTCTCAAACCTGTCTCCATCCTGGCAGATACATGTTGATATATTCTACAGATAAGTTCATCAATAACCTGTCTAGAGATCTGCAGAACCTTGCTCCCTCCCATCTCCATCCTGGCAGATTATTCCATTAATAACCTCTCTAGAGATCTGCAGAACATTGCTCCCTCCCATCTACCTCCTGACAGATACATATTGATATATTTTGCAGATTATTCCATCACTGACCTCTGTAGAGATCTGCAGGACATTGCTCCCTCCCATCTTCATCCTGACAGATACATATTGATATATACTGCATATTATTCCATTAACAACCTCTCTAGAGATCTGCAGAACATTGTTCCCTCCCATCTCCATCCTGGCAGATACATATTGATACATTCTGCAGATTATTCCATTAATAACCTCTCTAGAGTTCTGCAGAACATTGCTCAATCCCATCTACCTCCTGACAGATACATATTGATATATTTTGCAGATTATTCTCTCACTGGCCTCTCTAGAGATCTGCAAACATTGCACTGCCCCTTCTACTCCTTACCGATACATAATAATATATTCTGCAGATTATTCCATCACTGACACTTTTTTTGATCTGCAGAGCATTGCTCTGTCCCATTTGCCTCCTAACAGATACATTTTGATATATTTTGCTGTTTATTTTATTAATGATTTTGAACATTGATATGTGCCATCTACCTCTATCACTGACCTATGTAGAGATCTGCAGAACATTGCTCTATCCCATCTCCCTCTTGTTGGATAAATACTGATATATTCTGTAGGTTATATTATCACTGATAATTTTATTGATCTGTAGAGCATTGCTTTGCCCCAATTCACCCTCACGAATACAAATGAATAAATTCTGCACATTATTTCTGCATCTACCACCTGACAGATCTAAATTGATATATCTTGCAGATTATTCCTTCACTGCCCTCTCTAAAGAGCTCCAGAACAATGCTCTGTTCCATATATCATCTGACAGATAAATATTGATAGATTCTGCAGATGATTCCATCACTTACCTCTTTAGAGATCGGGTTTGAGGTAGTTTGTGTAATGCATGTTTGTGTGAATATAATATGTAGATTTGATTGCAAGCTTCTGTGGGCTGAAAGTGATAGGTATGTCCTTAGTAACCCCCCAAGCATTAGGTAAATAACTAGTAATTGAATTTTTGGGGGAAGTAATGTCAATTTTCTTTTTGTTGAAGTGAATTCTCTGAGAGTCGGGAACAATTATACACTCATCCCTGATTCTCAGCATTACTGTGTGAAGTCAGTAAGGTAACTTTGGAGAACTTTATAAGTGGCTTTATCTAAAAATCTTTTGTCTTTCCTGACACGTCAGCTATTCTGTGACAACCGTCTGACTCTCCGTGCCTGCGACGCCTTACTCTAATAGCTGAGTTGTTAGGGATGAAGTGGGTGGAAAGTGGTGGAAAAACGCTTCGTAAACTATTTTTTTTTTCTTTGCAGGAACCAGATAGAAAAGAGGAAATGCAACACGGCGACCTGCGTCACGCAACGTCTGGCCGACTTCCTGGTCCGATCCAACAACCACCACGGTCCCATCTACTCACCCACCAATGTTGGGTCTTTCACTTATGGCAAAAGAGATGTAGTGGGCCTTTTACGGCGTGAGTCCTTCGATTATCTACATCACTAACTGGTGGATGCCACTGTACAAACTAAGAACTAATATGAAGGGAAATGACTGAAAACTCTTCACCTTAAATATATTTTGAGTAATATCATTCTTCTGATGTTAAATTGAAGCTAAAATGTATTTCCGAGATGTTTCGGCCCCCTAATTCACTCAGCTGTCTGGTTGTCTCTGTGTCTAGATCAGTTGTCTCCAGCCAGTGGCTTGGGTATCACATGTGACTCACAGCTCCCTTTAATGTTGCTTGACAGCCACTCTTGAGCCACTCTGTTTGGCCTCCTCCCACATTGTACACTTTCTATAGGCATGTAAACAAGCAAGAATTGCATAATTAATTAAAACATTTCATTTTATTGCTTCTTTTTCATATTCACTAATCACCTGTTATACATGAATGTGGCCTATTAGATGGTTATATAAGGTTTCAGATCCTATGTCTAGAATACACAATGAATATCCACCAGAGGTTGTCAGATAAATAGGTGTTCTCAGCCTGTCAGATCCAGAAACCTCTGGTACACACACCTAATCCTATGTTGTAAATGCTGCAGGCATTTGGCAAGCTTCACTGACTATTTATTAAAGTGTATCTAAACCCAAAAAGTAAAATGTAATATTGTGAATTGCCAGTCTTAATTGTATTGACTGCATTAGTTTTCTTTCTTTCATTCTTTTATCCTTTATTTCCACCTGGTGATCCTGCCAGTAACACTTCCTTCCTAGGATGACAAAACATACTGTACTGTATCTATGAATAAGCCATGTTGCCACCTTGAAAAATTACTATAAAACATCTCCTCCTCTTTTCATAACGTAGGAGGAGGTGTTTTGTAGTTCACAAAGAGCTCAGAACAGTGTAACTGATAAAAGTGCATCTACATCCAGAGAAAAAATAGCCAGTGGTACACTATGAAGTCCAATGCTTATGAAACCTGGAAGATTCACCTACAGGAATTGTTTGTTGAATGTCATATTCAATGCTTTATTAATATGTCCCTAAATTTCTGCAGCACTCAGCCCAGAAGCTTGCTAAATGACAGATGAAGGTTGCTAAACACTTGGAAAAAAATCTGCCACCAGTTCACAAATTTGTGATTCTTCTACACTTTTATTTGTAGAGCTGTTTGATTGGGAATTTTTACAGTTGTACAATTTATGAAAACAATTATTGACATTGTTATTCAGGATTTATATAGCGCCAACAGTTTGCTCAGCACTTTACAAGATAACGGGAGACAATACAGCAACAATACAGTTCAATACAAGAGGGATAGGAGGGCCCTGCTCCTTGGAGCTTACAATCTAAGAGTGAGGGGCTAGTGGTACAAAAGGTAATAACTGTGGGGGATGGACTGGTAGGAGGAATAGAAGATTCCATTATTAGCTGAGGGCAGGATAGGCTTCCCTGAAGAGATAGGTTTTCAGGAATCACCTAAAAGTGAGCAGAGTAGGCAATAGTCTGATAAATTGGGGTAGAGAGTTCCAGAGGATGGGGGAAGCTCTGGAGAGGTCCTGGAGATGAGCATGTGAGGAGGAGACAAGGAAGCTAGAGAGTAGGAGGTTGTGCGAGGAGCTGAGAGTATGGTTTGGGTGATATGTGGAGACAAGATCGGTGATGTAATTTGGGGCAGAGTTACAATAATTCATAAATTGTTAGATTTTTCTTAAGCTGGCTATACATGATTCATTTTTTTTTTCATTCAACCAGCAGGCTGACAAAAAAAGTGTGGTGGATAGAGGAATCCTCCCTGCTGGGGCATTGTATTCTGACAGCGCTGATTGAGAAAACATTTCTAACAACCCTGTTAAACAAAACTCAAATTCTGTCAAACAGGCATGGCCACACATGGATTGAAATTCATCTGGTCTCTGCTGGACCAGCTGAATTTTGATATATCTATGGCCAACTTTAGACTGGACAATCAGCACCCTTGTATTTGGGAGAATGCAAACTTTGCACCTAGACAATTTGCAGATCGGCATAACTTGCAAATTTATTTTGTCACTTCATATACACAGCTCTCCCCAGATGGAGCAGAGGGGCACTTAAAGGGTTTCAGGAAGGATACTTCAGGGTTTATAAAACTGTATATGTTTCTGCAGATGGTGTGATCCCACCTGCTGCATCCAGAATGTGAAGTTTCATACTCCTATCTTACCATATGCAGGGATTTTCCAGCTCTGAGACTACAGTCTAAGCACCAGCAGGTTAAAAATGGCCATACACGGATCAAAATTTGGATGATTCAGCCAGTACAGCACATATATGCTACAGCAAGGTGGGTGGTCCTTAATGTCCAACCAATGCAGAACTGTGACCGAGCTGTCACTGACAGCTAAAACTCACAGGCTGAATGATCAGGAACTGGGCTTCCGATGACATCAGTACTATGCAACCAATGAAAGTACAGGAAGATTGGGAGCTCCTCCTACAGGCCTTGGCTATCAGAGCCCATTTAAAGCATTGACTATGGTCAGCGTAAAGGGGTTGGGTGAATTTAATCTGGTCTATGGTTCCATGCCGGGTCTAATTCACTTTCAGTCCAATCTGATTTTTTAAAGAGTCACTGGCCCTCAGAAAATGTGACTTGACATGGTTGATTTGATGCCAAATGAGAGTTCAGAGCTCCAAATGCAGCCACATGTTCTGGTTCTGGGAGAAGTAATTAACACACCCAATCAAAGGGTCTGAGATGTGTAACAATAGATGTGCTGGAGTATTGTATTATGCTATGAAACTATACATTCATATTTCCATATGACAACGTTTCCCAATCCAACAACCAACACATTATTTAACCAAATTAAATTACAATTTGTTAGACACCAAATATGATATACAGTACTTTAGATATTATCTATGCCTCTTCATTGTCAAATATGTCCCATTAGGCTGCTGGACCTTGTAATATGGGTGTGTTTGATGTCTGCCTGATTGGTATTGGCCTATTTGTGTAACCATTGGTTAGAAAATTAACTCCATTATGCAGGAGTTATGGAATACAAACCAAAGTCAAGAACTTGAGAAGCATGAATTTTCAGTTTTAGTAAAAAACAAAACAAAACAAAAAAAGACTTGCAGATGTGAATTGCTAATTAGATGGTTTACAACAAGCCATTCAGACAGTCCTCATTTGGAGTCTTTTGCATACCCTGCTACTGGAAGTTTTAAAGTGGTTCTAAAGGCGGAAAGTTTTTCTTACCTTCATGCATTCTATGCATGAGGATGAAAAACCTTCAGTGTGCAGCTTCTCCTCAGCCCCCCTTATAATTATCTGAGCCCGATGGTGATCCAGCGCTGTGCATGAGAAGCTCAGTTCTCCCAGGTCTCTCTCTGCTCATTGGCTGACACACAGCAGTGGGAGCCATTGACTTCTGCTGATACCAATCACAGCTAGTGAGGAGGAAGTGGGGGCAGAGCTGAGACATGCTCTGTAAGACATATTCACATACAGGGCCAGCTTGGGAATGAGCTCTGGGGGCACTTGGCAGGGGGGAGGGGCCAGGAGCGCAGTCGGGGGACCAGGTAAGAGGAGGATCTGGGGTGCTCTGTGCAAAACCATTACACAGAGCAAGTAAATATCACGTTTGTTATTTTAATAAAGAAAAAAACAAGCTTTACAACAACTTTAAGACATCTTAGCATCCTTACATAGCTGGCCTGTGTTATGTCAAATGTGTTTAAGGCAGGGCTGTTTACCTTTTGTCAAATATATCACCTAAAATGAATGCCTAGCTTTAAATCTGACCCTTTTTGTTTCTGGTTTGCAAATTTTTAAGAATTGAATGTGGCATTATATTAAGTACAACTCGATTCCCTGCACACAGTTTGGGGCTCATCAGACCTCACTATCATCAAAGAACTGTACAAACTGGAGTTTATCAACGAAGATTGGAAGATGCCTGTATTTGTTATCTACAATATCAATTTCTCCATAGTGGACAATCTATTGTAGACAAGGTGGGGCAGACCAAAGCCATTCTGCCACTACCATGTCATCCAGTTATACTTGAAGTTCATTGTTCCCCTAACAGGTGATGTTTTGCAGACTGTTAGACATATGTAGTTAGTTTCACTCCGAACGGAAATTAATTTTTTGTTATTCGGAGATTTGGATGTATCCAAATTTCTGAATTACAATAGTAGCAAATTTAAACAAATATGAAATAACAAAACAAAATTAGAATAGAATTGACTAGAACATAAAGGATTAGAAAAGAATAGAATAGAAACAAATAGAATAGAAAATAAAATAATAGACTAGGATAGAAAATAATAGAATAAAATGGAATGGATTAGAGAAGAAAAGAATGAAAAATAAAGAAATAGAATCGGAAAGAATAGAATAAAAAATAAAAGAATTAGGAATAAAATGGAATAGAAATGAATAGAATAGAAACTAAAAGAATAGACTAGTATAGAAAAGAATAGAGTAAAACAGAAATGAATAGAATAAAATAGAATATAACCATCTTTCAAAATTATAATTCCGAATATAATAGAAAATAAAATAAAAAGAATAGAATAGCAAAAACCATCAAATATAATAGAATATAACCGTCAAAAAATTTGAATTTTGAATGGAATAAATTTGAATTTGAATAGATCAGATATTAGAACAGAAAATAAAATAATTGAAAATAAAAGAAAAATACAGAATAAAAAAGAATATAATAGACTAGAAAAAAACAATAGAATAGAAAGGAATAGAACAGAAAGAATATAACCATCTTAGGAAATTGGAATAGAATAAATTAAAATAGAATAGATTAGAATAGAAAAGAATAGAATAGAATAGAAAATAATAGACTAGAAAATAAACTAAAATAAGAAAATAGAAAAAAACAATGATGTAGAATAGAATAGAAAAATGATAACCATCTTCTGGAATTCCAGAACAGAATAGATTAGAAGAATAAAATAGAAAAAAAACAATAAAACAGAATAGTAAAAGATAGAAAGAATATAACTGTGTTCCAAAATTCAAATTTCAAATAGAAAAAATTTTAATTCGAATTCCGATTTGAAGTTTTTGAATTCAGTCAAATTCAATTTAATTCAACTGAATTCGGAAACCTGAATTCGAAAAGGGGAAACCAATTCTGAAAGCGAATTAAACAAATTTAACTAAACATAATTATTAAATAATGAATTGAAATGAAACTAAACAATTTTTTTCTTTCTGCACATGTCTACAGACTGTCAAGTAACAGCACAACTGTTATAATGAGTAACAGATCTTAGTAATATTCCTTCCACAATTTTCACTGTAAGATTTGCTGTCCTAAAAAAACACTCTGACATGTAAAGGATCTGGAAAACACCACCTGTTAGCTGAGGACTACACAAGTGAATTGAGCAGCTTGCTGACAGTTACCCTTCAGCATCAGTTGATTTTAGTGTAATCACTCACGTAACCCTGATGTAGGCGATGTATACTATGGTGCTGGATGGAGACATGTGTTTCCCATGCTACATCTTCTGGTGTTCAAGTGGTCACTGAAAATTTTTCATTTGCACGCACAAATCATAATTGAAGCATACAGGGAGCAGAAACTACATAGTTAGCATTTACTTTCCAGACATATCTGTAATGTACCAGTTCCTACTCTGAGAGCATCAGCTTCTGACACATGTGAGACTACAAGCCAGGTATTCCAATCCTCGCACACTGCAAGATCTCTCACAGTGGGGTGAAAGACATTTTCACAATACATTATCATGTGACTCAAGGAAGCAGACCCAACCAGAAGCGCACATAGAGTATCCTGGAATTTTGGCTGCATCGAGTTACAGACACACATTGGTAAAACATGTTGTATGGAAAGGCATGACTGAGGGACATGCAGAATATCGAGGCTAGTACTTACCACCTACACCTTAAAAACAACCACCCCCCACCTGAATAACCACGCGACTCTCCTTTTTGGTTACAAATCGGCCATAGCAGCCCCATTTATTTAACATAACTCTTACATAACATAACACTTCTTCTGGTACAATTACATAATAATAACTGACATTAACAATCTCCAACCGGGTCCAAGGTCTTCGAAGGCACTGTTACTCACATCAATAACTTGGCTGTATCTGATGCCCAACGAAAAAGGCCCCCAGCCGCTGCCACACCGCCTCGGGGACAATACTACAATTATGTAGTCCCAGATACAGCCAATGACCTCCCACCTTACCAACAACCTTATAATTGGGAAGGGACACCCATACCTACGATGGGCCCAACCCATAATCCACCAACTTGTCACTCCAACACCGCCTTCAAAGACCTAGCAACCCCTGCCGGCTACCATGACAAAACAGAAACAGACAACACCACAGAATGTCAAAATTGGCAGGCAAGAAAAGAAACAAAGGAAGGAACCCACACCAAACAACACAGGACAAACACAAAAAGAACAAACAATAAACAAAGCAAATAAACAAAACAGGAAGGCAAAACAACTAAACAGCTCCAGGGAGGGAGGGCGGGAGAAACCTCACCGGTGCTGGCACAAGCTCCGACTGACCCCCAACAAGTCCCAACCCCTCTCCTCATCCTAGCAAGACCACCCTCAAGCCCGATTGCTCCAATCCGGTAAGTAACCATCTCCCATCTCGTATACTCCCACCCAAATCCTGTCTCCGCCTCGTCTGCAAGCCCCCAGTCATGCTGGCCCTCCCTTTTAGCTTCGCTCAGTCCAGGCCCTGACTTGAAAAGTTTGCATATTGGTTTTACATGATACATGGAGAAGGGAAGTGAAATAGGACCTGTTTTCATAAATTCATTAAAGTGCGTGTAGGCCTTTGAAGTATCCACTGAGAACTGCTGGAAAAGTTCACATTTCTAAACCAGAAACAAAAGTGTAATACTATGAAGCTCACCAGCCCTTAGATATGGTGGTTGTATTGGTTTTTATTTTTCAGGCTAAGAACATTTTAGGCAAACATAAAAATTACCTTTTAATTTTGCCAGAAATCCAGTATCCTATGTGATAATAATGCAGTCTGATGAACCCCAGATTGTAAGGGGAGAATGAACAAATGGTGCTGAACACAAAGCCACCCTCATTTTCCTATAATTCAAAAGTCAGTAACAAGATGGTCAGATTAAACTTTTGTGCAAATCAGTCACGGAAATCAGCACACGTGTCAAAATGGCAGTCAAGTAAGAAGGAACACAGAGGTATCATAAACCTCAATTAGCCCAGAGTCTTCAAAACACTTCTGGCATGGTCTTGTTGTAAATGGTCAAATTATAAATAGTCTGGTGTGTAGTTTAGGAATACACATCTGTGGGATGATGACCTATACTATAGCTGAACTCCACAGAGTTAATTTTCATAAATATCCTGCTGGTTTGGAGTTACTGTCCTAAAACATTGTTACAATTCAGTTTGACACCGAAAACAACTATATTATAAGGTTCAGAAGGCTAATAAAACACATTAGACCTCCCAGGAAGAATACATAGTATATAACATGTGTGGTCTCTAGCTATTCAGAATTTCTTTCTGATATCATGATCTACAGATTTCTTGTCCCTGTCCAGGAACAAGAAAATATGCCTGCCCAAGCAGCAGTAAGCTTTCATTTTATTCATAGAAACTATAAATTATTGAGAGTACATTTTGAGGACCTGCATCAACTCCTGCATCAACTCCGACATCAAACTGGACTTAATCCTCAAGTGATCCAAACTGCACTGTATCAAAGACTCTACTTAAGTATTTTTCACTTTAAACCTGTTTATTATACTGTTGTTTACAGCTGAGAAAATAATTATTTGATCCCCTACTGATTTTGTAAGTTTGCCCACTTACAAAGAAATGAGGGGTCTATAATTTTTTATCAAAGGTGTATTTTAAATGATAGAGACAGAATATCAACCAAAAATCCAGAAAAAACACATAATATAAATGTTATAAATCGAGTTGCAGTTCAGTGAGTAAAATAAGTATTTTATCCCCAAGTAAAACATGACTTTGTACTTGGTGGAGAAACCCTTGTTGGCAAGCACAGAGGTAAGACATTTCTTGTAGTTAGTTACCAGGTCTGCACACACCTCAGGAGGGATTTTGGTCCACTCTTCTTTAAAGATCTTCTCTAAATCCTAAAGGTATCTTGGCTGTCGCTTGGCAACTCGAAGTTTCAGCTCCCTCCATACATTTTCTGTAGGATTAAGGTCTGGAGACTGGCTAGGCCACCCCATGACCTTAATATGCTTCTTCTTGAGCCACTCCTTTGTTGCCTTGGCAGTAGCTTTTGGTACACTTTATAATACATTGCCCCGTCCATTGGCCCCTCAATGCGGCAAAGTCAGCCTGCACCTTTAGCAGAGAAACAGCCCCAAAGCATAATGTTTCCACCTCCGTGCTTGACTGTAGGGATGGTGTTCGTAGGGTCATAGTCAGCATTTTCTTCCTCCAAACATGACAAGTCGCGTTAATGCCAAAGAGCTCAGTTTTGGTCTTATTTTACCACAGCACTTAGATGTTCATTGTCAAACCTCAGATGGGCCTGTATATGTGCCTTCTTAAGGAGGGGGACCTTGCGGGTGCTGCAGGATTTCAATCCATGGCAGCTTATTGCGTTACTAATTGTATGTTTGGTGACTGTGGTCCCAACTGCCTTGAGATCATTCACAAGCTCCTCCCATGTAGTTCTGGGCTGATCCCTCACTTTTTTCATGATCATCCTTACCCCATGAGGTGAAACCTTGCATGGAGCTCCAGACCGAGGGCAATTGATGGTTATTTTGTATTTCTTCCATTTGTGAATAATTGCTTCAGCAGTTGTCTCCTTCTCACCAGGTTTCTTGCTGATGGTCTTATAGCTCATTCCAGCCTTGTGCAGGTCTACAATCTTGTCCCTGATGTCCTTTGACAGCTCTTTGGTCTTGCCCATGATGGTGAGGTTTGAATGGAAGAATGAGATTCTGTGGACAGATGTCTTTTATACATATAAGGAGTTGCTGTTAGGAGTACCTTCTTAAATTGACAGGTTTAATCTGTGTACCACTTGAGCACATAACCAGTCTGTGGGAGCCAGAATTATTGTCGGTTGGTAGGGGATCAGATACGTAATTTACTCACTAAACTGCAACTCAATTTATAACATTCGTATCATGTGTTGTTTCTTGATTTTCGGTTGATATTCTGTCTATATCGTTTAAAATACACCTATAATAAAAAAATTATAGACCCTTCATTTCTTTGTAAGTGGGCAAACTTACAAAATCTGCAGGGGATCAAATAATTATTTTTGCCACTGTATGTCTGTTTTGTAATATCTTTTCTGTAAATATTTCTTGCAATACTTTATTTCCTTTTTTAGTAAAATTGTATTTAAAATTGCAAATCTGAATCTTTGAATGCTCTAACTAGAAAGTAAGATCTCTGCCTCTTTGGCTACCATACTTTTATCATATGTTTGGAGGCGAACACATCCCATATATAGACTGTACATCAAAGTCTGGAAAAAAACCAGAACACCATTAAAAGCAGGAGTTTCTCTCAAAGAAGCATTGCCACTTTTACTTAGATTACAACATACCCTTTATTTACAACATAGCTTTAGGCCACAAAGCCCTGTTTTTAAAATTGGGTTACCACAAACCCATTTCAATAAAATCTATTCTCAGAAATGCAACACAGAAAAAAAATAAAAATGTATTGCAACCCACTGCTTGTAGATGTACTTATAAGTTAAGCAATTAACTGGAAGTCCATCATGGACTAGACAACCCCCTGAATTCTGGTGCAAATTATCCAGATAAAGCTGTTTGTGGATGAGTAGAGGATCCTAATGCATTTTGCTGGTGTGGCTTTTTCAGGGGAAAAGAAAATTGGGAGGTTGCGGTCAAAAAGGTGTTTACTGTCTTTCATACAGTGATAATACACCATAACGGTCCACAAGTCCAGAACCTTAATGTAGAAAATGGGTTGGATGTGCATAAAGAGCCTTCAATGTCCTAGTGTTGAATCCATGAAAGTAAAAGTGTTGTTCTGTCATTTCACAGTTTAAACAGAAGGCAATAAGCCCTTAGGTTCCACAGTGAGTAGAACAAGCATGTTATACTGCATATACAGGCTGATTTTACTGCTGTGAGTTTAGTAACACTTTAAATATAAAAATAAAAACTTTAATAGGATCATTTTAAAGGTGTTCAGGACCTTTGACAATCTGTAGTATACTTTATCTGACTATCTCTACTCTGAAAATGGTGGCCATGGAGACATCACATTTCTTGTCTAGGGCTGATTTACAGCATTTTCCAGTGCTCCCAGGACTCCGAACATCCAATTTACAGGAATTTAAAGTGTATATTAAGTCCAAAGTTTTTTCCTTTTGCTTGTACCTGTTACCATACCTTAAGGTCCATAAGGACCTTATCCCGTCACTGGTTGACTTCTTTGGTAAATTCTGGCCCTCTGTATGCTGTATAAGTGATTATCAGAAAGTATCTTAGAGGTTCTAAACCATTACATCTTTTGTTGATCTTGGTCTGGTAATTGGCTCTGAGTGTATAAGTTACTTACTATGTGTTAAAGGCCATGGTAACCTGTACTCATTACAATATCACAGTACACATCATGGCTATTTTGTCTATTATCAGTGAGCCATGGAGAGAAGATTTCTGAAGGGAAGAGGGAGGATGGGGTGTGGAGAGTGACAATGGATGTGCGGTGAGAAACACATTAGTGGACACAGCATGCTGAGGAGCTGTGAAGATTACTGAGTGCTCTAACACTGATGGGATTCACATGCTATCACCAACCAGTGACACCAAAACCCTCAACAGCCCATAAACTGACTTCAATATCTGGCATAAAAGTTACGATAACTTTATCATTGTTGTTCTCTAGAAGGATGTTTTAAGGATAGAACACAGAATGTTTGCACAGCACTTGTCTCTCAACTAAACTTCATTGGATCACTGTGTAAAAGTATAAAATCATACATTTATTGGGACTTGTCAATAGCTTTACAAGTCTGCATGAATAAATTCCCGACAAGTCACAACACACAGCAACAGTCTTGTTTATCAGAAAACCTCCATTCAAAAACCATCATTGAGCTCCAGCCAGTGACTTTGCCTAGGCTGATATGATGTAATCAGTCTGCTGTAGGCAGAAGGAAGAATTTCCTCAGTCTCCTCTTTCCCAGTGATCAGAATGCAATATTGTATTAAACCAAGTGAAAAGGTGAGTGGCTGCAGCAGGGGGCTGAACTGTGTCAGACATCTGTAAACACAGCAGGATTTCCATGATTGTGTCATTTCTGAGCTGACATCTCAGTCCAGGAAGTGGATGGGGACCATGGATAAAGGCTGAAAAAGACACCTCTGTCCATCTGGAGAAAAATGTTGAGAACTCACTGCAAACCTAGAAATAACTAGGTTTGCAGGCAAGCTCTTTATTGGAGAAGATGAGACATGCAAGCCAGGTAGAAGATGTCGCTGCTGGTTAGGGACGTAGGACCATTGAAGGTGGGGTAAGTATTGTGGAGTTTAGATCTGCTTTAAAGGGTAAGGAAACCCTGACCCCCTCCCCAAATTCCTATACTTAACTAGACTTTCATGCGACTGGTAGAAGGATTTGGATCATTTCTGATAAAATCAACTATTCAACAGAGTGAGATCTAGGTAAGTATTGCAATTTGGGGTGAGAAGGAAGGGGGTGCGGAGGAACGGACGGACTATACCTACCAGGGGTGGACTGACAACTCATGGGGCCCCCGGGCAATAAGGGATCATGGGGCCCCTGTATCCTTGCTCAAGCTCAAAAAAGCCTATGAAAAAGGTACCAGGGGCATCTCATGGGGCCCCCTACTGACCCCAGGCCCTCGGGCAGTGCCCGAGTTTCCAAATGGTCAGTCCGCCCCTGATACCTACATAGTATGGGTGGGTGCAAAAGGCTAAGACTGGCCATACATGGATCAGTTTTTTTTATCAGCCTGCGGATTTCCCCACTGTGTTACTGTATACACTGATCGGCACTGCAGCCGATTGGTTGCAGCACTGATTTAAGGAAAATTTTCTAACAGGTCTGTTTGAGAGAAGTCGATCATGAGATCGACATCTCTGTAACAGGAATGGCCATTCTGATGTTCTCTACTTTACCAGCCAAGTTTCGATTAATCTATGGCCAGTTTAAGAAAACTGCGAAAATTTCCTTACCCTTTGTGTGACCATTTTTTTATGCTATAAAGTTTGTTGCACCCTTATAAACCACCTTAATTCCACCATCTAAATTGACTCCAATACATGTAGCCAAACCAGCAAATCTTACCAAACTATCCCCAATATCATTGATATTTCTGTAATGCAAACACTCCTGATCACCCCCAGTTTACATGCATTTTGCTGTGAACACATTCGGCTGAATCCAGCCTCATTTGAGGAAAGTATATACCCAGATGAACAGATTTCCTCATATTATTCAATAAATGGTTATTGTTGGCTGTGACGTCTCTTCACTCATATTACATCGGCTTCTCCGAAAGCATCTTCCTTTATATCAATTAGAGCCAGCTTGACATTTACTGAGGGCATCCAGCGGTGACATTAATGGGGTAAGTAATTTTGTTGTCTAGACTCATTATTCTATTGCTGAGGATGGGATGGAGTTGGTTTTGTTGCACATCTCCAGTAAGAGATGAAGAGGTGACTTGTCACATAGACAGCAAAAATACAAGGAAGGAAGAACTTCCACGATGTTTGTTGGCTTTTCTTCCTTATGTCAGAAATGTCCCCCTGATAATTGGTGATCCATGACTGGTGAGGCTATGACAGAGGTGGAGGAAGCACAGATCTACAGAATGGATGAATATGAAGCAAGGAGATCCTTTCACTGCATGTCCTCAGGTACAGCTTCTTCTACAACAGGGGGAACCGCTGCAATTCACCAAATCCAACTCCAAACCATGTGAGGCTAGCAATTACAGGCAACAGTGCCTTAAAGCTGTATTAAACCCAAAACAAAAAAATAAAGTAATATATTGTAGCTTACCAATCATTAGATGAGGTGGCTGCATTAGTTATCTTTTGTTAGGATTCTTTCTCTGTTTTTACCTGGTGATCTGGCCAGTAACAGAACTCCTGTATTAGAGTGTCCCAACTCTGGATAAAAGAGCACAGGGGCACCTTTGGACAGCAGCATTGCTAGTCTGGGGGAGGGGAGTGTTAGATATACTAGCAGATTTACATGCGGTAAGAGATTGAAGCCAAACTCCAGCTCACACTTTACAAGCAGCAAACATTTTTTTCCTTTTGGGATATAGGTTTTACATGAATAAATAAAAGCTGATCATTGTAAGCACCGCTATCTGTGTTAAATGGTTTGTCTCATCCCTGTAACTGATACATTTTGCAGTGATAAGTAATGGCATTAGAAAACAGTAGCAGCAATGATAATCAATACTGCGATAACTCCTCTGTAAACAATCGGCTATACCCACTTTAGAGTGCACTCCAGATGAATGGCAACAATGAAATTTAAGACTCCGTAAAGAGGTACCTCATACTTTGGACAATAGACAAAGTTCCTGTGAAGCGGCAATCCGAATAAGCAGTCTTTAGCCCTACTTCTTCAGCCAGCTAGCATTGGGGCCTAGTCTTTATGATGGTGCCCATGAGTGCAGTCCCAGTAAAGTCTGCATGCAGTAAATAATTGTGCTAGTTAGATGGGCAGTCCATATGTGCTGTCTCTGCTAGCAGCATCAGGTTAATGGAAGCAGGGTCCTCTCACCAGTCCCAGCGATACAGCAACAGGGGTCTCACTGTTTAGCTGTGAGCTCACTTCTGGATCTGCCTGGAGCAACTTCAGTCCTCAGCACATGGCCACAGTCTTGTGGCAGGTTGATGTGCACGCAAGAGAAGCAATGTGCACACCTCGGTCTCCTGTCCACAAAGAGGAAATCCCTTGGTATTCAGCCTGGAAAAATATATTTTTTATGTATTACAGGGACTTATATAAGCGCCATCAATTTACGCAGCGCTTTTACATATATATTGTACATTCACATCAGTTCCTAACCCTCAAGTAGCATACACGCTAAGGTCCCTAACTTACAGGTGAAACTCGAAAAATTAGAATATTGTGCAAAAGTTAATTTATTTCAGTAATGCAACTTAAAAGGTGAAACTAATATATGAGATAGACTCATTACATGCAAAGCAAGATAGTTCAAGACGTGATTTGTCATAATTGTGATGATTATGGTTTACAGCTCATGAAAACCCCAAATCCACAATCTCAGAAAATTAGAATATTACATGCAATCAATAAAACAAGGATTGTACATAGAACAATATCGGACCTCTGAAAAGTATAAGCATGCATATATACTCAGTACTTGGTTTGGGCCCCTTTTGCAGCAATTACTGCCTCAATGCGGCGTGGCATGGAAGCTATCAGCCTGTCGCACTGCTGAGGTGTTATGGAAGACCAGGATGTTTCAATAGCGGCCTTCAGCTCTTCTGCATTGTTCGGTCTCATGTCTCTCATCTTTCTCTTGGCAATGCCCCATAGATTCTCTATGGGCTTCAGGTCAGGCGAGTTTGCTGGCCAATCAAGCACAGTAATCCCACGGTCATTGAACCAGGTTTTGGTGCTTTTGGCAGTGTGGGCAGGTGCCAAGTCCTGCTGGAAAATGAAGTCAGCATCCCCATAAAGCTCGTCTGTGGAAGGAAGCATGAAGTGCTCCAAAATCTCCTGGTAGACGGCTGCGTTGACCCTGGACTTAATGAAGCACAGTGGACCAACACCAGCAGATGACATGGCTCCCCAAATCAACACAGACTGTGGAAACTACACACTGGACTTCAAGCATCTTGCAGTGTGTGCCTCTCCATTCTTCCTCCATACTCTGGGTCCTTGGTTTCTAAATACGATGCAAAAGTTGCTCTCATCAGAAAAGAGGACTTTGGACCACTGAGCAACAGACCAGGTCTGTTTTTCTTTAGCTCAGGTAAGACGCTTCTGACATTGTTTGTTGTTCAGGAGGGGCTTGACAAGAGGAATACGACATTTGAAGCCCATGTCCAGGATCCGTCTGTGTGTTGGGGCTCTTGATGCACTGACTCCAGCCTCAGTCCACTCCTTGTGAAAGTCCCCAACACTTTTGAATGGCCTTTTCCTGACAATCCTCTCCAGGCTGCGGTCATCCCTGCTGCTTGTGCACCTTTTTCTTCCACACTTTTCCCTTCCACATAACTTTCTATTAATGTGCTTTGATAAAGCACTTTGGGAACATCCAACTTCTTTTGCAATTACCTTTTGAGGCTTTCCTTTCTTATGAAGGGTGTCAATGATGGTTTTCTGCACAACTGTCAGGTCAGCAGTCTTTCCATGATTGTGATTCCTACTGAACCAGACTGAGAGACCATTTAAAGGCTCAGGAACCCTTGGCAGGTGTTATGGCTTAATTAGCTGATTAGAGTGGGACACTTTGAGCCGAGAATATTGCACCTTTTCACAATATTCTAATTTTCTAAGATTGTGGATTTGGGGTTTCCATGAGCTGTAAGCCATAATCATCACAATTATGAAAAATCACGGCTTGAACTATCTTGCTTTGCATGTAATGAGTCTATCTCATATATTAGTTTCACCTTTTAAGTTGCATTACTGAAATAAATTAACTTTTACACGATATTCTAATTTTTCAAGTTTCACCTGTACATTCATACATACACACATTAGGGCCAATTTAGACAGGATCCAATTAACCTACTAGCATGTCTTTAGAGTATGAAACCGGAGTACCCGGAGGAAACCCACGCAGGCACAGAGAGAACATACAAAATAGAGATCTTTCTCTCTTTCTTTATCCCTGGCTCACATTGGAAATTAAATAGTTACATAGTTAGTCTGGCTGAAAAAAGACAAACGTCCATCTAGTTCAACCATTAAAAAAAAAAAAGTTATAATCCTATACCCACAGTTGATCCAGAGGAAGGCAATAAAACCAGCAAAGCGTGATCCAATTTGCTTCTGCAGGGGAAAAAAATTCCATCCTGATCCCCCCAGAGGAAATCGGATATTCCCTAGATCATTGACAGGGGACGCCGCCGTCCCAATGCTTCAGGGGGCCCGTGCAGCTTCCCTGTCACACATGAACAGGAGGGGTTTTTGGTCTATTGTGGTGCATCTGGTAGCCCACATGTGCATGGGTCCTTTAACCACTTCCCATCTCGCCCATGTATATAAACGGCCAGACGGGAGCAGTGCAGGGGCAGGTGGCCATTTATAAACGGCCTCCCCGCTCCCTGCTTGTGTGTGCTCCCTGGGAGCGCACAGCACCGCGATCCGTTGCCCGCTGTGTCCTCCGGACACAGTGGAACACCGATCGTTGTTCCTCTGTGTGAGGTCCCGATCATGTGATCACTGATTGGCCAATCAGTGATCACATGAAGAGTAGTAAGCAAGATGTCACTTCTGCTTACTACGTAATCTTGTCACAATAGCCTTATACCTTGTGACAAGCTGTGACCAATCACAGCTCACACAATATTTCTCAATGGCTGCAAGAATGCAGCCAGAAAATAAGGAGAAATGATTGCTTTTACAGCGTTTATGGGTGTAAAAGCAATCAGTGTAGAAAAAAAAAAAAATCTTCATCACCCCCCACAAGTAGTACAGTGTCACTGTGGTGACACTGTACTGCTAGGATGACAGTATGTAAAAAAAAACAAAAAAAAAAAACATAAATAATAATATAAGAAAATAAAATAAAAATGTAAAAAACATTTTTTTAAAAATTATAATTTTTGGTAATAAACTAATTTTGGTTATTTTTTTTTTACTGAAAAGATAATTGAATAAATTTTGGCCAAGATTTATGAAGAAAAATTATTTATTTGCAAAATTTTATAAGAAAAACACTTTTTTCCAAAATTTTGGACTTTTTCATTTATATAGCAAAAAAAATAAAAATCTCAGTGGTGAATAAATACCACCAAAATAAAGTTTTATCTGGTTCAAAAAAATGCTAAACAATTCATATGGGTACAGTGTTGCATGACCACGCAATTGTCATTCAAAGTGTGATAGCGCTGAAAGCTGAAAATTGGCCTGGACAGGATGGGGGTAAAAGTGTCCGGACTTGAAGTGGTTAAGTAGATGTAAACCCAAACTGGATGACACTCAGTACACTGCATTTCATAAACTATTATAATTTTTTAATAAACTACTGCAGGAGAGGTCTTCATGCAAGAAGATCATTCTGGGTGGGGGGAAGGGCAGCTCCAGAGGAATCAAGACCCAACTGTGTTCCTAGAATAATCTGCAGCAATGGCAGCTAATGCCATCCGGTTTGAAGGAGTGACTGCTGTGGCAGATCATTGAGTAATATGTTTATCGCCTGTGCTACAACCGGTGGCTGCCAGTATATATCCCGCCTAATCCTGTAAAATATTTCACCTGATGAGCCAAACAAGGGTGACACAGTTGATCAGCTGACTAAGCTCTTGAAACGTATGAGGACATTAGTTAGAACATATAGAATGTAACAGAATGCAAAGCTGGCTGGACTGTAGAAGCTGGCTGGACTGTAGATCGGGCAAATTAAAGTCACCCCTTGCAGGAAACATCAGGAACCAGTCTGGGGTCATCAAGCTCCCACCGCTTGGCACTGTAGGGATGTGAGATCTCCAATTCTAATCTGATTCAGACCCCCCACTTGTGTACGGTCCCATTCATGCCAAGCAGTGGGCCAGCATACCAATGCGTTGCCATGCACTGTCTGTTAAAGCAGCCTGGTTATTTTCACATGCATCATTTTGATCAACACAATGCACCGCAATGGACAGATAGTTCATGTCCAGGGGTGGACTGACCATTTGGAAACTCGGCACTGCTCGAGGGCCCGGGGTCAGTACGGGACCCCATGAGATTCCCCTGGTACCTTTTTCATAGGCTTTTTTGAGTTTGGGCAAGGATACAGGGGCCCCATGATCCCCTATTGCCCAGGGGCCCCATAAGTTGTCAGTCCGCCCCTGTTCACGTCTCTGTTTTGCATAGCAGTACAATACAAGTGAGTGTTGCTGCTCTGCTTAGGTGAGCTTGGCTACCACCACAATACACGGCACTACCACAACCGTGTGACTGAGCCCTCTTTACATTCTTCGCATTGTACTTAGTACTGCAAAACGATCAGCAGTCTTAACACTTTCAGTTTAAAGTGAAACTCTAGTTTTGTTGAAACACACAGAATAACTGAAAACTATATACATCCAGGGGTGTATTTTGGTTTTGTGCTGCCCTAGGCAAGACTAAAATCGGGTGCCCCCCTCCATCTGAATTTGTCCCACCCCAGCCACAATATACCATTCTTGTCTCAGGGTCTGATGAGGTGCAGCCGTTCTCATCAGAGCCTGAGACATGATTCCTCCAAGTGCCACATATGTGGGCAATGGGGCAGAGGATACAGTCAGCGAGACATAGGACGGGGTCAGCAAGGCAGAGGATGGGGTCAGCAGGGTATAGGACGGGGTCAGCAAGGCAGAGGATGGGGTCAGCAGGGTATAGGACGGGGTCAGCATGGCAGAGGATGGGGTCAGTAAGGCAGAGGATAGGCTCAGTAGGGTGTAGGACGGGGTCAGCATGGCAGAGGATGGGCTCAGTAGGGTATAGGACAGGGGTCTGTAGGGCAAAGCTTGGGGTTAGTGGGACAGGGGATGGGGTCAGCCTGGCATAGGATGGGGTCAGCGGGGAAGAAGACAGGGTCAGTAAGGCAGAGCAAGTAGTCAATGGGGCAGAGGATGGGGTCAGCAGGCCTCTCTCTCTACCTCCTGTACACTATACACACTCCTCTCTCTCTCCTGTACACTATACACACTCCTCTCTCTCTCCTGTACACTATACACACTCCTCTCTCTCTACCTCCTGTACACTATACACACTCCTCTCTCTCTCTCCTGTACACTATACACACTCCTCTCTCTCTCCTGTACATTACACACACTCCTCTCTGTCTCCTGTACACTATACACACTCCTCTCTCTCTCCTGTACATTATACACACTCCTCTCTCTCTCCTGTACACTATACACACTCCTCTCTCTCTCCTGTACATTATACACACTCCTCTCTGTCTCCTGTACACTATACACACTCCTCTCTGTCTCCTGTACACTATACACACTCCTCTCTCTCTCCTGTACACTATACACACTCCTCTCTCTCTCCTGTACATTATACACACTCCTCTCTCTCTCCTG
Source organism: Staurois parvus (assembly GCF_062004578.1). Lineage (NCBI taxonomy): Eukaryota > Metazoa > Chordata > Amphibia > Anura > Ranidae > Staurois > Staurois parvus. The sequence goes on from NW_028318265.1 coordinate 2,078,609, forward strand.
TACATTATACACACTCCTCTCTCTCTCCTGTACATTATACACACTCCTCTCTCTCTCCTGTACACTATACACACTCCTCTCTGTCTCCTGTACACTATACACACTCCTCTCTCTCTCCTGTACACTATACACACTCTTCTCTCTCTCCTGTACACTATACACACTCCTCTCATCCTCCTGTACACTATACACACTCCTCTCTCTCTCCTGTACACTATAAGCACACCTCTCTCTCTCTCCTGTACACTATACACACTCCTCTCTGTCTTCTGTACACTATACACACTCCTCTCTCTCCTATACACTATACACACCCCTCTCTCTCTCCTGTACACTATACACACTCCTCTCTCTCTCCTGTACACTATACACACTCCTCTCTTCCTCCTGTACACTATACACACTCCTCTCTCTCTCCTGTACACTATACACACTCCTCTCTCTCCTATACACTATACACACCCCTCTCTCTCTCCTGTACACTATACACACCCCTCTCTCTCTCCTGTACACTATACACACTCCTCTCTCTCTCCTGTACACCATACACACTCCTCTCTTCCTCCTGTACACTATACACACTCCTCTCTGTCTCCTGTACACTATACACACTCCTCTCTGTCTCCTGCACACTATACACACTCCTCTCTCTCCTATACACTATACACACTCCTCTCTCTCTCCTGTACACTATAAACACACCTCTCTCTCTCCTGTACACTATACACACTCTTCTCTCTCTCCTGTACACTATACACACTCCTCTCTTCCTCCTGTACACTATACACACTCCTCTCTCTCTCCTGTACACTATAAGCACACCTCTCTCTCTCTCCTGTACACTATACACACTCCTCTCTGTCTTCGGTACACTATACACACTCCTCTCTGTCTTCTGTACACTATACACACTCCTCTCTCTCCTATACACTATACACACTCCTCTCTCTCTCCTGTACACTATACACACTCCTCTCTTCCTCCTGTACACTATACACACTCCTCTCTGTCTCCTGTACACTATACACACTCCTCTCTGTCTCCTGTACACTATACACACTCCTCTCTGTCTACTGTACACTATACACACTCCTCTCTTCCTCCTGTACACTATACACACTCCTCTCTCTCTCTCCTGTACACTATACACACTCCTCTCTCTCTTCCTCCTGTACACTATACACACTCCTCTCTCTCTCCTGTACACTATACACACTCCTCTCTCTCTTCCTCCTGTACACTATACACACTCCTCTCTCTCTCCTGTACACTATACACACTCCTCTCTCTCTCCTGTACACTATACACACTCCTCTCTCTCTTCCTCCTGTACACTATACACACTCCTCTCTCTCTCCTGTACACTATACACACTCCTCTCTTCCTCCTGTACACTATACACACTCCTCTCTCTCTTCCTCCTGTACACTATACACACTCCTCTCTGTCTCCTGTACACTATACACACTCCTCTTTTCCTCCTGTACACTATACACACTCCTCTCTCTCTCTCTTCCTCCTGTACACTATACTCACTCCCCTCTCTCTCTCTCCTGTACACTATACACACTCCTCTCTGTCTCCTGTACACTATACACACTCCTCTCTGTCTCCTGTACACTATACACACTCCTCTCTGTCTCCTGTACACTATACACACTCCTCTCTGTCTCCTGTACACTATACACACTCCTCTCTGTCTCCTGTACACTATACACACTCCTCTCGGTCTCCTGTACACTATACACACTCCTCTCTTCCTCCTGTACACTATACACACTCCTCTCTCTCTCCTGTACACTATACACACTCCTCTCTCTCTCCTGTACACTATACACACTCCTCTCTCTCTCCTGTACACTATACACACTCCTCTCTTCCTCCTGTACACTATACACACTCCTCTCTCTCTCTCTTCCTCCTGTACACTATACACACTCCTCTCTCTCTCCTGTACACTATACACACTCCTCTCTCTCGCATGTACACTATACACACTCCTCTCTGTCTCCTGTACACTATACACACTCCTCTCTCTCTCCTGTACACTATACACAATCCTCTCTCTCTCCTGTACACTATACACACTCCTCTCTTCCTCCTGTACACTATACACACTCCTCTCTCCTGTACACTATACACACTCCTCTCTCTCTCTCCTGTACACTATACACACTCCCCTCTGTCTCCTGTACACTATACACACTCCTCTCTTCCTCCTGTACACTATACACACTCCTCTCTCTCTCCTGTACACTATACACACTCCTCTCTTCCTCCTGTACACTATACACACTCCTCTCTCTCTTCCTCCTGTACACTATACACACTCCTCTCTCTCTCCTGTACACTATACACACTCCTCTCTGTCTCCTGTACACTATACACACCCCTCTCTCTCTCTCTCTTCCTCCTGTACACTATACACACTCCTCTCTCTCTCCTGTACACTATACACACTCCTCTCTCTCGCATGTACACTATACACACTCCTCTCTGTCTCCTGTACACTATATACACTCCTCTCTCTCTCTCTCTTCCTCCTGTACACTATACACACTCCTCTCTCTCGCATGTACACTATACACAATCCTCTCTTCCTCCTGTACACTATACACACTCCTCTATCTCTTCCTCCTGTACACTATACACACTCCTTTCTCTCTCCTGTACACTATACACACTCCTCTCTCTCTCCTGTACACTATACACACTCCCCTCTGTCTCCTGTACACTATACACACTCCTCTCTTCCTCCTGTACACTATACACACTCCTCTCTCTCTTCCTCCTGTACACTATACACACTCCTCTCTGTCTCCTGTACACTATACACACTCCTCTCTTCCTCCTGTACACTATACACACTCCTCTCTGTTTCCTGTACACTATACACACTCCTCTCTTCCTCCTGTACACTATACACACTCCTCTCTCTCTCTCTTCCTCCTGTACACTATACTCACTCCCCTCTCTCTCTCTCCTGTACACTATACACACTCCTCTCTGTCTCCTGTACACTATACACACTCCTCTCTGTCTCCTGTACACTATACACACTCCTCTCTGTCTCCTGTACACTATACACACTCCTCTCTCTCTCCTGTACACTATACACACTCCTCTCTGTCTCTTGTACACTATACACACTCCTCTCTTCCTCCTGTACACTATACACACTCCTCTCTGTCTCCTGTACACTATACACACTCCTCTCTCTCTCCTGTACACTATACACACTCCTCTCTTCCTCCTGTACACTATACACACTCCTGTCTTTCTCTCTTACTCCTGTACACTATACGCACTCCTCTCTCTCTCCTGTACACTATACACACTCCTCTCTCTCTCTCTCTCTCTCTCTCGCATGTACACTATACACACTCCTCTCTCTCTCCTGTACACTATACACACTCCTCTCTCTCTCCTGTACACTATACACACTCCTCTCTCTCTCCTGTACACTATACACACTCCTCTCTCTCTCCTGTACACTATACACACTCCTCTCTCTCTCCTGTACACTATACACACTCTTCTCTGTCTCCTGTACACTATACACACTCCTCTCTCTCTTCCTCCTGTACACTATACACACTCCTCTATGTCTCCTGTACACTATACACACTCCTCTCTGTCTCCTGTACACTATACACACTCCTCTCTGTCTCCTGTACACTATACACACTCCTCTCTCTCTCTCTCTCTCTCTCTCTCTCTCTCCTGTACACTATACACACTCCTCTCTGTCTCCTCTACACTATACACACTCCTCTCTTTCTTTCTCTCCTGTACACTATACACACTCCTCTCTCTTTCCTGTACACTATACACACTCCTCTATTCCTCCTGCACACTATACACACTCCTCTCTCTCTCTCCTTTACACTATACCCACTCCTCTCTCCTGTACACTATACACACTCCTCTCTCTCTCCTGTACACTATACACACTCCTCTCTGTCTCTCTCCTGTACACTATACACACTCCTCTCTCTCTCCTGTACACTATACACACTCCTCTCTTCCTCCTGCACACTATACACACTCCTCTCTCTCTCCTGTACACTATACACACTCCTCTCTCTCTACCTCCTGTACACTATACACAATTCTCTCTCCTGTACACTATACACACTCCTCTCTTCCTCCTGTACACTATACACACTCCTCTCTTTCTCTGTTACTCCTGTACACTATACGCACTCCTCTCTCTCTCCTGTACACTATACACACTCCTCTCTCTTGCATGTACACTATACACACTCCTCTCTCTCTCCTGTACACTATACACACTCCTCTCTCTCTCCTGTACACTATACACACTCCTCTCTGTCTCCTGTACACTATACACACTCCTATCTCTCTCCTGTACACTATACACACTCCTCTCTCTCTCTCCTGTACACTATACACACTCCTCTCTCTCTCCTGTACACTATACACACTCTTCTCTCTCCTGTACACTATACACACTCCTCTCTCCTGTACACTATACACACTCCTCTCTCTCCTGTACACTATACACACTCCTCTCTCTCTCCTGCACACTATACACACTCCTCTCTCTCCCTCCTGTACACTATACACACTCCTGTCTCTCTCCTGTACACTATACACACTCCTCCCTCTCTCTCTCCTGTACACTATACACACTCCTCTCTCTCTCCTGCACACTATACACACTCCTCTCTGTCTCCTGTACACTATACACACTCCTCTCTCTCCCTCCTGTACACTATACACACTCCTCTCTCTCCTGTACACTATACACACTCCTCTCTCTCTCCTGCACACTATACACACTCCTCTCTCTCCCTCCTGTACACTATACACACTCCTGTCTCTCTCCTGTACACTATACACACTCCTCTCTCTCTCTCTCTCTCTCTCTCTCTCTCTCCTGTACACTATACACACTCCTCTCTCTCTCTCCTGCACACTATACACACTCCTCTCTCTCCCTCCTGTACACTATACACACTCCTGTCTCTCTCCTGTACACTATACACACTCCTCTCTCTCTCTCTCTCTCTCTCTCTCTCTCTCTCTCTCTCTCTCTCCTGTACACTATACACACTCCTCTCTCTCTCCTGTACACTATACACACTCCTCCCTCTCTCTCTCCTGTACACTATACACATTCCTCTCTCTCTCTCTCCTGTACACTATACACACTCCTCTCTCTCCTGTACACTATACACACTCCTCCCTCTCTCTCTCCTGTACACTATACACACTCCTCTCTCTCTCCTGCACACTATACACACTCCTCTCTCTCTCCTGTACACTATACACACTCCTCCCTCTCTCTCTCCTGTACACTATACACACTCCTCTCTCTCTCCTGCACACTATACACACTCCTCTCTCTCTCCTGCACACTATACACACTCCTCTCTCTCTCCTGTACACTATACACACTCCTCCCTCTCTCTCTCTCCTGTACACTATACACACTCCTCTCTCTCTCCTGCACACTATACACACTCCTCTCTCTCTCCTGTACACTATACACACTCCTCCCTCTCTCTCTCTCCTGTATACTATACACACTCCTCTCTCCTGCACACTATACACACTCCTCCCTCTCTCCCTCCTGTACACTATACACACTCCTCTCTCTCTCCTGTACACTATACACACTCCTCCCTCTCTCTCTCCTGTATACTATACACACTCCTCTCTCCTGTACACTATACACACTCCTCTCTCTCCTGTACACTATACACACTCCTCTCTCCTGTACACTATATACACTCCTCTCTCTCTCCTGCACACTATACACACTCCTCTCTCTCTCCTGTACACTATACACACTCCTCTCTCTCTTCTGTACACTATACACACTCCTCTCTGTCTCCTGTACACTATACACACTCCTCTCTCCCTCCTGTACACTATACACACTCCTCTCTCTCTCCTGTACACTATACACACTCCTCCCTCTCTCTCTCCTGTATACTATATACACTCCTCTCTCTCTCCTGCACACTATACACACTCCTCTCTCTCTCCTGTACACTATACACACTCCTCTCTCTCTCCTGTACACTATACACACTCCTCTCTCCCTCCTGTACACTATACACACTCCTCTCTCCTGTACACTATACACACTCCTGTATATACATCTCTGCACAGTTATTTCTCTCATGCCACCACCCCCCCTCTGTCAGTGCCCTGCCCCAGCCTCAATGTCACGGCTCCCCTTTTAACCCCACCTTTTCCGGAAACCCTCTTTCTGCTCCCCTCTTGCTCATTGGATTGTGCCCCCACACCCCTTTTCTCCCTGTCTCTGATTGGCCCGAGCCAGCGCCCTTCAGCCACCCTTGCCCAGCCACCCGGACCCTCCCTGGCTGTAGTTGTGGAGGATGCCTCCTTCTCCTCCATTACCCTGTCAGTGTGTGTGACCTCTTCCATGGGGGCCTCCGGCTTTCTTCTTCTCCTCACTCTTCCCTCAGACCCTGACTGTTTAGCAGCAAAGGTGGCTCTTTAATTAGGTAAAGAAGGTGGCCATGAGGTCTAATTAAAGACCCGCCTCTGCCCTTCTGCCTGGGGGTGGCGTCTCCCTCCTGAAAAATGCCACCCAAGGCAAACGCCTTGTTTGCCTAGCGGTAGTTACACCCCTGTATACATCGCCAGGAGTTTTATGAACATTACTGCAAATGTACTAAAAAAAAGAAACCCCCATTGCAGGGGATGCCTTCGATTTGACTTTGGTCCCTGTGCAGACATCTAGTGATAGTAGTGAGTCAATCGTACAAGCAGGAAATGAGATATCACAGTTTTGAACATAAGTACAATAATGAAATGTTATACCTAAACCAAAAAATAAGCACAATAAGTAGATGTTCTGTTAAGGCTATATTTGCACTGGTGATTTAGTCTGGTGTGAATTGCTGGGGCAGGAATCTTCTGATCTCTGCTGATTTCTGTTGCTGTTGTGAGCAGCTAGCTGTGGCCTCTGGCCCTATTCACTATATTGACAGGCTGCCAGTGACCGTAGCTGTTTGTGGCAATCACCTGTGAAGCCACGCACACACGCTACCACGCATGCGCGATTGGCTAGCGGATTTTTTGGAAGTTGGAAAAGTTTGAAATTTTGCCTATTTATGCTCAGTGAGGTCCACTTTTATGTGAGTGCAACCATACTCAAAATAAATGTTGTTTTAATGGTTTTACACTATGTGGAGCAATCTTGTTTTGCATGTCTCTTACCAGGAGTCTGAATTCCATCTGGAGTGGTATAGTTACCTTAATTAGGGTTTATTGCTTGGAGGATCTTTGTTTTCTCTCTAGGTGGTCTGGAGGAAGATCCAGTTGTCCAGCATTCTAGATTGTTTACAACAAAGTGTGACTGACCACTCTTAACAGGGGGTCATGCTTTTCTGGTAAGCCTTTCATATGACTGGTTGGTGACACAACAGTTGTCTTTGGATTTCCTTTGTTTCATCAAGGCCTCTGGGTACTTTCCTTTATCTGATTAGTTTTGATATACAAATTGTTTATATGATTTATTTTTCACCGTTTTTTTTATCACCAATTAATTATTTGTCACTTTGTTAAGCGCTGGACCTTATATGTATTACTGTTTTATTGCCTGGTATCAGGGTTATAGTGTTCAGATGCTATATATTTGCACTTTACCATACATTATAGTTTCTTTAGCGCAGTCTTTGTCTATTATTTTCCAATATACAAGTTACATTTGATTATATGTGAAGTAGTTGAGGTTCATTATATTACTACATTGTCATTCAGATAGATGTGGACATTTTTCACTTGAATTGTACACAGTGTTGCCACAGTTTTATAAATAACATATTCAGGGATGTAGTGAGTGCTCAAAACAAAATCAAAATAATAATAAATGATAAAATGATTAATTATAACCAGCTGTGAATGCACCAATTTAGGAAAACTAAACCTAGTGAAAACCAATCAATAAATAGTGCAGTGCTTGAAATGAAAAAATTAATTAATATCGCTTATATATAATAAGTAATACAGTAATGAAACTATGGATCCAGGTGAATATGGCCCATCATCAGGTGCCAAATAAAACGTGATAATAAAATAGTCTTATAATAAAGAAAAGTGTTCAGAAATAGTGTGGGCTTGATGCGGTCAGGTCAGCAAATTAGTGCTTCATTCATATAAATTCATATGTGACTTCTGCTAGGAATCCATGTGATTCAATCCGTGTAGTAACGTATAAAATGCGCACTCACCAGATGCACATAAAATGTAGGGAGCCTCTTTAGGTAGATCTGCCTATAGCAGATTGGCGGCCAGGCGGGACACTAGCCATTGTGATTGGGCAATATATGACATCCTGTCAAAACAAGCCACTCCCAGGGCCACGCATCGGCGTGATCTGTTCTCCAGCTGTGTCCACAAGATACAGCCGATGACATAGCACTACACCGACCCATTGGCAGTGTCATGTGACCACTGTGACCAATCACAGCAGATCACATGTCAATTGTATACAATGGATGGTTTCCTGTCATGCTATCCATTGTATACAATTATGTTGTTAGCTGTGACTGGTCCAGGCAGTCACATGATACAGACAGGGCCAGTCGCAGCCCATCTGTATCATGTGATCAGCTTTACCCAATCACAGCTAATCACAACAAAATACTGAATGCATCAGTTTCATTCAGTAACAATGATTGCAAATATCAATGAAATACATTGGTATTAGCAAGTCCATTCGCTGACAAACTCATGCAGACTTCACCTCCGTAACATCTCCAAAATATGTCTGTTCCTAACCCCGGGAACTACTAAGCAACTCGTTCACTCCCTCATTATATCATGCCTCATCTACTGTAACTCCCTCCTCACCGGCTTACCCCACCGCAGGCTATCCCCGCTTCAGTCTATCTTGAATGCTGTGGCCAGACTCACCCACCTTACTAAACGCCCCGTGTCCGCCACCCCTCTCTGTCAATCCCTCCACTGGCTTCCGATTGCCCAACGGATAAAATTCAAAATGCTAACATTGACGTATAAAGCTGTTCATAATACTGCCCCAAACTACATCACCGATCTGGTATCCAAATACCACTCAAAATGTACTCTCCGCTCCTCACAAGACCTCCTTCTCTCTAGTTCCCTGGTCTCCTCCTCCCATGCCCATCTCCAGGACTTCTCCAGGGCTTCCCCCATCCTCTGGAACTCCTTACCCCAATCCATCAGACTGTCACCTACTCTCCTCACCTTTAGGCGCCCTCCGAAAACCTCTCTCTTCAGGGAAGCCTACGCCGCCCTCAGCTAATTACTGAACCCCTCCACTCTTCCTACCACTCCATCCCCCACAGCTATTTCCTCCTGTACCACTATCCCCTCCCTCCTATACTGTAAGCTCCAAGGAGCAGGGCCCTCGAACCCCTCGTGCATTGAATCATATTGATACTGTACTGTCTCGTGTACTGTCTCCCTTTATAATGTACAGTGCTGAGCAAACTGTTGGCGCTATATAAATCCTGTATAATAATATTTTACAAGAAAAAATCCTGAGCACTTGCCCAGAGTAGTTCAGCATTACTGTGGTAAGATTGTATTGCTTTGGTCACAGTGTGCTGAAAAACAAAATAGTAAAAAAAAGTATAAATGTAATAAAAAATAAAAAAAATAAACATTTGAAAAAAAGAAATGTTATTTATTTGCAAAATTTTATAACAGAAACGAAGAAAAGTGCGTTTTTTTCAAAAGTTTCAGGAGTTTTTTGTTTTAGCAAAAAACAAAAAAACTCAGTGGTAATTAAATACCACCAAAAGAAAGCTCTATTTGTGTGAAAAAATGATAAAAATTTCATATGGATACAGTGTTGCATGACCGCGCAATTGTCATTCAAAGTGCGACAGGGGTGAAAGCTGAAAATTGGCCTGGGCAGGAAGGGGGTATAAGTCCCCGGTATCAAAGTGGTTAAACAAAAAAATAATTTTTTATAACATTTAAATATAAAGTGTCTTGTGTAGCAGAATTGTACATGAAAAGCCTAGTTTTACCAAAAGTGCAGTTCTCATCGGACCTCTGACGCCTTCTTTAGAAGCTGCGTGGGGTCAGGGCTCATTCACATCTGACCACTGAACCACAAATATATTTGCACTGAACGCCAACCCTCCATGTCCACCATGATTCCCCTAAAGCTGCTTCCAGCGAATGTAAATGTTGGATGACAGGGTGAGAGAAATCAGTTTATCTAGTGTTTAATTAGCAAGCTGTTAACCTCATTTCAGATCCAACATGTCAGTGGGGATTAGAGGGAGAGCGACATTCAGGAGATGACAAACTACAGGACAGTAAAACCTGCTTCACCGACAGCCAGATTCCATCCCTGAGGAGAGGACCAGAAAACACCCACACATTGCTGGGAGTAATACAAACTCTGTCAGAGGAATAAAGTATATGTAAGCCCTTAACTGAATTTCACTTAGTTTGCTCTGTATTTTGTTTCATAAACAATTGCCATTTTTTTTTCTAGTAAAATGATTGTTTTCATCCTATTTAGACCCCTGCTATCATTGCTGCAGCCTCATTGCAGCTGCTTTTTGTCTGCATGCACTCCAGTATTGGCTGGGTGACATTTCTCGATGCGGGTTTCCTGATGGTGACAACAGTTATCCATGCCTGTGTAATGTGTGCTGAAACATCCACTTGTAATCTCCATCAGAAGTGTCTGAGACAGGGACAGAGCATTTTCATCCTATAACAGGATGTGCCTGAACAAGGACCTTCATGGCAGGATCACAGAGATTATTTTAATGAAAGCTGCAGTTATAGTACCCATTCACATTTGCGGCAATACTTAGTGGACACACAGAGCATGGCTTAGGATCAAGCCTGCACGAGTGCCCCCATAGCAAGCGGCTTGCTATGGGGACACTCAGCAGGGGGGAGGAGCCAGGAATGCTGGTGGGGACCCCAGAAGAGGAGGATCAGGGCTGCTTTGTGCAGAAACATTGCAGAGCAAATAAGTATGATATGTTTGTTATTTGAGGTCTGAAATACAGTATATGCACTGAGGCTGATCTGAGGTCTGAAATATATGCACTGGAGCTGATCTGAGGTCTGAAATATATGTACTGCAGCTGATCTGAGGTCTGAAATATAAGCACTGGAGCAGGGGCGGACTGACAACTCATGGGGCCCCCGGGCAATAGGGGATCATGGGACCCCTGTGTCCTTGCCCACACTCAAAGCACACCCAAAAAGCCTATAAAAAAGGTACCAGGGGCATTTCATGGGGCCCCCTACTGACCCTGGGCCCTCGGGCAGTGCCCGGGTCCTCAAATGATCAGTCCGCCCCTGCACTGGAGCTGATCTGTGGTCTGAAATATATGCATTGTGGCTGATCTCAGGTATGAAATATGTCCATTGTGGCTGACCTGAGGTCTGAAACATATGCACTGAGGATGATCTGAGGTCTGAAATATATGCACTGGGGCTGATCTGAGGTCTGAAATATATGCACTGGGGCTGATCTGAGGTCTGAAATATATGCACTGAGGCTGATCTGAGGTCTGAAATATATGCACTGAGGCTGATCTGAGGTCTGAAATATATGCACTGGGGCTGATCTGAGGTCTGAAATATATGCACTGGGGCTGATCTGAGGTCTGAAGTGAATGCACTGCAGCTGATCTCAAGGTTTGAAGTGAATGCACTGGGGCTGATCTGAGGTCTGAAGTGAATGCACTGGGGCTGATCTGAGGTCTGAAGTGAATGCACTGGGGCTGATCTCAAGGTTTGAAGTGAATGCACTGGGGCTGATCTGAGGTCTGAAGTGAATGCACTGGGGCTGATCTCAAGGTTTGAAGTGAATGCACTGGGGCTGATCTCAAGGTTTGAAGTGAATGCACTGGGGCTGATCTGAGGTCTGAAGTGAATGCATTGTGGCTGATCTAAGGCCAAAAATGCATGCTATGGGGCTGTAGTGCATGCAATGGGGCTGATCTGAGGTTTGAAGTGAATGCACTGGGGCTGATCTGAGGTCTAAAATGCATGCAGTGGTGCTGATAGGGCTGTAGTGTATGCAATGTAGCTGATCTGAGGTTTGAAGTGATTGCACTAGGGCTGATCTGTGGTCTGAAGTGCACACGTTTTGTGTGTGTACCAGTTAATCTTTTTTTTTTTGCTCTGCTATTTAAAAATAGCAGTACAACCGTGAATGTAAAAGCTGAAAACAGACATAGGCAATGTTGACACTTTGGGAAAGTGGGTTGGTAAAAATGTGCTGTTTAGCTGAAGTTTTTTAATACCCCACAACAGCTCCCCCTTAAGCTGTAAAACCAGCAGAGGGGGTGTACTAATGCCGTGGCATTGATGCTTATAACCAGTCCCATTGGGGAGATTTACCTTCACTTCCTATTCCATAGCCAAAAAAGGAAGTGAGAGGAAATCCCTCCAAAGTTAACTAGGCTGTCAATTACAAAGCATGGTATACGTGCCTTCTTGATGTCACTGAAAGCCTGTCAATGGCTAAGGTTGTCAGGGTGCTATGTGGACAAAGCACACACACAGGTACTCTGCGCCCCCATACATAAAGGGTGTCCCATCCCATAGCCAAAACAGGAAGTGAGAGGAAAAGCCTCCAAGGAAAGGGAATTCAAGTTTGTAACCAGGGCTACCAGAAGATTTCCCCTTTACCCAAACTTTAAAATGTTCTTTTTCTTTCACTCTTGGTAATAAGGGGTAAACAGGATAAACAGAGAGGGTAAATCTCCCAGGGACACAGACCGCAATCTAAAATCTATGGTCTCAGCATACACTTTTTTTCTTTACTTTTCAATTTTTTTTATATTTCTGACTGTGGCCATCTTGAGTAAGGGCAGATGATACATGTAGCATTTACTTCCTGAAATCCATCTGCCCTTAGCTCAGACATGCAGGCAGGAGGGTGTGCTTAGTTGAGAAAAACCCTCGTCCCCTCCTGAAGACTCCTGGGATGTATGACATAATTTGCCTAGGCATGAAACCCAGGAAGTAACTGAAGAAATTAAAGTTTAAAACGAGTAAATATGTTATACAGTGCCTTGAAAAAGTATTCATACCCCTTGAAATCTTCCACATTTTGTCATGTTACAACCAAAAAAATAAATGTATTTTATTGGGATTTTGTGTGATAGACCAACACAAAGTGGCACATAATTGTGAAGTGGAAGGAAAATGATAAATGGTTTTCAAACTTTCTTACAAATAAATATGTGAAAAGTGTGGCATGCATTTGTATTCAGCCCCCCGAAGTCATTACTTTGTAGAACAACCTTTCACTGCAAATACAGCTGTGAGACTTTTTGGGGAAGTCTCTACCAGCTTTGCACTTCTAGAGAGTGATATTTTTTCCCATAATTCTTTGCAAAATAGCTCAAACTCTGTCAGATTGGATGGAGAGCGTCTGTGAACAGCAATTTCCAAGTCTTGCTCCAGATTCTCAATTGGATTTAGATCTGGACTTTGATTGGGCCACTGAGTTGTTGTCCTGCTGGAAGGTGAACCTCCACCCCAGTCTCAAGTCTTTTGCAGACTCTAACAGGTTTTCCTTTGAGATTTCCCTGTATTTGGCTCCATCCATCTTCCCATCAACTCTGAACAGCTTCCCTGTCCCTGCTGAAGAAAAGCATCCCCACAACATGATGCTGCCACCACCATGTTTCACAGTGGGGATGGTGTGTTCAGGGTGATGTGCAATGTTAGTTTTCCGCCACACATAGCATTTTGCTTTTAGGACAAAAAGTTCAATTTTGGTCTCATCTGACCAGAGCACCTTCTTCCACATGTTTGCTGTGTCCCCCACATGGCTTCTCGCAAACTGCAAACGGGACTTCTTATGGCTTTCTTTCAGGAATGGCTTTCTTTTTGCCACTCTTCCATAAAGGCCAGATTTATGGAGTAATAACTAATAGTTGTCCCCCTAAGAGGCAGTGCTGGAAAATGATGGTGGCCACACAAAATATTGACACTTTGGGCCCAATCTGGACATTTTTACTTAGGGGTGTAGTCACTTTTGTTGCCAGCAGTTTAGACATTAATGGCTGTGTGTTGAGTTATTTTGAGGGGACAACAAATTTACACTGTTATACAAGCTGTACACTCACTACGTCACATTGTAGCAAAGTGTCATTTCTTCAGTGTTGTCACATGAAAAGATAGAATAAAATATTTACAAAAATGTGAGGGGTGTTCTCACTTCTGGGAGATACTGTACACCAAAGAGTTTTGGATATCATTTAGGAAATCATCTGATTTGCATATCAGAAGCTCCTCCTATTTAATCGTGGGTATTAGATGACAGGCCCCCAATAAAAGTGTTCCAAAGGAAAACAACTGATGAAAAGCATTGTCCTATCAATCTTGTCCCTAGAACCATGTATTCTTTTCATACACAAGGATGACATAACTGCATGTTTCTAGAAAGTTTGGGCTTTGAGAAGGAGATAATTCGTGAAGAAATTTCTATCAGCTGTAGCACAATATATTTGTTATAATGGGTTGTTAATTGTGATATCATTCCAGGCCTGAGCGAGATGACAGTGTGATTGTAAAAGACATTTCTGTGATTAATTGCGCTGTCACGCGCTGATGAGGGGAGCACTGGCGGGATGTATCTCTCTACAGTGACGCAAGCTGTGAACAATGCCATTAGGGAGGCGGTGGTGGCGGAACGGCATCTGTGTGAACAGTAATAACAAGTGACCAGCCGGACAATGATGAGAAATGGCACTCCGTGCCGGGGGCCGCACACGCATCAAAACAGAACTCAGTGCCATCCAAACCAGCATCCAGAAGTCAGATATTACAGAGAAAATAATAATTCTTCACTGGAAACACCTGGAATGGCAAATGTGTTTCTGATCGTCGGTCATCAGGGAGATGAGGGAACTCCGTGTAAAGATAAAAGACAACATCAATTCACTTTATGTACATTCAGAGTCTGTTTTAGTATACACTGCTCAAAAAAATTAAAGGAACACTTTGAAAACACATCAGATCTCAATGGGGAAAAATATCATGTTGGATATCTATACTGATATGGACTGGTTAATGTGTTAGGAACGTAAGAATGCCCCACTGTTTGCTGGAAATGTAAATAATCAACCTACAGTGTACTGAATTCAAAGACATCGAAAAAATGATGTAGGATGCTAGTCCATTTTGCTCAAATTTCATTGCAGCAACTCAAAATGGTACTCAGTAGTTTGTATGGCCCCCACATGCTTGTATGCATGCCTGACAATGTCGGGGGAGGCTCCTAATGAGAGGACAGATGGTGTCCTGGGGTATTTCCTCTCAGATCTGGACCAGGGCATCACTGGCGGCGTCGTATGGACCTAAACATGATATCCCAGAGGTGTTCTATCGGATTTAGGTCAGGCGAGCGTGGGGGCCATTCAATGGTATCAATTCCTTCATCCTCCAAGAACTGCCTGCATACTCTCGCCACATGAGGCCGGGCATTGTCATGCACCAGGAGGAACCCAGGACCCACTGCACCAGCGTAGGGTCTGACAATGGGTCCAAGGATTTCATCCCGATACCTAATGGCAGTCAGGGTGCCATTGTCTAGCCTGTAGAGGCCTGTGCATCCCTCCATGGATATACCTCCCCAGACCATCACTGATCCGGTCATGCTACATGATGTTACAGGCAGCATAACATTCTCCATGGCTTCTCCAGACCCTTTCACATCTGTCACATGTGCTCAGGGTGAACCTGCTCTCATCTGTGAAAAGAACAGGATTCCAGTGGCGGACCTGCCAATTCTGGTGTTCAATGGCAAATGCCAATCGAGCTCTGTGGTGCCAGGAGTGACCACAGGTCCCACTAGAGGACGTTGGGCCCCCAGGCCACCCTCATGAAGTCTGTTTTTAATTGTTTGGTCAGAGACATTCACACCAGTGGTCTGATGGAGGTCATTTTGTGGGGCTCTGGCTTTGCTCATTCTGTTCCTCTTTGCACAAAGGAGCAGGTATCAGTCCATTTGATCCTAGCCAAATGCAAAACTAGTGAAAAACAGTCAGAAAATATGAGTAGGGAAAAAAAATGTCAGTGGCCTTCACCTGTAAAACCATTCCTGTTTTGGGGGTCATCTCATTGTTGCCCACCTAGTGCACCTGTTGTTAATTTCATTAACACCAAAGCAGCTGAAACTGATTAACAACCCCCTCTGCTACTTAACTGATCAGATCAATATCCCAGGAGTGTGATTGACTTGATGCTATACTCTGATTAAAAAGAGTCCCTTATCATTTTTTGAGCAGTGTATTTCTGTTGAGAAAAAAATGCAAAGACTTCTGTGTGTATCAAGTGGAAATGTATATATTGGGTATGGGGAGCGGGGAGAGAGAGAGATGGGAGAGAAAGGGGGAGACTGATGGAGAGAGAGAAAAGAGAGGGGGAGACAAAGAAAGGAGGAGGGAGAGAGAAAAGAGAGAGAGAGACAAAAACTGGCCATAAATGGATCAAGATTCAGCTGGTTCAGCAGGGACCGGCCGAATATCCATCCATGTATGGGCAAAATGGCTGTACAACCACCCTCTCAGATTTTTGCCATGCCACTCATTCAGCGCTGCACCCCATAGCCGGTGGTGTTGATCAGTGTAATCTGAGGGAAGTCTCCTCGCAGTCAGAATAAAATGGCTCAGCAGGTGGAGGATTTCCCCATCCACATTGAATGGTTGAACTGAAAAAACTGAATCATGTATGGGCAGCTAAAGTTTAGAGAGAGAGAAAGAGAACGAGAATAGAAACAAAGAATGGAGTGAGAGAAGAGAGTTAGAGAGAGAAAAAAGTGGAGATGGAGAGAGTGTGGAGTTATACAAAGAGAGGGTAGGGAGAGAGATGGGGAAGATAGACAGGGAGAGAGAGAACAGGGAGGGCCAGGGGAGAGAGGGTAGAAAAAGAGAGAGTATAAGAAAGGGGAGTACTCACTGAGAGTGAGAAGAAGACAAGAAAGCAATGGGGACATAGGAGGCAGTGGCGTACTTATGGGGGTGCGGCTCGCACTGAGTACTGCAATTCCGAGGGTGCTACAGCCCGGCCGGTTATAGAGATCCTAATGGCAGTTTTGTTGTGTGTAGTGTTCTGTTGCAGAGAGCACACTACACACAGCAGCAGCCAGGGTCACCGATAAGGGAGTACCACCAGTCCTTCTGTAGGGGGCCCAGGCAGCAGGATGAATTGATTGATGGACAGGAGGGGGTGATCGTTGTGGTGGGGGCGGGCAGTTACTGGGGGCGTGTTCCTGTACTTGAGGGGTCTATCTGTACTGAGGGGCCTGAGCTGAGGGGGGAAGTCAGTCTTTGCTAAGGAGTTTGTGCTAGGGGGTCAGTCTGTGTTGGGGGGTCTGTGCTGGGGGGGTCAGTCTGTGCTGGGGGGGTCAGTCTGTGCTGGGGAAATCAGTCTGTGCTAAGTAAGAAGTTTGTAGTAGGGGGTCAGTCTGTGTTGGGGGGTCAGTCTGTGCTGGGGAAATCAGTCTGTACTAAGTAAGGAGCTTGTGCTAGGTAGATCAGTCTGTGCTGAGGGGGTCTGTGTTGGGGATGTCAGTCTGTGCTGGAAGGGGAGTCTTTACTGAGGGGGTAGGCTGGGAGATTTAATGATGTTAGGACAAATCAGTACTGTGGTGGCATTTTGGTTGTACTCTGTAAAGTGGTATAGAGAGGATCCTCCTGCGCTTAAAATGGAGCCCTAACCCTAAAGCTGCTGCCACTAACCTTATACCCAATAGGTGAAGTGACAAATATATAAACACAGTGTAGCGCTAAATAATATAAATACCAAAAATATATGCAAGGAAACAGATGAATAAATAATATATTAAATAAATTGTACCACACTCAGTCCTCCTAAAATAACATACTAAAAGGGATCCAAATAAATGAGTGCAACACGTGAATTCCCTCTATGGGAACATACAAGTGCAAATAGTGTAAAGTGCCATATAATGAAATGGTAAATGGCACACAAAACTCAAATTCATAAGCAAATCTATATCATAAATCATATAATCAAAATATACAAGTCCACAAACAATATATATATATATATATATCCAAAATGCCCCCTCACCTCCTTACATCGACCCCACAGGGCCAGCTTGCTTAGGGGATCACACCGATCCTAATAAGGACAGATTCTTCACAGGCTCCCCTCAGTAGTGGTATGCGCTCCTCACTCCAAGCCTCCGTATAGCTCCCAGCAAACCTCTCCCGTGATCATAATAAAACAAGAAGATCCTCCATAGTGTAATCTATTTTATTATTAAATCGTGCATATAACTCATTAAAATGCCCACTCACATATTCCTTCCTCTCAAAAACACTTTTCACCTAATGCTAGAGGTGTACTGAATGGGTATCAACATTTGAGATATGATTATCCGCAAAGGGATTTTTTAGAGAGGGACAGGAGCTCGAGAATGGACAGAGGGAGTAGCACCCCAAGAGGAGGGGGTGTAGAGCAGGGCACAAGACACAAAAGAAAAAGAGAATAGTGGTTGAGGGGGTATTCAATTTGAGTGCCTCTAATATTACTAAGGAAGAAATGCTGGTATTGGACAAGGGACTCAAGTTTTATTGGGGAGAGGTTTGAGAAAAAAGGCTATGCACAAGAATACATTAAAAAGGGAATGAAGGATGTTGGGGAAATGGATAGATCCATATTTCTGAAAGATAAAGTTAAGGAGAATAGTGCTAATGACAAGATAGCCACGGACCAGGAAGACCACGGAAAACAGCTGTGGTGGATGACCGAAGAATTCTTTCCCTGGTGAAGAAAACACCCTTCACAACAGTTGGCCAGATCAAGAACACTCTCCAGGAGGTAGGTGTATGTGTGTCAAAGTCAACAATCAAGAGAAGACTTCACCAGAGTGAATACAGAGGGTTAACCACAAGATGTAAACCATTAATGAGCCTCAAAAAGAGGAAGGCCAGATTAGAGTTTGCCAAACGACATCTAAAAAAGCCTTCACAGTTCTGGAACAACATCCTATGGACAGATGAGACCAAGATCAACTTGTACCAGAGTGATGGGAAGAGAAGGAAAGGAACTGCTCATGATCCTAAGCATACCACTTCACCAGTGAAGCATGGTGGTGGTAGTGTCATGGCGTGGGCATGTATGGCTGCCAATGGAACTGGTTCTCTTGTATTTATTGATGATGTGACTGTTGACAAAAGCAGCAGGATGAATTCTGAAGTGTTTCGGGCAGTATTATCTGCTCATATTCAGCCAAATGCTTCAGAACTCATTGGACGCCGCTTCACAGGGCAGATGGACAATGACCCAAAGCATACTGCAAAAGCAACCAAAGAGTTTTTTCTTGTTCAAACATTTTTATTAACAAGAGAGAAATTTTAACGGCACAAACAAGGAGACTTTGCTGATATACATTGGACATTGAAGAGGCAATAGGACAATGAAGAAAAATGAATGTGGAACACATTACAGATGTCTATACTATTCTAGCAAAAGCAGGAACAAAAAAAGTCGACAATAGATGACATTATCATCCTAGCCAATCGAAATAACATCTCCTAGGTGCATTGAAGAAGTAGGGGGAAGTTTGGAGGGGGGTCAGACGGGGAGGAAGGGGGGGTATGGGAAAAGGAACAATAGCAGTGACTCCATGAACAATCAACTAACTTACAGCAGACTCTACTTGTAGCCCATGATGGACTATTGACAGAATCCTGGGCACACAGTATAGAAATCAAGGAAGAAGGAGTGATTCGTCAAAGTTAGGCGGGAGGAAGTGTTCTACCCAGGGGTTCCATATGTGCAGAAATTTAGGGATCATGTCTTGTATTGTGGCTTCCACCTTTGCATGTATCATGGCTTGTATTATTCTGGTTTTGACGGCAGCAACACTAAGAGTGGGGGATTTCCAGGATTTCGCTATAACCTGCTTAGCCGCTGTTGTAACTTGCATAAGGAGCTTAAATTGCGAATTGGAGACGTCAGGGGGGCACTGATTGAGTAGGGCTGTTGTTGGGTCAGGTTGTAGGGTGATAGCGCTAAGTGTAGATAGCATGGTGAAAATTTCATCCCAAAAGGCTCGGGCCACTGGGCATTCCCACCACACATGGTAATGTGTCCCTAAGTCTGTGCAGCCTCTAAAGCAGTTGGGCGAGTAATTAGGGGTAAATTTTGCGATTCTCGCTGGGACCAAGTACCAACGGGTTAAAACTTTATAATTTGTTTCCAATGCTACAATGTTCTGCGAAGATGATTTTGTGTTGGCTCAAATGTGATCCCAGTCAGACTGGTCAAGTTTCTTGTCTAAATCCGCTTCCCACTTGTGGATATACTGAGGGGGGGACGTGGTAATCGAAGTAGTGAAGAGTGAATATAAGCTAGAAATAAGCCCACGCCTATGGGGTCTTTGTAGCATGCTCGTTCAAAGAAAGACATAGCATCTGGCCGATTTGTCGTTGTAGCGTAGGGAGCATAAAAGTGTTGTAGTTGTAAGTATCTAAAGATCTCGGAGGCTGGGAGGTCGTGTGTTTCCCGCAGCGAGGTAAAAGATTTAAACTTATTCCTCTGTAGGAAATGATGTGTGCGGAGCAAATTAGAGGAGGACCAGGCTTTGAATAAAAGGGGCGTCTGCCAGGCCGGG
Source organism: Staurois parvus (assembly GCF_062004578.1). Lineage (NCBI taxonomy): Eukaryota > Metazoa > Chordata > Amphibia > Anura > Ranidae > Staurois > Staurois parvus. Next base: position 2,099,241 of record NW_028318265.1, read on the forward strand.
GGAAAGGCTGGGTTTCGTAAGAACGAGAGCAGAGGATTGTGTAGCGATTGGAGGGGATATTGGGTTTTCAGTTTATCCCATAAGGATAAAAAGTGAGAAGTGATGGGGTTAGTTATAGAACGACGGTCTATAGGCCTCAACCAGAGTAAGTTAGCTGTAGATAAGGGGTCACATTCTATCGATTCAAGTACAACCCATTGAGGGATTTCAAGGGTTGCATGGTATTTTGGTAACTGGGCTAAATGCGCTGCTTGATAGTATTTGCTGATGTCAGGTAGGCCTAGACCACCATTGAGCTCAGGGCGGTACAGGGTGGAGCGAGGTATACGAGGACGGGTTTTACCCCATACATAGGAAAAAATACGACGCTGTAGTGAGGGGGGACTGGGACTGGGAGGACTCTAAATAGATATAGAATTTTTGGGAGGATAGACATCTTGATGACTGTTATTCTGCCTAGCCATGCGAGGGGTAAGGAAGACCATTTGGTCAAAAGGGCAGAAAGATGGTTTAGCATCGGGAGATAATTAGCTGTGTATAGGTCTGATAACTTAGGGGTCAGTTTAATACCCAAGAACGGGATATGACAGTGCGACCAAGGGAATGGTAGGATCTGCTTGAGGTTCGTCAACTCTAATGGGGGAAGTGAGATGTTGAGTGCTGTTGATTTATTAGGGTTTATTATCAATCCAGAGAGCGAACCAAACGCCTCGAGAAGCCGGAGTAGAGAAGGAGTGGAAGTCAATGGGGACGTGAGAAAGAGCAAAACGTCATCCGCGAAGAGACATAACTTATGATGCGTGCCCCCTATCTCAGGTCCCCTGATATCCGGATTAGCTCTGATTAAGAGGGCCAGAGGCTCTATAGCCAGGGCAAAGAGCAGAGGAGACAGAGGGCAGCCTTGTCTCGTGCCTCTGGAGATCGGGAACTGAGCTGACCTGTGACCCAGATACCTAATTCTGGCCGAGGGCTCTCGATATAGTGAGAAGATCCAGGTTAAGAAATGTGGGCCAAAGCCCCAACGACGCAATATATAGTTGAGGTATGGCCATGAGACTGTATCAAATGCTTTCCGGATATCTAGAGACAGGAAACAGGCAGGAATATTGCGAGACCTAGCTAAAATAGCCAAGAGAGATGCACGTCTGATGTTATCTCCTGCTTGCCTAGTTGGGATAAAGCCCACTTGGTCGTTAAGAATTAGAGAGCCAATACATAGGTTAAGACGAGAAGAGAGGATTTTAGCTAACAATTTAACGTCAATATTGAGGAGAGAGATTGGCCTATAATTGGACCACTGCGTATCGTCAGAGTTTGGCTTTGGGATCATGGAAATATTCGCTTGTACCGTGTCATGGTTGAAAATTTGGCCAGACAATAAAGCGTTAAAGGCATTAGTGAGGATAGGTGCAAGGAGGTGAGCAAATTTTTTGTAATAAGTGGCTGAGAAGCCATCTGGTCCTGGGCGTTTACGTAGTTTTAAATTTTTAATAGCCTCTGAGGTTTCGGCTTGAGATATGGGTCGCTCAAGTGCCTCCAACTGGCACTCTGAAAGTTTTGGGAAGAAGACGGGGGTTAGAAAAATATCTGCTTGCGAGGGGTCAAAAGGAGTAGAAGAGGAATAAAGCTGCGACAGGTGTTTGTGGAAAATCTGTAGAATGTGTTCTGGGTTACTAGTGAGATTGCCAGAAGAAGTGCGTATCCGTATAGGTCTAGTGAGTTGGTCAAGCCTACGAAGTGAGAGGGCCAGGAACGTATTGGGTTTATTTGCCTTGGTATAATATTTGTGTCTAGATCTACGGAGCGAGAGTTCAGCTTGATCTGTGAGAAAAAGATCTAGAGCCAATCTAGAACGTTCCAGATTTTCACGATTGGCAGGCGTAGGAGCTGCCTGGAAGGCTTGATGGGAACAATAATAGGTTTGCTCTAGTGTGAGGCGCTGCTGCCTTCTGCTTTTGTTTAGGAAGGATGCTTTGCTAATGCAAAACCCTCGCAAAACCGGTTTATGAGCTTCCCATAACAGAAGAGGAGAAATATCAGGTGATTGGTTAAGAGAAAAATAATCTTTAAGGGCTGCTTCGATTTCTAAACAGTGGGCTGGGTTTGCAAGCAGGTTATCATTAATTATCCAAGAGGATTCAGCAGGGGATGGGGCCAAGGAGGCCATAGCAGTGAATACAGCGCAATGATCAGACCAGGGTATTGGAATTATTTCAGAAGTCAGGAGCCGGGGGGTGGTAGCGGTGGTAAGGAAAATATGATCTATCCTGGAGAAAGACTGGTGGGGGTGAGAATAAAAGGTGTATTGGCGTTTCGCCGGGTTGAGTTCTCGCCATGTATCAATCAAGGAGTAACGGTGTAGTATGGCTTGAAAAGTTTGTTTAGAGGCCGGGGCAGGAGATAGTTGGGGGGATTTATCAAGGAAGGGATATACTACATTATTAGAGTCTCCGGAAACAATTAAAGTTCCGCGCTTATGGTGGTCTATAATCGAGAGTATATGGGAAAGGAATGGTAGAGGGTTTTGGTTTGGGGCATAGTATACAGCAATGGTGACATCTATGTCCAAGAGTTGCCCAACTAACAGGAGGTAGCGACCCTCAGGGTCTTTGATTTCAGTGCCCAACGTGAAGGGTGTTGTGCGGTGAAAGGCTATCAGTACCCCCCTGCGTTTGGTGGCGGCAGAGGCTGTATAGACCTGAGGATATCGGGGGCCAAAAAACTTAGGAGTGGAGTTGGGAGTGAAGTGTGTTTCCTGTAGACAAACCACGTGAGCTTTAAGCGTAGCAAAGGTTCGGAAGGCCTTATTATGTTTCTGTGGGATATTGAGGCCCTGTACGTTCAGGGTGAGGATATTTAATGAACCCATTGAGAAAACGCATAGTGATTAAGATAGCCTGTCAATACTACCCAAGGTGGAGCCTGATGGGGGATGAGGGCATTGTGGAGTATGTTGTGTAGAGTCCTGAAGTCATGTTGGAGGGAGGGAGGAGGGGTACAACATGGGATAGGTAACCGGAAGGAGGGGGTGTATGAGGCCATATAAGGCCTAAAAGATGGGTTCCCAAGGACACCCTGAGTCAGGGTGGGCTAGGGAACAATAGTAGCCCAAGCGTTATTAAATAGCCAATAACGCAGTGGCTAGGTTGGAGTGCGCAGGTACACGGTCCGTGAGGATGACAGCTACTTGATTGAGAGAAGGTAGTAGGGTCCCGGTAGAAAAAAAAGCAAAAAAAAAAACAAAAAACAACAGGTACATAAAGAAAATACATTCGTAAAGATCACGCTATCCCAAACTCAGACGGCATTAGCAGTATCAGTGAAACATCATAGGGGAAGGGGTGTGGCATCACATGCCGTCAGAGCCTAGGTTCCCAAACAAACTGACCTAAAATGGGGCTCTGAAGAGGGGAGAAGCCTAATAATTCCCAGGTGATGGGACAACCAAAATTTAACAGATAAAGGGAGAGAGGATATTGACGGTATTAACCGCGCCGACAGTAATGACAGTCAAAGGCATACACTGTTTGGTGTGCGTGGCCAAAATAAAGTAGAGAGAAGAAGGATATACATGAGACACAGTTCAGTCCATGGTATCTTGTGAAGATAGACCCGGAGATGAAAAGCAGCCTCGTTTGTGGAGATTGAGTGGGCCTGCAGTGGCACGCGTGGGGAGGGACTTCCGCGGTGAGCAGGATGTAGACCTCCGCTTGGTGCTCTCTGAAGGCGTCGCTGAGGAGTGCAATTGTAAGATCCGCAGGGTGTCTAGTAGGTCTTCTGGAGTCTTACAGGTGTAATCCTGAGATTGGTAACGGAATCGCACTGCAAAGGGGAAGCTCCACCGATACGGTATAACGTGTTGTTGAAGTACTTGTAGGTGGGGTTTCATAGCCCTGCGCTTGGTGATTGTTGTGGGGCTCAAATCTTGAAATAACTGGTATGAATGACCTTGGAACTGTAGAGATTCTGCGTTACGTGCAACTTGTAATAGTTGCTCCTTAGTGCGGAAAAAGTGGAGCTTGGCTATAATGTCACGTGGTGGACCATCCGTGCGTCGTAGTGCTAACGCCCTGTGTACTCTATCTAATTCCAATCTTTCGATTGGGATAGCTGGGGCAAGCTCTTGGCACAGAGCAGTTACTGTTGATTGGAGATCGACGATCGTTTCTGGGAGGCCACGAATACGCAGATTTGAGCGTCGTGCCCGGTTTTCAAAGTCCTCCAGTCGTGTCAATAGTGTTGCATTTTCGTCGCGCAGAAGGTCAAGGTCATCCGTATGTGTCTGAAGCGTGGCATCAAGACCATCTACCCTCTGTTCTAGGTCTGCAGTGCGTTGTCCCAATAACAGTGGGGTAAGTGAGCGCAGAAAGTAATGAAAAAGGCACAATGCAGCAGCTGGCATACAAGGTAAATCTCAACACCTTAAAACTCAAAATCACATGCAGACAGGGTATGCAGCGCTAAACAAAAATTAAATGTAGAGAACTAAGTTCCCAGTAGTTCCGTATAAATGAAGTTATGATGCTGGTAGCCAGTTCAGATTCCAAATGTGATAGTAGAACCAAACCAGTTAGAGTAAAAAAAATGTTCATAACAGCAAGGCATCAATATGCAATCCTGAAGAAACCAACAAAATTATGCGCTTACCACAAGGGCATACAAACAAGGCGTTGTATGCATATACTCTGGTGTATCGTCAGTGGGCAGAAGAGCCTGGTTCACATTGCAGACAGCATCCGGTCACTAGGAGGAGATATCAGCACACACTCTGGGATCCCATCCAGCTCATTAGATAGGTCCAACGGCGTCCAGCCTCACAGTATATACTTCTCCTATGGTGGTCCACCTTTCATGACTCGCAAATAAATGAGTCATAAAGCAAAAACGATATGATGGTGAAGTATGTCTTTATTAGAAATTTCCAAAAAGAAGGTATATAACTCACATGAGCAAATAGCCAGGTCAGGTGTCAACCTCCCTGGTGATCTAGGGCTCCCTGGTGTGTAATGGCGTCAGCTGGGCGAGTCCCCTAACATGTTTCGAGCTGAACACGCTCGTTATCAAAGTGCGTTGTCCCAGTTTACGAATTTCCCTAGACAGTGTGGCAGTGATGCGGTCCGAGGTTTGCTTCAAAGCTTTGTGTAGCATTTGTTCAAAGCGAGTTAACAGGTCAGGGGTTGTAAGGTCAGGCGTCAGGGCTTGTGCAGGGACATCAGTTTCAGTGTCAGACTCACCCTCAGACGTGCAGGGATGGCTGGGCTGCGGATCCTGTAGGGCTGCATATGCATTTGTCCCCTTCTTGCTTCCATTTGCTGGGGCGGTGGCCATCTTTGTGGAGGCCTTTGCCAGGGCCTCCTTGATTGATTTTGTAGAAGGGGGGACCTGGTGACGGGGTGCCCCCTTAACCATTTTGTCGTCTGTCAGTCTGGGGGGCTGTTATGGTGTTCTCAGCCCCCCTTTTCTCTTCTCTCATTCCTGCCCAGGTTCAGTATGAGCTGTGGTTGGCGGGCCTGTGCGGCGCTTGCCGCTGGGACATGTGTCCCGTCGGATTACTCCGACTTACTGCAAGGGAGCCGCTGCAGATCAAGGCGGATCGGTCCCTGGGAGGGTTGCCTCTTCAGTCGGGTCCCCCTGGAGTATGTTGCGGGCCGGGACCCGCTGCTTCGCGGCGCTGTCACCCGACGGGGAGACGGAGCCTCAGCGGAGCATGTCCGTCCCGCCGGCCGCGCGTGCGCACTCCTCCAACCAAAGAGTTTTTTAAGGGAAAGAAGTGGAATGTTATGCAATGGCTAAGTCAATCACCTGACCTGAATCTGATTGAGCATGCATTTCACTTGCTGAAGACAAAACTGAAGGGAAAATGCCCCAAGAACAAGCAGGAACTGAAGACAGTTGCAGTAGAGGCCTGGCAGAGCATCACCAGGGATGAAACCCAGCGTCTGGTGATGTCTATGCGTTCCAGACTTCAGGCTGTAATTGACTGCAAAGGATTTGCAACCAAGTATTAAAAAGTGAAAGTTTGATTTATGATTATTATTCTGTCCCATTACTTTTGGTCCCTTAACAAGTGGGAGGCACATATGCAAACTGTTGTAATTCCTACACCGTTCACCTGATTTGGATGTAAATACCCTCAAATTAAAGCTGATAGTCTGCAGTTAAAGCACGTCTTGTTCGTTTCATTTCAAATCCATTGTGGTGGTGTATAGAGCCAAAAATGTTAGAATTGTGTCGATGTCCCAATATTTATGGACCTGACTGTATATGGTATGGTATTCTATAGTATAATTGAGATATAGGACTTCTAGTATATGGCCCCTGATCATATTGTGGCATTGGTAAGTGCCTTGTAGTGTTTATCGATATAGTATTGAGAATAGCTGGTCTGGGTATGTTTTTGGTCATATCCTTTGTAGTTAGTATGGTTGTGCTGACCCGTTTTTTGTGTGATTTATCACTGCAATAGTTGATCTGGTAATTGAGGAAGCGGACTCCAAAAAAATGGCCACCGGAGATCCGCCTCTGGTTGTTGATTGGTTGCCAGTTACCTATATATGGAGTTCCTGCCTCCATGGGCGTATACCCTGAGGAAGTCACGTGGTAAGTGTGACGCAATGCGTCAGTACGAGAGGCTTTTCCGGGTACGCAGTGACATCACTTCTGGTGTCATTGGGGCCATTTCGGAACACCTTTTGATGATATCCATGCAGTACACCTGTCAGGAATGGACTGGCCAGCAATGGTGGGACTCACCTGCCTTATGAGCTGCAGTACCAGGGCTGGCCAGCGGGTGCTCCCAGCAATCAGAGACTCAACCTTGCAGCCAGTCAAACACCTGGAACTGATTATACTGGTGTATTTAAGGGATGGCCAGACCTGCAGACTCTGCCTTGGTGTGTGTTTCTCCTGGGCCCTGTATCCTGTTCCTGCTCCCTGTTCCTGTCTGATTTGTTGCTGACCCTGCTCTGATCCCTGGCTTTGTCTGACCATTCTCCTGCTCCTGATCCCTGGCTTGTCTGACCATTCTCCTCTGCCTGACCCTCTGTACCACGCTGCCCGCTACCTGCTGAACCTGGCTTGTGACCCCGACCATTCTCCGCTGGCTCCCCCTGTACCTACCTGCCCGATTGATATTGACCCAGCCTGCCTGACGACGCTTGCATTGTATGTACTGTTATCTGTGGGTGGTTTGGTTAGGTTCGTTTGCACTGTGTTATGTTTTAGTATTGCACTGCGTTTACGTTTGTATTGTTAGTGTTAATAAATTATATTTATAACATATCTGAAGTCTGCGTTTCCCTGCGTCAGTCACATACCTCTGGTCATACCCCGGAGCCCTGACAACACCTCTAGCATTAGGTGAAAAGCATTTTTGAGAGGAAGGAACATGTGAGTGGGCATTTTAATGAGTTATATGCACGATTTAATAATAAAATAGATTACACTATGGAGGATCTTCTTTTTTTTTTATGATCACGGGAGAGGTTTGCTGGGAGCTATACGGAAGCTTGGAGTGAGGAGCGCCTACCACTACTGAGGGGAGCCTGTGAAGAATCTGTCCTTATTAGGATCGGTGTGATCTCCTAAGCAAGCTGGCCCTGTGCGGTCGATGTAAGGAGGTGAGGGGGCATTTTGGCCACTAAAGGATTGTCACGCATTGATCACCTACACATTGTCACTTGCATGCGAGTCAAGTTGGAGCACCATCCTTATATATATATATATATATATATATATATATATATTGTTTGTGGACTTGTATATTTTGATTATATGATTTATGATATAGATTTGCTTATGGATTTGAGTTTTGTGTGCCATTTACCATTTCGTTATATGGCACTTTACACTATTTGCACTTGTATGTTCCCATAGAGGGAATTCACGTGTTGCACTCATTTATTTGGATCCCTTTTAGTGTGTTATTTTAGGGGGACTGAGTGTGGTACACTTTATTTAATATATTATTTATTAATTTGTTTCCTTGCATATATTTTGGGTATTTATATTATTTAGCACTACACTGTGTTTATATAACTCTGTAAAGTGGACTGTGTGTTACATACTCCTAACACCCGACACTGAGAGGAATTTATCAAAACTGAAGCAGCTAGAATCTGGAGCAGCTGTGAATGGCAACCAATCACCTGCTATCTTTCATTTTCAAAGCTTCACTAAACAAGCTAAAAGATAGAAGTTGATTGGCTGATATGTGGCTGCTCCAGATTCTGTTGGCTCCAGTTTTAATAAATTCCCCTCACTGTGTTTTTCATTTCATACTCCTGACTATTGCACTCTAAATACATCTCTCCTGACGTATTTCTTTGAGGTGAGATCCAAAAACCAAAAAGCCAAATGCCAGAACCAGGCGCTTGACTAAAAGTGCTCACACTCTCCATGGTAAACGAAAACTTGGTTCAGTATGTGCATAGTAAAATAATAGAACAATCATACAATCTGCAAAATAAAAAAACCCTCACACATGTGAGCAGGCAGCCTTTAATCTAGACAAGAGTCAACCAACAACAAAATAGGTGCAGCGGTCACCAAGGAGTAGTGGCTTCAACTGTCAAAATATACAACCAGGGCAAGGGGGAGACCACATAGCAATCCGTATGCTGTGAGCGACAGCTCATCCATCCATCCTGACCATGGGACTTGGCTTGATGTGGCGGGATCTCTCCCCCTTTTGAGTACATGTGCATTCATGTTCATCCTTGTGAGTATTATACTATTGTTTTACAAGTGATTGGAGTTTTACTACACCATATAGTGTGTGCTAACTCCCCCTTGCCCTGGTTGTTCTTCTTTGAGGTAGACTGTGTAGAAAAGCATATGAAATGTAATTGTTTTATTTTAGGCCCCATTCACACTTGGCGATTTGACCTACGATTCCAAATCGCTTAGTAATTGCTGCAAAACACGCAATGCACATATGGGTGCAGTTCATTCTAAATAGCAACCCAAACACAGTGCGAGGGAAGGGGGGAGAGGGGAAGACAGGACAGGATGGAGTGAAAAGCAAGGGGGGGAGAGAGGGGTAAATAGGTGGTAGGAATAGAAAGGGAGTTAAAATGTAGAGGGGGAGGGGGGACAGAGAATGTAGGGGTGGACGACAATGAGACAGAGGAACATAGGGGGTGACAGAGGGGGAAGGACAAAAAGAGTAGAGATGGGGGGAAGGATTAGATAGAGTGGGGTGGAATGGGGGAGACAAGAGGGGGGCACAGAAAATGGGGGGAGGTGAGAGGAGACAGAAGGACATAAAAGAGGCAGAGGAGCGGGAGACAAAGAAAGAAGAGGATCTTTATTAGGATAAAAGTGATTTTGCATTGTCGATCACCACAATATATTAAATGTCAAAATGTTCACAAAAAGAAGCATAGGTTGTCATGTAAATCATAATCTGGAATTTGGAACTCAAAATTTATAATTCAGAACTCAGAATTTAGAACTTGGAATTCAGGACTCTGAATTTGTAATTCAGAATTTGGAACTTGGAATTCAGAACTCGGAATTCTGAATTCAGAATTTAGAACTTGGAATTCAGAGTTTGGAACATCAAATTTGGAACTTGAAATATGTAATTCAAAACTTTGAAGTTTAGAATTTTAAATTCAGAACTTGGAATTCAGAATTTAGAATACAGAATTCGGAACTCGGAATTGGAATTTGATACTCTGAATTTGGAACTAGGAATTCTGAACTCAGAATTTAGATTTCGAAATTCAGAACTAGGAATTCTGAACTTAGAATTCCGAAGTTGGGACTAGGAATTTGGAATTCAGAAATAAGAACTTGGCCTTTAGAACTCGGAAATTTAAATTTTGGACTTGGAATTTAAAAATCACGGTTATTCTTACCGATAACGATCTTTCCAGGAGTCTTCCAGGATGGCTACATGAGAGATATGGACTTTGCCCTCTACAGGAAACACAATACAGAAAAGTTTAAAAGCCCCTACCTCCCACTCATCCTCCGTTGTTAGACAAAGTAGACTGCCACTAGTGTGCCACCTGGGGAGATAAAACAGACATGCAAACACAGATACAAGCAAAGTGAGAAACCAGATTCTGTGTGGGAAAAAAGGCCACTGTCCTGGAAGACTCTTGGAAAGACTGTTATCGATAAGAATAACCTTGGTTTTTCCAAAGCATCTTCCAGGATGGCTACTTGGGAGGATAAATAAGTAGACAACAAGGGACTACAGCCTGCAGAACATTCCTTCCAAAGGCCAAGTCTTGGCTAGAAAGAAGCTCCACATGGTAGTGTTTAACAAACGCATGGTTATTTGACCAAACCGCCTTAAAAAAAAGCAGCATCTCCTCTATTTAAAAGATGGCGCCCCAGCATGTTCCCTGGCAGCTGAAAGTCTGTTAGCTCTAGGCGATCCGGGGAGAGAAACCATATGGACCACTGCCACTCATAGGGGACCCGAGCCGAATGGCCAGAGACCACAGCCAACGTCCTGGCTTCTACCCCGACAATCTACTCCACAGAGCAGGGGCCTCTCATTCTTGGGAACATTGCCATGAGCTTAAGGAGGAGCAGCTGAAGTCATTCCACCACCTGTACAGAGGAGAAAGATCCAGGTAAATAAAAAAAAAAAATAGAGAAACTTGTCAGAAAAGACAAGATCCTAGGGTATACCCACAAGCAGGCCAAAAGGAATGAGAAGAAAAAGGCAGGCAACCAGAATTACCCGCACCACCAGAAAACAACAAATGTAGCGATGTGTTCACCTGGAGGGTCAAAAACACAATAATGACCAGGGGGGCAGAGGGGCTTTTAAACTGCTTCTGTATTGTGTTTTCTGTAGAGGGGGGAGCCAGTATCTCTCATGTAGCCATCCTGGAAGACACTTTGGGGAAAGTGGAATTTGGAACTCGGATTTTGGAATTCAGAACTTGGAATCGGAACTCTGAATTCAGCATTCGGAACTCCGAATTTGGAACTCAAAATTCAGAACTCTGAATATGGAGCTTGGAATTTGGAACTTTGAAATTTGGAAGTTAGATGTCGAAACTTAAAATTTGGAATTCAGAACTCTGAACTTAGAATCTGGAACTTGTTCGCAACTCAGAATTTGGAACTTGGAGTTTGGAATTTCAAGCTTGGAATTTAGCACTTTGGATTTAGAACTCAGAATTTCTAACCTTTTTCAGATCCCAAAGACACCTTGTAAAACTTATCTGACAAGGAATGCAAAGTCCTTCTTGCTTCCACAAGAAGTCAGCATGAACCACATCACATTCTTGATGCATGCATATGTCAGTATATCAAAGCTCTCCGCCAGGAAAACTGGCTCCAAGGTAGATCCACTTGAAAAAGGGGTCTTTTTCCTGAAAAGTTGTGATTCCCACCTTCATCTGATCCTGAGCATGCCAACTGAAGATTCTTTCTGCTATCTAGTCAGATGTTTATTAATTGCTGTACTTTTTATCTGGATCTCCTCCCTGTTCTAATGAAATTGTATATGATGCCTATAGCTGAGAGTTTGCTTCTGCCTAGATAAACTGTGGTGAGATCTTGTGCATGCACTACAATTTATGTCTTTACATGAGGCTTCCCTTCATAAATACATGAATTTAAAATGCTAGCTGTTTAGAGTGCTGCCTATTATTTATTTAGAGTGTATGTCAGCAGCCCCAGTAGCCTCAAGCTACGCTCTATAATACTTCACTTCACTCCTCCTTAGGCAGCGTTAAAAGTTATGTAGGCACTCCTAGAAGAGGAGAGGTTAGTGGGGGAGGAGGAGCTGGACCAGCACAGACAGTAGACACCCCAGAAAAAGGAGGAGCTGGACCAGCACAGACAGTAATTAAACATTTCCACATAAAGTGTGTGTGTGTGTGTGTGTATGCGTGGACCTGGGCCAGCAACAGAGCGCATGTTCAAAGGCAAATTGCTTCTAACTGCATTAAATTGATAAATGGACTATCTAAACAATACATTCTGTATAGAGGTTTGTAGATCAGAACCGGGGCGGGACATTTGAAGGTATTTGATTCCTCCTCAATATCTGGAAGTACTGGCAGTGAGGGAGTGAAGAATAGGTGAGTATATAGTGGAGGGGGATTCCTTGCCCCGAGGTCTGGGGGTTTGGAGTTTCTGTTCAGTGTATGAGGTTCAGGGTAAAGGTTCGAACAGTGTAGAAAGGTCAGAACTCAGATTTAGTCCTGCACACGGGACGTTTTTACAGTGGCTGTTTTTGGCTTTTGGTGTTTTTTTTCTACAGCTAGTAAACTCCCCAGCGTGTTATCCTACATGTCCATGCACACATAGGCTTTAATCAGCATTTTTTTGGCAGGGGTGTTTTTTGGCTGGAAAAAAAACCCAGAACTAGTGGGTTTCTAGAGAAGTTTTTTAGCAGTAAATGCAGCAAACCGTTTTTGGGTGTTATTTTGAGCAAAAATGTTATTTGTATAAAAAACGCAAGCGCAGAGAAACATGGCTAAACACTAAAACATTTGGAAAAACGCATGCTAATGCTACTGGTGTTTTTTTAAACACCCTGTGTACATGAGGAAGGAGGAAAAGGTGTAAGGGCTGGCTCACACCATAGAAATGAAGTCCGGATGTGTTTCTGTATGGTTCATTTTTTACCTCTCTTTTTCTTCAACTTAAATAAGTACATGTGTGTTCCAGTGAGTTTAACTGTGTTCTAGTACAGTTCAGTGCAGAAAAATGCAGCATGTTCTATTTGTTTTTCCTGGAACTGACTGCACTGGTGTGAATTATGCCATGTAACTTATTATCAATGCATTTTTGATGCAGAAAAAAAAATGGCACTGGACTGCATGTGGCATGAACTGGCTCTCAGGACCAGTTCACACTACATGTGTTTCAGTTGCTTTTTTCTGCATCCAAAAAGCACAGAACATAGGTTATATGGTTGTCAATGTCATAGTTCACATCAGTGCTTGCAGTTCCAGTGCATTCTAGCTGCTGAAAAAAAAGTAGAACATGCTGCATTTTTCCTGCACAGCACTGTACTGGAACGCACTGGAATGCACGTCCCTATTAAGGGTCCTTTCACATGGGACGGACCTGTTTAGAGAATAAGTTTGCTCAACACAGATCTCTCCGCTGATCCCCTCAGAGAAGTGGATGACAGGTCTCTGTCTGCTCCGCTGCTGCACAGCAGACACAGAGCAGCTCGCTCTCCTCAATGTGCGATCGGATGAAAACAGACTGCCTGTCCATTTCCATCTGACCCAATTCGACGGACGGAAGGGGAATTGGATACCCATCCATCCCTTTTTTGCGGGTCGGATTGGATGTAGGCAGATGTAAACGAACACATGATGCGCCGTTCCATAGAGAAAAATGGAGGTTCCAATCGGGTCCGTCGTAAAAACGGGCAGGTGGACCCGATCGGAACGTCCATGAGAAAGAGGCCTTAAACGGAAAAAGAGAAGGGAAAAAATTTACTGGTATGCATAAAAAAAGGCACCGAAATGCAGCAAAAACACACACAAACGCACTGGAACACGTTAAAACTGCATATGCAGGAACACATCTGTACTGCGTTTCTATGGGGTGAACCGATCCTAAGGTGAATGGTATGTAATGGGATAGAATCCTATGGTGAGTGGCATGTAACGGGATAGAATCACAAGGCGAGTGCAGTGTAACGGGATAGAATCACAAGGCGAGTGGCGTGTAACGGGATGGAATCCTAAGGCGAGTGGCGTGTAACTGGATTGAATCCTAAGGCGAGTGGCGTGTAACGGGATGGAATCCTAAGGCGAGTGGCGTGTAACGGGATGGAATCCTAAGGCGAGTGGCGTGTAACGGGACGGAATCCTAAGGCGAGTGGCGTGTAACGGGACGGAATCCTAAGGCGAGTGGCGTGTAACGGGACGGAATCCTAAGGCGAGTGGCGTGTAACGGGACGGAATCCTAATGCGAGTGGCGTGTAACGGGACGGAATCCTAAGGCGAGTGGCGTGTAACGGGATAGAATCCTAAGGTGAGTGGTATGCATTGGGATAGAACACAGCTCTGTGTACAGTGACACCGGCGCAGGAATGGCTTCTAGAGGACGGAACAGACAGTCCGCATCTTCCCGGACAGACACATCTCCATGTGCTGTCCTCTGCATGTGGTGCCCCCGTTGTCTCCATGGAGACGACGCATAATTCCCTCGGCCAATTAGAGCATCGCAAAGACAGGCGCGCACGCCCCGTGCAGCACACGTGGCCCGGAAGAGGAAGAATAATGGCGGCTGAGAGTGCGAAGTGGTTGGTGGTGGGGGGCGGAATTGCTGGAGTCACCTGTGCCGAGCAAGTGAGAACCACTGGGGGAGGGGGTGATGTACCCCAGCCGGTCATGTGACCGATGCTCGGGTTTGTTGCTTTGTATGCAGCCTGCACGTGTCACAGGACAGAGGAAGAGCAGTAATAACAGAGGGAGAAGGAGGATCATTGGATCTCCAGATCTGGTCATATGAACACCGGACTGGGGAATCTCCTCACTAGGGGAAAAAACTGCAGTTCTACTTTACCAGACTCCAGCCAGTTTACGTTAGGGTGGAGTGGGGGAGAGTCAAACCTTGTGAGGGGATTTTATTTGTGTCTGTGACCCTCTGAAGTGATTTCTCCTCTCTTCCTGTGTTCTGGTGAGCCCCCACTTCCTGTCATGGTGGGATGGTATGACCTCCCAGGATGCAGTGCTGGGCTGGAGCAGACAAATGGTGGAACTGAACACGAGGGAGGGGAGAAATCAACTCTTCATAAGTTCAGGTTTACCACTCAGGTGCTGGCCATGTGACAAGGGCCTTGGCATTAGTCACATGGTTTGTGCTGAATAAATGCATGAGAATTGAAGTTGCTGAGGGGACAGCTCCACCTGAATGTGGCAGGCTAGACTTCTGGTTCAGAGATGAAGAGATTAATCCTTTCTATATCTAGTGAGATCAGATTGTTCCTATACTACTTCTCTGTTCTCTTTCTGGAGTTAAAATACAGCTCCCCCTGCTTCCCTCCAGGGTGGAGCCAGGACGCAGTCCTTCCCCTTCTTCCTGGGTGGAGTCAGCACATTCCTCTCCCCCTCTGCTCCCCTCTTGGGTGAAGTCACAGCACATTCCTCTCCCCCTCTGCTCCCCTCTTGGGTGAAGTCAGAGCACATTCCTCTCCCCCTCTTGGGTAGAGTCAGAGCACATTCCTCTTCCCCTCTGCTCCCCTCCTGGGTAGAGTCAGCACATTCCCCCTCTTCCCTCCTGGGTGGAGTCAGGACACATTCTTTCCTCTTCTGGAAGGAGTAAGGACTCATTTGCTTCCCTACTGGGTGGAATCGGGACACGTTCCCCACCACCCTGCCCACTTCCCTCCTGCGTGGAGTCAGGACTCATTTGCTTCCCTACTGGGTGGAATCAGGACACGTTCCCCACCACCCTGCCCACTTCCCTCCTGGGTGGAGTCAGGACTCATTTGCTTCCCTCCTGGGTGGAGCCGGGACACATTCCCCACCACCCTGCCCACTTCCCTCCTGGGTGAAGTCAGTACACATTCTCTCCTCACCACTTCCCTCCTGGGTGGAGTTAGGACACATTCTTTCCTCACCACTTCCCTCCTGGGTGGAGTCAGTACACATTCTCTCCTCACCACTTCCCTCCTGGGTGGAGTTAGGACACATTCTCTCTTCTAGACTCATTTGCTTCCCTCCTGGGTGGAGTCAGGTCACATTTCCCACCGGCCTGCCCAATTTCCTCCTGGGTGAAGTCAGGATACATTCTCTTCTAGAAGGAGTAAGGACTCATTTGCTTCCTCTCTGTCACCCCCCCGTGGGTGGAGTCAGGACATATTCACCCTCTGCTCCACTTTTAAGTGGAGCCAGGACACAGTCATTCCACTTTGTTTCTGCTTCAGTGAAGTTAGAACACATTTTCTCCCCTGTTGGGTGAAGTCCTGGCATAGTTTGTCCTTCCCCTTCCACACTCCTGGGTGGAGTCAGAGCACAAACTGTACCACTCCCGCTGCTCACCTCCTGGGTGGTGTCAGAATACTGGCAGTCCTGCCCCCACCGCCCATACTCTTGCTGGGTGGATTCAGCACACAGCTTGTCTTGCTCCTTCCACTTTCCTCCTAGGTTGAGTCAGCACATAGTCTCCTCCTGGGTGGAGTCACATCTGTACACACATTAATGGTTATTCTCTATTTCATAGCTGGCACTGCAGTTTACAGAGGACGATGTCTTACTCCTGACCACTGCTCCCCTCATTAAAGCTGCTACCAATGTGAAGCAGGTGAGAGACCTTTTGTTTACATACTCACCATGTTTCCTATCCAGTTCCACCCCTATCATTGATACCCCTTTCTGTGTCAGGTGTCACGGACTCTGGAGGAGTTTGATGTGGAGGAAAAGGCAGGCAGCACACTGGAGAGACAGTACCCCAACATCAAAGTCATCAGTTCTGCTGTCAGTGAGTTAAAGGCTGAGTTGCAGGTGAGCTATTTATTATCATACAGGATTTATATAGCGCCAGAAGTTTTCGGAGCACTTTACAATATAAAAAGGGAGACATTACAGTTAAATTACCGTTCAATACAGAAGGATTAGGACCCTGCTCATGGACTGCACAATCTAAAAGGGAGGAGGTGGTACAAAAGGTCATAGCTGTGGTGGATGATCTGATGGAGGTGGTCAAAGTCCAGTTTTTTGGGTAAAGACGTAATAGGACTTCCTTAAATACATTTTCAGGGCTTGCCTAAAGGCAGATGTGGTAGGTGATAACTGGACAGAATAAGGTAGGGATTTCCAGAGGATGGGAGAGGCTCTGGAGAAGTCCTGGAGGTGAGTATGGAAGTTGGTGACGAGGGAGCTAGAGAGCAGGAGGTCTTGGGAGGAATGAAGTTGATGATTTGTGCAATATATCAAGATGAGGTTTGTGATGTAGCTGGAGGTAAGTGCTGTGGATGGCCTTTTATGTTAGTACTTTGAACTTGTACATTGGGCTAGTGAAATTTAGTAGAAGGATTGGCAAAGACAGGCTGCAGCCTCAGATCAGTTAGTTAGGTCGATGAGTCTAGCAGCAGCATTCACGGTGGACTGTAAGGGGGTATAGTCTGTGTAGAGGTAGGCCAGTGAGAAGAGAAAACTAATATACTTGTGAGCCACCGAGGTATACAAAATATATTAGATCGCTGGTTATCTTGCTCACTTTCATAGGATGTGCGCTTAATATCAACTGGTCATATAATTACTGCGCTCTAATACTAACCTAAAAAGTGCATAGTGCTTATAAAAAATATAGATAAACAATTAATGATATCATGTAAAATAAAATTGAAATTTAGAATAAAATAAATTAGTGATACCATAAACAATAATTCAATTGACACATCATCCCCCGGACGAAGCTACGCAGTCCCTGTGGCACAACGCGATGGGGAGGGGCAGTGACGTCACAGCACATCTGATACGGCGAGTACTGACCGATCTTCACCGCAGGCAGTGTTTTTTTTATGCATATAAAAGCGTTATGATGTTGATAACGTGAGTGCAATATGGAAGCAGATTAAAGTTTGATCTATCTTTGGGAAAAGGCACCATATCTTTTCTTTTTTCTTGCATGAACCATACGAGGAACACTCAGGTATTGAAATAAGGAGTGGATCAAAGGAGGGAGTATCCCTCACAGGCACACAGACTAACGACAAAGCTGCAAGATTGAAGTATACTATTCATTGGAAGGAGAGTATATTTGATTTGATTGGAACACTTTAGCACATTTGGATTTGGGACTTCATTTATCAAATATTTTTTATCCTATTTATCCCACCATGAATTTAAATGTGGTTCACTGATGGAATATTGGCACATATATATAATTATTACACATTGAATTATTGTTTATGGAATCACTAATTTATTTTATTCTAAATTTCAATTTTATTTTACATGATATCATTAATTGTTTATATTTTTTTATAAGCACTATGCACTTTTTAGGTTAGTATTAGAGCGCGGTAATTATATGACCAGTGAGAAGAGAGTTGAAGTAGTCATGTCAAGAGATGATCAGGGAGTGAATTAGTAGTTTTGTGGTGTCTTTGTTAAGAAGGGGCAAATTTTGGAAATGTTACAGAGGTTAAGGTGGAAAGATTTAGTTATGATATTAGATCTCAATGATAAAGTCAAGCAGAGGGGGATCGGGGATATTACAAGCTCAGTTTTGGCTTGAGTTTGAGGAAGTGGTGTAACATCCATACTGATATGTCGCTCAGTAAATTAATGATACATGAGGAGATCAAGGGGGTGATCTGAGGAGCATAGAGGTGGTATTGGAAACTGTGGGTGGTTGTCAACTGGCCAGCGGAAGTGGTCTAGAGAGAATATAGAAAGGGCCCAAGGATGGAGAATCTGGGGTACCCCAAGAGGAAGCTGATTACGTAACAGTTGCTTATTTTTCATAAAGTTCTTTATTCAATGTTTTAATGTTCATAAACCTGCAAATATACAGTATATCAATATATTGCCATGGTGGATAAATGTCATTCTACTGGAGGGGGTGTTGGGAAGGAAAGAGCTGGATGATACTAGATGTCCTTCACCTACCAAATGAGGTGGGCTCTACCTGACTTGCTGCAGCTTCTAAAGCACACTGTGTGAAGGTCACAGTGTTTAGAGAAATCAAAGGTCAGCTGTCAGATCTCAGCCACAGGGGCCAGTTTGGATTTGGCTATCTATGCTCCCTGAGTGTTGAAGTTCCCAGAGTGTCGAGCTCCTGGATAACTGCACAGTATATGAAGTACCTGCAGCGCTTAAAGGTGTTTCCTTTCTGTATCTACTGTCTGATCACAAGGCCCGATGCTTCATTTTCTGATCTATATAAATTATTCCTAGCAAGTGATTACGGAGGATGGAAGACAGTACACCTATGACAGGCTGTGTCTGTGTGCTGGTGCAAGACCCAAGCTCATCATGGATGGGAACCCCTATGTGCTGGGGATACGTGACACAGACAGTGCTAAGGTAGGTGGCCACTGAGTGAAGCCGTGTGATTGGCTGTGTAATAGGCAATGTATGAGAGCCCCCAGAGAACAACCTTATTAACCACAAATCAGGAATTATAACAAGAATAAAACACAGCACTCCAACCTGTTCGAGAAGTCTTTTATCTGAACAATTCCCATTTAAAAAAATCAGGCAGTGCCCTATTGTAAATAGCATGATTCTTAGCCGAGCAAACAAACACCCCTCATAAAGATGTGGGAGGGATTTTCTTCACTGATATCTAATAGAGTTTTCATGTATACAGCATTCAGTTCCAGAAGGTTCATCTGATTTCTCCCCCATCTATAATGAGAATTTTTATTTGCAAAGTCGAGTTGGGGGTTAGGGGGTTGTAGAGCTCACGCTTGGAATTAGTTACTGAGTTGGGGGAGTGGGACATTGTCTTTCATTATACATTCCTTAGAGGGTTTAGTTATCTCTTTCAATGACTTTTAGCTAAAGTTGTGTATGTAAAGATGCTGCCCCTTGGTGGCATGGCTAGGCAGTGCACATTCTGTTCTGGTTTATGAACTATCAACCATAGCTTATGTACTGTATGTGTGTATATACAGGTGAAACTCGAAAAATTAGAATATCGTGCAAAAGTTTATTTATTTCAGTAATGCAACTTAAAAGGTTAAACTAATATGAGATAGACTCATTACATGCAAAGCAAGATAGTTCAAGCCATGATTTGTCATAATTGTGATGATTATGGCTTACAGCTCATGAAAACCCCAAATCCACAATCTCAGAAAATTAGAATATTACATGCAATCAATAAAACAAGGATTGTACATAGAACAATATCGGACCTCTGAAAAGTATAAGCATGCATATGTACTCAGTACTTGGTTTGGGCCCCTTTTGCAGCAATTACTGCCTCAATGCGGCATGGCATGGAAGCTATCAGCCTGTGGCACTGCTGAGGTGTTATGGAAGACCAGGATGCTTCAATAGCGGCCTTCAGTTCTTCTGCATTGTTCGGTCTCATGTCTCTCATCTTTCTCTTGGCAATGCCCCATAGATTCTCTATGGGGTTCAGGTCAGGCGAGTTTGCTGGCCAATCAAGCACAGTAATCCCACGGTCATTGAACCAGGTTTCGGTGCTTTTGGCAGTGTGGGCAGGTGCCAAGTTCTGCTGGAAAATGAAGTCAGCATCCCCATAAAGCTCGTCTGCGGAAGGAAGCATGAAGTGCTCCAAAATCTCCTGGTAGACGGCTGCATTGACCCTGGACTTAATGAAGCACAGTGGACCAACAGCAGCAGATGACATTGCTCCCCAAATCAACACAGACTGTGGAAACTTCACATTGGACTTCAAGCATCTCGCAGTGTGTGCCTCTCCATTCTTCCTCCATACTCTGGGTCCTTGGTTTCCAAATGAGATGCAAAAGTTGCTCTCATCAGAAAAGAGGACTTTGGACCACTGAACAACAGACCAGGTCTGTTTGTCTTTAGCCCAGGTAAGATGTTTCTGATGTTGTTTGTTGTTCAGGAGCGGCTTGACAAGAGGAATACGACATTTGAAGCTTATGTCCAGGATCCGTCTGTGTGTGGTGGCTCTTGATGCACTGACTCCAGCCTCAGTCCACTCCTTGTGAAAGTCCCCAACACTTTTGAATGGCCTTTTCCTGACAATCCTCTCCAGGCTGCGGTCATCCCTGCTGCTTGTGCGCCTTTTTCTTCCACACTTTTCCCTTCGACATAACTTTCTATTAATGTGCTTTGATACAGCACTTTGGGAACATCCAACTTCTTTTGCAATTACCTTTTGAAGCTTTCCCTCCTTATGGAGGATGTCAATGATGGTTTTCTGCACAACTGTCAGGTCAGCAGTCTTTCCCGTGATTGTAATTCCTACTGAACCAGACTGAGAGACCATTTAAAGGGTCAGGAATCCTTTGCAGGTGTTATGGCTTAATTAGCTGATTAGAGTGGGACACTTTGAGCCGAGAATATTGCACCTTTTCACAATATTCTCATTTTCTGAGATTGTGGATTTGGGGTTTTCATGAGTGGTAAGCCATGATCATCACAGTTATGACAAATCACGGCTTGAACTATCTTGCTTTGCATGTAATGAGTCTATCTCATATATTAGTTTCACCTTGTAAGTTGCATTACTGAAATAAATGAACTTTTGCACGATATTCTAATTTTTCGAGTTTCACCTGTATAAACACAGTGTCTGTCAATGGGCTAAAATACACAGGCCAGGACAATAAATGTATAATAATAGTAGCAGGGGACTGTATTAGGACATTAAGGGGAGTCTCTTCTGGTGCAGAGACTGATGTGACTGGCTTGGTGTTCTCTGTGCGGCACTGTGGAGCATGTCAGAGCTATATAAATCTATAATATTGTGTGACTGTGAAAGGACACAGAGTGTAAGCTCCTCTGGTTCAGAGGCTGATGTGATTGGCTCAGTGTTCTCTGTAAAACACTGCAGAATATGTCAAAGCTGTAAAAATGTATAATACACCAGTTAATGCCGCACTATGAGAAAAATATTGGCTTCAAAGTAAATAGATATAACTTCCCAATAAAATGTGATGTCTTTCTGCAGCCCCTTTAATAAAAACAATGTTTTAAAACAGAAATCAAAACGTGTTCGTAAATTCCAGGGGGTGCAAGACACTATTCCAGAATCCTATTAATACAAAACAATCTCTTGCAAAAAAGTCACAAAAAGATTTCCCAGATAACTTAAAGTGCTTCAAAGGTGCAAAAATTTGCAGCTGCACGGTGACCGGAAGTGACATCACGCGCCATCCTGAAGTGACATAGAGACCCAGACACATTGAGGAGTCGGGTGAGACGCTGCACTACTGGCATCCATACAGGAGACGTGACTGATAGCCGGCTAATGCTGCTATGATTCATCTGCAATTTGATATGCCTACGAATTTAACGTTTGTGATTAGTAATATCGAAGATGAATATATTTTAAGCATTTTTATGGTAATGTTCTTTTTCTGCCTAACATTTGAGGAGCCACCGCTGTGGATATCTCTGGGTTCCAGTGTTGATGAAAGACCATCTTTACAGAGAGAAGTGTTGAATTTACACTATCGACTCTATTTGCACCTTTGAAGCACTTTTATTGATCTGAGGAATCTTTTTGGACCTTTTTGGAAGAGATTTAATGTAATTCATATGTTTCTGGAATAGTGTCTTGTGCCCCCTAGAATCTTTGAACACTTTTTGATTTCTGTGTTTATAGAAATGTATAATTATAAGAGTGTGTGACTATGGTGGGGAAATATAACAACCTTGTCATTCTTTCCTTCCTGGATTTCAGACCTTCCAGAGTCGCCTGGCTAAGGCTAAACGGGTGGTTATTGTGGGGAACGGAGGAATTGCACTGGAACTGGTGTAAGTGTCTCTGTATGCCATTTCAGCGCACACAGGAAGAATTGAATACTAGCAGATGTAACATTTACAGTAAACTGTTTTAATTCAGCCTCCTGTTGCTCTCCTTTGTGTTGAAATTATGTTTTTAACAGTTTCAGCATTTGAGGAACAAATGTTAAATTGTTTGTTTTTTTTTTAAGTAGGAAAAAAGTATGCCTCCTCTTAGACAGTACCAGCCTGGCTTGACGGGTGTTAGGCCTTGTTTGCTCAGAGCAAGGGCAAAGTGAGAATGCATTCTTCAGGTGCTATTAACCTATATGGCATTTATCACTGGAGGAGGCAGTTTCATATTAAAGGGAGCATCCTCATAATGCACCAGTGTTGGTGGGCCTTTTTACAATCCCATTGCCCAGGAGAGGTTGCTGACAAGGGGAAGCTTATGTCCCTCCCACCTGTCTCATGAGTGCAAGTTACTGGTTGCCTCCTTGCTGATGAACTTGGACCCCTAAAAGCTTCATTGTGCGCATGGGTGTGAAAAAGTTGTTTACACAAAGATGCAATTACGAATAAATTTAATACCTTATATCCAAGAACAGGGATGATACTCTTTCTTCTTCCTCACTCTTCAATTGGGAAAAAGTGAGGCAGATTTGGCACTACATTTTTTTTTTCCTGGAGTTTTGCTGTGACATCAATATTAGGTGCGACTCCAAATATTGGCTCAGTTATTACAAGGAATTTTGGAGTGACACTCCCCATAGTCCATATAAACAGGCTAATTGTTATATTAAGCTCTCTGGAAGACCAGATGTTGGCAAATGTCAGGGAATATATATATATTTCACCTGGTGAGTGTATGGAAAATGTGGTTTATATATTTGAGAAGACTTTGAAATATAATTTTGCTATGGATCCAGAGATAATTTGGAGTGTGTGAATGTATAAATGTAGTCCTGAATGCAACAGAAAATATAATTTTTTTTAACCGCAGTAGGGGAGTTCTTCTCTCTTTCTGTGCAGGTGACACCCATTGAGGGAAAAATTTCCATGTAGGTACACAAGAACAAAAAGCTGATAGATGTAACTCTTCCCCTCTCTACTTAAGGTACAAAAGTGTTCTGTACATCCCTTTGGCAGTATTTCCTGCACTTCCTGTCTCAATGACGCCCATCATGGGGACTGACCGTAAGGGATGTCTCCAGCGGGAACATGTAAAGCAATCTGTACCTGGCTGTGCTTGTATATATTGTATTATTGAACAGATGAAGTGGAGTCTTGTGATTTCTGCAGATTGCTGTGAGGCAGTGGGCTTGTCCCAGGAAGCAAGCCATACAGTGGCCTGTAGACTGATGAGTGGTATGTCTGTGTTTTTACTTCAGATATGAAATTGAGGGCTGTGAAGTGATCTGGGCAGTGAAAGACAAGTCCATCGGGAACACATTCTTTGATGCCGGAGCTGCTGAATTCCTCATCCCACAACTGAGATCTGATAAACAAGAGACTCCCTTGGCCTGCAAGAGAACCAAGTATACCACAGAGCCCACTGGAGGTGAGTGGCAGAGGTGATACAGCCGCAAGTGCTAACCACTAAGCCACTGTGCTGTTGGCTGATTGAATTGTATGCAAACTTCCGTTTTCCTATAAAAATATTAAATGAAGATATCTTTTCAGTTGGCCCTTCAGTGTCATGGTTTTCCTCTCTAACCAATAGGTAGATTCAGAAAACAAGGGGAGGGGCTACACTAATGTAGTCCAATACTCACTGTATTGTAACTATGATGATTATTACTAAGATCTGGACAGCCCATAGAATAGGAAATTTACATGTTAGACAAAAATTGCTTAATTTGTCCAGAATGCGTGAATAGGTGAAGGCAAATGTGCTTTGTGAATGTGGCCATTCTTCTAGAGTGGAAAAGTCTTATTTATGAATAAGTTCAGTTTAAGCAGCAGCCTGCAGGAAACCCCCCCCCCTTCCTTTATGTAGTGTGTTTTAATAATTACCTGAAATCTCTAATGAAAGTTTACCCATGATTCTTGGGAACAAGTGAAAATACCCAAACACAGCAGTCAAAACAGTCCTGCACGGGGTTGTGATGTACAATACATACAGACATGGGGACTACAACTCCCAGCATTCCTATATCCCACTGAAGTTTTGGGGCCATTCACACATGGCAGTTTTTTTCCATTCTCCTCCCTGGAGGAATCTGAGAACTACAACTCCCAGCATTCCTACATTCCACTGAGGAATTGGGGCCATCCATATGTGGCAGGTATATCCCAACCTCTACCCTGGAGGAATCGGAGGACAATCTCACATGCAGCATACCCAGCCTCTTGTCCATCTACTGTATACCTTGAGACATCACATAAAATTCCACTGTTTTGCCCAGTAGTGAGGAGATAACAGAGAAAATATAAGAATGTCAGCCATTTGTACAGGGTCACCTGGCCAGCGGAATTAACCTTTCACCAGATCAGAAATTCTTATTATTCCAAATTCCTCCCCCTTCCCATTCTCCCCAACCCAAAGCTATATATTCTTCTTTTCGGCCAAGCATTGATCACATCAATGCTGTCAAAGGCAAGGATTGGATTTTGAATGAGCTGCTGATTGGCTAGCACTGTTGAATGTCATAGCCTCCAGCTGATTCACGTCTTGCCATTGTCATGTAGCTGGCAGCAGCAGGAAATATAACCTGCAATCTGGGTAAATGGAAGAACAGTAAGCAATACGGTATCAGTATAAACCGTATTGTCTTTGCATTGGTAAAGATTCCTGGTTCTGCCTGCTCTGGGATTGGTTAGCAGGGGTTGCTGCCTGCCACATCATATTTTTTTTTTTTAATTTCAGAGAGAAAGGAGTCCCAACTGGGCAGTGCACTGGGGCCTGACTGGCATGAGGGGATGAATCTGAAGGTTGCACAGCAAGTGAGTACACCATAATTGGGGACACTTGTCCTGTCGACAGCCATTTCTGGTGTCACCATCCTCTCTCTTCTGCCTGCAGTTCTCCCACTGTGTCCAAACAGAGATGGAATGTGAAGTAGAGAGGATCCTCCTGAGTGATGAATTCAAGCTGCTGAATGTCCCGGCCCACACTGTCGCCTACAGACATGCTCCAGAGCACAGCACTACTTCTGGCATAGGCAAGTATTGCAGCTAATAAAATGCAGGGTGCAAAGATTCACCTTGCTGCTGGTCTGACTTTCTTCAATTTGAATGTGTGATGGGATATTCCAAGCTGTTCCCACATAATGTCCTAGTGCCTGGAGGAACAGCCAACATTGCGATGATGTCACTTGGTTCTCGTCACATTGGTTCCTCCACTCCTGACAATCTCTCCACTGCTCGTTCAATATATGTTGTTTGTGCCAATCCCTTCTTTCCCACACTGCTCTGTCTGCACCTCTTTTTTTTGCCATATATGTTACTTTATTAACAGGTCTCAGCAGCAAAGCAGGAAAAGTTAGTGAACTATATCAGATGAATGGTTGCAATGTTCGGAGATCTGGCGCCTTCTGTATGTGGAGTCTTTAAAGCTAAACTAAAGCAACATGTAAAGGGTTAAAAGCTTGCTTTTACTCCGGGTACCATTAAAAGGTTTTCACTTCCCTTATCCCTAACTCCCCTGGCTCCAGCACTCTCCTCTTCCCTCTGATGCTCTAGTTATGGGTGGGCCTTCTGCATCCTCACTTATAATGCAGGACAGCTTGTCAACATGCCTACGACCAGCCCAGCAATGCAGCGCCAAAAGGGAATCAACGTCAGGGGATCATTTGCATGAAAAGGGTGGAAACCTGCAGAAGCAGGGATCAGGGGGGGAAAAAGGTGCTTTTAATGATACCATAGGCAAAAACGAGCATTTAACCCTTGCAGTGTGGTGGAGCCCCATTGCATGTGTATTTTCGACATTTTACCAGAGTTCAGCTTTTTACCCTGTCCTTTCAGTGACAATGATTTTTATTTATATATAATTATATAATTTCACAATATTGCTTATTGTGTTTTTCAGTTGAATGGCCAGTTTATGTAGAACTGACAAATGGAAAACTGTACGGCTGTGATTTCATCATCAGTGCTACAGGAGTGGTCCCGAACATCGAGCCATTTCTTCCTGGTAATAATGTGAGAAGAAAATATTTTTTCCACATTTCAGTATTTTTTTGAACTCCATATAATTTCCCCAATACACAGGAATATGAAACCCAAATAAATTTTTTTTCTAACATTGGAAATTAAATCTGATTTTGGGTTGAACTGATCCTGCAGCTACTGTTCTACAAAGTCTTCTCTCATTGTATTCATATCAACTTAGTTTTTGTGTTTAATTTTTTCATTTAATCCGGATTTCAGTTTGACGTTGGGGAAGATGGAGGTCTGAAGGTGGATGACCACATGCGGACATCAGTGCCCAATGTATATGCTGCTGGTGACATCTGCACTGCAGCCTGGACACCAAGCCCACTCTGGCAGCAAGTACGTATTGTGAAAAACAGCTAGAATTCATTCTAATGATTTTGTGACAGTGATGGAGAAGTAAAACTAAATGGGCAGCAATGGAAATATGACCCCACTGCTTATACCTAATAATATATTCTCTTACAGATGAGGTTGTGGACGCAAGCACGGCAGATGGGCTGGTATGCAGCAAAGTGTATGGCAGCTGACCACCTTGGGGAGAAGATTGAAATGGATTTCTGCTTTGAACTCTTTGCACATGTTACCAAATTCTTCAACTACAAGGTGCAGGAAAAGCCAATCCTTGTATACCCCTGTAAAGCCCAACATACATAATACATGGCCCACATGGTACCAATTCTTATATACCCCTATACAGCCTGACACACAGTACATCATACATGACACATGTGATACATGTAGTGTTGGATCATTAGTTAACATACTCAACAAGTATGATAAGACGCCACCTCCCTTCGATCTATCCTTACAGCTCATAAGTTTGCTGGTTTCTCTCTACCCAGCGACACACTGGTTGAATACTGATAGCACCTTAGGAAGAAAGGATGGTCTTGTGGGGTAAGAGTGTTATGTTCTTGTGAATAAGGAAGAACCGCTGCTTATAACAGAGATCCACTAGCTCAGATACACCTCTTATAGACGTGATAGCAACCAGGAAGACCACTTTTGCATCTAATGGAATATCCAGTGGTGCAGAGCCATCCTTTATTGCTCTGATTTCCAGGATGTTGATGGGAGTTTAGATTTCTCTGGTGACCATGTTCCCTGCACTGTGAGGGATTGCAACACTGCTCCCTTGCCTGAAAGACTGGCATCTGTCGTTTATCGCCTTGCAGGGATATGATAGAAACCACTTCTCCATTGTCAAGTCTGGGTTGAAGATCCACCAACTAGGGAGTTCCTTGCATGACTGTATAGGAGCATGGGTAGATCAAGAGACAGCATCAAAGGAGACCACTGTGAGACCCAGAACTCTCTTGGAGAATTTCACAGAAGGGCGTTTCTTTCATCTTGAGGCCCAGGTTCTGAAAGCAATACTCTGGAAAGAAGAGTAATGCTTGGGCTGTGCTTAGAATCGGGCCCAAAATCTCCAGGTGACAAGAAGGTATAAATCCTGTATAATAAGGTTGAAGAGCAGATTGATCAGCCAACCGTAAGCCTGAACCATCTGAAGTGAGGACTGTGGCCTTTTAGATTGTAAGCTCTAATGAACAGATCCCTTTGAAGGGCTGTGCAGACTGTTGGCACTATATAAATCCTGTATGAAAATAATAATTTGCAGTTAGCTGAAAGGGAGATGAGTCCTTCAAAAGAAAGTCATCTAGGTATCCTGTGATTTGGATGCCCCGAGTTCTTAGAAGGGCAGGACGAGTTGCAAGGACTTTTGTGAATGCTCTGGGAGCAAAGGATAGGCCAAATGGCAGTGCTACAAACTGGAAATGATTTGTCTCCTACTGCAAAATGTAGAAAGTGCTGATGAGGTGGGTAAATGGAAATATGCTAATAGACTATTTGGATGTGTAAAAAAGCCAGGTATTCCCATTGTTATAGAGGGGTAAGAACTGACCTTGCAGATTGCATGTGAACTTTGGAATTGGAAGGTATTTTGATAGGAATTTTAGGTCCTTGATAGGATGGATACCATCGTTGGGTTTTGGTACTGTAAACATGTTTGAATAGAATCCTTTGCGGTTCTGGCAACAACTTTCTGGGACAAAGGATGGTTCAGAGCATTCTGCAAATACGACTTGCCTGGGCAGATTTTGGCTGATTTGAGAGAAGAAAGCAGCAAGGAGGTAGGATTTTTTTAACTGTATTTTGTACCCCTTTGAAACCTATTTGAACCCAGAGGTTTGGGATGTCAGTGACCGAGATATGGGTAAACTGTAACACATCTCTCCCCACTCTTAGTAAGAGTGGAGGAGTGAGGTCACCCTTTCACTGGGAAAAGAAAGCTTTAGAGATGACTTGGTGGGTTTTTCTAAGTCTTGCACTGAAAGGAAAATCTGAATTTAGGCTTAGAAGTTGAAGAGTGCTGAGATACTTTGTGTTTTGTGGAGGGAGATGCTCTTTATGAAGGGGATTTCTGAACTTTCTGCTGGGGAAGAACTTTTCCTCCTGTATCATCTCTGATGAATTTGTAAAGGGCCTCATCAAAAATATGTCCTCCTCCTTCAAAGGGCATACATGTGAGGCATCTTTTAAAGGCATTCTCAGCTTATCAGGCTTTGAGCCACAAAATTCTGCATATATGAATGGAAATCTGAGCCATTCTGAAAAGTTGACACGATTTTCTCTAGGGAATGCTCACAAAAGAGAAAAGCAGAAGATAACTGTGATTTACTCAGTTGGGGTACAGTCCTGGAATACAGGATCATGTTGGTTGTTTATTGCCCAGTCCAATTAGCTGTGGTTTGGCAGACAGAAATTGCAGCAATAACTGGTTGCAGAGCTGGGTCTTTTAGAGTAATGAGAGCCTTTAAGAGCGGCTGAAATGTTTTATTCAAATCTTTTGAATAAAGGAACATCTTCAGTTGGAACAGTGAGATGTTTTTCTTAAGGCTGAGATGGCAGGGTCTACTACAAGACCGACCTTGTTTGTAAGGTTTTTTTTTATCCCCACTGGATAGAGCTTGGCAATTATTTCTGTATGTGTAAAAATCTTTTCTGCATGATCCAGCCATCATAAATTGGCCATTTTATTTGTTCATGACCAGGGAATGTCTTTTTAGATTTAGCAGGTCTTATTGTACTCAAATGGGCATGGCGAGATAGGGGAGATTCAAGTGTACTTTTGCGCACAGAAGGGGGCAGAACATCATAAGTATATTGCGTGGGGCTGTAACATCAGGTGCATGGAAGCCTAGGAGTGAGAAATCTGTGGCCACCTCTAGCATTGCCAGGCATATTGGGATCTAACTTGGATGGAGCTACCCCTTTAAAAAACTGTCATTTGAAGATCAGGATTTTCTGTACATTTTCACATTAATAGAACACTTCCCTTGAATGCTAAATCCTGAAAAATGTATTTCACAGATGAAATACATATGTGGGAGCTGTATAAGCTGTCAAAGGATTTGTAATTCTATCCATCTAGTCCTGGGATTTACACAGCTCTGCTATACACACAGGTCTGTCCAGCAAGACAGGAGCATTGAGTTTTCTAAGCTGCAGTTCAATGACATGTACTGGTTTTG
Source organism: Staurois parvus (assembly GCF_062004578.1). Taxonomy (NCBI): domain Eukaryota; kingdom Metazoa; phylum Chordata; class Amphibia; order Anura; family Ranidae; genus Staurois; species Staurois parvus. Next base: position 2,129,278 of record NW_028318265.1, read on the forward strand.
TCCATTCTCCAGGACAGTAAGAGGAGTAGCGGCAGACTGATTATTCCATCTCTTCCTCATTCTGCTCTGCTGTACAGGGACCGCAAAAGACTGATACTAAGCCAGCTAGATACTTCACTGCTTGCATTAAATTACATTTAAGGCTGTATTAATGCTTTTAAAGTTACATGTTATAGTGTTTTTATAGTTTTGTTGTGTTACGGTCTACTACTCCCAGGTAACACTTAGACTCTGAATATTTTTAGTTGATCAGATATACTGTATTCTTGTAATACTCTTTTAACCTTCTCTCTGCTTGTTCAGGTGATTCTGCTGGGGAAGTACAATGCACAGGGTCTGGGTTTGGACCATGAACTGATGCTGCGCTGTACCAAGGGACAGGAGTATGTCAAAGTAGTGATGCAGAATGGCCGCATGGTGGGGGCAGTGCTGCTCGGGGAGACGGACTTGGAGGAAACATTTGAGAACTTAATGTTAAATCAGATGGACCTGTCAGCATATGGAGAGAACCTACTGGATCCAAACATTGACATTGAAGATTATTTTGATTAGAATCCACAATGACATTTGAAGCAGCTGGGGATATGCAACCTATTTTTGGATGTGTGGAGAAATAATTTATTTCAAAAGTTATTGGAAGTGTGCAGGACACACAAAAATGAGTGACAGGTTCTGAAACAAAAACTGCTTTACCATGGATAATAATCATCAAGTTGTGATGCTAAGGGACCACAAATCCCTGCATGCTCTTATGCTGAAAGATATGAGGATATGAGCTTTCAGCAGTAACGCTGAAAACCTTTTCACTAATTTTGATAAAGCAGGGAAGAAATAAAACTCGTCGCCTTCAGAGCATGTCATCCGGTTCAACCATGAAAAAAAAAAAGTTATAATCTTACATCCACAGTTGATCCAGATGAAGGCAAAAAGCCCAGCAAAGCATGATCCAATTTTCTCTTGCAGGGGGGAAAAAAAGTCCTTCCTGATCCCCCAAGAGGCAATCGGATATTCCCTGGATCAACGTTACCTATAAATAAAATAGTTGAGTCACTTAGCCTTGTTTCCTCGTCAGAGGTATGGCTTTTTGGCTGTAATTCTTCCATGAAGACCACTTCTCCAGACCGTAGATGGTTGTACCTAGAGCCCACTGGTTACCACCAGTTCTGTGTTGATGGCACTGTTGGACATCTTCTGATGTCAAAGGCAAGTAAGCTTGATGCTTTTTTCCATCTGCTGCATTAAGTTTCCATGGCCAACCACTGCGTCTATGGTCCCTACTGTGGTCTCTTTATTTGTGCATCTTCAAAGGAGCTTGAACAACGCTTGTTGAAATCTTGCTGATGCAGTATAGCTGCCTTGTTGCTGTGCTATGGTGAATTCCCTGTGCCATGAACCTGTCTTCCAGAACCTCACCTTAATAGCAGTTTGGCTGTTCCTTACCCAATTTTAACCACCTTCCGCCCGCCCTATAGTACAAGGCCGGGCGCAAGGTGGTTCTCTCGTTCTGACTGGACGTCATATGACGTCCTTCCAGTCTCACCGCGCATGTGTTCCTCAGGGAGCGCGCAGCGTGGCGATCGCCAGTGCGCTGTGTCCCTCGGACACAGCGGATCACGGAAACAGCCGAACATGTCGGCTCGGTCATGTGATCAGCTGTGTTCAATCACAGCTGATCACATGTAAACACGGACATGCTGGTTATCGGCATTTCTCTCCTCTCGAGCTGTCACGCTGACAGCTCGAGAGGAGAGGCGGTAATCGGCTTTCCGCGGAGGGGATATGTACACTGATCATCAGGGCACTGATGATTAGTGTGGCCCCAGAAGTGCCACCTGTCAATGTTTATCAGTGCCCATCAATGCCACATAGTGCACATCAGTGACCATCTGAGGTGCCCTTCAGTGTCACCTATCAATGCCTATCAGTGTCATGTATCAGTGCTGCCTTTCAGTGCCCATCAGTGAAACCTATCAGTGCAGATCACTGCAGCCTCCTTAGCGCATATCAGTGAAGGAGAAAAATCACTTATTTACAAAATTGTATAACAAAAACTAAGAAAAAACGTTTTTTCAAAATTTTCAGTGGTTTTTGGTTTGTTTAAGAAAAAATAAAAATCCCAGAGGTGATTAAATACCACCAAAAGAAAGCTCTATCTGTCTCAAAAAAATGATAAAAATTTCATATGGGTACAGTGTTGCATGACCGCGAATTTGTCAAAGTGTGACACCGCTGAAAGCTGGAAATTGGCCTGGGCAGGAAGGGGGTATAAGTGCCCTGTAGGCTAGTGGTTAAACACAGCTGTTTCTATTATTGACTGCATTTTAACCTACATGTGAAAATGATCATTAGCACCTGCTTGGGATAATTGGTTAATCATACACCTGACTGTAAGTGTACAAAGTGGGCAAGTTTAAGAACTGATGCTGGTTTGAAGGCAAAGGGTAGTCACACCAAATTTTGATTTAATTTTTCTTCTGTTCACTCACTTGCATTTTGTAAATTGATAACAATTAAAATATATATATTGTAATTGTTTTCTTACTATACAGCATTTCTTTACACTTGCCTAAAACTTTGGCACAGTACTGTATGTGGCAGCACAGAATAAGGCCTACCTCTGTCCTGCCATTTGTATGCATATGGTCAATGGGAAGGAGGAAACATCCCTAGACTGGAGCTGAAGGGTACTTTAAAAACTTTGATAAAGCAGCTGAAAGCTCTTTATGTACACACTCCTCTTATGCAAACTGAAGCCTATGTGTGCTGGGCCTAAATGAAACCTGACAGGAGGCTGTTCATGCCCAGCTTCTTCCGAGCATGTTGCCTGCCTTTCATTTTCAAACTGAAGCACCCATAGCAACTGGAATTTCTGCCTTTTCCTAGCTGCATGCTTGTTCCAGGTCCGTGAGTTAAAAATGTAGTGATGCCATGGGGAGAGCTTGGCAACTTAGCATTTCCCGGAGGGCTTAGGAATGGAAGCCTACATATTTTTCTGATGACCGGTTTCCTTAAGGCTAGGCATTCAAGACCATGTCGCAAAAATGAATACACCCCAATGAAAGTCTTAGGAGCAAAGCTAAATGTTAGACAACAAAATCCTAATTAACAAGAATTCAACTACAGGTGAGTCTTAATTATTCATTAAACAGGTGTCCAGCAGACAGATGATTATAAAAGGGCGTTACTTAACAAAGAAAACCCCTTCCCATTTCATGCTGTCAGCAATGGCACCACATGGAAGAGAAATGTCACAAGGCCTGAGAGAAAATAATTTCTTTAGACAAGAAAGGTGAAAGCTACAAGATCAGCAAAGCTTTACTTATCAGATTACTGTAGTAAAAGTGATACAAACATTTAACAAAGATGGAATTGCAACAATCTCACAGAGACGCCCAGGCCATCCATGGAGGTTAACACTTCGACAGGAGCATCTTCTGATAAGAAAGGTTGAAGAAAATCACCATGCAAGTTCACTCCAGTTTGCTGAAGAAGTAGAAAACCAAACTGGGGTGATTGTTTCCCATGACAAAATACGGCGTACACTACAGAGGAATGGCATGCATGGGTATCGTCCATTAAGGAAGACTCTCCTAAAGCCCATGCACAAAAAAGCCCCCCTAGAATTTGCCAGGGCCCATGCTGAAAAAGACAGTCTACTGGGACTCCTGTACTCAGGAGTGATGACACCAAGATAAATGTTTTTGCAACTGATGGCTTCAAAACTGTATGGCATCGCAAATGAGAGGAGTACAAAAAAAAATGGATGGTGCCTAAAGGGAAACAGTGTCCTTCAGTGGGGCTGCATGAGTGCTACTGGTGTCATGCAGCTGCATTTCATTGATGGCATCACAAATTCACAGATGTATTGCTCTATACTGAAAGAGAAGATGCCAACATCACTCCGTGCCCTTGGTCGTCGTGCACTTTTCAAACATGACAATGATCGAAAACACACATCTAAGGCATCTGTGAAGAAGAACAGGGTGAAAGTGATTCAGTGTGTCTCCTGATTTGAACCCATTCTGTATGGGGAATTCTGAGGAAACAAGATGAGCATCACTCTCCATCCAGCATCAAGGCTCTAAAAGGGATCATTCTTGAAGAATGGGAAAAGATGTTACAATATGCACCAACTTGTTCTTTCCATATCTAGACTTGGTGCTGTCCTTACAAATGATGTCATACAAAATACTAGATGTAGTAGTTATTGTTGTGGGGTGTATTCATTTTTGCATCAACTAATTTGGGTAAAACTGAGGATTTTGTAATCCAAGTTATATTATGATTAACCTTACTTTCATGTAATGAGCTAAACAGATGTTCTATAAACACTCAGTTTTGTCAATTTGGAAATTGTTCTCGTGTCCATTGAGATATTGATTAAAATCTTACTTTTCAAAAGGGGTGTACTCATTTATGCTGAGCACTGTGTAATTCATGAGGGAGGCTTGATGTGTTCAATGGAGACCAACATGATCCAGACCTCCATGGAACTTTGCAGCAATAAATCACTACAGGAGGAGTGTCAGCTTACTTTCTATGTAAACAAATTGCAGAGGAGGGAAGTGTCTCTTCCAATGGATCTGTCTGCAGCATGACTGTTAAATTGACCATACACACACATTTCTCCAACCATGCTGAAAAGCCAATGCAAGAATCTCCCCTGCTGACTGTTGTATTCTGATGACTGATGCCCACGGCTATCAAAATATCTGAACAGGCATGGCAGATTATTGGATGCATTCACGGTTTGGCTGACAAATTTCTGTTCAGCTCCTTTGATCTTCGTCTCTAAGTTTGTTGAGCTGGATGTTGCCAGCATGGCCACCACGGATCGAATTTTAGCTGATTCAGCAGGAAAAGTAGCAAATTTGATCCATGTATGACCAGCTTAACCCACCAGATGATCTCCAGCTCCTGGGGTTAGCAGTGGATGCCAGCTGTCACCGATATCACCAAAACGCAGCAGGGTTGCCGAGTCCATGTGCTGTTTTGAAAAGCAACAGCGATTCTTCAGAACCATCCAACGATCCAGAATCAAAGGAATTCCTCCGGGACATGAAGATTAATTCATTAGATGAAGACACAGGGACTCACAGGCACAGCAGAATAAGGAGAATATATGAAAGGATCCTTTACAAAAGTTCTGGGATTTTTTTGTATTTTTTTATTTTTACTAGTAATGGCAGTGATCAGCTACTTATAGTGGGACTGCGGCAGGCATTCTTACACGGTGGGGGGGGGGGGGGGGTACTGACTTGGTGTCACTGACATCGCCAGTGACACCAATACAGTGATCAGTGCTAATAAGCACTGACACTGTACTAATGGCACTGGGCAGGAAGGGGTTAACATGAGGGGAGATCAAATGGTTAACTGCTTCACTGTATGCACACTGCTATGCAAAGCCATACATAGCAGTGTGCAGGAGCTGACAGTGGAGAGAACTGTATTGTTTACTCTCCCTCTGTCAGTAATGCTCCTCAATCACCGGCGAGTAATCATCGGCTGGGACCCAGTGATTGACAGCCGAGGCTTGCGTGCGCCCCCTATGCAGAAATGCAGAATCACGTGTATATACACGTAATTTTGCACACCCGTGCCGCCCTGTAACAGTATTACTGCTATAGGGCGGCCGGGAAGCAGTTAAAGCAGCTCAGAAATGGCAACTTCCATATTTTCTATGCTCGCTTGTTCACGTAAAATTCGGTAACAGCTATAGGCTCCTGGGACTGCACTGGGTGATTAACACACATGCTTCACTCCTTGGCAACCACTATGGCCAAGAATTTTCACTACAAATTTTGTAGACAAAAAGCTTACGAGAATCATGCAATCAACTTTTCTTCTGAATATTTGTTAAATGGAGGAAAATTTGACAGTTTTTAAAGAGAGGTAATTTATTTGGACATGACAAAAAACTCATCCCCTCTCTGTCACCTCTATAACAGATACAGGGATGTTCAATTCATATCGCCCAGGACATGTAGTCCCGAACACCAGGCAGGTAGGTTTGTTTTTTTTTTTTTACCTTTACCCCTGCTGCAGGCAAGCAGCAGAGCTCACCTGTCAGGTGGAAGCATTCGGGCGGCAATGCTGCCGCCCGATTGCTTCCACACAGCTCACTATTGTGCCAGTCTCCGCCCCCCTGCCCGCTAGGTCTCCTAAGCTCCGCTTGCCCATCTGCGGGCCCAGGACCAGTGGGTGCCAGTATGGGGCAGGGAGAAGAGCAGACACATCCACACCCCTCCCCTTCTTGCCCTGACCCAGAAGTAATGGGATGTCACTTCCGGGTCCCCGTTGACAGATTTCTCAGCAACTGAGGCTGGGAAAGAATGTAATGCAGTGTGATGTGCACTGCATTACATCCAGTGTAGTACAGGGGAGACACTGGATGTCTCAAAAAAGAACCTGTCACCAAAAAAATCATCACATAGGGGACCAAAAGTCCACTATGTAATGGGAAAATTAAAAAAAAAAAAAAAAAAAAAAATCAAGGCCCCCCACATATGTACAAATGTAAAAGCACACACTGGGGCACCTACGCATGAAAACAATGATTGCGATACAAGTTACCTATCGCCGTACACGCCAGAGCAATAATTCTAACACCAGACCTCTTCTGTAGCGTTAAACTGATGACCTATGAAGGGCTTTAAAAGAGTCGCCTATAGAAAATATAGGGTACTGAAGTTTGTTGCCATTTCACTAGAGCATGGCAATTTAAGGTTTGACATGTTGGATATCTATTTACTCGATGCAACCTCATCTTTTATATTTTACAAAAAAAAAATTGGATAATTTATTGCTTTTTGTGCCCTAAAATGAACTTAAGTGTATTTTTTACAGAAATTTTGCATTTCCTAGACCTTTGTGATAATATCATGTGACATAAAAAATTGGAACTCTCACTATTTTATTCTCTAGGGTCTCTGATTTCAGAACATATATAATGTTTAGGAGTTTTGTGTAATCGTCAGGCCTTAAATGATTTTTTAAACGTGTGCAAAAACTGCTCTGGCAGCGAAAGGGACAAAGGATAAGCCCGACATTCCCCTTTCCTGACGAACACTCAATCAGTGTTCATCACACTGCAAGGTCTCTCTCCCCCTGCTAATCCCCGGGGGTGGTGCTGGAGACAGGCAGGGAGGGGAGGACGAGATATACAGCACAATGTTAAAAATATTAAACATTTAAGTCGCCATAAAGCCCCTTTTGTTTTTAAAAGCCCCAGACATTACTTAAAGCAGATTTAAATACAGTTTTGGTTAAAATGTATTTATTTTTTATCAGGACAAGTAGATTGGGGGACAGATTTAGTCTCTGGACAAGTAGTTTTTTCAAAAATTTCTACACCCCTGAATATATATATACAGATCAGTTCCAAAATAAGGTTTTGTACATCAGACTGCTCCAGCAGCCAATCTATAGCCTGAAGTCAATGACAGACAACAAAGACACGAGCCTGTTACAACTCTGTTTGGATCGCCCACAACATTACACAAAATTGAGCCTTCAGAAGTGAACAATGAAGACGTCTGTGATCAGACAATGCATATAGTTTCTCCTTTCCACCATAGGAGGTGCTGGGTGGTTGTAGTAGTATTCCTACCCCTAAGAGACCGACAGAAACTGAAAGACTTCTTTTAGGGCCAGTTCACAACATGCATTTCGTGGGTGTTTCCCGCACAGTGTACAAAACACGCTGCACTTCCAATGTGCGGTGTCTGTGACTGTTAACACCCCAAAAACAGGTCAAACGAAGTGCGTTTGCCTGCACCAAATCGCATTGTACAGTAGTGTGATGCAATCTCATTGCTGTGCCTTTTGTAAAATAGTGCATGCACTGTTCTTAGTGCTGTTTAGCATGATTTCAGCCCATTCAAATGAATGGGCTAAATTCACACTGCACCTAGGTTGCATGTGAATCATCCAAAAATGCACAGCGCATTCCTGTGCAATTCATGGTGTGAACCAGCCCTCAGACATGCACGGTACAAGATTTCCCATCAGTGAAACCATTGAATGTAGCATAAGAATTCTGTATAATGGATTCCCCCTTCCCCATGACAAACTGATAGTAATCAGCCAGGCACCTGGTGTTTCTGATTACCCAACACATTATATTACATGGGATGAATAGTTTGTTTACTACATAATGTGATGCTGATTTTTTGGAAAATTTTGGTAATCATCCTGAAATGGTTTTTAAGAACCAACACCATGGCGGAAAAAAAAATACAAGGTCTTCTGCTCTTTGCATCCTTCATTCTTTAACAAATGGATGCGCCAGATGGCTGTCATGATTTTTGGGTGACTATTCATAAACCTACTTTGATTCAGCACAGAATATTTTCAAATATTCAAAAAAAAAACCTGCTATGGTACAATGATATTGGCCATACCCACATCCTGCCAAAAGAGAATTTCCAGTGTTCAACCAAAAAATATAAAAACAGTCCAAGACCTGGAATGACAGCCGACTTGCATATAATGAGGAAAGTAGGTACAACTGAGGCTTTTATAATTGAAGCTGGTGAACGCTTAAGCCATAGCATATAAAGGAAATATGTGGAATACTGAGTAAAGAATCTTAGTAGAATTATAAGGAGAATAAATGTGAGCTGGTATTTCCCCTCCAGAGGGAAAGACGACCTTTTCCTGCATTGATGTCACTCTTGTAACAGACAGTTGCTATGGAGGACAACAAATCACCTGTGCTTGTTCCAGGAAATCTCATGCAGAGTCTGCACCATTTTAATGACAAATGGCCAATTCCCTTTAAGTAAAAATCTAACAAACTACTCAGTCGATGACAATAGCATCCTCTGCAAGTAATTTGCTCTTCTTGGCTCCTGGGCTGTCCCCAGTATTCGGCCTTTTGTGTTCAGAGCTCCGTTTCATAGACCGGGACTTGGAGGACTCTGGTGAACTCTTGATGGATGTTTTGGAGGACTCTGGTGAACTCTTGATGGATGTTTTGGAGGACTCTGGTGAACTCTTGATGGATGTTTTGGAGGACTCTGGTGAACTCTTGATGGATGTTTTGGATGAAGGCGACGGAGATTTTATCTGTGAGGAAGAAGGTGATTTTATCTGTGAAGATAATTGTAATCAGGATTCAGAAAATGTGTGAGAAAACGTTTTGCTCAATTTTTCTTGATAGGTATATTTTATTATACAGCAACACGAGGAAAGCTGTGGTCATAGATTGTTCTCATACAATACACAAGCAGCAACATATCCTGAAACCTGTGCGGTTATTTATTTCTCTTTAACTAATTGAAAAAAATAAGGCAAACATGGAATCAATAAATCAAGTAAAAATTAACCTGTAGTCTGCCAATCCAAGTAAAAAGAAAAGGTTTACGTTGTGCTCCAAGAGCAAAGGCAACTTGTGTGTAAGAAAAACGTTACCAGAACCAGATCTTACAGAGGGCTATGGACTCTCTGTGTACCAGTGCTGATTAGGCAAGTCACATGCTATGCTTTGGCACTGAAGTTGTGGAGAAGCAAAGGAAAGATATATGTATAATGTGGGGTGGGGATTAATAGGCAAGACAGGCAAAGCACTCCATGTGAACCAGAGCAATATATTCTATTGTAAAGCGCTGAGCAAACTGTTGGCGCTATATAAATCCTGTATAATAATAATATATACATTTCCACTATGGGTCTGTACATTCAGCACTAACTCTGGCATTGCTTAAAGGTTAAGATCACCTTTTAAAGCAGGTTACACCCTAATTTTAGGTGCAACATGCTCTAAGCAGTACCCAACCCTGCGGCAGCAGCCAGAGGATTCTCTCCCAGCATCCACTGTTATATTTAAAAAAAACAGCATAGCCCACAGCTACATCATTCATTCACAGGAATCTGTAAATAAATGAACTGCAAGTACTGTCTTCTACCACGATAAGACAGCTTGTAGTTCTTGATGAACTAAGAGCACCAATGCCCTTGCAATTCATTAACACTCCATAGGTATAAGCTGAAAGCCATAAGCAATGTCTGCAGGAACCTGACACTGCACCCACAATTCACTGAACATGGGTGCAAAGCTCTGCAGGCTCCTGAGAAAAAAATAAAAACGTGCATTTATTTTCAAAAGTGGAACTTATTCTTTCAGATAAAGTAATACATATGATGCTTTTTTGGGGGATAAACTAAGCAATATGATCTTGCAAATATTTTATTTTCAATAGAATCTAAAACACAAAAATGTTTAAAAGAAATTTCAAAAGAAAACCAGGAAAGTTTAAAAAAAAAAAAAAAAAAAAAAAAAAGCAGTTTTACTGTGAATTAGAAAGTGTTTCTTTAGCTGGTCCCATATAAAACAACACTTAACCTATGTTTTTGGTAAACAGCGTAGAAAAGTTTTTAATTTCATAATTGTACCTCACAGGACACAGGTAACAATCATTACTGCATGGGTTATGCTACCACTTTCAGGTGAATGGCCACTGGCCAGAAGGAAAGACAAGAGTCCCCTCCCAGCTTAGCCAAGCCAAAGGTTTGTGCAAGTGTCTGAAGGTGATGGATGCTTCCCCGAGTCTCTCCAAAGATCTCTTTTTTAGGACTTTGTTTATACATTTCCAGGCCTGTTCCTTGCAGCCCTATCCGAATCGGTCATTACAGACAACAGTCTAAGAGTGATTGTACCTGGACCCTGCAGACAAGAGCAGGGATGGCCTATAAGGTCTGCCATTTGGTGATGGATCCTGCAGGCAGGCTCCGATGTATCAGAAGATCTCGCTAGCAGAGTGCTTGACAGGTCCAGGGCAGTGATCCTCCTAGAGGAGAGTCCGGTCCCTGAAGGCCCTGCAGGGTGTGGTGTGCTATTCTCTTCCCTGGCTTCCACTAGCCCAACATATAAAATTCAAAATACTAACCACAAAATACAGTCATCCACAACGTCACCCCCAGATACGTCACCAAGCTCATCCACAGATACTGCCCAAACCATCCTCTCCGCTCCTCCAAAGACCTCCTGTTCTCCAGCTCTCTTATTACCTCCTCCCACGCTCGCCTCCAGGACTTCTCTAGAGCCTCTCCCATCCTTGAACTCCTTGCCCCAGTATGTCTGGTCAGCTCCTACCCTGTCTGCCTTCAGGCGATCCTTGAACACACATTTATCCAAGGAAGCCTACCCCACCTCCACTTAGGAGCTGTACTTGAGTCACCTCCATCAGATCATCCCCTGCAGCTATTCCCTTATATACCACCACCCTCCTTTTAGATTGTAAACTCCATGAGCAGGGCCCGCCTATTCCTTCTGTTTTGTACTTATACTGTCCCCCTTTATATTGTAAAGCACTGCGTAAACTGTTGGTGCTATATAAATCCTGTATAACATTAATAATAAGGCAGATTCTAGCTTCTCTCCAGTCTGGTCTGGAGATGTCCCTGGCCATAAGAGGACAAATCTAAGCCTTGGCAGTGCTTTTTTAGAGACCTGTTGCATCTCATTCTGTGATCAAAGCTTTTGTTCTGGGTGTCATGGTGAGCTTGGATTGTTACTCCTGTGCAAGCCTCCGCTGTCTCCTTGGGATTTTTTTCACTTTGTCTTGATGGTTATGCAGTCTGCGCCCTTTGAACCCCTCAGAGAGATTCACTTGTCACTTCCTACATGCAAGGTTGACTTTTTTGGTGGCCATTACCTTGGCTCGCAAGACCTTGTTGGTGGCTGACCTTTCCTGCAAGGAACCTTTCCTGGTTCTTCACCAGGATAAGGTGGCGTTGAGGCCTTGATCCTCTTTCTTGCCGAATGTTCTCCATTTCATCTGAAATCAGGACATTGTGTTACCACCCTTTTTTCCTATCTCTAAACATCCAATAGAGAAGACGCTTCATACTTTGGATATTGTTTTCATCGATCTGAAGTCTACGGCTTCATTTCAACAGTCTGATTCTCTGTTTGTTCTGCTTGAAGTCCCTTGTAAGGTTCAGCCTGCTTTTGAATCCATTATTTTTAGCTGAAAATTGTCAGCTCATTTCCTAGGCCAATGGCACCAAGGGCGAACTACCTCAGTTCCCGGCTTAAGGCCCATTCTATTGGGAGTGTCATTGCTTTCTGGGCTATTCAGCATAAAGCTTCTGCTGTTCAAGTTTGTAAGTTTGCTACTTGATCTTTTCTTCACCTGCTTGCGTAGCTCAACAAGGTTCATGTTTCTGCCTCTGTGGACAATAGCTTTAGACAAAGGGTCTCGTAGGCAAGCTTTGTAAGGGGGTTCCATATTTCTGTTTGAGGATTTTGGATTGTTAGCCTTGTTGCTCTCCGTTCAGATTCTTTGCTTTGGGCCATCCCCCCTGGCTTGTGTTCCTCATTGCTTGCCACAAAACTGAGTCTTAGCTATGCAGGAAGCAATTATGCCTGGGCGGGGACACCTGCCTTTGTTTTTTGGTCTGTGTCCATTCAGTCAAAGGTAGAAGTATAACCCTTGTAGTAATAAGTAAGTGATATAACTAAAGGTTTGTTGGATAAGGTATATCTTTTTGCTGATGACACAAAAAGGTGTGCAATAGGGTTGACATCCCTGGAAGGTGTTTGTAACATGGAACAAGATTTTGCATTGCTGGAAGATTGGTCACAAAAGTGGATATTTCAGTTCAATGTATCTAAATATAAAATAATGCACCTAAGGAAAAAAATCTCTTGAGAGAGTGCAACATTGGGGGTACATTGTTTGCCAGCACTACAGAGGAAAAGAACTTGGGGGTACTTATTTCAGATGATTGCAAAATGAACAAACAGTGTGGCCAGGTAGTGGAGAAAGTGAATAGAATAGGATGCATCACTAGAGGGGTCACCAACAGGAGGAAGGAGGTCCCGATTCTCCTATATAGATAATTAGTGAGACCTAGAATCACCTTCCAAAAAAATTGCACTTGAAAAAATGCTGAGCAAATACCATCTGACATAAAAAAATTGCAAAACCCACCAATTTTTTCTCTAAGGCCTCTGATTTAAGAAATGTATAATGTTTGGGGGGATTCTAAATAATTTTTTAGCAAAAAAAAGAAGGCTGCTTGCTTCATGTAAACAAAAAGTGCCAGAAAAAGATTAGTCTGTAACCCCTTCCCACTGCTTCCCAGCCCTTTAAGAGCTTTTAATTGCTGGGAGGCAGGCATTTGGGTTATGTGACGCTGTGATTGGCTGTCACATGATCAGAAAGCTCCTGATCGCTAGTATGCTTCGGGAGCTATCCGTCCCCGCCAGTGTTTGTGCTGGGAGTGCAGAGGGCACGCTCTCTCAGCACAGATAGTTGTTTAATTGACGTTAAAGCCCACGTGCCGAGAGGCCATATATATGTACCACACCAGCGGGAAGAGGTTAAGTGGCTATGATTGCAAACAGGTGATTAATTCCAAGTTACTTTGGGACTAAAGCTGGCCATACATGGGGTTATTTTGTTCTAAAACATTCGATTTCATAACACTTTGTTCATTTTTCTAATATTTAATAAGGTCAAATTGATGATCATTTTTCAACCATACTGATGAGAAAAAAAAAAACTTAAACGAATATAGAATGAGCAGAAAAGGCACTATTTGCACGGCTGTTTTGACACACTTCAAATCCCAGGGTCAGAGATCTACTGATTCCTGCTGCAGGGATTGACAATTGTGTGCACAGCTTTTCGTGGCTGTTTGCAAGTGCTGCGGTGGTTGCTGGCTGTGCGGACAGGCACACAGCAGATGCCTAACAGTGAATGTGGTTTTTGTTCCAGAAATCCCATTAAAGTCATTTTAAACCTAAACCACCAATATGCAGAGAGAGGCTGGAAATTGACTCCCAAAACAACTGATAAAATAATTTATTAAAAAAAAAATCCTACCACAATACCTTTAAAGTGGTTCTAAAGTCAGAAGGTTTCTTTACCGTAATGATTTCAACGCATGAACGTGGAACTTTATATAACTTATAGAAATGGGCGAACACGCAGTATTTTTTAAAGGCAGAAGAGACATACTCTGTCTCTACTGTATTAAAACTGCTGACCTGCCTGGCCACCCTTGTACAACTCATGCACATGCACAAGATTGACGTCATTCCCATCTAGCCAATGAAAGCAGCTGACAATTGATACTTAGAAATTGGCCACTTGAACAGGTCAGCGGCTGGCGGGGAGCTCCAGGATGTCACATCGCTGGAGCCGAGGTAAGTATAGTTCCACTGCAAGGTAAAAATCTTCTGTGTTCAGTCTCTACCCCCACCCCTTATACTTACCTGAGCCCAATCTCGATCCACCTCTGTGCTCAAGAGCAGTGGCTCTCTCCTCTTTCTCCCTCCTCACTGGACATGGAGGCAGCAGCAGTAGCCATTAGCTCCTGCTGCTGTCAATCACAACCTGTCAGGAGGGAGCAGAGCGGAGCTGCGATGTGCGAATCAATGGACAGAGCCCGGTTCGGAATCAAGCCCATACGAATGTCCCCTATAGTAAGCCGCTTGCTGTGGGGGCATTCGGAAAGAAGGAGTATTCAGGAGCACTGGTGGGCAACCCCAGAGGTGGAGGAGGATTGGAGCTGCTTTGTGCAAAACCATTACACAGAGCAGATAAGTATGCCATGCCTGAAGGGACAGGTAAGAGTGTTTGATTGACAGCGCCTCCTCCCGTCATAGTCATTTACAACAGGGCATGCTGGTCCTGCTCACTGCCCGGTCTGTTCGAATCTACTAAAAAGGTAAGGCAGCCCATACCAGCAGGTTGAAAAAAAAAAATAAAATTACACAATTTCCCCATTCACTGAGTGTGTGGATGAGGAAATCGGGTCAAGGTCATTTTTTTTCTGCCCTCCTGCTGAGTTATTGTATGTGGATAGCAAAGAGAATTTACAATATAGCCAACAGCACTCATTGATCGGGAAAAAACCTGACAGCCTGGTTGTACAGAAATCGATCTGTTCAATCAGCCTGCCTATACATTGATGGAAAGTTGGCAGGTCCAGGTATGGCTGGTTTAAGCTGTATACACAGATTCCTGAGCATGTGCAAATGAGGTGGCAACACTGTAGACAATAGATGATCCTTCATATTGTTGCCACCACTAACGGCCATGGGAGGGCGCTGGCAGGATCAACAGGTATTTATATCTTTTTGTATAAAAAGTCACCAGTGTATGGTCAGCTTAAAGACAACCTTTACTTGTGGCTGCCATAGCGGACATCTTCCGAAAATGTTAATCCAAGGCTGCAATAATATTCAAGTCACTGATTTGGAAAAATACATATAGGAGATTTGACCTCAATTGCCGCACACTTGTTTGCAAATTGTGGAGCAAGAGAGTGCCTCGCAACTAGAAGTGTCAAGAGATGTCAGCTTACAACAGCCCCCTATTCCTCCAGCTCACCCTTACAAGCCACAGCTTTCTACATATATTCCTGTTGCTGTGGCACTCTTCACCTAAAAACAGACAATGCTTGCAATGAGCAGCCAGACTTCCCAGTGAGGCTCCACCTGGCACCAGTGACCTGATGTCAACAGGTCACCAGGGGCCTCCTTATCCGATAACTTCGTTAACAGAAAATCCACCAGGGGCCACATTATCACATACCTTGTTTGAGGTCCTCATCTGGATGGTGATGGAATGCTTCTCGCTTCTGAGCAGATTGGCTTTGGATCCTGTCTTTATGTAGGATATTGTGGCGTATGCTGTGAAGCTGAAATCTTCTCTGCAGGACAAAGGCAAATGATGTATGAGACCTTCCCTGACACTCAGCTCCACTCACCAGCAAAGCAGACTCAGTGCTGGGACAAAGCCCCCAATGAGCTAACAAGTATTTCAGCAGCATAGGTTGCAGATATTTCCTTTTTGTGACTCCCTCCGTTGCCTACTCATCCCAGCACTAGATCCAACTAAAATCCCTTTCTAATGTTCCAATAAAAGCAGATGTCTCAGCCACATACACTGGTAATCGTATGTCCACATAGCACTCCAAATAATCTCTGTCTAGGTGTTAGTACATTTGTAGATTATTGCACATGGTACAAACATATTGATCATTAGTAGTAGACTGTCCCTCCCTCATACAGATTGCTAGGTATAAACCAAACAAGATTATTTGTACAGCTCTCTAAAATGGACCTGTCATCAGATAGATTTGTGGAAAGTACATCATGCAAAGTAATGTGCATTTTCACGTCTAGACATTTAATACCGCTCAAAGAAATTGCAGTACTCCCTCATCAATGTCCCAATCAGTTTTTCTCTTCAGTAGGATGGCATGATCTTTGATCAGGTATCATCGAGGCCTATAATCTAATTCCTGGACTGAGCTGTCTGACTCAAATCAGCCCTTGCTGTAGCCTCTCAACTCGTGGCTTGCTACAAAGTTACAACATTAAAGATACTGGGGGAGAGAAGACTGAAGAAATGCCTCCTTCCTGCAGCAGACTGATGATATCCTCTCAAACATAGGCAAAGTCACTAGCTGGAGCTTAAAGTGGTTGTAAACCCTTACATATAACCAGTAAAGGGACTATCCTCATGTAATACACAGAGATTACATAAATCCTCCTACATAAATTGTATCTGTAATCTTCTCCTCTCTACATCCGTTCAAAGTGCTGAATTTAAAGAAAGCTGGACAGAGTTCAGAAAAAATAGGGCAGAAAGCCGAATTTACACATTGCAGAGCTCAGTGAGAAGAGCTCAGAGCATTAATTCGAGGGAAGAGACTCCCTCCCTGCAAAGCAGAGGCTGTCAATCTGCTAGAGGTCCCTCCACTGTCACCATTTTTCTCTTGGTGTCAGCAAAAATTGTCAGAAGTGATTCACGCTGACAGTAGACTTGTAAAGTTAGTGACAGATCCACTTTTAACAGTACCCATGAGGAGTTGTACATTCACATTCCCAATTACCCAAAACCTCAATATTTGTGATCCTTCACAGATGAGAGAAGATGAGCCCAATTTATTCAAATTATAAGATTTCTACCGTATATATTGCTGCAGCAGGAGGTGGGCAATGATCCTCTCTAATTCCCCACGTGGCAGTCGCGGGGGGAGGACCTGGGAGACGCGCAGTTTGGAAGCCCCTTTCCCCATCCAGGCGTCGATAAGCTTCAGTGGGGTGAGCTTCTCATCCATCTGATCGGCTTGTTCCAGAATCTTCAGGATATCTCTGCAGTAATCTGTCACATCCACTTTGTCATAGGCTAGACAGAGAAAAGACACTCGTTAGCCTCCACCTTTTCTCACAGACAGTGTTTATGAATGTATGAAAGAAGTGCCAGACCAAAAGATAAGAGTCCAAATTCGTTTATTGATTTAGGTTAAAAGATATCCAACGTGTTTCGGGGGTCAGAGGAACTCCCCTTCATCAGGGCTACAATAAAACATAATATAATGTAATAATAGTTGTGACTGATAAAGTCACGAGGCTAACAATTGTAAAACACCATAGATAACAGATGTGTATGCACCCAAAAATGCCCACATATTCATAAACATGAAATTAAATGAATATCAGATATTAAAGCGATAAGGTGCAATGGATTAATTTTCAAAATTAAGGATATCAGATTCTACATGGTTAGTAGATGTCTTTGATGACTGTTATATTAGGGTTTTCTTCATCATCATGTTATCCATGATGTTTTACGAATGTTAGACTCATGATTTTCTCATGGAGGGAGTTCCTGACCCCTGAAATGCTTTGGCTGTCTTTTAACATAACATCAATAAATTTATTTGGACTCTTATCTTTTGGAATACCCACAGTAGGGTAGCCTTGCCTGTTGTAAGCATCCTAACCTGAGTCAGTGGGCTCTTCAAATGTTTTTTGCCTTCTCACTACCTTTTTTAAACTCATATCAAAGATTCTAGCACCTCTTGGATGCTCATTTTTTTCACTGGAGTATTTATGTATTGGTCTTATTCATTCCAACAAATATGTTGGATTTTTATTCTGTCATTTATGTTCTGTAGCTGGTTGGCCCGTTAGCTAAATCCTGATGATCAAAGCTCATCCCTTTGAACTCAAAATAGAGTAAACACAAAAATAGGAATTGTGACTTGCTGTACCTGTAAATTCCCTTTCTTGGAGTACAGTTTAGAACTGGTATTCTTAGACCATGGATTCTGTGCTGTTACTTTAATGTGATTGGAAACTTGCTATAACTTTTGCTAAGCCAGCCCCTAGAGCATACATATATATATCTGCCCACTGCAGGCTGCAGTTTTTTTTAAGCCAGCAATAAGCAGGAGAGACCTGTATCCTGTACTGTACTCCAAGATGAAGTATTTACAGGAAAGTCAAAATTCATATTATCCTAATTGTTCATTACAGGACTTGTATTCATAGACCAGGAGACATATCCAAACAATAAAATTGAGGGGTGGCAACATAGAAAACTCAGATAACAATTTAAAACACCTTGTGGAAGACACATGCATTAGTTGTGACTACCTGATAGAAACTATAAAATGTGTTAACAGCTGACCAGGTGGCAGCCTTCCAAATCTGGGACACAGGAGCTTTATGCTGGAAAGCACAGGAGGAACCTTTTCCTTAAGAATGTAGGCCCTGGAAATGAGTCGTCCACCTGGCAATGGAGGGGAGAGAAACAGGTTGTCTTCTGTGAGAACCTCCAGGTAGGAAAGGAAGCCACGGCTCCCAAGTAGCCTCTGACAGTCCTTTCCACATCCATAAAGTGCAAAGTAAGTTCCATGGCATATTTTGGGGCAGGATAAAGGGAAGGGAGGACCATGTCCTCATAGGGGAAAATGAAAGTTTTGGCCTCAAAACCACCTTGTACTTGTAGAAAACAAGAAATGTCTCTTTACGAGAGAGCAGTTAACGCAAACACTCTGATGACAACCTTAAAGTGACACTAAAAAAAAAGATAATTTTAGAATCCAGATCCCATAATCCAAAGTCCCTAGTTCAGAGACCATCTCGGGAGTGTCAGAAGTCTGTCAGGACTATGTCCATGTACCACATTTTTCTGGGCCAGTTTGGTGCAATAAGAATCACTGGGACCCTTTTGACCTAACTTGTGCAGCAGTCAAGCAAAGATCTTCAATCAGAGAAAAGGCATTAACCAGTTAGAATGGAATCACCAGAGGATCCCTGGTCTTGGCCATGAATTTGTTTGGCTTGTTGTTCCTGGAGGTCATCCAGGGAACATGTGAAATGAATGCTCTGGGTTTGTAGAAGACCTAGAAGCGGGAAAAACACTTTTGTGAACACTTGGGGTGCAAAGGAGAGCTCAAATGGCATTGCCGCACATTGGAATTGGTGTTTCCCACAGCAAAATTCAGGAACCACTGGACCAATGAAAAAATGGAAATAGGCTTCAAGTATGTCTACTGATGCAAGAACGTTCCCTTGTTTGAGGGAAGAAATGACATATCTTGTGGATTCTATCCAAAATTTTGGTACGCAAAAAAAAAAAAAAATTTGGGAAGGAATTTTAAATGCGCCCAATTGGTTTCGGGAATGAAAATAGGTTTGAATAGAAATCTTGTACCTCTGAAGGAACATACACAACCACCTTCAGTGCCTGTAATTGTTGCAAAGTGGTCATTAAATCTGCTTTCTTTAGGTCTGAAGTTGACAGATTGTAAGGTAAAATGCGAGGAAGGGGCAGAGATAGAAACTCTATTTTCTACCTATTTTGAAAGGATAGGTTTGGACCTAGAGGTCTAGGATGTCTTGGATCCACACTGGTGCAAATGCAAACAAACATTACCCCACTCTGTCCCTTCTTTGTGAAGAGGGCTTCTGGGAAGGATTGGTGGGCAAAGACTTGTCACAAAAGGAGCTGTTAAGCCTTGGTTTTGCGGTTGATGCCTGGGGAGAATAGAAAGTCCCCTTTTTTTGAGCAGAGGTAGAAGCTGTAGAAGAGACTTGGGCTCTTTCTTATGGGGTAGAAGTTATGTTTACCCCAGTTACTTCCTTGGTGAATTTCTCACAAGCATGTACTTCAGTAAAGTTTTTTTGGGCATGTGTAGTACGCCCAGTGTTCACAAATGGTTAAACAGAACAACCACCAAACAAAGCAACGATCTCCTTATTTCTCCTTCTCCAAGTATCCCCTGACAAATGGAATCTGGAATTCGATTGCTATGGGAAACACTGATATAAGCTTAATCTGTGGCAGAGAACCAGCTGTGCAGTCTGCATCACTATATGAACAAGGATTCCTTACTCTTGGTGGCGTTGCAGTTATCACACATCTTATTGCACTGCGCAGAGTCCCAGACTTCATCAAAGTGTTGGGCAACCAGGACACGTCTGCACCTACACAAGAAAAATCACATTATTTTACATCATTCTACATGATGAAAATCATTTACCAATGGCGCGAAATTCAAAGTCTCTATGGTTTTATGGTATGCTTCAAATTATGGTTCACAGTCACTGGAGAGAGCAAAATAAATCCACGGTTTTAATAGAAAAATCATCATTTCCGATCAATATCGGAAATCCTTCTGTAACCAATGCCATCAGTATATTTTGCAACAATAAGGTTACAAAGGTCTTGTGAGAGCTCTTTACTTTTACCCATCGTGCCATGTTTTTTGTGTGACAACTTGGTAATGAGACACCTTTCTATAGGCCATCAGTTGAGATTGAACCAGCTGATATAAATTTGCACTAACAAGGGGCAGGATTGCTCTCTAATTACTGATAGATTACAGCTGGTATCTTGGCTTTCCGTGCCTTTTTGCACCTCCCTTTTTTTATGTCTTCAATACTTTTTCTCTGTGTCATTCCATTGTATTATACATAACGTCATTTCTGAATTTGTTTTGGTGTCTTTGTATGTATGGATTGCATGGGTTGTTACCGACATGTGGTGAAAATGTCATGTCATTAGCACCTTTAGAAATATATTTGAGAAAAATGGTGACATAGTCAATGCTTATTTACCCGCTGTATAAAGATTCTGAATGAGAGTGACTTATTCATTTTAATCAGCTAGTACACTTTCAGGGTTCTGATGAGAAAATCTGAAGTGTCTGCATCCCTTTAGTAGTGATTAGCCCTTAGGAACTGTCAAACCAAAATTACATTTTTCTCACAGAGGATGCCTAAAACGTGACTTGTATCTTTGTGCAGAATTCTTCATCCAAGCAGGAGATTACATTTCTGGAGGTGCATCTGGAGGTGCAAGTTAATTTTTAATAACATGAAATTATAGTATGGCTTGTCTAGCAACTGTATGTTCTTTATTACTTTTGTAAATTTTTCTATAGGTGAACTTCGCCTGCATACTAACTGCATCACAGGTAACAGTCAGCATGTCAAGATTTAGCCAGTTCTAACCCAGATGTCTTCCAGCATGCAGGACGATAGTTGGTGGAACCTTTCTGCAGGAAAAGGAATTACATGCACAAACAACACCTTTCCTATAGGAAACTTTCACCTGCATATCACCTGAAATGCTTTCACATTTTTTACAGTTTGCACTCTAAGGGCATGGTCCAATTTTACCTTCAGTGCCTGATCATATATATGCAGATTGGATGTGGTTTGAACCACATTCAATCTGCATGACATGTGAAAGAAATAACATTGCTTCCTATGGTGCCTGTTCACATATGTCCGGTGCACTGCTGACTTCTGAGCCGTGTGCTCCAGTTCAGGTGCGGATTACTAAAAAGGTATTGACTTTTATGGGAACAGTTTCTAAACCTGACATGTGTTAACAGGATAAAATCCTGAGATGATCTTGTCCTGAAAGTGATGTAAACCTGACCTGAACGGTTGAACAGTTACTGTGTCAATTAGCAGTGAAACCTGAGCTTCAAACCGCACTACACATTTGTGAATCAGCACTCAGGGTGTTCTGTGTGGGAAGTGTCTGTGAAGCCATTTGTTCCCCAGTAATGCATTAAGAAAGTTGGAGATACAAATATAGATGATTATAAAAGCTATACATTTTGGACGATAACGCACTTAGTGAGGTCCTGGCAGTACCGAACCATCTCATAGAGCTTCTGCTGACCAACGTTCTCCATGACAACCATTGTACTGATACGGAAAATGTCCCCAAACCCATAATATAATATACAGTCGGCACGTCTGTCATCACGACCTGTGGAGAAAAAAAAAAAACAAAAAGCATGGATGAGGTCAAATGACAGTGCACTATAAAGCCAAGACGACAAAACGACAAAAAAAAAAAGAAAAAAAATCCATCCAAGAAGCTTATATTTTGCTCGAAAGACGTATACATTAATTTTTAAATGTGGTACTTTAGTCAGAAAAGTCCTGCTGGATCACTTCAGGCTGGCCACTTATGCAGGTGAAGCTACTGTATGTAAAACATTAAAAATAGGTGCCTATACTGTTTAAAATGCAGTAATACACAGTCTCACCCTGTTCTGCACATGCTCAGTTGCACTCTATTTTTTGCCACTGTGCTGAAAATGTAGAGGCCAATCAGCTGACAGCCGAAAGGTTTACTGCTGCCCAGAGGTTCGGGGCTTAGCAAAATGGCAGCCTTCAGCAAGAAGAAACAGGAACATTGCTGGAGGCAATTTACAGCACACACTAATTTTGGTAGCATAATTTATAATGTGGAATGTATGTTCTTTGCTAAAGAACATTATTTTTTTTATCAAACTGTTGTGGGTAAAGTTCCGCTTTAAGTTTAATCATTTCTGGTTTTATGTGACAAAATATTTTACCTGCCCGTCCACTCTCCTGATAATAATTTTCCATCGATTTACTCATCGTGTGATGAATGACAAACCGCACATCTGGCTTATCAATACCCATCCCGAAAGCCACTGTGGCCACAACCACCTGGGAGAGATGAATAGATTAAAAGGGTCAATATATAGAAAAGTGGTAGGCCAGCTTTAGGTGGAGTTCAGTGGGCCAAGTCAAGAGCTATGGTCTTATGTGTTTTGAGTATTTCAGTAGTGAGATCTTTCCACCATTCATTAGGCTCTTTTATCATCTACCTTAACGGCGTACTAAAGCCAATACTTTTTTTTACCTTCATGCATTCTCTGTATGAAGGTAAAAAAATGCCCCACTACCTGTCCAACCCACCTCTATCCCTAAACACTTACCTGGCTTCATTTCACAGCTTCAGCACCACTCCCTTCACATTCTCCTTTCACACAAGAAACAGAGGAAAGCAATGGCAATAGGCTCCTGCTCTTATCAGTCAAACTCCTGTAAAGAGGGAGCAGGGGTGTTGCCTACTAGTGCTGTGTGTGTCTATGGACACACACACAACTCAGAACCCAACGGGATCGTGTATGTGTGGTGCCTCCTTAGCACCCAGCTTACTACAGAAGGCACCCGAAGGAGGGAAAAGACAACATCACTAGCAGGAACTGCCAAAAGAGGATGAAAGCGATCTTTCTGTGCAATATCGCTGCACATAGCAGGTAAGTATTACCCAGTTTTTAAGTTTTTTTTTATTTTCCTTTAGTATTACTTTACAGTTTTAGCTTTTCCTGCCATCTGCAGCCCATAACATTATATGGGCACTGCAACCTACCAAAGCCCAATATTACTAACATATACTGTAACAACTATATAATCATTGTAATAACCTGACCCCACCTGAATCTTATTCTCAGTCCAGCAAGTGTGGACTTTTGTCTTGTCACGTGGTTCCATGTTGGCATGATATGTTCCTGCTCGAATTCCCAGTTTCTGTAAACTTATAGTGACTTGTTCGGAATCTTTCTGTGAAAAACAGTATATAATTCCTGCAAAAAAAAAAAAAAAAAAAGGGAGGATGAAACACTTCCGTAAAGAGATTTGGATCTGAAACATTCACACAAAAATTGTGTGACTATTCACCTAAATTATCCACTCATGCAGATGCAATAAGTAAACAGGGATTTACTTTGCACCAATTTATTCTGCAAATTTTCTCAAATCCTTTAGTAAAGCTTTCGTATGTCCAACATACACAATGAAAGCAAATTTAAATATGAAGATATAAAAAGATATATATTCATATAATTGCTCCCCCCCCATTAAGGCCTCATGCACACTAGATGTTTTTAACACTGCTGTTAGGAGAGTCTGACATTTTCTTTTCTGCCTTTAAATGCCCTTGCACATTACCCTATGTGCCCATGCACAGATGAGAGTTTAGAGGCAGGGGCGCTTAGAGACAGAAAAAAAAAAAAAAAACAACTCACTGCAAGCACAACCATGAGCAGAAGCATTTTGTCAGAAAAACCACTTGATGCGTGTAAAAGTCTAAATGTGCATGAATACTAGGTGCGATTAGTGCTTGAGTGTTAATTCATATCAATGGCCGAAATACATAAACGCCCAAGCGCTTGACGGAACTAAAAGCATTAACACATATTTAGCGTTTTTTCTGCCAAAGTGCTGTTGCCAGAGACAAACGTCCTGTGTGCATTAGGCCTAAACATTTCTTAATTTATTAAGAGTGGGTAATGGAATACAAATATAATGAAACATGGCAGAAAAAGTGTCTTCCTCCACTGAATAAACTTTCAACAAGCAAAATGTCCAAAAACATGACCAAAGATTTGCCATAGCTAACTGAAACAGAAATGGTGTCCTGTATACACAAGAATGAGCCCAGTCTCAGATAGTGATAAAGAACCAATCAGAGCGGTTCACAATTGCAAATCTTTATTACTCCAGCTGTCTTTGCATTGCTTCCTTTTTTTTGCAACTTGTCTATTTGTCAGCCTATAATAGTGCATCTGAGCAGGGTATGTTAAAATGTTGAACTAAATTAAATCCTTGTAAGTCTTTATATGATCCTGAATGGATAAAGTGATAGTGCTTCTTTACAAAAAAAGCAAAAAAAAAGTAAAAATTTTATTTTTAGGTAGGCAACACAGGCCCCTTGCACACACGGCATCTAGCTGCTACATTTATTACACTCAAGAAGCACAGTTGCAGCATCCAGCACTGTTGCCTGCAGATTGTCAAAGTCTATGGCAAACTGAAAAATGTACGACTGGACAGGGCTGAAGGCTGTACTGAAGGATACACACATTTAGGGATGAATGCCTGTAGGAGGTATTCTGCATTCTGGGCATTTGTCAATGAACACATAGGGTTGTAAACACAAGTACCACTCAGTACAGCAGACAACCCTGTCCAGCCACAGCATATTTCAACAGCCTGCAGGCAACAGTGCAGTTTGCCTCCCAGGTGCACTAAAAGGCTGGGACTGTAGAGCAGCTAGAAGCCACATGTGCTAATGAAATTTTGAAATAAAATCTTTTCCATTTTTATTAAACACCATATTATGCAGGCAGATCAGGGTTGGTGGGAGGGGCCAGCACGGTGCTATACATAGCTTTCTGAGAACATTACAGTACTCTGCCTCAGTACTCCTCTCAAGAGCCCTCAGTCCTGATGCAAACGTTGGGCTGGCTCTTAGGAGGAGTTATGCAAATATCAAAATGCCTTAGTACGTGGATGTCACTCCAGAAGAATAGGTGTTCCTATGCAGGCTGCATTTGCCCTAGGTAGCACTCACATGTGATGTCGAGTCTCCACGACTGAAAGAACTGAAATCTATGAAAGTGTTGAAAAACCAATGAATGAAAAGGGCAGGCCAGATGAGGTAACAGATAGTTGATGAGGCAGGTTCTATCTAACTTGCTGCAGCTTCTAATGCACATGTATTAAACAAAGCAGGTTCAACAGAAGTGCAGACAATACGTAACTCAGATGGGATGTTTTGCACTCTAAGCAGACAAGACCTGCATTGATTATCAGTTCAGTCAAAGCTGTATCAGATCTGTCTGCATTGAGAAGTACAGGAGTGTCATTACCGGATTGCCCTTTGTATCGGCAGTTGACCAGTTTGACGATGTCCTCTATAAAGTCATTGGTGCTTGAAGGCTTAAGCCGAACCTGAAAAAAAAGTGTTAAGAAAACCTGTCAGTTAATTTCACAAATACAGTTTTGGTGGTCTCAATGATTTAGTTTTAAAGACCACAAACACATTACTTCTATTGAGTTATAGAACCTGGGGGGGGGGGGGGGTCACCCTTTTACTTTCTTTCGAGGATTTTTTTGTGAAAATAGTAGTCTGGGATGGCATGTTTAAAAAATGATGGGGCAGTGGAACCAAAGGTATGCAGGCAAAGCTTCAGTACACCCAAGCCAAGCACTCCTGCGCCTGCCACGTTTTACGTTTGTATGACCCCTGTGCACTCCAATGACCCATGTACTCCTGTGCTTGCAGTTAATCCTGCACTCCTGTGCCTCAAGAGATTATTTCACTCCCGTGCACTCCTGTGACCCCAGTGTCTCTATTGACCCTCATGTGTCCCCCATAGCCCCAGTCTCTAAAAAAAATCCCAGACAAACTTGCATCATCTGGTGACCTCACATCACTCTGGTGCATCCTGAGCACATCTGTGGCACCACATAGCCTCAGGTATGAGCCTGTATTTTTATTTTCTGAACTGTCTTGCTCTCAGTGGATACAAACCACTGTCCATGACAGAAGCAGTATGACCCCAGAATTGAATTCTTTTTCTGGATGATCACATCTGGGTAGATGGGAGTTTGAATGTTGTTGGGGGGAATCACTTTGGTATCAGCCAAAGTAAAACCACAGAGACAATTCATACCTCATAGAACAAGTTGGGTCTATTGAAGGAGGCAGTAAAGGTGATCGCCTTCTGAACACAGAGAATTTTCTGGGCATCCTTTAATACATGGCTGGTTGCCGTCGCAGTCAGGCCAATCAGAGGGGCATTGGGAAACTGGCGTTTTAGGATACCCAGCAGCTTGTAGTCTAAAAAACACAATTCAATAAAAAAAAAAAATATATAAATCATCATTTCATGTCCATAATTCCCAGTAATTCTTTATGAAGTTTCCCTATATAGCAACAACTAGTTGCAGGATAAAGCTATTGAATGATGGGACACCTTTGTGCAATAGATGTCTGCAACTTTCGTTTTATCAGCCAAATTCAAGCATGGCAAGCAGCGTCACACAAATCAAAAAATAAACAGATCCCCCCCCCCCCCCCAGAAAAAGTGCAGTGCTGTGAACACCCTCTTCAAATCAACACCCCCCCCTCACAGCAGTGTCCTCTGCTTCCCTTGACATCACCTCCCCCCCACAGCAATGTTCTCTACCCTTCTCAAATCACCCCCCCACCCCCCACCCCCCCCCCCCCCCCACACACACACACACACAGCCTTGCCTCCCGATACTCCTCTTCTTCCCCCCCAGCAGTGCTCTCTGCTCCTTTACATCAAACCCCCCCCACTAGGGCTCTCCGTCCATTTACATCACCAACCCCACAGCAGGGCCCACTGCCCCTTTAAATAACCCCCCCCCACACGCACACACGCACACACAGTAGAGATCTCTGCCCCTTTACATCACAACCCCAAGCTAGAGTTCTCTGTACCTCAACATCAAACATCCCCCCTGCTTCCCCATCCACCAATGCCAGGTCCTCTGCCTCCCTAACTCCACTACCTGACAGGTACACAGAGCAGAGAGCAGGAGGAAGGATAGGCAGAGTGAGAGGCACACAATAGCACTGCATGGAGGGTGGGAGTAGGAGCTACCGAAGTTAAATTTGCATATTAATAAACTTGCAATTGGTTGTTAGGACTACTCTGTGTCCTAGCACCCAATCATCGGCTAGTTATTCTGCAATGTTATCTTGGCCAGCTCCCACTGCCACCCTCCATGCATTGCTACTGTGCCTCTTGCTCTGTCTAGCCTGCCTCCCGCTCTGCTGTGATGACAACAGCAGAGGCTGGGAGACAGAACTAGCTTCTAAATGGCTCGAACGCAGGTCCAGATGGGACAGTGATTCAGTCCAGATTGTGCTCCATTATTTAGTTATGCCTGACATACACAATATCATCTCAATTTTTTTGGCAAAATTTAAAAGGAGAGGTTCAGTAAAGTAAATACAGGGGTTGAACAAAAATTATGGAAACACCAGGTAAAAGAACGAAATGGTAGATGATGGAATCGGATACCACTCTTCATGCAAAAATCATTCCAGTTCACATAGAGATGCCAGAGGTGGAAAACGAGCCCCAGCCTTGTTCTCCAAAATTGACTATAGTGGATCTATGATACTGAGGTCCAGCGACTTCGGCGCTGTCTTCGGGAAACAATGTCTACACCATGGGGTGCACATAGTCGGCCACAATTTGTACATAGTAGCTGGCAGGGACTCTTAACTTTCAAGGTGATAATGGGGCCTACAGAATGCCAAGATATGGCTGGTCAAACCATGATTGCGCCACCAATATATTTTACCATTGGCACAAGACAGTCCTGGCCATAAGCTTGGGACGGTGTTCGCCACACGTAAACCTGTCCAGTGGTTGGTAACAGTGTGAAGCTTGATTCATCGGACCATATTTGTCTTCCATTGATCGATACTTCACGATTTATGCCTGTTGCACCACTCTCTCCACTTCGGAGCATTAATATCGGTCACTAGTGGTTTGGAAATTGCAGCTCATCCGTGAATGTTTTGCTTATGGAGCTCCCTTCACAGCTTTGGAAGACTGAGATTGAGCTCTGCAGTCACTTTTGCAGCAGTTGTTTTCTTATTTCAGGTCACAATCCTGAGCAATGTCCTTTTGTCTCTCTTTCAGTCAGTTGACTTATGTCAACCGCTCTTATGCTTATCAGACAATTTCCGGGAAACTGTATATGCCATCAGAATCTTTAATACTGTACCTCGTGACACGGCAAATAAATTGGCAACTTCAGCCACAGCTAAGTGGG
This sequence comes from Staurois parvus, assembly GCF_062004578.1. Taxonomy (NCBI): domain Eukaryota; kingdom Metazoa; phylum Chordata; class Amphibia; order Anura; family Ranidae; genus Staurois; species Staurois parvus. The sequence continues at coordinate 2,157,977 of NW_028318265.1, forward strand.
CACCAATAATTTGTCCTTTTTGAAGCTCAGCAAGCTCTGACATGACTCAGTATTACTCATAAAGCACGCAATGAATGACAAAAGTGAGGCTTCCCACCTGTTAGCTGGGTGTCTCATCACACAGCAGAAGCAAAAGAATGCTACATCACTTCAGCTTTTAACACGAAACATGTTGTTAATTTCACTCCTGAAAATCATGTAGTGTTTCCATATTTTTGTCAAACCCCTGTATATACCCAATATGCCAAACACAGAAACTGTGTACGTGAAAAAATACAGTATTCAAAATGGTCTATAAGCGATGTTTTAAAAGCCTTCACAGGTCATCAGTTTAGTTAACAGTGAATTGGGGTCTTAGAACATTTCTAGATGTTCCCTATAACCTAGCAAATCTTCATTTAATTAATTTCAAAAACGGTTTTAACTAACATAAGTATTTTTACTCTAACACATTTTCTAAATAATCGTATAAAGAAAAGCTGCATTTGGATCAGTTGCCATGGGCACTATCAGCTTTCCATCTTGTCACCAGTTTAAATAGGCGATAACGTTGCATTTCTCACCTGGTCGGAAGTCATGTCCCCATTGGCTGCAGCAATGAACCTCATCTACTGCAATCCTCGCCAGCTGCCCTGCCTGATAGGCCTTCTCCAGCCGTGACATGAACAGTTTGCTCTTGGCAATTTTCTCTGGTGTGACATACAGGATTTTCATTTTTGAATTGCGGTTAATCATCTCGCTGTGCACCCACTTCCAGTGTTCCTGGAGTTGACACACACACACAGAAGGAAACCATCACTTATATTATTATTATACAGTGTTTATATAACGCCAATAGTTTGCTCAGCGCTGTACATTGCAATGGGAGACAATACACAAGACAGTACAATAACAATACTATACATGAGGGGTTCGAGGGCCCTGCTCCTTGGAGCTTACAATCTAGGAGGGAGGGGATAGTGGTATGGGAGGAATAGCTGTGGGGGATGGACTGGTAGGAAGAGTGGAGGAAATCAGCAATTTAGGGTGCGCCTAAAGGAGGAGAGTAGGTGATATTCTGATGGATTGGGGTAGGGAGTTCCAGAGGATGGGGGAAGCCGTGGATAAGTCCTGGAGATGGGCATGGGAGGAGGAGACCAGGGAACTAGAGAGTAGGAGGTCTTGTGAGGAGTGGAGAGTACGTTTTGGGTGGTATTTGGATATCAGGTCGGTGATGTAGTTTGGGGCAGTGTTATGGACAGATTTATACTTATACACTTACTGTCTGATTCTCTACAAGCAGGAATCACTTTATCCTTCAGGTGTTTCACTAAAACGTCGGCCAAGCTTTTATTCTACCACATAATGGAACCGGAGTGTACATTTATTCATTAAGAAGCCGTATATATTGGAGATTTAGGAGCATATAAAAAAAAAAAAAAGAGCCAGATGGAGGACTTCTATAAAGTTAAAAAGACTTACGAATGGGGGGGGGGGGGGGTGGCGTGGTGGGGGGTTGGAGTTGGGGGTGGAATTACTATAAATTTTTGCATTTTCATTTGTACTGCTCTAACACCCAGTATGGAAACATCTAGCATAGTTATGGATCCTGAAATATACCCCCACTTTGGTACATGTTTTTGTTTATTCTTTTTCTTTCCCAGTCCTAACCAACATTTGTTTCCTTATCCCTCCTTTTCGCTTAGTGCCTTCATAGTTAAGTTCTACACAGAGGTGGTTGAATGCAGAATATGGTACATGCAACCTTGTTATGAATATGCAACCATTGAATAATTTCATGTAGCAATTGCAGGGGTGGTATATCTGGCAAAACTTTAATTGTCTTCATAATATCCGATGAGTTTGCATGTTTCCAAATGTCATTAGGTGCATGCGATAAACACATGCGTTGATTATGCGTTTTAAGATTTTTCTTTTTACTTCTTCCTCTAAACTGTTTGATAGTACTCGACTGAAAGATTATACAAAAACAAGTTTGTATTTTTGGCTTTAAAATTACTATGTGTTCTGAAAGCAGAGGCCTTGTAGAATAGACTATAGTAGTTGCCATTTTATATGTTGTATGATATTTGTGCAACTGTTTATCAAATCTATATTTTCAGGAAGAAATACATGAAAATTAATTTTATTGCACACAAATGCAATTTCATCCCTAATTTTTTTTCTACAACAGATGAGGTAGTATAGCGTAAATAGATACCAAACGTGTTGAGCCTCAGAACTGCATCCGCCAACAAAACGGTGAAAAATTATGGCACCTAATACAGCTCTTCAGTTTAGAGTAAACCATAAATAACAGCCCTAGAAATATTACTGTCACTCCAATGTTATGGCAATATATAACATGTGTGGTGCAATCACTGTTTACATACATGTGTTCACCTTGCATACAGTTAGGTTCATATATATTTGGACACAGGCACAATTTTCATACTTTTGGTTCTGTATGCCACCAGAATAAATTAAAGCGAAACAATCCAAATGAATGTGAAGTGCAAACTTTCAGCTTTAATTCAAGGGGTTGAGCATTAATATCAAGTACAAATTTTAGGAACTGTACCCATTTGTATACACAGTCCCTCCAGGGGCTTAATTGTAATTGGACAAATGAATATAATCAAATAAAAATGTTCATTTTTATTATTTTGTCAAGAATCCTTTACTGGCAATGACTGCCTGAAGTCTGGAACCCATGGACATTACCAAAGACTGGGTTTCCTACTTTCTGATGCTTTGCCAGGCTCTAACTGCAGCTGTCTTCAGTTGTTCTTTGTGGGTCTTTCTGCCTTTAGTTTTGCCTTCAGTAAGTGAAATGCATGCTCAATTGGGTTGAGATCAGGTGATTGACTCGGCCATTGAAGAACACTCCACTTCTTTTTCTTCAAAAGCTCCTGGGTTGCTTTTGCAGTTGTGTTTTGGATCATTGTCCATCTGTACTGTGAAGCGCCGTCCAATCAAATCTGCTGCATTTGGCTGAATCTGGGCTGACAGTATATCTCTAAACACTGCAGAATTAATCCATGCCATCACACTGCCTTCACCATGTTTTACAGCTATTGTTGTGTGCTGTGGATCATGAGCTGTTCCAAGCCTTCTCCACACTTTTTTCTTCCCATCATTATGGTACAGATTAATCTTAGTTTCATCCATCCAAAGAATGCTTTTCCAGAACTGGTCTGGCTTTTTTAGATGCTTTTTGGCAAAGTCTAATCTGGCTTTTCTATTCTTCAGGCTTATGAATGGTTTGCACCTTATGGTGAACCCTCTGTATTTGCTCTTGTGAAGTCTTCTCTTGATTGTAGACTTTGACAATGATACACCCACCTCCTGGAGAGTGTCCTTCACTTGTCTGGATGTTGTGAATGTATTTTCCTTTACCATAGAGAGGATATCTATGTGATCACCCATCTCTGTTGTCTTCTGTATACGTCCATGCCTTTTTATGTTGCTGAGCTCACCAGTGCGTTATTCTTTCCTCAGAATGTACCAAACTGTTGATTTGGCCACTCCTAATGTTACTGCTATCACTCCGATGGATTTGTTTAGTTTTAGTATGATGTAGGTTCACAGCAACAGATTCCAAATGCAAATACCACACTTAGAATCAACTCCAGACCTTTTACCTGCTTAATTGATGAAGAAATAATGAAAGAGTAGCCCACACTTGGCCATGAAACAGCTTTTGGTTCAACTGTCCAATTACTTTTGGTCCCTTGAAAAAGGGGGCATGGCTACTCTTAAGACCTGTAATTCCTGTTTCCTAAACCCTTCATCCAATTTGGATGTACATGCCCTCAAATTAAACCTGAGAGTGTGCACTTTCAGCCCATATCCATTATATAACCATAGCTCGAATACGTTTTGGTAAATACCTGAAAAAACTAAAAATTGTGCCTGTGTCCAAATATATATGGACCTAACAGTATGCGTTTGCGGGTGTGTGCAGAGGGATGGAATTACTTTTAAAGTTTTTAGCAAGTGATATTTTTTCCCCTTTTTTTCCATTTAGCCTTCACATGGGGAGAAAAGCCCCCTATGTGATAGCATTGGGTAGGTGACATCCTGGTTATGGAGACAAGGTAGGGTAGTACCTTCTATGAAATGTGAACTTTCACTTAAAGGATGGCATTCTTAACACAAGTATAAAGACTGCATTCTTCCTAAAAACGTAATGGGCATTTTCCCCATTGCCCCCCTATTAATTGGCTTTAACAAGGGATCCCCAAAACCTTAGGGATTTTTCTGGGGTAAAAAGGTTTGGAAAGGCTGCTCTAGATATACATAGTACGTCCAGAGAGGCAAAATGGTTATATATGCCATTGACTTGAAGATCTGATTTCATACATCATTCCTGGAGTACTGACCTTATTTATTACATGTTTTTATAAAGCACCGTCAATTTGCGCAGCACTTTTACATATATAAATGTACATTTACATTAGCCCCTAACCATCAAGAAGCGTACATTCTAAAGTCCCTAATTCACATTCATACATACACATACTAGGGCCAATTTAAACAGGAGCCAATTAACCTACCAGCATGTCTTTGGAGTGTGCGAGGAAACCGGAGTACCTGGAAGAAACCCACACAGGCACAGGGAGAACATGTAAACTCCACTTAGGTAGTGCTGTGACTGGGATTCAAACCAATGACCCTAGCGCTGCTAGGTGCAAGTGCTAACCACTTAGCCACTGTGCTGCCCCTTACTGACCTTACAGTACTGGAGTACTGACCTTACTGCTTGCTGCATTCAGGGAGGTGGCAGAGATCCCCAATCGCTCCAGTACCATCAGCTGATCTTCCATCAGGGACACAAGTGGACAAATCACCAGTGTGAAACCTAAAATGGAGGAGAAAGTTAGGAGAGTTCTCCCCACATGACAAGAAAATAAGGCCTCATTGTCACATACATAGAAAGAGCAGGGTTTTATGTATTCTATAGAAAGAGAGATTTTTTTTTTTTTTCTTTAATATTGGTTGGGTGGGGAAAGCCAGACACTAACATTATGTTAGCAAGAATGTGCTGCACTCGCCCATACCGCTAACATTACCTAATTAGCTACAGGAGTGAGGGATTCAGGAATCACACATAAAGCACTGTGTACAAGTACTGGGAGTTCAAAGACGGTATACCCACTACTGTAGGTTTATAAATAGACCAGAGACAGTGGTGGGAGTTAGAGAGTGGTGAAGGCATAAAGCCTGTGCCTTCCTTCTAAATGGAGAAAACTGAAAGGCACAAGCCCCATAGTAAATTAAGAGCGATATAGTCCATTTTCTATGCTGTGGAAGAGCAGCAGAGCTGGAGCGGCTTGTTCTGCCTCCCTCTACCAACTTTCTTAGTCTATATGAAGGCTCTGCTCCTGTAGTATCTTGACTACACACGCAAAGAGAGATGTGTGAGCTCCCTGGCAGTTTACTAGCAGGCAATTCCAATCCCGTACAATTCAATGCTGCAAAGTAAAGACAATGTGGAAGATCCCCAGCTCACCACCCTCACCTTTTGAGCACACGGCCGGCAGTTGGTAACACAGACTCTTCCCACCTCCAGTTGGCATGATGAGGAAAACGTCTTTCCCAGCCATTGTGGCATTTATGGCTTCTAGTTGTAAGTTCCGGAAGATATCCAACTGGAAGGAATTGCACAGCTCCTCCCTAACGTTCTTCGACCAAACAAAGTCTGATGAAAGAAAATTGACAAGGTCAGTGTGATAGTATACATGCAACACAGGACAATTATTTATTAAAAGGGATGTTTTGGACCCACTCAGCCACTAGTAATTCCACATACAGAACCAACACCACTCACAGTTATGTCAAATGACCCCCTCTATTCTCTATCTATACCTCCTCCCTGGGTCAGCTGACAGACACCCACAGTATCTAATATCATGACACCTAAATCTCTCTCCCTCTACTCCACAGCTCACCCCTTCAATCTCCTTAAGCATCACTAGTTTACTGACATAGAGGTATGAATAGCACACCACTTCCTAAAACAATCTTTCCAAAATGAAGCTCATATTTCCCATTCAATTTCTTCAATTTCCATACTAGCAGATTTGGCCATTAGACAGGCATTAAAATCTGTCAGCTACCAAAAACCAAGAAGGCCTGCTAGACAAAATGTGATTTTTTTTTTTGTAAAATCCTTGTTCATAATTAAAGGTTTAGCCCAACTATTCCTAAACACAAGAGGAAGAATCTAAATGTGAGAATCAGAAGAAGTCATGAAGATCTGAACAATGACCATATAAAAATTACTTTTAGATAAAAATTACGACACAAAAAAAAATAAACTACAATTTACAGAGTCCGAATGAAGTTTGATGGTGGAATTCACCTTCTTTGTTCCAATTGTCTGTAGACTGAGTGCTGGCCCCAGCCTCAGCATCCTCCGATAGTGTCTGGATCTTCTTCTTCAGTCTATTCTTGCTCTGCATTAATTCCTGCTGCCTCTCCACCAGCTCATGAATCTGCACCTCAATGGCTTGTAATTCTGTGCTGACCTCCTCCAACTCATCCACCAGTGCTGAAACACCAGAGAGCGAGAAACACTTAGAGGGGGAACCACCCTCTGTGGAGGCACCTCCATCATTATGCAAGTCAACAAATATATACACTGGTGATGAAACAGGAAAACCACTGAGCAAATTCCAGCTGTAAACAGGTAATACAGTCACTATTAGCAATGCATGTTACTGTCCTACTAATGATAATTTACATTTCTCTGCAAAGCTCATTCATTTAGCCAACTCTCCTCTCCTGAAACACTTGTCACTGCTAGAGGACTCTGTTCCTTCCTCTATAATCTCCCCTACTGAAATACTCTGCTACCTCCACTGTCAAAAGTGGGGTACACACACTGAAAAAATTGGACAAACGATCAACTGATTTTCCACAAAGGTGTGGATCAGTATGTAACCAACAAAGGTATTAAATTGTACAAAAATTCTCAGACTACAAAGACAAACGTTCTTTCTTGTGTACAATTTCTATGACCATTGCTTCTTTCTTCCAGGTTGTCCTTTGTTTCTGATCATTTTTTTCTATTCAATTACTTCCATATGATTACTGTACACATTGAGCAAAAATCGGACATTGTGTTTGCGTACAATAAAAATGTTCTAGCTTGCACCTTTTTTTTTCAATCCAGTCAGAATCAGCTGTTGAAAGAACTATACAAATGATCAAATTATCAACAAATTGTTCCTCGTCTGGAATTTGTCTTCTGATTTTCTTATAGTGTGTACCCAACTGAACTCTCTTCTGCAATAATCTGTACTGCTGGATGACTTTGCACATTCCTCTATCTAACTCTCCTCTTCTGGAATACTCTCCTCTCCTGAAGTAATATGACTGCAAGAGTACTGCACTCTTTCCTATATCCAATTTAATTCTTCCTCACTCCATTTCATGGAGTCTTCAGGGATGGACATATTTTTAAAGACATCTGGATTAGGTCTCATCTCCGAGCATGAAAAGGGACATTAACTGCCCGGTATTAATATTAGGGATGCACCGAAATTTCGGTGGCCGAAACGTTTCGGCCGAAAACAACCCTTTTGGCCAATATGAAAAAAAGCAGATACAAGTGCCGAAAAAACTCCGCCCCTCGCCACCTGCCGTCGCCGCTACCGGCCGCCGCTTGGTAGTTCTCAGCCTAACCTGAGAAACTATCGAACGATCCCGGTGCTGGGCATAGAGATGAGTGAAGGAAAGATGGCCTCCACTCATCTCTGTGCCCTTGGAGGACCGGAGCGATGTCACTTCCGATTCCGGCCATTATTTATTTATTTTTTTTAAGCACTAGATCAATGCTTTTTTTTTTATCCAGTGCTTTACATTGCACAGGAGAGATGTGGGGTTTTATTGACCCCATCTCTCTCCATAAAGAGGACCTATCACTAATTATTTCTATCACAAGGGATGCATGCATTCCTTGTAATAGGAATAAAAGTGATTAAACTATTTTAAAAGGAACAGTGAAAAAAAAAATTTAAAAGAAAAAAAAAAAAAAAAGTTTAAAGTGCCCCCGTCCTCGCACATAGTGGTCAACACATACATAGGCCATACCCACATATGTAAATGGTGTTCAAACCACACACATGGGGTATCGCCACAAACTTCTGCGCAAGAGCAATAATTCTCACACTAGAGCTCCTCTGTAACTTCACACTGCTAACCTGTAGAAATTTTTAAAGCATCACCCATGGAGAGTTTTAAGTACCGCAATTTTTAAGCGTGACATGTTGGGTATCTATTTAATTGCCGTAACATCCTCTTTCATATTTTACAAAAAACTGGGGGTATATATTGTTTTTTTTTTAATGAAAGTGTATTTTTTTCCAAAAAATTTATATTCATTGTTAAAAACTGCGCATTTCGGTTTTCGGCCAAGTGCATTTTGAATTTTCAGTTTCGGCACCAGAATTTTAATTTTGGTGCATCACTAATTAATATAAAACATAGCAATCCAGGAGTCAGCTGCCATTTTTCTGGTGGATCAGTAATCAAGTTTTGGATATTCGTCCAGCTCTGGCCCAATGACAGCAGAAAACGTACCTGACAGATCATCAGACGCCATGTTCTCTTCTCTAATTGTGTCACTGTAAGCAGAGAAGACAAAACCATCAGGTTTCCTTTTTATACGAGTAAGAAAGAATTCTATCCAGCCTCAGTTCCCACACTGTACAGCCCATGGAGAAAGCTTGGATTATGTCACACATTGTCTCTGTATATTGATATGCAGAGACCAGCCTGGAGTGTGAAAAGGATGTAGCCATAGCTAAAATGCAGTGATAGCGGTCACATGAATGCAATATCCTTATAATGTAGTGTAAATGTCCAATGGGCAGCTATCTGGGATATTCTGCCAAGATTTACCATATCGGATCATGTCACAGCTGTGGGTTTGCAGGTTCCCAACAATCTACAACGAGCCCCATGGCATGTTTTTTCCTCCTCCCCAATTATCCCACTGTCAACAGACTTCCATCCACTGCGAGTACCCAGGGGACATGGAGAGAAGTGTAAATATCACATCAATTGTGATGGTCTCACAATTGTGGTGGAAAGGCGGTGGCATCAATTGAATGGATGGCTGCCAATCAGTTGTAAGGGTTACTACAAGATGATAGAAACCGCCTGAGAGGATCTGGCTCTGAGACTGCCATCAAAAAGCCACTCCATAGAAGTGCCGAAACCCGCCACAACCTGAAGGGATCTTGCTCTGAGGTCGCCATCATGGGTCCTTACCATTTAAAATGTCAGATCCCCCGGAACCTTAGGGGATCTGGTTTTGGAACTGCCATATTGAGGCACCCCCCCCCCCAAAGAAATATCTGTCCACCCACGGTCTTAGAGGATCTGGCTCTGAGACCTCCATCACTGAGTACTTTCGTGGAAATGTCAGCCCCTACAGCCTGATGGCAACTGCCTCTGAGACCACCATCATAGGGACCCTCTATAGAAATGTCAATCTCCCTACAGCCTGAGGGGACCTGGCTCAGAGACTGCCATCATGGGGACCCTTTATGGAAATGTCAGTCTCCCTACAGCCTGAGGGGACCTGGCTCAGAATCTGCCATCAAGGAGACCCTTTATGGAAATGTCAGTCCTCCTACAACCTGAGGGGACCTGGCTCAGAGACTGCCATCATGGAGACCCTTTATGGAAATGTCAGTCTCCCTATAGCCTGAGAGGCTCTGGCTCTGAGTCTGCCATCATGAGGCCTCTCCATGAAAAATGTCATCTACAGCCTGAGGAGACCTGGCTCTGAGACTGCCATCAGGGAGCCCCTCAGGGGAAATGTCAGTTCCCCTACAGCCTGAGGGGATCTGCCTGTGAGACCACCATCATAAGACCCTTCCACTGAATTGTCAGCCCCCACAGCATAAAGGGATCTGTCTCTGAGACCACAATCACAGGGCCCTTCCATGGAAATATCGGCTCCCCCAGAGCCTTAGGGAATCTGGCCACCATGCAAATGTCGTCCCATACAGTTTGAGGGGATCTGGCTCTGAAACCGCCATCATGGGACCTCTCCAGGGAAATGTCAGTCCCCCCAAGAATCTGCCATTTAAAAAAAAAATGATCTAAAAACAAAAACATGGAGAAACAGGAAAGTGTTATAACAGGATGAGCTGTGTGGAAGTCACAAAACAAAGAGAAGACAGCACGCTCAGTCCAGACTTCGTGATGCACGCCGTCTACGGATCCGTACGCTGGGGGACCATTCCGGGCACACATTTCCATCCATGGTTACTTTAGGCAGTGGGCTGTACGGTGCCTCAACACAGGAAAACATAGGCCCTGCTGCATTGTGTGCAGAGCTCTGCACATTGTGCTTTGTGGGGTGCTGCCTCATGGATGGGCCGTAAGAAGCCATTCAAAATGACTGGCACTGCACAGAACAGACGCACACACGGTGTTCTGCACGTGGCGGTAGCATGCACGTGTTGCCGATCTTACTGTGGTCATGTGAAGGAGCCAGGGGAGAATACGGCCACAACATTGATCACAGGCCATTCAAGGAGATCGATCTGTGCCCACAGAGATCTTCCAGTACACACATTTGTACAGGGCTGAATGGGGGAGGGGTCTGGTCTCTCAGCAGGTGGTCCATGGCATGGTTTGTGTTGTACTGCATTGGCTGACAATCATGTGATTGTCACACTGCTCCTTCCTTCTCTCCCGGTATTCGGGGTTCCTTCTACCAGACAAAATCTCTCCACACTGAACAGTTATTGGAGGTTCAGCCAAAGAACAGCTGGAGATAAGAGGGGGCGCAGCCTGGGACCTCCTCAGAGGACCAGTCACCTCCTAGGACTGCCCAGCTCAGTGCTGACAAGTCCTCAGTGTAAAGTGGGGGGGGGAGAAGTGTCACTCCTGCCAACCATCAGTATCAGTCCCTCCTCTGTGAATTCCTGGTTGTCAGGCGCAACAGTCTTCTTCCTCCTTCTTATTCTCCATCATCACCCACTCACCTCTCCTCACCTTCCGGGCATTCCAGCCAATCACAAAACGCGCGTTCTCTTTGGGTCATCTGCGCGCTGCTTCCTGATTGGTACCCCAGCCGGCACCGCTTTGCTCTTTCATTGGCTGTAGAGGCTGCAGGGGAGGGATGCACATTGATTGGCTAGATAACGAGTCGCGCCTTGATTGGCTCGAGGAGCGGCGCCGCGCTGCGTGTTTCCGGAAGACGTGGCCGCCGCTTTACCCGGAGACCAAGAGAGCGGAGAGGAAGGCACGCCCACCGCCGCCAACATGATCTCCCTCACCGACACCCAGAGTAAGAGACACCGAGCATAGCACCGGCATCACCCCGGGGGATATATATTGTATGTCACCGAACATCACATAGACAGGGGATGAAAGACATCATGTATCACTGACAGATCGTCACCCCTAGGCACAGAGAGCCGTCTACATCACTCCTATATCGGACAGAGGAGGGGGACACCCCAATATATATATCGCTGACAGCTCATCACCCCCATATATTATACAGGGGAGGGGGACACCCCAATATATATATCACTGACCGCTCATCACCCCCATATATCATAAAGGGGAGGGGGACACCCCGATATATATATATCACTGACAGCTCATCACCCCCCATCTGATATACAGGGGAGGGGGACACCCCAATATATATATATATATATCACTGACAGCTTATCACTTCCATATATCATACAGGGGAGGGGGACACCCAATATATATATCACTGACAGCTCATCACCCCCATATATCATACAGGGGAGGGGGACACCCCGATATATATATATCACTGACAGCTCATCACCCCCCATCTGATATACAGGGGAGGGGGACACCCCAATATATATATATCACTGACAGCTTATCACTTCCATATATCATACAGGGGAGGGGGACACCCCGATATATATATATCACTGACAGCTCATCACCCCCATGTATCATACAGGGGAGGGGGACACCCCAATATATATATATATCACTGACAGCCTTCACCCCCATATATCATACAGGGGAGGGGGACACCCCAATATATATATATATCACTGACAGCCTTCACCCCCATATATCATACAGGGGAGGGGGACACCCCAATATATATATATATCACTGACAGCTCATCACTCCAATATATCATAAAGGGGAGGGGGACACCCCAATATATATATCATTGACAGCTCATCACACCCATATGATATACAGAGGAGGGGGTCACCCCAATATATATATCATGGACAGCTCATCACCCACATATATAATATATATATTGGGGTGTCCCCCTCCCCTGTATATCAGTGACAGCTCATCACCCCCATATGATATACAGAGGAGTGCGTCACCCCAGTATATATATCATGGACAGCTCATCACCCACATATATGATATTCATGGGAGGGAGACCCCCCCCCCCCCCAATATATATATCTCTGACGGCTCATCACCTCCATCTATGATATACAAGGGAGGGGGACACCCCAATATATATATCATTGACAGCTCATCACCGCCATATATAATATATATATTGGGGTGTCCCCCTCCCCTGTATATCAGTGACAGCTCATCACCCCCATTTGATATTCAGGGGAGGGGGGACACCCCAGTATATATATCATTGACAGCTCATCACCCCATATATGATATACAGGGGAGGGGGACACACCAAGACATATACATCACTGACACCAATATCACCCCCATATGTCACACAAAAGGAGGGGGACACCCCCAATATATATATATATATATATATCACTGACAGCTCATCGTCCCCATATCACATCTAAAGAGGAGGGGGGACACCAATATATATATATATATATATATATATATATATATATATATATATATATATATCTCAATGACAGCTCTTTACCCCCATATCACATATAAAGGAGGGGGGCAACCCAATATATATATCACTGACCGCTCATAACCCCCATATCTCATATACAGAGGAGGGGGAACCCCAATATATATATTTATCTATCTCTATCGCTGAAACCAATATCACACACACAAACCGGAAAATAATTTTTTGATCCCCTGCAGATTTTGTAAGTTTGCCCACTTACAAAGAATTGAAGGGTCTATAATTGTTATAGGTGTATTTGAAATGAAGTCGCCAACCATCAGAGTCAATAGCTAAAGACCTCCAAACTTCATGTGGCCTTCAGATTAGCACAACCAACAGTGTGTAGAGAGCTTCATGGAATGGGTTTCACCAGTACACAAAGCAAAGTCCATAAAGACATGGATGAGCGAGTTTGAGATGGAGGAACTTGACTGGCCTGCACAGAGTACTGACCTCAACCCGACAGAACACCTTTGGGATGAATTAAAGCGGAGACTGCATGCCAGGCCTTCTTGTCCGACATCAGTACCTGACCTTACAAATGTGCTTCTGGAAGAATGGTCAAACATTCCCATAGACACACTCCTAAACCTTGTGGACAGCCTTCCCAGAAGAGTTGAAGCTGTTATAGCTGCAAAGGGTGGGCCAGCTCAATACTGAACCCTAAGGACTACGACTGGGATGTCATTAACGTTCATGTGTGTGTAAAGGCAGGCGTCCCAATACTTTTGCCAATATAGTGTATATCTTTCTCAGTGACAGCTCATCACCCCCATATCTCATACAGGTGAAACTCGAAAAATTAGAATATTGTGCAAAAGTTCATTTATTTCCGTAATGCAACTTAAAAGGTGAAACTGTGTATGAGATAGACTCATTACATGCAAAGCAAGATAGTTCAAGCTGTGATTTGTCATAATTGTGATGATTATGGCTTACAGCTCATGAAAACCCCAAATCCACAATCTCAGAAAATTAGAATATTGTGAAAAGGTGCAATATTCTAGGCTCAAAGTGTCCCACTCTAATCAGCTAATTAAGCAATAACACCTGCAAAGGGTTTACCTACAAAGAGTGGTCTCTTTAAATGGTCTCTCAGTCCGGTTCAGTAGGAATCACAATCATGGGAAAGACTGCTGACCTGACAGTTGTGCCGAAAACCATCATTGACATCCTCCATAAGGAGGGAAAGCCTCAAAAGATAATTGCAAAAGAAGTTGGACTGAGGCTGGAGTCAGTGCATCAAGAGCCACCACACACAGACGGATCCTGGACATGGGCTTCAAATGTCGTATTCCTCTTGTCAAGCCGCTCCTGAACAACAAACAACCTCAGAAGCGTCTTACCTGGGCTAAAGAAAAACAGACCTGGTCTGTTGCTCAGTGGTCCAAAGTCCTCTTTTCTGATGAGAGCAACCTTTGCATCTCATTTGGAAACCAAGGACCGAGAGTATGGAGGAAGAATGGAGAGGCACACACTGCAAGATGCTTGAAGTCCAATGTGAAGTTTCCACAGTCTGTGCTGATTTGGGGAGCCATGTCATCTGCTGGTGTTGGTCCACTGTGCTTCATTAAGTCCAGGGTCAACGCAGCCGTCTACCAGGAGATTTTGGAGCACTTCATGCTTCCTTCCGCAGACGAGCTTTATGGGGATGCTGACTTCATTTTCCATCAGGACTTGGCACCTGCCCACACTGCCAAAATCACCAAAACCTGGTTCAATGACCGTGGGTTTACTGTGCTTGACTGGCCAGCAAACTCGCCTGACCTGAACCCCACAGAGAATCTATGGGGCATTGCCAAGAGAAAGATGAGAGACATGAGACCGAACAATGCAGAAGAGCTGAAGGCCGCTATTGAAGCATCCTGGTCTTCCATAACACCTCAGCAGTGCCACAGGCTATTAGCTTCCATGCCATGCCGCATTGAGGCAGTAATTGCTGCAAAAGGGGCCCAAACCAAGTACTGAGTACATATGCATGCTTCTACTTTTCAGAGGTCCAATATTGTTCTATGTACAATCCTTGTTTTATTGATTGCATGTAATATTCTAATTTTCTGAGATTGTGGATTTGGGGTTTTCATGAGCTGTAAGCCATAATCATCACAATTATGACAAATCACGGCTTGAACTATCTTGCTTTACATGTAATGAGTCTATCTCATATATTAGTTTCATCTTTTAAGTTGCATTACTGAAATAAATGAACTTTTGCACGATATTCTAATTTTCCGGTTTCACCTATATAGAGGAGGGGGGCATCCCTATCTATATCTAACTGACAGCTCATGTCATATACAGAGTAGGGTGGCACATATATAGAGAGAGATCTCTCACGGACAGCTTCTCGCCCCCCATATCGCATCTACAGAGGAGGGGGGACACCCCAATATATGTATATATATCACTGTCCGCTCACCTCCCCCATCTTCTCAAGTATAAAGAAGAGGGGGACACAGCAGGATATGTAATATATATGATGTCATATGGACACAGTGCATCACACACCTTGATCCCCATAATCAGCACCTAGAAATAAATATACATTATATAGAAACTCATTGACTGCTCATAGCACACAGTGGAGGAGGCACCCCACTGACTGTACATCATTGAATATTATACAGAGGGGGACATTGAGATAAACATGTATCTGCAACCCATGTGATGATGCTTCACTTGGCAGCCATCTTGCTGGGACATCTAGTTCCTCCTTTACTGGAGAGCTGGCATGCTCTGTATATAGGAGACTCCAACTTCCTGCGACATCATTCTGGGAAAATTGAGGCTGCAGAACAGGTGTGCAGCATTTCCAGTGTTCTACACAGTGCAGGTCACAACCATGCGAATTCTCTCATATGTCATGGACTCTTTCCAATATCTTCTCAAGTGACAAAACATCCTGTCTTTATTTAAAGTATAACTAAAAAGCATATTTTTTTTCAGTTTTGGAGAGAGTGGAGTAGGAATAGAACCCCAGTCAGTTTTTATTGCTGTCTGTGCCCCCATTAGGGAGATTCACCCTCTCTATTGGTCCTGTTTACCATTATCATTGAAAGTAAAAGAAAATCCCAAAATTTGGGTTGCCCCCAGAAAAGTAATGGAGGGAAATCTTTCAATGGGGACACTAGCTCTGGTGACCTGGGGGTCCCCAAGGAATTTTCTTAATTTGCAGGGATTTTCCTCTCACTTCCTGTTTTAGCTATGGGACAGGAAGTGAAGAGAACTCTGCAATGGGACACAGATGGCGGAAAAATTCTCACGGGTTATAACCCTTCCTTGCTCTATCCAAAATGGTAAAAATTGCCTATAGTTCTACTTCAAAGAGCTACTCCACCCAGAAGGGTTATTTTGTCTTTCTTCCTGTCCTTCTAGTGTTCCCACTCCTCTTTCTATGAAATCCTTCATAAATGTGAAATGTGTGCCCCACGTCCACCATCTGTACATCACACCTCATACACAAGACATATCTTGAATATCAGGATACCTTTATAATGACAGATAAGACAATTCATTCACACAAATAAACCTCCAAATAATTATGTGCTTGGTGATAGAGGGCAATGCTGCACATTATGTTCCAGGTACAGGAAAAACAAAATAGTAAACAATAAGAGTATGCAAATTTCTGACCTTAAAAATCACAATGAAAGCAAACAATAAAGTGATGCAAATAATATCAGCATCAATAAATAAAACCACCAATATAGTTGACAACTAGATCAGTAGTTTTATTTGTTGATGCTGATATTATTTGTTTCAATTTATTGTTTGCTTTCATTGTGCTAGTCAGAGGTTATTGTTTATTCATTCACATACTCAATCTGTGAGATTACACAGTATGTATCTATTAAAGTGCATGTATAGAGAAATGTTTTCCTTTAAATTGGTGAAAGGTTGGAACAGATTTTTATTGTTTAAAAAGTAGAAGAGGAAGTATGGAGGGCTGGATCTCTTTTTGTTATAATTTTTTTGTTTTTTATGAAGGGTTATATAGCAGGGAAAGAGTTTTCCTTCCTGGCAGCTCTGCAAGGGGTAATGGCTATAGAGTCAGCTTATAACCTTGGGTCTGTGTTGGGTAGGAGAGCGTTGGACAAGGTGTGGAAAAGTCTTTATTAGAAGTCCCACCTTCATCAAGGCTTAGTGAAGGTTCTAGACATCTCTTACTGGACACGTTTGGAGCATAATTACAGAGGCTGTGCCTGGGAAACAGTGTTTCTTAGTCCAGACTTTGGTTTAACTGCAAACCATAGTATATATAATGTATTAATGATGTGGATACTATGCGGGGAATTAAAATGGTTCTAAAGGCATTCCCTGTATTTGGGTAAAAAATGTCCCAGTAGTAGTATCCCCAACCACCCCAAAGTCCCTATCTCCATCCAGCGCTGTGCCCATCTGTAGTGGAACTGGTCTCTGTTCCTATCCCTGCAGGAGCCATTGTTTTCTGCTGCTGCTAATCAAATCCTGTGAGGAGGAAGCGGGGAATGGCACAGAGCCGTGCTGTGTGTGTCTATGGACGCACACAACTCTGCATGGGAGAGAGCCTCACATGTGCGGGCACATGCAGAAGAAGAGCCAAAAGTGCCAGCGGAGGACCCAGAAGAGGAGATTCTGGGCCGCTCTTTGTAATACCGTTGCACGGAACTTGTAATTTAATTTTTTAAAAATGCAACCACTTTAATAAAATTAAAGCATCTGAATAATATATTAGCAATGTGGATACAATGTCACTCCTCCTGTATAATTTGTATAAAATGTATTAGGTATGTGCATATGATGTCACTCCCCCTGTATAGTTTGTATACAATGTATTAGGTATGTGGGTACGATGTCACTCCCCCTGTATAGTTTGTATACAATGTATTAGATATGTGGGTATGATGTCACTCCCCCTGTATAGTTTGTATACAATGTATTAGATATGTGGGTATGATGTCACTCCCCCTGTATAGTTTGTATACAATGTATTAGGTATGTGTGTATGATGTCACTCCCCCTGTATAGTTTGTATACAATGTATTAGGTATGTGTGTATGATGTCACTCTTCCTGTATAGTTTGTATACAATGTATTAGGTATGTGGGTATGATGTCACTCTTCCTGTATAGTTTGTATACAATGTACTAGGTATGTGTGTATGATGTCACTCTTCCTGTATAGTTTGTATACAATGTATTAGGTATGTGTGTATGATGTCACTCTTCCTGTATAGTTTGTATACAATGGATTAGATATGTGTGTATGATGTCACTCTTCCTGTATAGTTTGTATACAATGTATTAGGTATGTGTGTATGATGTCACTCTTCCTGTATAGTTTGTTTACAATGTATTAGGTATGTGGGTATGATGTCACTCTTCCTGTATAGTTTGTATACAATGTATTAGGTATGTAGGTATGATGTAATTCTTCCTGTATAGTTTGTATACAATGTATTAGGTATGTGGGTATGATGTCACTCCTCCTGTATAGTTTGTATATGATTTATTAGGTATGTAGGTATGATGTCACTCCCCCTGTATAGTTTGTATATGATTTATTAGGTATGTTGGTATGATGTCACTCCTGATTGTTCATTGTGTGTTCTACTCTTTGCAGAGATCGGAATGGGCCTTACTGGCTTTGGCGTTTTCTTTCTGTTCTTCGGCATGCTGCTGTTTTTTGACAAGGCTCTGCTAGCCATCGGAAATGTAAGTGTGGCAGTGTGGAGAATTCTTTGGGATGGAACTGATATCTTGCCAATGTCAGATGCAGTAATCCCAACAAATAATCCATATAATCCATCTGTGCCAGACCTGGAAACAGATGTTCCAGAAAATGCGTTTCCTCATTAAATAGAATCTGTCACTGACATTTATGGCAGTGTGACAGGTCCTGTTGCTAGGGCATCCTCACCTCTATACTGAAATACGCACAAATACGTTTGTCTGCAAAAGTCCTGAGACATACTTAATATATCCAGGTGTGTGGGAGCATGTGACTCACTTGGCTTGACTAGCCGACCACCAAACCTGAACATTGTCATATGAGAAATGGGAGAAATTCATTAACCCTAAAGTGACACTAAACTTATGTTTTTTTATAAACTAAAATGTCTTATTTTTAAGTAGAATGTGCATTTTTTTCCTCTCTCTTCCTTTGTTTCATCTCTCAAATGCAAGTTTTTTTTCTTCTATTCTCAGACTTCCTGTTCTAGGGTGGCTACATTCATTCTCATGCCCCCCTTGTGAATGTGAACATAATAACCCTTTCCTGCTCACCCCTCAGATGGACTGCACATTTTCTTGCACACATATTCAGTTCTATGGGAACTGTAGTACAAGTAGAGCAGAGCATGTGACCAGAAATAACGGCTCTGTTCACTCTACACTAATAGCAGTGATGTACATCAGTGGAGGTTAGGGAGTGTGAAAAGGGTAAAAAAGAAGCCTGAAAGCAATGGTAAGACATTTTAACCACTTCCCCTCTTGAAGATTTACCCCCCTTCATGAACAGGCCACCTTTTGCTACACAGCGCTGCGCTACTTTAACTGACAACTGCGCGGTCATGCAATACTGTACAAAAATTAAATTTCTAAAAATGACAGCACGGGTAGGATGGCGCATGCGCACCCCCTTACCTGGAAATGCAAAAATCATGTGCATATACATAATTTTTCACAGAGCAGCAGTCCTGTAGCAGTAAAACTGCTATGGGGTGGCCGGGAAGTGGTTAAACAAAAGACCAAGAAAAAAAAAGGATTGATGTAAATTACAATTTGAGTTTACTGTCATTTTAAGCTGCCCATACACTGATTGAAATTTAGCTGGTTCAGCAAAGACCAGCCAGATTTTGATCATTGAGTGTGGCCATCCCTACTCGACAGAAGTTGATTGTTTGATAAATTTCCGTTGAAGGAAAGTGTTGGAAAACTTCTCTCAGCTGCAGATGTTAGTCAGTGTATTTTGACAGCAATAGGTGCTTCTGTCAGAATTCCAAGTTTCAACTTGGAGGGTTCCTTCATCCACACAAACGAGATGCATGAAGAAACCACCCGTACCCCAAGCTGTTAGTTTTGCTGCTGGTTGAATGAAACTAAACTAGCAGTGAACAGCCAGCTTAAAGCTGGCGTTACATATACAGGTGAAACTCAAAAAATTAGAATATCGTGCAAAAGTTCATTTATTTCAGTAATGCAACTTATAAGGTGAAATATATGAGATAGACTCATTACATGCAAAGCAAGATAGTTCAAGCCGTGATTTGTTATAATTGTGATGATTATGGCTTACAGCTCATGAAATCCCCAAATCCACAATCTCAGAAAATTAGAATATTGTGAAAAGGTGCAATATTCTAGGCTCAAAGTGTCCCACTCTAATCAGCTAATTAAGCCATAACACCTGCCAAGGGTTCCTGAGCCTTTAAATGGTTTCTCAGTCTGGTTCAGTAGGAATCACAATCATGGGAAAGACTGCTGACCTGACAGTTGTGCAGAAAACCATCATTGACACCTTCCATAAGGAGGGAAAGCCTCAAAAGGTAATTGCAAAAGAAGTTGGATGTTCCCAAAGTGCTGTATCAAAGCACATTAATAGAAAGTTATGTGGAAGGGAAAAGTGGAAGAAAAAGGTGCACAAGCAGCAGGGATGACCGCAGCCTGGAGAGGATTGCCAGGAAAAGGCCATTCAAAAGTGTTTGGGACTTTCACAAGGAGTGGACTGAGGCTGGAGTCAGTGCATCAAGAGCCACCACACACAGACGGATCCTGGACATGGGCTTCAAATGTCATATTCCTCTTGTCAAGCCGCTCCTGCACAACAAACAACGTCAGAAGCGTCTTACCTGAGCTAAAGAAAAACAGACCTGGTCTGTTGCTCAGTGGTCCAAAGTCCTCTTTTCTGATGAGAGCAACTTTTGCATCTTATTTGGAAACCAAGGACCCAGAGTATGGAGGAAGAATGGAGAGGCACACACTGCAAGATGCTTGAAGTCCAGTGTGAAGTTTCCACAGTCTGTATTGATTTGGGGAGCCATGTCATCTGCTGGTGTTGGTCCACTGTGCTTCATTAAGTCCAGGGTCAACGCAGCCGTCTACCAGGAGATTTTGGAGCACTTCATGCTTCCTTCTGCAGACGAGCTTTATGGGGATGCTGACTTCATTTTCCAGCAGGACTTGGCACCTGCCCACACTGCCAAAAGCACCAAAACCTGGTTCAATGACTGTGGGATTACTGTGCTTGATTGGCCAGCAAACTCGCCTGACCTGAACCCCATAGAGAATCTATGGGGCATTGCCAAGAGAAAGATGAGGGACATGAGACCGAACAATGCAGAAGAGCTGAAGGTCGCTATTGAAGCATCCTGGTCTTCCATAACACCTCAGCAGTGCCACAGGCTGATAGCTTCCATGCCACGCCGCATTGAGGCAGTAATTGCTGCAAAAGGGGCCCAAACCAAGTACTGAGTACATATGCATGCTTCTACTTTTCAGAGGTCCGATATTGTTCTATGTACAATCCTTGTTTTATTGATTGCATGTAATATTCTCATTTTCTGAGATTGTGGATTTGGGGTTTTCATGAGCTGTAAGTCATAATCATCACAATTATGACAAATCACGGCTTGAACTATCTTGCTTTGCATGTAATGAGTCTATCTCGTATATTAGTTTCACCTTTTTAAGTTGCATTATTGAAATAAACAAACTTTTGCACGATATTCTAATTTTTCGAGTTTCCCCTATATATCGAATTTCGGTTTGTTTTTTTGTTACTGCAAACTGGCCAAGTTTTGATTTATGTGTATCCGTCTCCATTTGATAAAAGTCGATTGTTAGATGGATGTCTGTCAAATGGGAATGTTGGAAAACTTTTCTTGACCAGCGACTGCAGCCACTGATCAGTGTATACTGACAACCAAGGAGTCCCACTGTCAGAATACAATGTCTCAGAGGCAAGGTTTCCTCTACTCACCTCGCTTGTGTAGATGGAGGAATCCATTTTTTATTTTTTTTTATTTTTTCGATCAGCATGCTGGCAAATCAAAAAAATATAGTCATGTAAGGCGACCTTTAGTATAGACTCCTGCAGGTGAACAGGTCCGTGGGGGAGTGTGGGGAGAGCAAGTATGTAAGAGGAACGGGGACTTCTCTCTTTTCCCTCAATGAGCAAAGTTATGTATTATCCATAGTCACTTAGAGTCAGTGATAAAAGAAACTTGACTTCCCTGGGCTTATTCAATAGGAAAGTACATAGGGTACTGCCCCTGGCTGCCAATCAGATCCCAGTGTACTATAGTCAGGACTATGGGAGGTGTTCTTTGAACTCAGGTCTCTAGGGATTTCTCTATTCTGTGTTATTGGTGAAGTCTGTTTATCCTTCGTTTAATTTCTCTGTGGTTTTTGGACAGAAAACTTTCTTTTTGTATCCATATTTTAGTGATGTGGAAAGAAAGTATCTGCTGCTTTGACCTGTCAAGCTCATGTCTGAACTCTTCTTTTGTTCCAGGTCCTATTTGTGGCCGGATTAGCGTTTGTCATCGGACTGGAGAGAACGTTCCGCTTCTTCTTCCAGAAACACAAAGTTAAAGCCACAGCATTCTTTCTTGGCGGAGTGTTTGTGGTCCTCATCGGCTGGCCACTCATTGGGATGGTTCTAGAGATCTACGGTTTCTTCCTGCTGTTCAGGTAACTGAGGGGACCTTGTGCTGACAGGACAAGTTTGTTTTCATATCATTCTTAGGAGGGCAAGCAGAGAAAAACAACTGTGTGCTGCTTTGTCCATCTTTCAAGCGATCATTCTCAGTCCTAACACCCCAGTCACATCGGGTACAACTTGGCATGCGATTTGCATGTCATGCTACTTACAAATCGTATGCCAAGTCGCACCCTATTGTTCGCAATTAGAGCGGTCAAATCGGTGCGCTTCCGACTTGGTCGAAGCTGCACCAATTTCTGAAGTAGTACATGTACTACTTTTGGTGCGATTTGCATAGACATCTGTGTCAGATGTCTTGCAAATCGCACCTGAAATCGGAATGTCACTTGACTTTGAAATTGTGCGACTTCACTATAAGTAGCACGATTTCAAAGTTGGGCTTGATGTGACCGGGGGATAAACGTGCGTAAGTGTCAGTTCCAGCAGAAGAGCACAGGCCAGTAAGAATGTCACCGAATTTTCCATGATCCCACAGGAGGTACATCACAATGTATCACTTTTTTCTTTTGCTAATAATTTTATTATCTATACCACCCTAAATACACACTCACTGGCCACTTTATTAGGTACACCTGTACAATTGCTTGGTAATACAAATTTCTAATCAGCCAATCACATGGCAGCAACTCAATGCATTTAGGCATCTAGACGTAGTGAAGACGACTTGCTAAAGTTCAAACTGAGCATCAGAATGGGGAAGAAAGGGGATTTAAGTGACTTTGAATGTGGCATGGTTGTTGGTACCAGACGGGCTGGTCTGAGTATTTCAAAAACTGCTGATCTACTGGGATTTTCACGCACAACCATCTGTAGGGTTTAGAGAATGGTCCTAAAAAGAGAAAATATCCAGTGAGTGGCAGCTGTGAGGATAAAAATGTCTTGCTGATGTCAGAAGAGAATAGGCAGACTGGTTACTGCAACATTCAGATAGGGTCAGAATTTGGTGTAAACAAAATGAAAGCATGGATCCATCCTGCGTTAGCAAGGTGTACCTAATAAAAAGGCCTATGAGTGTAGTGTTGTCTGTTCATTTCAGTGGATTAAGCTGCTGAAGAAGCATTCCTTATAGCCCAATTGAATTTTAAAGCTGACCTCTAGCCTTCCTTTCAGTCTTGCACAGTTGTACAGGCTGCTCTCCTGCACTGAAATTGCTTACTCTGATGTCTCTGCCAACTCCTTATCTGGCTGAAGGATGTCCAGTGTCATCAAGCTTCTTCTTCCCTAGCCTGACCGTTCCTGGCCTGCCCCTTTCATTCTTTTGATTTCAGTTCTCTTAATTATGCAGATCCATTATGCGGTATTAAACCCACAACCAAAAATGTGTTTTATTGCAGCTTACCGATCGTTAGATGTGGCTGCATCAGTTTTCTTTTCTTTGTCTTTTTCCCCGTTTTTACCTGGTGATCCAACCAGTAACACGCCTCCTTTATTAGGCTACTTTCACACTGAGCTGCCGCAAAAACGCTTGTGCATTTTGCCACATTTTTACCACGTTTTTGCTGCACTTTATGAGCATTTTTTAAAGGACACGTGACTTAAAAACTGCACCAAAAATGCTTCTCATAGGCTTTTTTAAGGTGTTTTCCATTGATTTTGGGGCATTTTATTTTTTAACTGAACAAACATGCTCCAGAGATGCTCTAAACAGGAGTTTTAACAGCGCAACGGAAGCACAACTCCCCAGTGTGAAAACGTACATAGACATACATAGGGAAGTATTTTTCTGGAGCTTTTCAGGAAGCGCTTCAAAAACTCCTCAGTGTGAAAGTAGCCTTAGTTAGACACTACTCTGGAGGAATGAGACAGGAGGCACAGCAGACAGCAGCATTGTCAGTCTGGGGGGGAGGGTAGTGTTAAAGGTAATAGCAGATTTGGATACACCAACAAACTGAAACCAAACGCCAGCTCACCCTTTATAGTCATTGACCACAAACCGTTTTCCTTTTGGGATAAAAGTTTTACATAAGTTTTAAATAAAAGCTGATCTCTTTTGACCACTTAAGGACGAGGCCTATTCTGACACTTTTTGTTTACACGTTAAAATCTGGTTTTTATTTGCTAGAGAATTACTTAGAACCCCCAAACATTATATATATATATATATATTTAGCAGGGGCCCTGGAGAATAAAATAGCGGTCAATGCAATTTTTTATGTCACATGATATTTGCCCAGCGTTTTTTCAAACATTATTTTTTTTTTTTTAAATACACTTTAATGAATTGAAAAAAAAACAACAATATACAACCCAATTTGTTTGTAAAATATGAAAGTTACTACAAATAAATAGATACGTAACATGTCATGCTTAAAAACTGCACAAGCTTGTGGAATGGCGCCAAACTATGGTACTTAAAAATCTCCATATGCGACACTTTCAGCATTTGTTCAGGTTAAAAGATTAGCGTTACAGAGGAGATCTAGTGTTAGAATGATTGCTCTCACTCTGACGTTTGCGGAGATACCTTGTATGTGTGGTGCAAACACCATATACATATGTGGGTGCTTTAAGAAAAAAAATGTAGTATTTTATTTTTTTTTTACATTTTATTTTTACACTGTCCCTTTTACAATTTTTTTTTAAAATCACTTTTATTCCTATCACAAAGAATGTGAACATACCTTGTGATAGAAATAAGGTATGATAGGGCCTCTTTACAATGGAAATCATTAGCTCAAAAAAGAAAAACATTGATCTAATGCTTAAAAAAAAACAAAAAAAGCCTTGTTTACATTGCCCATGAACCATAAGTGAAGTTTTGACGTTGCTCCGGTCCTCCTATGTCATACAGATGAGCGGAGGCCATCTTTCCTCTGCTCATCTCTGTGGTCAGCCACCGACAGCACCAGATAAAGTTCCTGGGATCACCGATCATCAAGGTAAGCCCAAGAACCACCAGAAAGCACCAGTAGTGGGGGGGACCCACCCGCTGCTTCTTAAAGTGATCCAGCGGATAATCAGCCGATCTAATCACTTTTAGCAGAACAACCGGCTCCTGATGAAAATTTTAATACAGGGTTATGACATCTAGCTGCAGCTATAATCCTGGTATTAAACGTCAAACTAATGACGTATTTTCCCAGTTAGCCGTATGGCAAGGGTTAAGTGGTTTGTCTCATCCATGTAAACTGATGCATTCTGATGGAGAGCTTGTGCTTTTGAAAAACAGACCTGCTGGCTGGTTCATCAGATATAAATAGAAGAAAGACAACCTAAAAAATAAAACTAATACAGTCATCACATCTAAGGATTGGTAAGCTGCAGTATAATAAATATTTGCTTTATGGATTAATACTGCTTTAACTTGGGCAGTCTGCAAGCAAATGCAGCCTGGCTAGGAGTGCACACTCCTCTAGACTCCTATCCACTCATCATTGCATTTTGATACTTGCATAACTGCTGCCAAGAGCCTGTGCACTGCTCACAAATTATAGATTTAGGGCTGATAAAAGGAGTATTGAGGCAGGGTACTGTGATATTTTCAGGAAGCTACGTTCAGCACCCTCCAACCAGGCTTTGATCTCCCTCCAATACATAGAAAAACACAGAGACCCAGTGATAAAGTCAATGGGTCGAAAAAAAAAAGTGTTTAATGGAAAGGTCTAATTTAAAAATTTAATTGGCATTTTGATGAGTGGAGATTGAGGAGATGGGCAATTCTGGAAGAGCAAATGGGTTCTTTATCTCTGCCCATCTGCAGCTGAGTTTTGGTGGAAATATGCAGTTCCTCCCTCCCTTCCTTCAGTTTTGTTGCTTTCAGGCTACCAGAAAAGGGATGTTATGTGTTTTAATACTGCTGGTTGGATTGATAATTTCTTTTCTTCCTATTAGGGGATTTTTCCCAGTGGTTGTCGGTTTTATTCGAAGAGTCCCTGTATTAGGATCTATCCTGAATTTACCTGGAATAAGCTCGGTAAGTTAGCCATGAAATCCACCAGAATTGTTGCTGTAGTAACTCTTTGTCTGGTCCATGAGGGACACTGTGATTTCTGCGCTCTTTCCATAGGACAGGAGCACTGTTCTCTCTGGTGTTATACAGTGGGATGTGCTGCCACCTAGTGGTTCAGCACTGAAGTGCACACTTATGTCTAAGGATGGAATATTTGATGAGATACCATTGTCATTTTATTGCAGCTTCACATCTGTGTGTGTTTATTCTCTTACGGAGAGGTGAAGAGGATTACACATGCATCCAAGTATGCCTTTTAAGCTTGATTTGCTAAACATACTATCACATACTGCAAGCAGGCAGGCTCTTTATTGCAGAAGAAATATGCAATAAAATACACCTAAAAAAATATTTTAAGGTGTGAATCCCTCAAAAAAACTGCGCTAAAAATATATAAGTGCAAATCATTAAATAGAGAAAATGTGCAAATACCTCATAACATGCTGCCATATTGAATAAATTAACAAATGAAATAATAATATTCTAAAATAAATACATAATTTTTATTTATTTTATTAATATTTTATTTATTTTAGAATATTATTATTTCATTTGTTTATTCAATGTGGCAGCATGTTATGAAATAAAATACACCTGCCTGCCTTCTCACAGTCTTCTCCGGCATATAAAATAAGCTGCACATGCATAGCTCAGCTTACATCACTGGCATGGTTATTGTGCGTTGAGATGATGGACTCATGTGCTGGCCAGTGAACGCAGCCACAGACCGGCACCCACAAAAAGATGCTGGCAAAGGGGCAGGAATCGTTGAAAGAAAGGTAAGTTTAACTCTACCTTAATTGGAGGGCAAAACACCCAGAGTGTGTTTTGCCCTCCAATTAAGGTAGTATATTCATTTTTTGAATAGTCTCATCAATGCATGTTCCTTGTTTTCTAATCCTTTTTTATTTTTATATTTTATATTCATAAGTGTGTTTTAAGTGATAAGTGATTTTTAAAAAAAGAATACAGTTGGCATAGCTCCAGGCAAAATCTGTGCAGCCACGGCTGTGGTTATCAGGATTCATATCCTCCCCTCAAACCATGTGAAGATTAAGTCGTACACTACCTTTTTTTTTTTTTTCTTTATTCACAATGTACTTTATGGACACCAGCAAGCAAACAAAAGAGCCCAACGTGGCTCACCCCTGACATATTTCATCTTTCTGGGCTTAGTCATAAAAGTCATGACTAAAACACATCAGTGTCAGAGCCACATGGATGGAGTGACTCATATGTCACTTGTGCTTTTCTTTGCTTGTTTGGTGGCAATTGGTGGTGTATTGGTACACTGAGTGAAGAAAAAACGGGTGTGCAGCTTGAACTTCACAGAATGATAATTCAGTGTTTAGTGGAAACTAGAGAGGTTAAATCCCATAAGCAGTTTATAGATGTGTGCAGTAAAGATGACCATTCTTGGTTATGTATTTCAGAAAACTGTTATAGATAGTTCTGGAAGCCAAGAAAAAAATGCTGCTTTTAAACTTCAGGGAAACACAAAAATGACATATATGCTGCAGTCTGTAGCATTAGCATCTGTTTTTGTTTTTCTAAGTTTCCCTGTAACATTTTATATGCTGGTTGCTTCTACCAGTATATTTGTTCTATTGACTATTAGGGTAGCTGCAGGTCTTTATATTCTTCGGGGCTGTCCACCATGTTTGCAGTGCTGCCTCTGACTATTGTCAGTAATTGTGTCCCATGCCATCACTTTTCAGAAATGTGTACAGCACACCACACAAACCAAACTGTCCACACTGTGTGATGAGATTCATATAAAGAGCTGCCATTTACAATTTTTTTTTTTTTGTTTGTTTTTTTGACATTTAAAGCCCACATAGACTGGGAAGAATCCACAGTAATGGTCAGTCTTTGTCTTTCCTTCTTACTTCGCTTTATGTACGGGAGGGTTTCTGTCATTCCAAAGATCTGCATTCACTATATTACGATTTTCTTTCCTCATTCTCCATGAAGGGGTTAAATTATGTCCAGCAATTCACAGATAATCTATTTACAGCGATCAGCTCCTTCACTTCCCAAGGAAAATCAAAGGCTGTGTAAAGCCTGGGAATTTATCTGAAACCAACGATATCAAGACAGGCTGGTTATTATGGGTGATGCTGCCACAGATTATTATTCAGAATGTCTGTGGCAGCATTTCCAGTCTGTCTCAGCAAAGCCAGTTCCAGATAGGGGGTCAGACAGCACAGAGCCCTCGGTTTTCTCATAGAAGTAGAAGAGCTGTTAATTAATAATGGTAATAATGGTAATTACTGAGAAGCCTTCATGGACAGTTTCTTTACCTTCATGCAAATTTAATGTAGGACTTCATCCTACTAGAACAGCTGCCAGATGGTACCTGGGTTGAGTTGGGGGGATTCTCACTGTGTCCCTGTTCAGGATGGCGTATGGCCAGTGTTGGGGGATTCTCAGTGTGTCTCCAAAACACTTCCTGATGCTCACAGACCATCAGGAAAATCCCAAAACTATATTCATTTTTTGAATAGTCTCATCAATGCATGTTCCTTGTTTTCTAATACTTTTTTATTTTTATATTTTATATTCATAAGTGTGTTTTGCTTCTTACACTGTTCATTTGGAAATGCAACTGTCAATGATACTGGTCTTGTCTCTGCACCTGTCTAGTGTTTAAAAGGAATACACATCCTGATATACAGATAGTAATTGGAGGACATACAATCTGTATAGTTAGGTCCATATATGTTTGCACACAGGCACAATTTTAGTTTTTTTTTCAGGTATTTACCAAATCATATTCAAGCTATAGTTATATAATGGATATGGGCTGAAAGTGCACACTCTCAGGTTTTATTTGAGGGCATGTACATCCAAATTGGAGGAAGGGTTTAGGAATTACAGCTCTTAAGAGTAGCCATCCCCCTTTTTCAAGGGACCAAAAGTAATTGGACAATTGAGTCAAAAGCTGTTTCATAGCCAGGTGTGGGCTACTCCTTCGTTATTTTTTCATCAATTGAGCAAGTAAAAGGTCTGGAGTTGATTGTGTGGTATTTGCATTTCGAATCTATTGCTGTGAACCTACATTCAAGTGAAACAGGCCATTGTAAGGCTTAAAAAACAAAACTAATCCATCAGAGAGATAGCAGCAACATTAGGAGTGGTCAAATCAAGAGTTTGGTAAATTCTGAGGAAAGAAGAATGCACAGGTGAGATCAGCAACATAAAAGGCATGGACGTCCACAAAAGGCAATAGTGGTGAATGATCGCAGGATCCTCTCTATGGTAAAGAAAAACCCATTTACAACATCCAGACAAGTGAAGGACACTCTCCAGGAGGTGGGCGTATCATTGTAAAAGTCTACAATCAAGAGAAGACTTAATGAGAGCAAATACAAAGGGTTTACTACAAGGTGCAAACCATTCAAAAGCCTGAAGAATAGAAAAGCCAGATTAGATTTTGCCAAAGGACATCTAAAAAAAAAAAGCCAGACCAGTTCTGGAAAAGCATTCTTTGGACAGATGAAACTAAGATTAATCTGTACCAGAATCATGGGCAGAAAAAAGTGTGGAGAAGGCTTGGAACAGCTCATGATCCAAAGCACACAACGTCATCTGTAAGACATGGTGGAGGCAGTGTGATGGCATGGACATGCATGGCTTCCAGTGGCACTGGGTCATTGGTGTTTATTGATGATGTGACAGAAGACAGAAGCAGCCAGATGAATTCTGCAGTGTTTAGACATATAGGGGTTTATTTACTAAAGCTGGAGAGTGCAAAATCAGACTCACTTCTGCATAGAAACTAATCAGCTTCCAGGTTTCATTGCCAAAGCTTCATTGAACAAGCTGAGGTTAGAAGCTGATTGGTTTCTATGCAGAAGGGAGTCTGATTTTGGACTCTCCAGCTTTAGTAAATAAACCCCATACTGTCAGCCCAGATTCAGCCAAATGCAGCAAAGTTGATTGGACGGCACTTCACAGTACAGATGGACAATGATCCAAAACACACTGCAAAAGCAACCCAGGAGCTTTTAAAGGAAACAAAGTGGAATATTCTGCAATGGCCGAGTCAATCACCTGATCTCAACCCAATTGAGCATGCATTTCACTTGCTGAAGGCAAAACTAAAGGCAGAAAGACCCACAAAGAACAACTGAAGACAGCTGCAGTTAGAGCCTGGCAAAGCATCAGAAAGGAGGAAACCCAGTCTTTGGTAATGTCCATGGGTTCCAGACTTCAGGCAGTCATTTGATAGTAAAGGATTTTTAACAAAATATTAAAAATGAACATTTTATTTATTATTATATTTATTTGTCCAATTACATTTGTTCCCCTGAAAATGGAGGGACTGTGTATAAAAATGGTTGCAGTTCCTAAAATTTGTACTTGATATTTATGTTCAACCTCTTAAATTAAAGCTGAAAGTCTGCACTTCACATTCATGTGGATTGTTTCATTTTAATTTACTCTTGTGGCATACAGAGCCAAAAGTATGAAAATTGTGCCTGTGTCCAAATATACAGTATATGGACCTAACTGTATATGTAATATAAAAGTGAGTATTAATAATAACTCCTAATGAAAGCACTCTGTCGCTAACAGCTTAGGGTAAAATCCATCACAGGCTGATCTGTGTCAGACATTTGTAAACACAGCCAAGAGCTGCATGGATACCATAGATTTCACAATTGGGATTTCTGAGCCAGCACCTCTGTCCAGGAAACAGATATTAACCCTGAATAATGCCTGAGCAATGATGGTGCCATCCTTCTGGAAAGAAAAGCAGATAAAGGCATTGTCGGGAGGAGTACTGTGATCTTTGTGAAAGGCAATAAATACCTAAAAGGGTTACACTTGACACATGATTGAGCATATTACACGTAACATAAATCCATATTCCTGATTACAGGTCCTCTTTAAAGTGTATGTAAACCGTCACCTTGTAAAACATTCCATTCAGTTTAAAATAGAAATGAAAGGCAAAAGATTTGTATATAGATATAAAATTCATTATATACACCTCCCCCCCCTTTTTTTATAAGTGATTACATTAGTTGCATAAGAGCTAGGGGAGGAGAAACTTCAGCACACTGGGGAGGGAGGTGGGTGGGGGGGGGTGTAAGGGCAAGTCTGACCATTGGAGGAGGTCAGGCTGAGCTCTCAGCACAGCTAGAGAACTGACCACGCTGTGCTGTCCTGTAGTCAGTTTTTAATGGGAAAGCATAGAGACTGGCAGGAACACCAGGGATTTTTATACAAGTACATGATACAGCAGGCATATATTAGGAATATGAGATGCTGGGTTTACATATTCTTCAAATAGTCTTTAATACATCTGTTAAAATTGTTTCTTTTTGAAAAAGAAAATGCGCTGTAGTTCCAAATAAATGTGTCTGACTTTCCCTGCAGAAAGTGCAGCAGAGATAATACTGGAAACTTTTTGGACTGAATGGGTTGGATGTCACACTGTTTTAGTTTTACTCTGATAAACAACATTTTGGAGACATTGCCCTCCCGCTGGGAATTTGTTTAGTTGAACTTGGTTGTCCTGCTGTTGCTGGGAAGATGCAAACAAGTTCATCCCCCATTTCTCCTCTAGGACATTAGGTTCACTCAATGTTGGCCAGTGGTTTAGGTACTGGTATTTACCCCACTGAGATTTGGCTCAGATTGAATTGTGCCAACGTCATGTCTGGCTGGCACTCTAAGCTCATACCCTGTTCATGACACAGGGTCACTGGGATTTTGGTGTCGAATATACTGGAACTCAGGGCAGCATTCTATGCCCTTCAGACTTTCAAACAGATGATCAAGGATCAAGCTACCTCACTTTATGGACATCAGGAGAGCAGTAGCTTACATTAGGAAGCATAGGGAAACTGATGGCTCAACAAGGTTAAGGAAGTGAATCCGATCATGAAGTGAGCCATGTCCAGTCTGAGCCAAGACTCAGTGATGTACAGTGCCTTGGAAAAGTATTCATACCCCTTGAAGTTTTCCACATTTTGTCATGTATTTTTTAGGGATTTTATGTGATAGACCAACAGAAAGTGGCATATAATTGTGAAGTGGAAGGAAAATGATAAATGGTTTTCAAACTTTTTTACAAATATGTGAAAAGTGTGGTGTGCATTTGTATTTAGCCCCTTTTATGCTGATACCCCTAGCTAAAATCTAGTGGAGCCATTTGCCAGTAGTCACTTAATTAGTAAATCTAGTCCACCTGTGTGTAATTTCATCTCAGTATAGTTACAGCTGTTCTGTGAAGACCTCAGAGGTTTGTTAGAGAATATTCGTGAACAAACAGCATCATGAAGGCCAAGGGACACACCAGACAGGTCAGGGATAAAGTTGTGGAGAAGTTTAAATCGGGGTCAGGTTATAAGAAAAAAAATGTCCCAGGCTTTGAACATCTCACAAAGAACTATTCAATCCATCATCCACAAATGGAAAGAGTATGGCACAACTGCAAACCTACCAAGACATGGCCATCCACCTAAACTGACAGGCCGAGCAAGGAGAGAATTAGTCAGAGAAGCATCCAAGAGACCCATGGTAACTCTGGAGGAGCAGCAGAGATCCACAGCTCAGGTGGAAGAATCTATCCACAGGACAACTATTAGTCATGCACTCCACAAATCTGTCCTTTATGGAAGAGTGGTAAGAAGAAAGCCATTGTTGAAAGAAAGCCATAAGAAGTTCTGTTTGCAGTTTGCGTGAAGCCATGTGGGGGACGCAACAAATGTGGAAGAAGGTGCTCTGGTCAGATGAGACCAAAATTTAACTTTGTGGCCTAAAAGCAAAACGCTATGTGCGGCGGAAAACTAACACTGTACATCACCCTGAATACACCATCCCCACTGTGAAACATGGTGGTGGCAGCATCGTGTTGTGGGGATGTTTTTCTTCAGGGACAGGGAAGCTGGTCAGAGTTGATGGGAAGATGGATGGAGCCAAATACAGTACAATCTTAGAAGAAAACCTGTTAGAGTCTGCAAAAGACTTGAGACTGGGGTGGAAGTTCACCTTCCAGCAGGACAACAACCTGAAACATACAGCCAGAGCTACAATGGAATGGTTCAGATCAAAGCATATTCATCTCTTAGAATGGCCCAGTCACAGTCCAGACCTAAATCCAATTTGGCAAGACTTGAAAATTGCTGTTCACAGACGCTCTCCACCCAATCTGTTATTTTGCAAAGAAGAATGGGCAAAAATTTCACTCTGTAGGTGTGCAAAGCTGGTAGAGACTTCCCCAAAAAGACTTGCAGCTGTAATTGCAGCGAAAGGTGGCTTTCCAAAGTATTGACTCAGGGAGGCTGAATACAAATGCAGCCATAGTTTTCACATATTTATTTGTAAAAAACATGTAAAAACCATTTATCATTTTCCTTCCACTTCATAATTATGTGCCACTTTGTGTTGGTTTATCACATAAAATCCCAATAAAATACATATGTTTTTGGTTGTAACATGACAAAATGTGGAAAATTTCAAGGGGTATGAATACTTTTTCAAGGCACTGTACATGCAAGGATCAGAGAACTAGTGGAGAAATGGGGCCAGCAAGAAATGGACTTATTTGCATGTTCACAGAATACCAAGGTGACCAAGTTTATATCAAGATTTCCCAGTGCTCAGGCAATAATGATCAGTGTCCTATCTGAACTTTGGACATTTTGCAAAGCTTACATCTGATTCTAAGGATTCTTCAAAAATACATATTTATGAATTTCAATATTTGTGGACAAATTTTACAACTGATCTTGTCTCTTTTCCTTCCAGTTTGTAGACAAAGTCGGGGAGAGTAATAATATGGTATAAGATCAGTTGTCGGTTGGTCATTGGGCACTGCGCAACATCTACTGCAAACGAACTGAGGAGGTCACATCTGGGAGCTGTCAGTCACACTAAATCCGCCTGTTACGCTCGCTCAAAGGACTGCCTCTGCCTCAAAAGATTTGGGGTCCAAAAATGTTGCTGATATTAAAGGACAAAGATAGTAGTTTTTTTTTTGTTTTTTTTTTTCAAGATGTTGCTCTTTTGTTTGGCAATGGTCCTCCTCCCGCAGAATCCGGTTCATCTGTGGAACCTGTTTCTTTGCACTAAAAGAAAACGGGATTTTTTATTTATAATGATGCGGAATAAAAAGCCACAATCCATGTGACCGGGACTGCCCATGCATGAAAGCTGCGCTGGATGGAGACATTTTTAAGAACCAGGAATAAAAAGGATTTATAAAATAAGGTTATTACTGTGTGAATAAACCATTTTTGTAAATACATCCCCAAATAATGCGTCTGTGTCTTTAGTGAATGTTGTTTTAGCTTTTTACCTTGAACCCAGTTCTGTCTGTAATGCTGGTACTGTGATGGTGGCTGCTCTATAACACTGATCTGGTGATGCACTCTCTGATACAGGCACTGGTAATGGGGAAGCTTCATCACCCTAGTATTGTTCTAGGGGAGGGGTTGGTACAGTTAAGACAGGGCCACACTCTCTTACACTGGTATGAGGATTGGTGGTGGTGGGGGGGGGGGTTACTATGTGACACTGGTACAGTGATAGGGCCAATATGTAACACTGGGATAGTAAAGGGGTGCTACTCTGTAAAACTGGTTCAGTGCTGACATAGGTGCTTGTGATGGGGAGCCACTTTGTTGATGCTGGTACAGTGATGGGGAGCCACTTTGTTGATGCTGGTACAGTGATGGGGAGCCACTTTGTTGATGCTGGTATAGTGATGGGGAGCCACTTTGTTGATGCTGGTACAGTGATGGGGAGCCACTTTGTTGATGCTTGTACAGTGATGGGGAGCCACTTTGTAGATGCTGGTACAGTGATGGGGAGCCACTTTGTTGATGCTGGTACAGTGATGGGGAGCCACTTTGTTGATGCTGGTATAGTGATGGGGAGCCACTTTGTTGATGCTGGTACAGTGATGGGAAGCCACTTTGTAGATGCTGGTACAGTGATGGGAAGCCACTTTGTAGATGCTGGTACAGTGATGGGAAGCCACTTTGTAGATGCTGGTACAGTATTGGGGGGCTGCTCTGATGCTGGTTTGGTGATGGAGGTCTCCCTGTGATCCTGGTACAGTGATGGCGGCCACTCTAAGACACTGATATGGTGATATGGAGCTGCTTTATGACACAATATGATGATATGGAGCTGCCCTGTGACATCTAGTCAGGGGTGACTCTGGGGTGGTGATAGAGGACCACTCTGTAGTGGTGTTGTTACGGTGATGGGGACTGCTCTGTGGTACTAGGACAGTGATGAGGCTGCTCTGTGGAGTTGGTATAGTGATGGGAGGACCGCTCTGTGATGTTGGTACAATGTCATGGCTTTTCTGTGATGTTGGTACAATGTCATGGCTTTTCTTTGATGTTGGTATGCTGATGGGTATGCTCTGTGGTGTTGATACAGTGATAGGACCACTTTTCTGTGTTGAGGGTTACTTTGTGTTGGTACATTGGTGAGGGCTACTCTGTAATTCTGCAACAGTAATGGGGTCCACTCTGTTATGCTGATGACAGCTAATCTGTGAGGCTGTTATGGTGATGATCCAGTAAGTCCGCTTCAGGGCCACACAAAGGTTGTCTATTTTAAGCTCTTTTATTTGCAGAAATAAAATTTCGTATATAGAAAAATGTTTGCTACATCTCCTGCAGATACTTGAGAAACACTACCACCGCTTTCGTATTTGATCATTTATTTTGCAGATAAAAGAGATGGAAATAGACAAGACCTTTGTGCGTATCTGAAAAAGGCACTGATATGTGGCATTGATGTGGCACTGATGGGCGATGGCACGAGGCACTGATGAGCACTGACACAAGGCACTGATGGACACTGACAGGTGGCACTGCTGGGGCTACACTGATCATCAGGGCACACTGATCATCAGTGCCCTGATGATCAGTGTAGATGTCCCCTCCGCGGAAAGCCGATTACCGGCTCTCCTCTCGAGCTGTCGGTGTGACAGCTCGAGAGGAGAGAAATGCCGTTAACCGGCATTTCCCTGTTTACATGTGATCAGCTGTGATTGGACACAGCTGATCACATGACCGAGCCGACATCTTTGGCTCTTTCCGTGATCGGTGATCCGCTGTGTCCGAGGGACACAGCGCATCGCCGCGCTGCGCGCTCCCTGAGCCGCACATGCGTGGTGAGAATGGGAGGACGTCATATAACGTCCTCCCAGAATAAGAGAACCACCTTGCGCCCGTCATTGGACTATATGGCTGGGCGGGAGGTGGTTAAAGAAGACAGTCTGTACACTGGACTAGCAGCGCCAAAGCCGTACTCACCCCCTGCACATGGGTGTGAGTACCACAAAGGTAATCATTGGAGTTTGTTATAGGCCTCCCAGTGTTTAATTGTTTACCAACAGCCCTCCTCCCTGTCAGTTTGGGCACGCTGCTCTAGATGGCTGAGCAGAGCAGTGTGCTTACAGTAAAGAACACACTCCCGCCCCCTAGTAAAACACTCCCATCACACAGTTAACCCTTTGATTGCCCCTCACATTAACCCATTCCTGCCCAGTGCCATTAGTAGTGTCAGTGCTTTTTTTTTTTTTTTTTAGCACTGATCACTGTACTGGTGTCACTGGGGATGTCAGTGACACCAAGTCAGTTCCCCCAGTGTCAGAATATCCGCCACCATTATTAATATAAAAAAAAATTCCAGTATCTATACCGCCATTTGGAAACACTGTAACTTTCATGTAAACCAATCAATTTACACGTATTGGGATTTTTTTTTTTGCAAAGACATGTCGCAGAATACATTTTAAATAAATTTATGACGAAATTAGATTTTTACATTTCTTTACTGGGCATGTTTAATAGCAAAAAGTCCAAAAGCAATTTATATGCACAACAATTTATCGCCGCCAACCCAAATTCCAAACTTGCCAGACCAGTCGCATGGAAACCAATTACTGTCTTCGAATTTAAAAATTTTTGGGGCCTAACCCTCAACATGGGCATTACTAAAAAAAAAATGAATTGCGGTTGTATTGGTCCACATATCCGATTCATCATATGCCGTGTTCTCTGCTGCCATGACCAGGCATAAGATATGAGAATATAATGTGTTTTATGCATTTCAAAGACAACACACTGTCGTCCTCGGAGTGACCCTGAATTTGAATGGCTCCACAAAATTCGGCCCCTCATAAATCGCCTTAACCAAAAATTTGCAGGTGTCTATACTCCCCAGCAAAAAATCTGCGTTGATGAGTCCCTCATTAATTTTTCTGGGTGCCTTGCATTCAAGCAATTTCTCCCCAGCAAGCGTGCCAGATATGGGGTCAAGATGTATAAGACCTGTGAGAGGGCAACAGGCTATACATATAAGTTTCGGATTTACGAGGGAAAAGATAGTCACGTGGAGCCCCCTGGATGCCCAAACTACATGGGGAGTAGTGGCAAGATAGTTTGGGACCTGATGTCATCCTTTTTCCAAATGGGGTACCACTTATACGTGGACAATTTTTATTCAAGCGTGCCAGTATTTAGACATTTGTACAATCTTGGAATTGGCGCATGTGGCACCGTGCGACCTAATGTGTGCCCACCATTAGAAGTGGGTGGATGCAGGGCGGTATATTATAATGGTGGGCATACCACACACTTTTTCTGGCAGAGATTTCTTTTTTTTTCATTCTGTCCACAGGCTGCACACAAAAAAAAAAAGAAAAAAAGAACATAGCATATATACCCAACAGGGACCAGCGACATACTGGTACATCACTGGATTTTGCATGTTTATGCCAGGAAGATGCTTACAGCTGCAGGCATTATCCTGGTATCGTTTATTTCAGCCAGCGATCGGCTTTCACGTAAAAGCAATCCTAGTGGCTAATTAGTTGCAGGATTGCTTTTACAAGCAGTGGAAGACGATGACTTCTTGGGCAGTCCATCGGGGGAACCTGAGAATGCAGCCGTTGTTTCTGCCAGCTGACCATAGAGCTGATTGGACACGAGAATGGTGCCAATCATCTCTATAGTCTAAGAAATCGGAAGGTACGAGAATTTCATCACGTCAGTTTCGCAAGATATAAACAGCACCTTTTGTAAATTGGGAAAGCATCTGATCACACCGATTTTGGTTTGATTACATAATGTAAGGGCAGATTTCTCAAAAAAGAATATATGACAATGCCCATTGAAGTTATAGAGGATATTTGCATTCCCTGTGATAGCATTAAAAGTGATAAAAATAAATGAAAGGAACAGTGTAAAAATAATTAAAAAATCAAAATAACTTTTAAAAAAAAGCATCCTCGACCCCCCCCCCCCGCGCAGGCTTCTTTGACCCTGTGCCAGTATGTAAACAATGATTGCACCATGCATATGAGGTATCACCGCGAATTTCAGATCAAGGGCAGTAATTCTAGCACTAGACCTCCTCTGTAAATCTAAAATGGTAGCTTGTAAAGGCTTTTAAAGCGTTGCCTATGGATATTAAAAATGTGTGCAGTTTGTC
The DNA here is from genome assembly GCF_062004578.1 of Staurois parvus. Lineage (NCBI taxonomy): Eukaryota > Metazoa > Chordata > Amphibia > Anura > Ranidae > Staurois > Staurois parvus. The sequence continues at coordinate 2,196,967 of NW_028318265.1, forward strand.
GCCATTGCATGTGGCATGCACAGTTTTAAAGCATGTCATGTTTGGTATCTATTTACTCGGCATACCATCATCTTTTATATTTTACCAAATAATTGGCCAACATATTGTTTTTGTGCATTAAAAGTAAAAAAAGTGTATGCCTTTCAAAAAATTTGCGTTTGAAAAATCGTTTGGCGAGTACTATGTGACAAAAAATTGCAGCACCCACCATTGTATTCGCTAGGGTGTCTGTTTTAAAAACAAATATATAATGTGTGGGGGTTCAAAGTAATTTCCTAGTAAAAAATACTGTTTTTGTCATGTCAACAAAAAGTGTGAGAAAAGGCTTGGTCTTCAGGTGGTTAGAAGAGTGAGTGATGTGTGGCATAAACGTCTAATGCTGGGCATAAAATGCTCCCACCCCCAAAAACGACCCCTTTTTGGAAAGTAGACACCCCAAACTATTTGATGAGAGGCATGTTGAGTCAATAGAAGAATGTATTTTTTTACCACAAGTTTTTGGAAAATGAGATTTTTTTTTTACACAAATTTGTCACTTAAATGATTTATTGCTCACACGTGCCATGGGTATATGTGGAATTACTCCCAAAATACATTCTGCTACTTCTCCCGAGTATGCGGGTATCACATGTGAGAGACATTTTGGCATTCTAGCCAAGTACAGGACTTTATTTCCTCATTACACTTCCTGACTACCTATCACAGTGTCTATTTTCCAAAAAGGGGTCATTTGGGGGGGGGGGGTTGGTGCTATCCTGGCATTTCAGGGCCTTCGAACCTATGATAGGTAGTGAGGAAGTGAAATGAGAAAGTTACTCACCTTCAGGCTTTCAAAGTGGTCATTGGATTTCAGGCTCCTGTATGTGGCTAGGCTCCCAAAAAGTCTCACATGTGGTATCCCCATACTCGGCAGAATGTATTTTGGGGTGTAATTTCATATATACCCATGGCTTGTGTGAGAAATATATAATTTAACCTCTTCACGCCGGCAGCACACAAATGTGCGGCCTCCCGGTGTCTGGGCCTAGACGCCGAGCGGCCGCACATTTGCGTGCAATTAACAAAAAACATATGTGCTGAGAGCGCGCACCCTGCGCACTCCCAGCACACATGTCCGGTACTCACGGAAAGGTCCCGGTCTGATCTTTTGATCGGGACCTTTCCCGATCATGTGACTGGCGTGAGGACGCGTCACGGCGGTCACATGATCCCTAAACCCCGCCCATCCCGCCTCCCAGCTTCTAAAACTCTTAAAGGGCCGGGAGGCGCCAGCGGGAAGGGGTTAAATAACTTTGTGTAAAAAAAACAAAAAAAAAAGTTTGTCATTTTCCAAAACCTTGTGGAAAAAAATAAATCTTCCATGGACTCAATATGCTTCTCAGCAGATAGCTTAGGGTGTCTACTTTCTGAAAAGGGGTCATTTGGGGGTGTTTGTACTGTCCTGGTATTTTAGCACCTCAAGAAATGTGATGAGCAGTCAGAAAGTAAAAGCTGTGTAAATTCCATTATCTATACCATAGTTTGTAGACGCTATAACTTTCACACAAAGCAATCAATATACACTTATTGGCATTTTTTTAACAAAAACATGTAGCAGAATACATTTTGGCCCACATTTATGACAAAATTTTAGTTTTTTGGATATTTTTTTATGACAGAAATGAGAAAATATCATTTTTTTTTTTTTTTTTTAATCACACCAAGCGCACAGGTGATCAAATACCACCGAAAGAAAGCTCTATTTGTGTGACAAAAGGACATAAATTTTGTTTGGGTACAGCATTGCATGACCGTGCAATTGTCAGTTGAACTAGAGCAGCGCCAAATAGCAAAAAGAGGCCTGGTCATTAAGGGGGGTAAATCCTCAGGATGGCAAGTGGTTAAGCAAAAATGCTAATCTTAATCCACAAAGCCAAACTCCAGGTATGGTTTCTATGCATATTGCATTGTTACATCCCGGTCCTGAGCTGCTCAGTCACTGGGAGGGGGGAACAGGGGAAGCTGAGCTGCTCAGTCACTGTGAGAGGGAAGCAGGAGAAGCCAAGTTACTCAGTCACTGCTGGGAGGGGGGAGCAGGGGAAACAGAGCCGCTCAGTCACTGCTGGGAGGGGGGAGCAGGGGAATCTAAGCTGCTCAGTCACTGCTGGGAGAGGGGAGCAGGGGAAGCTGAGATGCTCAGTCACTGCTGGGAGAGGGGAGCAGGGGAAGCTGAGCTGCTCAGTCACTGCTGGGAGGGGGGAGCAGGGGAATCTGAGCTGCTCAGTCACTGCTGGGAGGGGGGTGCATAGTTGCTGAATAAATTAGTTGAGTGTAGTGCTTCTGTTGTGAACTTTGAAGGTGAATTTCTCTACAGTGCTTGCAGCTACAGAAGTCAGTGATGGCTTGTTTTAAAGCCCATTTACCTCTTGTTATGAATATATTATTACTTGAATGTCCATAACATAACAACACGTATGTGTTTATTGCAACTGTGTACCTTAACCCTTTAAGCTCTTGTATTATTTAACCACTGTGATTGGTTTTCACAGCAATCACATGATTGGAAAGCGTTAAAAACCACCTTTCTTGCTGTTGCATATATGAATTACAAGAATGGCAAGAGGTTAAATAATTATGAGCAACAGCTACACATTACTTATTTGCTTTTCTCTAGCTCTAATAAATCAGTCCCTTTGTTGTTTCTGAATCTGTTTGCTAGGACTCATTACCCAATTCTCTTCTGCTAAAAATTGGAAGACAAAAAAAAACTGAATTAGGACTGTGACAAACAGAGAGCTGCAGTGACTTCCAACTGGCCAGCACATTCGTAGAGACTTCTAAATTGCACAAATCAATGTCTGACCGACAACAGAAGGAATACTGGGTGTTGTGTGCCCTCTGGGGCGTCTCCTCCACTTTGACAGAGCCCAGAATTACTCCTGACAATACAGAAGGTCATATTATTTAGCCTCAAGTCCTTCCACCATTTAGACGCACTCTTACATGACTCAATTGACTTGTATTTAATTTAAAGTCTGCATCGCTGATGGATGAGGCTCGTGTGCTACTAAGGAAGCTACTAGGTGCTACTAGGAAATGAGTATCTGTACCTTTAAAGAATACTGAATTGTCCCAGTTTGTCTTGATGTTGCAGTACTGCAGACACCGAGAACTCTGCGCTGCTCAAAAAGAATTGTTTAACGTTTATTTCTCCAACCTAAGGACATTTCTATCTTTTCGTTAAAAAATTCTAGAAAACTAAATGTTACATCAATCTATTTAATTCTTTGTTCACCCTGCATAAAATCTATTTATCTACAGTATATATCAATTATTTATTTATTTTTGTACCTATCTTCTACTTGTATATCTATCCAACTATTATCTATGTATTTATATATATATCTGTGTGATAATTTATCTATCCACCTATTGCTGTATCTATCTCTCTCTCATAATACCATTTTGTGCTCACTTTTATCTATCTACTATCTATCATTTCTATCAATCTTATACCTATCTATCCATTCATCGATCATATAGCTATCTATCTATCTTATAGCTATCTATCTATCAATCAAATGTTAGTAACATTTTGTGGTCACTTTAAAAAAAATTTTTAACTCACACAAAATATATTCTGATTAATTTTTGGTATTTTGGCTTGTATTTGCAAGTTGGAGCTTGCACACAATTTGATGGTTATCCTAATTTGTCTTCGCATTGTCTTTTTCAGAGTCTTCGTTTCTTTGTATTTTATTCCAGATCTGATTTGTCGTCTTGTAACATTTGTGTGCCCTGACAGCCAGTTCTAAAAGGTTTTGACCATTTGAATGTTATTATAAGAATCTTCAATGTTATCTGGAATGATATCTACAAAACAGTAACTGAAGATAAATCAAAACTACCCCTGATGCAGACAGCGGTGCATTGTTTATTTCTGGAAAAGAGAAGTCATATTAAGGGTTCTTCGGTTTTTGTTTTTATAAACAAAATTTATAAATAAATAATTTAGAATCAAAAACATTTTGCTTTTGAATGCATTTTTACAACATAAATTTCTGTTTACTAGAAATTCTGTAACATTTCCCGGTTTGATATGTCTCTCTGTGGTTCATACTGAATGGAATCCCCCGCTGTCTCATTGACGATTAGCGATGACATCTTGATATACAATCATTTGACCACGTCCAATCTCATTAAGTTCATCACCTTTAGCTTCCAGCAGTGGATATTGATCTCTGGCCTCAGCAGTGACGTAGGTATCGAGGAGTTTGATCTCTTCAAAGTATGGAACATTTCACTGTCCATTCCTCAATCATATCGCCCACTCTAAGGAGATGAGAAATCCCCGGAGGAGGACCCATGGTTCCACCTCTTCCAAATCAACGGCTGACAAGTGGTCCCACCAGTCTGAATGAATCCTCAGGACACGAGAGGGGAGGGAGAGCTGCACACAGATTATTTAAAACCAGATTTAAAACCAGAATTAAGACCAGACCCAAATTGTCCACCAAGTCTCAAGAAGCAGCGACGTCGGCCAGAACATGAAGGTAAGTCCTCCAGAATCTGAACATTTTTCTGAGTTGAAATAAAATAGAACTTGTTTTATTCTTGTTCTTCTTAGAATGGTGATGCTGGCATTTTCCCCAATACCATGTCTTATGCATTTATATTTCCAAAAAATGACTTTAGGAAATATGTCATGCTCTCCTTTTTTGGCTTGATCATGAGTGTTTGAAGAATTTGTAAGTTCATCGCAAAATTAGCTGATACATATTTTGCCCTCTCAATAGATAGATAAATATATAATTTTTTTTTTTTAAAGAGAATGATTGTTTTGTCAAACAGACTCTTGAAATTTGAAAACAGGAGATGTCCAGTATAATGGACTATTTTTCACAATTAAAATTTAGAAATATTTAAGAACAATTATATATTGTGTATATCAGTAAAATAATTCAGATAATATTCCAAGATTTTACTTCCTGTACAATTTCTTGGAGATTGGAAAAAAAAAGAAAATTGGAAACAGCAACTAGTCATCTGGGCTATATTTTGTAATCTAAAATATATTACAAATGGGATGGGGGGGAGGGGGGTCGTGATGCATCCACCCTGCTGAATTACAGGTTATCCAAAACCAAAATTATTAAACCGTATTATTTTAGTATCTGTTTTATTTGCATAGCTCTGACATAATCTGCATTCCTGTACAGATGTACAGAGAACACTGAGCCAGTCATATCAATCTCTTCACCAGATGAGCTTACACTTTAATGCCCCCACCACTGTCACACACTATTATTGTTTTATAATTATAAACTATAGCTCTGACATATTACACAATGCTGTACAGAGAAGACTTGAGTAAGTCACAGTCTCTGCACCAGAAGAACTTACACTCGAATATGCACCACAAGTCACTTACTATTATTTTTATACATTTATATAGTACTGACCTATTCCATAGTGATGTACAGAGATCACTAAGCTAGTCACATCAGTCTCCACACTAAAGAAGCTTACTTTCTAATAGCCTACCACAGTGGCACGGTATTATTATTATATTATTATACATTTATATAACTGACATATTCCACAGTGATGTACAGAGAATACTGAGCCATTTACATTAGTCTCTATAAAGGAGCAGCTTACACTCTAATGTCCCTCCACAGTCACACACTATTTTATTATTATAGATTTAATAACTCTGATATATTCTGCAGTGCTGTACAGAGAACACTGAGCCAATCACATCTGTCTCTGCACCAGAAGAGCTTACACTCTAATGTTCTACTGCAGTCACACGCTTTTATTATTATCCGTTTTTCCAGCTCTGACATATTCCATAGTGCTGTACAGAGAACACTGAGCCAAATCAGCTCCAATATACAGTAATACTTTGAATAGAACAATATGGAGAATGTTTTAGCATCAATTCCATTTTCTATTTAAATATCAAGTCAATTGTATAGGGATCTTCAGAACTGCATTTCAACCCACTTGAAGATGTGGCTGTGATACTGTACACATTTTATTCATCCTTGGTTTATAAAAGCCCTGAGTAACATGTCTAAAAAAAAATAAATACAAAAGAAAAAGTTCAGTCTTAAATGGTGAAATAGTCTGATATAGTGCCATGCTCTATCATTGTGCTATGCTCCTACCCAGTGCCATGTTCTGATATAGGTCAATACCCTTACACAATGTCTGCCTTTGTGCCATAGTTTTAAATTTTGTCCTAATAATAATAATAATAAAAAAGATGCAAGCTCTTGGGACCTTCTGTCAAGCATACAATTCTGGAAACAGTCTTGGCACCCAGATATTGAAATAGTGAGTAACAAAGGGAAACAATTCAACATTTAATAAAATACAACTTAACTTTTTCTTGACAAGTTTCAGAATTTCCTGAAGAAGGGACTGAGGAAGGGCCAGAAAGTTTGCATCTGTAATAAGTTTGCCATATAAAGGAATTATTACAACTCCAAACATTCTATAGTAATTGATGGCTTACACCGTACAAGACTCTACTAGCAATAATAATGTAATTTATTTAGTCTCAGGGACTGGCTTTCCTAATTGGATGTCTGCTCTCTGTGTCCTCAGGACAGTGGGTGTCGAGCGGCCTGCACCCTCCTACTGATAATGTCCTCCTCAGTTATTCCTCCTTCTGGGTCTCTACCACAGGTAAGTGATCACTGTTTTATTCACATTTTTGTAGCTCTGTTTTACCTGAACATGTATCTACTTTTCTTCTCCTTCTATTTAGAGCCATTTTCAGAGACGGAACTGGACCCCGCAGGCCATGCTGTACCTAAAAGGAGCACGTGAGTCACTAATTTCCTGTCCACAGCCGCCATGACAGTGTAGAGTTTGAAACCATCCAGCATGTCTGTGTATAGGCAATAAATCCCCCCCCCCTTCCCGTAGTGACAGACTTCTTTGACTTCTTATCCAATCATAGTCAAGGAAATAACACTTACGAAACTGCAGATATTTTCAGCCATCTCATAGAAACCCACAGTTACTGCCTATCAGAAGCTGGTGATATTTTGAAGAGGACCATTCAGAAATGGCCATTAGTAAGAATCTAGTTCTGCTCTCAATATTATAATTTATAATAGCATAGTCTTATCCCTTTGGAGTAACTGTGTGTGCTGCTATTCACTTGTATTTTCTTCCTGTCAAAGCAGAGCTGTTCAGATTCAGAATACTTTATTAATCCCAAAGGGAAATTATTAAGATACAGTTACATTCAATGAAGAAAACATAAGATCAATACAATGAACGGAAACAAGACACAATGACACAACACAAATACCAATAACAGCAATTAGTTCCAAATAAAACTAAACTAAAATTATACTCTAATAAACCATCCATCCTAATAAAATACTACATAGAATAAATAACACAGATTGAACAATCCAAAACAATCCAACAATCCAAAGTATACCTTGAACAATATTCTCCTCTCCAACTCTGTTTTTAAAGACCACAACTCCAAACCAACAACATCACTGGCTTTGCAAATTAGTTTGTTGAATCTGTTGGTGTCAGCCACTCTAAGCCTGCTTCCTCAGCATGCCACAGTATACAGGAGAGCACTGGCAACCACAGACTCATAAAACATTGTCCGGCAGATGTTAACCAAGTCCGGACACTTTTACCCCCTTCCTGTCCAGGGCAATTTTCAGCTTTCAGCGCTATCACATTTTGAATGGCAGTTGCGCGGTCATGCAACACTGTACCCATATGAATTTTTTAGCATTTTTTTGAGACAGATAAAGCTTTATTTTGGTGGTATTTATTCACCACAGGGATTTTTTTTTTTGCTATATAAATGAGAATGTCCAAAAATTTTGAAAAAAAAAGTGTTTTTCTTATAAAATTTTGCAAATAAATAATATTTCATCATAAATCTTGGCCAAAATGTATTCAGTTATCTTTTTAGTAAAAAAAAAAAATAACCCAAATTAGTTTATAACCAAAAATTAGAATATTTTTTTTACATTTTTATTTTCTTGTTTTATATTATTTTTTTTTTTTTTTTTAACATACTGTCACCCTAGCAGTACAGTGTCACCATGGTGACACTGTACTACTTGTGGGGGGTGATGATTTTTTTTTTTTCACACTGATTGCTTTTACACCCATAAAGGCTGTAAAAGCAATAATTTCTCCTTCTCTCTGGCTGCATTCTTGCAGCCATTGAGAACTACTGTGTGAGCTGTGATTGGTCACAGCTTGTCACAGGGTACAAGGCTGTTGTGAATAGCCTTGTACCATGTGACCTCTGTGATCATTCACAGATTTCACACGTAGTAAGCAATGATGTCAGTAGTGACATCTTGCTTACTACTCTGCATGTGATCACTGATGGCGGGCGCTGCTTATGAATGGCAACCCGCCCCTGGACTGCCACCGTCAGGCCGTTTTATATACAGTGGCCAGACGGCAAGTGGTTAAAAGACCTTAGCCTCCTCAGAGGCAAGTCTGGCCTTTCCTTTAGAGCACCTCAGTGTTCTTGCTCCAGTCCAGCTTATTATCTATGTGCACCCCCAGATACTCTTAATTCTCTACTACATCCACTCCTCGGATGGAGCCAGGGGTCACCGATGCCTTCCTCCTTCTCAAATTCACAACCAGCTCCTTTGTCTTAGTCACATTTAGATACAGATGATTATCCTCACAATTTGTGACAAAGTTCTCCACCACAGTTCTATACTCAGTCTCCTTTCCCATCCCTGATACATCCCACTACTGCAGAGTCATCAGAAATCCTCTGAAGATGGCAAGACTCTGTCTGGTAGCTGAAATCAGTGGTATAGACAGTGAAAAGAAAGGGAGAGAGGATTGTCCCCTGTGGAACCCCAAGATTGCTGTTCCCCCTATCCAACACACAGTCTTGCAAACACACATATACTGTGGTCTTCCTGTCAGGTAGTCTACAATCCATGACACAAGGGAAACGTCAACCTTTATAGTTGCTAGCTTCTCGCTGAAGAGATCCAGCCTGATAGTATCAAAAGCATTGGAGAAGTCAAGAAACATGACCCTCACAGCATTCACTGGCTTATTTATGTGTGCATGAAAGTGCAAGACGTATTCCACAGCAAAGGGACCTTTCCTAGACCCAGGCTTAGGTTAAAGACCCAGTGAAGGACACCCCCCAGCTGGTCTGGACATGCCATGAGCACCCTGGGGCTAACTCCATCAGGGCCTGCTTATTTTACTGCCTTAAGTCTCCTCAACTGTCTAATCACCTAAAAGACATTGATGTATTTCCCATCAAGGAGGAGTAGAGTTTTTCTTCTAATAAAAACAACTGGTGAAAGTATCCAATGCGGAGGAAGCAGAACACATACTAAAGGAGGACATCTAGTATGAGGAGTAGAGAGTAATTTGCCCTCTCCACATCTCCCCTAGTCCCTCCACCAACTGGCTTGAGACCTGTAATGGTTCTTATGCTACACCAGACCTCTCTCACATTGTTTTGCTGGGGTTTCCACTCCAACTTTCTTCTATATTTCTCCTTAGCCTCTCTAATCTTCATCCTCAGGTCCCTCTGAATCATTTTTAACTCCTCCCTATTACCTATTCTAAAAGCCATCTTCTTAGAATTAAGAATATCTGTAATATTTCTTGTTACCCACAGTTGTTTTTTGAATAACAATGAACAGCTCTTGTTGGAACAATAGAATCTACAAAGAAATGTAATATAATGTGTTATGCACTCAGTAAGCCCATCAATGTCTCTTCTATTGGCTCACAGAGTGCATTCCAATCCACTCCCTCAAAACAGCCCAGCAATAATTGAAAGGAATCCTCAGACCATCTTTTCACCGATCTGGTGGTCACAGATTGTCTCTTAACCAGGGGCACAAAGCAAGGATTGAGGTAGACCAAATTATGATCTGATCTGCCCAAAGTTGGAAGAGGAGAAGAGCTGTGTGCATTCTTCACATTGGCATACAGCATATCCAGGGTGCTATTCTCTTTAGTTTAGTTTGAAGTTTTGCAATAATACTGTGGATGACATCACTTGCCAACGTTGGATTGGCAGAAGGTGGAATATACACTGCCACAACAATAACATCTGGAATCTCCCTAGGCAAGTAACAAGGTTGAAGCCCTGTAACCAATAATTCTATATCTGGGCAGCAGACACTTTGCTTAATAGTTATGTTCCCAGGGTTGCGCATCTATTGTCTACAACAATAACAAGCCCCCTTCCCTTCCTCTTGCCACTCACTGTGCAGTCCTTGTCTGCTCTAACAATCTGGAAACCACTTAGGGTAACATTGTGATCAAGATCCCAAGGGAAGCTGTTCTGTCTACTGCACAAGCTCAGGGCTGATGACTTACACACTGTATAGGCTAATGGAGGGAAAAGCTTTTAGATTTTTTTTTAATGTAAGCTTGGCAGCAGTTTTGTTATTTAACGGGATTCCATGGTTACAGCACACTCTTTCATTTTAGAACATCAGAATTGTAATAATAATACAAACAATAGTTATATTTGACAATCCAGTATAAGCTGACATGAAAAATCTCTCTAAATGTTGTGAGTTCTGCCTGTCTGTTGGCCATCTCTTTCTACACCTTCCTGGATTCCCTGCTTACTTTCAATTTCTAGGGACTACATATCCCATGGTACCTTGCTGCCTGCAAGCACTGATTGCTGTACTGACTCCACCTCCTTAAACTCCTTCCCTCTCACCTCTGTAGTTCAGAAGGCAGGCTCTGTGAAATGTGTGACACAGCAGTGCCTACTCACAGGGCATAGTGACTACATGACATCAACATGAAGTCAAGGAAGTAAATGTGTGGGGATCCTTACAAAGTTTACACGTTTCAAAATCATTCAGATTAATAGTAGACTAGAAATAGTTGAAATACAATGTGGAAGTGCATATAATAATTTTACATATTGACCATAGATACACTTTAACTTTTGGGCTATCAAAGGGTTAACTGTGTGCTGTGTGTGTTTTACTATATGTGCTGTGTTTTACCTTGGAGACATTCTGCTTTGTAGAGAAATACAAAACTGCATGTCCTTGTGGCAGGAGAGAAACCTGTTTTGTTTACATACAGGTGTCTCCCCTGTCAGGTTTGCAGGGCAATCGGCAGGTGTCGGCGGGGAATCTCCAGCTGGGACCAGGTGATTGACATGCCTAGCCGCTAATGGCAGCGCGAGTAGTGCAGTGTGCACGCTCCCCACCAGGAAATGCAAATCACACACATATATATATATATATATATATATATATGTGTGTGTGTGTGATTTTGCACAGCCTTGCCGTGCTGTAGCAGTATTTCTGCTGTAGGGCGGCGGGCAAATGGTTAATGGCAAAAAGTCAAAAATATTGTTTTGGTTTTTTTCAAAATTGTCGGTCTTTTTTTGTTTATAGCACAAAAAAAAATTCACAGGTGATCAAATACCACCAAAAGAAAGCTCTATTTGTGGGGAAAAAAAGACATACATTTAATGTATGTACAGTGTTGTATGACTGCACAATTGTCAGTTAAAGTAACGCAGCGCCGTACCGCAAAACATGGCCAGGTTCGGGAGGGGGGTAAATGCTCTGGAGGGCAAGTGGTTAAAGGCCTGTGCTATTGAACAAGGGATGGCCTTACAGTTTGAAACTCTGCCTGACACTCCACTCAACCTCAGCATGTCATGGCTGCAAACATTATATATACTGCAGATTGGGAAGAAAATGTGTTTTTTAGTAACTATATTTACTAAGAAATGTTTGTGTAGCAATGATTAATGTGGTCTGAGTCTTTTAGTTAAAGTGGAGTCTGCCACCCCATTAACTGTGCTCCGATTGTGCTTTGCAGAAGGCCGGCGATTCATTTCTGATGAAAGTCAAAGGAAGGATCTTTTTGACAGACTCCAGCTGGGTAAATCTCTATATCTTCTCTGCTAATACTGTACAGAAGAATCCAGCCATTGATCTCATTGTCTGAGATGCTACTTTGTTGTTGCCATCAAATCTGCATTTTGCTGTAACAGTTTTTGAAACCAGAAAAAAAAAACAAAGTAGGGCTCAAGTCAGATTTTTATCTTTAGCATTCAGTAGACTGGGGAAAGAAAAGATCCTATAACATTTTCCTAGAACTGTATGCATCCCCATTGGGGAGATTTACCCAATTCCTGTTGCAGTGACAACCAATAAATGTTAGTTTTGCCCTCACTTCAGAAATAAGAAATAAAAACCAGACAGTGGTTATAACTCCACTCCATCCAGAACTGAATTACCTGGTGACTGGTACGGTAGTGATCTGTGCCATCTGAAAACACACACCTATGACACAGTGTAGATCTGCAGATAGCTCTATACATGTGACAATCCAGCATTAAGGTATCTTGTGATTATTGTTGATATTTTGTTTCATGAGTGCATCAATCAGCAATCAGATGTAACCAAACTTTTCAGGGTAACAATATCAATGTAGATTTGTCAGGTCCCCAATAATTAATGTTTGTGAATGGTCATCTCCTTTAGGTGTGAGCTTCATATTTATTACTGGGCAACTGGGCTGCTTTGAAATTCATATATATATAAAATAAAAAATAAATATATATATATTTTTTTTTTTTTTTTAAGAAAAGTCCAACTTTGTATCATTAAAAAGCCATCCTTATGCTTTATTGATTACTTTGCCTAGGCTGTGAAGATGTCATCAGTCTGCTGCAAGCAGCAGGATGAATTTCCTCAGTCTCCTCTCCTCCAGTGTTCAGACTGCAACATTGTGGCTTTGTAGCAAGTCACAAGGCGAGAGGCTGCAGTAGGAGCTGACCTGTGTCAGACATTTGTGAACACAGCCAAGAACTGCACAGGAAAAACATGATTCTGTCACCTTTGAGTTGGCATGCCAGTCCAGTAAGTGACCCTGGATTATGCCTGAACAAAGATGGTGCCGTTCTTCTGTAGATAAAAGTAGATAGAGGTATTGTCAGAGATAGTACTATAATATCTGTGAGAGGTAATAAATATCCAGAAGGCTTACACTGACTCATTATCAGGCTGCATTGATCACATGGGTCCTCTCTCCAATGGCACATTTTTGCCATATTTATTGCACAGAGATTTTCAGGGCACAGTCATCTTTCTTTTTTCAATAAAATAAGTATATTCTGCATGTGTATGATGTGGAAGAAACATTGTTATGGGTGCTGCGGGCTGGATGATGGGCAGGTGTGTCATTTGTCTGTCTGTGGGTACCTTAGACCAATACTGATTGGTGAACCGCCTGATAATCAGTGAATGTTCTCCTCTTCTAGAGACACGCAGTCGAAATACCAGTCCCATCACCATATCAGAGGCGGCAGCCATGTTTCTGAGCTCTCTGCAGAAGGCCCAGGAGGAAGGTAGGTAGATCTTACTTTATATATAAAATCTCTTTAAGGTGTCACCTCACTTTTAAAGAAAATGTGATAAATGTTGTAGCTTTCAAGAAAGTAAAACCATGAAGCCATATTGGAAAAACCTCAATGGGCCCACAATAAGATGGGAAATCCAAAATTCCCCTATAACTAAACTCCTAAAATTCCAATAAGAAACATTTGGAAATGCATGTGAAGCCAACACATTCTCATAGGATTTCCAGCACCCATCATTCCCTTGATCATTACCAACACTTCCAGAAAGTGGATGGAAGTCGGGGCTCAAAGTTTTTTGTTTTTTTTTGTCAAAAAGTTTTATTTTTGCCAGATTTTATTACACATATTATTCTTGGAGGGTGTCAGCAAAGCAATTTTTGTCATGTAACCTCCACTTTAAGGAGGGAAGGGGTACCACCATGATATGTCTGCCTTCCATGTTTTCATTGCTAGATATATGTCCTACACTGGTAATTCAGTGTTAGGCCCCTTTCACACAGGCAATCCAATCAGGTCTTCCTGTCAGTTTTTAAGGTGGACCTGATTGGAAGGTCCAATAATCCCTATGTACACGTGGGTGTAAACAGACATGTGTCCATTTACACCCACCTACTTCTGGGACCAATCCGGTCCCCCAAAAATAAATGGAAGGGGATCCATCCTCTTCCATTTAGGTAGATCAGATCGGAGGATAGTCTGGTGTAAATGGACAGTGGAGTCTGTTTCCTCCCAGCCGTCCATAGAGAACAGTGGGCTCTGTCCGTGTCCGCTCTGCAGAAAGTGAGCAGATACAGATGTGTCATCCACCTCCCTGTTCTGATTAGAAGGGGATCTGTGACCTGATCCTCTGATCATTAGATTGGATTCTGCACACCCCGTGTGAAAAGGGCCTTAGGAAGCACAACTGGCAAAGGTGCCATGATGTGGCAGTACAACTTCACATGTATTTGCAAACAAAAAACTCTGTAACCTAAAAAATTTTAAACAGTTTATAAACTGATATTAAACACACAAAAGGTAATGTATTTCAGGTTGCCAATCCTGAAATGTGGGTGGCATTTTTTTTATTTTTGCCTTTATTTTAACCTGGTGATTAAGACTGTAACACACTTCATGTCCCAGGGTGTCTCCATTCTAGGTGGAGGAGCAATGGACAGTATTAGACCTTTGAACAGCAGCATTGACATTCCAGGGAAAGGGTAATGCACTAGCAGGTTTAGATGGATTTGACTAACAAAGCGTAACTAAACCCATCACTTTAACTGTTTTCCAAAACAGTTTCATTCAAGGCATGTCCTGAATATTAGTTGTCACAGTTGCTTGTGCTCTCAATCAAACTGACAGGCCATCAAAATGCAGATCAAACAGGGGCCAAGATGCCCACTTCCTTGGCTGTAAAGGATAGGAGGGCTTAGTTCTGTTTCAAAGGAGAAGTAGGGCCAAAGCTCTTTTGGCCCTACTTCTCCTGTGGGTCACAGGGATGCATTTAATTATGCACTTCTGTGACCCAGATTCAGCCAACAATGGGCTAAAGCCAGCTGACATCACAGAGCTGTTCCAGGCTCTACAGGGATCCCGACAATAATGTCGGAATCTGCCCAGATGCCTGCTCCTTCCACAGCCCAGTGGAGGGGCCGAGCAGAAAGCTGGCAGCAAAAAAATGCCACTCCTCTACACTATGTACATGGACAGGCACTCTTACTTGCCTCTACTTTTGTTATCTACAACCTGGATGTAGTTATTTTTTAATCTGGTCCATTAATAGTGCCACTTTGTAAAAGTGGTGCTAATAACAACTACCCGAATCTTCTGCATGTGTAGGTAAGGTTAATGAAATGGGTGGTAGGGATTTTTTCATCAGGCGCAAGCCATTTTAAAAGGCCATACTGCCAGCAAAGTGTCTGTAGGGATTTATTGAATCACCCACACAAAATGTATTCTTTGAATGGAGGAGAGGAGATCATTTATTCACAGAACTCCTTGCAGTTTGTGGAAAAAATACAAAGCTTTTTCTGAATAGGGGAGCTGCCATGTGCGTGACAACCTTTGATATCTGTACTACAGCTGGAACTAAAAGTCTCAGTGCCAGGCATTCAGCAGCGACAGGACTAAATAAAAGAGATTTAAGGAAGGCTGCAGCAGCCAGAGATGGGCACACTTCATTAGAGGCAACTTACAGTATTTTTACTGTGCAAATCTACAAAAATGGTTTCTAAGTTTCAAATGTAAGTGCCTGGCTGATACCTGAATAACTCGATCAAAGAGTTGATACAATGTAGTGATTATCATTCAGAAGTAGTGATAGCCTAAAGTTACATTTGTATAGGGTGTTTTTGAAATCTTCACTTCAGTTTGGAGTGCGCCATAAACTTGGAAGCTCAGTTGCAGGGACAATGCATTCAGGGGACAATGCGATACACCTCCTCACCATCTGTAAAATGCTCTCTGAAGAGCAATCCAGACGCAGATCACTCTTTACAGAGCAAATCTAGTGTGAACAAGCCCTAAGAGTAGACTCGGCTCACAAATGTGAATGCAGTTTCAGACATGCTAAGAGAGTGGTGGTACCATTAAAGCTGACCATACACTAGTAGGATTTCATTGGAAAATTATTATTTCATGAATGTTCATTACATTTTGTGATTGTTAGTTAGAAAATTTAAAGGGACAGGATGGAAATTTTTTCTTGAATGAACACATTTTGAACAATGAATGGGGTTTTTGTTCAGGGATATTACATTCGCTTCGAAAGTTATGTCTTTTGAAGCACTTTCAAACGACATTTGTCAAGTCATCAAATGTGATAATGAAAATTTTCGTATGAATGTGGTTTGAAAATCTCTTAGTGTATGACCAGCTCAACTCTCCAGCCTCCAGCTGAAAGAGCATTTAAGTATAGTGATCATTTATTATTTTGTTAGTTTGAAGGCCGCTCAGCTTTTGTGTAGTGTGGCGATTCATGAAATGTTTTGTATTTAATTTTTATTTCTTTTAATACCCATTTTTTTCCTTTAATCTGCAGCTGAAGATGGGGTGGACCAGGCTGGGTATTTACCGGAGTCGCTGTTCAGTTGGTGAAATCATTGCAAAGAGCCTTGACGCCCGCTGACTACACTGCCCCTCTATGTGAAACCATGCCCCCCGCAACACCCGCTGTAACCACGCACTCCCAGCGGGCATCTATCCAGCTCTAACTACTCACCCGCAAACTCTCTGCCCTGTACATAATATTCCATTTCTGACCTTCTGACTTTCCTTCTCTTTGTTTTAACAATCATTAAACTCTCCAGCCAGGAAATGATTGTAAAATATATAAAATGTATTTTATATCAGCAGAAATGTGAGAATAAATTTCATCTCAGCTGTTTGTTTATATTATGCCATCAGATTGTTAATGATGGATTTGGGAGATTGTCTGCAGGTTAGTGGTGGTCATTCACACCTTCAGCAGTTAGGAAACATTTACATTGTAGGGTTGCAGTTTGTTAGCATGAGAAGGCGTTAGTTTGATAATTTTCTATAACTTCAGAATTATTTATGGTAGAACTAAAGCAAAAATTAGAATTTGTTATATTTTTCAGCATAAAAAGTTACTCTCTATAATTTTAATTTTGTTATTCACCCGGCAAATCCTACGATTCTGAATCCTACCTGTTGATCCTGCCAGAGCTCTCTGCTGTATGTAAGTTCCTGTTAGAGGATGACAACGCTAGGTCACCTCTTTTCAAAATGGCTTCATTATCACCCTTACATTGGCTATGTCCACAAAGACTACAAAATGATGCTGGAGAGAAGGCATGAACAATGCTGTTGTCTTCTCTGATGGATAAGCTATTAGTGTCATTTGCAGGCCCAGCCCCACCCACTTTTTGTTCTGCGCAGGTTAATTCTGTACATAGAATTCCAAGCTCCTAGGTGCCATGGTTGATAAGAGACAATAGTAGACATCTGATTTGCATAAAGACACAAGAGAGCTTAGTGAATTGTAGTTTGCCCCTGCCCTGCATTACACTGAAATGACTAGCAAGCGGAACAATAGTCCAATACCCCCCCCCCCCCAAGCTTTGTTTCTGACAGTCAGTTTTGGGCAATGGAAAAAACAAAGTTATGATTATAAAAATGTAGTTTTTTTTCCACATAGACAGCTACAGAAGGACTCAAAATTTCCCTTTCCAGTGTAAATGGCTGCTGTTATGATATGTCTATAGCAGTACTTTAAGTATATATCCAGACAAAAATGTGTTTTGTTACTGCCATTCACACAGTGCAAGTGGCTTTGTCTCTGACAATGCTTTTACATTGGCAGTAATGTTACCGCCCTCTGAAAAGTGAGCCATAATGGATCACTTTGCAAAGGGTAGTATAGCAGCAGCTATCAGGCATTCAGGAGGCACTATTGCCATCTTTTGATGCCTGCTTTTTTTTACTTCTTTTTTATTTCCAAAAATACTTTATTGTTGTAAGAGAAGACAAAAGCATTTAGAGCATGTACAGCCATAGATCACAGTCAAAACATAGACATGACATGTTGCTTTCCGTTTCGCAGACGGGACATCCATCATAGAAAGCAAAATGGTGGATACCAAGAGGAAATACTTCTTTTTTAAAGTACCAAATGGAAACTTTACATTGCAGAACTGCAATGCGAGCCAAGCATTTGCAATCCCATAAATCTCAATGGGCGAGTTCAACAGGCTATGCTGCCTGTCAAACTCTACATCCTGAGTTAAAAATGCCCTGAAGCAAAGCATCGTAACCGCTGCTGTCCGTGTGAAAAAGCATTCATTGGTTTTGTACTTCTGAGGATTCGCTTGTCAAACTCCTTAAATAGCAGTGCTGTACTAATACTGGAGTAAATGGGCTGCAGGGACTATTTTTCTGTGTGTTTAGGTGCATTGATAAAATGAATGAGCTGCCTAACCCAACACACCTCAACCCATGAAAAGCTTACATTGTGGCACACTGCATTATGATATGAATAGGACTTCAACATTTTGCAAAGATCTGCATCAGATCCAGCCATTTGTGAATTCTTTGTGGTTTTGTTGAAAATTCCTGGAAATTTTAAAATGTAATGAGAGGAGAGGCACACCAGATTGAACAAAGGAATGTCTATTTACTACAAATATACAATCACTTTAAACAATACACATCTACACTACAGACATCAAAAAAATGACTGATCTCTTCCCAGTCACTGGGGGGGGGGGTGCTGTATACTGTGTGCCACCATGCTGCAGGCCTTCCCATTTGCACAGGTATAGGCGGATCTCTGCTGCTTGATAATTCAATTCCTGTACTCGCCATGCTTCTTCTTCCTTCCGCGGGGCACCGGGCCCACACCAAACGTCGATTTAATGTTCTGGCGATCCCTCTCTGCTTCTTCATCCTCATCATATCTCACATCCTCATCCTCTTCTTCATCCTCATCATCACTAGAATGAGGACTGGACGGCCGGGAGGTGGCTGGTGAGGGGGGGACTGAGGAAGGTCTGGGGTAGCGGAATCCCTCCGTCTGTAATAGATAATAAGAGGTAAAAGGACTTTGTGGAATACTAGACAATTGTTTTTGTGTTTTTTTAATCAGTTGGTCTTTTTACCATTCTTTCACACTGGGATTGGATCTTTCAAGGATAGTGATAAATAGCACAGATTCATATAGTGGTTAAGAAGCAATTTGTTCAGTTCTGCTAGGGGTCTGTTTGTTCTCGAACAACTTTAAAGCGGAGTTCCAGCTGAAAAAAAAATAAAAGCAGCTACAAAAACTTACATGTTCCTGGGTCCAGCGGTGTCCTCACCACCGCTAGTTTCACCAGCCGTCTTCTCTCCCTAGCACCGGCATCTTTAGTGTGGGCACCTGGCTATGACAGCTTGCGGCTTCACTGCCGGGTGTCCACTGTGCATGTGCGAGAAGCGCTGCGCTATGTGAATGGCCCGTAGTCTTCTGGAACCTGTCATGTGTCCCAGAAGACTATGGGGAGGGAGGGCGGACAACTTCCGCTTCCGATAGCTTAGGCAATTGCAGTGGGAGCAGGTACCTGTCAAATTCGGGTACCCGCTCCCCAAATTTGCCAATCCTTAATGGGGAGCGGGGGACAAAACATTAAAGTGGAACTTCCCCTTTTGGGTGGAGCTCCACTTTAAGAGTAAATGAAATACACTTTTCCACTTTTGTGCTTTTTTTTATTAAAAAGTGTGACACCAAAAGAAATTAACAAATAAAACATTAAAAAAAAAAAGGTTTAGACCCTGTTCATACAAGAGCAATTTTCAGTTCGAAGCTTGGCGCTCAGAAATGATCAGCAAGGAAAATGTAATTCATTTCAATGGTCACTGTTCACATTGGAGAATTTTGTCACCTATAGCAAAACACCTGTCGCTCAAAAAAGTACATGCGCTACTTTTCAGGCAGATTTGAGTGTTTTTCGTCCCATAGACATGAATGGAAAACACCTGAACAGTAAGAAATTAGAGTTTTTAAGGTTTTTTCCAGGCAATTTCAGCTCAGACAGCAGCTCCCCTTTTCTAGCATCACTCCGCACCTTATAAACACACATCTTGGGATCAAAATGGAGGAGAGAATGCTTCTGGAAGCTGAGACATCCATTGCTCTCATTCGTGGCCACCCCAGCGCCTGGGAGGAAGTGGCTCGAAATTTGCTGCCCCAGTGGAATGGCTACACTGCTCCCCGGATCAAGAAAAAAAGTACAGAACTTCTGTGTACAGCAGCCATGTGCTTGATTCTAGTTTTCTTGTTGTGTATGCCAAGGACACATCTACACACAGGGCAGTGGATAAGGGGGCACCGCCAGTCCCTCCTGTATGGGGTCCAGGCAGCTGGATGAATTGGATGTAGGCAGGGAGAGTAATCGGTATGACGGGGCAATTTACTGGAACCGATCCCCTGTATGGCTCTCAGCAGCAGCTGAAAGCTGGCTTCTTCTCCTTTCCCTTCTGCTGCCTTTGAGCTACTGCAGAGAGAGCCATACGGGAGGATCAGTTTCAGTAAGTGCTCCCTTTCCCCGCCTCACTCATCACCTCCCCGTGAAGCACGTTTCCCCCTGTGTGCCCCCACCCTCCAGGGCTACCAGCTTCCCTCCTCTCCTTCCCATCGGCAGCTGCAAGCACCACAATAGGATCCTTCAGGATGGAGAATGGGGGAAGGGTCCTGTAAATATGTCACATTTACCAGCCCTTTTTCCTAAATAAACACAGAGAGTGATCAGTACCGATCACTCTGTGTTTATTCATAGCTGAAGCATAGTAAACTGATTTTTTTTTTTTGGGGGGGGGGCTCTGTCAGGCCGTCTGTATGGGGCCTCGTAGTTTCTGACAGCAGCCCTGTCTACAAAGGTTTCTATTGGCCACAGCAAAACCACCTAAATGAAAATGCCTGAAAAAACTCCTATGATATTTTAAAAAAATCTGCTCAAAAAATACTTAAAACCACCTGAAAAAAGCTTTAAAAAAACGCCTGAAAACACTCAGCTCAGAGTGAATGTAGCCTTAAGGGCACATTTACACTGTTGCATTTGATGCCCATGTTTCAAGGTGCTACAATGTGTCCGTCTTCCCCACAATAAAAATAGTGTTTCTTCCTACCTTACCTCTGCAGTGCAGTGCATATTGAAAAATACGACTTTTCATTTTTTAAGCATTTTAGTGATTTAGGAGGCCCAGAGACATGAATGGAACCAATGCAATGGCAAAAAAGTATTAGCAAGCGTTGGTCGTTGGCTGTTAACCCTATCCACTTCAAATTCTAAATTAAAAAAAATGCATTGAAAATGTACATCTAAATGAATGTTATTGCAAAAAGGAAACAAAGTGAAGCATAACGCACCTGCATAAGAACACAAAAAATGCACCATTACGCACATGCATAGATCTAACTTGGTCTTTTATGTTAATGGTTAGAAAACGGAAAAAAAAAATCAGGAGAATAATACTTAGTGGTTCTAAAGCCAAAATATTTTTTTACTTGAATGCATTCCTTGCATAAAGGTAAAAAAACGTTTTATAGCTTGCTGTCCTCCCCCCTCAACTGATTCAGCGCTGTGCACGGCTGCATCTCTTCTCCCCTCTCTTCTTCTTCACACAGGGATTCGAGCAGCAGCAGGAGCCAATGGCTCCTGCTGTTGTCAATCAAATACTGTGAAGAGGAAGTGGGGGCAGGTCCAAGATGCACTGTGTGTGTTTATGGAGCTCAGCTCTATAGACTCACACAGCTCGGGAGTGAACATGCAATGTATGCCCACATAGCAAGTGGCTTGCTAAGGGGGCATGTGGAGAAGAGGAGGAGCCAATATTAGCAGTGCAGAACCCTAGAAGAAGAGGTTTGGGGTTGCTCTGTGCAAAACTATTGCACTGAGCAGGTGAGTATAACATGTTTATTATTTTATATTATTTTTTTAAATGACCTTTAATAACACTTTAAGGGGCAGTGGGGGAGAAGGAGTTAATTTTCTACTTTTCAACACTCTACTTTCTCCACCCCCACCCAGTAACTCACTGCTCACGAGATTGCCAATTATTTCAAAAACAAGACTGATGCAATTTGTGGGGGCATCTCCACTGCACAATAGTGGTCTTATGGGCTGCCACACAAAAAAATAAAAACCTACACTGCAAATAAGAACAGAAATGGTAACATAAATAATAATAAATAAAATGATAAAATCACAAGCAGGCACCCGTAAGGTGTTCCACCACTGTAAGAATAAAAAGAAGAACAAGATGCTGTGCTAACATGCAAAATAATAATACTTATTAATTAAATGATATCGTCAGAAAATAAAGAAATAAATGAAAATACAGTGGAGGTGTATATACAGTAAAAGCCAGTGAAGAAGAAATCCACATAAAAAGAAAAAAAAACCCTACCACAGGGGTAAGTAGCGTATTGGATCAATGTAATACATTTTTGTAAAGTAAATAAAGTGAGATTCATATCCCATGAATAAAGTGCAACATAATAGTCCCTGATGAAGTCACATGATACGTGACGCAATGCGTTGGATGGAAGCGTAGTGACGTAATTTCTGGTTGTGGCTACAATCGCCGCCATCTTTGTTTACCAAAATACCATGCTGTTTGAGGGTGTTTGCAGCCCTTTTCCCTTGTGAGTGCATTTTTCTTATGTGTTTTTTTCAATAAAATAACTTTACTGCACTATGCTATGTGGATATCATTTAATTAATGCGTATTATTATTTTGCGCGTTAGCACAGCACCTTTTTCTTCCACTTTTTATCTCCACTGCACAGATATCTATCCCCATTAGCGTACCCTATACAAAACCACCCTCAACATTTGCTACCACTTGCTGAACATTTGACCTTGCTACTATCAAAGAGGTCACTAATTTCTTCTCAGAAGCCCGCCTTACCATCTGTCCCCTGGATCCTGTTCCCTCACAACTACTACGGTCACACAAATCTATCTCTCTACTCCTCACCTCACTCCTTCGGTTTCCTCTCTCATTACTAACTTACTAACTGACATACGAGCGCGGATGTCACTCCACTTCCTCAAACTCAATCTTTGTAAAACTGAGCTCATACTATTCCCCCCAGCCCGTGCCCCCTCCCCTGACTTCTCCATCAAGTTCAGTAACACAATCATCAGTCCCTCCCCTCATGCCAGGGTACTAGGTGTAATCCTGGACTCTGACCTGTTCTTTCAGCCCCAACTCCAATCACTGTCCAGATCTTGTAGACTCCACCTCTGTAACATCTCCAAGATACGCCCCTTTTTAATCTCTGAAACCACTAAGCAACTTATTCACTCCCTTGTTATATCTCGCCTTGACTATTGTAACTCCCTCCTCAATGGCCTACCGAATCGCAGGCTATCCCCTCTTCAGTCTATCATGAATGCTGCTGCCAGACTCATCCACCTTACTAACCGTTCTATATCTGCCACCCCTCTCTGCCAATCCCTCCACTGGCTTCCCATTGCCCAACAGATAAAATTCAAAACATTAACAATCACATATAAAGCCATTACTCTCCAAATATCACCCAAACCATCTTCTATGCTCCTTCTAAGACCTCCTGCTCTCTAGCTCCCTTGTCTCCTCCTCGTCTCCAGGACTTCTCCGGAGCCTCCCCCCATCCTCTGGAATTCTCTACCCCAATCTGTCGAACTATCACTACTCTGTCCACTTTTTGGCGATCCCTGAAAACATACGTCTTCAGGGAAGCCAATCCTGCCTTCAGCTAATATTCTATTAATAAATAATCTTCTAATAAATCTTCTATTTCTCCCATAAGTTCATCCTGGAAAATTGGGTTTAGGGTAGTGTGAGGTTTAGAACCCCTATCAGGTTATTTTTTGCTGTCTCCATCTGGTTGGGAAGATTTCCTTTACTTCCTGTCTTGCAGACTCAACAGGAAGCGAGGGATCCTCCCCAATGTGAAAGATTTCCAGATGTCACTGAACACGTATTCTGATTGGAAGATGTCCCTTATACCTTTTGCTCATTTTTGCATCCCTAAAACAACGTGCTGCATCTCGCTGTGTCACAATAAATGTACAATGCCCATCCAATGTCTGCTTTTATTTATTTACAATAAGGCCCATTCACACTTGGGCGTTTTATAGCTCAAAGCTTCATGTTTCAAAATGCTTGAAATCCAAAAATCCCTTGTATTTTAATGGTGGCTGTTCATCTGTGTGCGTTGGGTGCTTTTAGCTCAACACCTGATGCTCTAAAAGCTACCTGACCAACTTTTGAAGCAGAAATGGGCTCCGTAGACTTGATTGGGAATGTCTGAAAAAGCACAAATTGAGCATTTTTCTGCATTTCTTCTAGGCATTTTTTAGCCTTCAATGCTTTCCATTGCCTTAACAGAAATGCCTGAAGGCTTTGAAACTGTGAAAATGTTCAACAAAAATACGCCCGAAAACCCATGAAAATCGTTCTGCACTGGTGTGAAGGCAGCCTAAGATATGCAACATTTTGGTGCTATGTTCTCTGTTGATTCATAAACAGGGACCCTGTGTGGCCCCAAAACATCTCACAAAATAAAAAAAGATACTAGAATGACACCTTGATGTGCAGACAAAATCCATACTTTTACATCTGCAGAACTGCGCCATCCTGGCCATGGCTGGGAATATTCAGTCTGTGTCTGATACTCATTTTGCTCTACACCATATCAGGTCATTGTAAATTCAAGAGTAAAACTTTTAGGGGGCCCAATCAAACAGATGTGTTGCAGGGATTGGTTGTGTTAAATGGTAAAACATTCATAAAATGCAGTGCTATTCCTTTTGAATGGCTCCCCAATGTACCTAGGCAGTGTAGCACAACTTGTGTTTTAGCGCACTACAGTGTACACACGTGAACCATCTGTGCATGGTAATGCCAGGCATTGTAAATTGTCACGTGCGCATTGTAATGCCAGCAGTTGTTAAAATTTCAATGCACTGGCACACTATTCAAAATGAATGGATGCGTGAATGCTATAATTCATGGTATCCGAGTCTATTATAAAGCAGATTCTTTCTTATTGAGTTGCGCTCTCTGCAGCCTCAGAAACCCAGAAAACATCATTTTCATTCTCCAATCCATCTGTCACTTTTATGACCCACTACATGGAAGTTAATTGGCGTTATATCCACTTTGGTGTATAAGTTATGAGCTGCTTTCGGCGTTGAAGCAATGTCAGCACTTCCTTTTCGTACACCTTTTATGATATTATTGATCTGGACACAATAAAATGATATTTACAGGAGAGATAAAGAAAGACAGAGCCAGGGCTGGAAGACAAATTCCTGAGCTGAATTCTGATTTGCAGAAGTACCAGTAGAGGGGAAATCTTATGCATCACCAGCGATGACTATGGCTTGCCTAGTAAGGTAACCTATACATATGAGATCTGATAGTGAAAGGGTTAATCTCACCTGGAAGGGGTGTGGGGGGGGGGGGTGGCATCCTGCATTCTGAGTTTCTCTCATTTTATGTTGGCATTCATTCCCCACTTAGCTGCCTTATTGTTGCCGGCTTGACATAATGCTCCTCTAAATTATGACATTACAGGTACAAAAGCCATGGTAGAGGGGTTCTGCGTATCCAGAAATTGGTGAACTGTCCCAGTATATACTGTGTTCTGGTACTCACCTTTGGCGGTGCGTTAGGCTCCATTTCAAACTTGTCTGGAAACATTCGGCAGAGAGCCAGGTGACGTGCATGCATGTAGAACTACAAGAGATGAGAAAGTACATTATGACATACAGAATAAGATACTGAGAATTACACCCGGCATACAGAACTAGAGAAGTGGTACTGTGCAGAGTCCATACATACAGAATAAGTACAGATACTGAGAATTACACCCAATATACAGGACAAGAGAAGTAGTACTGTGCAGAGTCCATACATACAGAATAAGATCAGATACTGAGAATTACACCCAATATACAGGACAAGAGAAGTAGTACTGTGCAGAGTCCATACATACAGAATACGATCAGATACTGAGAATTACACCCAGCATACAGGACAAGAGAAGTGGTACTGTGCAGAGTCCATACATACAGAATAAGATCAGATACTGAGAATTACACCCAGCATACAGGACAAGAGAAGTGGTACTGTGCATAGTCCATACATACAGAATAAGATCAGATACTGAGAATTACACCCAGCATACAGGACAAGAGAAGTGGTACTGTGCAGAGTCCATACATACAGAATAAGATCAGATACTGAGAATTACACCCAATATACAGGACCAGAAAAGTGGTACTGTGCAGAGTCTATACATACAGAATAAGACCAGATACTGAGAAATACTCCCAATATACAGGACAAGAGAAGTGGTACTGTGCAGAGTCCATACATACAGAATAAGATCAGATACTGAGAATTACACCCTGCATACAGGACAAGAGAAGTGGTACTGTGCAGAGTCCATACATACAGAATAAGAACATATACTGAGAATTACACCCAATATACAGGACAAGAGAAGTGGTACTGTGCAGAGTCCATACATACAGAATAGGATCAGATACTGAGAATTACACCCAATATACAGGACAAAGAAGTGGTACTGTACAGAGTCCATACATACAGAATAGGATCAGATACTGAGAATTACACCCAATATACAGGACAAGAGAAGTGGTACTGTGCAGAGTCCATACATACAGAATAAGACCGGATACTGAGAATTACACCCAATATACAGGACAAGAGAAGACTATGTAAGCAGTTGTTACATTGTTGGTTTATGTGCTATTTGTTTTTATGATGGTTACAGTTTTGTTACCTTGTAATTTGTTTGTTTATACAAATAAAAATATCCATACATACAAAATAGGATCAGATACTGAGAATTACACCCAATATACAGGACAAGAGAAGTGGTACTGTGCAGAGTCCATACATACAGAATAAGATCGGATACTGAGAATTACACCCGGCATACAGTACAAGAGACGTGGTACTGTGCAGAGTCCATAAATACAGATACTGAGAATTATACTTAACCTTTATTGTTGATCAATATTTTAAGGCATCCATGTAACTGTGGACTTTTATCATTACGTGATTCCAGAACAATATAGTATACAGCCGGGGGCGGCAAAACATCACTTGCAATCTACAAATCAATCGCGGGCAGGTGACGGGTAAATCGTGTTGGTTGCTGACCCTAGAGCCTCGAGAGGAGGGAATCTAGTGGAACTGATGGCTGTATTGGGCAACACAGTGGCAAAATGGTTACAATTCCGCCTGGCAGTACTCGGGTCATTGGTTCAAGACCCAACCACAGCACCACCTGCCTGAAGTTTGCATGTTCTCCCTGTGCCTGTGTGGGCTTTCTCCTACACTCCAAAGACATGCTGGGAGGTTAATTGGATCCTGTCTAAACTGGCCCTAGTATGTGTATGTATGAATGTAAGTTAGGAACCTCAGATTGTATACCACTTAAGGGTTAGGGACTGATGTGAATGTACAATATATATTTGTAAAGTGCTGTGTAAATTGACAGCGCTATATAAGTACCTGAAATAAATAAATATTTTCTTCCCTGTAGCAGCTGAACACTGGCAATGCCAGCCTCTCCTCCTCTCCCTCCCATTGACATTCAGCTGCTGCAGGGAGGAAAATACAGCCATCAGTTCCACTAAATGCCACCCCTGCTGCGTCTCCTCTCCAGGTCCCTCTTCCTGGTGTTGCCCGGCCCACCGTGTGCTCCTTTGCCTTATCAGTACCAATCACTGACTGTGTCCATTCATAACTCAAGCATAGTAAACACAATTTTATGTGTTTGTGAATGAACTGGAAGCCACTCAGCGCAGAGCTGTCCAGTACAGCTGAGGCTGCTGAGAAAGGGACAGAGGGGAATCTCTGTCCTCAGTCCCTTTCTCTGTCTCAAACATAAGACATCAGTGTTCTGTTTGGACCCCTGATAATTCACCAAAGCCCCCCAATGGGGTTCCTAAAAAAGTAAAAAAAAATAAAAACTACATTGAAAAAAATAATTGAAAAAATAATACAAATAAACAACACTGTCCACTTCTCTATTGCCACTGTCCTCTGTCCTACTGACATCGTTCACTGTCCTGCTCACACCGTCCATTGCCCTATTGACACCATCCACTGCCCCACTGACACCATCCACTGCTCTACTGACACCATCCACTGCTCTACTGACACAGTCCACTGCCCTACTGACACCATCCATTGCCCTACTGACACCATCCACTGCTCTACTGACACAGTCCAGTCCACTGCTTTTACTGACACCGTCAACTACTTTTACTGACACCATCCACTGCTCTACTGACACTGTCCACACATCGTTCCCTGCCCTTCTGACACAGTCCACTTATCTACAAACTGACACTGTCCACTTTTAATGTAGGCTAAGTTTTCCTTGCTATTTAATTCGTCCTTGCTAGTTAATGTCTTTTTTTAAAAAGGGCATGGAACCCAGGTAATATTTGATCTCTTTCATGCTGCTCAGGTAGATCTCCATCTCTCAAAGGTTGCCTACCCCTGGTATACAGTCTTTGAGTATTAATAATGAGAAATACCCCCACCATACAGAACAAGAGAATTGGTACCATGCAATGAATTATATAAAAGAAAAGAGCAGATATTACTCTGCACTTACCCGGCCCAGATATCTCCAGTCTAGCAGATCTGACAATCGTTCTGTTCGATTTCTCTGGATTATTCTCTGGCGTCTGGATTGTTGACAGAAGGTGTACAAGAATTGGGTCAGCTGGTTACATGATTCATCAGGTGAGCGGAACCTCCGATCCACAATGTAAATTCCTGAAAATTAAATGGGAACAACCAACCTTAACCATCTTCCTATTCACTATTTCCTCTGATTATTCGAGTTTGCACCTTTTGGCAGGGACATCTTTATAGGATCATGAGCCCCTGGGCAAAGTAATGCACTATCCCTCTACCAGCCCACCCCAATTTATGAACCTTCCCTCACGAATTAAAGTATACATTGTTGATAGAATTGAACATACAGTGGGTATAGAAAAGAATCACCCCTCCCCCTTTAAAATCATCATATTTTGTTGCTTTGCAGCCTGAAATGAAGACAGAAACAGTTTTTGTTTTAGCAAGCTGTATTTACTCAGTGTAACTTAGTGAAAGATATAACAACAACATGTCAGAAAAAATATTCCAAAATTCAAAAACAGAATCACTGAGTTGGAAAAAGGATCACTATTCCTAAAAATGGCTTGTAAACTCAATCAGGTGTAGCGAATCATGTTCTCAATGGCACACAAAGCCATTTGACTTTCAGCTGTGATCAGCTGTGGTCATTTTGATTAGCTCAGCATGGAAAATGCTTTCCTGGAGCATTTCAGTCTGTGATAGTGGAACTGAAGCAAACAATAACCTAAGAGTGGCAAGGCACAGTCAAAAGATCTCTCAGATAAAGTTGTATCCATCAGGAGATGGATACCAAAAATTTAAAAGGCTTTAACAATGCCTAGAAGCACAGTGAAGACTAAAATATTAAGAAGTGGAAGGTATTTGGTACAACACAGACCCTCCTTGGATCAGGACATCCAAAACTGGATGAAAGAGCCAGGAAGAAACTGGTCAGAGAGGCTACCAAGAGGCCTACAGCAACTCTGAAGCAGTTGGAGGAATTTGACACAAAGAGTGGTCGTTGTGTGCATGTGACAACAATATCACACATTCTCCACAAATGTGGCTTGTATGGGAGGGTTGCAAGAAAAAAGCCATTCCCGAAGAAAGGCCACATGCAGTCATGACTGAGCTTTGCCAAAACGCACCTTGAAGATTCTGAGGCCAAATGGGAAAAGGTCTTATGGTTTGATGAGACTAAATCTGAATTATTTGGCCTCAACACTGAACAATATATCTGGCGGAAATCCAATCCACCTCACCATCCAAATAACACCATTCCTACAGTAAAGCATGGAGGTGGTAATATCCTGTTATGGGCGGGGGGTTCTCTGCAGCAGGGACTGGAGCACTTCTCAGGATAGAGGGAAAAATGGATGGGACAAAATACCATCAAATTCTTGAGGAAAATCTGCTGCCCTCTGCAAAAAAAGATGTCAATGGGGAGAAGGTTTACCTTCCAGCATGACAATGACCTAAAGCACACAGCAAATATGACCACACAGTGATTGATGGAGAAAAAGGTGAATGTCCTTGCATGGCCTAGTCAGAGCCCAGACGTAAACCTCATTGAAAATCTGTGGAATGACTTAAAGACTGCAGTCTACAAATGGTCACCATCAAATTTAACTGAACTTGAGCAGTTCTGCAAAGAAGAATGGGCAAATATTGCAAAGACTAGATGAGCAAAGCTAGTAGAGACATCCCAACAGACTAAAGGCTGGAATTAAAGTGAAAGGTGGGTAAAAAAAAACTAACACAAGGGGGCAGTGATCCTTTTTACTACTCATGGATTCTGTTTTTGATTTTTTTTCTGACATGTTGGTGTTGTATCTTTCACATGAATGTTATAAGTTGCACTGAGTAAGTACAGCTGGATAAAACAAAAAATGCGTCTGTCTTCATTTCAGGCTGCAAGGCTCTATAACCACTGTATATTTATCAGTACTTTCAATAAAAATCGATTTTAAGCAATAAGAAAGCATGCCATAAATTTAAAAGACTAATCCACACAAATATACAAACAATATAAAAAGTCAGTAGAGCAGAGGAAAGGGCAGAGTATGCGGGTCAGCAGGGCAACGTAGGTAGGCAAGAGTTGTGGGGGGGAGGCAGAAGGATACAGTACAGGGGGTCAAGATGGCACAGTATAGAGGGGGCAGAAGGATACAGTACAGGGGGTCAAGATGGCACAGTATAGAGGGGGCAGAAGGATACAGTACAGGGGGCTAAGGAGGGCGCAGTACAGAGGGGGCAGGAAGGTACAGTACAGGAGGGCTGAAGGACACAGTACAGAGGGGGCAGGAAGGTACAGTACAGGTGTTAGAAGGGTACAGTACAGGCGAGGCTCTAGGGTAGAGTACAGTGGTCAGAGGGGCACAGTACAGGGGGCACTGTTCTTGCACTCTGTCACTAGGCTAAATATACAATTGGAATGAAATCCTCCCCTATACCCCCCCCCTGTAGTTTACAGTGCTTTTCAGGGAGAATGGGTTGAATAGGAGAGGAGGGCCAGCGGGGATCAGAGCAGTACACATCCTGCCCACACAAGCAGCAGTATTAAGATGCTCTGCCTCGGGGGTTTTCCCTAAACCCCCGCAAAGCGCCGGAAGAGTGCCAGAAACTGCAGGGGGAAGGGCCCCCCTATGTACCTGGGGCCCCTGGCCAGTGCCCAGGGGTGCTGTGAGTTAGGACAGTCCTGCCTTTTGGATGGGAAGGCTTACATGAACTGGGCCCTACGTTTCTAATATGCAGCATGTATCACTTTACCTGCGCTCCTGTTCGGTAACCTGGCAGCAGTCTCTAGATTAGGTCTCTAATAAGAAGACTGAGGCCTCTAGTAACACTACAATGATATCTAGAACTCTGTAGCATGGAAAATGCACGAAACTCCAGAATGCAGTAAGGGGGTGATTTGCCTTGCGAATCACAATAACATTTTCTCACACTTTAATGTATGATAACAAATAATGTGCTGCAAGACTTCTGGGACTTGACAGTGTTCTACTCAAACTGACCACATAAATTTATATAACTGCAAATAAAGTCATTATTACATGTTTAGATTTTGTATAGTTGAATAAAATGTAAAGTACAAAAAATATTGTGAATGTTATGATTTAACATCTTTGGCAATCAAAGGCTTAACTGTGTGCTGTGTGTGTTTTACTATGTAAACATGCTGACAGGAGAGTTTACACACAGGTCTCTCCCCTGTCACTGTTCCTTGGCAGGTGCTGGCGGGGAATCTCTGGCCAGGACACTGTGATCTTTATCTGTAGCCGCTAATGATCTGTATATATACATGATTTTGCTCAGTCCTGCCGCCCTGTAGCAGCAGTTCTGCTATAGGGTGCGGGGAAGCAGTTAAAGAGGTATTAAAACCCAAACCAAAAATGTAATATATTGCAGCTTACCAGTCATTAGATGTAGTGGCTGCATTAGTTTTCTTTTTTAGGCTTTTTTAAACTCTGTTTTTACCTGGTGATCTGACCAGTAACTCACCTGCTGGATGAAGGAGCATAGCAGACAGCAGCATTGTCAGTCTGGGGGAAGAGGGTGTACTAGCAGATTTAGATAAACTGAAGCTAAACTCAAGCTAACAATTTGTAACCAGTTACAGCAAACAGTTATTCCCTTTGGGATCAATAAAAACTGACCATTGTAAGCACCCCTGTCAGAATTAAACGATCTGTCTCAACCATCTAACTGCTATATCTTCAGGACAGTTTGTTCTGTTGAAAAACAGGCCTATTGGCCTGGGTGAAAATAAAGCCTAAAAATAAAACTAATGCAACTATCAAATCTAAGAAATGTGGAAAGTGAAAGACAATTAAAGTAAAATACCATAAACTATCTGTGACATATAAACCTAATGTACATAAATCACAAGCAAATCAATGTGCTCACAAAACTGTGAATTCTTAGTTGCTGCCCAGCACCATTAGGCGTTTTCACTCCATCCCTCTAAGATATAACACAAATAATGATGCAGCGAAACTAAAACAGTGTCTCTGAAATAAATAAGTCCCAAACGATGAAACAAACAAACAAACAAAAAAAAAGTCCATTTGACCTCTGGAAGATTTGCCCCCTTTCCTGACCAGGCCATTTTTTGCGGTACAGCGCTATGTTACTTTAACTGACAACTGTGCGGTCATGCAACACTGTACCCAAATCAAATCAAACGGTGAAGTGTATGCCTAGCTATGTACTTGGTGCACATTAGATGGCTCTGGTACAAGAGGAAGTGAGGAATCGTGTTCCCAGCTCTGAAGAGACACATGATCCATCACTTTCTCCTGTCATGTATCTATATAAACATATGCACAGCTCTGTACTTCCTCCGTTCACCAGAACTCACAAATCAGTTTCTGCTGTGACAAATCACAGCAGAAGCGATCCGTTGGCGGCGCACACTTGTCCCCGTGAGGCGGAAGTGAAGAATCACATATATATATATATACACGTGATTTTGCACAGGCGAGCTGCCCTGTAGCAGTAAAACTGCTATAAGGCAGATGTAAAGTGGTTAAATATGTATGTGTGGCTAACCACCAGTGAATTCCAGATATCACAGAATTCTCTTCAATGGATCACCCACATAGCACATGCATCACCCAGTGAACCATATGCCCGTACATGTCACACGGAGAAGAGGAGGTCAAATAGAAGTTCAGTCCATATGTTAGTGCCTGTGATTGTTACTGGGAGCCAGGAACCAGTTGGAGTATAGTCCTAGAGGGGCAAAAGTGTGATTGACCTTGATTATTGATTAAGGTCCAATGCAGGAGGTGAGTGCATATGGCTCACTGTGTGATGCATGTGATATGTGGGTGATCCATTAAAGAGAAGACTGTGATATCTGGAATTCCCTGGTGGTTGGCCACACATACATATTTAAGGCCTTTTTTTTTTGTTTCATCATTTCGGACTTATTTATCTAAGAGACACTGTTTTAGTTGTGCTGCATTATTACTTGTGTCACACCTAAGAAATGGTAAGCTACAATCTAATAAATGTTTGTTTTTGGATTGAGTACCACTTGATCAGGACTTTTTTCAGCTGGAACTTGGTGTAACACCGTTCTACCACCTCTGGCTTAGTCCCTCTTCTTCCTGCTCACCATTTTCACTTGTAAACACAGAAATATGGCTTCTGTGTTTACAAGTGATAGCTTGTCTTCCAATGGCTCCCACAGATCGGATCTACTGAGCAGCGCCCACTCAGTGTATGATGGGCACAAGGGAGATGCAGGTGCCCGGGGTGCAGTGAGGATGCCGACACCCCTACTGGATGACCTCCCTGCAAGTGAGAGAGGCAGAGCCACCTACCATGTGCGGGCAGGTACTACAGCCGGCTGGGTGCTTCAGCTTAATACAGCAACAAAAGTAAGACATGTCTTCTATCAGTGTCCAGCAGAGCACTGGTTAAAGCTTGTAGGAGGAGTTTTTAATCTCGCCTATTTGGCTGCATGACCCCTGACCCTCTGTCTGGACAGTGCTGATTGGTCCTGTGCTGATCACATGCACTCTTCCAAGAAAAAAATTAAAAAACTCTCCAGCAATACACAACAAACTGAGCATGTGTAGTTTGTCCTCAAGGCTCTGTTCTATCAGGAGATATATTGGGGACAGTGGAAGAAGGGGAGAATCAGAGAAGAGAGGATCAAACATCCTTTTTACACAATGCAGATGAATAACCCCTTAGGTTCTACAGTGAGTATAGCAAACATGCTTTACATATACAGACTGATTTTACTATTGTGGGTTTAGTAACACTTTAGGGGGGGGGTGCATGCAGAGGTCAGAGCTGAAGAGGAGTGAAATTGAGATATGGATGGGGCATGCAGATGTAAGCAGGTGTAAAAGAAGAAGGCTGAACTCTGCAATCTGTGTGTAGCATACCCTTGAACTGTAAACTCTGTTTGCAGCGCACCCATGAACTCTGCACTATGGACAAAGCGCACCCCTGAACTCTGCACTATAAACGTTGCACACCCCTGAACTCTGCGCTTTGTGTGTAAACCTCCCCCCCGAACTCTGCTCTCTGTACATATCACACACTATTGGTATTTAATGCTCATTTGGGACCATCCCACTGTTAGTGAAATTTTACCACATCCACTATTTCAGGGGTCTGCAACTTTTAAGACATAAAGAGCCACTTGGACCCGTTTCCGAAGGGAAAAAAAAGACTGGGAGCCGCAAAACCATTGCAACATTTAAAACAAATCCGACACTGCATATATTGTTTCTTACCTTAATGCTATATACAGGATCGTGCAGTTAGCTTCATCCCCCATATAGTAATTCATCCCCCATAGTAATTCATCCCCCATATAGTAATTCATCCCCCCTATAGTAATTCATCCCCCATAGTAATTCATCCCCCCTATAGTAATTCATCCCCCCTATAGTAATTCATCCTCCATAGTAATTCATCCCCCATAGTAATTCATCCCCCATATAGTAATTCATCCTCCATATAGTAATTCATCCTCCATAGTAATTCATCCCCCATATAGCAATTCATCCTCCATAGTAATTCATCCCCCATAGTAATTCATCCCCCATATAGTAATTCATCCTCCATAGTAATTCATCCCCATAGTAATTAATCCTCCATATAATAATTCATCCCCCATAGTAATTCATCCCCCCTATAGTAATTAATTCCCCATATTGTCTCAATTCACTTACCTTTGCTCCGCGCGTTCCTCTCGCTGTGTTCCCGCGCTGTGTTCCGGTCTTCAGGGCGGACTGTGAGAGGAGTTCGTCACGCTGCCCCGCCTACATCCTGGCTGCCCCGCCTACATCCTGACAGCTAATGTTCCACGCTCCGCGGGCCGGATTAAAAGAGTCCTGACTTTTGAGACGGCCGCCCGAGAGGAGGGAGGGGAGCGGGCGCCCGGCACACAGAAGAGCCGCATGTGGCTTGCGATCCGCGGCTTGCCGACCACTGAAACCCTATTGCCTGTCACCTGGTGGGCAGTGTGCTCCGGAGCCGCAGCAAAGATGAAAAAGAGCCGCATGCGGCTCTGGAGCCGCGGGTTGCCGACACCCGCACTATTTGATGCAGTTTGGAGGGTGTGGAGCTACTTGCTCTGGGGGCAATCCCGCGTGCTCACTCCCAAGCCAACCCTGTATGACCATAAGACACACAGAAAGCTGTATGTGCCCCCCCCTCCCCCCCAACTCCCTCTTCACTGTCTGTGATTGACAGCAGCGGGAGCCAATGAGAGAGAGACCCAGGAGAGCCAAGCACAGCGCTAGATTGCAATCGGGTTCAGGTAAGTATTAGCGGGGGCTGAGCGGGGAGCTGCAAACTAAAAGTTTTTTACCTTCATCTTCAGCCTTTAGAATCACTTAAACTCTTGGCACAAAAACTTTCCTTTAAATTTGTTAATAGTCACAAAGGATATAAGTTTGCTTTGTGTGTGCCAAATGCCTTTATAAGCCCAGATATTACCTTGTAAGAGCAGCAGTGACATAATCACTATGCTGTACATAGCCTGTGCAAAGAGCAGAGCTGTGGGAGGGACCCAGCAGGCTCCACCCAGTACAGGATACCTCCAGAAAACTACAGGAGGGGCGGAGACAAGACCAGTCACCCTGCAAAAGGAGATAGCAGCAGTGACCGGTCTTTATTACAGGAAATTCCTACACAGAGGCAAGGTTTCACGCTGGATTACTGATTAGATCTGGAAGAAATACACAAAGCACACAAAGATTCAAGGAAGAATACACACGACTCTTGTAGTCAGTCTATTTTTGCTTATCCCAGAGTTCAGTTTAAATACATATCTGCAGCAAAAGCTTCAATGTGGTACCAACCTTATGAAATTCAGGTGTTTTCTGTTAGGTGCATTATGAGTATTTTCTTACCATAAGCAGCTGGGTCAGCAACGTGCTCCTGCATGAAACAGCCGAATCCAGACAGGTTGGTTGTGACACTGGGAATACCCATCACCGTACATTCCGCTGGAACATGACAAATACAGCACAGGTAAGTACAGCCAGAGCCCGCTTGGAGGGGTTCTCATTTAACCAGTTTAAAGGTTTATCCCAAATAACTGATTTGATTTGTATTGTTATTTTTTATCTTTTTATAATGCCTTCAACCTTCTACTTAAAATACCAATAAATTAGCTGTCTGTAGCTTCTGTCCACACCAAGCATGCAGCAAATGAAGTCAATATGGAGTCAGAACTTCTGATTTGCACATTACCAGTTGTGGGTCAGAGATGTAAAATTGATAAGAGAATACCATGGAAGGCAAGCAATTCGTAGTTTTAGAAGGAGAGTTCAGTCATTGCTCTGAGGTCTACGCTAAGTTCCCCTACACACCCACACTGTATTTTATCATCCTGCAATGCATGGTAATGTGTTGCATTTCTCGAAATGCTATTGCAATGCCATTCATGGCATTTGACAGAGCAGGACTCTCAGATCAAGCCTGGACAGACTGGTGCATGTCTGCTCCAGTCTGTGAAACCCACCTGAACTGAAAGATCCTGCGTGATGGATTCTGAGTTGACAGCTGGGGCTCTGTCATCTATGCAGTGGAAGGGATTGTCTTCCCACCGTGAGCTGCTCTGGGGGCACTCCTGCGTGCTCACTCCCAAGCCGTATTATCTTTGGTCAGTGATGGGACAAGGTTATACCCTCCACACTTCATGAGCTGTAAACCACTTTAGCAGCATAGGTCGGGGGCCCTGCCTTTTTTGTGTCCTCTGTCCTGCTAAAGTGCTCAAGCTTCCTCTTCTGCCTACTCTTGACTCTGATCACACAAGAATTATTCACACACCTCCCTATACTCAGTGTGAATCCTCATCTGTCACCAGCTTTTACCTTCCAATCTCAGATTTACATTCACCTCCAAGACATAGGAACATCGATCCACATTCACTTTGTTGGCATTTTCCCAGGGACTGCATCATATAATAGGTGACGGTAATGGCTTCTGCGGGCTACTTGTCACTTTACTGTCATCTCTGCGGACTTATTTAGATAAAGGACTGCTCGTTTTATGGAACAGAACAGAGCAGCTAAACAAGAAAAAACAGAGGGGGTCCCATTCTCCTCTAATTATCCTTTGCTTCGTCTTATCCTGGGAGCCCCTCCGGTGTATATTTTTATCCCAGGAGCCCTGCCTGTACTCATTTTCATTATAGGACCCTGACTGTACCCCTTTTCATCCTAGAAACCCACTAAGCCCCTTTTTATTCTGGGAAAAACACACGTGCCCTGCTTATCACAGGAGCCCCGCCTGTGCTCCTTCTTATCCATGGAAACACACCAGTGGTCATTCTTATCCTTGGAACCACACCAGGGGCGGACTGACAACTCAT
The DNA here is from genome assembly GCF_062004578.1 of Staurois parvus. Lineage (NCBI taxonomy): Eukaryota > Metazoa > Chordata > Amphibia > Anura > Ranidae > Staurois > Staurois parvus. The sequence goes on from NW_028318265.1 coordinate 2,234,841, forward strand.
GGGGCCCTCAGGCAATAGGGGATCGTGGGGCCCCCTAAATCTTCACCCACACTCAAACCACACCCAAAAAAGCCTATGAAAGGTACCAGGGGCATGTCATGGGGCCCCCTACTGACCCCGGGCCCTCGGGCAGTGCCTGAGTGCTTGAATGGTCAGTCCGCCCCTGAACCACACATCCCAAGAGCTCCATCTGTGCACATTCATATCCCAGGGGCCACACCTGTGCAGCTTCTTATTCTGGGAACCCCACCTGTGCCTCTTTTTATCCAAACAGCCCCTCTGGACTGGGCTTCATTTTATCCAGAGAGTGACACTTTATTTTCTGGGAGCCCCAACTGTGCCACTTCCTACCCAAGAAAAATAACATGTGCTCCTTCTTATTCTGGGAACCTCACTTGTGTCCCTTCTTATCCCAGAAATAACCTCCCCCATGCCCATTCTTATACAGGGAGCTCTGCCTATGCCCATTCTTAACCCAGGAGCCCCACCTGTGCCCATTCTTGTTCCAGGAGCTTGCTTCTGCCCCTACTTAACCCAGGAGCCCCACCTGTGCCCCTTCTTATCCCAGGCACCCTCCTCTGTCCTTACCTATCCTAGGAGTCCCCAGGAGCCCAGTCTATGCCCCCTCTTATTCCAGAAGCCTCACCTGTGCCCCTTCTTATCCCAGAAGTCCCACCTGTGCCCCTTTTTATCCCAGAGGTCCCACCTGTGCCCCTTCTTATCCCAGGATCCCTCCTCTGCCTCTTCTTAACCTGTGAGCCTCACCTGTGCCCCTTATTCCAAAAGTCCCATCTGTGCCCCTTCTTATTCCAGATGCCCTATCTGTGCCCCTTCCTTCCCAGAAGCTCCACTTGTCGTAGTGGCTCCTTCTGTATTCTTTCTTATCCCAGAAGCCTCACCTATGCCCCTTCTTAGTCCAGTAGTCACGCTTATGCCATTCAGGAAATCGTTCAACATTCCAGTACCCATCAGCATCCACACTAACAGATGTATCCATATTTAATAAGTATATACTATGTTACATTGGGGCCTTCCAGGTCACGATCTGCCATATTCACTGACCAGCTGTCAAACAGTGAACAATTTGAACTCTGGAGTTTCCAGAAGGCACATTTCAAATGGGTGTTTTATTAATGTGATAATCTTCACCATTTGCCAATTGATTGCTCTCTGTGTTGCGGGGATTTCCCTGCTGTAAATTATAGCTACCAAATGAACTGAACAGAGCTGGTGAATCAATAATGCATTAAATGAAATGAAGTGTGAGGAATTAGTTATTATCAGCGCTTCGGAAACTCCATCCCCTGATCTGGCATTAGAATTCCTTCTTCAGAGATAACAACAAAGCAGGTTGGGAAAGGGAATCCCAGTTAGCAAACAATCCATTCAAATAGTTACAATGTCTGCAAATTTTTCCACTTTTGTACAGCCAGTCCTTGTTCTAATGTGTGTAACTAGAGCAGAGACTGATGTAACTAACGCAATATTTTCTGTACAGCACTGCGATATATATCAGAGCTAAATACATAAATGTATAATATTAGTGGTGTATGACTGTGGTAGAACATTAGAGTGTAAGCTCCTCTGGTGCAGATTGAGATGAATTGTTCCGTGTTCCCTATACAGCTCTGTAAAATGTGTCAGAGCTATATAAATTCAAAGCTATAAACATGTATAATAATATTATATATGCAAAAATACATAATATTAGTGTGTGACTGTAGCAGGGAAATTAGAGTAGAAGACCCTCTAGTGCACAGACTGATGTGACTGGCTTACAGTTCTCTATACAGACATGTTACTCAGGGCCTGTTTAAACCAGAGTTGATTAAAACGTGTACAGTATCACATCAACATCTTCAGATTGGTCGAAATGCAGTTCTGAAGAACCATATCCAATTGACTTGGATACTTGGATAGAACATGGGATCATTGCTATTTTATTCTTCATATTGTTCTAATCAAAGCATTATATTGGAGCTGATGTGATTGGCTCGGTGTTCTCTGTATAGCAGGTATATGGTATATGTCAGAGATATATAAATGTATATTAATAATAGTGTGGGACTGTGGTTGGACATTAAATTGTAACCTTCTCTACTGCATAGACTGGTTCAGAGTTGTCCCAACATCCCTGTGAAATACAGCACGTGAGCACAATACCAATAAATAACATTCTGTATATAACTGTTTATTTGTACAAAGAGAGGAAAAGTGATTTAGTTCAAGTTTACACAGTATGTTATATGGATTATATTTATGCCTATTCTACTCTAAGGTGCGCACACATGGACATCTTATATTCAATCTATGATTTGATATCAGGGTAGGGATCACTCAATGGGTTTCCCTAACCAGGGGTTTTGAGTCACCCACAGTTCACAGATACCCACCAGGTGTATATCCCCAGGGCTCATAATAGGATGGGAAGACCCCCAGATGGCACCCTCGGACGAACTCTTCATAGTCCATTGGTAGGAGCGGGCTGGTGGAAGAAAGGAATTCTGGGTGCACAATCACCTGCAAAATGGAAAGCGCCACATATAACTTTGTTGTCATAAATTGTAATTGTCTATCATGGGTTACAGCATGGCACAATGAAAGTTCCTCCTCCTTGTACACTTCAGTAAACTTGCAATGCATTATAGGCCCTTTTCAGATTGGGCGGATCCGTAAGCGTGATCCACATGCTCAGTGGGGGATCTCTCCGCTGATCCCCACTGAGCAGGCAGATGACAGGCCTATGTCCATTCTGCTGCTGCACAGCAGACACAGACACTGCTCACTGATTTCAATGGGACAGTCAGATGGAAACAGACCTCCTGTCCATTTCCACCCGATTGTCATCCGATCCACTGGAAGGATGGGGAATGGATCCCCATCCATCTGTTTTTAGCATACAGGATCAGATCGGATGCCAGAGGGTGTCAGCGGACTATTGAAGTCTATGGATGGACTTATCACGTCCACCTGAAAAACAGACAGGCAGACCCCATCGGTTCGCTTGTGTGAAAGGGGCCATATAGGGTGAGCACAAAAACACTCCTTGATTTCAAGTAGTTATAAAATCAAACGTTATTGGAGTATGTTTACAAATATGATGACTACAGATACATTAACTCAAAACCTTTTTTTTCTTCTCCCACATAATCTCCGTGCACGCCTCCCACCGCCAGAGGGCAATGAAATCCAACATGTTGCTCACCCCACAGCAATGCAGCTTGTGCCTCGTGGAATTTGTTAAACAGTGTTGTGACTGTGCAGCGTGCTCTCAAACACAAATTTAATGTGGATCCACCTACTAGCAAATCCAAGTGGTACAGCCATTATACTGAGAAAGCATGCATTTGTGATCAGAAAAAGGACAGTCAGGCCGACCATCTGTCTCCGAGTAAGATGTTGATCACATTAGAGAAGCCTTTTTGCGCAGCCCCAAGAAGTGAACATGCTGAGCTAGCCAAGAGTTGCACGTCCTGCAGAGCACAGTAAGCAAACGCGTGTGGTTTCACCCTTACAAGCTGCAATTGGTCCATAAGTTACACCTGCAAGACAAAACGTGGTTTGAATTTTGACAGAATCTACAGGCGTTAATGGAAAATGATGATAACCTGCTGTTAAAGATCATTTCAGTGATGAGGCGACCTTCCATTTAAGCGGAAAGGGCAACAGGCACAATGTGAGGATATGGGAGAGTGAGAATCCGCATGCCACCCTGGAGGTTGAATGTGACTCTCCAAAAATGTACAGTTGTGTTCAAAATAATAGCAGTGTGTTGAAAAGAAGTGAATAAAGCTCAAAATCCTTCTAATAGCTTTTATTTCCATACACACAAATGCATTGGGAACACTACACATTCTATTCCAAATCAAAACATGAATGAAATTATATCAAATTTGTGTTGTTCCTCTAAAAAAATTGAAGAAAAGTGAATATTAGACTGTTCAAAAAAATAGCAGTGTTTGTATTCTTCTTTACAAACTCAAACATTCACTATATAAACTGAAACATGTTTGAAGATTTTGCTTTCCTTTGAATCACTTAATTAATATTTAGTTGTATAAGCACTGTTTCTGAGAACTGCTGTACATCTGTGTTGCATGGAGTTAACCAACTTCTGGCACCTGTGAACAGGTATTCCAGCCCAGGATGATTGGACTACATTCCACAGTTCTTCTCTATTTCTTGGTTTTGCCTCGGAAACTGCATTTTTGATGTCACCCCACAAGTTTTCTATTGGATTAAGATCCAGGGATTGGGCTGGCCACTCCATAACGTCAATCTTGTTGGTCTGGAACCAAGATGTTGCATGTTCACTGGTGTGTTTGTCGTCGTTGTCTTGTTGGAACACCCATTTCAAGGGCATTTCCTCTTCAACATAAGGCAGCATGACGTCTTCAAGTATTCTGATGTATTCAAACTGATCCATGATCCCTGGTATGCGATAAATAGGCCCAACACCGTAGTATGAGAAACATCCCCATATCATGATGCTTGCACCACCATGCTTCACTGTATTCACAGTGTACTGTGGCTTGAATTCAGTGTTTGGGGGTCGTCTGACAAACTGTCTCTGGCCACTAGACTCAAAAAGAACAATCTTACTGTCATCAGTCCACAAAATGTTGCACCATTTCTCTTTAGACCAGTCAATGTGTTCTTTGGCAAATTGTAACCTCTTCAGCACATGTCTTTTTTTCAACAGTGGGACTTTGCGGGGGCTTCTTGCAGATAGCTTGGCTTCACATAGGCGTCTTCTAATTTAACAGTACTCACAGGTAACTTTAGACCTTCTTTGATCTTCCTGGAGCTGATTGTTGGCTGAGTCCTTGCCATTTTGGCTATTCTTCTATCCATTCGAATGGTAGTTTTTCGCTTTCTTCCACGTCTTTCAGGTTTTGGTTGCCATTTTAAAGCATTTGCGATTATTTTAGCTGAGCAGCCTATCATTTTCTGCACTTCTTTATATGTTTTACCCCCTCCAATCAACTTTTTAATCAAGGTACGCTGTTCTTCTGAACAATGTCTGGAACGACCCATTTTCCTCATAACTTCAGAGAGAAATGCACTGTAACCAGCATGTACAACATTAGCTGCCTTCCTTCCTTAAATAAGGGCAGTAATTGCCACCTGTTTTTCAAAGAATGAATGACCTCACTAATAGAACTCCACACTGCTATTATTTTGAACATGCCCCTTTCAATTAGTGATTCAATTACACAGAATCAGCAGCATGCATGTCATGACTGTTGGGTCTGTTGGATTTCTATTACTCTACTACATCTGCTAGTAAATTATTTGCCATGTAGAAATATCATTTCTACCAAAAACAGTGATTGATCAGGTTAGTGATGTCTGACTGCTATTATTTTGCAAAACTGTATGCATTTTGTGCGGTTTCAGAGCGGACTGTGCACAGCCCATTTATCTTTGAAGGACAAACAAAAGTTACCAAACGATACTACATGAAACTTTATGAGCTGATGCGACTGTAGCCACCAATGTGTAAGAATATTCCCATAAAGTTACACATTCTATATCTGTTTGAAATCAAGGACTGTTTTTGTGCTCACCCTGCATAACATGGTGACTGGAGGATAATTCATTTGCATAGTTTGCAGTCAGTGATTGCTGGAAAATTAGTTCTATTCACCGCCCCATATTCTGTAGCCAGTGAGGGGATGGCAGAAATAAAGGGACAGGTTAGATATTAATATATACCATGGAGGAAAAAAGTGAATGAGCTCGGAATGTTTTATCTTTTCTGACAAACATGAGAATCACTTCTGTGCATCTTTCATTACTAAATATCGGCCCAGAATCCACATTATTCAGCCTCTGTCACATGCTTCAGCAATCCAATATTCACTATATGAATTGGGATTTATATTGATATATATTGCTGTCTATGTATACAGGCAGATGTCTCTGGATCTTTTAGGAAATGAATGTTAATAATATTCTGAACGAGAATTAAATGGCATTTCCTGGATCATTGATCACATCATTACACATACTTATCACACCGACCTTCACTCTGTCCGCCCGACTGTTAAACAAACCAATTCGTCTGATAGTGCTTAGGATCGGGTCCGTTGAGTCATCCACCATATTGTGTGTCGTGATAGGGGGCAGTGACTGGCGCTGTGATGGAAAATACAGAGAGAAACTTTAATAGCACTGCAGGAAATGTTCAACACAGTCATACACAGTATACTATATAAATAAACGAAGGAGTAATATGGGACATTAATGCAGATGGCCAGGAGTTCCAATACAAAATATTACCAAGGATGAGGGAAATTAAGGGTTTTCGTTTCCCTGAAATTTTAACAAAAATCTGAAGATTTCTTCAAAATGTCTCTATTTTTGTAGGGTATTGGAGTCAAATAAAGAAGGTAAAATTAAGATGGTTTTTAACATTGCAGTGAGCTTTAAAATGTTTCCTGAGAAGCTCCTTTCACCTATTCTTGGACCTGGTATGTTCCAATAAATAGGGCCTTTTACCTGGTATGTGTCCCTTTTTAGCCTCGTTATTTTACTATTTTCAGAGAAAGAAAAAACAGACAGCAGGAAACATTACAAAACTGGCCTCTAATTTTACTTTCAAGGCCAAATTCATTAACAAAAACACTTTATAAAGCAAGTATCATTCACAGCGTGTAAAAAATACACAACATAAAAGTATATAATTAAAAATTAAACCTTTTTAGCATTCTATGTCCTTTCCCTTGTGCTTTTTCATGATTTTTTTTTCAAATTCTTTAGTATTTTTATACAAATCCTGTATAATAATAATAGTATAAGGAAAAACACAGCAGGAGGGATTTGCTAAGTAAATGTTACATCAAGTTCGCTACAATGGTGTTCAGTCCAACCTTTATCATATCCAGCCTCTTTAGGACTGTATGAAAGTCAACTTTATCATTACAGGAAATGGCAATCATACAATCCAAATAAATCCAACACTGCTGGATCATCATAGAACAGAGATAGAATTGGTAATTTGTTACTACACTCCTGTTGGGTCTTCTTTTTTTTCAATAACTTTAAAATAGAACAAGTACTGTACATAAAGGACAGACAAGGCGGTTGAATTGGGATATAAGGATATTAACTAAGAGGGATCCCACAAGATAAAGTCTTTACAAAAGGGACAAAATTCAGGGACAGAGGGTAGCACAAAAATAGCAGGGTACAGAACAGAGTATATGAAGGAGTGTAAGAATGTAGGGTTAGGAAGGAAAGCGATAAAAAGGGGGATTGAGGTGGGGAGCAAACGGAAGGTCAATGAGGGTTTTTTATGTTTTGATGTGTTAATGTTTTATTAACCATTTTACACAATTGGAAAAGAAAGAAATGGGAATAGCAAATTAAAATGAAAAAGGTCACAGAGACAGCACAGTTTTTTTTGCCTGTTTTGTGAGTAGTTTGTGGCTTTATTTAAAAAAAAACATCAAGCAACCCTAAAATATCCCCCCCCCCCCTGAAAAAAAAACCCAAAAACATACCTCTATATTTTTAAATTACTTTCACATTTTTTTTTTTTAAAGATGATATTTTTATTATGGATTTTCGATACATAAAATCCATCCCGTTGGCAGAACATACTGTATAACAGACGAGTTATACTTTGTGGTATAAAAAAAAGTGAGATAAAGTAGAGTACATGGGTAGGGGCAGTAAACAATGACATACTGTACATCTGAAATTGTAGCACAGGTACTCTAATGCCTAGTACACACGATGTGAAAAACGGATGAAAGATCATCTGACTCTTTATACTTGCTAGTCGCATTTCGAACCAGGATAGGTTACTAACGTTATGAAAATTTCCCAACCTGCATATCTACGTTATAGCGTGAAATAGGAAGTGATGTGATGTACGCATGCCCCGTCTAGCCATGCCAGCAGCGTACACAATCGTAGTTCTGGCAAGTTGTTGAGTCTTTGCATGTTTGTCCATTCAGAGTGCACGTTTGTTCTGCAACAATGGATCGCCCAATACCAGAAATGCAAAATTCCAGCATTCCAGTAGGAATAACAAAGGAATAGTTTATTCAGAAGCACTACACACATTATAATGATAGTGATAAAGTGTGTTGCAACATCACACACTACAGTGTTATGCCAATCATGAAATAGGAATACTGAGACAGGAAGACAAGTCCCTAGACAAAAAGAATGGAAAGGGAGAAAAGAAGAGAGAAGGAATAGGAAGAGGTAGCATGCAATCCCCATTGCAGAACCAAGGACCTAAGTAAATACCATCAATTATGGCAAACATTAGTTCCCTAAATCCTAAGTAGTGCAGAATGTATCCCAGAGCCACAAATTTAGTTTTTTTAATGTGAAAAACCCCATCAAGTAACAACAAAACACCGAAAAAAAAGAAAAAACAAAAAGAAATATAGAGGATCACACCTGTGTGGAGTATATTGCCCGCTTCATGATGGTTAGGTCATCCCTGTCCAGAATCTTGCTCAGATCAGGAATTTCCCCTCTGAAGAGAAGATTTTATTATGTTACAAAGAAAAAAAATAAACTTCAATCAGATGACACCCCAACTACACCTGACCAGACCCCCTTCTGTATCACAGATTCCTCCATAAACTATACAGAAAGGTTAGACCCCATCAGGATATGAGTACAGGGCTGCCAGGGGTGTCATGTCCCTCAGGTTAAACAGCATCCTGCACTCTGCTATAGCTGCAATTAGGGAAGAAGGTGACCAAATATTTCATTCTGGAGAACAGATTTTGGTGCAAGTTTTTTGATAACTTGCTGCATTGTAAATCTTTTATTTCATATTTCCAGCATATACAATATTTGTGTTACTAGTATCACTTTGAGGCTCCAGGCACATGGGGTGTTTTGATAACGCTGGTAACGTTAGCTGTGTAAAGTCATGTTAAAAATGTGAGTTTTTCAGCGTTTTTCAGCATTTTTGTATTAGCGTTTAGCGGTCTTTTGCGGTTTTTCCACGTTTGCCTTTTTAACGTTTATTAGAATTTATTTTACCAAAACAAATTTTTTTTTTAAGTAAAAAAAAGTCCAAAAATGCTGGTTTGCTGCAATTTACCACATTTTACAGCGTTTTTCATCATTAGTGCGTTTTTACAGCTAAAAAACTCCTCTAGAAACCCACTAGTCCTGGGTTTTTTTTACAGACAAAAAATGTTGATTACAGTCTATGTGTACATGGACACACATAGACTGTATATACAGGATACAAAGAAAAACCTATTTTCTCCTTGGTAACCTCAGGAGAAATACAGACTGCTCTGGAAAAAAACGGTGTGGTTGTTTTTAACCCCTTTGCGCCGGCGCCTCCCGACCCTTTAAGAGTTTCAGAAGCCAGGAGGCGGGCGGGGTTTTAGGGTCATGTGTCCGCCATGATTCACTGTCACGGCGGTCACGTGATTGGAAAAGGTCCCAATCGCAAGGAGAGATCGGGACCTTTCCGTGAGTGACAGACAAACGTGCTGGGAGCGCGCAGGGCGCGCGATCTCAGCACATATGTTTTTTCTAATGGCATGCAAATATGCGGCCACTCGGCGTCAATGCCCAGATGCCAAGAGGCCGCATATTTGCGTGCACTCTGCATCTAGTGGTTAAAGAGCACAATACAATGCTGGTATGTAACAAAGAATGACTAAAAGGAATTTATGGAAAACAGGAATTTACAGAAAACCTGGCAAATGTTTATGATACATAGTGCACAAAGGAAACTAAACTAGGGTTTACATCTACTTTTTAACAAAAATGAGCTGCATGGTTGAGTTGCCAGAAAGAAGCATTTACTGCGCCAATGTCACAAAAAGCCCAGTAAGGTGTGTCAAGGTGTTGTCGGGCATTTTGTAACTGGGATTTTTTGAGGCTCTAAAAGCGTTCACATAATGCTGTCAATTAAAAAGTCATTTAAACCTTTTTATATTTGCAATTTTCCTTACAATCATGCCAGGTGATCCTGCCTTGAAGCTGCTCGTTCAGGCACTTCCTGTTATAGGATTACAATGCTTTGTATCTCAATTGTTCTCCTGCATTGTCACCACCAGGAAGGAATCTACAAGTGGCAGTTTCAACAAACATTACACAGGCATGGTCCACTGTTGTCACAATCAGGTAGCCCACTCTGAGAAATGCCATGTAGCCACCGCTGTACAGCATGTAGACAGGAAGTGACTGCTAAGAGGTTGCAGAAGATCAGCAGTGCTGGTATTTAACAAAGAACGACTAAAAGGAATTTATGGAAAACAGGAATTTATAGAAAACCTGGCAAATGTTTATGATACATAGTGCACAGAGGAAACTTAACTAGGGTTTACATCTACTTTTTAGAGATAGAGAATGAGGAACACGACTGAATTTACTCCCTGTTATACATACTTCAGCAACGCTGCATACAGTTTCTTCCCGAACTTCTCCTTCACTGCCTGAGCTGTGTCCCTGGAGAAACACAACAACAATAATAATAATAATGATAACAGTGTGACTGTGGTGAGACATTAGAGTGTAAGCTCTTCCAGAGCAGAGACCAATGTGACTGTCTCAGTGTTCTCTGTACAGAAACGTGGAATATATCAGAGCTATACAAATGTGTAATAACAATGATGTGTGACTATGGTTGGATATTAGAGTGTAAGCTCTTCTGGTGCAGAAACTCATGAGACTAGCTCAATGTTCTCTCTACAGCACTGCAGAATATGTCAGTTAAATACTGTAAATAGGTGGTAATTATAGTGTGTGAATGTAGTGCTGCCAGGGGCGGACTGACCATTTGGAAACTCGGGCCCGGGGTCAGTAGGGGGCCCCATGAGATGCCCCTGGTACCTTTTTCATAGGCTTTTTTGAGTTTGGGCAAGGACACAGGGGCCCCATGATCCCCTATTGCCCAGGGGCCCCATGAATTGTCAGTCCGCCCCTGAGTGCTGCATTAAAATGTAAGCTCCTCTGGTACAAACATTGATGTGAATGTCTCAGTGTTCTCTGTACAGCACTATGGAATATGTCAGAGCTACATAAATGTATAATAATAGTGTGTGACTGTGGTGGGACATTAGAGTGTAAGCTCCTCCAGTGCAAAGACTGATGTGACTGGCTCAGTGTTCTCTGTACAGCACTATGGAATATGTCAGAGCTACATAAATGTATAATAATAATAATAGTGTGTGACTGTGTTGGGACATTAGAGTGTAAGCTCCTCTGGTGCAGAGACTGATGTGAATGGCTCAGTGTTCTCTGTACAGAACTGTGGAATATGTCAGAGCCTGGGGCGGACTGACCATTTGGAAACTCGGGCACTGCCCGAGGGCCCGGGGTCAGTAGGGGGCCCCATGAGATGCCCCTGGTACCTTTTTCATAGGCTTTTTTGAGTTTGGGCAAGGACACAGGGGCCCCATGATCCCCTATTGCCCAGGGGCCCCAAGAGTTGTCAGTCTGCCCCTGGTCAGAGCTATATAAATGTATAATAATAACAGTGTGTGACTGTGGTGGGACATTAGAGTGTAAGCTCCTCTGGTGCGGAGACTGATGTGACTGGCTCAGTGTTCTCTAAACAGCACTATGGAATATGTCAGAGCTATATAAATGTATAGTAGTAATAGTGTGTGACTGTGGTGGGACATTAGAGTGTAAGCTCCTCTGGTGCGGAGACTGATGTGACTGGCTCAGTGTTCAGACACCACAACACAGAATAAGTGGAATAGTCCTCACCAGAGCTGTTTCCTCACTGCCTGACCTTTCAGGGTCTCCACATTGAAATTATTTGTCTTTGTCGGCATTATAAAAAATACCACAACAGTCACATCACTCCGATGGACCTGAAAAACAACAATTGGAAGGTTAGTTGTGCAGGAAGAGGTCCAACTGCCACACTCCAAAATCTGATGGCCTTGTGTTTATATTTCAATGTTTTTATTAATTTTTAAACCCTATAAAACAGAGGCAACAAAACACGCCCACGCAGGGGCTATCAATTGCACATATAAAAAATAAAAATAGAAAAAAACAGTGCTCTAACGCCAACAGAGAAAAAGGTGCGCCCATGCAGGGGCTATCAATGGCACATAAATGACAAGAATGGCCTTGTGTTTAAGCCTGATACATACATACATTTTTGTTTTCATTCAACCCAGAGGGCGGAAACAAAAAAAAAAACCTACAGATCACCGTACTTACACAAGCGATGTTAGTGCAGTAGTCTCCCCCACAGTGCAATTGTGTTCTGACATGGGGGACCAACCAACCACCCCCCGCCAGAACACACCGATTGCTGATTGGATGCTGGTTTTCCAGCATGTCCTTCTGACAAAAGCCGGTTGTTAGACCCACTTCTATAGTAAAGACAGATGTACACACTGAACAAATGTTGGCTGGTTCCTGTTGAACCAGCAGATACTGGCCGATATTCGGTCCGTGTGTACCCAGCCTAAGTCCTGACATTAGAAGGACACAGACTGAATAATTCATTGACCACTCATGGGTCCTGGATTGCTCTTCCACTGTGTTCCCAGCTCCTCCCACCAACACTGGCCTCTATAAGAGGAGCTATTTTTCATTGTTAGATTTTGAATTTATGTTTTGAATAAAAAAATAAACCAGGTGTGAAAGAGCTGGGTATTGGAGTCTCTTAGAGGCACAGAAAGCATATGTCTGTGAGGGTCTCATTTATCCAGGTCATGGTATATCTAGTATTAGTTAGGCACATTCAAAGTAAACTCACTTAGGCAATGCAACTTAAAGTGTTACTATACCCACTATATCTGGTCTCCCCTAGTGCACAGAACATGGAAATGCAATTATGTTAGTAAATATAAACTGCTAAATACCTTTTCCCATCAGCAGTATGTAGCAGTCTTGTGACTTCGATCAGTGTCCAGCTGAGCACTGGTTAAAGCTTGTAGGAGGAGTTTTCATTCTCTGACTGTCCTGTGAGGCTGCATAACACCTGACCCTCTGTCTGGACAGTGCTGATGGGCCCTGTGCTGATCACATGAACCCTCCCAAAGAAAAAAAACCAACTCTCTAGCAATACACACCAAAGTGAGTATGTGCAGAGTGACTCCTAGAGATCTGTACTATCAGCAGCTGGACTGGGGACAGTAGAAGGGGGTGATCAGAGAAGACAGGATCAAACAGCCTTTTTACACAATGTGGAGGATTAATCCCTTAGGTTCCCCAGTGAGTATAACAAGCATGCTTTACTGCATACACAGACTGACTTAACTGTTGTGGGTTTAGTAACACTTGAGGCATGCAATAACAATTTTCTAAGCAGATCTGACCTTCACTGAGAGCTACATGTAAAACTGATAAGTAAGCAGCTGAGGTTAAGCATGGCCCCATCTTTTACAGTACTTCCAAAGCATCTCTTTTTGTCTTTAATGTGATAGGACATCCTCAGGGACCGAATTGGGAAGTTCAGGAGAAAGTGGGGCAAAGCTCAGTTTTTACAGGAAAAGATTTGCACATAACTAACCTATCTAAGCCATGGTTCATATCTGTGCAGTCATGCGGGCTGCAATTTGCACAGACACGAGAGTCCATTCATTTGAGTAGACTCCCGTGCCCTGGGACACACAGGGAAGAAGTCCCTGCACTACTTTGGAAACCGCAGTCCACACGGGAATCAAGGTTCCCAGTACGGTTGTGATTTGTAATGCGGGCGGCGTGCCATTAGAATTAATGGCACCCGCCCAAGGGTCTCGCATTCTTCTGTGAGGGTGGTGCGGCTGCAGGCATTTGTGCGGGTCCCACAGCAGCACCACCCACACAGATGTGAACTGAGGGTAAGAGATAAGTACAGTGAACAATTGTTTGGCTAAGTCTGAATTTAACATTCATCATTTGGAGAAGATGATTCATTTAATTCATCCTCTGATTTCCATGGAGGACATGCTCACTCACACATGCTCACTGCTTCACACATTCAGTACACCGAATAAAAAGGTTTCAGCCTCAAATTCCTCATTTGCATTCTCTGGTATCTAACCTTCCCACAATGTGAATAGATTGGCGGCCACACACAACAGATCTAGGGTGCCTTAAATGCCCATCTCTTTTCAACCTTTGATTTTATTCTTTGTTTTATTTTTAACCATTAAATATTTGAAGAAGAGCCTGGTTCCTCGACTCATTTTGCTTATATTGTTACATTGTTATTTTCTGCCCACATCCTGGAGATTCAGAAAACATAGTGGTAATCTGTCTCTGAACACAACGCAGTCTGCGTCACACAACCGGGGGCACTGCGTGTCTTCATTGAGGGATCTCTCTGTCCTGCGTACTGATTATATTTATGATTTTCCCCCTGGCTCAGTATTATCACCGAGGTCTCTTTTTATATCAGAAAGCTGGTGTCGGAACGCAGGATCCTTAAGCATCCTGTGCTGGGTTTTATTCACACCACGATGATATTGATTGTGAAATCTGCACTGTATTTCTTTTGCATTGAAGGACACAGGCTAGTTGACTCCATATGACCCTAGAAATGCAGTAACAATGAAGACTTTATAGAAGCCAAACCAATAAGGAGAGAAATCTGCAAGCCTTGCAAAACTTACCATTGTGGTATCTCAACCAGCAGCAGAAAGCAGTCCGATTCTTTTGGGTCAGTGTTTGACTGATAGAATGACAATGATAGATGAGAACCTTGTGTATTCTCTAGATTATACTGTATCTACCTATAGCTTCATCTGCTACACCACACACATCACAATTAGGGGTGAGCGAAACAAACTTCTCCAAAAAAGACTGGCAATGGGCTTTAAATATCTCCTGAGGGTTACAGAAGCCCCTTTCACATATCCTGGACCTTTTTTTCCTAACCCTATTGCTAATGGTATCCCTAAAGCTGCCCACAAATGTAACAATCTGATTGCACAATCACCTTTAGATTTACCAAAGTGAAGCTAAACATTCAAATTGTATCCAATCAGGTAGACCTTTGTACTACAGAATTATTGGTGGAAGAAGATTGTATAACCAGATAGTGACAAATATGGTCAGTTAAACACTAAAGGTAGTCTTTCCCATAATGAGAACCCTAACCCTTTGTTAACAAAGTAACTTATCAGACCCCCCCCTCTCATGGTGATCACAAAGTAACTTATCAGATCTCCCCCCTCTCATGGCAATCACAAAGTAACTTATCAGACCCCCCCCCCCTCTCATGGCGATCACAAAGTAACTTATCAGACCTCCCCCCTCTCATGGCAATCCCAAAGTAATTCATCAGACCCCCCCTCTCATGGCAATCACAAAGTAACTTATCAGACCTCCCCCCTCTCATGGCGATCACAAAGTAACTTATCAGACCTCCCCCCTCTCATGGCGATCCCAAAGTAACTTATCAGACCCCCCCCCTCTCGAGGCGATAACAAAGTAACTTATCAGACCCCCCCTGCTCTCATGGCGATCACAAAGTAACTTATCAGACCTCCCCCTCTCATGGCGATCACAAAGTAACTTATCAGACCCCCCCCTCTCTTGGCGATCACAAAGTAACTTATCAGACCTCCCCCCTCTCATGGCGATCACAAAGTAACTTATCAGACCCCCCCCTCTCATGGCGATCACAAAGTAACTTATCAGACCTCCCCCCTCTCATGGCGATCACAAAGTAACTTATCAGACCTCCCCCCTCTCATGGCGATCACAAAGTAACTTATCAGACCCCCCCCCTCTCTTGGCAATCACAAAGTAACTTATCAGACATCCCCACTCTCATGGCGCTCACAAAGTAACTTATCAGACCTCCCCCCTCTCATGGCGATCACAAAGTAACTTATCAGACCCCCCCCCCTCTCGAGGGGATCACAAAGTAACTTATCAGACCTCCCCACTCTCATGGCGATCACAAAGTAACTTATCAGACCCCCCCCTCATGGCGATCACAAAGTAACTTATCAGACCTCCCCCCTCTCATGGCGATCACAAAGTAACTTATCAGATCTCCCCCCTCTCATGGCGATCACAAAGTAACTTATCAGACCCCCCCCCTCATGGCGTTCACAAAGTAACTTATCAGACCTCCCCCCTCTCATGGCGATCACAAAGTAACTTATCAGACCCCCCCCCCTCTCTTGGCGATCACAAAGTAACTTATCAGACATCCCCACTCTCATGGCGATCCCAAAGTAACTTATCAGACCTCCCCCTCTCATGGAGATCACAAAGTAACTTATCAGACCTCCCCCCCTCTCATGGCGATCACAAAGTAACTTATCAGACCCCCCCTCTCATGGCGATCACAAAGTAACTTATCAGACCCCCCCCTCTCATGGCGATCACAAAGTAACTTATCAGACCCCCCCCCTCTCATGGCAATCACAAAGTAACTTATCAGACCCCCCCCCCCTCTCATGGCGATCACAAAGTAACTTATCAGACCCCCCCCTCTCATGGCGATCACAAAGTAACTTATCAGACCTCCCCCCTCTCATGGCGCTCACAAAGTAACTTATCAGACCTCCCCCCTCTCATGGCGCTCACAAAGTAACTTATCAGATCTCCCCCCTCTCATGGCGATCACAAAGTAATTTATCAGACCTCCCCCCTCTCATGGCGATCACAAAGTAACTTATCAGACCCCCCCCCTCATGGTGCTCACATACTTGTTCATCATAGGGTTACAACATCAAGTTCAACAACAAGGCCAAAACCCCTAGGTATGTTACAAGATCAAGTGGTTTACAAAACTCACCCTGCTCATCCATAATCACAAAGTGTTATTCGTGGCAGTGCTGTACTCTCTGTACATAACCTTCTATAACACCCCGGTCACACCGATCCCGACTTTAAAATCGTGCAACTTACAGTGACGATTTCAAAGTCGGATGATATGCTGATTTGTGGTGTGATTTGCAAGACATCTGACACAGATGTCTATGCAAATTGCACCAAAAGTAGTACATGTACTACTTTAGAAATTGATGTGGCTCCGACCAAGTCGGAACCGCACCGATATGACCGCTGTAACTGCGGACAATAGGGTGTGACTTGCCATGTGATTTGCAAGTTGCATGGCGTGCAAATTGCATGCCAAGTCACACCCAGTGTGTTCGGGGACTAAGTTGGAGTTCTGCCTTTAACTACCATCACCTCCTCTGTGCTGCAAGTGTTCACTGCTGGGAACATGCCAGGTGGAGCCATGACAGAGGATCGCACTTACCCGCAGAAGGAAGTTGAGCCTGGACAGAGCCTCCAGGAATATGTCTGCCCCTTTGTTGGAGTATTCATATCGGCCAGCAATGAAAAAGAAGAGAGTCTTCTCCAGATTGAAGTCCAGATGTCTGAACAGAGGAAGTAAAAGAAATTCATCCTATGAACAACAAGTGTAACCGTATCTTTATTAGATTCATCCTAAAGGTAATAAGAGATACAACTGTATCATCATTAGATTAATCAAACGGATACAAACTACAACACTTTGTACATTATTCTTCACAATACCTGAAATTTATAACAACTGAATCTCTGTGTATCAAACCACTATGATGTAGTGTTCATATTTCATGTTAGAAACATTTCCAGGTTGATCATTCTTGGCGGTGTTCGTGACATAAAACATGATTTGACATCCTCTGACAGTAAAATATTGGGGGTACAATTTGGAGTGCTTATTTCAGATGATTGCAAAATGAGCAAACACTGTGGCCAGGCAGTGGGGAAAGCCAGAAAAACTGCGGGGTGTGTCACTAGAAAGATCCCCAGCAGGTGGAAGGAAGTCCCGATTCCTCTATTAAGATGTTCAGTTATCACTATAATGATCCCCAGCAGGAGGAAGGAGGTCAGATTGCCGCTATATAGATCTTTAGTTATCACTGGAGGGATCATCAGTAGGTGGAAGAAGGTCTTGATTCCTCTAAAAAGATCTTTAGTGATCACTAGAGGGATCACCAGTAGGTGGAAGAAGGTCCTGATTCCTCTAAAAAGATCTTAGTGATCACTAGAGGGATCACCAGTAGGTGGAAGAAGGTCCTGATTCCTCTAAAAAGATCACCAGTAGGAGGAAGGAGGTCTTGATGCCTCTAGATGTGGCCCTTTCCTTGCCTTTATTAGGCCCTTAGGGCACTATTCCTTCAACAGATGCAAGGCACTATTCTTTCCACGGACACCAACAATGTGGCATAATTCCTTTCACTGATGCCAACAATGGGGCACTATTACTCACACTGACACCAACAACTGGGCATTATTTCTCCCACTGACATCAATGATGGCAAACTATTCCTTCCACTGACACCAACAATGGGACACTCATTTCTCCCACTGACACCATGACAGGGCATTATTTCTCCCACTAACACCAATGATGGGGCACTATTCCTTCCCATGATACCAACAATTGGACACTATTTCCTCCCACCAATACCAACAATGGAGCACTATTCCTCCCACCAGTACCAATGATGGGCACTCTTCCTCCCACCAGTACCAATGATGGGGCACTATTCCTCCCACCAGTACCAATGATGGGGCACTATTCCTCCCACCAGTACCAATGATGGGGCACCATTCCTCCCACCAGTACCAATGATGGGGCACTATTCCTCCCACCAGTACCAATGATGGGCCACTATTCCTCCAACCAGTACCGATGAGGGGCACTATTCCTCCCACCAGTACCAATGATGGGGCACTATTCCTCCCACCAGTACCAATGATGGGGCACTATTCCTCCCACCAGTACCAATGATGGGCACTCTTACTCCCACCAGTACCAATGATGGGGCACTATTCCTCCCACCAGTACCAATGATGGGGCACTATTCCTCCCACCAGTACCAATGATGGGGCACTATTCCTCCCACCAGTACCAATGATGGGGCACTATTCCTCCCACCAGTACCAATGATGGGGCACTATTCCTCCCACCAGTACCAATGATGGGGCACTATTCCTCCAACCAGTACCAATGAGGGGCACTATTCCTCCCACCAGGACTTTTTTGAAGACTAGTTAGGATTTAGCCTGGAAATAGTCCAGATACAGGCAACAAAAATGTTGAAAGGAACAAAATGACTACAGTCTTGAGGAAAGAAGGTGGAGGGGGGACATTATAGTTACCTTTAATCACGGGGACATGACCTCAAACTAGCAGGAGGAAAGTTCAAAACTAACCTTACAAATGATTATTTTACTGAAGTAAAATGCTACTAAATAGTTTGTGGATGATTAGACGTCCAGCAGAGTCACAACATTACATTTTATATTGTATTTATTCAGGATATAAAATCACAAATCTTAAGCTCAGTTCACACTAGCTTTGTCAGCAGGCATCAGACAGGCATTTGGGAAATGTTTTTAATGCTTCTCAAACGCCTGCACATGGCAGCACACAGTGCTGTTCACACTGAAGCGTTAGCGTTGCGTCGTGGCAAAACTTGCGCCTCTCGTCGAGTCAGGAGGAGTTGAAGCCTCCCATTCAAGTCTATGGTGCCGCTCCTCAAACGCCTGGCAGGCATTTGCGAGACGTTTGCGGAGCGTTCATACCATTTAACTTCATTATAGGCATTTGTGGTGCGGTTTTAACGCTTGGTAAACGCCTATCAACCGCCTCAAAACTGCGCATAGGGCATATGGGGAGCATTAAAAACGC
Source organism: Staurois parvus (assembly GCF_062004578.1). Lineage (NCBI taxonomy): Eukaryota > Metazoa > Chordata > Amphibia > Anura > Ranidae > Staurois > Staurois parvus. The sequence continues at coordinate 2,254,441 of NW_028318265.1, forward strand.
TTCCCAAACGCCTGTCAAACGCTATAGGGGCATTTGGCAAGAGTTAGAAATAAAGTCAAGTGTGATCGAGCCCTTAGAGTAATGCAGCACAGTAGTTAAATGGTTAGTACTTTTGCCTGGCAGTACTCGGGTTGTTGGTTCGAATCCTAGCCACAGCACCTCCTGCCTGGAGTTTGCATGTTCTCCCTGTGCCTGTGTGGGTTTCCTCCAGGTACCAACACTCCAAACACATGCTGGTAGGTTAATTGGCTCCTGTCTAAATTGGTCCTAGTATGTGTATGTATGAATGTGAGTTAGGGACCTTAGATTGTACGCCCCTTGAGGGTTAGGGACTTATGTGAATGTGCAATATATATGTAAAGTGCTGCGTAAATTAAGGGCGCTATATAAGTACCTTAAATAAATAAATAAGTGAGAAAGATTTAAAAGTGTTTCACAACAAAAGTCACAGAACCAGCATCTCTACATCTTGTTGCTGTAAAATGACAACCAAGGCCACAGGAAGATGTGCACATCAGGAAGTTGCTGCATTCACAGCTCTGCCCTATCGGCAGTCAGATGATGAAGTCTCACTTGTCATGCTGCATTCTGTACAGTGCAGAGAACTGAAAGATGCAGCAGTGACAATGAGGAGCCCATATAATGGCTGCAGCAGGAGATTCGAGCTGCTTGCTTGGGTGTAGTGATGCATCAACCTTGTAATAAATACCCATAGAAGTGGCCGCGGATGAATTCCTGGATCCGAAACTTGTACATGGCGTGCAGGTTCTGGAATTCATGCATCGAAGAGAACTTCTTTATGTTTAATCCATTGGGAATAATGACATCTGTAAGAGGAAATATGAAATTATATCAACTTGGCACTATGTATCAACACAGCACTACGTATGAATGTGGTACTATGAGGGAGATTTATGAAAACTGGAGCACTCCGAATCTGGTGCAGCTGTTCATGGCAGCCAATCAGCTTTTAACTTCTACTTGTTCAATTAAGCTTTGGCAATAAAATCTGGAAGCTGATTGGTTTCTGTGCAGAGTTTCACCAGATTTTGAACTCTCCAGTTTTTTGGAAATAACCTCCAATTTATGAACATGGTACTATGTATGAACACAACACTATGTATGAACATGGCACTATGTATGAACACAACACTATGTATGAACACGGCACTATGTATGAACACAACACTATGTATGAACATGGCACTATGTATGAATGCAGCACTGTGTATGAACAGGGCACTATATATGAATAGGGCACTATGTATGAACACAACACTATGTATGAACATGGCACTATGTATGAACACAACACTATGTATGAACATGGTACTATGTATGAACACAACACTATGTATGAACATGGCACTATGTATGAACACAACACTATGTATGAACACGGCACTATGTATGAACACAACACTATGTATGAACATGGCACTATGTATGAATGCAGCACTGTGTATGAACAGGGCACTATATATGAACAGGGCACTATGTATGAACACAACACTACATATGAACACGGCACTATGTATGAACACAACACTATGTATGAACACGGCACTATGTATGAACACAACACTATGTATGAACATGGCACTATGTATGAATGCAGCACTGTGTATGAACAGGGCACTATATATGAACAGGGCACTATGTAGGAACACAACACTATGTATGAACATGGCACTATGTATGTACACATAACTATATATGAACACAGCACTATATATGAACACAGCACTATATATGAACACAGCATTTCTGAGAAGAAGTCATCTGACGAAACGCGTTAGAGTGTGGCTATCGGTGACGTCATCACGTACGCACGCTATCCCATGTGTCCGGACCACCTGGTTGTACCATCGCCATCTTGGTTGAGGGTGGGCAGGTGAGACGCCGGAGACAGAGCCTGTGGCTCCTAATCAATGTTTGCTTGTTTTTTACTCATTGTGAGTGCAGTTTTAAGGGGGGTTTTGTTTACCAATAAACTAGCTGGATGATATTGCACAATGGCGAGTATGTTTTCTATTCACATGTGCTAATTGGATATGAGAGGATTACCTAATAACCGGAGCATTGTGGTGGATTGCTGGATATATAACGATATGCTGGTTTATCACCAGCACATGGTGAGTGTGCATTTTGGTGGGGTGTTTTGAGCACTGGATGTCACGTTGGTGAAGGAGGATCTCATAATCCCATTATTTCATTTATGAAAGGATTATTCATGGACTTTTTTTGAATGCACTTATTGATTTTTGATATTTATTAATGTGCACATATGTGGTGGTGGATATATTTATCTATTTATTTATTAATTTATATATGAATATTCACATATTTATTTATTTAATTGTAGGTGTAGGGTTGCGCTATTATTTGTGGTTGGTTGTCATCACATTTTTCATTATTTATGGGTGAATACGGCACGGAACATATTGAAAGCTGGATATTTTTTGCAAACAAAGAAATACTGAAATCACTTCATGGGCCAATGAATTCTTGTATTTCCTTCCTTGTAGCTATGGAGCAGCTACTGTGCAGTCTAGGGCCTGACAACCTCACATACTATGTGTTTATGGCTAGGGATTTTCTCCTGTGCTGGGTACAAGGAATACTTCCATTGCATTCTTCCTTTGCATTTTTACCTGGTTTAGATCTGCTCAGCTATGCAGTGGTGGAGGAGTGGCTACGGCTGTAATGGAAATATATAACATTTCTATATACACATATACTGGGTTTTTTCCTGTCAACTGATAAATCACACTCTTTCAGGACCCTCCACATCTGCTGTGATGTATGACTGCACAGGAGATAACAACACTTTTAGAATTAGCAGTTCTGCAGACCAGTGTGACTGTCCCACCTCCTGTCTGCATATTTGGACTACACGTTACACCACTGGTGAAGTTCACTCCCATTGTAAGGCTGATTTCACCTTTCAGCTGGTGTGTGGCAACCTAATATATACACTTGAAGTAATATAGCAGTTTATTTACATTTACAGTAGCCAAAAGTGATTCACCGATGACTGATCTGACCTTTGACTGTCCATCATCTTACCGGTTTTTCTCTTCAGCATATGTTCAGCCTCAATGCCGGTGATCTGTGACACTGTGCTGAAGACATGAGCACAGTGGACGGATGCACGCTCCATGCAGTAACGGTGATAGATCTGCCGCTCTCCAGCCTCCTTATCAATATCAAACTTTATCAACAGAAACAAAAACACAAAGTGCTGATGAGACAATTTATACATTTAGGCTCCATGCACACTAGCATTCTTTTAAGCTCCTAGAAGCTGTTATCAGCATTTTTTTCCTGCTACTAGAAGCTAAATAGTGTTATCCCATGTGTCCATGCACACTAGGCTAGTAGCATTTTTTTGAGCTTCAGCTTCTAGGAGCAGAAAAAATATGTTTTTGTAAAGTTTTTTTGGAGTGTTTTTCCAGCAGAAAAGAAAATGTTAAATGCTCCTAAACGCTCCTAAAACGCTACTAACAGCTTTTTTTTCTAGCTTTTTTTTTTCTACATGTACTGCAAAAACTCTAATATAAGGCTAATGCTCCTAAACACTTTTAAACGGTACTGAGATTGTAAGCTCCCAGGATCAGGCCCTTCTAACCCTCTTGTATTGAACTGTATTATTGCTGTATTGTCTCCCTTTATATTGTAAAGTGCTGAGCAAACTGTTGGCGCTATATAAATCCTGTATAATAATAATGATAATAATAATAACTATAAAATTCTATTACCAGCGTTATTTTATCCAGTGTTTTTTTAGTGTTTTTTTAGCTTAAAAAACGCTAGTGTGAATGGGGTTGTCATGGAGCTGGCCCTTCCTCCCCATCCTCTGGGCTTGCTGCCTGCCACCCCCCACCCCTCAGCAACCCCTCACTCTTCTGTCCCGTCCATGCTGGGACTTCTAGTCCTCCACGTCCCTGACACAGGCAGCCCTCAGCAGCCCCTTACCCCCCTGTCACCGGCAGTCTGGCCCCCTGCAGTCTGGCCCCCTGCTGAGGGAATCCACAAACAGGCCCCCACCCCCCTCCCTTCCCTCTCTGCACATCTTCCTGGGCTCCATGCTGGACAGGGACAAAGGCCGTGTTCCCTGGGCAGGTTCAGAGTCCTGGGGGACAGGGCCCATTGCCATGGTAACCCGACAGGAAGTCTCGGGTTACCACTGCAGCAGCAAGGCTCCCAGCTCTGTACTTAAGAGAGAGCAGGGCAAGCCCCCTGGTGTTCTCTTGGCTGCTTGGGTGAGAGAAGGCTGTGCTGAAGTGCCAGCTTCTCTCGGACGACCAACCCCCGTCCCCCTTCTCCTCTCCCTGGTTGACCTGACTGCCCGTCTGCTGCTGGATCTCTCTCCTGTGTAGGGTGAACTCTCTGCTGCCTGGAATCCCTTCCCTGCCTGGATTTAACCTCTTGTTCCCTGTGAGCCTGCAGGCTGGACACCTTCCCTGCCTGGATTTAACTCTTTGTTGCCCGTGAGCCAGACGGACTTAACACTTTCCTGCCTGGAGCTGCCTGTGTGGATTGACTCTGTGCTGCCGGTGTGGCCTGTAGCCCTCTGTGTCCGGCTCCCCGCATCCAGTTAGTGGACTAACCCCTTGCTGCCCAAAAGACTGTGCCCAATTCTCCCCAGGAACCCGAAGTCCCACAAAACCACCCTGCCCTTGCCTTACTGAACCCTGTGGATTACCATACCCCTGTTGTTCCATATTGCCTTCCAGAGAACTTTACTGTGTTGCTGTGTCTGGTGTGGATCTGTGGACTAAAGGAACTGTTGTCTGTGCCCCAAAAACCTCCCCAATAAACTCCCGCACGTCAGGTTCCGTGCAATCTGTCTCTCTGGTTCTCTTGACAGGAGCCTTAGGCCCCATGTACACGGAACACTTCTGAACGATGGAAACTGACTGCTGCAAAATGTAGGTTAAAAAACGGCTGTTTAGCCTCATTTGTTTAACGCGTTTATGCGCGTTTATGTGCGTTTGCATTTAGAAGTGTTTTTTAAAGATAAGCACAGGAGAACCTCCCAAATGCCCAGAATGCACTGAAAAGTGGTAAATTATTAACTATTTCAGACTGTTTCAGAGAAATACGGAGAGTAGAAGCAGAGACAGCAGTATGTGTTGAGATTAGTTTAGGTGTGAGTTGCTCATTAACATTTCTTTTGTTTCCAAGGGTGGGAAAGATGTCTGGTGGAGTGAGTCATTAAGGTCACCTGGCAGGGGGTCTTCATGAGGAATTTGAGGTGTGATTGGTCATTAACATATCTTTTGTTTCCAAGGGTGGGAGAGGTCTGAGGTGTGAATTGGTCATTGCAATGTGTGACAAGCTTGGTAGGAACATCCTGTGTTCAGTGTTTTGTCCATTTGAGTACCTTGAAAACACTTTGCATGCATTTTTCATGATGTAAAAAAGCTCTGGACAGCATCGGGAACTGGAAGAGTTAAAAAAAAATTTCAAACGCAAATGCTTATAAACTCCGTTTACAAGCATTTTGCGTTTGAAACGCTGATAAAATCAACTGCTGAACTCAAGTTTTCTGCGTTCAAAAAAAGACTGTAAACTCAAATGCCTGTAAACGAATGTAAATGAAGATGTGTACACGGACACATAGGAAAACATTAAGGAGAGTTCAGGGGCTGCTGAAAAAATGCAGAACAGCTCCTAAACGTGAGTTTATCAGCTGCAGTGTACATGAGCTCTTACAGTTTATGACAGATCATGGCTGGTGGCAAGGGGTGGAAGGATGCTGAAAAGGGGCAAGGGCTGGCTGGGTGCTGATGTATTCCTTTCAAGTGCCTTCTGTGAACTAGCTTTTGAGAGGAATTATGCAAACATCAACGAATGAAATGGGGTGGGGCAAGGAAAATCAGGTTAGGGAGGAAGGTGCAGGGGTGTTAAACTGGCGGCCCTCCAGCTGTTGCAAAACTACAAATCCCATCATGCCTCTGCCTTTGGGAGTCATGTTTGTAACTGTCAATCTTGCAATGCCTCATGGGACTTGTAGTCTGGCAACAGCTGGAGGGCCGCCAGTTTGACACCTAGATGGAATGACGCAGGCTCTATCTGGCATGCTGCAGCTTCTAATGCATATTGTGAGAAGCTCACAGTGTGCAGTGAAATCAAAGTAAGCAGTTTCAGTACAGAAGAGGAGCCGGTACTGTGCAAGACTGAAGGGAAGGCTGGAGATCAGATTTATACAGACCTTCTGAACTGGATTGAACTACCAGACAAATGAAATATGGATATCCCCCTCCCCCCCTACATGAACACCTGACATTTACATGGCAGTAATACAAGAGATGATGGCGGATTGCGCTCATCCTACGCTGGACATTTCTGGCTCTGTTACGGAACTTTATGACAAATGTTAAGATATCTAATGTCCTAATGAGGGTGTCTGTGCCCAGGAAAGGTCAGCTGAGCCCAAAGGCCACAAAGGTGGAAGCTAGTGAGGCCGAGGAAGTGAAGGGGGGGTCATCACTTGTTGGGGGCAGTGATCGCCATGTTCTACCTCATGCCGCGAAGGTCAGACAAGTCATTTACTGCCTGGGATGGGTTGTAGCAGAATCGCCCAGAATTAACCTTTAAAGGCCGACCGTGTACAAAGGGCAGCTGCTGACATCCTTCACTCCGCATCTGACTAATACCACATCTGTGAATTCTAGACAGGAACAAATTATAGTAAATATCGCCCCCCCCCTTCCTTAGACACAATGGGGGCACCAATCTGTCAATGAAGAATATATTCTATGAAATGGTTAATAGAAATCACAGCAATACCTTCTGTAGAAGGCTAAGCGATCCAAACAGCAAAACAAAGAATAAAAAAATGATATTAAAGTGTATCTAATGTCTGAACATTTGTCGTTATCAGGGGCGGACTGACCATTTGGAACCTCGGGCACTGTCTGAGGGCCCGGGGTCAGTAGGGGGCCCCATGAGATGCCCCTGGTACCTTTTTCATAGGCTTTTTTGAGTTTGGGCAAGGACACAGGGGCCCCATGATCCCCTATTGCCCGGGGGGCCCATGAGTTTTCAGTCCACCCCTGGTAGTTATAGATAGAGTGTGGAAGGTCTGAAGCTCTTGTCGTGTGTTTTTTGGTGTCTGTGTCCCTGCTGGGGGGGGGATTTTTCCAATGGGGACACCTCTGCCAAATGAGGTGGCTTACTGGTGGGGTGGGGGGCACCCGATTTTAGTGTTGCGTGCCCATACCACTGCCCGTAGTACATTTTATATTTTTATCCTACTTAAAACACAATGACACTAACTAACGCTGATACTCATTTAAAAAAAAATTCATAATCCTGCCTCCCCAAAAATACTGACCCTGACCTTTGACCCTAACTTGACCCAAACACTAACCCTGGCACGGACCTAGATCTAATTTTTTTGATGTATTTTATTTTTTATTATTATGTATTTTTACACACTGTTGTCTTTTTTTTCTCACTGCAAGGAGAGAGAGAGACAGAGAGAGAGACAGAGAGAGAGAGAGAGAAAGAGGGGGGGGGGGGAGAAAAAGAGAAAGAGAGAGATTAACCACTTGGTGCCGAACGTATGCACTGCGCGCTCCCAACACAGAGACCAGGGTCTCACTGACAGCCCCATGTCCCCTACTAATGATTGGGACCCAAAACTCCTGATTCTAGGTCACCTGATCGCTGTGATAGCCTCTGATTAGCTATCACAGTGAGCAGTCACTGTGAAGCCCACTCAAATGTTTTCTCTCCATGACTGTAGGAGAGACATTGGGGTTGATTTACTAAAGACAAATCGACTGTGCACCAGGAGCGGACTGACCATTTGGAAACTCGGGCAATGCTCGAGGGCCCCGGGTCAGTAGGGGGCCCCATGAGATGCCCCTGGTACCTTTTTCATAGGCTTTTTTGAGTTTGGGCAAGGACACAGGGGCCCCATGATCCCCTATTGCCCGGGGGGCCCCATGAGTTGTCAGTCCGCCCCTGCTGTGCACTTTGCAAAGTGCAGTTGTACTCTACAAGTGCATTTGCTCCAGAGCTTAGTAAATGAGGTAAAGCTTCTCTTTGCAAAGAATACCCAATCACATGCAAGTAAAAATTAAAAAACAGCATTTTTGCCTGCACACAATTGGATGATGGAAGTCATCAGAGCTTCTGCCCATTTACTAAGCTCTGGAGCAACTGCTCTTGCAGAATGCAACTGCACTTTTAGCAAAGTGCACAGTCTATTTGCTGTTATTAAATCAACCCCAATCTCTCTCCTACAGACATGGAGAGAAAACATGGGGGCGGGCTTCACATTGTCTGCTCACTGTCATAGCCAATTAGAGGCTATCACAGCGATCAGGTGACCAAGAATTGGGAGTTTTGGGTCCCGATCATTAGTACGGGACATGGGGCTGCCAGTGAAACCCTGGTCTCTGTGTTGTTAGTGCGCAGTGCATTCGCTCAGCACCAAGGGGTTAATCATATTTTTAGGAAGATTAGAAGGTGTTTTTCTGGAAATAGCTGACACAATGCTGTGATTTTGAGCAGAAACATTTCCCCCGCACACCTGGTGCAGTGCGTAATGCAGATATCACCATGGAGGGATGCCAATGAAAGATCTATACTGTTAGTCAGCCAAAGTGTTACATTTTAATTCTAAGTCGTGTCTGGAAGCTCAGCTACTATTATCTCTTCCTGCCTTCCACCCATCTTCACTGATTCCTATAATATACATCAAATCAGGGGCGGACTGACCATTCGAGAACTCGGGCACTGCCCGAGGGCCCGGGGTCAGTAGGGGGCCCCATGAAATGCCCCTGGTACCTTTTTATAGGCTTTTTTTGAGTGTGGGCAAGAACACAGGGGCCCCATGATCCCCTATTGCCTGGGGGCCCCATGAGTTGTCAGTCCGCCCCTGCATCAAATGTACATATTCTAAAATGAAATATCATTCCATTTTTCACATAACCATTATCTGACTTTTGTATGTAGCCTGAAAACAAATATAGCCCGGTTCTGAATGTCTCTACATCTCTCATATTCCTACAACACTGGATTGATCAGGTCATTATATTCTGATCCGGGGAAAACTATCAATATAGAAATGCTCACCGTATATTATTTTCTCTTTGGCAAGCATGGCTTGGGACTCCAGGGCTGGCCCCTTCGTAATGGGTTATGGAACGATCGTTGCAGGTCTGAGAATTATTACATCCTTTGCACATTTTTTGCTACTCATTTTTTTGGTATGATAGGCAGCAAACCGGACTCACCATTTATCACTATATATACTGCCACTCTGGTTGAGGATAACCAATTCTGAATGATCATTAGATAGTAGGCGGTAGGACTGTGATCGGATGAATTGCCAGCCTTTTCACAGGTTTTGTTTTTTTTTTATTGCCTTAGGCCTCATGCACACGGGACATTTTTACAGCGGCTCTTTTTGGCTTTTGATATTTTTTTCTACAGCCAGTAAACCCCCCCATGTTATCCTATGTGTTCATGCACACATAGACTGTAATCAATGTTTTTAGGCAGGGATGTTTTTTGGCTGGAAAAAAATCCAGGACTTGTGGATTTCAGCTGTAAAAATGCTCTAACGCTGAAAAACACAGCAAAACATAGTAAATAGCGGAAAATCACCGCAAATCAGCATTTTTGGACTTTTTTGAGCAAAAAACATTGGGGGGGGTAAAAAAAAATGCAAAAAACACAAACGCAGAAAAACGTCGCTAAACGCTAATGCAAAAAAACTCACGTTTTTAACGTGACTTTACACAGCTAACGTTACCAGCGTTATGAAACGCCCCGTGTGCATGGAGACTAGTAGTGTTAGCTGTAGAATGCTGCAATAAAAACCTCAGTTTTTTTGCATTAGCTTTTTCAGCGTTTTTAATGTTTTTCAGCGTTTGTGTTTTTTAGCAAAGGTATACACCCACAAAATCTTCAGGCTCAAAAACACTCATAAACGCCAGATAGCCAAGTTATTTAGCATTTTTCAGCTTTTATCAGCGGTTTTCAGCTTTTATCAGCGTTAGAGCATTTCAGCTAAAAACTCCTCTTGAAACCCACTAGTTCTGGTTTTTTTTCCAGCCAGCCCCTGCCAAAAAACGCTGATTAAAGCCTATGTGTGCATGGACACATAGGATAACATGCTGGGGAGTATCCTGGCTGTAGAAAAAAGAGCCTGAAGCCAAAAACAGCAGCTGTAAAAACGTCCAGTTTGTAAGAGGGCTTATTATGTTTAATTTATTAGTTTTTTCTTATGCACTTAAACATGCCAATATTACCTCTAGCGGGCTACCTAACTGAAACACTTGATTGTTATTGACATTTTGATAACTCTACTGTGATTTGTATCTCTGTCACACAAATCTAACAATGTTAACAGTGTGATTTGATACTTTTTTTGTATCACTGAATCGCACTGCAAGTCCTTGCACCTTACTAAGGTGTCTCAATAAAACTTTATTTGATTAAAAAAAATCATTACATTAAAAATTAAGTTAATACTATTATAAAATAAATGAAATATCCAGCAGGGAAAGTATTAGGCCTCTTTCACACGGGTGGTTGTTCTGACGCTTGTAAATGCATGTTTTTTTAATTTTGAAATTCCAACATTCCTGGCACAGAGATCACTTGTGTTTATACATGCGTTTACGTGCGTTTACATGCGACTGCGTTTAGCTGTGGTAGTAAATTCTTGCATTTTCTATAGCAACTGTTTACTTATTTTTTTCTTTGTACTGCGATTAACTGCGTTTATGTACAGATGCTGCAGTACGTCACTCCTGGACGCTGTCAACTTTATTTTTCCTAAACGCATAAAACCGTTAGTTATGAAAACGTTGCTAAACGCAGTGTGTGAATGGAGCCATAACAATGCATTGTCTGCATTTAGCTGCGGTAAATAAGTTCCTCTAAATTGCAGCTAAAAGCTGACATCTAACCGCCCGTGTGAAAGGGGCCTTATAAAGTCTTGCAAAAAAAAAAATTCAGAGACAGAAAAAACTGTCAGGTGCTTCACCCTACAGAATCCATCAAACACTTAAATATCAGTTTTGAGCAGAGTGACCCTTTAAATGCCCATTTACTGACACACTCATGTTCCCTGTGCATTCTGCTATGAATTTCCTGCTGCTGTGCTGGTGATACAGGAAAGAAGTGGACTGGGGTGGTATTAGTCCCCTATGGAGGACCCCTTACCTGGTCCAGTTTGTTATAGAAGTCCACATTGGCAGCACAAAGGTATCTGCCCAGCAGGGTGGCATGGGTGGTAAAGATCGTGGCAACAGGTAGATTCCGATACCTACAAAGAACTAATCCGGCTCCGGCCTGCCATTCATGGAAATGAGCAATGATGTTGGGTTTGTCCTGGAACTGATCCGTCATCTGCAGAAATCACAAGAGATTTTTCATATAATGGCACCATATAGAGTTGCGAAGCTCCACACAATATAACAAAAGCTACCATTGCTGGAGAGAGTGTGGGGACTATCTATAAAAGGTCAGTAAAATAGTTCTGATTCTGTGAGAATTCTCCACCTTATAAAAAGTTTGACATGGAAAATTTAGCATTAAAAATGGGGATAAGCTGACAGACTGTGGAAAGGGCTTGGCAGAGTGATGCCTTAACTCCACTTGCAGGGAAGGACAGGACAGGTATGTGGTTCCCCTAGTAGTTCCCCTGACTGGATCCTGGAGATCCCCATAGCTTGAGTGTGAGATTTACTTTATTAATAGCTCCATGGTTTAAGTGCCAGCTCTGCTTCTGTTTGGTGAGGTTATATTAGGAAGCTTTCTGGGAAGTAGTGACCATAACGAGAGTGGTTACTGTTTTTTTATATGGTGCAGCAGTATGGGCTAACATTTAGGCAGGAAGCTAATGTAGCACCTTTCTAGTTGGCTAGTGGGAACTCTAGTTCAATTGTCGGCTAGGAGGGCTGAGTAGAAACCTGCAATCATGAGGTGGCCATGCCCATATATCTGCCCAGTACACCCAGCTGTGAGAGAGCATGAGAGGGGGAAAATGGCGGCTGCATGTCCCATTGGTGTACAGAGTTTTGTGCCAGAGATCACCCTAGTAGATACTGGGGTGTGCCTGGAGCTTAGCTGCTGCTGTGCTCTGGGGATCATGGAAGGAGTTGAGAGACTGTGTATGCTGTGTCCTGAATGTAGGTGACCGACTGCATAGATCAGGTGTGGGCACTGTGAGGTGCCACTGACCAGGCTGCTACCCAGCGATCTGTCACCATGCACATATATGGCCAACTTGCACATGGGACTATGTACTGAGCTGCAGGAATGACTGAAGGTCAGAGGAGTCCCAGGTCCGCTACTCGCTCACGCCATCAATAGACCCTATCATCAGAGATTGGCCTGCTGTAACCTATGATGCTGCTGACGGGCCAGTGACTAGGGGTACTGCCCAAGACCAGCCAGCTGATGTCCCAGAGATGCCAGCCTTGTCCCCCAGCCCTGTACAATCCTTCTGGAAGGAGCCAGTGAGTGAGGAGAGCCATTCCTCAGGTGAGCCGGCGGAGAGTGCTAATGGTGGAGAGGTGGATTGGGGGTCTTCAAGGATCCTAGAAAAGTTTGGGCCACTAGAAGTGCAGGAAGAGCAGATATGATATATCTTCCTGAAGAGAGACCCCCCCCAAGGCAGAAGACCCACCCCCTAGACTTTAGGGTATGCACAAAGACCCACATCCTACAATCAGAGCGAAAAAGACACCTAAGTGCAGGTGACACACATGTGGAGAGGGGAAAAAAAAGGTGCCAGCGCAGGTGCAAAGGCTAGGCCTTGCAGCTTGGTAACAAAAATTGCCCCAGTCTTGGCCAAAAGGTCTAGCCCATGAGATGTTAGAAAAACAAATGATGTTGTGGCCTAATGCCTTTTCTCACAGTGGCGTCCCAAGCCCATGGTGATACCATGAGCACCTCCAGGATGCCACTCCCAGGGGGGTGCACAACATCAGAATCTCTCTGCCTGCCCAGCCCCTGGCCAGACAAAGCAACACTTGACCTTAGCCAAAAGGCCTCTTAACCCCTTCATGTCCAATGGTAGTAGGAACCTTTGTGACCAGACCGAGTGTTTTGTTATGCACTAAGCTGAAGGCACACTTGCAGTTCTGCCTCTGGAGAGAACTCAAAGGCTATAGAGGACACAGCTAGGAGTTAAAATATTCACTTGCTCGTATGTGTCGCTCTCTAACCATCAACTTATGTTCGGCAGCAGTTTTGGGAGTAAGGCATATGCTAATGCAAACTTGCCATTGACGGGAATGATGACATAGGCCTTTGCTTACTTAATTACCTTTTTCATTTACCAATTTGCATATCAAAATGAATTTCACACCAATTTGAATTTTTGGTCATATATTTATGAAAATGCCCAACATATAGATTTTATAATACGCAGGCAAATGAACAAAAATGCAAGCAATTTAGTTCTAGTTAGTTTCATGCATAGCAAATTCTGTATAATTAAAACTATTACAAATATTTTTGATAAGGGTTTATCCATGTTTTCACTCAAGATTTTTTTCTATTTATTCTCTCTTTAATTTAATTACCATATCCAAAAGATTGTCAATACATACAATTAACTATTCCCATTAAATAACCCTCTTCCCTCTCCTCCTTTCTCCCCAGAACTCTTGTTGAATTGTATGTGAACCATCTATGAATCTTCAGGAACATGTTACATGTTCCACCCATTTTTAGCGTGGAACATGTAACATGTTCCTGCTCCTGCGCAGCGATCTGAGACCCGTGTGTGTGACAGCAGTACAGGGAGAAGTTCCCCATAATCTGTCACTTTTTGAAAAGAGCATGGCTGTGCAGTGCTGGGCCCATACGGCTTCAGTATTCATTCACAGAGTTCTGTGAGTGAATCAACTACAAGTACCGACATCCTTTGCTAATGTCGGCTTGTAGTTCTCAATGAACTACCACGGCACTGTTGAACATTGTGGTAGTTCATTGATTCTTCCTGCCAGTGTGAAACTGCCTGCCTGTACGACAGACAGCTCACACTGACAGTCAGCAGGAGTTCTGGATGGCACCAGCAATCTGCTAATCGCTGGTGCAATGCTTTCCAGGATCCTATAAAAATTAGTAAATACACATTTTTGTATCTGTAAAAAAATGTGCATTTTTTTTTAAAAGGTGAACTTATCCTTTAAGTGTTAATCTTGATGAAAACATTGCCAAATAGACCCACACATGTGACCAGATAGGCTGCAATGCCAGGTTTCACCAGCAGGGGGGAACAAGAGGTGGAATGTTTTACAGAGCAGTTGAGTAGGAAATACTGCATATTTTGAGCAAACGGACCCTGGAAACAAATACAATTGTTAGAATATAAATTTACAAATTCAAGTAGCACTGTACCTCTTTCAAGAACCACGCCACCAGGGACCCAAATAATAAGGCATCATTGGCCTCACGGTCATGGAAGGGAATTCCTACATTACATGCATCCCAGAAATCCCCTTTCCAGCGGTCCAAATTCCAGGCAGCTGAAGCGATATCAAACAGCACAACGTATGGACTCCCTTCTATCAACCAGCGGCCGAAATACACCTGAAAGACCAAACATATTCCATGGGAGAGGAAAGAGAGAGGGAGATAAAAATAAAGAGAGAGGGATATAAAAATAAAGAGAAGGAATGGGAGAGAGGTAAATGAGAGAGGGAAAATAGATGGGGAAGGGGGAGAGAGGAGACAGAGAGAGAGGGAAAAGAGCAGAGGGAGAGATGTGTGTATGCAAGGTGTGCAGAAATATATTAATGATATGATGTGATATACTATGTGATACCATATATAATAGCTACATAATTAGGTTGAAAAGAGAACATGTACAACCAAAAGACATAAAATAAAATTAAAAAGGTTGCTGCATGCTCGGCACCCTGAACCTGCAATTCATCCACAGGAAGGCAGAAAAACTCTTTAAAATGTGATCCAGAAAGAAAAAAATTCCTTCCTGATAAATAATATATACATATTACCTGGAACAGCAAACTGCAATGTTATTTCTCATAATATTAATAGCTAGTAATATTTGTGCATGTAAAAACACACCCAGACATTTTTTTTAAACAACCTGCTATTGGCTGGACTTTGCTAATGAGGAAATCTATTCCACATTTTCACAGCTGTTCACGTAAAGAAGCTGAACACACACAAGCAGATACAATCTTGCATTCAATCAGGTGCACTATAATGCAGGCCATAGATGGGTCGAAAATCGGCCGATTTTTCGGCCGAAAATAAAATCGGCCGATTTTCAGATCGTTAGTGGGTTAATAGGTCGGCCGTTTTTCAGTATTTTGGCAGATTTTTTTATCAGTAAAGTTGGATCGGCCGATTTTCGTGGCAATGATGGGCAAATCGGCCGATCTTTTTACCGATAAAAAATCTGCGCATGAGCAGTGACCTGCAAGAGGAAGACAAAAAGAAGAAGAAGAGGAAGAAGAAGAAGATGATGAAGAAGAAGAAGAGGATGAAGAAGAAGAGGATGAAGAAGTAGAAGATGAAAAAGAAGAAGAGGAAGAAGAGGAAGAAGATGAGGAAGAAGAAGAAGATGAGGAAGAAGAAGAAGATGAAGAAGAAGAAGAAGAGGATGAAGAAGAAGAGGATGAAGAAGAAGAAGAGGATGAAGAAGAAGAGGATGAAGAAGAAGAAGATGAAAAAGAAGAAGAGGAAGAAGAGGAAGAAGATGAGGAAGAAGAAGAAGATGAGGAAGAAGAAAAAGATGAAGAAGAAGAAGAAGAGGATGAAGAAGAAGAGGATGAAGAAGAAGAGGAAGAGGAAGAAAAAGAGGAAGAAGATGAAGAAGAAGATGATGAAGAGGATGAAGAAGAGGATGAAGAAGAGGATGAAGAAGAAGATGAAGAAGAAGAAGAAGAAGAAGAGGATGAAGAAGAGGAAGATGAAGAAGAAAAGGATGAAGAAGAACAAGAAGAAGGGGATGAAGAAGAAGAGAAAGAAGAAGAAGATGATGAAGAAGAAGAGGATGAAGAAGAAGAAGAGGATGAAGAAGAAGAGAATTCCAGTCCGGCAAAAAATGTCCCTGCAGAGAGCTCCGCTATTTTTTTTACAGTTCTTTGACATTTGTAGCAGCTGCAACAATGTATCTATTTGTTTCCTAAAAAAAAATCTGTATCCGAAATGGATACAAATAGATACAATGTTGCAGCCTCTATAAATGTCAAAGAACTGTCAAAGAAATAGCGGAGCTCTCTGCAGAGACACTTTTTGCCGACTGTAGACGGTATGAAAATTGGCCGATTTTTTTACCGTTCCTGGTAACGTCGGCCGATTGAACAACCGATTTTTAATTTTTTTTAAGAAAAATCGGCCGGTTTTCTCCCCATCTATGGCCTGCATTAGTCTACATTCACACTGGCGATTACGGCCTGTGCATATTGTAGCGGTAGTTCCTTATGCAGCTTTCAGCAGTTGTCAGTGGGTAGGTGCAGCCACCAGATACTCATAGGTCACAGGCAGCCACAGCTATTTGCTGCTCTCTGCACAGCCAACAATTACCTGCGGCGATCGCTGCTGGACACATTTTAGGGTTGATTTACTAAAACTGGAGAGTGCAAAATCTGGTGCAGCTGTGCACGGTAGCCAATCAGCTTCTAACTTCAGTTTGTTCAATTAGGCTTTGAAAAACAACCTGGAAGCTGATTGGTTTCTATGCAGAGCTGCACCAGATTTTTCACTCTCCAGTTCAATCCCTTTGTGTGCATCCAGCAGCGATCACCACAGGCAACCAATGGCTGTGCAAAAAGTGGCAAATAGCTGAAGCCATTGGCAACTTGTCATTATAGTGATCGGGGTCGGTGGCCGTAACTATCCGCTGAAAACTGCTGACAGCTCCAGAAGTAACTGCCACTACATTTTGCACCAGCTCTAATCACTGGTGTGAATGTAGCCTAAGGGCTCTGAAGCTGCTAAGTGATACCACACACTTCTGAGATTACTCCAAGCTATCCTGTGAACTAAAATCCAGGCGTTGCCACTTTTCCTACTGCCCACACATGATTTTAGGTAGATTGCCACTATATACACAAACAGATTCCTATCTGGCAGATCTGCTAGCATACATACACTGACACTAATCTGCATCCAATCAGCAGCTATACAATTCCATTTTATACAGATTAACAACAAACGTACACTGAGCATACAGACGCTGGTAACACAATCTCTCTAGCTGTATGTATTTTTAGCTTAGTACACAGAATCCACTTATTAATTTTTATATTTTACTCACTTCAATCCCAAAGTGATTTTTTCATTTTTGCAAATGTTAAAATGCACAATATAGACCCCTAAGATTACATAAAATCCCAACACATTATATATTTTTCACACAGACCTTGGGGAATACAATTATGTTAGTTACAACTTTTTATGTCACGTAATGTTAGCATACATCTAAAACCATTAAAGTTAATTTAATGCACAAAACACAATATATTATGCAATTTTTGGTAAAATAAAGAAGATGAGGTTGTCTCAAGTAAATAGATAACCAACATGTCAAGCCTTAAAATTGCATACACCTGTTTAAAAGTGACAAACTTCGGTACCAAATATTGTCCATATGTGACTGTTTATAGGTCACCAAGATGACTCTTGAATTATTGCTCTCTCTCCAACATGCACAGTGATACCTAATATATAACTAAATCATTGTTTGCACACATAGGCACACCCAATGCATGTGTTTAGGTACATGTGTGCGTGTAAGGGTAATTCTTTTGATTTTTTTTTCAATGTATTATGTTGATTTCATTTTGTAGACTTCTTATTTTACAATACACTTAATTTTAATGATATCACATAGAGAGCTGACAAGTGCCCTATGTGCTAGCATTTATAAAGTGACTCTTTAATGGGTCATCAAGGTGCTATTGGGGAGAGAGGGGGTGTCAGCATGTTCCAGTGGTTGTGGAAGTGATCAGCCAAATCCCTTCCAGAAAGCCAACAGTCAACTTGACAGATGTGCATGGTGCTGAAAGCAGGGCCAGTGCTGCCAATAGGCACACTAGGCAACCACCTAGGGCACACTGCCACCCAGGGATGCCTGGGCGCAACCCAGGCTGGCACTTTCTTTGTGTGGGATGCCACCACCTCCTGAATGATCCTTCTGAAGAAGGAAGGGGCTGCAGAGGGGGAGGAAGAAAGGACAGAGGAAGGTGGCGGGTGTCTGGGACAAGTGTAGCAGCTGAGCTGCAGCTCCTTCCAGTGTTCCTCTCAGACTCAGTGCCTTACTGCAGGCTGACTAGTGGCTGCTGATCACTGTGGAGTTCCAACCCTTCTCTTCCCATTCATCAGCAGAGCTGCACCTGCGGAGGAAGATAATGTCTGACTCTTATGTCTGGTGTCTGTGTTAGTGTGACCTGGGCGGACATCCATCATATGTGCAATGTGTCAGTGAGGGAATTCCAGCCTGGGATTTGTCAGAGTTATCTAATGGCACTAATTTTTGCAAATTAAAAGAAATTTAGCAGTTTCAAGTATTGTTGATTGAATATTTTCTACTGTTTTTTATTTCTTTTTTTTGGGGGGGGGGCACGAAATAGTTTAGCACCGGCCCTGGTTGAAAGGCTCTTGATACAAGCTACAATTTTTTATACTGTGCTGGGGCTCAAGAGGTTAGTATCCCTAGACAGGCAGTGCATAGAAATATCTACAATTGTAAAAAAATTACAAAAATATATTGCTATTGGCTATGAAAAAAGGGAGGATAAACAGATATAACTAATCCTTTTTGGGCTTCTGCTGGGGAGAGTACACCAAAAGCTCCAACAATTTTCTTTGTTTAGATCAGGCTCCCCTATGAACTGCAATGTTAATTTTGTATATTGCTCTTTATATAGACGTATCAATGTGAGATGGACTCCAACCCTTGGCCAATCACCTCTGAAGGTGTCACCTCACCTGCCTTGAGGAGGGTTGTGACCTCCAGAAGCAGCCATAGGTTAAATAGACCATAGACATTAGTAATTACCCCCAGGGTTACAGTTAAAAACCACAGAATCCCACACAGCCAGCCTGACAGCCCCCCTCCCAAAAATAACACAGTTTACTATCCTTCAGTTATGCATAAACACAGTGAGTGATCAGCACCAATTACTCAATGTGTTCATTCAGGAAAGGAAGAGGCTGGTAATGACTGGGACCAATCCCCTGTATGGCTCTCCCTACTGAAGCTGAAAGCCAGTGGGAGGGTGAGGAGTAGAAGCCAGCTTTCTGCTGCTGCAGAGAGAGCCATACAGGGGATTGGTTCCAGTAATTGCCCCCACCGTGTTGATCACCCTCCCTGCCCACATCTGATTCATCCAGCTGCCTGGGCCCCCCTGCTGGCCTGGGCCCTGTACAGGAGGACTGGTGGTACCCCTTTATCAACAGCCCTGATTACCCCACAAGTGAATATTTCACAAACATTCACAATAATCAGTGCACCATTGGCACTCAGAGGAGTCATAGATAGTCCATATTATACACTAACACTTGATGTACTTGTGCTGTTGCAATATTTTAGAAACTCCAAGTCTGAACTGAGGCTTGCTTCTTCAGGGACAAATTGCGGAGGTATCGCATAATTGAAAGCATGAGAAAAACGTCAGGCATATTTAACACTCTAAGCCACCATCAGGTCGCCAGTGGCGATGACAAATCCAACTTCTTCCCAGTTGAAAGGCAGGGAATGGCATCAAAAGCACTGGACCACGCAGGAAGAAGACCAAATCTGCAACCAACACAACACCACCAAGCCGTACAACGTGCCTATAACAGCCCAATGTGCTGCTCTTCAATCCGAGACATCCAGTGCCTGCTCCAGGGAGCCACTTTTGAGGGTTTCTGAGGTTTGATTAACCTTATCCACAGCCACAGACCAACAAGGACCTGTTAAAGGATCTTTAGCAGCAAGGTGTAGGTTCCTTTGATCCAGGTCCAAAAGCTGTCTATTCACATTTTACATTACAAACCTATTCCCCTACTCTGACCACTGAAATAGTAAGAACATTTGTCTATTACTGACCACTGAAATGATAAAATAGCTGCAAGGTCAACTTGCTTCTATATTTTAACATCACGCCTGGTCCTTTGCAATTACTTTAAAGTGAAAACTTTGCAACAAGGTCACTATGTGCACCATCTATGTATTTAAATGTGCTGATTATATCCCCCGTAAAGTGGTTGTAAAGGCAATCAAGGCATGACATTTTTACCATAATGCATCCATGCATTAAAGTAAAAAATGTCAATGTATATATGTGCCCCCCAAATACTTACCTGAGGGCCTACATGATCCAGCACTGTGCCCATCTGTGTTGGCTCTCTTCCTACATTCACAGATCAGAGAGTCATCAGCAGGAGCTCCTGCTGCTGTCAATCAAATCCTGTGAGCATAGGGTGGGGCTGAGCAGCACTGTGTGTGTCAATATATGGACGCACAAATCATGATTCAGGAGTGAGCCTGCATGTGCAGCCCCATAAGAAGTGGCTTTCTATGACAGCTGTCATATATATATATATATATATATATATATAAATATACAGTATATATATATATAGAAATGAGCACAGGTGCATTACAATGAACATAGGCTCTTATATGCACGCAGGAATGCGCTCACACGTGTGCACGCACGTGGGAGTGTACACACAGCTTCTGGCGCCAGACAGGTTATATAAGGGATGCTCTTTCTCACTGTCATTGCTGACTGACAGCTGTTCCCTGTGTCCTGCTACTACTTTGCTATTTCCCTTGTTGTTGACCCGGATTCTCTTTGACCTGAACTTGGATCCTTCTTCTGCCTTGTCGCTCTTCCTGACCCCAGCTCTATTCCTGACCCTGGCTCTGTTCCCTTATCACGTCTCTGTCTGATGATTCTGTACCTCGCTGCCCGCCTGCTGCTAACCTTGGCTGTTCCTATGACCACACTTCTGTTCCTGGTTCTGTTTCCTTGAGTGCCTACCCAACTGTTGTCTACACCAGCTCTGCTCACCACAGTGCGTTTCTGTCTCAAGTCGGACAAGCCACAAATCTAGAACCTGAAGCCCAGGTGGAGTGCCCCTTTAACTTTGGCTGGATTTCTGTGCACTATTACAGTTCCTGACCCGATGTTCTGCCAGCCTGTCTGGGACCGTATCGCCTGCTCTAAGTGCTCCTATCAACACCTGCTTGCACTCGTGCTCCTCCTGTCCCTCAGCACTCTCTGTTCCATCTTCAGCGGCACCTGGGCTAGGAATACAATAAAGACCAACCACGTCATTTCAGTCTTCGATCAGGTACATGACAGCGGTGCATGGAGAAGAGGAGGAGCCAAGAGCACTGGTGGGGAATCCCAAAAGAGGAGCTTTGGGGTTGCTCTGTGCAATACCATTACACAGAACAGGTAAATATAACATGTTTATTATTTTAATTAAAAAAAATTACCTTTATAACCTCTTTGATAACTTCAGTTTTATGTTATCAGCATGTACTTTCATCTTATAACATCAGCATTGTAATCACAATACAAACAATTGGTATAGTTGAGAATCCAATATAAGCTTGCTTGAAAAATCTCATTTCATGCTATGAGCACTGCCTGTCTGCTGTCATCTCTTTCCACAACTTCCTGGATTTCCAGCATGCTTTGCAGCTTCTCCTCTGCTGTTTACTTTCAATTTCTAAGGACTACATATCCCATGGTACCTTGCTGCCTGCCAGCAGTGATTCCTGTACTGACTCCACCTCCTGAAACTCCTCCTTTCAGCACCTTTGTATTTCAGAAGGCAGGCTCTATGAACTGTGTGACACAGCAGTGCCTACTACAGGGCATAGTGACTATGTGTCACAGAATTCAAGGAAGTAAATGTCTTCACAAAGTAACGTAAAAGTAAAAGTTTACAAATGTCAAGATTGTTCAGATCAATAGGAGTAGGCTGGAAATATTAGATATGCTTTCATCCTCTCACTGACATATGGCATACATTGACAGCAGCGGGGAGGTTGTACACACACTCCTGGCTGCTACAGGAGCCAGGAATGTGTGTAAATCTGACAAGCTGACTGTTGGCTATCAGGTGGAAGTGATCAGGAGGCTGTACAACACCATGCACCCCTTGTACATTAACTTCAGTGGAAGGCAGGTGGGATATCAGTAGTCTAAGCCCTGGTTCACACCGGTGCAACTTTTCATGCATTCAAATTGATGCGACTTTGACTCTGTTGGAGTTGCACCGATTTTAAAAGTATTTCCTGCACTATTTTCGGTGATTTCAGGTGTGACTAACATAGACATTTGTGCACGAAGTAGTACAGATGTCAGGCATCTCGCACCTGAAATCACACTGCCTTGCAGCTTTGAAATTGCGCTACTTCACGTGAATTACCGCAATTTCGCATTAGGTATAAACCTAGGGGAAAAGTCTGATGAGTGAAGCAAATCTTTCACAGCAAAATAGTATTACATAGAAAAAAATGTAATCAAAAAGAAAAAGATATTTACATATGTTAAAGAAGAATTCCAGGGATTTTTTTCCCCCATGCCCGCACTGCATGGGTTAACTGCTCGCTTTTGTCTAGGGGTGAGAAGAGCAGAGATATATTTACCTAATCCATGGATCCTCCCAGCCCATGACCCATCCCTGCCCCTCCTGACCCCCTTTGTGGTCTAGCGGTCTTGTTCCTGACCTCATTATGCCTATAGACTGGGTCAGGATATGAGCATGGAAAAAAAATCCTGCAGTTCTGCTTTAAATATCGCTGTGTAGAGCAGAGTGACAGCAATAATTCTAGGCCTATTATTCATGGTTAACAATAAACATCTGACCTGTAGGGGGAATGGAAGATTTAGGGTACTGAAGTTTGTCACCATTTCACAGACCATGCAATTTTAAGGGCTCATCCACACAGTGCTTAAAAAAATGTCATCTTCGCTGGTATTTGGCAGAAAAGGAGTATTTACAGACAGAAAAAATCCATCACCAGCGCATTCAGGAGACAATCTTCAGAGCAGAAAAAACGCTTCACACTCATGCTCTAATTGCTAGGTGCGTTTAGCACTTGAGCGTTCATTCATTCATTAATTAATATTCTAGCCAATGCAATCCATAAATGCTGAAATGTTTGATGCACCTAAATGCATGTGCAAAACGTGGCTTTGGGCATGCTTTGTAGCCTCCCTAGCAGTCTGATTATGTCCATATTTCTGTGCTCAAAGCTGTACATTTTTTTGCATGGAAATATGTTGTTTTTTTATTGTAGGCCTGTAATTTTTAGGAATAACTCACTGAAATCTGTCCGAACAAGAGTCTAGTAAACATCCCGGGTATGATAAAATTTGAAACACAAAATCATAAATTATAATTTAATAAATAATCATAAAAAATAATAATATAATAATAATAAATTTAACTCAATAATATAATCAAACCAAAAACACTGAAATTTGAAAGATAGCGCCAAGTTCGCACATCACTGAGCAAAGTCGCATAATCGTTTTCAGTGTCTGATGATGAATTTCCCCACGAATTATTATCACTCAATTCTGCAATTATTTCTAATTTACTATCTTTGTTCTCTAGCTGGTCTAAAACAGATTTTGAGCTAAAGGGACGCTTTTTGGACGCCATGGACATTTCTCAGTTTCCAGGTAGAAAGAACGGTAAAAATGCAGGCAGGGCACAGGACAAAGCACTCGGGACAAAATGTATGTGAAATGGTTTGATACAGCAATGTTTTACTGTGTGATTTTAGTGTATTTAGTGAATGTCACTTTTTAACATTTTTAAATTTCCAGCCGGTTTGGTCCCCCGTATGTCCTGACGCTCGCAGGAAACGGAACCCAGAAGATGGATTCTGGCATCGGCTGGAGGAAATGGCTGGGGACACTGCAGGGGGGACATCGCGGGAGCGAATGACAAGGTAAGTGAAGAAGAGATCCCGGAGCAGCGCTGCAGTGTATTCCCGAGTGTAGCTCGGGGTTACCGCTTGAGGTGCTGAAACTTTACCCCGAGCTACACTCGGGAATACCACCAGGGAGGTTAAGCTGATTGTTTCCTGCCCAGAGTGAAAGGTGTTCAGAGGAGAAATTCAAATGCTTAGTGTGCAGGAGGCCCAAAGATCGACATATTGGGTATCTACAGTGCTCAAAAAAATAAAGGAACACTTTTTAATGAGTATAGCATCAAGTCAATTAAACTCCTGGGATATTGATCTGGTCAGTTAAGTAGCAGAGGGGATTGTTAGTCTCAGCTGCTTTGGTGTTAATGAAATTAACAACAGGTGCACTAGATGGGCAACAATGAGACAACCCCCAAAACAGGAATGATTTTAGAGGTGGAGGCCACTGAAATTTTTTTCCTTACTCATCTTTTCTGACTGTTTTTTACTAGCTCTGAATTTGGCTAGGGTCTTTCCTTTGAAAACGTGCTATAGCACGAAACATGTCAGGAAGTTGCTCTCAGTGACCCTACCACGTGGACTCTTCATCTGGCAAGGTGCCAAAAAGGCATCTGTAAATGTAAGTGTCATTCCTTCTACTGTTATTCACTCCAATAAAGCTGTGTTGCACTATGGAATTTTTTGTGCTTGGGCCCATTTCCCTATGAGCCTGCCTTTAAAGGAGACCATTTGATGACATCTTAAACTACTGGCACCCTCTGGTGGATTTCGTTTGTACCACACACACCTTGACACTGGGCTAAAGATCCTTGATGAAAACTTGATCGCTGGTTCCCTCTGGTGGATTCAGACCGTATCTCTATTATCTGGAAACACTGGCGGATATGCTCCAATCTCGGGGGCTGTTCATCAATTGATCCGAATACCAGATGTTCAACTTTAGATGACCCATTATCATCAATTATATGCACAATAATAAGCGTTATCTGGTTAGTGCAATCTACATCTATATCTACCACCAATGTCACCATTAATATCCTTTCAGCAAGACTGTCACGATCATATCACATATCTGTACCGTTGTGAAGTGCTGTTTAACCACATATTTTTCTCTGGTATTTAGAGACGCTATTTATATCCGTGTAATACACGGTTTTTTGAGGCACATCATAATAACTATTTATGGCAATTATTGTCCAGTTGAGCGCTGCATGTTGTTTTATATATTTTGTGTTATAGAAGGTTCTGAGGTTATTACCTTTCATGCTAGCTGCTCCATTTTCATAGATCTAGCGCTCGTTTTCTTTTGTTTGGCTAGGGTCAGTGTCACTACTGGTAACATGAGGCAATACCTGGACCCTACAGAGGTTGCACAGGCAGTCCAACTCCTCTAGGATGGCACATCAATACATGCCATTGTCAGAAGGTTTGCTGTGTCTCCCAGCACAGTATCAAGAGCATGGAGGAGATTCCTGGAGACAGGCAGTTACTCTAGGAGAGCTGGACAGGGCCGTAGAAGGTCCTTAACCCATCAGCAGAAGCGGTATCTGCTCCTTGCAGAAGGAGAAGAAGAATGTGCAAGAAGGAACAGGATGAGCACTGCCAGAGCCCTACAAAATGACCTCCAGCAGACCACTGGTGTGAATGTCTCTGATCAAGCAATCAGAAACAAACTTCATGAGGGTGACCTTCAGGCCCGATGTCCTCTGGTGGGCCCTGTGCTGACTGTCCAGCACCATAGAGCACAATTGGCATTTGCCACTGAACACCAGAATTGGCAGGTCCATCACTGGTACCCTGTGCTTTTCACAGATGAGAGCAGGTTTACCCTGAGCACATGTGGCAGACATGAGAGGGTCTGGAGAAGCCGTGGAGAACGTTATGCTGCCTGTAACATTGCTCAGCATGACCGTTTTGGTGGTGGGTCAGTGATGGTCTGGGGAGGCATATCCATGGAGGGATGCACAGACCTCTACAGGCTAGACAATGGCACCCTGACTGCCATTAGGTATCGGGATGAAATGCTTGAACCCATTGTCAGACCCTACACTGGTGCAGTGGGTCCTGGGTTCCTCCTGGTCCACGAAAATGCCCAGCCTCAAGTGGTGAGAGCATACAGGACGTTCCTGGAGAATGAAGGAATTGATACCATTGAATGATCCCCACGCTCACCTGACCTAAATCCAATAGAACATCTCTCAGACATACATGGTTCAGTCCATCCGACGCTGCCAGGTTGCACCTCAGACTGTCCAGGAGCTCAGTGGTGCCCTGGTCCAGATCTGGGAGGAAATACCCCAGGACACCACCCGTCATCTCATTAGGAGCATGCCCCTACGTTGTCAGGCATGCATACAAGCACGTGGGGGCCATACAAACTACTGAGTACCATTTAGAGTTGCTGCAATGAAATTTCAGCAAAATGGACTAGCCGGCTGCATAATTTTGATTTTCGGGGTGTCTTTGAATTCAGTCCTCTGTAGGTTGATAATTTTAATTTCCATCAAACGATGGGGCATCCTTACGTTCATAACACATTACCCCGTCCATATCAGTATAGATACCCGGCATGATATTATTCCCCATTAAGATCTGATGGGTTTCCAAATTTTCTTTTCATTTTTTTGAGCAGTGTATTTACTTGTCTTGATAAACCATTGGGCTTATATTGTTTGCCATAAAATACTGTCCATTTTATTCTCCAGGATCTCTGCTTTCAGAAATAATTGGAGGTTTTATGTGATCTTCTGACCTAAAATCGTTTTTTAAAGGTGTGCAAAATAACTCCAACAGTGAAAGGGTTGGGGGAAAATAAATTCACTTTCCTCATAGTTGATCTCCTCCATGCCTCTTATTGGTTTAGTTCTCCTTCTCTGCACTCTCTCTGTTCTGTATCATCCTTTTTGCGCACTGGGCCCACAATTTAATTGCATATTACAGATGAGGTGTTACTAATGCTTTGCACAAGGGAAAATTATATCTCTCTCTGGAGTCTTTGCCTCTTTTTAAGTATCTTGCCAGCTCTAAATGCTTCAGATTGGCATTGAGTTCTAGTAACAAAGAGCCTAAAATATTGCAGGTAAAAGCATAGAAAATAATGTGGCCCCCTTTAAAGACAAGGGGGGGGGGGGGGCACAGATACCACCTGCCCTCTATATGAATGAGTGAAGGGTACATAGTACCATAGCACATAGAACTCCTAATCATGCAGAAAACAATTTAAACAGTAAGGGCAGGTTTACATAGATGCGATGTGATTTGGTTTCAGTGCGATTTCATGGGGTGGTAGCGATTTATGTGCGATTCTGTTGTTTTGGCAGTGCTCTCAGTCAGTCTGTCTCTCTCCCATGGACCAGTGATGGGAGATAAGTAATAAAGCAAAGACATACAGAAATTGAGTTATCAGGTCTATATAGCTACAAATCGCACCGCGCTGCACTAAACTCGCACAGGACCCTTTTTAAAATCGCACTGCATATATGTGAATGGTCTCCATAGAAACTCATGTTATTTTACTTGTCATGCGATTCCATGCGTTCTGGAACGCATCAGAAATTGCACCAGTGTGAACTGGGGCTAAATAAACTCATTGCAGTTTCTGAATCTCTGCTGATAGGTTCTCAAGCCTTTAGTGACAGTGAGGGCTTTCCTGCACTGAGCAAGGCACCATATACCATACGTTCTGCAGGGACTGAGAGGAAAGACAGGACTTGGTGAAGGACTCGGAGCCTTGTTGGTAATTGGATCAGTGTCAGGAAGAAGATGTAATAGGATTTCTTGACTTTTTAATGAATTTATCCTCTGAAAATAAAAACACTCCAAGTGTTAATCCTTTGACAGCAGATTAGCATTGTGGGAGATTTCACTACCTGGCAGCCCTGAGCCTGCAATGCATCCACTGCTTTCCTGATGGCCGCCCCAGGGGGGTCACAGATCTCCACCTGCGTCTTGACGTTGTGCTCGTAATACGGACCCATCATAAAGTAATTCTCCCCCCATTCGTCTGCTGTAACCTTGGCTTTAGACTGGATCACCGTGTAGATTCCTCCAACTGTAATGAGACACAGAAAAGAGCAAAATGGATAAATCACAATTTAATCAATTGCTTTTGTTTGTTTGTCAAAGAGTACCTGTCACCTTTATACAAAAGCGTAATATTCACAGCCTGAATGTGTACCTTCAAGATGTGTAGTAACCAGAGACTTCATAAGGCATGGTGCTGGCAACATGTACAATTTTGGACCCCCGAAGGCTGATTGGTAGCACATACAATACGCAGAATTCACTAAGCTATAACACTTGTTTTTGCCTATGTATTTTCAACCATGTGGCTGGTATTTTCATCTCTCATTGGTTCTCATTGCTGAAAATAATAACAAACACCATAGCTTAGAGAATTGATCCCATTGTCATCAATGTATGGCTGCCTCTACTTTGTCCAGGTGGTAGGGACTTTCTGTACCCACATTTATTTATTACAGGTACTTATATAGTGCAGTTGTTTTATGCAGCACTTTACATATATTGTACATTCAGATCAGTCCCTAACAGGGGCGGACTGACAACTCATGGGACCCCCGAGCAATAGGGGATCATGGGGCCCCTGTGTCCTTGCCCAAACTCAAAAAAGCCTATGAAAAAGGTACCAGGGGCATCTTATGGGGCCCCCTACTGACCCCAGGCCCTCAGGCAGTCCCCGAGTTTCCAAACGGTCAGTCCGTCAGTAAAAAAGACATTCTCACAACTGCTGCATTTTGCACAGACAGTCCAGGTTTTTGTAGTTTTAAAGCACCCCCATCCCACTGTACTCACGCACAAAGGTGAGCACATGCATCGCTCTTGTGCGCATATGTAAATGGAAATCGCATCGTATATGTGTGGTATCATGGCAAACATCAGAGCGAGAGCAATAATTCTGGCCCCAGAGCTCCTGTACTGGTAACCTGTAAAGGCTTTTAAAAAGTCACCTATAGAGATTTTTACATACTGTAGTTTGGTACCGTTCCTCGGGCGTACGCAATTTTAAAGCATGACATGTTAGGTATCTATTTACTTGGTGTAACATAATCTTTTACATTTTACCAAAGATTGGTATTATATTGTGTTTGTATGCAATAAAATTCATTAAAGTGTATTTTTTCCAAAGAATTTGGTTAAAAAAACCACTGTGAAAATACTGTGTGACATAAAAAGTTGCAACACCCACCGTTTTATTCTTTAGGGCCTCTACTTAAAAATATATAATGTTTGGGGTTCTAAGTCATGTTATAGCAAAAAAAGATGATTGTTACATGTAGGAGAGAAATGTCAGAACTGGCTTGGTAGGGAAGTTGTTAGGGCTCATGTACACTGCAGCTGATAAACTGACGTTCAGGAGCTGTTCAGCGTTTTTTTTTCAGCAGCCCCTGAGCTCCCCCTAATGTTTTCCTATGTGTCAATGTACACATCTTCATTTACAGTCCTTTACAGGCAGTTGAATTTACAGTTGTTTTTTTTGAGTGCACCAAGCTTGCGTTCAGGAGATTTTACCGGTATTTCAAACGCCAAACACTTGTAAGCGCTGTTAACCGCGTTTATAAGCGTTTGCGTTTAGAAGTGTTTTTTGACTGTTCCATGTCCAGATGCTGTCCAGAGCCTTTTTTCATTATCAGAAATGCAAGCAAAGTGTTTTCCATGTATTCAAATGGACCCGGTACACCAGCGCAGTCAGTTCCAGATTTCGCGTGAAGGAAAAAATGGTAGAACGTGCCGCATTATGCTCATGATGGGATCCATAGTGAATACAACCAGAAAAGACAGGTCATCTCAACACACACTGCTCTCTCTGTTTCTGCTCTCTCTATTTCTCTAAAAATATCTGAAATAGTTAATTATTTACTATTTTTCAGTGCATACTGGGAATTTGGGAAGGTCTCCTGAGGTTATCTTTTAAAAATGCTTCTAAATGCAAACGCACATAAATGTGGTATGCAAACGCAGCTAAACTGACATTTTTTAACCTACGTTTTCCAGCAACCAGTTTCCATCATTCAGAAGACTTTTCCAAATGCCCCGTGTACATGAGCCCTTACATTTACATTTTCTTTTTCATTTTTTTTTATATATTACAGTCTGGATTTATTTAGGCTCTGAAAATGCTCAGCTTAATTGTATTACTGATACAATTTTTGTTGTAATTATTATCACTGATAATGGCTGACTTAATGTGAAAGGTCAGGATGTCAGGATGTGGATTTAGGTTAAGGTTTAAAACCTTAATTAATAACTAAATAATTAGTTAATATTGGCTATTTGAGTGTGATAAATGTGTGCTGAAATATCGCATGCAGTATCTGTGGCAGTGAAAAACACTTGAGAATAATGAAACTCCATGTCCATGTGTTATTAGCCATGTGCAAATTATTTCATGGTAGGCGACAAAAATTCTAACAATGATAGTCTGGCATCAGAAGCAGCCAAGATAATGCTTAGAGGTGGAAATACATTTCTCATTGTTGGTTGCTGAACTCTGTGTCTATAAACCGACCATTACTTTTAATTCAATACATAGCTTTTTCATCTCAGCACTGCAAAGAGAAACACAGAATGATAAAGTAGAGAAAGCCTGATTTCACCTTTCATCAGTTTGGTACATTGAGAACAATGCCATCAGATTGCTGGCCAGTGATGGGTTAATGGTACACCATTGTACAGCCATAACCCCTCCATAACATCATGTGGTGTTTTACTGCCATCTAGTGTCTGTGTGAGGTAAGACAACAACCAGACACTGGTCATTCACTGTGTACCTTACATTGTATCCATCTGTTGATCACTAGGAGGCCCTGACCTCCATGTACTTTGCCTCCTGGCTTCTCTGTGAACCGGCTGTTGTTGTCAATAACTTTCACCCCTTTACTTCACCTTTTCAGTCAATAAACCAAGAAATGATTAACTCACCGGGGCCACAAAGGGAGCTTCCTCCGGACCGGCCAGTTGAATGGTTGCCCCAGTTCATCCATTAAAGCTGAACTACAGGCAAGCAGATACATGCACAGATGAAATATATATACATAAGCCATTTTATCTGAAAAAGGATTTGAATTTTTGTCCATCCAGTCCTGATATTTACACAGCTCTGCCACCAGCACAGCCCTGTTTGATTTTTCTCCTCTGCAGTTAAAGTGTGTTTAAACCACTAATAAAAATGCAATATACTGAAGCTTACCAGTCCACACGTGGTGGCTGTAGTCATTTATTTTATTCAGGGTAAGAACATTTTCAGCAAGTACAGAAATTACCAGATAAAACAATGCCATCTTTCTTTTGTAAAATACTAATCCCATCAATCCACCATGTAATGGAGATAAACAAAGGCAGACATGTTTAAAGTCAAGCATGTGTGACAACCATGGTTCTTACCATGGAGTACAGTGAGTGAGCGTTGCCACCCTAGGATAAAAAGTGTGTTAATGGCAGGATCAACAGGTGAAAATAATAGAAAAAAAGGATGAAAAATTCATAAAACTAAGGCAGCCATCACATGTAGGGACCGTAAGCTGCAATATACTGCATTTCTCTTCTTGGGTTTACATATATAAGTATTACATATAGGTCTTGTCCCTCCCAGGGGTGGACTGACAACTTATGGGGCCCCCGGGCAATAGGGGATCATGGGGCACCTGTGTCCTTGCCCAAACTCAAAAAAGCCTATGAAAAAGGTACCAGGGGCATCTCATGGGGCCCCCTACTGACCCCGGGCCCTCGGGGAGTGCCTGAGTTTCCAAATGATCAGTCCGCCCCTGGTCCCTCCCTCAGCCCATGGCTGGATAGAGAAAAGAGAAGCAGCAGACTGCTCTATCACTCTACTCTCTCCTCCATTCAGTATGTTCCTCGTTAGCATACAAGCAGTGCAGCACAGCTGATGTGCTCCTTGTGCTGGCTGAAGTGTCACAAATGGAGCTGTGTTATCCCCAGAAACATTTTCTGTTTTGACATTTGAATGTTTTAATATGTTCTGTGTGATTTAAAAAACAATCTTTACAAATAAAACCTCCAGAATGCAGGCACCATTTACAGCACTGGCCCAATTTTGTTACTTGAAAAAGGAATTTTCCTCACTTTGGACATGAAGTGATGGTAAATCCCCCCAAAAGAAAAAAAAAGTGATGGGTTTTTACTATTCTCTGCTCATCCAAAAACTAAAAAAACAAACAAAAAACCTTTAGATATATTTTAGTGACATCTTTCTGGCAAGATTGAGCATCAAAGGTACAACCATTTTATAAAGCCCAAATGTTCCTATTACTATTTATGTAAACATCCATCCTTCATTCTGTATGCGGTAAACATTTGTGAAAAGGCACTCTGGACGGCATGCCAAAATGACCCCAATGTGTAAAAACAGTATTAAAGCCAAAAGCAACATTGATTATATTGCAGCTTACCAATACTTAGATGTGATGGCTGCATTCATTTTCTTTTTTATGCTTTCTTTCTTCCATATTTACCTGGTGATCCAGCCAGCAAGTCTGTTGTGATTTAAAAGCGCAAGTTCTCCAGAAGAATGTATCAGTTACAGAGATGAGCTGAATCATTTAACATTGGCAGGGGTGATTGAAATGATCAGCTTTTATTTTTATTTTATTAAAACCTTTATCCCAAAAGGATAAAAAATCTGTTTGCTGTAACTCAGTGGTCTCCTAATTGTGGCCTGGGGGCCAGAGGCGGCCCTTTGCTTGCTTTTATCAGGCCCTTGGAGCACTATTTCATCCACTAACACCAAGAATGAGGCATAATTCCCCCCATGACACCAATGAAGGGGTGCAATATCTCTCAATGACACCAAGGATGGGGCACAATTCCTCCCAATGACACGGCACAATTCCCCAATGACACCAAGGATGGGGCACAATTCTTCCCAATGACATGGCACAATTCCCCAATGACACCAAGGATGGGGCACAATTCCTCCCAATGACACGGCACACTTCCCCAATGACACCAAGGATGGGGCACAATTCCTCTCACTGGCACCAAAGATGTGGCATTGTTTGGTCCCACTGATGCTGAGACATTTTCTACTTCCAATGCACACAGTCCAGTTTGAAGGACAGTATACTGGCCTTTTGTATAGAACGTTTGGAGAACCCTGCTGTAACTGATCATAAAATATTGGGTGGAGTTTGACTTCAATTTGTTAGTGCATTATAAATCTCCTGATACATATAACACTCCCCTACCCAAGGCTGACAATACTGCTGTGCCTCCTGTGCTCCTTCATCTAGAGTGGGGGACACTAATAAAGGAGTGTTACTGAAATCAGAGGGAAAAAAGCAATAAAGAAAACTAATGCAGCCACAGCATCTAATGATTGGTAAGCTGCAATATAATACATTTTTGGTTTGGGGTTTAATACTGCTTTATAAGTAAGGGTAAATATTCCAAAACATTTTTGAAAATAGATACCTTAGTGAACCCTAATCATGATGGTGCACAAACTGCATCAGTGCTGAACAAAAGAAGAAAACTATCCAAATCTACTTCATTTTTCAGAACAAATTGTGAAGAGAAAACCCAAATCTGTTTGCCAAAGGCACTTACACAGTTTCACTTGTGGCCCAGTTTTGTACAGCCTATCCCCTTGCACCTTCAGGCTTTTTCATGCTAGCTTTGAAAATAGGTAGCTGGGTGTATGCACTGTAGAGTCAGGCTTCTGTGGATCCACTGTGGATTGCTTTTCAGAGGGCAGCATAGCAGAGGTTGACAGGCATTCAGAAAGTGATCCTGCCGCCTCCTGAACATGTTTTTTTTTCAACCCCAAGGGAGATTTTGTAGTAAAAAATTGCACTGCAACTGCAAAAAGAATGTTTGGCTCACAGGCGCAATAGAATAAGATGTACCTGTGCTCAACTCAAAATAGCTTGTACATGTATATAATCCATCAGGTGCTAAAGGGGTGTGACCACATGGTGACACTAGAAACTCTACAAGTACCCTCTGCTACCCTTTCTAGCAAACTTTGCAACGAAAAAACAGGGATTTTTGGTTCACACATATTACAATACATGTTTAAGGTGTTACTAAACCCAGGACCCTGCATTCACTATATCCGGTCTCCCACAGTACACAGAACACGTAAATGCAATTATTTTAGTAAATAAAAACTGCTAAATACCTTTTCTCATCAGCAGTATATTACAGTTTTGTGACTTCTATCAGTGTCTAGCTGAGCACTGGTTAAAGCTTGTAGGAGTTTTCATTCTTCTTGGATTGTCCTATAAGGCTGCATAACCCCTGACCTCTGTCTGGACAGCACTGATTGGCCCTCTGCTGATCACATGCACTCTCCCAAGAAAAAAACTATCTAGCAATATACACCAAACTGAGCATGTGCAGCTTGCCCCCAAGGCTCTGTTCTATCAGCAGATGTATTGGGGAAGCAAAAGAAGGGGAGGATCAGAGAAGACAGGATCAAAAATCCTTTTTACACATTGTGGCGGATTAACCCCTTAAGTTCCACAGTGAGTATAACAAGCATGCTTTACTGCATATACAGACTGATTGTACTGTTATTGGTTTAGTAACACTTTAAGCTGGCTAACTGAATCAAAGTAATCCCTCTCTGGCCTGTCCCTAACCTGTAGCTCTCCTCCAACTTGCATCTATATGCCCCATATTGGCACTATATCCACTGTAGCATTTGCATTTTGCGGAGCAGGTCCGGGACTGGCCAGAGAGAGATTACTTTCACGCAGTTGGCCAGCTTAAACATGTATTGCAATATGTGTGAATCAAAATTCCCTGTGTGTTCATTGTACAGGGTATATAGCAGTGTGCAAGGGGGTTTATCCAGAATTTTAAATATAAAAATGCCACGGTCGCAAAGCATTGTGGCATGTGTACAGACCTGTCAGGCTACGATGTTAGCATTTTGATGGGTGGTCAGGGAACAGGATCATAAAATCACAGCTCAGCCAGCTGTTTGCATTTTGTAACCTCCTCCATTGATTTTGAAATGGGCCACAAGCACACCATAAAT
Source organism: Staurois parvus (assembly GCF_062004578.1). Classification (NCBI taxonomy): domain Eukaryota; kingdom Metazoa; phylum Chordata; class Amphibia; order Anura; family Ranidae; genus Staurois; species Staurois parvus. Next base: position 2,289,372 of record NW_028318265.1, read on the forward strand.
AACCTGTGTATTGTATTTACAGAGCATTTCAGGTGCAATTACAGAGCATCAAAAGTGATCATTTCCCATTTGAGCCTTCGGGAGTTGAGGAGCCGCCATTGGACGTGACTTGAACGTTTGTGCAATGCGCCTGAGAAGCTCATTAACACTAGAGGTGTGCTCATGTTTCTTAAAGGATACTTTACATTTCAACACCTGTATGAAAAAGCCTTTCCTGTGCCAAGAGCGTTAGTTATGAAAACTGCAGTGACTTCTCTAACACCATCTCCAACCTTCTGCTGAGAGTCCTGATTGGTGGTTGTGTGATTCTAGCAGTTCATATTACTGGCCCTTTCCTATGTGAATGACCAGGGAGTAGTAATCTGAATGTAAATTTGTAAAACCTGCAGCCCCCTTTTTTCACAGTGGTCAGTGCATTGCCCATGGTCTCACATGCCCATGGTCGTATATTTTGTAGGTGCTCTAATCCAAGCTGGCTTCCTACCAGATGATCAAAGTCATTCGTCAATGACCACCTGACAAAGCATTGTTACAAAGGCATTGTAAAACTCCATCAACCTCTTCAGTCCTTACATTTAGGGTTCATGTACACTGCAGCTGATAAACACATGTTCAGGAGCTTTTCTGCTTTTTTTCAGCAGCCCCTGAACTCTCGCTAATGTTTTCCTATGTGCAGGGGCGGACTGACCATTTGGAAACTCGGGTACTGCCCAAGGGCCCAGGGTCAGTAGGGGGCCCAATGAGATTCCCCAGGTACCTTTTTCATAGGCTTTTTTGAATTTGGGCAAGGACACAGGGGCCCCATGATCCCCTATTGCCCAGGGGCCCCATGAGTTGTCAGTCCGCCCCTGCCTATGTGTCCATGTACACATCGTCGTTTACCCGCAGTTGAGTTTACAGTCATTTTTTTGAACGCACCAAACTTGCGTTCAGGAGTAGATTTTATCAGCGTTTCAAACGCTTGTAAATGCGTTTATAAGCGTTTGCATTTAGAAACATTTTTTAACTGTTAAATATCAAGATGCTGTCCAAAGCCTTTTTTCATCATCAGAAATGCATGCAAAGCGTTTTCCATGTATTCAAATGGACCCGGTACACCAGCACAGTCAGTTCCAGGTTTCGCGTGAAGGAAAAAATGGTTGAACGTGCCGCATTATACTCATGATGGGATCCATAGTGAATACAACCAGAAAAGACAGGTCATCTCAACAAATACTGCTCTCTCTGCTTCTGCTCTCTCTATTTCTCTCAAATGTCTGAAATAGTTAATTCTTTACTGTTTTTCAGTGCATTCTGGACATTTTGGAAGGTCTCCTGAGGTTATCTTAAAAAAAAGCTTCAAAACGCAAACGCGCATAAACGCAGTATGCAAACGTGGCTAAACAGACGTTTTTTAACCTACGTTTTCCAGCAGTCAGTTTCCATTGTTCAGACGAGTTTTCCAAACATCCCGTGTACATGAGCCCTTAATTAGTCTTCATGCACACTTGATGTTTTTACAGCAGATGTTTTTACCCCCCAGCATGTTATCCTATGTGTCCATGCACACATAGACTATAATGAACGTTTTTTGGCTGGGATGTTTTTTGGCTGGAAAAAAACCCAGAACTAGTGGGTTTCTAGAGGAGCTTTTTAGTTGTAAAAACACTCTAACGCTTAAAAAATGTGACAAAAAGCTGCAAAACATGGTAAAATACAGTAAAATGCCGCAAAAAGTTTTTTTTACCCCTCCAATTTTTTTTGGGGAAAAAATGCTAAAAACCGTAAACATGGAAAAATGCGGGAAAACGCAGTTAAACGCTAATGCAAAAATGCAAAAAAAAGCTGAAAAACTCACATTTTTACCATGACTTTACACAGCTAACGTTACCAGCGTTATCAAAATGCCCCGTGTGCATGAAGCTCTCATATAAGCTGAAGGCTTCAGCTTGTATGAGAGCAATGTGAACAGTAAGCTTTGACAAAGCATTTGCAGAGAAAGCTTGTTTGAAGCCTGCTAGCAGCTTGTCTAAAGTGGCAATCAACGCCCTCATTAGGATTTGTGTTTAACATTTACAAACTGGAGTTGAATGGTACTTTAAAAGCTTCAACAACGTTGCTGAAAGCTCTGCAAATGCTTTGTCAAAGCTTACTGTTTACACTGCTCTTCTACAAGCCGAAGCCCGTGTGAAACTGGACTTAAGGGACAACGAGAAAAGCACTGTAGCTGTCAAAATGAAAAAAAAAAATCCCTTAAATCCTTCATAACAGAGCCATTTAGGTAATGGCTACAAACAAATACATCTGATGAGGGTGCACAGGTTAATCCTAGATCCCCTTGATAAAAAAAAGCTTACCAACCTTTATTGGTGACTTCCCATGAGATCTCGAAGAGCAGTAGATCCTCAATAGGCAGGTCCTCTTCATCCCACTGTGGCAGGCCATTCAGAGAGGTGACAGACAGGGATCTGCTTAGAGGCATGGCAGCGCAATCCACAGCCTAAATATTCCCTATGTTGGTGCGACTGTTGTCTCTCTCCCGTATTCTGGCCTCGCTAAGACATAAGAGGATGGAGACAGGCCCTCTTTACGGGATAATCCCAGGCTTATGGCTCCACTACCTGACACTAAGCATTACACACTCACAGCCAAATCCCTCTCTGACTTGTTAAGTGGACAGATCCTGACTGATCAGAGGTCACCTGACAGCCAGAGCGCAAATCTTCATCTGGACAAACGCCAAGCTTTGGAACCTTGAATGGTATCAGCAGGGAGAATAACCATCCCAAGCAATCATTAGCCAGGAGTGCCCACCTGCTATTGCTATTCAGAATATGTACTGTCAGAGAGCAGTTGGTGTCAGAATATGTACTGTCAGAGAGCAGTTGGTGATGGTAAATAGGGATAAGTTACATTGGGAGTTTTTATTTCTCTAAAAATTTCAGTTTTAAAGAAAAGATTTTGCAAAAATGTAAACTTTTTTCTCAAAATACAAAAGGGAAAAATTAAATGAAGGTGTTTTTAACCTCCTTGGCGGTCTGATTATTTCTGATTTTTTGTGCTGAAAGAGGTACCATTTTTTTGCATGGAAATATGAATAACTCACTGAAATCTGTCCGAACAAGAGTCTAGTAAACATTCCGGGTAGGATAAAACTTGAAACACTAAATCATAAATTATAATTTAATAAATAATCATAAAAAATAATAATATAATAATAATATATTTAATTCAATAATGTAATCAAACCAAAAACACTGAAATTTGAAATACAGAGGCAAATTCGCACATCGCTGAGCAAAGTCGCAAAATCGTTTTCAGTGTTTGATGACGAATTTCCCCACAAATCATTATCACTCAATTCTGCAATTGGTTCTGATTTACTATCGCTGTTCTCTAGCCGGTCTAAAACTGCTTTTGACGTAAAGGGACGCTTTTTGGACGCCATGAACTTTTCTAAGTTTCCAGGCAGAAAGAACAGTCAAAATGTAGGCAGGGCACAGGACAAAGCAGTAGGGACAAAATATATGTGAAATGCATTGAAACAGCAATGTTTTACAATATAATAATCATTTTTAAAAAAATGAAATTTTTTAAAAATTTCAAATTTGCCGCCGGTTTCCGGCTCCCGTACGTCCTGACGTCACAGGGACCGGAAAACGGAAGCCGGATGCCGGCATCGGCCGGAGGAGATGGCCGGGGACGCTGCAGGGGAAACATCGCGGGAGCGAAGGACAAGGTAAGTGCTGCAGGGACTCCCTGAGCAACGCCGCATGGTAAGCCCGAGTGTAGCTCGGGGTTACCGCTCTTGGTAATGAAATTTTACCCCAAGCTACACTCAGGAATACCGCCGAGGAGGTTAAAGGCACAATAAGCTTTAGGGCGACCATTCAAAACTTTCAGGTCTAGTGTGTCAGCACATTGTCGTGCCATTTTTTGAAGGGCACCTCAATGCACTAATGCACTACAGCTTTTTTTTTTTTTTTTTATATTTCAATATTTTTATTAAGTTTTTTATTATCTGTAGAAATAATATACAGATATATAGAAAACGCATCCCACCCACATGATGAGTTGCAGTATATCAATCAATATATAGCAAATCCGCATAGAATGTGTAGCTACATAACAATAAATCGAACAATATTGCGTAATGAAAAATATACTGGAAACCCCAGCATAGTTTGGTCGATTTTGAGTATATACTTCATAAACTAGATGGTATGGGTAATATCATAAAAATGGTTAACAAAGGTAGAGAGAACAGAAAATAAGAAAAGAACTGAAGAAGAAAATAAAGAATAAAGCTATGAAGAGGAATATAAAAAAGAGGGCCAGCCAAAAGTCCATTAAGTGACAGAAAGATACCTAATCCATGGTTCCCAAGTGCTCTCAAATTTAGAAGTATTGTTGTTAATGATACTAGTAAGTTTATCATTAATCATAATCCAATTACATTTCTGTTTGACTAATTCCAGCAAAATTGTTCTTTTTTTACCTCCCTAGCAGACGGTCTGATTATGTCAGTATTTCTGTGCTCAAAGCGGTACATTTTTTTGCATGGAAATATGTTGTTTTTTTATTATAGGCCTGTAATTCATAGGAATAACTCACTGAAATCTGTCTGTACAACAGTCTAGTAAAAATCCCGGGTATGTTAAAATTTGAAACACAAAATCATAAAATATAATTTAATAAATAATCATAAAAAATAATAATATAATAATAAATTTAATTCAATAATGTAATCACACCAAAAACACTGAAATTTGAAATATAGCTCCAAGTTCGCACATCACTGAGCTCAGTTGCAAAATCGTTTTCAGTGTCTGATGACGAATTTCCCCACGAATCATTATCACTCAATTCTGCAAGTGGTTCTAATTTACTATCGCTATTCTCTAGCCGGTCTAAAACCGCTTTTGACCTAAAGGGATGCTTTTTGGACGCCATGGACGTTTCTCAGTTTCAAGGCAGAAAGAACAGTAAAAATGCAGGCAGGGCACAGGACAAAGCACTCGGGACAAAATGTATGTGAAATACTTTGATACAGTAATGTTTTACTATGTGATTTTAGTTTATTGAGTGAACGTCACTTTTTGACATTTTTAAATTTCCTGCCGGTTCCGTCCCCGTACGTCCCGACGCTCGCAGGGAATGGAACCCGGAAGATGGATTCCGGCATCGTCCGGAGGAGATGGCAGGGGACGTTGCAGGGGGGACATCGCAGGAGCGAAGGACAAGGTAAGTGCAGAAGGGATCCTGGAGCAACGCTGCAGTGTATTCCCGAGTGTAGCTCGGGGGTTACCGCTTGTGGTACTGAAACTTTACCCCGAGCTACACTCAGGAAAACCGCCAGGGAGGTTAATTATATCTTTTATTGGATTTTTTTTTTTTATACAAAAAGAACATCAAATACACAAAGTCTAAAAAACAAAAATGAATAACAAACTTCTCCCGTGCATCCCAATTACATCCCTCCCCCCCTCATCCCTCGCCCCCACGATTCCCTAATCCATGCCACTTTCCTAGTTTCCAGCCTTTTTCGCCATTATCAGTCTATATCTGTATTCCTTTCCTCCTGTCCCCTTTTCTCTTTCAGGCAATCCTTAAAAGCTCCCCCCAATGCTCATCCACTTATATTCCCAACAGTTCCAAATATCTTTTGGTTGTTTTAAAGACCAGCCAATTACTCCATGTTTTCCTAAATTCTTCATTTTATCCTCTTCAGTATGACACAACTTCTCTATCCTATAAATGTTATCTACTCTATATACCCTGTTATTCATACTTGGTGGGTCAAGAGCAAGCCAAAATTTGGGAATCAGGCCCTTAGCCGCACTAACTAGATGGTATAGTACCCTGTTCTTACGTAATTTTATCAAAGGTTCAAATTTATAAAATAAACAAATCCACGGGTCTCTCTGTATAGAAATCCCACATATTTCCTGGATATATTGTAATACTCCCTCACAGTATTCTTGTATCTTTGGGCATATTCCCAGCATATCTGTGCCATGGTGCCCTTTCCGATGCATTACAGCTTTAATGCACATACCATTTTTCTTGCGTATTATATGTATTGCAATGAAGTGCACCACTACCCATAGTAATGTGTAGTGAAATTTTTTTTACAATGCTTAAATGGGAAATTATCATTTTTGACACTTTGCAACCACACTGTAAAAGTGTTTAAAGATCATTTCAATGGAAGTGAATGGAGTTATTTTTGCCTCACCTTAAATCAAAGCAAGATAGGCTGTATGGGGCCCCATGATTTCTAACAGCAGCCCTGGTAATAGGCCTGAGAATGTAAGAGGCGAGCCTCAGGCCAGGAGTATGTCAGAGGGGGGTCTCAGGCCAGAAGAGTGGGTGACACAAGGTGGAGGAATATCCTCGAAAAGGCAGGTGTGTGACTATCCCATCTGGAGAAGAAGTGGGGTGGGACCTTGGACAGCTTGGCGTGAAGAACTCTCCAATCCAGGTTCCTTACACTTGGTGTAGTCAGCAGGATGGGGTACACCACTGCCTGCAAACATGTGTCAGCCTCCCTGATTGAAGAGGAGCCAGGAGGTGGAGAGAGGCCAGAGGGACATGTGAGTGGTATTCTGCTGCACATGTTGGAGAGTCAATCGCTGTGTGGCCATGGAATGCAGACATTCTCTCACATACTCATTGGCTGGAGCATCTAAACCCCGTTTTCCCTCTTCAGACTTCAAAGATGTAACCCTGGACATCGAATTGTGTGTCACGCTAAGAAAAGAGTTTGCAATCTCCTTAAGTCCTGGAGATGTTAGTATCCATCTGCCCAGAGTGTGTTGAATTAACAGCAAGATGGTGCATTGGGCCCATTGTGGAAGCTGCTAGGCCTTCCTTTATGAAGTACTCCCAGATCATAAGGCTCTGTTTTAGAGAAGAATCCCTTGGGATGTGGATGGCAGCTGGCAAACCCTGGGCGAAGTGATGTTCCTTCACACAGTGGAGGATGAGGAGGACGGTGGTGAGGAGTTGGGTGGTGGGAAGGCTTTAGCGTAGCAGCCTATTCCCTATTTGCCCCTGGATGTGGGAGGGGACGGTGATTGACTTGGCTGTTCCAGCTTCACTGGTGTCTGGTTCAGCATGTCTGATAACTGTACAACCTCGACTTCCTCTATGTCCCAGAAGCCTTATTTAAGGTGGTTGAGGTAAAGTGGCCAAAAATCTTTAAAAATACTATATGGGAGCTTTTAAAAGTGCCAAAGCAACATAGGACACTGAAAGGGAGCTCCTTAACCACTCAGGAGTTGCCTTGAGTGGAACTATGGGCGACATGTCCATACAGACAAAGTGATAGTGTCAAGGCCAGACAATGAGAACATTCACTAATATGTGGTGAAGCACCACCCAGAAACTGGCGAATGGAGGGATTATCCCAACTTTCTCTTTTATATGTAAAGTTGCATTACTGTTTGGACATTTTTATGGTTCTCCTGAGGGTTATTTATCCTATTTTTCTATTGGTACTATTGTACATCATGTTTTTCACAGTTAAAAAGAAATTATGCTCTTATTGTATATGTTGTTATAGGATGTTGCTGAATTTCTCTGCTATGTACAGTAGTTGTGTGTCTTAAAGGATAAGTTTACCTTTTGGACAAAAATAACAAATGCACATTTTTTTGCAGGTAAAAAAAATTTACATTTATTATTTTTGTCCAAAGGAGCCTGTAAAGCATTGTGCCAGCGATCAGTAGATCACTGATACCATGAAGGTCTCCTGCAGACCTGTCAGAAAATCTGCTTGCCGTACAGGATGAACGGTCAAGCAGATATTCTGACAGGAAGCTTCAATGAACTACCACGGCGCTCCACAGCATCATGGTAGTACATTGAAAACTACAAGCTGACAGCCACTAAAGCTGCAGGGACTTGTAGGCACTCATTCACAGAGGGAGGAGGGAGGCAGGCGCGGTTGCAGCTATGGGAACATGTTACATGTTCCACCTTAAAAACCAATGGAGCATGTAGCATGTTCCAAAGGTGAACTTATCCTTTAAAGCTGAATCTTTACATACTATGTATGTGCTGTCTTATCTAGTTTGTAACCTGTTCAAGACTTGTCCCAGGTTTAACATTTTCTTATGCCTTGAGTTAAATTGTTGTTTTATAAAAATATTGCTTTACTGTTATTTGCATTATTGGGATTAGTTTTGCAAGCCATCTTCCTTATTATGAGTACCAAATGGTACGGGGATGTGCGATATTTAAAAGGAGGAAAGTGTGGGTATTGTTGTGTACTTTGTTTGTTATCCCTCCTCTGGTAATGTAGTTTTTTATTATCTTGGGCCTGGCAGTTCGGTATGGGAACAGCCAATACCATATAGGCTTGTGTGAGAGAGAGAATGAGGGAGGACCCCCTTCAGGGCTGGGCTGCCAGCAGCCTGAACAAGGACTCATAAGGGAAAGGGTAGTAGAACCTTGTTACCCCGTCCTACTTTTAGCAGGTCTGTGGCTTGATTTAGAATGGCCATGGGGCTTAAGGTAGCAGGACAACTTGTGTATGGAACCACTTTTCGGGTACCTACTGGAAACAGCTGGAAAGATGGCTGGATGTTATGGTATGGTGTAGTAGAACCGAATGTTCCACGCTGAGAATATGTACTATGAAGAACATGTATTGCCATGAGTGCTGAAGTTGATGCAGTAAACCGTTGAAAAGCAACTGGACTGGACATTCTTCTTTAGTCAGGGTAACAGGCCTCAGGCGGGGAATATGTAAGACGTGGACCTCTGAGTGATTAAGTGACACAAGATGGCAGAGTATCTCCAAAAAGGTAGGTATGTAACTATACCATCTGAAGAAGAGGTGGCTCAGAACCTGGGACAGCTTAGCGCGAACTGCTCTCCAATCCAGGTCCCTATATGTAATTTCATTGATGCCCTCCAATGCAGCTAATCAAGCACAGATCATGTTGCTGCTGTAAAAGCCCCAGAATGACAGCTCTTCAACTAGACGTGATGATTTCATTGTCATTTCCAGCTTCATACAGTTGTGTTCAAAATAATAGCAGTCAGACATCACTAACCTGATCAATCACTGTTTTTGGTAGAAATGATATTTCTACATGGCAAATAATTTACTAGCAGGTGTAGTAGAGTAATAGAAATCCAACAGACCCAACAGTCATGACATGAATGCTGCTGATTCTGTGTAATTGAATCGCTAATTGAAAGGGGCATGTTCAAAATAATAGCAGTGTGGAGTTCTATTAGTGAGGTCATTCATTTTTTGAAAAACAGGTGGCAATTATTGCCCTTATTTAGGAAGGAAGGCAGCAAATGTTGTACATGCTGGTTACAGTGCATTTCTCCCTGAAATTCTGAGGAAAATGGGTCGTTCTAGACATTGTTCAGAAGAACAGCGTACCGTGATTAAAAAGTTGATTGGAGAGGGGAAAACATATAAAGAAGTGCAGAAAATGATAGACTGCTCAGCTAAAATGATCGCACATGCTTTAAAATGGCAACCAAAACCTGAAAGACGTGGAAGAAAGCGAAAAACTACCATTTGAATGGATAGAAGAATAGCCAAAATGGCAAGGACTCAGCCAACAATCAGCTCCAGGAAGATCAAAGAAGGTCTAAAGTTACCTGTGAGTACTGTTACAATTAGAAGACGCCTATGTGAAGCCAAGCTATCTGCAAGAAGCCCCCGCAAAGTCCCACTGTTGAAAAAAAGACATGTACTGAAGAGGTTACAATTTGCCAAAGAGCACATTGACTGGCCTAAAGAGAAATGGCGCAACATTTTGTGGAGTGATGAAAGTAAGATTGTTCTTTTTGGGTCTAGTGGCCGGAGACAGTTTGTCAGACGACCCCCAAACACTGAATTCAAGCCACAGTACACTGTAAAAACAGTGAAGCATGGTTGCGCAAGCATCATGATATGGGGATGTTTCTCATACTACGGTGTTGGGCCTATTTTTCGCATACCAGGGATCATGGATCAGTTTGAATACATCCGAATACTTGAAGAGGTCATGCTGCCTTATGCTGAAGAGGAAATGCCCTTGAAATGGGTGTTCCAACAAGACAACGACCCCAAACACACCAGTAAACGTGCAACGTCTTGGTTCCAGACCAACAAGATTGACGTTATGGAGTGGCCAGCCCAATCCCCGGATCTTAATCCAATAGAAAACTTGTGGGGTGACATCAAAAATGCAGTTTCTGAGGCAAAGCCAAGAAATAGAGAAGAACTGTGGAATGTAGTCCAATCATCCTGGGCTGGAATACCTGTTCACAGGTGCCAGAAGTTGGTTGACTCCATGCAACACAGATGTACAGCAGTTCTCAGAAACAGTGCTTATACAACCAAATATTAATTAAGTGATTCAAAGGAAAGCAAAATCTTCAAACATTTTTCAGTTTATATAGTGAATGTTTGAGTTTGTAAAGAAGAATACAAACACTGCTATTTTTTGAACAGTCTAATATTCACTTTTCTTCAATTGTTTTAGAGGAACAACACAAATTTGATCTATTTTTCTTCATGTTTTGATTTGGAATAGAATGTGTAGTGTTCCCAATGCATTTGTGTGTATGGAAATAAAAGCTATTAGAAGGATTTTGAGCTTTATTCACTTTTTTCAACAAACTGCTATTATTTTGAACACAACTGTAAGTAACTACTTGAAGACCAAGCCTTTTCTGGCAGTTTTAGTTTACATGTTACAATCAGTATTTCTTAATAGAACGTTTCTTAGAACCCTGAGAAATTATATATTTTTTAAAGCAGAGGCCCTAGAGAATAAATTGATGGGAGTTGCAATTTTTTGTGTTGCATGGTAGTTGAGCGGCGGTTTTGCAAATGCAATTTTTTGGGTAAAAAAACCATAATACTTAACCCAATTTTTGCTAAAATATAAAAAATGAAGTTACTCTGAGTAAATAGACCAAACATTTCACGCTTTAAAATTGTGAACACTTGTGCAACAGCAACAAAAGTTTTAAATTTGACTATCCATAGGCCATGCTTTAAGAGCCCCCACAGGTTACCACTCTAGATTTACACAGGAGGTCTGGTGCTAGAATTATTGCCCAGGATTTTATTTATTTTTATTACAGGTACTTATACAGTGCCATCAATTTACACAGCGCTTTACATATATATTGTACATTCACTTCAGTCCTTAACCCTCAAGAGGCATACAATCTAAGGTATGATCTGATGTTAGTGGTGATACCTCACATGTGTGGGACAATTACTATTTACATGCATGCAGGACCATTGCATGCGTTCGCCTTTTGCAGCTACGCAGATGAACAAGCTGTGTGTCACTACCACCTGTTGGGCCGCTATGTCCTGCCACAGCTAGATGCAGAAAAGCAGCCTCCAACCATCCTCTTTAATGTCCCCGGGCCGAGAGAGGGAGCCCGTCAGAGACAGTCAAATATATAGGCTCTCCCATAATCCTTTGTTGGATCACCTTTCTAGAATTTGTAGTTTCAAAGGGGCTCTAAAATACAGTGAGGGCTGACTTCAGGACTACAGGTCCCAAGATCATCTGCTCTGTCACAGGAAGAACAGCTCCTCCACTCTACAGGCAAGAAGTTATGTAACAGTCTGAGTCCTAGGTGTTAGGAGAAACCAGCTAGTCAGTCCATGGTTCCATTTGATAATGCCCTCTGTATTTCACTTTGCAGTAGCCGGCACCTGGATACAAGTGTATCATAAGGTGTTTGATTGCACTTGATGAGTATAGAAAGAGGCATTCTCTGAGTTCCCACAATGATGAAATCAAAACAAGTTAATCTTCCTGAAATTTGTAATAGCATAGGGCATAACATTTCCAAATTGAAGAAGTTAAAGTAGCAAGTGAATGACTGCTTTGGTCCTCCAAGACAGCTTTCGGATAATTGTCGTATATCAGGATATATTTAACTGATGGATATCAGGAAACACCTTGACAAGATGTATTTTTGCAAAAAATACAAGTTTTTCTCAAAATTCCTTCGCAACATAGTTCACTGCACTTGGACATGACTTATGTAGATGGTTGTTTATGGCTTTCCTTACCAGGAACTGAGATAAGAGTTGAACCTACAGGAGAAGAGTTATGCTGAAGTGGATGAAGCGCTAGAACATTAGTATTGCTTATGGGTGTAGCTTATGATGTCGCAGGGGTCACAATGGTGACCATGCCACTTCACTGTCACATTAGCTTTTATATTACCTGGACAGGAGCAAGAGAAGCATTTACTGGAACCAATCCCCTCTCCCCCTTGAGCAGCTGAAAGCCTGCTTCTCTTCCTCTCCCTCCCACTAGTTTTCAGCTTTCCTATATATGAATATATATATTTATATATATATATATATATATATATATAAATTATATATATATATATATATATATATATATATATATATATATATATATATATAAAACCTGTATTTATTCATTACATTTGGAGATATGTGTATATCTGGTAAGAAATCACATTAGTAAAAGGATTCAGGAGAGTTATATTGTGATGGTATATTTTATTAAGGTGTCTAAATTATTTAATATTATTTATTAAAGTGTTACTAAACTCACAACGGTAAAATCAGTCTGTATATGCAGTAAAACATACTTGTTATACTCACTGTGGAACCTAAGGGGTTAATCCTCTGCATTGTGTAAAAACGCTGTTTGATCCTGACTTCTCTGATCCTCCCCTTCTTCCAGTGTCCCACTCTTATCTCCTGATAAGACACATTGGGGGTTATTTACCAAAGCTGCAGTGTAAAGTTTGGTGCAACTCTGCACAGAAACCAATCAGCGTCCAGGTTTTATTGCCAAAGCTTAATTGAACATGCTGAAGTTAGGAGCTAACTGGCTACCATGCACAGCTAAACCAGATTCTGAGTGCGCCAGTTTTAATAAATCTCCCCCATTGTGTAGAGTCACTTTACACATGCTCAGTTTGGTGTGTATTGCTAGAGATGTTTTTTTTTTCTTGGGAGAGTGCATGTGATCAGCACAGGGCCAATCAGCACTGTCCAGACAGAGGTCAGGAATCCTGTATCCTCCTAGAGTAGAATGAAAACTCCTCTTACAAGCTTTAACATGCGCTTGGACACTTATAGAAATCACAAGACTGCTCTAACTACTGATGAGAAAAGGTATTTAGCCGTTTATATTTACTAAACTAATTGCATTTCCATGTTGTGTGTACTGGGGGAGACCAGATATAGTGAATGTAGGGGCCTGGGTTTAGTAACACTTTAAGTTATTCATCAAAGAATGTTCCCACTCATGATGGGACTTTGAAGGCAACCTCCCCACACAAAAATTATTTATTTAAAATAACAATATTTATTTGTACAAATTTTAAAAAAGGAATGCACCAATATAAAAAGCACAATGACTCCAAACCACACAAGAGAACTGTAAAAGTTACTTATTGAATTTTAACAGTACTGTACAACATGACATAACATGGGTCCAGTGAGATCCCTCATAGCTGATTTTCATCATACAACCATTTCAATTTGATTACAGTCACAAAGAGAAAAGCATGCAGCGCTATAATATTGAGATTACCTCGCAATGCAATATGACCACCTCAATGGAGATAAACGCAGCTAGCATATAAGTACTGGTATGTAAAACCCGTACTAGAACATACTCTTAGTCAAAAAAAAGTGTACATGGTGACATTGATGTCAAAGTCAATATATCAATGGAGTAACATAAGGAAATCTGTGACTTATGTGGTAGGAAGTGTGGCTGTAGAATGCACTAACCAGATAGCGCATATGATAGCGCATTGGAGTAAAATGACCTACTCCTGGTCACTGGATAAGGAACTCTGCCGGAGTGTTGGTCGTCTCTGCTGCAGTCACCAGAATCATCTGTATCGGTAAACGCTCATCCAATATGTTGTGGAATCCTTTCTGACAGCAACCTTCGGGGGGTGCAGTGCACGCTCATAGGACAGGAGTCACCTTGAAGGCTCGGAAATAAACCCAAAAGAGAGGCTTCCGATAGTGTAGTAGCTTTTATTAGGGGGTGTAAAACAAACGAAGCACTTACATGATATAATTCACAACTCCAGGTAGGTATAAGAATGGCCGCCCGTATCAAGGTGTGGACCATGTGGACAGTGGTAGTAAGTCAAATAGCATCTCCCTAATAAAAGCTACTACACTATCGGAAGCCTCTCTTTTGGGTTTATTTCTGAACCTTCAAGGTGACTCCTGTCCTATGAGCGTGCACTGCATCCCCTTGAGGTTGCTGTCAGAAAGGATTCCACAACATATTGGATGAGCGTTTACCGATACAGATGATTCTGGTGACTGCAGCAGAGACGACCAACACTCCGGCAGAGTTCCTTATCCAGTGACCAGGAGTAGGTCATTTTACTCCAATGCGCTATCATATGCGCTATCTGGTTAGTGCATTCTACAGCCACACTTCCTACCACATAAGTCACAGATTTCCTTATGTTACTCCATTGATATATTGACTTTGACACCAATGTCACCATGTACACTTTTTTTTGACTAAGAGTATGTTCTAGTACGGGTTTTACATACCAGTACTTATATGCTAGCTGCGTTTATCTCCATTGAGGTGGTCATATTGCATTGCGAGGTAATCTCAATATTCTAGCGCTGCATGCTTTTCTCTTTGTGACTGTTATCTTATGAGGCATTTTTGAGGTTTGCCTTTCATGCCAGCTGCTTTATATCCTGTTCTATCATCCAGCGCTCGTTTTACCCCCTTTGTTTATTTCAATTTGTTTGTTGGTTTGTTCAACCAGGGATCCAACGTGTTTAGAATGTTTTTAGAAAGAAATATCTTCTTCAGGGAAGAGATACCACTCTAGGAACATAAACAATCATTTACAATAAAATTTACCGATTTTTTTGTAATGTTGACATTAGAAATAACTTATGTGTTGAATAAAAAAAACGTCCATAACCACAATGTATTATAGATGTTCCAAGAAATGTCTCATCATGTAGGGAAAGTTATTACCCCATAAGTGGTGTCTACATTTTGCTATTCAAGGACCACCAGGCACATCACCACACCACTGCTATAATAAAACAATGAGGTTTAATATATCCTTCTAGTGATATACAAAAAATCTAAAGAAATGCCAAAAATCTCCTCCATCAAAAAACTATGTCAGATCTTCATTCTTTCAATAGTGGTTTCCCTTAATAGGGACATCGCAGAGGATCCTTTTTATTATGAAAAAGAATTGCATATCTGACTGTCTGGATTTTCATGAATAGTTTGCTGTTTACATGATGTCATTTGTTAAAATGCCTCATCTGCTGGGGAGATCCCCACCCTTTTATAGAGTCTGTCCTAACCACTGCTAAGAGGAGGAATGTGGGAGGAAAATGATTTGTGCTGTGGGGGACTTGGGGTACTTGTGGGGAAGATTTGTGTTCAGGGGGGACTTGGAGGGGATGAGTGCTGGGATGGGGGATTTGGGAGGGAGGGTTATTGTTGGTGGGGAGTTGTTGGAGGAGAGGATTGGGCTGGGGAAGAGGATATGTGAAGGGGAAAGGATGACCTTTTTTTTGGGGGGGGGGGGGGGGTTTGTGCTAAGAGGTGGAATTTGGGTAGGTAGAGGATTTGTGCTAGGAGGTGGAATAAAGGTGGGAAGGGATGTGTACTAGGAAGTAGCACAACCCATACCCCATACACATACTTCATTTGACTCCTTTGCACCTTAAACACTTTGTGCATTACATACTCCTGACCCCTGCACACTGTTTTATGTATTCCTGTCCCTTGCAGTCCTGTTATGTATTCCTAAACTCAGCGCCATTCACATCACTGTGTGTGATACAAAGTGCTGCACTATGTACATGATATTGTACATTACATATTTCTGACTAAAGTAGCTATTGCCTCAGCAGTTGCTGCTTGCTAAGCATTCTCTATTTTAATGACGTTTTTATTTAAGGTAGTCTTAGACAAAGTGTTATAGTGTTGTGTATAGTATATTGTAGCTTATGTACTGACACCCCTTCTTTCTAGTGTTATAGTATATTGTATCTTCAGGACTGGCACTCCTGTTATAGCGTTTGGTATAATGTAGCTCTTGTCTCTGCACTTTCTTTGTTATAATGTATAGTATAGTGCAGGGCTTGAAATTTCCACTCACCTGTTCGTCAATGGCGAGTGGGAATTATGGTGGGGGCGAGTGTGTCCCCCAGGGCCATCTTGCTGAGCAGACTCGGAGCTTAGGCCAGATCTGTCATTGGCACTGGGAGCCATCAGACTGCTCAATAGCTGAGTGCAGTGAAATCAAAGGAAGGAGTGTGTGCTGTGCTCTCTGCCTCCCCCTAGATTGCAGTACCTGGCTCTGTGAGTGAACAACGAAGTACTGCAACTTTTTATGGGGGGGGGTGTACGTGTACATGTGTGTTTGTGTGTGTCTGTGTATGCATGTACAATTGTACATGTGTCTGTGTGTATGTACATGTGTGTATCTGTACGTGTCTGCGTGTATGTACATGTGTGTGTGTACATGCGTGTGTGTACATGTGTCTCTGTGTGTGTGCATGTACATGTGTGTGTGTTTGTTTGTGTGTATGTACGTACATGTGTCTGTGTGTACATGTGTCTATGTATGTATGTACATGTGTCTGTGTGTATGTACATGTGTCTGTGCATGTGTATTTCTGTGTATGTACAGGTGAAACTCGAAAAATTAGA
This sequence comes from Staurois parvus, assembly GCF_062004578.1. Classification (NCBI taxonomy): domain Eukaryota; kingdom Metazoa; phylum Chordata; class Amphibia; order Anura; family Ranidae; genus Staurois; species Staurois parvus. The sequence goes on from NW_028318265.1 coordinate 2,306,060, forward strand.
ATATCGTGCAAAAGTTCATTTATTTCAGTAGTGAAACTAATATATGAGATAGACTCATTACATGCAAAGCAAGATAGGTCAAGTCGTGATTTGTCATAATTGTGATGATTATGGCTTACAGCTCATGAAAACCCCAAATCCACAATCTCAGAAAATGAGAATATTACATGCAATCAATAAAACAAGGATTGTACATAGAACAATATCGGACCTCTGAAAAGTATAAGCATGCATATGTACTCAGTACTTGGTTTGGGCCCCTTTTGCAGCAATTACTGCCTCAATGCGGTGTGGCATGGAAGCTATCAGCCTGTGGCACTGCTGAGGTGTTATGGAAGACCAGGATGCTTCAATAGCGGCCTTCAGCTCTTCTGCATTGTTCGGTCTCATGTCTCTCATCTTTCTCTTGGCAATGAACCATAGATTCACTATGGGGTTCAGGTCAAGGAGAGTTTGCTGGCCAGTCAAGCACAGTAATCCCATGGTCATTGAACCAGGTTTTGGTGCTTTTGCTGGAAAATGAAGTCAGCATCCCCATAAAGCTCATCTGCGGAATGAAGGATGAAGTGCTCCAAAATCTCCTGGTAGATGGCTGCGTTGACCCTGGACTTAATGAAGCACAGTGGGACAACACCAGCAGATGACATGGCTCCCCAAATCAACACAGACTGTGGAAACTTCAAACTGGACTTCAAGCATCTTGCAGTGTGTGCCTCTCCATTCTTCCTCCATACTCTGGGTCCTTGGTTTCCAAATGAGATGCAAAAGTTGCTCTCATCAGAAAAGAGGACTTTGAACCACTGAGCAACAGACCAGGTCTGTTTTTCTTTAGCCCAGGTAAGATGCTTCTGACGTTGTTTGGTGTTCAGGAGCGGCTTGACAAGAGGAATATGACATTTGAAGCCCATGTCCAGGATCCGTCTGTGTGTGGTGGCTCTTGATGCACTGACTCCAGCCTCAGTCCAATCCTTGTGAAAGTCCCCAACACTTTTGAATGGCCTTTTCCTGACAATTCTCTCCAGGCTGCGGTCATCCCTGCTGCTTGTGCACCTTTTTCTTCCACACTTTTCCCTTCCACATAACTTTCTATTAATGTGCTTTGATACAGCACTTTGGGAACATCCAACTTCTTTTGCAATTACTTTTTGAGGCTTTCCCTCCTTATGGAGGGTGTCAATTATGGTTTTCTGCACAACTGTCAGGTCAGCAGTCTTTCCCATGATTGTGATTCCTACTGAACCAGACTGAGAGACCATTTAAAGGCTCAGGAACCCTTTGCAGGTGTTATGGCTTAATTAGCTGATTAGAGTGGGATACTTTGAGCCTAGAATATTGCACCTTTTCACAATATTCTAATTTTCTGAGATTGTGGATTTGGGGTTTTCATGAGCTGTAAGCCATAATCATCACAATTATGACAAATCGCGGCTTGAACTATCTTGCTTTGCATGTAATGAGTCTAGCTCATATATTAGTTTCACCTTTTAAGTTGCATTACTGAAATAAATGAATTTTTGCATGATATTCTAATTTTTTGAGTTTCACCTGTATATGTATCTGTGTGTATGCGTGTCTGTACGTGCCTGTGTGTGTATACATGTGTTTGTACACGTGTGTGTGTACATGTGCCTCTGTTTGTTGGTGGCGAGTAACTCTAAGGCCTGGCTAGTAGCCCTAGAATAGTGTATCCCTGGACCCAGCACTTGCTGTGCTAAAAATTATAGTATAGAGTAGCTGTGCTCCCAGCACTCACTGAGTTAGAGTGGATTGTTTTGTGACGCTCTGCTACCAGTACTTGTTTTATAATCAGTAGTATATTGTAGTTCTCAGTACTTGTTTTACAGCTTTTCCTTGTGACGTCAAGAAAATTCTACATCAAGAATGACTGACAGGGAGCTGGAGTGATTCCTAATAATAGAAATGCATTAACCTCATGACAGGTATTGCTCTGTATAATGACACCTAACAGTTACATTGTTATTTGTTTGTTAGATGTACTAAGCACACCAGAGATCCACCATCAGGTTGAAGTAAAGTAGGCACATGTTAAGTTTTGTGTCTACTATTTAGTGTCCCAATAAATAAATCTGAAATGCACATTTGTGGAGGAGCAACTTTTGCATTTATTATTACTGCTTTCCTGCAGTTTTTTCAACAAAAAAGGTCTTTTTTTTAGTCTTCATAGAGAAAGTCACACAGTGACCAAAATTGCAAACAATCTGCTTCATGTCATATACATAACCACAAGAATGGTTCATCATGTAAGCTGGCTCATCATAAGCCATATAAATAACCTGTATCTAGAATTATATGACACAGCAGTGGATCAAATAAGTATATACTGTAGGTATATTTAGAAAATACTCAACTGTGATTTCATATGTCAAAAATGGGTGCAATCACTGTGTGCAACATTTTTAAAAATATAGAATATAGATGGTAAAGAAAAGATGAGAAAAAGAAAATAAGGAAGTGGGATAGATAAAGGTGGTATATGTTAGATTATATAGGGGAGGATTCTCTCCTGTCCTTCCAGGTTCACAGAAACCTCTGTTCCTCCTACCATGCAGTTCCAATTGAGAAGGTCATGAAAGTCAGCTGAAACAGAGGATTCCTGCCAATAGAACCAGGTTTTCCAGAATTTTTCATGGGTAGCCTTATCTGAATCAATTAGGCTTTCCATGCATACAATACCATTGACTTTGTTTGCCCATGTAGCATGGTGCCTCAGACTGTTTCTAGCATACTGAGATCCTAGTGTTGAGCAGGTGTGAGAGTACCGATCTGTTATATTGTGGTCTTGGGGAAGTCATTGTGTTGCAGTGAGAAAAAAGTTGGGGTCATGCGGTAGATGGTAGTCCTTAAATCTTCTCGCCCTTTGGTCCAGAAGTCATAAAGAGCTGGGCATCACCAAAAAATATGCAGGATCGTACCTGTGCCTGAATGGCATTTCCAACACAAGTCTGGGGTAGAAGGGAGCATAGCACACAAAACATGTAAAACATAAGACATCTTTTACCAACATTACATTACATTATACAGTGTTTATATAGCGCCAAAGGGTTTGCTCAGCACTGTACATTAAAGTGGGGGACAGTACAAGAGACAATACAGTAACAATACAATACAAGAGGGGTTCGAGGGCCCTGCTCTTTCGAGCTTACAATCTAGGAGGGAGGGGCTAGAGGTACAGGAGAAAGTGGCTGAGGGGGATGGAGTGGTAGGAGGAGTGGAGGAGAACGGCTGTTAGGTGAGGGTGGGGTAGACTTCCCTGAAGAGATGGGTTTTCAGTGTGCGCCTGAAGGTGAGGAGGGTAGGTGACAGTCTGATGGATTGGAGTAGGGAGTTCCAGAGGATGGGGGAAGTCCTGGAGAAGTCCTGCAGTCGGGCGTGGGAGGAGGAGACCAGGGAGCTAGAGAGTAGGAGGTCTTGTGAGGAGTGAAGGGCACGGGTAGGGTGGTATTTGGGTATCAGGTCAGCGAGGTAGTTTGGGGCAGCGTTATGGATGGATTTGTATGTCAGAGTTAGTAATTTGAATTCAATGCGTTGGGCAATCGGGAGCCAGTGAAGGGATTGGTAGAGGGGGCGGCCGAAGTGGAGTGGTTGGTGAGGTGTATGAGTCTAGCCACTGAGTTCAGGATAGACTGGAGCAGGGATAGTGTTTGTCGGGGTAGGCCGGTGAGAAGGGAGTTGCAGTAGTCTAGGCGTGAGATAATAAGGGAGTGAAGGAGTTGTTTAGTGGTGTCTGGGGTGAGGAACATACGTATCTTGGAGATGTTGCAGAGGTGGAGCCTGCATGACTTTGATAGTGATTGGACATGAGGTTGGAAGGAAAGGTTTGAGTCCAGGGTGACACCTAGGACTTTGGCGTGTGGGGTGGGATTGATGGTGGCGTTGTTAGTCGTAATGGAGAGGATGGGGGGGCGCGGGCGGGGGGAAAACTAGGAGCTCAGTTTTGGATAGGTTTAATTTGAGGAAATGGAGCGACATCCAGTCTGATATGTCGTTTAGGAGGTGGGTGATACGGGCAGAGACTGAAGGGGTGAGTTGAGGGGTGGAGAGGTAAATTTGTGTGTCATTGGCATAGAGGTGATAGTTGAAGCCGTGGGAGTGTATCAGTTTGCCAAGGGAGGAGGTGTAGATGGAGAAAAGAAGGGGTCTGAGGACAGAGCCTTGGGGGACCCCAACAGAGAGGGGGAGAGAGGGGGAGGTGGCAGCATTATAGGTAACGCTGAAGGAGCATTGGGATAGGTAAGAGGAGAACCAGGAGAGAGCAGAGTCCCTGATGCCAAGGGAGTGTAGTTTAGTAAGGAAGAGGGGGTGGTCGACTGTGTCGAAGGCCACGGAGAGGTCGAGGAGTAAGAGGACTGAGTAGTGGCCATTAGCTTTGGCGGTTAGCAGGTCATTAGTGATTTTAAGTAGGGCAGTTTCGGTGGAGTGTAGGGGACGGAAGCCAGACTGTAGTGGATCAAGGAGATTGTTGTCAGTGAGGTGGGCGCTTAGGCGATTGTAGACTAAGCGCTCAAGGAGCTTGGAAGTGAGTGGCAGCAGGGAGATGGGTCTAAGATTGTTCAGGTCAGTGCAGTCCAGGGAGGGTTTTTTGAGTATGCGGGTGATGTGCGCGTGCTTTAGGGGGGAGGGGAATGTGCCAGTAGAGAGGGAGAGGTTGAAGATGTGGGTGAGGGAGCGAATGATGGAGGAGGGGGGTGACCGGAGGAGTTGTGAGGGGATAGGGTCCTGGCAGCAAGTGGTGAGGCGGGCTTCAGTGAAGACCTTAGTGACCTCCTCAGTGGTAGCAGGGCTGAAGGAGCGGAGTGTTGTGGAGGTTATAGTGTACAGGACGTTAGGTGTGGTGGGGGGTAGAGCGGTTGCGAGGTCAGAGGAGGGGAGAGTTGAGGGGGTGATGGAGGGAGGGTGTGAATTGACAATGTCCTTATGGATTGCGCCAATCTCATTTTGGAAATGATTGGCAATCTCGTGGGCGGTGAGTGAGGTACTGAGTGGAGGTGGGGGGGAGAGAGCAGGGAGTTGAAAGTGGAGAAGAGCCGACGAGGACAGGTGGAAAGGGTGTTAATGAGGGTTACGAAGTAGGCTTGTTTGGCGGTGTGGAGGGAGGAGGTGTAGGTGAGGAAGGCAGATTTGTAGAGGGAGAACGCACGAGGGGTTCTGGTTTTGCGCCATAATCGCTCCAGTGCGCGACTGCGTCATTTGAGACATTGTGTATGGTCATTCTGCGAGGGTTGAAGCGGTTGGGGTCTGATGTTACGTGTGGTTAGGGGTGCCAGGGAGTCTAGGGCAGTTGACATGGATAAGAATCTTATCATCCAGTTCCTAATATTTTGTGCATAGTGATGTTCTGTGAGCATAGTAGATAATTTTTTCCCTTTGTAGGGGTCAACTGGATTTGAAGATCCAATTCCCACTTAGAAAGGTAAATTATTCAGGTGGAGAAAGTTAGACATGATGGAAGCTGTATGTCATAATGGGCCTTGCTGTTCAGATTCCATTTCAAATTGTGTGAGAGGTCTGGAAAATGAAGAAGCTGGTGGTAATGACTGTAGGGAATGCAATAATCGTAATAACTGGCAAACTCCTATAGTTCTCAAATAGTTGTCAGACATCAACTGTTCCAATGTGGGCCAGCATGTTGAAGTAATAAAGGAGCAAGTTTTGAAAGTCTTTTGCTGGATAAGCTTACTGAACCAAGGCTGGAAGGAAGGCTGGAAGGAAGGGTTACTCAGTATTCGGAAAAGAGGCAAGTGGGTCGGAGAGATGAGTCCCTTAGAGAAAAGATTTTTACAGCCAACCCGAGTGGGGTCTACTGTAGGGTGTGTTTTAACTGAGACAGGCACCTAATCAAGGCACCATGGGAGTATGGACAATAGGATATCAGTAAAAGATTGCTCTAAATCTTCCCATTTTTTAGTACTGCCGTGGCAACACCAGTCGATTACTTTTGTGAGGTGACATGCCTCATTGATATAGTGAAATGTCTGGGCTAGCTATTCTCCCCATTCCTTCCATAGTCTAAAGCTGCTCGTGGATTGATTGAAGTTCAGTCAGTTCAGCAGGGACCAGCAGAATTTCGATCCATCCATGGCCACTGTGTTTGTACAGAAGTCGATCTACCGATTGACTTCTGTACAACCACCCTACTGGAAATTTTTCTCTCAGTCAGCACTGCAGGCGCACTGATCTGTGTATTCTGACGCAGGGGAAACTTCCCCACTGTCAGAACACAATGATGCAGCAAAGGATTCCCCCATCCACCTTGACTGTGTGTATCCGGGTCTGTTTTTTTTTTTCATTCAACCCTCTGCATTTTAGCCAAGGGGCATTGTGAGCAAATAAATACTGGTCAAATGCATTGTTGGTTGCCATGAAAAAGGAGTCTGTAAAAAAAGAGCAGTCTGGGTATAATAGACATCTTCAGCACATTATATCTGCCAAACCAAGAGATCCTGTTTGGTTGCCAATGACTTAAGATCGGCTTAACACATCAGGTTCATTAACTTCAAACGTTTGGAGCAGATTTTGAGGAATATTGACCCTACGAGTCCCTTCAGATGACTAAGTTCTTCTTTCTGTTCAACCAACTTCAGCAAAGATACCACATGTCTAGCATACACAGTGGTGGTGGGGGGTGGAGGGGATTTACTAAAACTGGAGGGTGCAAAATCTGGTGCAGCTCTGTATAGAAACCAATCAGCTTCCAGGTTTTATTGTCAAAGCTTAAAGTGGTTGTAAAGACTGAAGGTTTTTTTTACCTATGCATGAAGGTAAAAAACCTTCTCTGTGCAGCATCCCCCCCCCCCAGCCTCTTCTAATACCTAAGCCCCCTCTAGATCCAGCAATATGCACTGGAGTCTCGGCTATCCCAGGACTCCCTCTTCTCATTGGCCTTTAGCTCCCACTGCTGTTAATTAAAGCCAGTGAGCCAATGAGAAAAGAGAGGTGATGGGGCCGAGCCACGTCTCTGTGTGTGAATTCAACAAATCGGATGTCATGCTGATTTTAGGTGCAAGACATCTGACACAGTTGTTAATGCAAATGGCACCAAAAGTAGTGCATGCACTACTTTAGAAATTGGTGTGGCTCCAACCAAGTTGGAACCACACTGATGTGACCGCTGTAATTGCGGACAATAGGGTGCGACTTGGCATGGGGAAATTGCATGCAAAGTCACACCTAGTGTGACCGGGGACTTAGAATCACTTTAATTGAACAAGGTGAAGTTAGAAGCTGATTGTCTACCATGCACAGCTGCACCAGATTCTGAGTGCTCCAGTTTTAGTAAATCTCCCCCCAGTATGTCAAATCTATAAATGCACCTATGTGTCTTCCATGTATGTGCATACATCTATGTACCTCATAACCAAGACCATTCCTTCCATCCCTTGGGCCGTTTCAACATACCCTTGATATATCCAATTTTTACTCATTCACTAAGATGTAAAGGAATCTAATTGGTTGATCTAACAAATACTTGTGATCTTATTGTTAACAAATAATACTCCTTGGTGTATGACAGCTGCATACACTATTGTTTTCTTTGAAATACCTAAGGCCCTTCTTGTACCTCTTTACCATATTATTAAAGGCAATAGCTTTTTTTACAACCATGATATATGCATAAACAGGTTCCCCTTTGAAATACCTAAGGCCCTTCCTGCTTCTATGTACCTTATTATTTATAGTAAATGTATAATTTGAGACAGCTTGTATTATAATAAACAATTCCTAGTTATTTATTTGGCCCACAGCTACAAATATTAAAACCTGTTGGTGCCATTTATTCCATTAGTCCTATTAGAGGAAGGTTTGGGTGCTGTAAAGCTTACAATTTGCATTTGTCTTTTGAACAGAATTAGCAGAGTAAGAGTTTGTCATTCTATGAGACCTTTTGTAAAGTGTGTCCTAGTGTAAATGCAGTCCAAGCTTTTTACCGAATTGGTGCTTGTACATGTATGTTCACACTTATAGGTATATTTCTAATCATACAAGTACAGTATGATTGCCATATATAATGTGCAACACCAAGAGCAATTAAAGCTGAAGTTTAGGTATGGCAATTTTTACATAGTTACATTGATCCAGCTTGAACCAATGTGCATATACAGTATCTCACAGAAGTAATTACACCCCTCACATTTTTGTAAATATTTTATTCTATCTTTTCATGTGACAACACTGAAGAAATGACACTTTGCTACAATGTAAAGTAGTGAGTGTACAGCTTGTATAACAGTGTAAATTTGCTGTCCCCTCAAAATAACTCAAAACACAGCCATTAATGTCTAAACCGCTGGCAACAAAAGTGAATACACCCCTAATTGAACATGTCCAAATTGGGTCCAATTAACCATTTTCCCTCCCTGGTGTCAAGTGACTCATTAGTGTTACAAGGTCTCAGCTGAGAATGGGGAGCAGGTGTGTTACATTTGGTGTTATCGCTCTCACGCTCTCCGGGTGACACAGACCACATGGGGTGACACCAGACCCGCTCCACGAAAAGGTGAGTTGTAAAGCAAGCCGACGATTCCTGCAGGATGGATCAGATCTGTGGATTGAGCATAATGGATCGGAGTCCGATCCATTATGCTCAATCCACAGATCCGATCCATTCTGTGGGGATCGTCGGAGAGGGTGTTACCAAGTGTTACCGCACCGGGTGACACCAACCCTAGGGACGCCTCTGTTTGTTGCACATATGCCAACTGGATTCTTCTATGCGTTTGTCAGATCATGTCACATTTGCCGCCATTCCTGATTTCTTGTTCATTGATGTGAAATTCAGCTCTCAGTAACCACAACTGTGTTTAAAATATAGTAAGTGGTTGTTTTTGAACCATCGCACTTACTTTATAAGTGACTCACTGACAATTCCATGCAGGGAATGTCCCCCCGATTTTTAAAAATAATCTCCACGTGTTGTGCTATATGGCGGTGACACATGTATTTACCAGCGGCAGACTTTGGATATTCTGAATTTTTTATGAGCATAAATAGTTTTGTCGTTTAACTTAATGGCCATACATTGATTTTTATGTTTTTCTGGCTGCGGATGGCTCAGGTTTATCAACATCACTCAGAACAAACTGTGTTTTCATTGACAGCTATGAACGCATGCTGTGGGAGGTGGAATCTTCATGTCACAATGCTTCTGTCTCATCGGCACTTTGCGATCCCACGTTCAAACTTCCACCACTTACGTTGAGCAAAGTTCGCAGATTTACGTGAAATTACTGCGGGGAAATTGCTTTGTGTTTTGACGTTTCAGACTGTTTAAGTACGGAATGGCAAGTCAGATATTTTCCTTTCAGCTCTCCCTCTTGTGAGCATTTAATGACGTTATAAACATTCTGCCCTGTAAAATTAAGCTTTATCTTCCCAAAACAGACAAATAAAGACACCAGGAATTGGAAAATAAAATGGAGAGTTTAGAGAACCTGGACACCAATTTCTCCGCTTCCACCCGAGCTAAAAGGCCAAATATGTCCCAGTGCCGCCCTGCCTACCTATAATTGATTCAGCCTAATTAGTGTGAATATTTCCCGGGATGCAGACTCTGGCAGGCATCTGTCCAAATGCATATTTTTCATTTAACGGTTAAGTAAAGTGTAATTATTTTTACTGTCCATAGTGATCCCATGGCAGTCCTGAGATCTCATCGTCAGTTCAGCTGCATATTATTGAATGGAAGCAGATGAGGACGTTTTGTTTTGTGGAAAGACTAATAAGTACTGATCCTGTTTAGTACGAGACCCAAGTCATTGGTGTGGCAAGACAGCTGCCCTTGGAACCTGCACTCCATATCAATAGACAATCTGACACTGCTGAATCCCAATTCACATGATTGAGCCCAGGCTTAAGTTAGTCTTAAGCTGGCCATACATTATACAATTTTCTTGAGAATTTTGTTTTATATTTACCAAAAACCATATAATATGAGGTTAAACATGAACAACACTTTCAGTTGCATCCAATTAGGCAGGCTATTGCACTACATAGTTGGAGGTAAATCTAAAGGAAATTGGGTGGAAAAATTTAAGAAAATTGTATAGTGTATGGCCAGCCTAATACAGGGCTTTTTTTCATGTGGGTTCCAGCACCTCCATTACTGAATGTATGTAATGGCAAGGGGTGATGGGGTGTGCTGGCTGCTGGGAGATCTATTGTCGATGGGGGGAAATTATCGTTGCTAGGGAGGTCTATTTTTGCTGGTGGGGGGTCTACTGTTGCTGGGGGTCAGTTGTTGCTGGGAGAGATTTACTGTTGATAGAGGGGTCTATTGCTGCTGGCTGCTAGAAGGTACTGTATATTATTGCTGGGGTGGATCTATTGTTACTGGGGGTATTATGTTGTGGGGAGGGTCTATTGTTGCTGGAGGGTCTACTGTTTCTGGCTGCAGGGGATTTATTTTATTGTTTTTCTTGCTCTCGATAACAAATTCCATACAAATTGCTTAGCACCACAAAATGATACTTGGCTCTGTATTCTCTAAAAGGGTCATACTGGGAGGTAGGCAGGTGGAGGAACCAAGGGATAGTGCCTGGAGGTGGGTAGGGGCGGAGACAAGCACTGACTCGCAAGTACTTGCACATATTCCTTGCCCTGGTCTTATATTACACACTGCTCAAAAAAATTAAAGGAACACTTTTTAATCAGAATATATCATCAAGTCAATTAAACTCCTGGGATATTGATCTGGACAGTTAAGTAGTTGAGGGGTTTGTTAATCAGTTTCAGCTGCTTTGATGTTAATGCAATTAAAAACAGGTACACTAGATGGGCAACAATGAGATGACCCCCAACATAGGAATGGTTTTACAGGTGGAGGCCACTGACATGTTTTTCCCTACTCATCTTTTTTGACTGTTTTTCACTAGTTTTGCATTTGGCTAGGATCAGTGTCACTACTGGTAGTATGAGGCGATTCCTGGACCCTACAGAGGTTGCACAGGCAGTCCAACTCCTCCAGGATGGCACATTAATACGTGCCATTGCCAGAAGGTTTTCTGTGTCTCCCAGCACAGTCTCAAGAGCATGGAGGAGATTCCAGGAGACAGGCAGTTACTCTAGGAGAGCTGGACAGGGCCATAGAAGGCCCTTAACCCAGCATCAGGACCAGTATCTGCTCCTTTGAGCAAGGAGGAACAGGCTGATCACTGCCAGAGCCCTACAAAATGACCTCCAGCAAGGCCACTGGTGTGAATGTCTCTGACCAAACAATCAGAAACAGACTTTATGAGGGTGGCTTGAGGGCCCAACGTCCTCTAGTGGGCCCTGTGCCATTGCACACCAGAATTGGCAGGTCCGCCTCTGGTGCCCTGGTCTTTTCACAGATGAGAGCAGGTGCACCCTGAGGACATGTGATAGACGTGAAATGGTCTGGAGAAGCCATGGAGAACGTTATGCTGCCTGTAACATCATTCAGCATGACTGTTTTGTGGTGGGTCAGTGATATTCTGGGGAAGCATATCCATGGAGGGACGCACAGACCTCTACAGGCTAGACAATGGTACCCTGACTGCCATTAGGTATCGGGATGAAATCCTTGGACCCATTGTCAGACCCTACACTGGTGCAGTGGGTCCTGGGTTCCTCCTCTTGTACGACAATGCCTGGCCTTATGTGGTGAGAGTAAGTAGGCAGTTCCTGGAGGATGAGGGAATTGATACCATTGAATGGCCCCCATGCTCGCTGGACCTAAATCCAATAGAACACCTCTGGGATATCATGTTTCAGTCCATCCGACGTGGCCAGGTTGCACCTCAGACTGTCCAGGAGCTCAGTGATGCCCTGGTTGAGATCTGGGAGGAAATACCCCAGGACACTATCCGTCATCTCATTAGGAGCATGCAACGTTGTCAGGTAAGCATACAAGCACGTGGGGGCCATACAAACTACTGAGTACCATTTTGAATTGCTGCAATGAAATTTCAGCAGAATGCATCCTTTTACACTTTGATTTTCGGAGGGGCCTTTGAATTCAGTCCTCTGTAGGTTGATAATTTTAATTCCATCAAACGATGGGGCATCTTTATGTTTCTAACACATTACCCAGTCCATATCAGTATAGATACCCAGCATGATATTTTTCCCCATTGAGATCTGTGTTTTCAAAGTGTTCCTTTAATTTATTTGAGCAGTGTTTAATGCCTTGAAGCCAGGGGATTGTCTGCAGCTCTTTGGCACTTTTTGTACAGCCCTTGGAGCCCCTATAGCCTGTGTTTTTCTTACCTAGTTACTTACTTAGAGCAGTAAAGGAGCCCCTATAGCCTGTGTTTTGGCATTAAAGAAGCAAAAGTTGTGCAGATAACTGTTCTATCTGTTGCACAAATTAATTGAAAAGTAAGTCATTATAAGACAAAACACTACATTATATAAAATTCTATTAAAGTGTAACTATAAACAAAACTGTTTTAAAGATTTGGAGTGGAGAAGGATTATAACACCTGTCAAGTTTCTATTGTTGCCTGTGTCCATGTGACAGAGATTCACCCTCTCTATTTTTCCTGTTTAGCATTATCATTCAAAATGAAGGTTATAGAAAATCCCAAATTTTGGGTTTTCCCCAGAAAGCTAGAAGAGGAGAAGTATTCCAGTGGGGGCTCTAGTTCTAGTGTTCTGGTGACGGGGGGCCCAAAGTGATTCCCTAAATTTGCAACGATTTGCTCTCGCTTTCTGTTTTGGCTAGAAGTCGAAAAAAAAACCTGACAGGGGTTATAACTGTCCCTTACTCTATCCAAAATGAAAAAGTTTTGCCTTTAGTTCTACTTTAACAACCTTCAAATGTATGCATAGAGAGAGAGCGTGTGTGTATATATATAAAAAACATAATGAAAATGAACTCTTAACAATAGAACTAATTCTAACACTGATCTCAAACCCTACAACTTAACCCAACCCTTAAAGGAAATCTATGGTCGCAGAATATACTTTCATTTTATAACATGAGCATTGGTATAACATTACAAACAATAGTTGTATTTGACAATCCAATATAAGCTGACTTAAAAAATTAATTTTCATGTTGTGAGTTCTGCCTGTCTGCTGATCATCTGTTTCCACAACTTCATGGATTCCCTGCTTTCTTTGCAGCTTCTCCTCTGCTGTGTACTTTCAATTTCTAAGGACTACATATCCCATGGTACCTTGCTGCCTGCAAGCAGTGATTCCTGTACTGACTCCGCCTCCTGAAACTCCTCCCCTCACACCTCTGTAGTTCAGAAGGCAGGCTCTGTGAAATGTGTGACACAGCTGTGCCCAAGAGCAGGGTTTCTCTTCCTTCCTCTCACCTGAGGCTATTTTTGTCTTCTGCTGCTGTCATTCACATCCTGTGAGATGGGAGAAGGGTAGGGCTGAGCTGTGCTGTTTGTGTCAATAGATAGACACAGCCCAGCTCAGGATGGAGCCAGCAAATGTTGCCCCATAGCAAGCAGCTTGCCTTGGGGTTACACTCAGAGATGGAGGTGCCTGAGCACTGGCAAGAGGACCCTACAACAGGAGGATTAGGGCTGCTCTGTGCAATACCACTGTACTGAACAGGTAAGTATAACATGTTTGTTATATTAAGAAAAAAGAAGTACAATTACAAGCACTTTACAGCAAACTCTCCTAGATTGTAAGCTCGAAAGAGTAGGGCCCTCTAACCCCTTGTGTACTGTTGCTGTTCTGTTTCTTGTATTGTCCCCCCCCCCCCTCTATTGTACTGAGTAAACCCTTTGGCGCTATATAAACTCGATGTAATAATAATAATAATAACTCTCAATGACCTCTATAGCTACAGCACCCTTGAGAAATTTATCCTCAAAATGCACAGCAGAAATTCAAGGGGGAGCTAAGCTGCTGAGTCACTGCTAGGGGGAGATGGGTGCAGGGAGCTAGGCTGCTGAGTCACTGTTGGGAGGGGGTAACTGAGCTGCTGAATCACTACTGGTGGAGGGAGCAGGGCGATTTTAGCTGCCAAGTCACTGTCAGGAGTGGGGAACAGGGTGGACTGAGCTGCTACGTCACTGAGCAGAGGGTGTAGCAAGGGAGCTGAGTTGCTGAATGAGATGGGAGCAGGGCAGATCTAATCTGCAGAGTCACTCCTTGGAGGGGGGAGCAGGATGAACTGAGCTGCCGACAGAACAGTTTTGATGAGTTCATAGATTCTGCTATGAACTTTGAGGATGAATTGCCCACAGTACCTGCAGCTACAGAGGGCAGGAAAGGGCTGTTTACTCATTTACTGCTTGTTCAGAAAATGGGAATACTTAATTGTCAATAGCCTGACCACAGGTTCACTTTAAATGTCTTTAAATGTAACCGCAACCCCTGGCCCTAAAGCTCAAATTTAACCCATAATTCTTTCAACCACAAAAAAAAACAGAACTAATTCTGAAATTATCAAACCAGCACATACATTGTGAATCTGAATTAAAAATATCCATATATAACAGCTCCATGTTGATTCGTACTTGTGCCAAAATCTCAGCACCTAAAACTAATGACCAGGGCAGCACTGAACACTGAAAGTGACTCAAAGCCAAACCAACATAGACGATTGTAAACTGATTTGTAGGTAAGTACAAGTATATTGTTCTGCTGTCAGTTACACAGCATAGTCTAAAAGAGGGTCACAAAAATATCTTTCAATAGGATTAGTGAGAGACCTAAGCAATGCACAGGAAAATGTCTTGTCTACAGCCTCATACATATTGTATCTACAACTAATGTTAATTTCATAGAATTTTTATTAATTTATCTATTTATTTTAATTATTTATATGTCTTTTGTATATTTTTTAGAATAATTATTGACTGCTTTATATAAACCAAATTTACCTGTGTTGGTCCTCTGGGTGGTGAAATGCAGTGTGGGCAGCAGAAACTGTGCTATGAAAAGTAGCCACTTGGTGTCAGCAGAGCACCCCCTTCCTCCCTCCCCCTTCTCATTGTTGTGCTGTGTTTGAGGTTCTTAATTGTTCATAAACTGTGATTCATGAAAGTGATCATTTCATCAAAGCCACAAAGAGAGCCACAGTGGAGCAGTCACAGTAGGAGAGCAACAGAGCGCAGCTACACTGCTGTATTCCAACTACAGGAGCCCCCCAAGTCTGCAGCGCCCCAGCACCAAGGTAAGTGACAAGTTGGGGTCCCTCTAAACCCCAATATTCTGTAGTGGCATCTTCATTGCCATTTCAGCTCTACAATTTCCCGGGAGCTTTAATTGCTTTCAACATTATTGAATTAGAATAGGATTAATATTATTATATGTTTTTTATTATTATTATGATTTTATTATTACTATTATTATTATTATTATTAATATAATAATAATCATAAATTTACACTGTTAGATGTGTTTCTAAAGATTTTGAAAAATGTGCTAATACATTGTTTTTTGAGTTGTTAACACTGTAATATTAGATTTTGCACCTTTGTGCTTTCACTAAATGTTATTAGTTTGGCTTCAGACTGGAGGAACCAGTGAAACGTAAGAATTACTTCAATTTTTTAATGAGACTTCTGTTCAGAATTGTTTGTACTTTGGGGATATTGTATGCAGAGTTTTGCAGAGTATGCAGTCTTCTGTTTGCTTCTATATTGTCGTTGGTGTGTTTTATCCAGATGTGCCAAGTAATGAGCACCCTGCTATAGAATATTGTTTGATAAAACAAACATACTTCATCAAAATGGTATAAATCCCTTATACGCAATTCAAAGCTACTTCATCATCTACATAATGGTGTCATTTATAAGCAAAGTGATTGTAATAAATTAAATATTATGAAGATTTTATATTTAAATGTTAAATATTTAAATATCTGTGAAGAAATAAAACACATTTTAAAATATTCTGCACAAATTCTAGAAAAAACATTTCAAAATAATTAGCAGTAGATTTTCTATATATTAAAGATTCATTCATCTTTGTATTTTGGTTACTTCTAACTGGCCTCCAATATATGTAACACTGATAATATATAAACTATTATCAAATACATAAATGAAGAGTAAGAAGCCACTTCCTTTCTTGCCCACAGAAGCTTACAATCTAATTACTATAAAGGAAGACTGGCTGTAGGAGGGGAACATTGTGGAGTGATTGGCTCTTTATACAATTCAAGATATAAGTGGCATACACAGAGCCGAATATTTGCTGTAATTATTCCTCATGATAAGGTACAGAAGAATAGGATATTAATTAGCAGAAGAAAGTGACATGGGACAATATTTGGTGTCTTCACACTTCCATGTCCCGGAAGGATTGGATAATAAACTGATAATTATCAGAGCTGCTTGCTGTCCTTCGCAATTATCGCTGTGTGGATCGTGAATAGATCTGATCACAAGAGGCAACAGTGTCACTACGACCTTCCTAAATGATCTTTGTATCCAGGCGCCTCCAAAATGATACATTCTGCACACTTGGTTTGTGATTGCTTTGCAACAATTTGGAGAATAATAAGAGTTAATGACATATTACCTTAGCCAACCACTTCAACCACTGTGCATCTGCACAACAAGCACAGAAGTGAAATTCTACCGAAAGGCACATGGTTGCTATCTGCCAATCATTTACTTCCAATTATACAATGCACCTGAAAGAGCATTAATACTAAGAATGGATGAGATTTACTAAAGGAGTCGATTATTATGTGCACACTTTAGATTTTAATTTTTGTTTTAATTCACCTGAAAAGAATATCTACCTATCTATCTAAAATTTTACATGGAACATTATTGGGATAATATGCAGAACATATTGATATATTATGTTTGCATCTTTCAGGTTTGGGAAATGGGCCAACTCTGTGTTTTTGTACTGATCACATTGGCGGTGTACTGGGATAGCTGCTCAGGGAATCGGGCCAGTGCAGGCATGGAAGATCTCTCAGGTAAGATTCACTAGTAAAATTAGTTTTGTTTGAAGAGATATAACTTCTTTCTATCAGTTATAATTTCTGCACTTTCCTAATGCAATGTGACTGTGTTACCAAAAAGGGTGAGACTCACTTTTCTAAGGCCACGGTTATTACTAGAAATAGTTCCAACTCTCTCTTTTGGTGTTTCTGTCTAAATAACTCATCCAGAGAACACAATATGTAATTGTCTGAGCTGAAAACGAGAAAGACTGCAGATATGATTAGTACCAAATGTCCCAATAGTTTTCCCTTCTGTTATTACAGCAGGACTTTATGAGGTGAAAGAAAAGCTCAGATATGTAGGTGAAAGGGACACAAATACAGAAAAAGAGAGGCTTAGATATGCAAAGGAGAAGAACTCTAAAACAAAGAGGAGAGAGACTCAGTTGTGGAAGAAAGAGGGGACAAGATAGCGAGGAGAGAGGGGCGAAGATACGGAGAAGAGAGTTGCTTGGATATGGGTGCAAGAAGGGTTCAGATACAGAGGGGAAAAAGACCCAGATACACCTATAGCTAGAACACCTCTAGGTGGGTGGGACACCTTTGCTTGGTTTTGTAAGTGGGCTCTGTTTTTTATAGTTACCTCAAGATCATTGTAAGACTCTCCTTCATCTAAGATACTGGCATGGAACCAAGCTAAAGGAGGCCATAGGGGCTCAGATTCAGGGGGAAGAAGGGCTCAGATGTGGAGGGAAGAGGGTCTCAGATAAAGAGAACAGAGGGGCCCAGATAATGAGGAGAGATGGACTCAAATATGTAGGGAAGAGGGGCTCAGATACGGATGGGATAGGGGTTAGGATATAGAGGAGAGAGGAGCCCAAATATAGAGTAGAGAGTGGGCTCATATGCAAAAAACATAGGGGTTCAGAGGAAAATGAATCTTAGATATGGTGGGGCTAGGGGCTCCAAAACAGATTGGAGAGGAGCTAAGATATTGAGGTGAGAGGGGCTCAGATATGCAGGAGAGAGGGTCTCTAATTCAGAGGGGATATGGTCTTAGATATAGAAGGGAGAGGTTCTCAAATATAGAGGACAGAAGGGAGAGGGGCTCAGATATAGAGTAGAGAGGGTCTCATATACAAAAAACAGAGGGGCTCAGGTACAGAGCAGAGAGGGGCTCAGATACAGTGGGGAAAGGAGCTCAGATACGCCTGAAGCTGGAACACCCCAAGGTGGGTTGAAACAGAGCCAGGAACTATGGTGGGGAGATATCACCCTTGTATTCCCCAGGGGGTATCCTAGCCCCCAAGACTCTGCCCATAACTAAATTATAGTTTTAAGATGACTGATCCATTAAATTTTAAGTGTACAAGATTTTGTAATGAAACTAACCACACACTTTTTCCCCATATCTAGAGTCTGATTATCCAGAGAGCGAATTACCAGTGAAGAGGAACCCCTATCCTTTGGTGAGAAGTGCTGAAAGCCAGAGCTGGGCAGATCACCCGAACATCTGCTATTTTATACATGAGAGTCAGTCAGAGGGTCAGATTTCCTGCAGGCTACGCTTTACTCGGAGCAAGTTTAACTTTAATCCCTTTGGACTGCGCTTTGGCAAGAGAGACCACAGCAGCATAGCCATAAAGAGATTTCCCGAAACCTCCAGCGGCCATTTTCTACATTACCTTCTGAAACTGAAGGACAAACAGACTGCACTATGCGGACTGGCCTCTGCTGAGCAATGCTAGCAGGGATTTTATATTTGTGTATTTATGATTATGTCTACTGACATTTTATATCCCTATTTCTGTTCTGAGTCTCATTTTCTGTACAGTTCAGTCTTGTTGGAGGGACACAATCAGAATCTTAATGCACTACGTTCGTGTTGTCTCCAGTAATACCATTATATATCTTTGCCTTTAATTATCTGTTTTTGTTGTGTTTTTAATAAAAGTGTTTTGCAAGTGTCCCTATTTCTAAATAAAAGGCACTCATTGGTGTTGAAGTACACAGAGTTTGACTTGGAGACAATGGAGGTTTTCTTTTTCTGTGTCCATTGTGCAATGAGATGGAAGGACATCCACTCACTTTATGGTGTTTTAAACCTTTTCTTCCTCCCTGCAGAAGAACACCATTGTGTGACATTTGCTTGGTGCAGAGGTAAGAGGCAATGGTGTAAAAGTCATCTTCTGAGAGTGATATTGATGCATGGAGATGACACCAACCTTGTTTTGTGAAAATGTAACTTTAACAATACTGAGAGGTGACAAACCCCAAAATATGCGAAACAATAGAAGAGTGGTACTGAACACACTTCCACCCTCATTGCCTTAAAATTCATTAATCGGTAACAAGATGGCCAGATTAAAATATCCGGTCTGTGCTTAAGCACTCATGTTTAAGCCACTTTATGGCATATTTGACAAAAAGCAGACAAGTTAGAAGGATTCCAGAGATATCATAAACTTTATTTAGCCCAGGGTCTTCAAAGGACCTCTGATGGTCACATGGTCTTGTGTGCAGTTTAAGAATACACAACTGGTATATTGACCTATAGTTGAACTATCATAAATCTCAAACTCTCAACTCCAATTCAATTTCCACAAATCCTACAGTAATGAAGTTAATAAATAGTTTTTTGCTAATGTAGAAGATACAGCTTAAACACAAAAGACACCTATATTACAAGATCCAGCGGGCTTATAGAACACAATAGACTTCCTATATATATATAGAAATATATCATATTTGATATCTAATAAATCATACTTTCATTCTCCTAATTTGATGGTTGTTAAATTGTGAAACCTTGTCATATACTTTAGATATATAGATGTGCCCAGTAAAGTTGTCACTACAGATGTAATAAAAACATAACAAAATACTCATTAAAGATGTAATAAAAGCATAACAAAACACTCTCCAACATGCCTATACCACACCTAGACCTGTAACCTTTTGACAGGTGGATTTAGCGTGGTGGTACTCTCTCCAGGAACAAGAAACACTGGCTGCATTGGGCAGCTGGGGCTCTCATTTTATGATTCAAACTACTAGAGACATTTAAATCATTTTCTGAGAGCCAGTGGCTCTGTTATATCACACAGAATATACTCTGCAAGTGATCCAAACTCTGCACTGAATCAATGACTAGGCTAATTATGTTTATTTATTTCAGGTACTTATATAGCACTGTCAATTTACACAGCACTTTACATATATATTGTACATTCATATCAGTCCCTAATCCTCAAGGGGTGTACTACAATCTAAGGTCCCTAACTCACATTCATACATACACATACTAGGGCCAATTTAGACAGGAGCCAATTCACCTACCAGCATGTCTTTGGAGTGTGGCAGGAAACCGGAGTACCTGGAGGAAACCCACACAAGCACAGGGAAAACATGCAAACTACATGCAGGAGGTGCCATGGTCAGGAATCAAACCCATGACCCATTTACTGCAAGGCAGACCTGCTAACCATTAAGCCACTGTGCCGCCAATGTTTCACTTTTAACACTATTTCATTGTTGTATATGTCTGTTTGCTAATATATTTTCTGTAAATTATCCCTACAGTGTTTGTCTTTTCTTTTTCATTTACCGATAATTAAAGCAGAACTCCGGGCAAAAACTTCTTTACATTTCCTTGTTGCCGATTTCCTACCTTCACTGAATATGTCATCCATTTTTTGGTCCACTCAGTAGTTGCTCTGAAATAGCCTCTTCATTTTCAAATCAAACCGTTAGTTCTTTTTGGTTTCTTGTTGGTGAGACCAGTGGCTGCTATGCCTCCTATTCCCCCAGCCACTGGACTTGACACATCGCATCTGTAGTTCTTTCTCCAGGAAGCATTGATGTAGTTCAACCCCACTTGCAGTAGTGGGCGGACCGAGACTCTCAGTCTCATTCAACATGTACAGTGTACCCGCTCACATTCACGATAATTCCCTGTGATTGATGGGAACTGTAGTTTCCTTTTACTGCAGAGAGGGAGGAGAATATATGACGAAATCCCTGCTGTTACATCTCCTGCTTGGCAGATGCTGTTATCTTTTGAATTACAAAGATGAGGTCATGAAAATTCAGTTAGACTTTTCTCCTAAATGGTAAGGATTTTCTAAATTTTATTAACTATTTAGTGTTTTGTGTAGGGGATGTACTAATGGGTGTTTTTTTGCCTATCCCGGAGTTCTTCTTTAAAAATTGTTAAACTGAATCTCTAAATGTTCTAACTAGAAATTAGAAGAAGCTTTTATAGTTTGAATTCTGTTACATTCCTGTCTGGAAGCAAGTGATGAAGATATCTTTTTAAAGCCCAAATTTAGAAGAGTGGTCGCTGTGAATGATGTGTGTGTGTTACCATTGAAAATACTTGGTGGCCGTCATTGAAACCACCATGACTTGGGCTCCTGGAGAGGCCTTGGGGCCAGCCTCCTTCCCACTGACTATGGACCCAGGACTAAGGAATCCCTCCCTCTAGGGGTTACAAGGAACCTTTTCTCAAGAGGGCTATATCACTTCCCTGAGTACCTGGATGGCCGTGAATTATACCAACTACCCTTTCCATGCAATTAGGGCTGGAGGGACTGTTTCTGGGACCCCTTGGCATACTGTCCATAGTGGAACTGTTATCCTGTAGCGATGTGTTATGTGCAGGGATAAATTCCAGCATACAGTTAGGTCCATATATATTTGGACGCAGGCACAATTTTCTTACTTTTGGCTCTGTATGCCACCAGAATAAATTAAAACAAAACAATCCAAATTAATTTGAAGTGTAGACTTTTGGCTTTAATTCAAGGGGTTGAACATAAAAATCAAGTACAAATGTTAGGAACTGCAACCATTTTTATACACAGTCCCTATATTTTCAGGGGTTCAAATGTAATTGGACAAATGAATATAATCATAAATAAAATGTTTATTTTTAATATTTTGTTGAGAATCCTTTACTGGCAATGACTTCCGGAAGTCTAGAACCCATGGTCATTACTAGAGATGAGCGAATCGAACTTGGCGAAGTGGAATTCGTTTCGAATATTAGGAAAAATTTGATTCGCATCGAATCCGAAAATTAGCAAACTTCGGATGCACGAATCAAATTTTTCCCGATCGGCCGATTTTCATCCCTTCTACAGCCGGCAAAAAGTGTCCCTGCAGAGAGCTCCGCTATTTCTGACAGTTCTCTGACAGTTCCTTCACATTTACAGCGGTTGAAACATTGTATCTATTTGTTTCCATTTAGGATACAGATGTTTTTATTCGGAAACAAATAGATACAATGTTTCAACCGCTGTAAATGTGAAGGAACTGTCAGAGAACTGTCAGAAATAGCGGAGCTCTCTGCAGATACACTTTTTGCTGGAATGGAATTCTTCTTATTTTCATCCTACTTCTTCTTCTTCTTCTTCTTCATCCTCATCCTCTTCTTCTTCTGCTTCTTCATCCTCATCCTCTTCTTCTTCTTCTTCTTCATCCTCATCCTCAGAAGAAGAAGAAGAGGATGAGGATGAAGAAGAAGAAGAGGATGAGGATGAAGAAGAAGAAGAAGAAGAAGAGGATGAGGATGAAGAAGAAGAAGAAGAAGAAGAAGAAGTAGGATGAAAATAAAAAGAATTCCATTCCAGCAAAAAGTGTATCTGCAGAGAGCTCCGCTATTTCTGACAGTTCTCTGACAGTTCCTTCACATTTACAGCGGTTTAAACATTGTATCTATTTGTTTCCGAATAAAAACATCTGTATCCTAAATGGAAACAAATAGATACAATGTTTCAACCGCTGTAAATGTGAAGGAACCGTCAGAGAACTGTCAGAAATAGCGGAGCTCTCTGCAGGTACACTTTTTGCTGGAATGGAATTCTTCTTATTTTCATCCTACTTCTTCTTCTTCATCCTCATCCTCTTCTTCTTCATCCTCATCCTCTTCTTCTTCTTCTTCTTCTTCTTCATCTTCTTCTTCTTCATCTTCTTCTTCTTCTTCTTCATCTTCATCTTCATCTTCTTCTTCTTCTTCTTCATCTTCTTCTTCTTCATCATCTTCTTCTTCATCATCTTCTTCTTCTTCTTCTTCTTCATCCTCATCATCTTCTTCTTCTTCTTCTTCTTCATCCTCATCCTCTTCTTCATCCTCTTCTTCTTCTTCATCTTCTTCTTCTTCATCTTCTTCTTCTTCTTCTTCATCTTCTTCTTCTTCATTTTCTTCTTCTTCTTCTTCATCTTCTTCTTCTTCTTCTTCATCTTCTTCTTCTTCATCATCTTCTTCATCATCATCTTCTTCATCATCTTCTTCTTCATCTTCTTCTTCTTCATCTTCTTCATCTTCTTCTTCATCTTCTTCTTCATCTTCTTCTTCTTCTTCTTCATCTTCTTCTTCATCTTCTTCTTCTTCTTCATCTTCTTCTTCATCTTCTTCGTCGTGCCCCGTGACTGCCCAAATGAGTGAAGTGTGCGGTGATTCTAAGATCGACGGCACTCATCTGCATGTCATACTGACTGACAGTATTATTTCTCTTCCCCAGCAGACTCCAAGGGCATTTAAATTAAAGGTACAGTGTTCTGCACTAATATAAAGGCTCTCTGAAGCCTAGAAACCCTTTTAATAAGTTAAATTCGCAGCGAATAAATTCGCATCGAATCGAATTTATTCCGCAAATTCGGCGAATCAGCCGAATCGAATTTTTGAATAATTCGCTCATCTCTAGTCATTACCAAAGACTGGGTTTCCTCCTTTCTGATGCTTTGCCAGGCTCTAATTGCAGCTGTCTTCAGTTGTTCTTTGTTTTTGGGTCTGTCTGCCTTTACTTTTGCCTTCAGCAAGCAAAATGCATTCTCAATTAGGTTGGGATCAGGTGATTGACTCGGCCATTGCAGAATATTCCACTTCTTTACCTTTAAAAGCTCCTGGGTTGCTTCTACAGTGTGTTTTGGATCATTGTCCATCTGTACTGTGAAATGCTTTCCAATCAACTTTGCTGCATTTGGCTGAATCTGGGCTGACAGTATATCTCTAAACACTGCAGAATTAATCCGTCCAAAGAATGATTTTCCAGAACTGGTCTGGCTTTTTTAGATGTTTTTTGGCAAAGTCTAATCTGACTTTTCTATTCTTCAGGCTTATGAATAGTTTGCACCTTGTGGTGAACCCTCTGTGTTTGCTCTTGTGAAGTCTTCTCTTGATTGTAGACTTTGATAATGATACTCCCACCTCCTGGAGAGTGTCCTTCACTTGTCTGGATGTTGTGAATGAGTTTTTCTTTACCATAGAGAGGATCCAGTGATCATCCACCACTGTTGTCTTCCGTGGATGTCCATCCCTTTTTATGTTGCTGAGCTCACCAGTGCGTTCTTTTCTCAGAATGTACCAAACTGTTGATTTGGCCACTCGTAATATTGATGTTATCTCTCTGGATTTATTTCATTTTTGAAACCTTACAATGGCCTGTTTCACTTGCATGGACATCTCCTTTGAACACATGATGTAAGTTCACAGCAATAGATTCCAAATGCAAATACCACACTTAGAATCAACTCCAGACTGTTTACCTGCTTAACTGATGAAGAAATAATGAAGGAGTAGCCCACACCTGGCCATGAAACAGCTTTTGATTCAATTGTCCAATTACTTTTGCTCTCTTGAAAAAGGGGGGGGGGGTGGCTACTCCTCAGAGCTGTAATTCCTAAACCCTTCCTCCCATTTGGATGTACGTACCCTCAAATTAAACCTGAAAGTGTGCACTTTCAGCCCATATTCATTGTATAAGTATAGCTTGAATATAGTTTGGTAAATACCTGAAAAAACTAAAATTGTGCCTGTGTCCAAATATATATGGACCTAATTGTATGTTGGGTTAAGAAACTTTATGTTCTGTTACAGGCTTCCTGGCATCAGCTATTGTTTGCTGTAATTAGGTTTAGCTGATAAGCTCTCATTTTGTTTAATCACCTCCAGAGTCCAGACTGCTAGTGTTGGGTGATATCAATGAAGTGTTCCAGAAGCCAAGGAAGTGGAGTTAAAGTGGCGATTGCAAAAGACATTCGCCCAGGCTGGAGATCTTGGCTCTGCCCAGGAGATGCTGAAATTGAGAGATGCACTCTGCCAGGAGCTCTGCAGGGAAGCTCTCTAAGTGGAGCAAGACTGTTATGGATCATGGATCAATACTGGGTGCAGCTGGACTTGCGTACACTGTTCGTAGAAGAGTATTCTTGGGAGGAATGGCTGATGGAGCTAGATAAGATGGTTAAGACAGAACTAATGCTGGCTGATGGGTATTGGGCGCTGCAGTGGTATGCCACCCAATTGTGTCTGTGGCTGGGGAACAGAAATCCCATAGAAGGCTATGACTTTGGCTTCCCAGGATTTATATTTGAGGTGCCTCAGGAGGACCCACAGTCTGGTAGTGCAGCAGAGTGGAGATGAGAGGACATCCAAGATTTTAGGGAGTTGAAACTTACCAATGAGCGCAGATTGAATAGTGACTTGGACTTTATAGTCACACAAGAATGGGAGTTTGAGCAAGCATATACTGTACACTCACCGGCCACTATTTTAGGTACACCTGTTCAGCTTGGTAACACAAATAGCTAATCAGCCAATCACATGGCAGCAACTCAGTGCATTTAGGCATCTAGACGTGGTGAAGACAACTTGATGAAGTTCACACTGAGCTTCAGAATGGGGAATAAAGAGGATTTAAGTGACTTTGAATGTGGCATGGTTGTTCGTGCCAGATGGGCTGGTCTGAGTATTTCAAAAACTGTAGATCTACTTGTATTTTCACGCACAACCATTCTAAGGTTTACAGAGAATGGTCTGAAAAAGAGAAAATATCCAGTGAGCTGTGATTGTGTGGACGAAAATGCTTTGTTGATGTCATAGGTCAGAGGAGAATGGGCAGACTGGTTTGAGATGATAGAAAAGCAACAGTAACTCATGTCAATATGGACCAAAATCTCTGAGGAATATTTCCAACACCTTGTTGAATCTATGCCACGAAGAATTAAGGCAGTTCTGAAGACAAAAGGGGGTCTAACCCAGTACTATCAACGTGTACCTAATAAAGTGGCTGGTGAGCGTACAATAGACTGTTTGAAAAAGCTCAACAGTATGTCATAGCATCCATAGATGTTATGGATTATGAGTCACTTGCCAATGCTCTGGCACTGGGCCCGTGTGCTGCCAGCCCATGTCCTGGATCTACAGCAATTCTGAAGCAGCAGGGACAGGAGGTGGTCATCCTCACTCCCCAGTGGTAATCTGCTGTACAGGGAGAGGAGGAAGCTGTCCTCACTCCTCAGTAGCAGTCTGAGATGTAGGGAGGGGAGGAAACCATTCCCACTCCGCAGCAGCAGGCCAAGGACCAGGAAAAGGAGGTGGTTGTTCTCCCTCTCCAGCGGCAGTTCAGTCTCGTAAAAAAGAGAAAGTCATCCTGCCACCCCAACATCTAGCCAGAGCAAAGGATGTGTGGTCCCCAACAGAAGCACTGGCATCAGGGCAGAGTGCCACCAACCTCTGTCCACCACCGGCAACAACTCTTGAGCTCCCGGGAGCCGGGGCAGGTGGTCCGTCTCCTCAGTGACAGGCTAATGCAGTGAAGCTCTTATTCCCAGATGAAGTGCTGGCAATAGGGCAGAGTGCCACTGGCCTCTGCCTAGCACCTACAGTGCCTCCACGGCTCGATGGAGTGGAGGCAATCAGCCCCTCTCCCCGACAGCAGACAGAGCTCTGGAACTGTAAAGACCTCCCAGCTGAAGTGTTTGCAACCAGACATAGTGTCCACAACATCTGCCCCACACCTACAGCTACACCTCAGGAAGAAGCAGTTGTCTTTGCTTCTCCCCAGTGCCCAAGGCACGAGATCACGTGAAGTTTATGTGGATTCGTACTGCCCAACTAATGCAGGTCCAAGCCAGTTGGGAGTCTGGGACCTACTTAGTCTAGCTTTGGGGGGGGGGGGGGGGTGAAATGTCATGGAAACTACCATGACTTGGGGGTGATGTGTTATGTGCAGGGGGTGAATTATGTTACAGGTTTCCTGACATCAACTATTGTTTGCAGTAATTAGGTCTCACTTTGTTTAATCATCTCCAGAGTCCAGATTCCTAGGTGCAGGGAAGAAATCCATTGTTTTCTTGTGTTTAATTGTTTATTTGTTTATGTAATGTAATTTTCTCCTGGCACTTACTAGGCCATACCTATCTAGGAGGAAGGTTTTTGAGTATAAATGCTGTGCTGTATGTTAATAAAGTCAGTCCTTGTTTTACTGTCCTGTCTGATGCTTGGGGTAAACTTGCTATATTCTGGTTCCAGACTGGAGGAAGCTGAAATTTGGTAGAGATACCCAATCAGTGTGTCAGGGAGTCCATCACAGTGGTGGCTACCATGTGTATGTAAAGGGATAACTTCTCTGTCAACCTGCCCCAGTGATGATCACTCTCAGTCTGCTGGTGCCTAGATTGTTGTCCCACAGGTTGGAATATCTCTGCACACAGTGAGTCTTGAAGGGTAACTGTCACAGATGATGACCCTAAATGATGTCTGAACCAAGATGGCTTTGTTCTTTAGGAAAGAAGCAGATGAAGGCATTGTCAAGGGTAATACTGCGAAGTCTGTGATAGGTAATAAATACCTGGAAGTATCAGACATTACTCAGTATGCTGCATGTATCATTAAAATATACCTGATGACAGGTCCGCTTTACCACAAGGAAGTTGGGTCACACCTGAAGAAAAAGTCATCTTTATGTACAACTGCTTCTCCCTGTACAAGTCTGAGATCTGCTGTACAGGGAATGCAAAATGTCAGCATGTCACATTCAGCTATGTACATTATTATTTCCATTGAAATATATATAGTATATGTGCTATGTATTTTTAAATACAGAGCTTCATTATTTGTGTCTTTTATATCTATATGAAGTTCAACTTTAAATTCACAGACATTGGGGGCAAGAGAAGTGGTACTATGCAGAGTCCATACATACAGAATAAGATCAGATACTGAGAATTACAGAGCGCACCAACCTTGCGCATTACCTCAGTAATTCAGTGATTTTATTAAATCAAATATATATACTCACAAAAGAAGTAAAACAAGCATTACAGATCCTCAAAGGAACGAGGGAGTGTAGAGCCAGTGTGAGTCACGCCACAAGGGTAGACTCTCAAAGTGAGGCTGAAGCTTTTCGAAGAAGGGTCCCCCTTCGAAACGCTTCAGCCTCACTTTGAGAGTCTACCCTTGTGACGTGACTCACACTGGCTCTACACTCCCTCGTTCCTTTGAGGATCTGTAATGCTTGTTTTACTTCCTTGTTTGTGAGTATATATATTTTATTTAATAAAATCACTGAATTACTGAGGTAATGCTCAAGGTTGGTGCGCTCTTTCTTTTTGCTTCTCTTCACAGTATCAATCGGGCTTCCCTAGCCTTGTTGTAGAGCTGCACAACCTTCCATGTACTGGTGGAATTGTTTTGAGGTTCCTCGATTCCTCCACCCCTGATTTGAGCCCTAGAGTACAGGAGGTGTTGTCTCTGTATCTGCTTCCACTGAGAAATACACATATATCTCCTAAATGTTTGTTACAATTATATGGTTACTCCATTCACACTTGTGCGACTTCAACATTTTGCAATTTTTACTATGACTTTACAATGCGATTTAGATGCAACTTTGATGAGACTTTGGAGGAGTGCAACTTTGGTGTGACTTTGAAAAACTCAGAGGTCTACTGAAGAGGAAGATGACTATAAACGATGTATGATATACAACGGATCATGAACTTCGGCAGGAATGTGTAATAGATGCTGCCCTCCTCAACTTGTCTTGTGAAAATTGCATGGACACACACAATTCCCCTTGCTGTGGCATCTTGTGTTTTTTAATGCAGTTTACTTTCCACCTCTGTGAGTATCCATTTGGCATCTATGTTTTGTGGACAATCAATCGTTGGTAATGCACTAGGCATTTGCACCCTTCTGTTTGTTCTTTTGGTTGCAACTTTGGCCTTGATCAAGGATGATTGTTTGTGCTTTACAAAGTCGCACACAAGCCGCATGCAAATCATTCATGTGCACTTTCATGTGACTTTGGGGGGGTTTACATTGAGGTCTATGGTCCTCAAGTCACATGAAAGTCTGACCAAAGTAGTGCAGGAACTAGTTTCAAGTCGCTGCGACTTGTATTCACACAGATATGAATGGTACTCATTGGGAAACATGGGGTGCGACTTGTCATGTGACTTTGGACCCCAAAGTCGCATGACAAGTCACACAAGTGTGAATGGGCTCTCAGTGTTTAAAACTAAAGTCTGTCTTCCCTCTCAGCAGTGAGATTACTATCATATGAACATCTTCATTTCCATATACTTGGATATTGCTGTATTCCTTCTCAGCTCTTGCAACTCCAGGGAGAGATACAATTAAATGAATGTGATAGATATTTATCAAAGTGGATTTATTACATGTGGGATACATTTACCTGAACACATAAAAGCTTCATAACAGGCTATACATTAAATGACAAAATACTTTGTTTTATTTCCAATCTCATCAATTAAGACAATTCTCAGAATTATTAGGCATTTATACAGAGGGAAAAATACGATGGTCCTTAGAACGGCTCACCCTACGCTGAATCAAATACAAAAAAATAATCCCGGGGATGTTTAATGAAATGGATTCCTCATGGAGTTACATTATTTTATAAATTTCAGATGTGACGCTGCCACTTAACATGCAATTAACCTTTCTGCATCTCAGAAATGACAAATAACGGACTGGCAAATTGTCTTTTTTTTCTGTGGCAACGCCACTCGATAAGCACAATAAAATGACTAATACACCACCTGTACCCTGACACATTAAACACAATATATTTAAAAAAATACACATTTATGATGTCAACACTAACTGGGGTACTTCGGAAAGGCTGGAATAAATTGCGTTATCTAAATGAACCAATCATATAGCAGCTATCAAGTTAAAGGGTCAGTCCGCCTAAAATTAATATTTCATTGCTTGGTGGATGCTGCAGAGGTTAATCACCTTTGGTTTCTTCCATCCAAGCAATGGTGAGATTCTTGCACTAAACTTCCAGGTCTTCTGTAACCATTATGAAGGTTTCTCACCATCCATGTACTGAGTTCCTGGGTCTGCACACATTCTGTGCCCATTATGAAGAGTTCCTTCCATCTCTGCACCAAGTTCCCAGGTTTGTACATCTGCTGTGCCCATTATGAGAGGTCCCCACCATCCCTGCACTTAGTTCCTGGCTCTCCATGCCTGCAGTGCCCGTTATGAAGAGCTCCCACCATTTATGAGTACAACTGCATGAGACCAGAGAGGGTGCCACAATAAAAAGTCAAGCCCAGTTTATGTCTTTATTATACATAGAAAAAAAATAAAAAGAGCAAATGTTTCAGTCATCACCCCTGTAATATGTAAAAGATTTTCTTTTTTGTTTTATTCTATGTATGACACCTGGGGAGAAGGTGCAGCAATTTTGCGATTCCCAGAGTGGAGAGGTGAACTTTTTTTAGTGGAGAAATTCTACTGTGTGTGGTCAGCTTATGTTTTTGCCATATGGCCATATGCTCTATTGACGTTTTCTTGTTTTTCCAGGAAACAAAAGATTTGGCCTCCGATTGTAATAAGTCTTGTGATAGTGAAACATTTACTCGACTTTCCAAATGTTATTCTTTTCATTTGTGCTCTGAATCATCACGTTTACAAAACACAGGGGTTTTTTTTTTAATAAACTGCCGTATAAAATGAATTTTTCTTTTTTTAAGCCTCTCTTCATATTTTCTATGCTTTAATGAAATGTGCCTGTCACAGCGGCGAGCGAATGCTCATTTTGTAGTAAGGTGAAGGTCACTTTTCAATTACGTGCGTTACATTATGTGTGATTTTCTCAAGGGCAGCCAGCCACGCTCATGTTTTCTGGGAATTACAGCCAATTTATAGGGTGATATTACACCGCTTCATCTAAGTCACGTAGATCTAAAATATGTCAGAGTGGCCCCCGCGCCGGGCTCGGTAAGTTGTGTCTATTTGTTGAAATAATTGTTTTGTGTTTCTTTTTTGTCGGTCTTAGCATACGAGTTGTGAAACAGAACTCTTGTCTTTTAATAGGATGTATAGCTATATAGACAATGACATGGTGGCCTTGAATACTCCATTCACCCCCACCTAGATAATGATGTAACGCTCTTATTGCTACGTTGTATACATAACATTCTGCTAGTACTCAGCACACAATGTACTTATTAGAACAAATATAGATACTAAAAACTGCAATGTCTGTACAGATTGGGAAAATGAAATTGATTTTGAATGACAATAGTGAAAATTCTACATGTGAGGAAAAGTAAACATTGTTTCCCAACAAATTGTTGGGAAAGTTGCATATTTAAAGCTGAACTCCGGCACTCTCTTTAGACTTGCACAGTGGTACAGGCTCCTCTCCTGTACTGAAATTGCTTTCTCTGATTTCACTGCACACTGTGAGCTTCTCAAATCAGATACAGCCCACCTCATTTCCTAGCTGGTTGACATCCAGCATTATCCAGCTCTTTCCTCTCCAGCTTTTACTGTCCCCAGCCCATCTTTTTCATTCATTGAATTTCAGTTCTTTCGTGGAGGCTCAACATCACATGGCAGTTACCTAGGAAGGTCTGTAGATGGGGCCAATTGACTGGTACCCAATTAACTCAAGAGGGAGAAAAGGCACATGGAGAACATGGAAAATGGTACAGTTATTATTTGGTTCTGTAAGGGATTTCCGGTGAGACGAATTGTGAATAGAAATGCGAATGCACATAGAAACGTCCGGAGAAGCGTGGTCGGTTGTGTGCATGCGTGCGGAAATGCACGATTGCGCACACACACGGCGAAGATTGGCGCCAGACAGATGGTGCCTCTGCCCATGTTAGGTGCTGACTGGTCTTCAGCTCCCCCGTGTCCTGCTTGTTCCTGTGTGATTCCTTTGTTGCTGACCTGGCTTGTTCCTGACCTGACTCTGATTGCTCTCCTGATTGATACTGGTTCCTGACTTCGGCTCTGCTCCTGACCTTGGCTTGCTTCTGATTCTGTACCGTGCTGTCCGCCTGTTGATGACCCTGGCTATTCCTATGACACTGCTCCTGTCTCTTACCCTCACTACCTGCCTTGCTCTGGTGCACACCTGGCAATCTACAAGACCCGCTCTGCTTGTTACTACTGTGCCTGAAACAGAAGATCATCAGTCTTCCAAGGTCGTCATCTGCAAGAGCTGCAAACAACAACTACTGGTGCTCTTGTCCCCCTGGTCCCAAGACTCCCTCTGTTCCAACTCCAGTGGGGTCAGGGCTAGCGACACAATTGATGCCGACCTCGACATTTCAGTCTCCCATCAGGTACGTGACAGGTTCAATGGAAATAACAACTTACACTTGAAGAACAGCAGCAAGGTGCTATCTTCACCATCCCAAAGTAATACCAGATGTCAGAGTCTCAATATCACAGGTAACACAGGTGCACAGCCTTTGAGCATTGTTAGCTGCATATTGGAGTAGTTCCAATACTAAAGTTATCACCGAACCTGGCTTATGTTACCGGAGAAGCATCTGCGTAGTGGAGTGGTGCAGGGGAGTGGTATAAGCGGCACTTAGAAGACCAATGACCAGATCTATGTCACAGCTCTAGAGTCTCAGTGATAGTGTATCCAGCAGCAATGTCACTATTCTGCATCTCTTTGTCAGGAACCTTTCTTTAGGGCTAATCATACTATCCCTATGCAGCATAGCTCCTGTCTACTTCACAAATGCTCACCAGCTACATTGGGGCAGTACTGTTTTTTAACATTCTGGAGTGGCCCAGTCAGAGTCCTGACCTCAACCCGATTGAAATGCTGTGGCATGACCTTAAGAGAGCGATTCACACCAGACATCCCAAGAATATTGCTACACTGAAACAGTTTTGTGAAGAGGAGTGGTCCAAAATTACTCCAGATTGTTGTGCAGGTCTGATCTGCAACTACAGGAAACGTTTGGTTGAGGTTACTGCTGCCAAAGGAGGGTCAACCAGTTATTAAGTCCAAAGGTTCACATACTTTTTCCTCCCTGCACTGTGAATGTTTACATGTTATGTGCAATTAAACCATGGCAACATCTAATGTTTGTGTAGTATTATGTTCAGCAGACTGTGTTCTTCTATTGTTGTGACTTAGATGACGTTCAGAGTACATTTTATGCCCAATTCATGCAAAACTCCACGTAATCCCAAGGGGTTCACATACTTTTTCTTGCAACTGTATATTGTACATTCACATCAGTCCCTAACCCTCAAGGGGTGTACATTCTAAAGTCCCTAACTCGCATTCATACAAAAATAAAAAAGTGCGGCGCTAATGAATACAAGATCTATAACCACATATATGTCTCAGATAATCCGGAACACAATGTGATATATATTAAACAGAGAGAATGACCAGTAATATCAAATAAATAGTAAATAATGAAGAAAATGTCCAAGCAGGTTATTGCAGGATCTTGCATGGAAGCTATAAAAGCCAGGATCAAACGGTAAAATTGTGCACTCACCGGACGCGCTATAAAAAAGCGCATGTGTAGTATGACCCCTGGAAATCCCTTGTCAATCGAGGATGATGGATAACCATCCGGGAGCAGATGATCTTGGTGTAATGAACAGCCTCCAGATCCAGGGATCCCCTTTAGACTGGGTGAATAATGAATAAGGAACTCCCTCCGGTGGTCAAGATGAGTAATTGGATGTCCTAAAATGAATAGCTCCAAATGGGAGCCAAAAAACACCTCATAGTGTAGTAAGTAAAATCAAAGAAGTTTATTCCAAAAATAGGTTGATAAAACAGGGCAGAGACACTCAAGCAGTGAATGATACAAGTAAAGTGTGACTGACCCAGAAGTAAGATGGCCGCCAGGGCCTCCTCGTGGCTCCAGGCAGCTAAAATGTCACGCTCTGCTGGCTCCTCCTAAGGCCTTTCGTGCTCCTGCACATCATCAGAGGGGAGGCCAATATACTAGGGCCAATTTAGACAGGACCCAATTAACCTACCAGCATGCAAAATCCAGACAGGTGGTGCTGTGGTTGGGATTTGAACCAGCAACCCTAGTGCTGCCAGGCGGAAGTGCTAACCATTTAGTAGCACTGTATAGTATAAACTGCCCTTAGGCACAGGTGTTCTGGCTAAGGGTATATGGCATGATCAACACAGTCTCAGGCAAAAACCTACTCATGAAGAAGCTTTCCTCTGAATGCCACCTGCTGACTGTAGCAGCCAATATAAGCTGGTCACTCATATGTTTACTGCTGCCAAAAAGAGCCATTGTGAAAGCATGGAAGACTCCCTCACTGCCTTTTGGAGACTTTAAAAATAGGGTTTCAAAGACAACGTTCTTCAAAAACCTATCCACTACACATGATGACAAGCTTGAAAAGTATAACCAGGTTTGGTCCCCTTGGGTTGAAAAGTTCTTCCCAACCACCTGTAATGTCCACCCTTTAACTATCTGAACTCTCTATGACTACCCTGTCTACTGGCTTTTGTACTGAAGTGAACCCCTTCCTGGCTTGCTTTCCCTGGTTGCCCCCTCCTCCTGTTTGGTACCAACATCCCCACCCCCGACCCCCTTTTTTTCTCTCTCTTATTTTCCTCACTTTCCCACCTCTGAGAGAGCATCCCTTTCCTTTTCACTTCCCACACTTATGTTCCCTTTCTACCCTAGCACCCCAAACAAAAGTTATGGACTAAACAGTCTACGTGGTCTCCTACAAAGATCCCTTTATTCACCCTGTTTAGTGAGGGATTGATCAGTTTCTTTACATGTATGCCCAGCTTTACTCTGAACTCCAAAATTACCTAATTAAACCCAATTGTAACCTTACCATAGACCCTCAAACCTCCAAGCAACTTATCTAGTATGTACTGCTTTACTAATTGTATCTAGAATGCAAGCTTCTGCAAAAAATGTAGCAGCCTGCCATTTATCTGTATTTGTAATAACTTTTTTGTCATGTTCTTTGTTACAATTGATTTGTTCAATGAAAATATTGAATAAAACCATATTATAAGAAACCTTTGTAGAAATATGTATTCTGCAGAGGTTGTTGTGATGACAACAGTCTCAATTCATAACCACTATTTCAGCTTGTGAGTGAACAATCTATGCACCAGCAAACTGAGAGTGCTCATCACTAGATTTGATTCAATTCACATTTAACCCTTTACACACAAAAAAACAGCCTCCACTACATGATTTAGCACAAACATGCACTGTTCACAACGTTTGCTGTACCAAATCTGAACTTTAAGAAGGGTCTGTAACATTATTATTATTATACAGAATTATATAGCGCCAAAAAGTTTGCTCAGCGCTGTACATTATAGTGGGGGACAGTACATGAGACAATACAGTAACAATACAATACAATACAATACACGAGGGGTTCGAGGGCCCTGCTCCTTGGAGCTTACAATCTAGGAGGGAGGGGATAGTGGTACAGGAGGAAATGGCTGTGGGGGATGGAGTGGTAGGAGGAGATCAGCTGTTAGGTGAGGGCTGGGTAGGCTTCCCTGAAGAGATGGGTTTTCAGGGTGCGCCTAAAGGTGAGAGGGTAGATGACAGTCTGATGGATTGGGGTAGTGAGTTCCAGAGGATGGGGGAAGACCTGGAGAAGTCCTGGAGTCGGGCATGGGAGGAGGAGACCAGGGAACTGGAGAGTAGGATGTCTTGTGAGGAGCATAGAGTACGTTTTTGGTGGTATTTGGATATCAGGTCTGTGAGGTAGTTTGGGGCAGTATTATGAATAGATTTGTACGTCAGTGTTAGTAGTTTGAATTTCATACGTTGGGCAATCGGAAGCCAGTGGAGAGAATGACAGAGGGGGGTGGCGGATACGGAGCAGTTGGTAAGGTGGATGAGTCTGGCCGCTGAGTTCAGGATAGACTGAAGCGGGGAGAGTCTGTGTTGAGGTAGGCCGGTGAGGAAGGAGTTGCAGTAGTCGAGTCGTGACATAATGAGGGAGTGAATGAGTTGTTTAGTAGTGTCTGGGGTTAGGAACGAGCGTGTTTTGGAGATGTTGCTGAGGTGGAGCCTGCATGAATTTGCCAGCGATTGGACATGGGGCTGGAAAGATAGATTGGAGTCTAGAGTGACACCTAGAACTTTGGCTTGTGGGGTGGGACTGATGGTGGCGTTATTGGTCGTGATGGAGAGGTTGGGGGGGGCACGGGCTGGGGGGAAAACTAGGAGCTCGGTTTTGGAAAGGTTTAATTTGAGGAAGTGGAGTGACATTCAGTCTGATATGTCGTTCAGTAGGCAGGTGATTCGGGCAGAGACTGAAGGGGTGAGGCGAGGGGTAGAGAGGTAGATTTGCGTGTCATCGGCGTGGAGGTGGTAGTTGGGAGTGTATCAGTTGGCCAAGGGAGGAGGTGCAGATGGAGAAGAGAAGGGGCCCGAGAACAGAGCCTTGGGGGACCCCAACAGAGAGGGGGAGAGAGGGGGAGGTGGCAGCGTTATAGGTAACGCTGAAGGAGCGCTGGGATAGATAGGAGGAGAGCCAGGAGAGAGCGGAGTCTCTGATGCCGAGGGAGTGTAGTTTTTTAAGGAGGGGGGGTGGTCAACTGTGTCGAAGGCCGCGAAGAGGTCGAGGAGTAGGAGGACTGAGTAGTGGCCATTAGCTTTGGCGGTTAGCAGGTCGTTGGTGAGTTTGAGTAAGGCGGTTTCGGTGCAGTGTAGGGGACGGAAGCCAGACTGTAGGGGATCAAGGAGGTTGTTGTCTTGAGGTGGGAGCTTAGGCGATTATAGACTAAGCGCTCAAGGAGTTTGGATGTATATGACAGCAAGGAGATGGGTCTAAAGTTTTTCAGGTCGGTGGGGTCCAGGGAGGGTTTTTTGAGTATGGGGGTGATGGGCGCGTGCTTTAGGGGGGAGGGAAATGCGCAGTAGAGAGGGAGAGATTGAAGATGTGGGTGAGGGAGCATAGGATGGAGGAGGAGGGTGACCGTAGGAGTTGTGTGGGAACAAGTGGTGAGGCGGGCTTCAGAGAAGACCTTAGTGACCTCTTCAGTGGTAGCTAGGTCGAAGGAGTGGAGTGTTGGGGGGGTTTTAGTGTGCGGGATGTTCGGTGGGGCGGGGGGCTGGGCAGTTGCGAGGTCAGAGGAGGGGAGTGTTGAGGGGGTTATCATGGGAGGGAGGCTAGGTGGGGTGGAAGTTTGAGCATTGGCGATGTCCCTACGAATTGTGTCGATCTTGTTTTGGAAGTGGTTAGCAATTTCGTGGGCGGTGAGTGAGGTACTGGGTGGAGGAGGGGGGGGAGAGAGTAGGGAATTAAAAGTGGAGAAGAGCTGGCGAGGACTGGAGGAGAGGGTATTGATGAGGGTTGCGAAGTAGGCTTGTTTAGCAGCGTGGAGGGAGGAGGTGTAGGTGAGGAAGGCAGTTGTGTATAGGGTGATCGCTTGTTGGGCTCTGGTTTTGCACCATAATCGCTCCAGCGTGCGACTGCGTCACTTAAGATTCTTGGTGTGGTCGTTCTGCCAGGGTTGAAGCGGTTGGGGTCTAATGCTACGTGTGGTTAGGGGTGCTAAGGAGTCTAGGGCGGCTGAGAGCGAGTTGTTATATGCAGTAGTGGCCAGGTCAGGGCAGGACAGTGGAAGGATATTGTCATAAAGTTGGTCAGCTGCAGAGTGGAGAGGGGCAGGGTTCAGGTTGCGGCGGTTACGGCTGGTGATGGTTTGATGTTTGGGGGGGAGGTGTATAAGGACGGGGAGATGGAGAACGTAATGAATTTGCGGTCAGAGAGAGGGAAAGGGGTGTTTGTGAGGTTGTGGGGGGTGCAGAGATGAGAGAAAACAAGGTCCAGGATGTTCCCATCGGAGTGAGTGGAGGACTGTGTACACTGTGTGAGTGCAAAAGAAGAGGTTAGGTGGAGGAGTTGGGATGTAGCCGGGTTATTGACGTTGATAGGGATATTGAAGTCTCCAAGGATGATGGGGGGTAGCTCTGAGGAGAGGAAGAAGGGTAACCAGGTGGAGAAATCGTGGAGGAAGCGGGATACGGGTCCAGGAGGCCGATAGATTACTGCAATCTTCAGAGGGGTGGGAGAGAATAGCCAGATGCAGTGGGCCTCAAAGGAGGAGAAGGATAGAGAGGTGGGGTTTGGGAGGACCTGGAAGGTGCTCAGTGGTGGCAAGAGCATGCCGACCCCACCACCTCTGCGACCGCTTGGTCTGGGTGAATGGGTCCAGACGAGACCTCCATAGGAGAGTGCCGCAGGAGAGGTAGAGTCAGTGGCTTGGATCCAGGTTTCGGTGACCACTTGGAGGTTGAGGGAGCAGCAGATAAAGAGGTCATGGATGGCGGTGAGCTTGTTGCAAACCGATCGGGCATTCAGGAGTGCACACGAGAATGGAGGGGTGGCTGTGAGGAGCAGGGGGACAGGTATTAGGTTGAGGGGGTTGCGGCACTTTGTGCAAGTAGGAGGGTGCCTAGTGGGTGAGTGAGGTGGTGAGGGACCAGGGTTTGGGGAGATGTTCCCAGCGGTTAGGAGAAGAAGAAGGGTAAGAAAGGTGGCATGGGAGCGGGATGTGCAAGAGCGTGTGAGTCTGCTAGTGGTGGCGTGTGGGTCGGTGGGAGAGTGGAGTATTAGGAGGAAGTGGTGAGAGCCATAGTGGGGAGATGGAAGCAGTGAGAGTGCGATGTATAGTTGTTTTGGAGGAGTAGGGGGGTAGAGAGAGGAGAGTTTGGGAATGGAGGAGAGGAGTACAGGTGGCATTTTAGGAGGGTAAATGGAGTGGAAGACAGGTGAGGGAGGTGAAAGGTTTCTTAGGGCGCATTTTTGCTGATCGTCCGTTGTGCAGTGGCGTATCACGTTGAAGCAGCTTCTTGTAGCAGGAGTTCTAGTGATTAGGATCTGAGTGGATAGAGATCAGTACGGAAGGTCGTAGGTTGCAGGTTCCAGTTTGTGTGAGTCCAGATTGGAAGGTTATGGGGGGGGTCGCCAGGTGAGCTGCAGGTCAGGGTAGGGTTGAACATCCAACGGGCTTCAGGTCAGGGCCAGGTTGATCATCCAATAAGCACAGGAGGTCCAGGGTGGTAGGCCTCACCGAGGAGGGGCTGTTATCCGGGGTTAGGGTTGTTCGCCAAGTCTACTTTGGGAGTGGATAGAGGGGCCTCGGGTCAGGGTCGGGCCGCGTCTTGGTAGGCTGTAGCAGGTCTCGCTACTCACAGGGGTAGGCAGGAGGGCCTCAGGGCTGGGTCAGGCCACGACGTGGAAGGCTGAGTCGGGTCTCGCACGCAGCGTTCATCCGGGGGTTCAGGAGGAGAAGGAGATGGGGACTGTAGGCTCACGTTGCGGGGAGCGTGCCGTAGTGGGTCTTGGCATTCGTTTAGACTGCGGGCTCACTGTTGGGTGGATTTTCAGAGGAGCGTGCAGGGGTAGGCCGTGGAAGGCCTCGTCAGGCCGGGTGCTGTAGTTGCCTCGGAGGGGGGGTCTGGGCGACACCGCTCCACCCTCCAGGTGCGGGTGAGGTTGGGGGGGTCTTCACTGCTCACCTTAAGCCGTTTTGGTGCAGTGGGAGAGTGGTGGGCGGCTGGGTCATCAGCTGTAGGCTGCGGTCTTGGATGGTGTAGGCTTGGTAGGAGTGGGCCGCGGCCGGCCCTGCTAGGACGGGCACTGTGATGGACTGCCGGAGGCTCGGGGGGGGAAGGGTTGTCAGTGTCCGCCCCCTGCTGCTGTTGAATCGATGGGCGGGTGGCTAGTCACGGCAGGGCCCGGCGTCTGTAGGTGCTGTAGGCCTCAGTAGGCCACGTGGCAGGCCCCACTCCACTTGATTGGACGGAACTCCGGGCTGTGCGGTGGCAGGGGCACGGAGGGCGGCTGTGCAGCATGTGGTGGGGAGCAGGAAGCAGAACATTCACTGCCACACCCAGACAGGAATATACAGAGTATAGCTCTTATCCCCGCAGGAGCCACTGGATATGATGGGTTGGCTTCCTCTCACAAAAGACCCCGATCTCTCCAGAATTGCTTGGGAAAAGTTCTATCTCTCCTCCTCCTATTGGGCAGGGAATACTGAGTAGCGCTACC
The DNA here is from genome assembly GCF_062004578.1 of Staurois parvus. Taxonomy (NCBI): domain Eukaryota; kingdom Metazoa; phylum Chordata; class Amphibia; order Anura; family Ranidae; genus Staurois; species Staurois parvus. Next base: position 2,346,022 of record NW_028318265.1, read on the forward strand.
CTCTTGAGGGCTGCTATGTTTCTGGGTCCCCCTAAGCTTCGCACAGCCAGTCAGCACACATTTTTCCACACTTGCATCCACAGTCAGTGAACAGTCAATGAGCTTGGTTTTTGTTATGTTATTAAGGAAAATGACTTGGATGGGCTAATAGGGATTATGGGATGCCCAACTTAACTGAATCAATGCAGGGGGACAACTCTGTTCCTATTTAAAGAAAAAGATCCTGAGCTGTTCTTCTCCTTGAATGCAGTCATTCTTTATGGATGAGTAGCAAAAGCCCCTTACGGGCTAAGAACTCTCAGCCCCTCTGAAAATTAGCACCAATTGTTACAAACTACATGCAGAAGTATCTTCTCTCCCCGGTAGAACTGCTCCCAGCTCCACAGCCTGCAGACACTACCAGCCCTTCTGGCTGCTCTGAAGGTCTCTCAGCAGAAGGATAAAGAGTTAAGCACAGTGCTGTCCTTTGGAAGCTTGCTACATGTGGCAATCTCTCTCCTTGTGAATTTCTGGGTGTGCTGATGTACCCACTCTGTCCTCTTTGCTCCCACTGCTCCCAGGCAATGATCCTGTTCACACCGCAATACTGAAAGGATCTTCCTGAGCCAGCCTGAGCCCAGCCTGGAGGCCAAGCCCCCCCTAGACCTAGGAGACCCCTCCCAGGCCACCGATAGCCTCCTCAGCACTCCATCTTCCACCTGACTTTCTCGCTAGCATGGCTCTCTCATATTTATGGGTTAGCCTTACCACATTACCAGGGCCTCCGAACCTGGGATTGGACAGACTCCCATAAACATGCAGATGTAGGTCTCCACCCCTCCCACCCATTGGCTTCTGGAAGCTTCCATGGTCTTCCAGAACCAGTTGGAGGCCCAACCTGCTGAGTCACCCAGACTGACCTGCAGTAACCCGGCCTAATTGCAGACTCACACAGTTACCATGAGTCATACCATAAGAAATTTACCTACACTAACACTAATAGCACACTAGAGGGTGCTACAACTGGGTAGTGAAGTCCATATCTCCATCAGCCTACCTTCATTTACATTGCATTGTGGTACATTTCCCAGAATCTATGGTGGCTGCTGCATAGTCCTCTTGCCGCTTATTGGCTCAGATCCTCTGATGCTGGGGGGGGGGGGGGGGGCAGGACTGAGCAGGGGATTTCACAGAGTCTGCTCTGTTCACACAGCAGGGAAAGAAGAGAGGACACACCGCCCATTCTAGCAACAGCCAGGAAGTGAAGGGGGACAGCTGGCTGAATGTCACACAGCCCGGTGCCACTGTTACTGCTCAAAGGGAGGGAAGAAAGAGAGTGGCACAGAGTTTAAAATATGGTAGCCTTCACACAGACAAAGATTCTTTATATCTGGAGCATTTAGAGATTCAGCTTTCATATCTGAAATATTGTTTAAGGCTCCATGCACCCTAGCATTTTTTTAAGCTAAAAAAATGCTGGATAAAAAAAACGCTAGTAATAGAGGGGTTTTTTTGTAGCGCTTAGGAGTGTTAGCGTTTTATTAGCATTTTTATAGTACATGTAAAAAAAAGCTAGAAAAAAGCTCATAGGAGCGTTTTAGTAGTGTTTTGTAGCATTTAGGAATGTTTAGCGGGGTTAACCAGCAGAGATTTATGCTAAACTGGCTGCTCCAGGAGCCCCGGTACAGAGACACCAACATCTGAGGCTGGCAGACCCAGCCTAAGTATAGCAGGTTTCACATACAGCTCCTCCTGAGGTACAGCTTCAGACTTCATAGCTACCATACCCCAGGACAGGTTGGGAGCGGGAAGCACAACATATTCTGGTTATGCAGCTGCTATGGCCAATAAGGGACTAGGGAACCAGCTGTAGAACCTCTGGTGGCAGTGTAGACGTAGAGACAGGAACTGTAGCTAAAGGTAATCTGCCCGAACCCCAGTCCTGATGTTCCTCTAGCCTGGTACACAGCAAGATTTTGCAGCTGAGACAGCAAGCCCAGGGGGAGAAGTTGGCACAACTCTGGTGACACGCTGGACAAATCAAGCACAATGTGTCCTGATCTCAAATGTGACATAGGGGGTCAGACCCATTGTAGGCCAGTATTTCAGTCCAGTATCCAGTACACGTGGCTCCATCCCTAGACTTAGCAACAAGCGTTTCCAGCGAAGTGACCAAAACCCTTCTCTGTTTGACTGTTCAGCAGACAGTATTGTCTTACCTGTGATACTTGTCAGTGGGTGGGAAAGAAGGGTGACTGATCTATGGCTTCTTTGCACCCCCTACCAATCATAGCTGAGCCTTTTAGCCAGGTAGCCATAAACCTGATAGGACTGTTACCCCAACCCAGTGCCTCTAGGAAGAGATATATCTTGGCGGTGATAGATTATGCTACTTGTTAACCAGAGGCAATTCCCCTTACAAGCATCCATGCAGAGACAGTGGTGGAGGCCCTTTGCCAGTGTGGGTTTCCTTCGGGAGATTATCTCGGACCAAGGGACTCCATTTACTGCAGACCTGATCCAGCAGTTGTGAAAGCTCTGTGGAAGTACAGTAAGCCTCTAGTAAGCTCTCCCTGCCACCCCCACACTCCAATCTTCTCTCAATCCATCTGCCACTCAACTCCCCTCTCTCCCCAAGCTCTGTCATATTTGAGGGTTGCTCTGATCACCATGCCCAACTTCCTGCCAGGAGATTGACCAAAGTCCCTCAAACATGCAGATCTGGGCTTCCTTCCCTTCTCACCTGTTCCAGAAAGTTCTCTAAGTTTATGGAAAGGTGGGAGGGTTCCAGAAGCCCTGACCTGTAGAACCACACAGTTTGTCATGAGATAACTCACTGCCTCACTCCCAGGCTGACACATCCCAGGCTGCTTCTCAGGCTCTATCTAATAAAAATCCTATCTAGCTAACCTGGAGGGTGTTACGTGTGTATATCACTACAGCAGCCTGGGCTACATTACGACAAAACAGGAAGTGGAAGTGTGCACAGGACACAGGAGAGCTATGATTTCCGACAGGATCAATAGGTTTTTTTTTAACTTGTTGAACATATATAACAAACACATTCAGTAGTATAGTTAACAGATCAAATAGGGAGAAAATAAATGATGTTCATTGCTAAGGTATACAAACACTTTAAAGGCGAACTCAAACTTGGCATGGTTGAACCATCGCCATAGTCGAATGTCCCTCTTACGCACTCCTCCACTGGTCCGCATCTGTACTCTTTAAATTATGCCCAGTAAAAGCTATTTTTTCTGTCTTTCTCCTTTGAGTGGCAGTTTCAGGAGGGAGAGATGCTGGAGTAAACTCTGATTAGCTGTTGCTGAAGCCAAAGGGGCAGGACTTGCCCCTAACATGCCAGGAAGATTCTGATTGACCAGGAAGCTAAACCCTGCCCTGCTGATGGTAGCAAGTTTTCAGGACCCAGAGTGAGTGGACAGCATGGAGGGAAGCTTGGGGACACGCTTGGCAGGTGAGGACCCCAGGGAGCCATGAGGGGAGATGTTCCTTTACTCCCCTTTCTGATCTACTGTGGCTTGCAGTGAAAGGGCAGGTGTCTTTGAGAAGATGCAAAGACCCACAAGGGAGAGTAGACCCATGTGGACAGAGTATTCTTCTGTGTTGCAGGTGTCCTGTGGAGCAACTAGAAGCTTGGAGGCTGATATGGATACTGTCACAAGCTGGTGCTGAGACATGTGGGCATAGTGTGGGAGTCTGGGTAAGAGACCCTCGCTGTGAGAATCAGTGTCCTGCTGTCCAGAGATGCTTGTTCCAGAGTATTCATGTTCAGAGACTTCTTTGAAGAAACCCATGACTGTCTGCTGCAAAGGGAGTTGTGAATACTGAGCTATGTGCATGTGTGCAGAGCCAAGATGGCAGTAAAACTTTCTGGTGCCTGAAGCCTTTAGAGAGGGCTCTGGGGCTAGACAGTGCCTAGTTTCTGGGATGATTGCTGTTGATAGAGTGCAGAACCATGTAGTACCTATCAACAGGAAGGACTTTACTGCCTGTAACTTGTTGCGCTTTGCTTATTATGGAGTTAGTGTGCTTAAATCTCCCAGGCCATGTGGCTGATTCCTGTACCACTGCTGCTAATGTGATCTTGTTTCTGAGGTTGTATGCCACTGACTGTAGCTGTTTTGAAATCCTTAGTGTTCTGTTAGTGGATCCTGCTCAGATGCTCACACACTGTAGTTAACAGGAGACATTTTATTAGGTGCTTCTAGCTGCCATTATACATGTGTCTGCCCTAGAACTACAACCAAAGAGAGGCAATAACACAGTTGTACCAGTATCTAAGTAGTGAGACCCCTAGAGGCCATACACAGCATATAACATATTGCTACATCCTTTCTCTTTTAAATAAAAGAACAATGAAATATAACAAACACAAAATGGTGAAGTAGAACATAGCTATAAATTAGATATAATCCTTGAGGTGAGCCGGCTTTCTGATTGTTCTGCCAGCTCGCGTAACATATGAGGTTTCTTCTGATTCTGGCAGTCTATTTTCTGGGACTGTCTCTCTCTGCCTAGAGACCTCCCCATGCTCCTCAGCAGTTCCTGTTTCTTTGTTGCTAGTATTCATAGTCTCATCGCTTTGAGTGTCCATATACTGTTCCTAGGGCCCTGTATCATCTCCTTCTTGCGTTTTTCTCAGATGTCTCCAATTTCTCCTCCATCTTCTTCCTTCCTCTGTTATAATTTCATAGGACCGTGGTCCAAATTTCTGTACAACCTTCGCTTTTTTCCAGTGTTTGTCATATTTCCCTATTGGCTGAATCCGTACATTGTCATTGCTCTGGAGAACAGGCAGATCTTTTGCAGATTTATTATAATAGAAAGCTTGCCTATCTTGATTCTTCGTTAGTTTGGCTTTAACATTGCCCAGAAGCTTTGGCTTTAGTAGTTGACCTGCAGTTGGTAGGAGAGTCCTTGTACGTCTACTCATAAGCCGCTGTGCTGGACTGGTGTCTAGGCCTTGTGTGGGTGTGTTTCTGTGGTCCAGTATAGACAGGTATATCTCTGTACCTGCCTGTTTTGCCTTTTGCATGAGTGTTTTGGCTGTTTTTACTGCTGACTCGGCTTTACCATTACTCTGCGGATATCCAGGAGATGATGTCTGGTGCTCAAATTCCCACCTCTCCCAGAATTTTTTGAATTCTTCCGATGTAAATTGAGCGGCGGCGTTGTCAGAGAACACAATATCCGGAATGCCATATCTGGCAAAATGGGCCTTGAGTTTTTTAATTACTGTTTTGGCCCTTGTGTCCTGTAAGTAGTCTATCTCCCAGAAGTTGGAAAAATAGTCCACAGTTACCAGATATTCCTTGTCGTTCCACGTGAACAGATCTGTTCCTACTTTTGACCATGGTCTGTTTGGAATTGTATGTGGTTGCAATGTCTCTTTCGGTTGCTTATCATTGCACGATGCACATATTTCACACTGTGCTATAAAGTTTTTTATGTGGTCATTCATTCCAGGCCAATAAACATATTCTCGTGCACGACGTAGACATCCTTCTACACCAGCGGTTCTCAACCTGGGGGTCGCGACCCCTTTGGGGGTCGAACGACCATTTCCCAGGGGTCGCCTAAGACCATCGGAAAACATATTTCCGATGGTCTTAGGAACCGAGACACCGCTGCTCTGTCTCGCGATCTGTGGGCGGGATGATATGCTGCCCCTGTAACCTGGCCACACCTCCGGGATCACTCAACAGCTCCGCCTCCTCGCCGCTGATTGGCCACCGGAACTGTAGCTCAGGAGAGGCACACAGGCGGCCAATCACCGGCGAGGAGGTGGAGCTTGGAGAGGAGGAGCCGAGCGGCAGAGCGCGCAGATCGAAGAAGATCGAGGGAGCTGCAGGACCGAGTGAAGAGGAGAGAGGCCAGAGAAGGAAGACAGCTGACAGGTAAGTGCAAATTTTGCTTCTGCAGGCTGTAGATGGGAGAGGGAGAGAGCGAGCCCAGGCTGGAGCAGGGGTCAGCAAGGTAAGTATCATTGGTGTCAGTGGGAGGAATAGTGCCCCATCATTGGTGTCACTAATACCAACGATGGGGCACTATTCCTCCCCCCACTGACACCAACGATGGGGCACTATTCCTCCCCCCACTGACACCAATGATGGGGCACTATTCCTCCCCCCACTGACACCAATGATGGGGCACTATTCCTCCCCCCACTGACACCAACGATGGGGCACTATTCCTCCCACTGACACCAACGATGGGGCACTATTCCTCCCACTGACACCAACGATGGGGCACTATTCCTCCCACTGACACCAACGATGGGGCACTATTCCTCCCCCCACTGACACCAACGATGGGGCACTATTCCTCCCCCCACTGACACCAACGATGGGGCACTATTCCTCCCCCCGCTGACACCAACGATGGGGCACTATTCCTCCCCCCACTGACACCAACGATGGGGCACTATTCCTCCCCCCACTGACACCAACGATGGGGCACTATTCCTCCCCCCACTGACACCAACGATGGGGCACTATTCCTCCCCCCACTGACACCAATGATAGGCACTATTCCTCCCCCCACTGACACCAACGATGCGGCACTATTCCTCCCACTGACACCAACAATGGGGCACTATTCCTCCCACTGGCACCAATGATAGGCACTATTCCTCCCCCTACTGACACCAATGATAGGCACTATTCCTCCCCCCACTGACACCAACGATAGGCACTATTCCTCCCCCCACTGACACCAACGATGGGGCACTATTCCTCCCCCTACTGACACCAACGATGGGGCACTATTCCTCCCCCCACTGACACCAACGATGGGGCACTATTCCTCCCCCCACTGACACCAACGATGGGGCACTATTCCTCCCCCCACTGACACCAACGATGGGGCACTATTCCTCCCCCCACTGACACCAACGATGGGGCACTATTCCTCCCCCCACTGACACCAACGATGGGGCACTATTCCTCCCCCCACTGACACCAACGATGGGGCACTATTCCTCCCCCCACTGACACCAATGATAGGCACTATTCCTCCCCCCACTGACACCAACGATGGGGCACTATTCCTCCCCCCACTGACACCAATGATAGGCACTATTCCTCCCACTGACACCAATGATGGGGCACTATTCCTCCCACTGATACCAATGATGAGGCACTATTCCTCCCACTGATACCAATGATGGGGCACTATTCCTCCCACTGACACCAATGATGGGGCACTATTCCTCCCACTGACACCAATGATGGGGCACTATTCCTCCCACTGACACCAATGATGGGACACTATTCCTCCCACTGACACCAATGATGGGACACTATTCCTCCCACTGATACCAATGATGGGGCACTATTCCTCCCATTGACACCAATGATGGGACACTATTCCTCCCACTGACACCAATGATGGAGCACTATTCCCCCCACTGACACCAATGATGGGGCACTATTCCTCCCACTGACACCAATGATGGGGCACTATTCCTCCCACTGACACCAATGGCGGGACACTATTCCTCACACTGATACCAACGATGGGACACTATTCCTCCCACTGACACCAATGATGGGGCACTATTCCCCCCCCCCCACTGACACCAATGATGGGACACTATTCCTCCACTGATACCAATGATGGGGCACTATTCCTCCCACTGATACCAATGATGGGGCACTATCCCTCCCACTGACACCAATGATGGGACACTATTCCTCCACTGATACCAATGATGGGCACTATCCCCCCCCCCACTGACACCAATGATGGGACACTATTCTTCCACTGACACCAATGATGGGGCACTATTCCTCCCACTGATACCAATGATGGGGCACTATTCCTCCCACTGACACCAATGATGGGGCACTATTCCTCCACTGATACCAATGATGGGGCACTATCCCTCCCACTGACACCAATGATGGGACACTATTCCTCCACTGATACCAATGATGGGCACTATTCCCCCCCCCCCACTGACACCAATGATGGGACACTATTCCTCCACTGATACCAATGATGGGCACTATTCCCCCCCCCCACTGACACCAATGATGGGGCACTATTCCTCCCACTGATACCAATGATGGGGCACTATTCCTCCCACTGATACCAATGATGGGGCGCTAGTCCTCCCACTGATACCAATGATGGAGCACTATTCCTCCCACTGATACCAATGATGGGACACTATTCCTCCCACTGACACCAACGATGGGACACTATTCCTTCCACTGACACCAATGATGTGGCACTATTCCTCCCACTGCAAAATTACAGTTCTGAAGTAGCAACGAAAATAATTTTATGGTTGGGGGTCACCACAACATGAGGAACTGTATTAAGGGGTCGCGGCGTTAGAAAGGTTGAGAACCACTGTTCTACACCTAAGTGAGTCGAGTGCAATCTTTCTATAATGTCTCTTCTAAGTGATTGTGGTATGACAGCTCTTTCTCCTTTAAAGATGATTCCATGCTGCACAGAGAGTTCATCTCTTATGTGAAAAAATGGAGAAACCTCCATTGGAGCATGCTGCTTGTATTTTGGCCATCCCTTCAAGATGACAGTCGATAGGATCTGTAGAGTTTTATCTTCCGCTGTGCAGGTCTGTATTTGTTTCAGTCTGTCTTTTGAGACAGACAGATATTCCAACATATTGATGCTTTCAATGTCTTTTTCTTCTTCATTTGTGATGGGTAAGTAAGCTCTGCTTAGGGCATCTGCAATCAGTAAATCCTTCCCTGGACAGTAACAAATGTTAAAATCATATTTCTGAAGCCTTAACAGCATACGCTGCAGTCTTTTTGGGGCATTCAGTAGTGGCTTCTTTGTAATACTTTCTAAAGGCTTGTGATCTGAATGCACCACCACTTGTCGACCGTAGGTGTACTGGTGAAATTTCTCTAACCCAAATACTACCGCTAGTAGTTCCTTCTCGATTTGAGCATATCCTTGCTCTGTTAGAGTTAACGCTCTGCTTGCATATGTGATTGGCTGTTTATCCTGCATTAGTGTGGCTCCAAGGCCGGTTTCTGAGGCATCACATTGTACTACCACTGCTTGATCTGGATCAAAATATTTTAGCGTTGCTGCGTCTGCAATAGCATTTTTCACTGACTGAAAAGCAGTTTCATGGCTTTCTGTCCATTCCCAGAGTACGTCTTTGTGAGTTAGCTGTCTCAGTGGCTCACACATGTCTGATAAATGCTTGCAAAATTTGGAAAGATAATTCACCATGCCCAGGAATCGTTGTACTCCACGTATATCTGTAGGTGTCGGCATGTCCTGTATCGCCCTCACCTTCTCTGGATCGACTTTAACACCATTTGAGGTAAGAAGATGTCCAATATATGGTACTTCTGTCATTTTTAGTTTGAATTTTTCCAGGTTCAGTTTGATTTGTTTTTTTCTACATCTGTCTAAGAATTGTATCATCTTTTTATCGTGATCCTTTGTTGCGTATTCTAGATCATCACCTTCCCCAACTATTAGTATATCGTCTGCTATTATTTTTACTCCAGACAGTCCTTCCAAAGCTTGCATCAATTTTTGTTGGAACACTTCTGGAGCTGGGCTTACTCCCATTGGCATTCCAAGCCACTTATAGCGTCCAAATGGGGAAGAAAATGCTGTTAATAAACTTGATTCTTTATCCAGTTCCACGTGCCAGAACCCATTTTTCACATCACATACCGAAAATATTTTAGCCTTTGATAGATCTGGTAGAATATCTTCTATTGTTGGCATTGGATAGTGATTTCTTTTAAGGGCCTTGTTCAGTGGCTTAGGATCAATGCATATTCTTAACTTGCCTGATGGTTTTTTCACTATCACCAAACTGCTTATCCAGTCTGTGCTTTCCTGTACTGGTGCTATCATACCTCTGCTGTGCAAATCCTGCAGTTCCTCTTTAAGCGGTTGCATTAAGGCTACAGGTACTCTTCTTGTAGGCAGTCTGGTAGGCTGTATTGTGTGATCAATTTCTAGTTTGTATTTACCTTCCAGGCACCCATCACCTTCAAATAAATCAGCATACTCTGTTTTTATGTGGTGAAAATCCAAAATGTATTCTGCCTTTTGTGTAGGATTTTGAGTATTGTCAGAAACTTCCAGAGCCATGATGTTATGGGACTGCACCTTTATTAAGTCCATAGCCTGAACTGCTTTAACTCCCAGCAAAGGAATGTGATCGTCCTCCTGCAACACAGTAAACTCCACTCTGTAGCTCTTTCTGTTACGTGGATTTCTTAATTTTAGCTTGCATGTTCCCATGGGTTTCAGAACACTTTTGTTGTACATGACCAGTACCTTATCAGTGGGCTCAATGGGAACCTGTTTGTTAAGCAGAGTAAATGGAATGACATTGCAACTTGCTCCACAATCCAGCTGAAATCTTATGGGCTGTTCATCCACCATAAATATGTCAAAGAGCTGCTTTGCATCATTGGCTACTGGCTGTTTGACTACATTGACATTCTCTGTTGCAGACTGCAGCTGCAGCCATGTGATGCCCTCTGTGCTGTCCTCGTCTGTGTCCTGGGTCACTGTGTGGACTTGTCTGTACTGTTTGCTGGTTTTGAATCTGCACACAGCTGAAAAGTGGTTCATCTTGCCACAAGTCCTGCAGGACTCCCCATACGCTGGACATTTCTCTTTGTCTCTTTCATGTCTTTTGCCACAGTATTTACACTGGACTGAGCTCACAGGGAGCCTGGACCTTGCTCTGCCTTTCACAGATACTGCATGTACTGAGGCATCACTGGTGCTCTCCATCATCTTCAGCCTGTCTTTAGTCAGCTCTGCAGCCCTGCAGATTTGTATACATTTCTCCAGCGCCAGCTCTTCCTCCCTCAGTAATCTTTCTCTGAGGTGAGAGTCTCTGATGCCACACACTATCCTGTCTCGGATAAGGGAGTCCCTGATGTCCCCAAATCCACAGGTTGCAGCCAGTCTCCTCAGCTCTGTCACATATCTGTCCACACTGTCCCCAATCTCCTGATTCCTTGAGAAGAACTTGTATCTCTCCACCGTCTCATTCTTTTTGGGGTCACAGTGCTTATCAAATGCTTGCAGTATGTCTGTCAGTGCCATGCTGTCTGTGAGCAGGGTCTCGGCTAGTTCTCTGCCTTTTTCCCCAATCAAGTAATAAAACAGCTTTACTTCCCTCTGCTCATCTCTGGGTGCCACTGTCAGGTCCACATACAGAGTAAACTCTTCCTTCCAGTGTCTCCATGTCTGTGAGAGATTGGAAGAAGTGACATCCAGTCTCTGAGGGGGTTTCAGGCCACTCTCCATAGTGCAGTCTGATAGGGACTCTGTACTTACAGTTGCTGATTCTCTGTACAGTTCCAGTGTCACACAATCTGTATTTGTAGACAGAAGACTTGCTATTCAGAGCTTCAGTGCCCAGCTGCCACCATGTTCTGTTAGTGGATCCTGCTCAGATGCTCACACACTGTAGTTAACAGGAGACATTTTATTAGGTGCTTCTAGCTGCCATTATACATGTGTCTGCCCTAGAACTACAACCAAAGAGAGGCAATAACACAGTTGTGCCAGTATCTAAGTAGTGAGACCCCTAGAGGCCATACACAGCATATAACATATTGCTACACTTAGAATGAGGATCACCTGGAGATGTTGCAGGTATTGTTTGAGAGGTGGTCCTGGGAAAAGGGGCAGGACCTCTCTCAGAAGCACCAGACAACAAAGACCAACTGTTGTGCTGGGAAGAGGTTTTCAGCTATTTTTTCTTCCTGTTTGCTAGACCAAGCCTGTGAAAGTACAAATATCCCTGTAAAGAAGGGGTGAATGCCCCAACAAAGCAAGGGCCCCAAAACAGGGTGGCCTCAGTCATATCTACTATCTCGCTGGTCAGTGTTGTAGGCAGGGCTTTAGTGTGTAGAAAGGTTGGAGGGTTAAGTACCTGTATGTAGGCAGGTGCTTACAAAGAGGTTAAAGTTTTTCTACTGTGCTGTCTGTTCTGCAACTATCTGGGTCAAACTGTCTGTTTGCAACTATAGTTTTTACAATGTAAATGTGTGGTGGATATGTGGAATCAATTGGCTATATTTTCCCACCAATTTTCCAGAGATCCACATAAAAAGGGCACACTGAAATGCCCTTAGAGCTTATCTGAGAGAGCTGCCTAGGAAAACATTCTGACAAAAATTGTGCTTTTACTCTGCCCCAGTGGTCACCCCCTTGGGAGGAGGTGATAGGAGCCCAATTAGGATTCCTGGAGAGTGTTTTAGACCTGGAGAGTCATAGACATGGTGCTAGCAGTTGATGGTGGCTTCAGGTAAGCAAAAAAAGAGAATTCATGTTTTTAGTTTAAAAAAAAAAAAGAAACAATGTTTGCATGGGTGAAAGCAAGGTAGGAGGGAGAAATGGTGGAAATGTTGTATTTGTCTGAAGATAGACTTTAAAACTATTTCAATAGCCTCTGTAGCTACAGGCACTGTGGAAAAACTCAGTTTCCAAGTTTGCATCTGAAGCACTTTCACTTTCTTTTGATAGCTGTCTGCCTACTCCCAGCAGTGAGGTAGCAGCCAATCTTTTACTCTCTAATCTAGTAACAGAGCAGACACAGAGGAAGAACAGAGAGTCAAGTGCTGGAACCAGACTTACAGGATTTCACTGCTTTTATTGTGAACTTTGTGAGCATGCATTGCACAAGTGTGCCTGCAGCTACATAAGTAGCTTGTTTAAAAGCTTATTTACTGCTTTTTAAAGAAGAAGAAAAAAGCTCTTTTGGCCCTACTTCTCACAGGAATCACAGGAATGCACTTAGTTCTTCACTCCTGTGACCTGTAGTCAGCTGACAGTGGGCTAAAGCCCACTGTCAACTGATGTCACTGAGCTGGTCCACGCTCTGGAGAGATCCCAGGTTTAAAGTTGGGATCCACCCAGATTCCTGACTGCTGAGAACCCGAGCCAACTATTCCCGCTCCCTCCACCTCACAGCACTCCAGTGAGCGCTGGAGGGGTAGAGAAGAGAGCTGGTGACTGACACTCCTCGCTTCTCTGCTCACTGAAGACCAAGAACTGAGCGATCAGGAAGGTGAGGGAAATGGAAGGTGGGAGGAGAAAAAAGTGAGGTGAGAAGACAGGAGAAGAAAGGTGGAGGAGTAGAACGTGGAAGGTGGGAGAGGAGGAAGGTGGAAGGAGAAAAGGGTAAGGCAGGAGGAGATGAAGCAAAGGTAAAGGGAGAATGGAAATGGAAAGAGAGGAGGTGAGATAAAAGTAGAGGTAGAATGGTTTTACCTTAAAGAATATGTAAACCCAACATTTCACATTCCTGATAATGCACCTGCTGTACCAAAAACCTGTATGAAAAAGTATCATATTTTTTTTGTATTACTTCCTTTCTGTAAAATCCCTGGTGTTCCTGTCAGTTCCTCTGCTTTCCTATTCAAAACTGACCACACTTGATCAGTTCTTAAGCTGTGCTGTGAACTCAGCCTGCTCTTTTCCAATGATCAGACTTGTCCTGACAGCCCCCCCCCACCTTTCACACAGCCATTCACTGAGAAAATGAGTGTGCTGCTGTTTCTCCAACCCTAGCTCTTATGCAGCTGAGAACAGACAGTATGTAATCACTTATAAAAAAAGGAAAAGAAGATTTATATAATGTTTTAAATATATATCTAAAATATAAATGAAAGGTAAAACATTTGTGTATAAACTGAATGGGTTGTTTTACAAGGTGAAGGTTTACAATCACTGTACGGGATTCCCTGCATTAAGGTAAAAAAAGTTTAGGTATTAGTAATTCCTTTATACTTACCATCTGTGTCTATGGACACAGCTCAGGAGCAAGCTCTCAGGTGGTTACCCATAGGAAGCTGCCTCCTTTGGGCTACCACCGAGAAGAGGAGGAGTCAGGAGCACAGGGACCCTAGAAGAGGAGGTTTGGGTCTGCTCTGTGCAATAGTTTTGCACAGAGCAGGTAAGTATGACATGTTTGATATTTAAAAAAAATTACTTTACAGTCACTTTAACTCAGTACCTAACACCATCACAGCCAATGATTCTTGTTTGTTTGTAGGTGAAATGTAATTCTTAACCATTGTTTGCCAAAGTTTTTATTTTGACGGCTTTGCACAATTTCTCAAGGGGTAAAAAAAAAAAGTAATTTTGGCTTACCTGTAAATTCTATATCTTGGAGTACAGTATAAAACATAGGGAAAGCATTCATAGACTCTGGGTTATAGGCTCTTACCTTAGATAATTGGAAACTGGCAAGCTTTCAAAGACATGCGCACTGCCCTATAACCCTACTCCACTCCATGAACCCCAAGTTTTCTAGTACGCAATACAAAGCAATCAAGGAATAGAAGGCAGGGTGTCCTGTGTCCTGTAATGTGCTCTAAGATATAACATTTACAGTTAAGTCAAAATTTCTGTTATCTTAATTGTACAGTACAGGACACAGGCACAGTATTCATAGACCCTTGGACATCCCCAAGCAATGAATGAGAAAGGTGGGAGACAACTAGGGCTAGGCAAACAACTGTGCCAACAGGTCCAATACCAACAGGGATCAAAAGGAACCAACTTCACAGTGCTGCTGCAAGAACCTTGCAATTGAAAGCTGCATCTGCAAAAGATTGGACAGCCACCTGGTAGAAGTTTGAAAACGTAAGAAGAGAGGACCAGGCGGCCTTACAAAGCTGGGCTACAGAGGCCTGGTGCTGAAATGCCTAGGAAACACCCACTAATCTGGTGGAATGGGTGCATCAAAGCACAGAAGAAGATTTGTCCTGACAACTTGAAGACGAGTTTTACAAGGGAGATCAAAACTAGAGATCTTTGAAAAAGAATAGGCAAGGTCTAAATCTGTTCTTTCAGGGTGCTTACAACCACGTTCTGGTCAAGACCTGACTGTAGGAAGGCCATAATGCAAGGTACAGATTCATCTCTGGGACTGAAGTGCCTGTGTTCACACCAGACAAAAAAAAATATTTCCAGGTATAATAGTAGATCTTTCTGGAAGTGGCTTTGCTTGCTTTTAGCAAGATAGGTAGAAATAACAGACTCGGAGACTCCCTTATCTTTTAAGACCTCACCATCAACAGCCCTGCCAATAAATCCAGAGACTGAGAAGCAGGACAGAAGAGGCCAGGGGCTAACTGCTAGAAGACTGAGTATGTCCACATACCAGGTTCTTCTGGGCCATTTTGGTGCAATGAGAATCTTCATTTTCCTCACTTGCTGTATATTGTTCAGCAGACAAAGCAGAATATGCACTAGAAGGAACATGTAGATTGGCTTTAACTGAGACCAAGCAATTATCAAGGCATCTCAGGCCAGTACCAGAGGATACTTGGTCCTGGTTACAAACAAGAGGTACTTTGCTGTTAAATCTGTAGCTAGGATGTCCACAAACTGCTCTGAGCTCCAGAATATTGATAGGGAGCCTTACTCCACATGCTGTGGTCATCTAGATAACCTGTGACCTGGATGCCCTGAGTTGTGAGAAAACCAAGAAGAGGTGCTATGGCCTCTGTGGAATGCACTGGGAGCAGAGGATAGGCCAAAGGGAAGTACAACAGACAGTAAGTGATTGGCTGCTACTACTAAACAAATAAAGAGCTAATAAGGTGTATAAATGGAAATATGCAATGAGTCATCTTGGATGTGCATGATTGTCATGAATTCCCCTTCTCCCAACCTCGTGGATCTCATGCAAACATTTGGAAATTTGTTTTAACAACCAGAATTGCTCTTTATTTAATAAATCAATGGTACAATCACAGCAAATTCAATTCAAAACATAGAAGTAACATGTCAAAGCATACAGGGCCAAAAATACAAGTGTCAAGCACATGTGGGTATAGAACTATAACCTTCATATTGGTTCAGGGTCCTTACCAGGCTTGGGCACTAACACAATACCAGCCTCAAAGAGTCTGGGATGGAAACCAAGGAGGTGAACTGCGCCAGTAAATTAGTAAGCCTAGGTGCCAAAAGATCCTGATAGCAAGAGTAAAATTCTATGGGGATCCCATCCGGGCTCGGAGCCTTACCCAACTGCTTGTGTTCCAGGGTCTCCTGAACCTCCTCAAGAGTAATACCCTTGTCTAGGCAATCCCGGTCCTCAGATTCAAGAGTGAGGAAATCCACCTGGTTCAGATACTCATTGACTTCAGAGGTATCATAGTCCACTCTAGTGGAATAAAGTGCTTCATAATATTGTAGAAACCTGTCATTAATATGTTCTGAGGACAGAAGTAGTTTCCCATGCTCAGCCCTGGCTCCCCCTATATGGGTCACCGCAAATTGTCCTTTGGCTAGCCATGCTAACAGCCTACCAGACTTATCTCCGTATTCGAATACCCGTTGGGCAGTAGAAAGCAAAGACTTTCAACTCATATGTGCCTGGAGAACTGAGACTTCCTGCAGGGCTTGTTGCCAAGCTGCATAACCAGCCCGATCGGGGTTCTCCACATACTCAGCCTCATAATGGCGTAGGGTATCTTTCAACTGTTCCAGAGATTGCACAGAATTCCTCCTAACAGCCACTATGCAAATCATGTATTCTCCCGTAAGCCAGGTTTTTAAAGTATCCCATACAACCAGGGGGCTAGCAGAGTCCTCATTAGAAAGCCAAAACTGACAAAGTGCTTCAGGAATAGTTTCCTATGTCTTGGGGTCCATGATCCAGTACATGGACAGTCTCCACAGGCCTCTGTCAAAATTTGGAGTTTTAAAGATATTGGTTGAGGGATTTTAAGTCCAGAATGAGTATACCTGTTGGGTTTTGGTACCGTGAACAGGTTTTAATGAAATATTTTGTAGGTGTGCTGGCACAACTACTCAGTGGGACAAGAGATGGTTCAGGGAATTTTGCCATTCTGACTGTCCTTGAATAGTCTTTGGTTAATTTTAGAGAAGAAAGTAGAGAGAGGGTAGCGTTTTTAACTCTATTTTGTATCCCCTTGAAATCACTGATTGAGCCAACAGGTCATAGAAGTTTGTGACCTAGAGAAAGGCAAACTGTAACAGGTGTGTAAGCGCGTTATGATGGGGACAGGAAGGAGTGTATGCTCATGCCCCTAAAGGTTACCACAACACAGGGTATTGTGGTAAGGGGGTGCGCTTAGTAATGAGCAACATTTCCCTGGGCAGACAGTGGTGTAACTCTTGGATTCCATGGCACAACTCTTATCCTGTATGCAGTTTCACATTGCACTTCTGTCCCTCTGTGCATTATTCCTGAGTGTAGAGTGCAGCAGACTCCACCAGCTCAGCAGACCCCCCCCCCAGACCTCCCTTCTCTCCTCCTCAGACCCCCTAGACCAGGGCTTGACAAATTTGCTTTGGATCTAGGAGCGGGCTAAAAAAGTTAGGAGCCAATTTTTTTTTTTAGCATAGCATGGGTTGTCAGCGCCCAGGGCAAGGCAACTTTTGGACGACAAACTTCATGCGATATGATTTGTCAAATGACAATCATGGCAAAACCGTGCATTTTAGGTGCTATTGAAAATAATGGCACCCAAACCTGCGTTTTGCATTCACAGCGATTCTGCCTCAATCCCAAAGCGCCCAGGTGTGAGTGGAACCACCCTGGTTCACACATATGTGGTTCTGGATGTATTTTCAAACTCACAGATTCGCATGACAGGCTAGATATTATGTGTTCCTATTTAGGTGGTTCACACAGATGCAATCCACACGGATTGTGTTTTGAGTGCCATTGCGAAAAGGGTCCTGTGCGAATTTGTAGCTGTGCGTTCCAGACTCGCAAGTGATAGAGTGGCATGCAGAGATATGTGTACACATAGGATTGCTATTGACAGGAGTTTTTGCAGTGAAGTCAATGGGAGGTGTTTTTGCATTGAAATCAGTGGGAAGTGTTTTTGCATTGAAGAAGATGGGAGACGTTTTTGCATTGAAGTCAATGCGACACCAGCGACACCATTTGGAAACTCGGGCACTGCCCGAGAGCCCAGGGTCAGTAGGGGGCCCCATGAGATGCCCCTGGTACCTTTTTATAGGCTTTTTTGGGTGTGGGTGAGGACACAGGGGCCCCATGATCCCCTATTGCCCAGGGGCCCCAGGAGTTGTCAGTCCGCCCCTGTGCGACACTATTTTGCATTGAAGTCAATGGGAGACAGTGTGTAAACCCAGGTGCCAGGAATTTCTAGTCGTTATGGCAACCTAGCCCCTGGGATTTGTTGAGCCCTGCCCTAGACCCCCCCTCTCCCCCTCTCAGACCCCCCCAGACCTCCCTCTCTACTCCTGAGACCCCCCAGACATCCTCTCTCTCTTCCTCAGACCCCCCAGACCTTCCCTCTCTACTTCTCAGACCCTACAAACCTCCCTCTCCTCTTCAAACCCCCCAAACATCCCATCTTTCCTCCTCAGATCCCCGAGACCCCCTTTTTTTCTCAGACCTCCCCAGACTTTCCCTTTCTCTTTCTCAGATCCCCCAGTCTCTCTCTCCTTTTCAGACTCCCCCCCCAAGCATCCCCTTTCTCCCTCTCCTCCTCAGGCCCCGCAGACCTTCCCTCTCTACTCCTCAGACACTCTTCTCCTCCTCAGACTCCCCAGACATTCCATTTCTCTTCCTCAGACCAACCAGACCTCCCCTTTCATCCTCAGTCCCCCCCAGACTCCCCCTCTCTACTTCTCAGACCCCCTAGACCTCACCTCTCTACTCCTCAGGCCCCCACAGACCTCCCCTCTCTACTTCTCAGACCCTCAAGACCCTCTCCTTTCCGACTTCCCCAGACCCCCCAGACCTCCCCTCTATTTCTCGGAATGCCCAGACCTCCCCTCTCTACTCCTCAAACACCCCTCTCCTCAACCCCCGCCTCCAGACTTCCCTCTCTCCTCCTCAAACCCCCCAGACCTTCCCTTTCTCTGCCTCAGATCCCCCAGACCTTCCCTTTCTCCTCCTCAGACCCCCCAGACCTCCTCTCACTAATCTTCAGACCCACCCCATACCCCCCTCTCCTCCTTAGGCCCCCCCATACCTCCCCTCCTCAGTTCCCCCCAGACCTCCTCTCTCTCCTCCTCAGACCCCGCAGACCTCTCCTCTCCCCACACCTTAATGAAGGGCAATCCATTCTCTATTAGCTTCCATGGAGGGCATGTGAGACATCAGAGGTCTAAAAGACTCCTGATATCTTGTCAAAAAGAACCTAAAAACTTCTCGATCTCTTTCTGTTTGTGAAACGGCCCTTAAGGTTTTAACTAGATGGTATTATACCCCATCAAGACTACATAGATTGTACCCACAAACGTCCCCTCTATGTTTTCGGGGCTGTCGTCTTACAGGCACTCTGGTGCATATATTTTGGGATTGCCCGTCCATATCTTTGATTTGGCGCAGGATATCTGAGGTGGCCACCTCACTGGCGGGTACCCCAGTATGCTTATATATACAGACTTGTCTATTGGGGGCTCATATCCCAGGGGTCCCTGATGCCAATATGAGATTGATACATACTATTTGTATTGCCACTTTATGGTCTATTGCCTTACACTGGAGATCCAATGCTGTACCTTTGGCCTCCATACTACATAGAATTGATGCTGTAATGCTCATGGAACGCATTCATTATACTCTGCTGGATAAGATGCACTTATTTGATAAAAAATGGGAGTCATGGAGGGATTATAGACATTTATTGCATGATTAATAACGTTTTCGGCAAACAATGACTGACAGATGCTGTTGGCAGACGTATCATTCAACTTCTCTTATCATTAACGTATTTCATGTACTTGCAATCTACTTTTCTTCTGTTTCTTCTCTTTCTTACTATAATATATTTTTCTGAATTGTACTTTTCAAAAGTGCCTTGTTTTTGTTGTAAATATTTGAAAATGTGCTGTTATTTTATTGTCTACTTATATTCAATAAAATCGTTTGTAAACAAAAAAAAAAGAACCTAACAACAACATATCACATAGGGGACTTTAGTTTGCTAAACGCTGCAAGGGGTTAATTATGATTTATAGCTATACCGGTATATATGTATATACATGAATATTTTGTTTATTGATGTTATTGTGCCAATTCTAGAAGGTTTGTGTATTCAGTGCATTTAACTGCTATTTTCCAAGTTAATTTGCAGTCTATTTACAGAGTTTTACCTGTTTTATTAAACCTGTTATAAAACATCCCACAAGGTGTACTGGTGTGCTGTGGATCCAATATACAGTCAGGTCCATAAATATTGGGACATCGACACAATTCTAACATTTTTGGCTCTATACACCACCACAATGGATATGAAATGAAACGAACAAGAATGGAACTGGTTCTCTTGTATTTATTGATGATGTGACTGCTGACAAAAGCAGCAGGATGAATTCTGAAGTGTTTCAGGCAATATTATCTGCTCATATCCAGCCAAATGCTTCACAACTCATTGGACGCTGCTTCACAGTGCAGATGGACAATGACCCAAAGCATACTGCAAAAGTAACCAAAGATTTTTTTAAGGGAAAGAAGTGGAATGTTATGCAATGGCCAAGTCAATCACCTGACCTGAATCCGATTGAGCATGCATTTCACTTGCTGAAGACAAAACTGAAGGGAAAATGCCCCAAGAACAAGCAGGAACTGAAGACAGTTGCAGTAGAGGCCTGGCAGAGCAAACCCAGCGTCTGGTGATGTCTATGCGTTCCAAACTTCAGGCTGTAATTGACTGCAAAGGATTTGCAACCAAGTATTAAAAAGTGAAAGTTTGATTTCTGAATATTATTCTGTCCCATTACTTTTGGTCCCTTAACAAGTGGGAGGCACATATGCAAACTGTTGTAATTCCTACACCGTTCACCTGATTTGGATGTAAATACCCTCAAATTAAAGCTGACAGTGTACAGTTAAAGCACATCTTGTTCGTTTCATTTAAAAATCCATTGTGGTGGTGTATAGAGCCAAAAATGTTAGAATTGTGTCGATGTCCCAATATTTATGGACCTGACTGTAAATATATGGTTCGTCACTGAAGTAAGTATAGAAGTGCCCATTAATTCCAGCGACTCCTTTTGGGATGAGTGCTACATGAATATAAATGTGTTCACATAATGTGTAAAATTATATACAGGTGAAACTCAAAAAATTAGAATATCGTGCAAAAGTTCATTTATTTCAGTAATGCAACTTAAAAGATGAAACTAATATATGAGATAGACTCATTACATGCAAAGCAAGATAGTTCAAGCCGTGATTTGTCATAATTGTGATGATTATGGCTTACAGCTCATGAAAACCCCAGATCCACAATCTCAGAAAATTAGAATATTACATGCAATCAATAAAACAAGGATTGTACATAGAACAATATCGGACCTCTGAAAAGTATAAGCATGCATATGTACTCAGTACTTGGTTTGGGCCCCTTTTGCAGCAATTACTGCCTCAATGCGGTGTGGCATGGAAGCTATCAGCCTGTGAAACTGCTGAGGTGTTATGGAAGACCAGGATGCTTCAATAGCTGCCTTCAGCTCTTCTGCATTGTTCGGTTTCATGTCTCTCATCATTCTCTTGGCAATGCCCCATAGATTCTCTATGGGGTTCAGGTCAGGCGAGTTTGCTGGCCAATCAAGCACAGTAATCCCACGGTCGATGAACCAGGTTTTGGTGCTTTTGGCAATGTGGGCAGGTACTAAGTCCTGCTGGAAAATAAAGTCAGCATCCCCATAAAGCTCGTCTGCGGAAGGAAGCATGAAGTGCTCCAAAATCTCCTGGTAGACGGCTGCGTTGACCCTGGACTTAATGAAGCACAGTGGACTTAATGACCAACACCAGCAGATGACATGGCTCCCCAAATCAACACAGACTGTGGAAACTTTACACTGGACTTCAAGCATCTTGCAGTGTGTGCCTCTCCATCCTTCCTCCATATTCTGGGTCCTTGGTTTCCAAATGAGATGCAAAAGTTGCTCTCATCAGAAAAGAGGACTTTGGACCACTGAGCAACAGACCAGGTCTGTTTTTCTTTAGCCCAGGTAAGACGCTTCTGACGTTGTTTGTTGTTCAGGAGTGGCTTGACAAGAGGAATACGACATTTGAAGCCCATGTCCAGGATCCGTCTCTGTGGTGCACTAACTCCAGCCTCAGTCCACTCCTTGTGAAAATCCAAAACACTTTTGAATGGCCTTTTCCTGACAATCCTCTCCAGGCTGTGGTCATCCCTGCTGCTTGTGCACCTTTTTCTTCCACACTTTTCCCTTTCACATAACTTTCTATTAATGTGCTTTGATACAGCACTTTGGGAACATCCAACTTCTTTTGCAATTACCTTTTGAGGCTTTCCCTCCTTATGGAGGGTGTCAATGATGGTTTTCTGCACAACTGTCAGATCAGCAGTCTTTCCATGATTGTGATTCCTACTGAACCAGACTGAGAGACCATTTAAAGGCCCAGGAACCCTTTGCAGGTGTTATGGCTTATTTAGCTGATTAGAGTGGGACACTTTGAGCCTAGAATATTGCACCTTTTCACAATATTCTAATTTTTTGAGATTGTGGATTTGGGGTTTTCATGAGCTGTAAGCCATAATCATCACAATTATGACAAATCACGGCTTGAACTATCTTGCTTTGCATGTAATGAGTCTATCTCATTTTAGTTTCACCTTTTAAGTTGCATTACTGAAATAAATGAATTTTTGCACGCTTTCTAATTTTTAGAGTTTCACCTGTATATGTCTATGTATAAGTATGATTTACCCCTACAACTGATAACCTCTCTAAATAAGAACTGCTGCTACCTTAAAATGAATGCCCGTTGAACATCATCCTATAATGAACACTGTAAATAACTGGCAGCGCAAGTAAATGCCCCAAAACAATAACATAACATGAAAGTGCTAAAACAATCTGTGAAATGTTCAATCCATTACAATAAAAACACTGATAAAAAAACAACAATATACGAGTCCACAAAAATGATGTATTATACTGCAAGTCCATCTCCCCAATACCATCACCAAGTGAATTCATAGACTTTAAATGAATGTAATGAGCATGCAGACTCTTCTCCACAACACCCTGTGCTCAAAACACACTCACCCGATCCACGGATATTTATTATCACAGTGTTTTCATTGTAATGGATTGAGCATTTCCCAGATTGTTTTAGCACTTTCATGTTATGTTATTGTTCTGGAGCATTTACTTGTGCTGCCTGTTCTGTCTCTCCAATCTAAGCATTGATAGTGTGATCTCTGTAACTTATAGTTGTGATGAGATAGCGATAACTTCAACCTCAGTTGGATACCACAGTCAGTGACTCAATCAATAAGACATCTTGTAGATCTTGTGACGTTTATTCCATAAAATGAGAGAATCTTACAATAATGAACATTCAATAGGTCAAAAGATCATAATGTGTCCTGCTTCATGACATGAGGCTAGCGCTGCAATGCATTTCTGGGAAACGGGGAGGGCTATCTAAACAGCATTATCTAAACCAAAGGAAAAGGAGGATCAATATGACAGTCATGTGAAACATGACACTGCCAGTTATTTATAGCGTACATGTTACATATTGCTTCGCACTCAAGAATGAGAAAAATAATTATAGGCCCATTATTTACAAATCACCCTAAACTGGTGACCTGTAGGGCCACAGACAATATTTAGTGCAATTTAAACCACACCCACTTGACGGTGCACTTTTTTATCTGTGTCTAGGGCCCAGTTTATGATCCTGCACAAAGGCCCATTGATTTCATAGAATGTCCTTAGTACAAACTGTGACAGCAGGATCCACGACAAGAACAGACCACTGCTTAGTGAAGTCTTGTTTGACTGGATAGAGTTCGGCAAAGATTTTGGAGGAGTGAAAATCTTTTCTGGATTGATCCAAACATTATAGATTGAACATTCTATCTATTATTGAATAGAGAATGTTTGAGGGTTTTACAGGTCTCTTGGTACCCAAACAGGCATGACGAGCTGGAGGAGAATCAAACTGAACAATTCCAAGGTGGATGGCAGCAGTGAGCTTTTCCACATTAGCAAGCATGTTGTGTGAAGTTCCCATTTCAATAATGCAGCAATCTGGGGAAGAAAAATCTTTTGTAGCATCCTCCAATACTGCCTCAGACAAATTTACGCATATATGCGGGTTGGAGAGCGCGTGCTAATCACACGCGTTCCTCGACCTGTAGGCAAAATACACTGCTCTTCAGTAGAAACGTGGGGGTGCCATTAATTTCCAATGGCACCCCCTTGCATCAGAAAACATGGTGCGTTCTTGGGTGCTTGAAACCACATGGTGCTGCAGCACCATATTGTTCTGTGTGGGCGAGTTTTGAAAAAAGATCCAGGGACTTTTTCCCTGCATTTCATGCAGGTACAGCAGTTTATTCAAATGAATGGGCTGCTGTGCCCAAGCCAATGCAGCATGCATGTAGGCAGTGGGTTGGAAAAAAACCCAGGTGAAAGGTAGCCAGAGGGGTGGCACAGCACACACAGTGGTTGAGAATGCGAAGTTATATTGTCAAACTGTTCCAAATACAGTAACAGAGCCTTTCCAACAGTAATAACCAAGTGGCAACACTCACAGCAGTATGCAGGACTCAGAGAGAGAGCGATGCACGGAGATGGCAGCAACTGGCGCAGGAAGCAACTGGAAGGCAGATGCAGTAAGCACAGGTAGTGGATAAGGTCCCCAAGGGGATCTGGCAACAATTACTATGCTGTTCCTCCTCCTCTGGAACCTCTCCGTAAGCTGGCACACTCTCCCCGTCATGCAGGTTCCTGTCCCTTACCTAGCCACCAGCCATGCCAACCGCAGTGAGCCAGGGCTTTTTAGAAGCTCTGTCCTCACTAAAGATGGCCTCAGGGGACACCCAGGTGGCACCCAGACAGCAGCCCACCAGATGACACATGTCCACTTCAATTCCTTCCGTGCTTGCCTTGTCAAGGGCAGGCGTATTGGGATCTGACTCAAGTAGGAGAATAGATCTTGTGTTTTTGAGCCCTGGGCAAAAATAGCTGTTTTAAAACTGTTATTTGTCTGAGAAATTGTAACATTCTGCTTTTATCAGGTAGTCCACTTGTTGCATGCTTAATAAAGCTAGAATCAGGGGCAAACTGACCATTTGGAAACTCAGGCACTGCCCGAGAGCCCGGGGTCAGTAGGGGGCCCCATGAGATACCCCTGGTACCTTTTTCATAGGCTTTTTTGGGTTTGGGCAAGGACACAGGGGCCCCATGATCCCCTATTGCCCGGGGGCCCCATGAGTTGTCACTCCGCCCCTGGCTAGAATATTATGCATAGACTAGTATTAGAGTTGGCTCTTGCTCCCATGCAAGGGGAGCATCATCACTCTGACATTGAGGTCCAATTCACACTATGTGCAGTAACCAGTGTTTTACTGCACTGTAAAATTCCGGGAGTAAACCTGGTAATCCACAAGATCAGCAATAAGTAATGTCATTAGAAAACAGTAGCAGCAATGACAGTCAATACTGCAATAGCTCATCTATAAACAGTAGATTATATCTACTTTAGAGTGCACTCTTTATGAATGGCAGCAATGAAATTTAGTAAGGTACCTCTTACTACAGACTATAGGCAAAGTTCTTGTTAAGCAGCTTTCTGAGGGAGCAGTCTTTAGCCCTGGCTTTACAGCCAGCAAGCATGGGGCCCAGTCTTTACGGTGGTGCACTAATGGTACAGTAAAGTCTACATGCAGTAAATAATGCTGCTAGTTAGATGGACAGTCCTTATGTGCTCAGTCTCTGCTATCAGCATCATGTCAATGGCAGGAGTGTCCTCTCACCAGTCTCAGTGATACAGCAACAGGGGTCCTACTGTTCAGATGTGAGCTCACTTCTGGATCGGCCTGGAGGAAATCCAGATCCTCAGCACATGACCGCAGGCTTGTAGCAGGATGTTGTGCACACAGGAGCATCAGTGTTCAGATCTTGGTCTCTTTGCTGCAAAGTGAATGTTCCTTGGTACTCTCTCTCCCCTTATACTCGCATTAGAAATTGTAGTTCAATAGCCCATTAACTGCTATAGAACAGTTGTTTTTTTTTTTAACTTCATCTCTTTTGATTTATTGCTGCCAACCATCAAATCTTTTGAACTCCTGCTTGTCAGTTCTCCCTGGATGGTTATGAGGCAGTATTGACCCATTCAGTTGAAGTTTGAAGTCATTGGTAGCACAGAGACTACTGCAGCACAGTCTCCTAAATCTCTTTCTGTCTCTAGCCAAGCACCTGGCTACACGTGTTTCATATTCACACTGCAACACAGCCAGCGATAAAATAAAGGCATACTGCATTTTATCGCAGCATACTGTACAGAACCTCGTCACTGTACAGCAGCACAGCACATCACATGAATGAAATGTCACTTTTGTACAATAACATTCAGTTTAAATAAAAAAGGGAGCTGTGTGATGCACTGAATTGCACAGACCACCCCCTACCGCAGTCAGACAGAGCAGCTGCCAGGCAGTTAAGTTGCTGCAGTTGCAGTTTACTCTCAATCCATTCAGTGTGAACAGGCCCTTCATGCTGTGTGGGCCTTTGCAGACAATGTTCGCTTGCAGTTTTGCGACAGCTCTCTTTCACCTGGCTTCCATTATAGCCAGGGGCGTCCCTAGGCAGGTGTGGGGGGTGTGTGCCGCACCGGGTGACACCTATTGCACGGGGTGACACCGGACCCGCTCCACGAAAAGGTACGTTTTAAAGCAGGATGGATCGGATCTGTGGATTGAGCATAATTGGATCGGAGTCCGATCCATTAGCCTCCCCAATCTGCAGTTCCGATCTATCTTGCGGGAATCGTCGGCTTGCAACCTATACGGGTTAACTGATCTCTCCACGAACTCCACAAAAAGGTATCTGCTCAATCCGCAGATCCGATCCATCCTGCGGGGATCATCGGAGGGGGTGTCACCAAGTGTTCCGGCACCAGGTGACACCAACCCTAGCTGATTATAGCTACAGTACGTGTAAGGGTACTTTCCTGTAGGAACTCATGAAGTAGGATGCGGAATACATGGTAATTGTGTCCAGAAGGAGAATGCCTCAACCTGGGTGTAGACTGTCCTATAGCGAATTCTCATGGCCAAAGGATGAGAAGGAGTACCTGAGTATCATAAGGGCTCCAGGCGGGAGTGACAGTAAAATGTGTGACATGTCATCCACGACTAAGCTCCGAGTGGTTGGGGTTAATGGAAAATTGAAAAAGTTTACTGTACTGAATGCATTTCAAACAAAGCTCTGGTCTTTTACAGTAATGTTCAGAAGCATACAGAGTGGCCCAATCTTACCTGTCCACAACACTTAACTGTATATAGAGTTCAAGCTTCGTCTGTCTTTATGGGCATACAAAGGGGTCTACAGGGACTGGTTTATGACCCTGGGCCTGTATATCACCTTGCGGCTGTTACATGCAAGTGTCAAAGTGAGTGCCCATGCAGGATCCAGTTCCAGCAGCAACATTACATGCTGTTCTCACAGCGTGGGGTCCAGGTACAGCACCCAAAGTTTACCAAGGTTGTGCCGATCCACATACACTCCTTCTATTTGTGGCATTAGAAGGAAGTGCGGAGTTGTTAGGGGAATCTAAAAAAGAAAAATTAAAAATAACTGGTTAAACCAAGGCTGGCCATACACGTGTAGAATTTCGGAAAAGAATATTCGTGAGAAAAGTCTATGAAAATTCTTTGAATATTCGATGGACGAATGTCATTCAAAAACTGTGTTTTGCTTTTAACATTAGACTTTAAAATGAATGTAATTTCTGAACGATAACCACATAGGCTGGCCGAAAATTCATTTGATCGAGAAAAGTTTTCCTTTCAGCCGCTTCGAATTTTCCCATCACTGCTGTCGAAAATGAATACCAATATGACCCGATATGATTGTTAGCAAATCAAACAAATATTCTTGAAACAAAAATTCTTTAACGAAAATCTATACGTGTATGCCAGCTTTAGAGTGAAAACAATAAGACTTTTGGTTGCATCACGCACTACAAATAATAGATTCTATCTGTGTTTATTGCTGGGATCTGAGCCTTTTCTTATAGAAAGAAGCACTAGATGGCGTACAGAACTAACATTTCTTCACAGGAGAGAGACAAGCCATAGCTGGTGAATTTTAACATAGTAACAACATACACTCTCCGGGCACTTTATTAGGTACACCTGTTCAATTGCTTGGTGACACTAACTGCTAATCAGACAATCACATGGCAGCAGCCCAATGCAATTAGGCATATAGATGTGGGGAAGATGACTTGCTGAAGTTCAAGCATTAGAATGGGGACAGGGATTTAGGTGACATTGAATGTATTAGGGCTGTAGATATTTTTTTTCAGGCGGGGGGTTCAGCTCGCATCTGAGCTGCATTTTTGCTGCCCCCCACCATCTTCTCTCTTTTGAAGGAAGGAAGTGAGGGGTGGAAGGAAGGGTGGGTGGCAGGAAGGAGTGGGTGGAAAGAAGGGAGGGGTAGGTGGAAGGAAGGGAGGGAGGGGTGTGTGGAAGGAAGGGGTGGGTGGAGGGAAGGAAGGGAGGGGTAGGTGGAAGGAATGGAGGGGTAGATGGAAGGAAGGAAGGGGTGGAAGGAAGGGAGGGGTGGATAGAAGGAAGGGTGTGGGTGGAAGGAAGGGGATGATGGAAGGAAGGAAAGAAAGAAGGGTGAGTGGAAGAAAGGAAAGGTGGGTGGGTGGATGGAAGGAAGGAAGGGTGGGTGGGTGGAAGGAAGGGAGGGAGGGGTTGAAGGAAGAAAGGAAGGGGTGGATAGAAGGAAGGGAGGGGTGGGTGGAAGGCAGGAAAGAAGGAAGGGGTGGATGGAAGGAAGGAAAGAAGGGGTAGATGGAAGGAAGGAAAGAAAGGGTGGATGGAAGGAAGGAAGGGGGGTGGGTGGAAGGAAGGGGTGGATAGAAGGAAGGAAGGGAGGGGTGGGAGGAAGAAAAGGGGTATGTGGACAGAAGGGAGGGGTGGGTGGAAGGAAGGAAAAGGTGGATAGAAGGAAGCAAGGGAGGGGTGGGAGGAAGGAAGGAAGAAAGGGATGGGTGGAAGGAAGTGAGGGGTGGGTGGAAGGAAGGAAGGGAGGGGTGGGTGGATGACCAGGATGTTCATTGTCTCAACAGTTGCTGGTTTTAATGAAATTCTTCTTTAAAGCAGCCCATAAGTTATAAGTCATATTTTTCATTCAACCAGCAGGTTGATTGAAAAAATAAAAATGAGCAGATTCCCCCATCCACCAATTCAAAATTGGCAATAGGGCTTGTTAGCAAAAGGGCAACTCCAATCTGGGCTGCAGTAACCAATGGCAATGGTGGTAGACGTTCCTGTAAGCCGATGGTCAGGGGAGCACTGATGCAATGTGGAATGTAGGAGCTGCGGTCAGCTCTGATAACTGGACTGTGCTGCATTGGCCGTCAACAGCAGCGGCAATGGGAACTACTGCAGGCCACAACACATGTTAACTGGATACAATGTCCACAACTGTCTGCAGGTAAAGTATCAGGTAGGAGAAGAATGTCAGTGTTCTCTTGCTTAACTGGTGTATTGGACTCTCTCATCCAGTTGGTGGCTTCCAACAGGTCCAAGCCATCTCTCTCTTTCTCTGCAGATGGGAACCCCCCCACAGGTTCCCCAATCTCACTGGCAGCATTCCGTGTGGTCACCTGCTGGCAGACTGTATCGCTGAACAGGGCAGCAAGGCTAGTGGTCAATGACTCCTCCATGCTTCTTTCTCTATCTCTGCGGTCTGGTCCGGTTCCTCGGCAGTCAGCACACACTCCCTCTGCTTCCACTCTCCAGCTCTCTCCCCTCTCACTTCCTGCCCAATCTCCCGGGCTTCTGTATATATCTAGAGTGTAGTGTTTTTGCTTGATGAGGTTTTCATTGAAATCAGTGGAAATGCATCAAAACTCATCGCACGCATGTACTAAGATGTGCTTCAGTGCTCTTCATAACACACACTGACTTCTCATAGCTCATGTAAATGCATCATGACACACATTATCGTGCACAGATATGCATTATGATGCCTTTTGACATTCAATGCAAAGTGCATTGCAACATGCACAGAAAGTACGCGACCCATGTCAACACGTGCTGTCAAGCTTTTTAACGTATTGTTAGTGATTTTTAAGGAAAACATATCATGGGGAGATATAGATTACAAATCACATGTACTTAGTGTGTTATCAATCGAATTACACATAGACAGGTAGAGAAGTCAGGATCAGTTTTTGCTGAAACCCTTCATATGTTTTCAAATTATCTTGGTCGGGGGGATACCCCTACATGGGGGGGGGGGACTGGAATAGGTGAAGGAGAGAAAGAAAAAAAGGAGAGAGAGAAGGTTCCAACCTGACGAAAACAGAGAAGGGAATCTTCAGCTATTAAACTCAACAGATTCAAACAACATGATTTGCTTATAGTGTAGTTAGTTCCCCTTTAAACAAAAAAATGAAAGCGCAACCAAACACCCTACACTTTTCCCACCTGCCCCCCAGGTCCATGTTGCACCTGTGGATGATTAGCCATCACAGCCCATTCAGCTGTTCAGGGATTTGAAAGTCATGTTCTTCTACCCCTTCTGCAGGCCATAGATGGGTTGAAAATCGGCCGATTTTTCGGCCGAAAATAAAATCGGCCAATTTTCAGATCATTAGTGGGCTAATTGTTCGGCCGTTTTTCAGTATTTTGGCAGATTTTTTTTATCTGTAAAGTTGGAAAAAAAATCGGCCGATTTTTTTACCGATAAAAAAATCTGCGCATGAGCAGTGACCTGCAAGAGGAAGACAAAAAGAAGAAGAAAAAAGAAGAAGAGGCTGAAGAAGAAGAAGAGGATGAAGAAGAGGAATAGGAAGAAGAAGAGGATGAAGAAGAGGAAGAAGAAGAGGATGAAGAAGAGGATGAAGAAGAGGATGAAGAAGAAGAGGATGAAGAAGAAGAAGAGGATAAAGAAGAAGATGAAGAAGAGGATGAAGAAGCTGAAGAAGAGGATGAAGAAGAGGAAGAAGAAGATGAAGAAGAAGAGGATGAAGAAGAATAAGAGGATGATGAAGAAGAAGAGGATGATGAAGAAGAAGAGGATGATGAAGAAGAAGAAGAGGAAGAAGAAGAAGAAGAGGATGAAGAAGAAGAAGAGGATGAAGAAGAAGAAGAGGATGAAGAGGATGAAGAAGAAGAGAAAGAGAAAGAAAAAGAAGAGGATGAAGAAGAAGAAGAGGATGAAGAAGAAGAGGATGAAGAAGAAGAAAAGGATGAAGAAGAAGAGGTAGAAGAAGCAGAAGAAGAAGAGGATGAAGAAGAGGATGAAGAAGAGGAAGAAGAAGAAGATGAAGAAAAAGAACAGGAAGAAGAAGAAGATGAAGAAGAAGAGGAATTCCAGTCCAGCAAAAAGTGTCCCTGCAGAGAGCTCCGCTATTTCTTTGACAGTTCCTTGACATTTATAGCGGTTGCAACAATGTATCTATTTGTTTCCGAATAAAAACATCTGTATCCTAAATGGATACAAATGGAAACATTGTTGCAACCGCTATAAATGTCAAAGAACTGTCAAAGAAATAGCGGAGATCTCTGCAGGGACACTTTTTGCCGGCTGTAGACGGGATGAAAATCGGCTGATTTTTTTTACCGTTGCTGGTAACGTCGGCCGCTTGAACGACTGATTTTTTCTTTTTTTTAAAGAAAAAGCGGCCGATTTTTGACCCATCTATGGCCTGCATTCTCTCCTTATGGCTGCCAAAATGAAGCAGAGAGATTCTGATTGGTCAAAGTGGTCATGAGCAGGGCCAGTGCTAGACTATTTTGCGCCCTAGGCAAGACCAGCCACTTGTGCCCCCCCAAATAAATCTAAAATAAAAAAAAATTAAAAAAACAGTAGTATACATTAAATCAACAAAACATGAAACTAAAAAAATGTAATTTAATTTGCCAAAATATGTGCCATAAAATGCCACCTGCGCCAATATTAAAGACAAAATCAGTGTCACGGATGGACTGTATCTGTGGCTGGCAGTGGCAGGCAGGGTGACAGTTGCAGTGAGTGGAGGATGATGGATCCGCACTTTGACAGATCCCAGGCTGGAATTCCCCAGGGAATTGGGGGAGATAAAACGCTGCGACAGTAGGCAGCCCAGCCCACACAGAAAGAGAGAACACCTGAACTGAGCAATCCCACACAGTGATAAATCCAACCCAACACACCAACACTGACACAGATCAGCAGGCACTAGAAGAGCAGGCTGTGGGGTTGTGATGATGTCTGACACATTGCACATGATGGACGGCCGGCCGGGTCACACTCACACAGGCACGAGACATCAGAATCAGACATTACCTTCTTCCGCAGGTGCAGCTCCGCCTCTGCTGATGAATGAAAAGAGAAGGGCTGGAACGCCACAGTGATCAACAGCCGCCAGCCGACTTACCGTAGGGGACTGGGTCTGAGAGGAACACTGGAATGAGCTGCAGCTAAGCTGGTACACTGGCCCCAGACACGCAGCATCTTCCTTTGTCCTTTCTTCCTCCCCTCTGATTCCTTTCCCCTCAGCTGAAGCATCATTCATGATGTGGCGGTGTCCTACACAGAGAGAATGCTGTGCCCAGGCGCCCCTAGGCAGCAGTGCACCCTAGGCGGCTGCATAGTTTGCCTAGTGGAAGCACCGGTGCGGCCCTGCCTGGTCATAAGGGGTCAATTGCTCTGATCCGTCCCAGAAGAAGACAGAGACTCTCAAATTTCCTGCATCGCTGCACCTGCTGCATGGGTTGACACCCACAGAGGTAAGTACAGCGAGGATTCGGGGTGGGGAGGGTGTACAGTGTTCACCTTTTTTTGTGAAAAGGTGAATATACACTTTAAGAAAAAAACTGTATAGTAAGGCAGCCCATAGATTAGTCTCTTTTTTTAATTCCTCCATCCACATTAAGCGTGCAATCCTTCCTCCAGAGCTACTGTATTCTGACAACAGAGAGACCTCTGCCACTGTCAGAATATGTTGATCAGTGCTGCTGGATATAGCCAGTGGAGCTGATCAAGCAGGGAAAATCTGACAGGGCAGTTGTACAGAAGTCGATCACTAGCTCAACTACAGTCCATGCATGGCTGGCTTAAGACATGATGCCAAACATGCT
Organism: Staurois parvus; assembly: GCF_062004578.1. Classification (NCBI taxonomy): domain Eukaryota; kingdom Metazoa; phylum Chordata; class Amphibia; order Anura; family Ranidae; genus Staurois; species Staurois parvus. The sequence continues at coordinate 2,379,096 of NW_028318265.1, forward strand.
GAAAAATAGATTTTGGGGTCATATACAATTTAAGTGCTGTTTGGAGTTTTAGGAGAACACAGAAGGCAGCATTCTAAGAATGGTTAAGGAGCTGCATAAGAAAGGCTTGCAAACTCAAAGGAGAAGTAGAGCCATATCTCTTCCGGCTCTACTTCTCCTATGGACCACAGGAGTGCAGTTAGCTTTGCGCACCTGTGACCCGTTTTCAGCTCACAGCGGGCTAAAGTCTGGTATTGGCTGACGTCACAGAGCCAGTTTGGGTTCTGAAAAGATCCCAACCATATGGTCAGGATCCACCCAGAAACCTGAACCAGCAATTGGCTCAGCCTCTCAGAGATCCGCCAAGAACCTGAGCCAGCCCCTCCTGACTGACAGTCTAGGCTCTCTTCTCAGAGCAGAGGGATAGAACTGAGCGGTCTTTGATCGATCAGTTCTCTGTGTAGAGATGGCAACGTCAGATCAATGCTGAATCCACATAGGTGAGTATAAATGTTTTTTTTAAATACCCCATACTTTTCTTTTAAATATCCAAAAAAGTCTGCTAGGAGTTTTGGTCACTGTGATGTTCACTTTTATTTGCACTGACCTGTTCATGTCAGGGCACACAATTTGTAATACTAAAATATTACAAACAGTTTATCCTGGACACCGGGATCTTTTACACATACACTACTCAAAAAAATTAAAGGAATACTTTGAAATCACATCAGATCTCAATGGGGAAAAAATAGCATGCTGGATATCTATACTGATATGGACTGGGTAATGTGTTAGGAACGTAAGGATGTCCCATTGTTTGATGGAAATGAAAATTATCAACCTACAGAGGACTGAATTCAAAGACACCCTGAATATCAAAGTGAAAAAATGATTTAGAAGGCTAGTCCATTTTGCTGAAATTTCATTGCAGCAACTCAGAATGGTACTCGGTAGTTTGTATGGCCTCCACGTGCTTGTATGTACAACGTCAAGGCATGCTCCTAATGAGACAACAGATGGTGTCCTGGGGGATTTCCTTCCAGATCTGGACCAGGGCATCACTGAGCTCCTGAACAGTCTGAGGTGCATCCTAGCAACGTCAGATGGACCGAAACATGATATCTCAGAGGTGTTCTATTGGATTTAGATCAGAGTGTAGGGGCTATTCAATGGTATCAATTTGTTTATCCTCCAGGAACTACCTGCATACTCTCGCCACATGAAGTCAGGCATTGTCGTACACTAGGAAGAACCCAGGACCAACTGCACGAGCAAAGGGTCTGACAATTGTTCCAAGGATTTCATCTCGATACCTAATGGTAGTCAGGGTGCCATTGTCTAGCCTTTAGAAGGCCTGTGCATCCCTCCATGGATATGCCTCTCCAGACTATCACTGACCCACCACCAAAACAGTCATGCTGAATGATGTTACAGGCAGCATAACATTCTCCATGGCTTCTCCAGACCCTTTTTTCCGTCTGTCACATGTGCTCAGGGTGAACCTGCTTTCATCTGTGAAAAGCACAAGACGCCAGTGGTGGACCTGCCAATTCTGGTGTTCAATGGCAAATGCTAATCAAGCTCTATGGTGCTGGGCAGTGAGCACAGGGCCCACTAGAGGACGTCAGGCCACCCTCATGAAGTCTGTTTCTGATTGTTTGGTCAGAGACATTCACACCAGTGGCCTGCTGGAGGTCATTATGTAGGGCTCTGGCAGTGCTCATTCTGTTCCTCCTTGAACAAAGGAGCAGATAACGGTCCTGTTGATGGAATAAGGACTTTCTAAGGGCCTGTCCAGCTCATCTAGAGTAACTGCCTGTCTCCTGGAAACTCCTCCATGCTCTTGAGACTGTGCTGTGGGACACACAGCAAACCTTCTGGCAGTGGCACGTATTGATGTGCCATCCTGGAGGAGGTGGACTGCCTGTGCAACCTCTGTAGGGTCCAGGTATCGTCTCATGCTAGTAAAAAACAGTCAGAAAGATGAGTAGGGAAAGAAATGTCAGTGGCCTCTACCTGTAAAATGATTCCTGTTTTGGGGGTCATCTCATTTTTGCCCATCTAGTGCACCTGTTGTTAATTTCATTAACACCAAAGCAGCTGAAACTGATTAACAACCCTCTCTGCTACTTAACTGACCAGATCAATATCTCAGGAGTTTAATTGACATGTTGCTATACTCTGATTAAAAAGTGTTCCTTTAATTTTTTTGATCAGTGTATTTAGACTCCATTCAAGCTTATAGTGTGTTGATGTCCCCAGCTGTAAAAGTGTGACAGCACAGGAGTATAAAATAAAAAATAAAAGATTTCATGGTTGTGTTCTGCTGGAGAATTCTGAGTCTGTCACTGACAAGACCACAAGGAATTAAGAATTTCTTCATCCACATGCAGCAGGGCCAGTGAGAGCCCCAGAGATCACCACCGCCTTCCTCCCTCCCCAGAGGGGTGAAACTGGCTTCCAGATGCAAAACGTTTCGACCCGGAGACCTTTCAATCCTTTTTATGATCATATTGCAAAAGACGTTTTCTTTGGTTGTAATTCTTTTCTGCGTTTAATTATTTGTGTCAAATGAACCAATAATATAAAACTTACAGTATGGTGGCTGTAAATTGGTAAACAGCTAGCGAGCAGCTAGCGAGCTAAGGAGGAGAGAGCGAGGGGACTTATGGACATATAAAGTAGGGCTCCAGAGCAAGCATGCACGCAAGCGGTTTGCTATTGGGGGCACTGGTCAAGGGGAGGACTCAGAAGAGTCAGTGGGGGACCTGAGAAGAAGAGGATCAGGGCTGCTCTGTGCAAAACTATTACACAGAGCAGATGTATGACATGGTATGAAAAAAAAAAAAAAAAAGCTGAAGCTTTAATATCACTTTAAGTGGTGACAGTGCTTATCAAAACTAACTTAAAGTGGATATACAAATATAAAATGCCTCTGCTCTACCTCAGAAGAAGTGCGTGCTTACAAAACGCGTCCGGTGGAGCCCAGGACGTCGTTGACATCACGTCGCCGGCGCCACGTGGAGGCCCGGTGGCCATCTTTGATTTTGGAAGGGTCAGTCACTCACTTGCATCTGGCACTACTGTGATTCTTACCAACGCTTTTTTGAATAATAAAGCAGATTTAAAATACTACACTATGAATTCTCCCCTATGTCTCCTGTGAGGAGCTTCTCATTTTTGCAGCCTTAGAGTGACCCTTGCACCAGTTCCAGAGAAGAGGGATTATCCACTCCACACATCTCTGCAAGGATATCTCTGGCCTGTGGGACCTCATCTTTTCCACACGAGGGCGCTTCATCTCTACATCTTCCAGCTCCTATCCAGTTTCTGACCAGAAAGAGAGGGGATTCTTCAGGATTATTTATATACATGCATATTACCAATACGCTTCTGGTTAGTGCGCATTGTTAGGTTCTATGTCTGTATTACTGTCATCTATACCAGAGCAATATCGCATAGCGCTGCATTTTATATTTGTATATCCATTTTGGGACTTTCCTTGAATGTTCAGTTGCTGACACTTTGGAGCGCTCACTGTAGCCTTTTTATTTACATAACTTAAAGTGGAGTTCCACTCACCCTGTCAAAAAATAAAAGTCAGCAGCTACAAAAACTGTAGCTGCTGACTTTTGAAAAACAGCCACTTACCTGTCCCTCGGTCCCGTGGTGTGTCCCCCACAGCCTGTTTCACTGGCCGTCCTGTATTCCAGGAGGCCCGCATCTTCAGTGTGAGCACCCGGCTGTGATAGCCTGTGGCTTCATAGCCGGGTACTCACTGCACATGCGTGAGTAGCACTGCGCTTCATGAATGGTTCTGTAGTCTTCTGGGACCTGCCACATGTCCCAAAGGACTACAGGGAGGGAGGACGCCTAGGCGATTGAACCGGAAGTGGGAGCGGGTACCTGTCAAATTCAGGTACCCGCTCCCCCTCCCTGCCCCCCAAAGGTGCCAATCCTTAATGGGTAGCGGGGGAGCAGTCCTTAAAGCGAACTTCCCCTTTTGGGTGGAGCTCTGCTTTATTACATAAAAATAAACAAAAGCCGAAACAAAATCATCTACTCAAAGTTCATAATTCTTCAGCAATCCATATATGTATGTACTCAGTGTTCATAAACAATCACGAAGTGCTGACAGTGTTATATTCTCAGGCAGGAATGATCCAGGCAGGGGAAGGACCCTGAGGATGAGGATAACACACCACACTCACTGGCTCGTATTGACCCCTTATTTTACCAAATGAGTCAATATAGAGCTCTTTGCATCCACTCCTGGTTAGGTGAAGCTCTGCTCCTTATGCAATGGTCTCCTTCTATCCTCTGTTGGTAAGGTGCTCAATGATATTTCCAACAAATGGCATACATTATGGAAGAAGAGAGCAACATATGGTGAAAGCATAGTTTATTATACCAAAAATATACAAAATTGCACTTCCAATACTAAAAACAACATCTGTAGCCTTGTATATATATTTTACCTCCTCCAAGAAGGCTGCGGTAGCTTACCACCGAAACCAGATGTGACGTCACCTGAAGTTACCGCCCAACGCATTTTGTCATATTAATGCGCCATCTTCTGGACGTGCAATTTTACCATTTTTGTTTGGTTTAATCACTTGCCCTCTGGAAGATTTACCCCCCTTCCTGACCAGGACTTATTTTGAGACACGGCATTGCGTTACTTTAACTGACAATTGCACATGCAACACCATACATAAATGAAATTTATGTATTTTTTTCCCCACAAATAAAGCTTTTTGGGGTATTTGATCACCTCTGTGTTTTTTAATCTGTAAACAAAAAAGAGTGATAATTAAAAAAAAACAAACAATATCTTCAGCTCGGTCACACTGCTCTGTCGGCTCCCAGCACACAGTTAACCCTTTGATCGCCACTCATGTTAACCCCTTCCTGCCCAGTGCCATTAGTACAGTGTCAGTGCTTTTTTAGCACTGATCATTGTATTGGTGTCACTGGGGATGATGAAATTGCACCCTTGTCCTGCCCAGAGCTGGCCACATCTGCCTACAACAACTATCTATCATCCTCCCTGGACGCTCTTGCTCCTCTTTCTACACGCAGAACCAGGACTCGTCTGTCTCAACCCTGGCAAACAGATCACACCAGAAGTCTCAAGAGACGCAGCCGCACTCTTGAGCGAGCATGGCGTAAAATTAATCCCTGAAAGACTTTACCCTCTACAAATGCGCTCTTCTTAAATACAACTCCAGCCTCAACGCTGCTAAGCAAACCTACTATAACACTCTCATCAAGACCGTTTCATCTAATCCTTCTCTACCCTTAATTCCTTACTCCTCCCCTACTGCCTCCACCCACCAACGTACTTGCTGCACAGGAGATTGCCAGTCACTTCAAGAAGAAGATCGGCACAATTCATGATGAGATCTCCAGTGTCAAGCTTCCTCCTCTAACCAACATACCAGGCCCAACACCAAACTCAACACTCTCCTCCTTCAACCCTGTTACCTCCAAGGAAGTTACCGATCTCCTTCCAAGGCCCACTTCACCACCTGTTCCCTCACGACTATTGCAGCTTCCTTCCTGCTCTATCCTAAACTCTCTAACCCACATCTTCAACCTCTCACTCTCTATGGGCACCTTTCCCTCCCCACTCAAACATGCACTGGTTACCCCCATTCTCAAAAAACCCTCGCTGGACCCCACCTGTTTGAATAACTTAAGACCCATCTCCCTGCTCTCGTTTGCCTCCAAGCTTCTCGAGCGCCTTGTTCACAACCGTATGAACTGCTACCTCACCGACAACAACCTTCTTGATCCCTGACAGTCTGGCTTCCACCCACAACATTCCACAGAAACTGCCCTACTAAAACTCACTAATCACCTACTAACTGCTAAAACCAATGGCCATTACTCCATACTCATACTCCTTGACCTTTCCGCTGCCTTTGACACAGTCGACCACCCGCTCCTCCTCAGTAAACTCCACTCCATCGGCCTCCGTGACTCTGCTCTCTCCTGGTTCTCCTCTTACCTTTCTCAGCGCACTTTCAGTGTCACATACAACTCCTCCTCCTCCGCTCCTCTTCCTCTTTCTGTTGGGGTACCCCAAGGTTCTGTCCTTGGGCCTCTCCTTTTCTCTCTCTATACCTCCTCCCTGGGCCAACTGATAACCTCCCATGGCTTCCAATACCACCTCTATGCTGATGACACCCAGATCTATCTCTCCACTCCCCAGCTCACCCCCTCAATCTCCTCACGTATCACAAATCTACTAAGTGACATATCAGCATGGATGTCACATCGCTACCTCAAACTCAATCTTTCAAAAACTGAGCTTGTAATATTTCCTCCTCCCCGATCCCCCACTCACGACTTTTCCATTAAGATCAACAGCACAACCATTGGTCCCTCCCCTCATGCCAGGGTGCTAGGTGTAATCCTAGACTCTGACCTCTCCTTTGGGCCCCACATCCACTCACTGGCTAAATCCTGCCACCTCAATCTCCGGAACATTTCCAAAATCCACCCCTTCCTGACCAATGACACCACAAAACAAATTAACCATGCCTTGGTTATATCCCGCCTCGATTACTGCAACTCCCTCCTCACTGGTCTACCGTTACACAGGCTATCCCCCCTTCAGTCTATTATGAATGCTGCTGCTAGACTCATACACTTTACCAACTGATCAGCAACTGCTGCCCCTCTCTGCCAATCCCTTGACTGGCTTCCAATAACCCAACGTATAAAATTCAAAATACTAACCACAGCTTACAAAGCCATCCACAACACTGCCCCTAGCTACATCACCAACCTCATCCATAGATATCGGCCAAATCGCCCACTCCACTCCTCCCATGATATCCTCCTTTCTAGCTCCCTCATCACCTCCTCCCACGCTCACCTCTCCCATCCTCTGGAACTCCCTACCACAGCATGTCCGAGTCAGCCCCCACCCTGTCTGCCTTTAGGCGATCTTTGAAAACGCACTTCAGGGAAGCCTACCTCACCTCCACCTAAGAACTGTACTTGAATCACCTCAGCCAGATCATCCCCCGCAGCTATCACCTTTTTTATCATCTCCCCCTTCATTTAGATTGTAAGTTCCATGAGCAGGGCCCTCACATTCCTTCTGTACTGAAATGTATTGTAATTGTACTGTCTCCCTTATATTGTAAATAGAGATGAGCGAAGAAATGAAAAATTCGATTCGGCTGATTCGGCGAATTCCAGTGTGAAATTCGATTCGATGCGAATTTCTTCGCTACGAAGATGACTTATTTAAAGGGTTTCTAGGCTTCAGAGAGCCTTTAAATTAGTGCAGAACACTGTACCTTTAATTTAAATGCCCTTGGAGATGAGGAAGGAGAAGGAGAAGGAGAAGGATGAGAAGAAGGAGAAGGAGAAGGAGAAGGATGAGAAGAAGGAGAAGGAGAAGGATGAGAAGAAGGAGAAGGATGAGAAGAAGGAGAAGGATGAGAAGAAGGAGAAGGAGAAGGAGAAGGATGAGAAGAAGGAGAAGGAGAAGGATGAGAAGAAGGAGAAGGAGAAGGATGAGAAGAAGGAGAAGGATGAGAAGGAGAAGGATGAGAAGAAGAAGGATGAGAAGAAGGAGAAGGATGAGAAGAAGGAGAAGGAGAAGGATGAGAAGAAGGAGAAGGAGAAGGATGAGAAGAAAGAGAAGGATGAGAAGGAGAAGGATGAGAAGAAGAAGGATGAGAAGAAGGAGAAGGATGAGAAGAAGAAGGATGGGAAGAAGGAAAAGGATGAGAAGAAGAAGGATGAGAGGAAGGAGAAGGATGAGAAGAAGGAGAATGATGAGAAGAAGGAGAAGGATGATAAGAAGGAGAAGGAAGAGAAGAAGGAGAAGGAGAAGGATGAGAAGAAGGAGAAGGATGAGAAGAAGGAGAAGGATGAGAAGAAGGAGAAGGAGAAGGATGAGAAGAAGGAGAAGGATGAGAAGAAGAAGGATGAGAAGAAGGATGAGAAGAAGGAGGAGAAGGATGAGAAGAAGAAGGATGAGAAGAAGGAGAAGGATGAGAAGAAGGAGAAGGATGAGAAGAAGGAGAAGGATGAGAAGAAGGAGAAGGAGAAGGATGAGAAGAAAAAGGATGAGAAGAAGGAGAAGGAGAAGGATGAGAAGAAGGAGAAGGATGAGAAGGAGAAGGAGAAGGATGAGAAGAAGGAGAAGGAGAAGGATGAGAAGAAGGAGAAGGATGAGAAGAAGGAGAAGGATGAGAAGAAGGAGAAGCAGAAGAAGAAGGATGAGAAGAAGGAGAAGGATGAGAAGAAGGAGAAGGATGAGAAGAAGGAGAAGGATGAGAAGAAGGATGAGCAGAAGGAGAAGGATGAGAAGAAGGAGAAGGATGAGAAGAAGGAGAAGGATGAGAAGAAGGATGAGAAGAAGGATGAGAAGAAGGAGAAGGATGAGAAGAAGGACAGTTCTGTGACAGTTTCTGTCTATTTCTGACAGTTCTGGGACATTCACTCCATACAGCGGTTTCAACCGCTGTATGGAGGGAATGTCATAGAACTGTCAGAAATAGACTATTAATGACAGTTCTGGGACTGTCCTTCCATGCAGCGGTTGAAACATTGTATGTATTTGTTTCCATAAATGGATCCATTTATGGAAACAAATACATACAATGTTTCAACCGCTGCATGGAAGGACAGTCCCAGAACTGTCATTAATAGTCTATTTCTGACAGTTCCATGACATTCCCTCCATACAGCGGTTAAAACAGCTGTATGCAGTGAATGTCCCAGAACTGTCATAAATAGTCTATTTCTGACAGATCTGGGACATTCACTCCATACAGCTGTTTTAACCGCTGTATGGAGGGAATGTCATGGAACTGTCAGAAATAGACTATTAATGACAGTTCTGGGACTGTCCTTCAATGCAGCGGTTGAAACATTGTATGTATTTGTTTCCATAAATGGATCCATTTATGGAAACAAATACATACAATGTTTCAACCGCTGTATGGAAGGACAGTCCCACAACTGTCATTAATAGTCTATTTCTGACAGTTCCATGACATTCCCTCCATACAGCGGTTAAAACAGCTGTATGGAGTGAATGTCCCAGAACTGTCATAAATAGTCTATTTCTGACAGATCTGGGACATTCACTCCATACAGCTGTTTTAACCGCTGTATGGAGGGAATGTCATGGAACTGTCAGAAATAGACTATTAATGACAGTTCTGGGACTGTCCTTCCATACAGCGGTTGAAACATTGTATGTATTTGTTTCCATAAATGGATCCATTTATGGAAACAAATACATACAATGTTTCAACCGCTGCATTGAAGGACAGTCCCAGAACTGTCATTAATAGTCTATTTCTGACAGTTCCATGACATTCCCTCCATACAGCGGTTAAAACAGCTGTATGCAGTGAATGTCCCAGAACTGTCATAAATAGTCTATTTCTGACAGATCTGGGACATTCACTCCATACAGCTGTTTTAACCGCTGTATGGAGGGAATGTCATGGAACTGTCAGAAATAGACTATTAATGACAGTTCTGGGACTGTCCTTCAATGCAGCGGTTGAAACATTGTATGTATTTGTTTCCATAAATGGATCCATTTATGGAAACAAATACATACAATGTTTCAACCGCTGTATGGAAGGACAGTCCCACAACTGTCATTAATAGTCTATTTCTGACAGTTCCATGACATTCCCTCCATACAGCGGTTAAAACAGCTGTATGGAGTGAATGTCCCAGAACTGTCATAAATAGTCTATTTCTGACAGATCTGGGACATTCACTCCATACAGCTGTTTTAACCGCTGTATGGAGGGAATGTCATGGAACTGTCAGAAATAGACTATTAATGACAGTTGTGGGACTGTCCTTCCATACAGCGGTTGAAACATTGTATGTATTTGTTTCCATAAATGGATCCATTTATGGAAACAAATACATACAATGTTTCAACCGCTGCATTGAAGGACAGTCCCAGAACTGTCATTAATAGTCTATTTCTGACAGTTCCATGACATTCCCTCCATACAGCGGTTAAAACAGCTGTATGCAGTGAATGTCCCAGAACTGTCATAAATAGTCTATTTCTGATAGATCTGGGACATTCACTCCATACAGCTGTTTTAACCGCTGTATGGAGGGAATGTCATGGAACTGTCAGAAATAGACTATTAATGACAGTTGTGGGACTGTCCTTCCATACAGCGGTTGAAACATTGTATGTATTTGTTTCCATAAATGGATCCATTTATGGAAACAAATACATACAATGTTTCAACCGCTGCATTGAAGGACAGTCCCAGAACTGTCATTAATAGTCTATTTCTGACAGTTCCATGACATTCCCTCCATACAGCGGTTAAAACAGCTGTATGCAGTGAATGTCCCAGAACTGTCATAAATAGTCTATTTCTGATAGATCTGGGACATTCACTCCATACAGCTGTTTTAACCGCTGTATGGAGGGAATGTCATGGAACTGTCAGAAATAGACTATTAATGACAGTTCTGGGACTGTCCTTCCATGCAGCGGTTGAAACATTGTATGTATTTGTTTCCATAAATGGATCCATTTATGGAAACAAATACATACAATGTTTCAACCGCTGCATTGAAGGACAGTCCCAGAACTGTCATTAATAGTCTATTTCTGACAGTTCCATGACATTCCCTCCATACAGCGGTTAAAACAGCTGTATGCAGTGAATGTCCCAGAACTGTCATAAATAGTCTATTTCTGACAGATCTGGGACATTCACTCCATACAGCTGTTTTAACCGCTGTATGGAGGGAATGTCATGGAACTGTCAGAAATAGACTATTAATGACAGTTGTGGGACTGTCCTTCCATACAGCGGTTGAAACATTGTATGTATTTGTTTCCATAAATGGATCCATTTATGGAAACAAATACATACAATGTTTCAACCGCTGCATGGAAGGACAGTCCCACAACTGTCATTAATAGTCTATTTCTGACAGTTCCATGACATTCCCTCCATACAGCGGTTAAAACAGCTGTATGCAGTGAATGTCCCAGAACTGTCATAAATAGTCTATTTCTGACAGTTCTGGGACATTCACTCCATACAGCGGTTTCCGGCAAAAAGTGTATGTGCAGAGTTCCTCTATACTGCAGATACACTTAGAGGAGCTCTGCAGATACACTTAGAGGAGCTCTGCACATACACTTTTTTCCGGTTTGGAATTATTCTTATTTTCATCCTACTTCTTCTTCTTCTTCTTCATCCTCATCCTCATCCTCTTCTTCTTCTGAGGATGAGGATGAGGATGAAGAAGAAGAAGAAGAAGAAGAAGTAGGATGAAAATAAGATTAATTCCAAGCCGGCAAAAAGTGTATGTGCAGAGCTCCTCTAAGTGTATCTGCAGAGCTCCTCTAAGTGTATCTGCAGAATAGAGGAACTCTGCACATACACTTTTTGCCGGCTTGGAATTATTCTTCTTTTCATCCTACTTCTTCTTCTTCTTCATCCTCAGAAGAAGAGGATGAGGATGAGGATGAAGAAGAAGAAGAAGAAGAAGAAGAAGAAGAAGAAGAAGAAGAAGTATAATGAAAAGAAGAATAATTCCATGCCGGAAAAAAGTGTATGTGCAGAGTTCCTCTATTTCTGACAGTTCTCTCACAGCTTCTTCACATGTACAGCGGTTGAAATATCTGTATCCTAAATGGAAACTAATAGATACAAATTGTATCTATTAGTTTCCATTTAGGATACAGATGTTTCAACCGCTGTACATGTGAAGAAGCTGTGAGAGAACTGTCAGAAATAGAGGAACTCTGCACATACACTTTTTGCCGGCTTGGAATTATTCTTCTTTTCATCCTACTTCTTCTTCTTCTTCTTCTTCTTCTTCTTCTTCATCCTCATCCTCATCCTCTTCTTCTGAGGATGAAGAAGAAGAAGAAGTAGGATGAAAAGAAGAATAATTCCAAGCCGGCAAAAAGTGTATGTGCAGAGTTCCTCTATTTCTGACAGTTCTCTCACAACTTCTTCACATGTACAGTGGTTGAAACATCTGTATCCTAAATGTAAACTAATAGATACAATGTTTCAACCGCTAAACATGTGTTCCTTCTGTCAGAGAACTGTCAGAAATAGCGGAGCTCACTGCAGGGACACTTTTGCCGGCTGATTGGGAAATGTTCGATTCGCGCACCCGAAGTAGGCAAAATTTCGGTTTCGACACGAATCGAATATTTCCTGAAATTCGACTCGAATTCCGGTTCGCCTAGTTCGATTCGCTCATCTCTAATTGTAAAGCGCTGCGCAAACTGTTGTCGTTATATAAATCCTGTATAATAATAATAAATAATAATAATACATTTTGGCCTAAATTTATGACTAAAATTAAATTTTTAATTTTTTTGCTGGACATGTTTAATAGCAAAAAGTCCAAAATATTGTTTTGTATAGCGCAGCGTTGCATGACCGCGCAATTGTCAGTTAAAGTAACTCAGCGCCATAATGCAAAAAATGGCCTGGTCAGGAAAGGGGGGTAAATCCTCAGGAGGGCAAGTGGTTAAACACATACAAAACCACTAGGTATCAACAAAGCCTAACAGGAAAATGTTCTTCTGTGAACAAAATACAGGTCGTTGTAGCATACTGACCTGAGGAGCTTACAATCCAACGGTTGGGGTGCACCGGCTGCACTAAGTGGCAAGATAGAAGGTCAGTTAAATTTTTTTGATGATTCATAGAAAAGGGAAGATATACCCAGAGCGGTGTGGATGTTGGGACATACTGCAGGGTCAGCACACAGCTCCCATGTTTGCTCTTGCTCTGACAGATATCCGTGACAAGCTGCATCTTTGGATTTGACCTCTGACCTCTTTGCAGAGTCACCAGCTGCCCCAGCATCGTAGTTTTGTATATTTAATAGAAATGTTCCCACAGCGGAGTATGCAGAGAACTTCCTCCTGAAGCCTTGCGGTGGGAAGAGCGCAGCTCCTCACATCTGTCGGCACCATCCGAGAAATAACATCTACAATGTTACACGCATAGGGGCCGCCACACGGACAGCCACCCGGCTCTGAAGGATTCTGAGAAAAATGTATCAGCCTGCGTGGGAAAATCTCTGCCATTAAAAGTTTCCCAAAAAAATCATTTGTGGGTTTATGTGTGACAGCGAGAGTCGTGCTTTCCCCCCACAGTCCGCTAATATGAAACACTTGTTGCAGCTTCAGTCATGTGGAGCTCGTTAGGAGCTGAAATTCAATTACCTTTATGTGGCAGGATGCTAATCCCTCTCTTTGCTTTGGAATACAAATCCCTAGTACAGATGAATTAAATTGAGAGTTTTTTTTCTGCAAAATGTTGCTGTTTTGACTGAGGAAAAATTCACACCAGTGCATTTTAGTGTAGCTGTAAAAAGTAGATCAGCAGAAGGACATCTGAAAAACAATCATTCCAATGTGTCCTGTTCACACCATAACATTGCATTGCGTTGTGCTAAAATGTAAAATGTATTTCAATGGACATCAAAATGTATGTCAATGAACATCAAAATGTAAGCCAATGGACATCAAACCGCAAAATGTATTTCAATGGACATCAAAATGTATGCCAATGAACATCAAAATGTAAGCTAATGGACATCAAACCACAAAATGTATGTCAATGGAAATTAAAATGTAAGCCAATGGACATCAAACCACAAAGTGTATGCCAATGAACATCAAAATGTAAGCCAATGGACATCAAACCGCAAAATGTATGTCAATGTAAATTAAAATGTAAGCCAATGGACATCAAACCGCAAAATGTATGTCAATGGACATCAAAATGTATGTCATTGGACATCAAAATGTAAGCCAATGGACATCAAACTTCAAAATGTATGTCAAAGAACATAAGCACTCCTTAAAACGCGACTAAAATTGATGGAAATGTACATGCATTCTAGCGCATGTCAGTGTGAGCTGGCCCTAAATGTGTTGAACCATAGCAGGATGAATCTTGTTCAGTGAGGAGCCATATGCCTAGTTCCACAATCACACAGTTACTTAGGGGCCAATGTACGATTACCTTTATGTGGCAGAGATGCAAATCCTTCTCAATGATCTGGAATAGAAGCCCCTAATACAAATTAATTAAATTGGAAGTTTTTGGGTGAAATTTTGTCATTTTGCTAAATTGCGTTGGGCAGCAGAACATCGCAGGGCGTATCTCAATCATGGAGGAGCCATCTACCCTATAAGCATGATGATTGGTTTGCAACTTCTTGAACATGATTGCCCTATCTTAACCACTTGAGCTCCTGAGGATTTACCCCCCCCTTAATGACCAGGCCTCTTTTTGCTACTCGGCGCTGCACTAATTCAACTGATAATTGCGCGGTCATGCAATGCTGCACCCAAACTAAATTTACGTCCTTTTTTTTACACAAATAGAGCTTTCTTTTGGTGTAATTTGATCACCTGTGCGCTTTTTATTTTTCACGCTATAAACAAAAAAAGGCCAAAAATTTTGAAGAAAAACAATATTTTTTACTTTCAGCTATAAAAAATATATAGTAAACTCAAAGTTGGTTATAAATTTAGGCCAAAATGTATTCTGCTCCATGTTTTTGGTAAAACAAATCCCAATAAGTGTATATTGATTGCTTTGTGTGGAAGTTATAGCGTCTACAATCTATGGTATAGATAATGGAATTTACGCCATTTTTTTGCTATACAGCGCTGCGCTAGTTTAACAAACAATTGCGCGGTCATGCAATACAGTACATAAATGAAATTTACATCTTTTTTTCCCCACAAATTGAGCTTTCTTTCGGTGGTATTTGATCGCCTGTGCAGTTTTTATTTTTTGCGCTATAAAATAAAAGGCTGACAATTTTGAGGGAAAAAAAACAATATTTTGGACTTTTTGCTATAAAACATGTCCAGTAAAAAAAAATGTAAAAATCTAATTTAGTCATAAATTTCTGCCAAAATGCATTCTGCGACATGTCTTTGCTAAAAAAAAAAACCCAATACGTGTAAATTAATTGGTTTACGTGAAAGTTATAGCGTTTACAAATGGCGGGAAAGATACTGGTATTTTTAGTTTTTTTTATACTAATAATGGCGGCAATCAGCGACTTATGGTGGCGATCAGTGCAAAAAAAAAAAACACTGACACTGTACTAATGGCACTGGGGAGGAAGGGGTTAAGTTTATTTTTCAGGGAAAGGGTTAACTGTGTGAGGGGAGTGTTTTACTAGGGGGCGGGGGTGTGTACTGCAGGGAACACCGCTGATCGGGAGAGAGAAACTCTTCTGTCCCGATCAGCTTGTCCTGGAGCTGTCAGGGAACTGACAGAAAGCACAGCTACTGCAGCTGTGCTCTCTGTCAGCGATTGCCGCCGATCGCCGGGACATAGCCGGTAACGACCGGCTGTGACCCGGCGACTGACATCCGCGGCTGTGATTGGCGGGACAGTTAGGAGGGCAGCGGCGCGCCTCACGCGCGCCCCCTACCTGTTTACAAAACACATGTTTTAAAACGTAGTTTTGCCCAGCCGTGCCGCCCTGCCGCCCTGCCGCCGTATTTATACAGTGGCTGGGCGGCATGTGGTTAAGGGGCACAGCAGGGAATCCAGGCCTGTCAATCCAATCTTATCCTCTGCCAGTGTCCACCTTGTTCTAAACTGACTTGATTGGAAAAATATTATCTTATGCCTGTGAGCATATTAAGTGGGAAGGCCAATACAGTGCCTTGAAAAAGTATTCATACCCCTTGAAATGTTCCACATTTTGTCATGTTACAGCCAAAAACGTAAATGTATTTTATTGGGATTTGATGTAGACCAACACAAAGTGGCACATAATTGTGAAGTGGAAGGACAATGATAAATGGTTTTCAACATTGTTTACAAATAAATATGTGAAAAGTGTGGTGTGCATTTGTATTCAGCCCCCCTCAGTCAATATTTTATAGAACCACCTTTTGCTGCAATTACAGATACAAGTCTTTTTGGGGATGTCTCTACCAGCTTTGTACATCTAGAGAGGGACATTTTTGCCCATTCTTGTTTGCAAAATAGCTCAAACTCTGTCAGAAATGGATGGAGAGCATCTGTGAACAGCAATTTTCAAGTCTTGCCACAGATTCTCAATTGGATTTAGGTCTGGACTTTGACTGGGCCAGTCTAACTCATGAATACACGTTGATCTAAACCATTCCATTGTAGCTCTGGCTGTATGTTTAGGGTCGTTGTCCTGTTGGAAGGTGAACCGCCGCCTCAGTCTCAAGTCTTTTGCAGATTCTAACAGGTTTTCTTCTAAGATTGCCCTGTGTTTGGCACCATCCATGTTCCCATCAACTCTGACCAGCTTCCCTGTCCCTGCTGAAGAAAAGCATCCCCACATCATGATGTTTCCACCACTATGTTTCACACTGGGGATGGTGTGTTCAGTTTGATGTGCAATGTTAGTTTTCCGCCACACATAGCATTTTGCTTTTAGGCCAAAAAGTTCAATTTTAGTCTCATCTGACCAGAGCACCTTCTTCAACATGTTTGCTGTGTCCCCCACATGGCTTCTCACAAACTGCAAACGAGACTTCTTATAGCTTTCCTTCAACAATGGCTTTCTTCTTGCCACTCTTCCATAAAGACCAGATTTGTGGAGTGCACGACTAATAGTTGTTCTGAGGACAGATTTTCCCACCTGAGCTGTGGATCTCTTCAACTCCTCCAGAGTTACCATGGGCCTCTTTGCTGCTTCTCTGATTAATGCTTTCCTTGCCAGCCTGTCAGTTTAGGTGGATGGCCATGTAGGTTTGCATTTGTGCCATACTCTTTCCATTTTCAGATGGACTGAACAGTGCTCCATGAGATGTTCAAAGCTTGGGATATTTTTTTTATAACCTAACTCTGCTTTAAATTTCTCCACAACTCCCTGACCTTTCTGGAGTGTTCCTTGGCCTTCATGATACTGTTTGTTCGCTAATGTTCTCTAACAAACCTCTGAGGGCTTCACAGAACAGCTGTATTTATACTGAGATTAAATTACACACAGGTGGACTCAGGGCTATCAGAGTAAAGGGGGCTGAATACAAATGCACGCCACAACTTTCACATATTTATTTGTAAAAATTATTGAAAACCTTTTATCATTTTTCTTCCACTTCACAATTATGTGCCATTTTGTGTTGGTCTACCACATAAAATCCCAATAGAAAACATTTACGTTTTTGGTTGTAACATGACAAAATGTGAACAATTTCAAGGGGTATGAATACTTTTTCAAGGCACTGCATATGTTACATGTTTCCAATAATTTAATTCAGTGTTTTATATCAACTTTATTTTTAAATTCTCTGTATATAATTGTTGATTTGCAGATAAGCATCTAATGCATGACAAAGGATTCCCAAAGCATGTGCTACCTAAAGAGGCATCAGAGCAGAGCCTACTCTCCTTCAGACATTGTCTTAAGTAGAAACCTTAGACAAAGCCATATAGAGGGAGGGTAGGAGTACTGTCTGTTTGCTTTAATTAGTGTTACAGTACCCTCTGGCAGGTGACACAGGCTCTCCTAGGGCAAAGAATCTAAGCACCAGCTGGTCTTTATCAAATCTCTTGATGGGGAGGTAAGCCTGAAACCCCAGTGCCTGGAACTCTTTGCATTAACTGGCATCGGGTCTTGGCCCCTGGGATTACCCCATCAGGGGGTAGCAGGTACAGAACTATGGTGCGAAGACAGGAGACCAGATTGCAGCTGAGTTCTTGGCAGGCAGCAAGCAGAGAGAGGTTAGACTGTCCAGGTTAACTAAGGGCAGGCGATAAACTATGCTGAAGATGAGAGAGTAATCAATTTTAGGCAGGGATCTTACCAGTCGCCAGGGTAATCAGACATTTGCAGCAAAGTGTCCCATCCCAATACAGGCATCAACCCCTTCACTCCTCTGACAAAGGAAAAGGGCTTTCAGCACCGGCCACTACATAAATTCTACTTCCAATGAAAAAAAAGGAAAGCTGCTCTCCATTAAAAACATTGCTTATGTTTAAAGTACTCCAAGCACATCGCGATCCAACTATCCCACAGCACTAATGTGTTTCACTCCATCCAATGTTTACTTGTAGAATTTATTCTATGAATAAATGCCTGGTGGAGTGAAATGTTTCAGGGCTGTGGGACAGGTGGATCCACATGTGTTTGGAGTACATTAAAAATATGCAAGGTTTTTATAGGAGATTGGCTTTCCTTTTTTCTTGCTTGAAAGGGTAGTCAAACAGTCCAGGTCAGCAACAAGAAGTAACATGTAAGAAGAGTTACCCTTTAGGAAATAGGCACATCTCCTTTGGGTGTATGTTGTGTTTAATAGGCCAGCCCTGTCACCATATTAATCAGAGAAGGAGCAGTTAGGGTTTCGGGATTGTGTGCAGTACATACAATTACAATGAGAAGATAGAGTTGGAGCACTTCCCCTCTGAGAGAAGAAGAGATGCACTAGGCTTCAGGCCTGAAGAGGACTAACCTCCTGTATAGCTAATAGGGTTTTTAGATTGTTACAGCCAGGATGTGGATGTTCTTTATTATGTTCCTTGGACTCTAAACTACTTTTATTTAGGACTATTGTTACTACAACATGTGCTGGACTGCCTTGCCAAACTCAAAGAACTGTTTGAAAACATAGTACACTGTTCAATTGTTATCTAATTTCTTGAACCTTGGTAAAAGTAATCAAAGGCTACTAATGCCTCCTTATTGACTTTATTTAACGGAAGTGAAATCTGAAGTGTAATAAACCCCACAATGCACCATTAAGGTGAGAATGTGCACAGCCAAATAAATACTTTATTGTGTAAGAGTAAACATGATTGGCCATGGAGGTGGTAGTGGCTAGAGAAAGTGGTTCCCACTCATGTGTCATGGCCATGTTCCATGGGCTTCAGGCATTTGGTTAGATCAGGGTTCTCCAAAATCTAAACAAAGGTCCAGTTAACGAACTTTCAGACTTTAGGAGGCCTGGACTGTGGGAAGTCAGAGAAGAAAATGTCCTGGCTTCACTGGGAGTAAACAACGCCAATCTTTGGAATTAGGGGATGAATCGTACCCCATCGTTGGTGTCAGTGGAAAGAAAAGTTTCTCATCATTGATGTCAGTGGGAGGAATTGTGCCCCATCACTGGCATCAGTGGGTGGAACAGTGACTTGTCATTGGTATCAGTGAGAGGAACAGTGCCCCACCATTGGTGTTGGAGGAATGGTACCCCATGGTTGGTGTCATTAGAAGGAATTGTATCCCAACACTGGTGTCAGTAAGAGGAATTGTGCTCTACTGTAGGTGTAAGTGGAATGAATAGTTCCCAACTGCTGGTGTCAGTGGAAAGAAGTGTGCCCTATCATTTGTGTTTTTGGAAGGAATTGTGCCCCATGTAGGTGCCAGCAAGAGAAATAGTGCCACGTCATTGATATCATTGAGAGGAATAGTCATTCGTGTAAATGGGAGAATTTGTACCCCATTGTTGCTGTCAGTGGCAGGAATAATGTACCTATGTTGAAGTCAGTGGATGGAATAGTGCCCCAAGGGCCGGATAAAACCAAGCAATGGGCCACATCTGGCCCCCAGGCCACAGTTTGGAGACCATTGGGTTAGATCATGGAGACCTAATCTGCAACCATGGTAATTTGCATGGCGTTGCACAGGAATTGCCCTGGGCACTTGGGTATCCCCATCAGGGGATAGATACGGCATTGTATCTCCCTACACAGGGAGAGAAAACTTTGTAGGCTGCAGTGGGCATCTGGAATAGAACAGACCATTCATTTTTGCCCTGGTTTATTGTAATTCTTAGGCTGCATAGGGCAGTCAGGATTGGCAGCTAGGGGTGGTTACATACAGGCCTCTGTGTTCAATGTGGAGAATGGGAAGGAGTGTCCTTGCTGACTACACTAAGTTGTGGGTGGGGCCACCTCGCAAGTGCACGTGTGGGGTACTTTTTTCCTGTGCACGCACTCAATGCCCAGGACTATGCAGGTTGCATTCATGTGAAGTCAAACATGGCGGTACCCCAGCTTGGAGTCATATACTGTGTCCAGTAGTTAAACATACAGAGTTCTTCTGTGAAACATGCTGTCCCATGTCACTACACACCTTGCCTGTGAGCTGTTACATTTAGGAAGACAACTCTGAGCCTATGCCCACTCCACTTGTCCAACGTACCTCTGCCACCTCACTCCCAGTGACAGAATGGGGTCTCATGTGCACTTATTGAGGGTCCCATGCGTGCACTTAGTTAACTCCTTCTGTTCTCCCGTACCATGTGGCTAGGCTGTTGGTCTCAGTAATGCGGATTCAGTCCCAGTACTTTTGGAGAACTGACTGCTGGTGAGGAAGCCTGATCACTGACCTTATCGCTACTGAATACATATTAATTACACAGGTTCTGTGGCTAAATAAGGTGGTAATTGAACTCATTTAGTGCCTTATCTGCATTAACATTGCCTCAGTACCTGTATACTTAATATGTGTTCGGTATTAAAGGGTTGAGGTGGCAACCCTAGCACCATGCCAGGTACCACGGTGCTGTTCGCTCTCCACCAGTCTTTGGTTACCCGTTGCAACTGTTTTCCTCCTCCACACCTTCTGCTAAATTAACCATTCATAGTAGCCTTGTCTCTATGCCCCTTGTGCTCTACAGGTCCTGTTCTTTAATATGCCACAAACCATCATGCACCCTTTTTGAATGACTTCAGAACAGGCTAACAGCTTTACTGAAGATTAAGAAACACAGTTCAACAGCACACATGAAGCACACGAGTCCAGCCCTAACTAAATAATGTTGGCTGGCAAGGGTCATACCTAGAGATGAGCGAATCGAAGTATCCGAAGTGGAATTCGAGTCGAATATCGGAAAAATTTCGATTCGTGCCGAATCCGAAAAACAGCCTAATTCGGACGCGCGAATCGAAATTTTTCCGAAAATGGC